>NC_135481.1:58683297-59965073 GCF_052094955.1 Ictidomys tridecemlineatus | reverse complement strand
AATGGACAGACTGTGCTAGATTCTAGGGGCCAGAGATTAAGTGTCTTAACTGATGTCCCTCGGATTTAGACGTCATGGCAAAAAATAAATGAAAATGTAACCATCTGCCTACATTCTTGACAACTTTGCTTAAAAGATGTCTCATTTTTTTTCCCCCTAGAAATCCAATCAATAGAAGCATAGAATAATTTCTATTCACCAACAAGTGGTAAAAACCAATAAATGCATTTGGTACTTCCTCTCTCATAGTTTCTGTCTAGAGACAACAGGATAAACCAACTCTCCTGTTGTGGACCATCACTTCCCTTCCCCATAATCTCTACCTCTCTCCCATGGGAGGACCATTCCAGAAAGCAGATCTGCTGCCTGAAATCCAGACCTTTGCTTAAGCTGTGATAAAAGAACCATTAATATGATAAATACAAAGCAAGATTCTTCCTAAAAAATTTTATCCCTCAGAAAAAACAATTCACTTTATAATCAAATACTTACAAAAGTATTTCTTGCTGTAGGGAGCTCTTTCATTGTCCTTATTTTGAATAAAAAACACCACGTGAGGATGAAGCAGTAGCCTAAAACAACCTCAGACAAGGTCTAGTTTGGGCAGCCTTGGTTAATGGTATTAGTGAAAGAAGATAAATTATATACCAAATTTGCAATTATTCCAGTAAATTTGCACTTCCATGTGTAAGTTACCAATTTGAACTAGCCTTTCATTATCTTTTTTAAAATTTTTTTTTAGTTGTAGTGGGACACAATATCCTTATTTATCTTTATGTGGTGCTGAGGATAGAACCCAGTGCCTCACACATGCAAGGCAGGCACTCTACCAATGAGATACTCAGCCCTCCTTATCTTTCTGTCTTTCTTTTTTAACTACTGGGAATTGAATCCAGTGGCACTCTACCATTTTGCTCCCCAGCCCTTTTTTTATTTTGAGGCGGGGTCTCAGTAAGTCACTGAGACCCGGCCTCAAATTTGTGATCTCCTGCCTCAGCCTTCCCAGCTTTCCCAGGATTTACAGGTGTGTGCCACCAAGCCCAGGTGTCAAAGATCATTTTAAAAAGTAACATGTGATGATCATAATATGCACCAACTGGTCACATTGTGAAAAACAATTCTAATGTTATACAAGTGGATACTTGTAACTTGGGATAAAATATTCAATGATAATTATCCTTCTCATATTCAAAAAGGACATATCTCAAGGAACTGAATATGTGTTCTAGAAAACCATACTGGCTTACTCAAAAAAGAGGTTCCAGTGATGATTAAAATACTGAGGTCAAAGACGCATGTGAAAACTGGGCATAGTGGTGAAAGTCTGTAATCCTAGCTATACAGGAGGCCCAGGCAAGAGGATCACAAGTTTGAGATGAGCCTGGATAACCTAGCAAGAACCTTTCTCAAAAAATAAAAAGGAATGGAGTTGTAGCTCAGTGGTAGAAGTGTCCCTGGGTTCAATCCCCAGTACTGAAAAATGAAAAGAAATAAAAGTGGTAGGTGGGCTAGAGATATTTAAAAAAAAAAAAGACATATAAAAAGTTTGAAGACAAACATTTTATGAATAATAGAAGAGAAACCAATATTTCTAAACTAGGGTTACTTTATAAAGTATGTGATTTTATCTATTTATTTATTTACAGTGCTGTGGATCAAGCCCAAGGGCCTCTAACATGGTGGGCAAGTGCTATATCACTGACCTACATCCCTAGCAAGTACATGATTTTTAAATGGTATAGGTACATTTATTTGGTTAGTTAGTGTTACAATGCTAGGGATGAAACCTAGGGTCTCTCACATGCTGCGTAAATGTTCTACAACTGAGCTTCATCCCTAGCCTCAAGGTACGTAAATTTAAACATAATTTTATCAGTAGGCTTTTGATTTGTTCACTGACATGCCTAAAAGTCCAAGTATCTTCAGCATGACCAAAAAACCTTCTGGGGACTTTTTCATAGGGAAATCTGATAGATAAGACTGCCTTATAGCTGGACAATATTAAATTTTAATAAAAATAAAGTTGAATTGCTGGGGTTATAGTTCAGTGGTAGAGCATTTGCCTAGCATGTCTGAAGCAGCGGGTTTGATCCTCAGTACCACATAAAAATAAATAAACAAAATAAAGGAATTGTGTTTATCTACAACTAAAAAAATTTTTTTAAATAAAATTAAATTAAATTGATTCACATAGCTAGCCTAATGAGCACTTCACCAAGCCAAGATCTAGTTTCTTCTATCAGAGGCATAAAAAAACTGGGAAGTTTAATCATATTTGTAAGACTGGAAGACGCCACACCACACGACACAGATCACCGAAGAGGTTCCACTTTATTACAAAAGGCTGTGTGTTTACATAGGTCTAAGGAGAGGTAGCAGGGCTGAGGTAGATAACAGGTCGCCCATTTATTGGCAAGCTCTTCCATGTCAGTTCCGGAGCCCAAGAAGTTAATTCTAATTGGGGCTAAGGCTTCCCACCAGCAGGGTTTGAACATTGGTGCCAGTGGGAACGTTTCGCCAGTGAAAGAAACAAAGAGGGAAAGAGGGTCGTTAGACACCATGTTGGGGTTTTTTTTTTCTGGGGTGCTGCTGCTGTTATATGTTTTCCCAACAATATTGAGTAAATTGTTCCATCTCCATTTACTAATCTTGCAGAGACTACACCATGGGGCAAGTATACAGCAGGAATCAAGGATTCTCTCCTGGAACTTTCTGATCCTTGGCCAAGATAGCCTACTGCCCACCACTTGAAACCAACCTGCTCTCAACACCCCTCCAGCGTGCCTCATTTCCTACCATATCTGACCTGCACCCTCCATCTGGGTAGGCCGTCATCCTTGTTGTGCCCCAGTCAAGTCTGAGTCTTCCCCGATATGGGGTCATTCTAATGGAATGGTTCCCCCAACTCCACCCTGTAGTGCCCAACCACAGTTCCACATTCTCCACAAAGTCATCCCAATCTTCTCAGGCCACAGAGCGCTCTTCCATTTCCCAGGCAATGCAGTAATAACCAGCACTCTGTAATTGATTCAGGCATCCTTTTTTTCCTGAGAGAAAAAAAGTTTGAGAATAGGAACCAAGACTAATAACTCTTTTATTGTCTCCTCAGAGTTGATTGTCACTTGACTAAATGCTGTCTAATGACATTGTGTCATTTCAAGTGGAGGAAGGTTTGGCCCCTGTTCAAGGGCAAACTAAAAGAAAAACAGGAGTAGTGTCTATTGTAAACAACCATCTTGGCAAGACTGCTATCTCGGAGACTACCAGCATTAACCTACTGGCCTGAATCAGTGTTTGCAATGGAGTGACTCCAGATGCACAATACAGAAGGCAAGCTCTAACATAACGCATCTTGTTTCTGGAATCATGAAAGGCCCTCCCTGCATCATATCCACCACAAAACACTTGTCAAGGGAGATACAGTCAAAAACTACCATTCCTCATTACCTCCATGACCGTCACTGTGAGCTAAGCTGTCATCACCTCACCCAGGATATTGCAATAGCCTCCTAACTGGTTTCCCCGCATCCACCCTCGCCTCCCCACTATCTGCTCTGATCATGGATCATCGAGTCCTGGCAGGAAACAGATGGCACAAAGTAGGTGAATCCAGGAGAGTTTACATAGGAACTATTTTAAAAGGTGTGGGCAGATGTAGAGAACCCACAAAGGCGAATACAACATCTGGAGCGGGGGAACTCCAGGGCACTTGAACCCTTCTAGACCTGAAGGTGTGAAGGAAAGGAGTGGAAAGGGAGACAGGGAGCTCTACGGAAAAGATATCTGAGAGATGTGACCTTCAGTCTAGAGAAACTCTAGCCCACACAACCCTGCAGGAGAGAAGAAATACACTGTATTCTTCTCCCTCTTTCTCACCTCCTAGCAATATTTCCATGTCCCAAAACAACCAGCAGCACTAGGCAAGGGAATCTGATGTACCCCAGGAGCTGCATGGAAAAGCACCGAGTGAATCTAGGAGATAAATAAACACTATCTAGCCAAGTGGTTTTCCAGTTTTAAAATACTTATAAACAGCCCATCAGGTTCTGTGCTACCCCATCTCCTCTCTTGCTCTCTCCTGCCTCGGGACTTTTGCACTTGCTGCTCTCTCCTCAGAAGATTCTTCTGCCAGATCCATGCATAATTTATTCCCTCATGTACTTCAGGTCTCAGTTCAAATGTAACATCAGTTTTATCTTTCACCATTCCAAGAACACCTTTTGTTTTCCTCCTTATTGATCTCCACAGTATGTCTAATTATTTATTATTATTTTTAAAATAAACTAATTAATTAATTTTGTGGTGGTAAAGTTGGGGATTAGCCCAGGGCCTCATGCATGCCAGGGAAGCACTCTACCACTAAATTACACCTCCAGACCTATATTTTTTTCTTTAGCTGATACCTCCCTGACCTGGAACAAGTTTCCTAAAAACATCAAATCAATCTCCTCTGTTCACTGACTTATGCCTAGTGCCTAGAACAGAGCCTAACACATAAAAGTCCATCAAATATTCGTTAAAAGAATGAATAGAGGGGCTGGAATTGTGGCTCAGTGGTAGAGCACTTGTCTGGCATGTGTGAAGCCCTGGGTTTGATCCTCAGCACCACATATGAATAAATAAATAGAATAAAAAAATCATTTACAACTAAAAAAATATTTTTTAAAAAATGAATGGAACAGAGGACCCTCAGCAAAAGGTTCTTCCAAATAAATAAGTCTCCTGATAATCAGAAAGGAAATGACAAACATTCGTTTTTTTGTGTTTTAAACATTTTTTTTTTTAGTTGTAGTTGAACATAATTTATTTATTTTTATGTGGTCTGAGGATAGAACCCAGGCCCTTGAATGTGCTAGGCAAGTGCCCTACCACTGAGCCACAACCCCAGCCCAGCATTTTTTTTTTTTTTTTTTTAACAATGGCACAAAACTGAGCAGTCAGTAAATCCATGTGAATATATGGAGGCTTCGGTCAAAACCAAAAGAATAAGAGCATCCTCTGTAAACAACGGTAGGATACCCTAACAAGGTTGCTGTTTCTGATGAATGAATCATCATTAACTTACCAATCTGGTACTTCTCTAACCTCAGTATTCTCATCTGCAATGAATGATACAATGTACAGAGAACATTTATTACAGTGCTGGGACCAAATAAATGGTTGCTATCATGATTATTAAAACACTGAGAAAGCCACAGAATGAGATATCACATTTCTTTCTACTAACTGCAACTAATCATCTAAAACCTAAAATGTGAGCTAATTTTGACATGGAAAAGAAATATAAGATGCTGTACTACCTATCATATCTTTGGGCCCATGTCTGAAAGATGCTCTATAATAACATATCAGGACCTAGCATCCTTTCTCAGCCCTGGCCTTGGCCTAGTCCTTTGAAGATGAAGGACCTTAAATCCATTTTTGCATTGCTCATTGTGTCTACTGTTTTCCTGCTTATTTTTGTTGGTGTTTTCCACGGAGGACTAAGCAGGTAGGAACTTCAGCAATTTACGAGGGGGGAATGGGGTGTAGCAGTATATAAAACAGAGAAAGAGCAGATCAGAAAAACTCCTTATCATGTCCCTGTTTTTAATTTACTCCTTATCATGTCCCTGTTTTTAATTTGCTTCTCAACCCATAGAAGTCTCTATATTGGCCTCTTAATTAACAGACCAACTTCTGATTTCCTTTTCTCCCCTAGCTTATCTTCTAGGTCAATTCATACATAAAGAATAACATCAGGGATGAGAAGGCCAAAAAAGAAAAAGAAAAGATAATCTCATAGTCTAAAGTCAAATCAAAAGAAAACAGAATTGTCCTGAATCAACTCAACAATTCATCACTTAGGAACACTGCAAAGATCCTGTAGGTTTTTCCCTGATGGGAGATGTCTTTGTGCTCCTTTGCAAAAGACTTTTGTAGGATACACTGGTGAACTAACTAACCTGAGGAGCTACGTTTAAAAGGTAAGGGTTTCCTTTACTATTCATTAAACTCATAAAGCATGAAATATTCCCTCCGCTACTAAACATATAACCATGCATTCAAGCCCTTGTTTTGTTATAAATGTATAATTATATATAAAGTCCTAACAGTACAGTAAAATAATTACTGCTACTAATTTTGCCTACATAGAGGCACCCAGATTCAGGTATGAAAAACAAAGCAGTTCCCTTCAAGATTAATAAGCGTGGGGACTGATCTTACTAAGATATCTTATTTTAGTAAGCAGCAGGATGTTTATTTGTTAGTGCTAAAAAGAATCATCCTGACCACTCCTCCTAGTAACAGATGGTTAAACAGCTCTACAACAACAAATTTGGGAACAATTCCAGTTTGGGAATGAGAAAAAAAATGAAACTGTAGTTCACTACAGTTTCCCACTTTTCAAAATGATAAGTTTCGATTCTATCTCTAGGCCTTAGTGAATGAAAAATACTTCAAAATTCGTATTTTACTTTTGCACCTTCCAAACTGTTGTTTTCCTGCCTGTCTTCCCAACCAGGTTCCTGGTCAAAAACTGTTTTATTTCTCTGTACTTCCAGCGTTTAATATTGTGTCCAACATGTACATTACTGGTGCCCAAATAGCCACCAAAATGCCATCACGAGGCAGGCCCGAACCTGGCACGGCTGTCAGAAATCAACAGATTATGGGATGGCCTGAACGGAGTCTGGCCGTTCGGTCCTCTTGGCGTCCCGAAATTGCAAGCAAGTGGAGGAAAGTGCACTGTCCCTGAACCTCCCGACGTCCCAGCAGAATGAAGTGGACTGACTGATCCGCCCGAGCTGTTCAGGGCTCCAGGCACAGAACAGGTTCTCTCTGCTCTCTGAGGCAGAGAAGACCTGGGCCCATCCTCTCTCCCAACCTCAACTCCGACAAGGACCCCTACCCAATACGGCCCCACAAACGCTGCACTCGGAAGCCCCAGCCTGGGCGCCCAGAGCATGCCAGAGAGGGCGCCGCGGTGCACTGTGGGAGGCGTAGTTCCGCACTGAGTTCCGCACCCCGGCAGCCCGGCGGATGGGACTGCCGCTCCCAGAAGGCCCCGCGCGGGCGCCTCGCCCTGTCCTGCCACCTCACCTGTTCTATGGACGTGACTGTTTCCACCGAATCGTCCTGCAACCGCTCCCGCGCGTGCTCGGGCCTCAGACTGTACAGCGGTTCTGACCAGACAGGGGAAGAAGATGGAGGGCAATAGTAGGTGAAGGAACTCGGAGAAGCCATGATCAGGAGAGCAGCGGGCGGTGTATAGGACTCCGCTTCGTCCAGCAACAACGCGCATTGAAACTCGAGCGGGCTAAGGCGCTACGGAATGTGGGTAGAGTCAAAAAGATTTTGAACGCGAATCTCTCCTCCCACCTACACATCTTCAGGGAGTGAGTTACTAAGATGCTGCCGCCCCCCATTGGGCAGATAGGTTGCTGCAGGAACTCAGCTTCCTGGAGCGAAGACTGTGTACATCTGAATTACAGATGGTGTAAGATGCCTTGGTTCGTTATGCAAATTTTTAAATAAACTTCAGCATTCTGCTTATTCTGTAATTTACTAGTGTTTTACAGTTTGGGGTGCCCAAGAATCCAATGAATGTAACTTTAAAACCTTTTCTGACAGCTCTCTTGATTGCCTCAGTCACGCTGTTACTAGTAGAATAATTGTGCACCTTTGGGTCTTTGACAGTTTCCCAAGAGAAGCCAGTAGCTTCTTAGCAAATGAGCAGAATTTGCTATCCTCAGTACCCAGTGATGGAAGGAAGGGGCATTGTAATTTTCTCCTCACCCCTTGGGAGTAACAGTGCTAAAATGTGATAGAACAAGCATAAGTGAAACAATCAAAGAAATACTCATTCAGTCAACAAATGTTTATGGAGTATCCACTACATGTAAAGGATTGTTCAAGGAGCTGAGAAATAAAAAAGTGAACAAAATGAACAAGGTCCCTGCCCTTGGGAACCTTACATTTTAGAGAAATAGAACTAAATGAGTGAATGCAAATATATGACCTATAAAAATGGTATGAAGAAAAGTAACAGAATCTATAAGAGAGACTAAGGGTGTAGGAGCCCAATTAATTAGATTGGGGGCTGGGACTATAGCTCAGTGGCAGAGTGCTTGCCTGGCATACATGAGGCACTGGATTCTATGCTCAGCACCACATAAAAATAAAAACAAAATAAAGGCATACTATTCATCTACAACTACAAAAAAAATTTTTTTAAATAAATAAGATTGGGTAGTCAGGCCAAGCCTCTGTGAGTACAGCATTTAAGCTGAGACCTGAAGAGATGATGAGGAGCCATTCAAAAGAACAAAATGAGAAAAGCCTGAAGAAGGAAGCACAAGTTTGAGGATTCATCCCAGAAATATACCTGTATAGTATCCTTGTATTAATTCTGATAGTTAATCTGAAAATACCAAAACAAAAAAAGTTCTTATTGAGTGGGCTTAATCATCATATATGCTCCCATTAAAAACAATGATAAAGTAGTGATCTTAGGAAAACAATGTTGCCTTTGAACAGCAAAAGAATCTTTTTCAGGGCCTATATGAAAAGGATTACAACATCCCATCTATTCTACAGGATCACAAGTTAAAGACCAGCCTGGCCAACTTAGTGAGACCCTGTCCCAAAATAAGAAATAACAAGGTCTGCAGGTATAAATTAGTGGTCTGCTGCTCCTCAATTCAAGTCCCAGTTCTGCAAAAGCAAAAAACAAATATGCCAAAATATAACACCTAAGAGATCAAATTATTTGGAATCGGGGTTGTGGGAGAAGATTAGAAAGTTTCAAGGGCTGGGAGTGTTGCTCAGTGGTAGAATATGTGCTTAGTTTGTGCAAGGCCCTAGGTTTACTCCTCATGCTATGTATGTGTATGTATATATATTTATGTATTTGTGTATACATATGCACATATATATAAATATATATATATATATATATATATATATATTCAGAAACAGATGGTCCAGATAGACAAAAATTATTTCCTGCTCAGAGCACTTTACTGTCTTCCCACTTGACTCCAAGTCATATGTCTAGAATCCAGAGAATATAGGCCAATATAATATTTCACAACTGGTTGTCTCTGGTGATAAGTAAAAGTACTCAGAAGGATTCCAAAGATGAGGCTGGATGGCATAAAGACTTCATATGGGCAAACACTATCACAAACCCTTCACAAGCCCATATCTTCTGGTGGTACTTTTGCTGAGTTGAGACCTATGGCACCAAACTGTTACCATGTCTGAGAATAAGTGGGACTGTGGGTTAGGATCACGGATCTGGCTATGCAGTGTGAAATGGTCTTATTATACTTCCTTTAGTATTGGCATCTTATTTTATCTTCCTTGGTTCTGCTTTGAAAAACAATTCCAGTAAGTTCTTCTTTGTAAAGATTTGCTTTGTTTAAGAGCTAGAAACTTGCTAGGGGGAATGGCAAGTGCCTCTAATCCCAGCTATTCAGGAGGCTGAGGCAGGAGAATAAGAAGTTCAAGGAGAGCCTGGGCAGTTTAGTGAGAATCTGTCTCAAAATAAAATTTAAAGGGGCTGGGGATATAGCTCAACTGGTAGAGTGCTTGCCTAACATGCACAAAGCTCTGGGTTCAATCCCCAGTCTCACATAAAAGAAAAAATAATAATAATAAAAGGTATCTATTTAAAAAAATAAAATAAAATTTAAAAAGAGCCAGGGATATAGCTCAGATGGAGTGCTTGCCTGGCAAACAAGAGTACAATTCTCAGTACTGGGGGCGGGGTAAGGAGGCCAAAAACTTAACATTTCGATCCTATAGATTGTACTAATGAAAGAATAGTTGGAATGATTTTTTTAAACAAATTATTGCATCTGTCTCAGGTGCACCTAAAGCAATTTCCAATTATATTTTATAAATAGAATCCATTTCTGAAATGCAATTTCCTCTGTAGTGGAATCCAAAAGATGTCAACAGGAGCCTGGTAAGATTCCCCTGCAGGATCGTGTTTATTCATTCAATAAATGCCTATTGAGTATTGGTCATATGCTGAGCACTGAGCTAAGTGCTTAAGGAAACAGTGGCAAATAAACGAGACACAGTCTCTGACCTTATGAGTCTCGTGATTTACCAAAATAGACATTAAACAATAATTGCAGAATTGCTTGTTTCATTGCAGTTGGGGAAAATGGCATGAGGCAGAAAGGAGCACGAGGTGTTGAAAGATTGCATAGTAGGGGAGATCTAAGGCAGTCCAGAAGAGCTGGAGAGACTCTGATGAGGAAATTAGTTAACTGGCCCAGGATGAGGGAACAATCCAGGCAGAGGAAACCCACTAACAATAAAAAATCAAGTGAAACCAATAAAGAAAAATATGAGGAGTTTTTACTCTGTGTAAGAATCAAGATCATTCAGCCTTGGATCAGCAATGGACTGCCAGTTGTCCTTTCTCTGGATTTAATAAAATCACTTATCCAAGAATCACAATATACATCAGTCTTGGAGGTGCTGCAGACAGTGATGTACTTAGAGGGGAAATTCTTAGAATGATAATACCAACTCCAGATTGAACTGCAGATGGTTCGAGTTTATTTTACTCAAATGCCTGACATTATTCTTCTAAATTTAACTGTGAATTGTAGGTATTTCCTTAAGAGTAATATAATGTGGACATTGCTATTTTGTACTTCCAAGATCAAGAAAACAAACAAAAAAAATAGTGGTCCAAATGAACCACTAGGGGTCGCTTCTGACACTAGTGCAGGATCAGAGAGTAGGCTTCAAAACTGCTCTGCCTACATTACAGAATCCTGTGTCAAAATGAATTGTTTCTTTTAATATCTTGTGAAATTGTGTAATAATACATATCAGAACACTTGGAGAATGCAAATAACTCATCTATTATCCTGCCAGGTAATTAATTTCCTCCCCCACATTTGCTTTCCTGTCGCCATTGTGGCCCTTCAACTCTGAGTTCCCTGTCCCTCTTCTTCCTCTGGATGGAATGACTGACCCAGCTCCTACCTGGGGCAGCCCCTCCTGCTTTCCTCACATCCCAGTCAAAAGCATAGCACAGCCAATCTCCCTTGCCTCTCTGAAAACCAAATGTTTCTCTCTGATGGTGCTCATCCTCCCCAAACATGCTATTTCTCCATTCTTGGGAAGGTTTTTTTTGTTTTTTTTTTTTGTTTTTTGTTTTTTGTTTTTTTTTTTTTTTTGGTTCAAGGAGATAGGATCTTTGCCCAGAAAACTCCTGGGCTCAAGCCATCCTCCTGCCTCAGCCTTAGGAGTAGCTAGAACTATAGGCAAGTGACACCAAGCCCTGTGGAGGCTGGGAAGCAGAATGGGGGCATCCCCCTGCCCTTCAGCCTTCCCCCATTCACTGAGATAAATCCTCATCCCTTTTTTATTTTTCATTTTGAGACGGGCTCACTAAATTGTGAAGGCTGGCCTTTAGTTTGTGATCCTCCTGCCTCAGTTTCCCAAGTCACTGGGATTACAGGTGTGTGCCACCTTGCCTGGACTAAGCAGGTATTTGTAACACTTGATTCCACTACTTCTTTAGGTACCTCCACATTACTACTTTGCTTTCAGAGCAAAAGTTCTTGAGAGAGTTTCCCCTACCGTTGTTCCTAATTCCTTACCTCCAACTCTCTCTTGATCCCATTCTAATCTGGCTTCCTAATCAGTTCTTGTCAAGTCTCCACTAAATTCCATATTGCTAAATCCAAGCATCAGTTCTCGGTTACCCATCTCAAGCCTTCCTGCTTGATTTCCCAGAAGCATTTGCACAATCGCTCACTCCCTCCTCAAAATACTTTCTACTTGTTGCGTTATACTGGGTTTCCTCTCATGTCTAGACTTTGGAGTGTCCTAGGATTCAGTCCTTGAACTTTTCTGGCTACCCTCTCTGACCTGTGAGTTCAGGCAGTCTTAGTGTGTTAAATACCAACAGTAGGTTGAAAACTCCCTATTTATATCTTCTGTCTGGATCTTTCTCCTGAACTCCAGCCTTCGTTTCATATGCCTCTTTGCATTTCCTTATAGGCATGCATTATCTTATAGGCACCTCAAACTTAATATTATCTACAATAGAGCTACTGGCTTCTTTTCCAAACCTGTGCACTCAAATCTGCCCCACTTGAGTTGCTGTAACTCCATCCTTCTATTTACTCTTAAATGCCTTGGAGCCATTACTGATACCCCTTCTCTTACAACCCAAAAAATGCTATTCAAAATGTATCTGGCATCTGAGCACTGCCTACCAATTCCACTGCCAATGTCCTGGCCCAAGCCACCATCATCTTTATTTGGATTCTTACACTAATCTCTATTTCCCCCATTTTCACTCTTCTCCCCCAAGCCTTAATACCAGCTTTTTTGGGAGAAGTACTGGCAGATTGAACCCAGGGGCACTTCATCACTTAAGTTCCATTTCCAGCCCTTTTTATTTTTATTTTGAAACAGACTCTCACTAAATTGCTGAGGCTGGGCCTCAAAATTGTGATCTTCTTGCCTCAGCATCCTGAGGCGTTGGGATTACATGTGTGAGCCACCCAGGTGTGATGCCTGGCTCGTAATGCAAACTTGATATACAGTTAGTGATTGTGTCCCCCTGCAACACACAAATTCATGTTGAAACCTAATCCCCAATGTGAAAGTATAAGAAGGAGAGCAATGAATTGGGGCTGTAACTCAGTGACAAAGTGCTTGCCTAGCATGCTTGAGGCACTGGGTTCAATTCTCAGCACCACATAAAAATTAACAAATAAAATAAAGGCATTTGGTTCAACTGCAATTTTTTTAAATAAAAATAAACAAATAAAATAAAGGCATCCTGTCTATCTACAACTACAAAAAAATCCTTTTTAAATAAATTAAAAAGAAAAGAAGGAGAGCCTTTGGTAAATGATTAGGTTATGGGGGGGTGGCTCATGAATGGGATTAGTGCCCTTATAAAAAGAGACCCCAGAGATCCCCTCATCCTCTTCTTTCATGTGGGGACACAGAGAGAAGGCACCCTCTATGAACCAGGAAGTAGACCTACATGAAATAAATGAGATCCTGAATCTGCAGGCACCTTGATTTTGGATTTCCCAATCTCCAGAATGACAAGAAATACATATCTCTTGCTTATAAGCTACCTAGTTTATGGTATTCTGTTCTAGTAGCTGGAAAGGACTGAGACAAAACTGAACCTTGTTAAATGTAAGAAAAGTCACCCTTTCCCTCAAAACCTTCTTACCTCACTGAGTCAAAGTCAAAGTTAAAATAACAAACAAGGTGCCCCACCACTTCCCCGGCCTCTTCTTTTTATGTTCTCCTGCTTGTTGTCTCCTCCCTAACCCCTCAACACACAATACCCCCCACAAACCGGGATCTCTGCGGCTCTGTAGGGACCTTAGCATGCTCCAGCCTCACAGCATTCATGCCTGCTACTACCTATCCTTTCAATGCTCTGCCCCCAGATTGTTTTTTTATCCAAGTTTTTTAGTTTAAGTCAAGCTTCCTTGAAGTCTTTGCTGACTTTCCCATGTAAAACTGAAGTGCTCTCCTTCCTCCGGTAATACTTAATCCCACTCTCCTGCTTTACTTTTCTCCATCATACTTATGATCAGATCACAGACCTTATGTCTTATTTATTTTATTTGTTTGTTTTATGTTTTTGTGGTGGAGCTGAGGACTGAAGCCAGAAGCCAGGTCCTCATGTATACTAGGCGAGCACTGTGCACTGAGCCACATCCTCAGCTCCTATTTTATGTAATTATTTCTTTACCTTCTGTCTTCCCACCACTTCCTCAAGGCAGGGGAAGTAGTTCATTCATACTCCATACTGAATAAGTGAAATGGTTTGTATGATTTCCAGTCACTGTAATGGGGAGGGGAGTGTGTGTGTGTGTGTGTGTGTGTGTGTGTGTGTGTGTGTGTGTATGTGTGTGTTTCAGTACTGGGGATTAACAGAGGCACCTTACCACTGATCCAAATCTTCAGTTCTTTTCTTATTTTATTTTAAGATAGGATTTCACTAAGTTGCACAGACTGGCCTCGAACTTCCAATCCTCCTGCCTTAGCCTCCCAAGTTGCTAGAATTACAGGCATGTGCTACTCTGCTCAGCTATTGTAATGAATATTTTTTTTTTAAAGAGAGAGAGAGAGAGAGAGAGACAGACAGAGAGAGAGAGAGGGAATTTTAATATTTATTTTTTTAGTTTTCAGCAGACACAACATTTTGTATGTGGTGCTGAGGATGGAACGCTGGCCGCACGCATGCCAGGCGAGCGCACTACCGCTTGAGCCACATCCCCAGCCCTGTAATGAATATTTGAATGCTTGTTTGTGTAACATACTGTGGAAGATAATGACAGTGAGCATTACATTAACTTTAGCCTTCAGGAGCTTACTATCTTATAAACACAGCAAGAAATTATATAGTTGCTTATTATTACATAGCTTATTATAAATAAATATGTTAAATATAAAATGAAATATATATACAAACAATTGAACATAATACATGTATAAAAAGCAATGTGAGAATAGGTGGAGAAGAAAGTAATTCTAATATATTTAATTAAGATGACCTTTTAATATATAACATTTGTATTTAGCACTATTTTCTTTTCTTTCCTTTTTTTGTTAGTACCAGGGATTGAGTCCAGGGACACTTCACCACTGAGCCACATCCCACACCCCCAGCCCTTTCGCTAACTTGCTGAGGCTGGCTTTGAACTTAAGATCCTCCTGCCCCAGCCTCCCAAACTGCTGGTATTACAGGCTTGCACCACTCCTACTAAGCAATGTTTTCAAATAGTTATACAGTAATTTTTTATTTAAAAAAAAATTTTATTTTTTTGCAGTGCTGGGTATTGAACCCAGGGGACCTTGTACATACTAACTAGGCAAGTGCTTTGTCACTGAGATACACCTTAGCCCAGTAATAATTTCTAAATGATTACATTAGAATTTAGAAATCACGAAAGTCTATTTTATTCTTATTTTTGGTAGCACACTTAAAGGAAATTAAAAAAAAATTGTAATCACCAAAAACAAAAAGAAGAGCTTTCTAAATATAATGATTATATTGGACAGAGAACAACTGTGAACTTCTCAGAAATCAATAAATTACCAATTCTACACACCTGAGTTATTTTAGTGTGTCATATGATAAGAAATAAATCACAGTATGTTATTAATCATTATATGTACTCTGTTATTGAAAACCTGCTCAAAAGTATTTGCTCTCAGTACTGTTTGGGGTTTATCATGGTGAAAACTTATTTCATCAGCAGATACAAAACTGAAGCTAACTAAAATAACATTGTTGACAATGAATAACCTGAAAAGGGACTGGGGGTGGAACTAGGTTGTAGAGCACTTGCCTAGCCTGCTGCAGGCCCGAAGTAAGATTCCCCAGCCCTGTAAAACTAACTAAATTAAACTCAACCCTGAAAAGTGATTTTTAAAGCTGTTGAGATGCAATGCCAGAAGCATACACTCCAGAATACACTGGTGACTCTAAAGCCTGGTTCTGCTTTGGTATTACCAGTGAAGACTAAAAATATAGATTTCCTCCAGGCATCATCCCAACCTACTGAATTTGAGTGCCTGGACTGTGGCCCAGGCACATGCTCCCCACTATCCCCCAATACTGATGATTGAACCCAGGGCCTTGCTTATTCCAGGGAAGTGGTCTACCACCAAGCTACATCTCCAGTACCCCCCCCCCCTCACACACACACACATCCTTTTTAAATCTTTGAGACAGGGTCTTGCTAAGTTTCCCAGGACGACCTTGAATTTGAGATCCTTCTCTCTAGGCCTCTGGGTAGCTGTACCATCACACCAGTTACCACTTGCATTTTTTAAAGTTCCACAAGTGACATTAATGCACACCTAAGGTTGGGGGCCACTGTGAACCATGAACCTCCTTTATATGGAGCAGAAATGCTCATTGTCCGCCATGGTCTGCTCCTCTTCCATTGAAAGAGTTGCAGCCAAAAAATAACTGCCCGGCCGTCTCTTTGCACTTAGGCCAATGGAAGCTGGAAGATTGGAAGAAGTTTGCTTCACCACCCCTAGGCAGGATCCTTGAAAACCTTCTATTTGATCCTGATCCTCTATTTTCTCTCTTGACTTCTGCCAGCTGGCTGCCAGTGCCTAGGGCAGCCCTCCATATTCAGAAGAACTTCCTGCCTCATATTCGAAAAGCTAAAAATTTCAATTAACAAAGAGGTTTTCTCAGTGTTTTACTCTACTAGCCAAATATTGTCCCTTTGTAGGTTCCAAATTATTTTCTGGACAAATGCTGAGACCTCTTTTAAATGTATTTCAGTACCACTCCTTTCAGGCAGCCTTTCTGTAGTCTGTTAATCTAAGACTACAGGGTCAAGTCTCCCTTCTTCTGTTGAAGAGTCCTTCTCCACTTTAATGCAAAGTCTGTGATCTTGACATGCACAGGACATGGAATGGAGTATTTCCTTGTCCTTGGTAATGGGCATTCTCCTTGACCCTTCCTGACAGGTAACTCTTAGAATGAACCAACATCTTGATTTTTTTTTTTTAACTTGCTTATTTTGGTACTATTGGAAGCCAGGGGAGCTTAATCCCTGAGCCATATTCCAGCCCAATTTATATTTTATTTAGAGACATCATCTTGGTAAGATGCTTTAGAGCTTTGCTAAATTGCTGAACCTGACTTTGAACTTGCCTTCCTCCTGACTCAACCTCCCAAGCTGCTGGGATTACAGATATGCACCACCATACCTGGCAACATCTTGCTTTTAAATTGAGTGCCCCAATGGGAGTGGCATGTTGAAAATACCAGAGTTTCTACCATCTTGGGTGCCTAATGAGTTTGTGAAACAGAGCCACCTGCTCACCCCTCCCATCTTGCTGCCCACTAGATGTAATATGAGAAGAAAATAAATCTCTATGTCTGCACCCCTAAGATTTAGGGGTTTATATGTTACAGCAACTAGAATTACCTTAATATATATAGTGACTTACTCCCATAGATTCCCAACTGCAGATTGTATCTTGCCCTCCAAAACCTTTTTTTTTTTTTTTTTTTTGGTGCTGAGGATTGAGCCCAGGGTCTTGTGCATGCAAGACAAGCACCCTACCAACTGAGCTACCCCAGCCCCAAACCTAACCTTGACAGTAAAGGTTCAAGATGATATGTATTGCATGGTTGGTGGCTGCTAATCATGTTTCTCAACTCTAGTCTTGATAAAGAGAAAGATCTCACTTCTGAGATTTTCCCATTACAAAATCTTCCATATCTATACCACCTTCCGGGAAGTTGAAAGAAAGATTCCATATCTTTTGTTTCCTGCTGTGAGAGAATGAAATTATCCCTAGAAACTATCTGTGCACAGGAAATCATATCTGATGAGGCTCTTGGTTTGGTCCTTGTGATGGACTGAGTTGTGTCCCCCCAAAATTCAAGTGGAAGTCCTAACCCCTACTACCTCATACTACCTCAGACTTTGATTTTTTAAAAAAAAAATGCTGCAGCATGGTAAAAAATAAAAATAAAAATCTTATCCTGAGCCTTAGAGATTTCCTGACAAAAGAGTTCTTTGTTTGCAGACGTCACACCAGGAACTGAATCAGCCAGAGGGAAACATCCTGAATCTAATACTATCATGCAAGGTTTGAGAATACTAGAGTGACCAGTTTTGCCTCTACCTGGACATTCCAAGACACACAGAAAATTTACATCCACCCTCATTTATGTCAGTTACCAATGCTGGCCTTGGTAAGAATCCAAGTCCACTTTTCTTTGGCAAAGCACTGGTTCCATCTGGCTGAGCCTGTTTCCAGATTTGCAAATCTATCCTGCAATGGATTTTGCTTTATTTTAATCTCATTTATGATTTCTTGGTTTACAATTTCTAGAGATAGAGCCTTTGCAGAGGCAATTAGGTAAAACGAGGTCATACATGTGGACTCTAATCCAATATGACTGGTGTCCTAAAAGAAGGTGTGATCAGGACAGATGTGCACAGAGAGAAGACCATGATGTAAACACAAAGATGGCCATCTGTAAGCTAAGCAAAGACTTCAGAAGAAAACAACCCTGCCTATATCTTGATCTCAGACTTCTAACCTCTAGGATTTTGAGAAAATAAATTTCTGTTATTTAAGTTACTCAGTCTGTGTTACTTTATTATGGTGACCATAGCAAACTAATATAGTGCTGAAGGTAGTGGCCAGGACATTGAGGACAACCTGAAATGGTGCTGTGGGGCATTTTGTATTAACATGAATTACCATCAGAAGTTTTTTCCTTTGGGGCCTGGGATTGTGGCTCAGTGGTAGAGTGCTTACCTAGCACGGGTCGTTCGATCCTCAGCACCACATGAAAATAAAGGCATTGTGTTGTGTCCATCTACACCTAAAAATATAATTTTTTTTTTTTTAAAAAGAAGTTTTTTCCTTTGGTTCCCGGTCCTAAGATGAATGCAACTCTGACAACTTGTCTTCTTCATTTGTCATTTCAGAGTCTCTATTCCCTATTCTCTGTTTATCAGAGAAAAGAAAAAGGATATGAAAGGAAGACAGTACTGAAATGATAGGGACAGAGGTTTCTGTCTTGTTTCTTCTAATCCCAGGAGAAGATGGGAATCCTTCGGTAAGAAGAGCTTATTAGGGGCTGGGGATGTGGCTCAAGCGGTAGCGCACTCGCCTGGCATGCCTGGGGCCCGGGTTCGATCCTCAGCACCACATACAAACAAAGATGTTGTGTCTGCCGAAAACTAAAAAAAATAAATAAATTAAAAAAAAAAAAAAAAGAAGAGCTTATTACTTTGAGTCACCTAGGGTCGGACACATTTGAGTCTGGATGAGGGATGGAGTTTTGCTAATGAGGAGCCCCTTGGGCCAGCTGTGTTGTCTCAGGAGTGGGTGGGCTGTCAGAGCATCTCCAGTTATTCAGCTGTTGCTATGGCAGATACCACAGTGGTGCCCTTGAGAGCATGCTCAGTGTGTCTGAGGTGAGGGTGGGATTGAGCAGGAGGACTTGTCTTCTTGGTAAAAAGAATTGGTATAATTGAGAGATTGATTCTTGGAGGCTTATTGGGGGAGACACACCCAGCTCTCTCAGCTCTACTGTAATTTGCCTTAGTCCAACAACTGAGGAGGATGCCAAAATGTCCCAGTGAATGACTGGGGAAAGAGAAGGGAATTAGGTATTCCATTTACAATTTCATTGTCTCTGTTGGTCTATGTGGTTCTTTTGATAAAATTGTCGAAATCTTAGCTCCTTCACCTCACAGGACACACACACACACACACACACACACACACACATTGAAGGAGATCATTTCTTTAATGGCTCTGAAAGTGGCTAAGCCAGGATGAGAACAGATAATTGAAGTTTGGACTTCTAGACCCTGACCCCCTTTCTTTGAGTCAGGGTCTCACTGTGTTGCCCAGGCTGATCTTGAACTTATGGGCTCAAGTAATTCTCCTTCTCCTACCTCTTAGCCTTTCAAGTAGTTGGCACTATAGGTGTGTGTCACCACACACCACACCTGGTTCCTCCCCCCCCCCACACTTTTTTTTTTTTTTTTTTGGTATTAGGGATTGGATCCAAGAGTGCTTTACCACTGAACCATATCTCCAGCTCTTTTTATTTTTTATTTAGAGACAGGGTCTTACTAAGTTACTTAAGGCCTTGCTATTGCTGATACTAGCCTTGAATTTGTGATCCTCCCACCCCAGGCTTCTAAATCCCTGGGATTACAGGCATGGGGCACGGTTCCCAGCTCCCCCACTCCCGCCCCCACCCCATTTTTTAAATCGATGTAAGCTACTGAATTTTAAGTCAGCCCAGTATGAGGAAGTATCCTTAATTTTTTTTTAATGAATGTGAACATTTCCCCCTCTAGATTCATTTAGGAAACTTCACTCCTTTTCCTGTCTTGCCTAGGGAAAGCCATTTCTTTCAAAATGAAATTCCCTCTTGGACTAAGGAATCCACCTCAGCTTGCCTCTTCTTTCCTGCTTTCTCTGACAGAAGCAAGTAGAAAGCCACTAAAGTTCTCAAATAAAGGAGACCTGTGGAGAGTATTTACCATTACAGTGCAGATTAGTGGGAAGGCAGCAGTAGCATCCAGAGGAGTTTGGCTGAGTTGAACTTGAGCTCTGTACTCAGTGCACTGTGGGAGGAAGAGTCACAGCAGGTTGGAATTCAGCTCAGCAGAAAACACCCCTGGCTATATTCATCTATAGGATATTCTTACAGCCCAGGTAAGCAGAGAGAGACTATCACAGGGTGCTTTCTGTACCTCAGTATTTTATTGAGTACAGTGTTAAGTTCTGTGTTGAAGTCCTTTCCACACATTATCTTATTTAATCTTTCCAACAATCCTTTAAGGTTGTTATCCTAAATATCCTTAATTGAAACAAGGAAACTGAGGGTCAGATGGGGTTCAGTAATGTGCTCAAGGTTGCACAGCTGGTGAGCAGTGATCTGGGACTGGAATCCAAATGTTCCTAACTCCAGAGCCTCAAAATGCAATGAAAACCAATGTAAATCCAGTGTAGAGACACACACTTGCAAATCTTCATGCAATCCACAGTTTCTTTAGCTTTTAGTGTAAGTAGCTATCAGGTTTGGAATTTTTCCCTCTTTAAGTCTAAATCTAGGCACCTTGCTAGCTCTTCAAGTCAAGCAAATGGACTTACCACTTACCTTGATCTACCATTGAAAAATACATTCTCCATCTAATATTCAGCCTGAAAACACACACACATGCACACACACATTTTTCATTACTTTTTAGAGATATAGATATAATGGGCTAGATTTGCTCTTCCCTAATACTAGTTCTTAGGGACGGGCAATTTTCTCCGCTCCAGAGAGCATTCATTTACCTGTCTCGATGCTAACACATTTCAGTGGTAGTAAATTGGGTCTCCAGGGAGCCCCATTCATTTTTTGGTGCTAATGGTGTACACCATATCAGAAATATGTAGCAATCTGAAATAATGTGTTGGCATCCTGAGAACCTACTCTAAGCAACTTAGATCCCAAATTAAGACTTTTGCCCTAAACTCCTCGAAAGGGTTTTGCATTTGGAAATATTTTGTGGTCATCTATCTTTTCACTGTGGTGAACGAAGTCAGCAGGCTTTTCCCCGTTTAAAGACTAAAAATGGGGATGGTGGGGCTTGACACAATCACGTAGTGTTGTTCTGGGGAAGCCAGATGGCAGGGAAGAACAATCATCAACGCTCTCCAGTTTTCAAAGGCGATTTCCGGGACGGGCATGACCTGATCAAGGCCTTTGAACCTGGGGTGAGGCTAGGTGGGTGCCGGCCGGGGAGGCCCCTCTTGCAGGGGCCAGCGGAGTTACTAAGGCTAGACTTGGGATGGGAACTGGGGAGAAGTGATAAGACCGGAAAGTCGAGCTTGGTAGAAGTGAGCGGGTTGGCAGCGCCCTCCGACTCCCGCGTTCAGAATGTCGGTGGACAGATGCAAACCTTTGGCACCCACCTGCGCCGCGCCTCTGGACCGCGAGTCCGCGGGGGAGGTGAGGCCCCGCCCCGCCCCGCCGCGGGGTCCCCCGCTCTCCCCGCCCCCTCCCCCGGGCGTCCGCGGCGGCGCAGGGGAAGGGGAAGCGGGAAGGGGCGGGCAGGGGCCGCCGCCGCCGCTTTCTCCTCCCACCGCCCGCGCTAGAAGCGCCGCGCCGAGCCCATCTGAGCGGGCGCCACCGCGCTCCCGCCGCAGCCGCGCTTCCCCGCGCCCAGCCAGCGGGCGAGGCCAGCGCGGGGCCCCGGCCCGGCTTCCTTCTCGCCGCCCGCGGCGTCCCCGGGCGGGCGCGGGCCGCGATGGGAGCAGCCGAGCGGGGCTGAGTCCGCCGCCGCCCGCAGCCCCTGGTCCCCTCGGGCCCCAACCATGGCGAAGCAGTACGATGTGCTGTTCCGGCTGCTGCTGATCGGAGACTCCGGGGTGGGCAAGACCTGCCTGCTGTGCCGCTTCACCGACAACGAGTTCCACTCCTCGCACATCTCCACCATCGGTAAGGGGCGGTGGCCCAGGGCGCCCCACCCTCCCTGCCCCTCGGCCCCTTCCCCTGTCTCCCCTTCCCCAGGCTGAGAGGGGTTATCTGCCCCTAGAGGCTAGAGGCTGTGGCGCGCGAGGCCAGGATGAGGGAATAAACCCCCGGGTGAGCGGGCCACCTGCAGGGGACCAGAGCCTCGGTTCCTGCAGGTGAGGGGGTCTTACTGCCTGCCATCCGGGGCTGAGGGGTGGGATCTCTGGCCTCTAGCTGAGAACCTCCCCATCCAAACCAGTAAAACGGGGGCGGGGGTAGGCTAGGGTACCCCGAAATGGGGCAGTGAGAATCATAGCCAGTGAAATGACATCCTTACAGCCCCAAGTCAAGAGGGGGAGGGGAAGTAAAGCTTGTGCTCAGGAAAAGGGGTCAGAGTGGGGAGCCAGTCATAAAGCTACCTTCAGTTCAGGGGTGAGCCAGTGTGGAGCCAGGATGGGGAAGACAGGAGGAAGGGAGAGGTCAAAGGGATTGAGTTACCAGGGGACTGGTAGTGAAGGTAAGCCTCAAGGTGGGACACCTGGAGGAGGGCACTGATGAGAAGCCCCAGAGCTTGAGAAAGGGAGGAACCAGCTGGCTAAAGTGTGTTTTAAAGGAGGCTGAGGAGGGTGGAGGAAGGTCAGGAATGTTGCTGCAGACCTGAGGGGATCAGAAGGCAGGCAGGACCCACCTTCAACTCTATCTCTAATCCATCTCTATTTCTGATCCATCTGCACTGGGAGCCTGTGATTAAAGGGACAAGGCCTGGTGGCATCCTGGGCAGTGTTGTGAGAGGGTCACCTGTTTTCTGGGAGTGGTTCTGAGGCCTCTCCTCAGAGAGAGCCTCTCCCTTATGGGCTCTGAAGGGCCTCCTCCTCTGGGAGGTCTGAATTGAGGGGATTCCACTCATACCTAACAGGTTTTATGCTTGGTTAAACCTGGAGTAGCCTCCTCACTGCCTAGGCCCCTGAAAGGAAACTCCTGTGGGCTGGCTGGTCATCCAGTTGGTATGCTGTCCTAGAAGCCCCTGCTGCCTTATGGGAGGACTCCAGATCTTAGCTTCCTCTGGAAGATACTTCTCCTTGCTTCCCCTCAACACACACTCCTTGCTAAGAGAGAACAGGGAGCAGTTAGATGCAACCAGGAGAAACAGAGCCTTGTGGTTAAGAGACAGGTATTGTTTCTCACATACCTGGAGCTCACACATACCCAGAGATCTCACTTTGGGGCAACATGACCTTGACTCTCACTTAAGCTTCTGAGCTTCAGTTTTTCATCTGTAGAATGGATGTAATAATAGATCAATCAAGATAATGTTTGTAAAGCACTCAGTACAAAGTCTGATACATGGGGGAGCTGGCTAGATCCTGACTGTTATTACTGTTGTTAATTAGGATTGAGCTCTTAGCATCTCTCTTTGCTTCACAATCTTCATGGGACTTAGGTTTGGGGACAGAATTCATCCATATTCTTCAGGGATACCGTAAGGCTAACTCCTAGGAGATATAAGAGTTTGGGCTGGGCCACTATTTGGATGGAAGACATTTCAGAGAGATGGTTACAGACACCAAGCCTTGGCCAGGAGAGAGCTCAGAGAAGAGGCAGGTGTGGGGCAAAGCATGGGAGTGAGCCAGGGAGTGGCTGAGAAACCAGATAGGGTATGAGGACAGGTTGCAGGCTTGGGGCAAAGGGCAGCAGGTTACCTGACTTTTGCCTGAGGAACAGCCATTTGCACCCTGGTGTCCTGGCCACATTCCAAGTCCTAGGAGTCACCTGAACTTTTCCCTTTGAGGGCTTCACACATCCCCTTCATTTCAGAAGCTCTTAGGACTACTGCTTATGTTGTGAGGAGTTAGCCTCCCCTCGTTTCCCTCATTTACCCTCTCAGCAGATAAATGAGGGAATCCTTGTTTATAAAATGTTACAGTATGCTTTCTTAAAGAGAATCACCCCGTGCCCCATATCTCTGATCACCATCCCTTCTTGTCCCTTCACCTTGTCATCTCCTGTTGGAAACTTTTACCTCCTTTGGGACCGTGGCCATTATTGGGTGTTGGCTGAGTGGCCTCATGGGCTCTTCTAGAGCATTTCCTGACCTGGCTGGATTGGCACGTGCGGGCTTTTGACCTTAGCCCTGCCTAATGGTTTAACCTGAAATCTGCCTAGGCCCCTAGTGATAGTAACGTAACTGCCCCCTATTGGTTCTTGCTACTTTCTCTTCTTACTCCCTCCTTCTATCACTATATAACCTTGTCCCTGACACAATAAAGCTGAGATCTGCTTGAGCCTTCACGGCTGACACAACTCCCGGCTCAGTGTGGTTTCTTCCCAGTCTTGGGGTGGGGACTGGGCCGCGACCCTTACCCTCTCTCTCAGCCCCTCGGAGACGACAGGCTGGTCCTGCCTGTCTCCCATGTACCCTTGTTGCAGGGAGCAACAATCTCCTTTCTTGGATTCCTTCTTACTGCTAATAGGGGAATGCTAGGTAGGTCTAGGGACTTCCTCAGAAACCTTCTGCAATGTATCACTTTGGGGGGCAGAGGTGAGTCAATAAAATAGGTGGGGTGTCTCCACAGCACCCTCTCCCTCCAATGCCCTTTGTATATATTGGCCTAAAACCTGTTTCCAAAGTTCTTCCTCTGCTTCTCATGGCTGGTCCCCCTTTACGTGGGATGCAGAGGACTTTTTTGGAGTTTAGATTCCCTGGAAGAGAAAGAAACCTGTTGGGACTGGGGATGTGGCTCAAGCGGTAGCACGCTTGCCTGGCATGCCTGCGGCCTGGGTTGGATCCTCAGCACCACATACAAACAAAGATGTTGTGTCCGCCAAAAACTAAAAAAATATTAAAATTCTCTATCTCTCTCTCTCTTAAAAAAATTAAAAAAAAAAAAGAAACCTGCCTTTCTTCCTATAGCCTTTTAAAATCTGCTCCACTGGGTTTCTTATTAATAAGATGTTTTCTTTTTTTTTGAGCAGAAATTAGAAGTTTATTAAAGGACAGCAGAAAAGACTTCTCCTGGAGGAAGAAGGGGACCCAAGAGGTAGAATCCCAATAAGATGTTTTCTTAAAGCTTACTAATGGCTTGTAATTCTCCCTCATCTTGATTGTGTTTTTCAGCATTAACTAACACTGAAGGGAAAGAGTTGGATTGGATGGTCAAGAAAAGCTTTTTCTTTAGATGATTTGGAAGGTTCCCAAGGAAGGGGTAGCCAGGAGGCAAATGGAGGAGTCAAAGAAATAGGGACTACCAGGTCATGGTCATTCATTTATCTGCTCACACAAAAAGCGTGCACACCTTGTATGCTAGTCTCCAGAGGTTCCAAGATGAATAAACATCGCTGCTCTCAAACTGCCCAGATACAGTCTTTCACTGTGCTGGTCGTTGATCTAGGCACCTTTCCCAAGGGCTTTCCCGAACCCCGCTTCAGTGAATGGGGAAAACAAGACAGTTCCCCAATTATTGCCAAGATAGAGTTCAGATTTTTGGCTGGCTCTTTTGTAATGTGTTGTGTATTTACTATAAGAGCTTGTGACATTCCATAAAAAAGCTGGGGCACAGGGAGGAGACCTCCCTTGTAGACTGAGGCACTGACTGTCCCTTCTCCCATCCTCGTTTTTCTGGCCAGTGGGTGGACAGGTGGCCTCTGTGCTGGATCTGTGCCGTGGGTATTCCCTTTCTATGTAGTTGTGCTCCCAGAGCGGTGCAGAGGAGGACAGTCAGAGCCTTAATATCTGCCTGCAACTAGTTCCTGACAGGTCTGTCTCATCAGGTAAAGTAATTGAACATTCCTACCAAACACGTGTGAGGCATTTTAGAGACATATTGCACTCCACTTTTTTCTGCCCACAGAAGTGTATAATCTAGTTGGAGAAGCAAGATATAGGTAAAAAAGAGCTGTCGCCAACATGAGATGAAATATCTGAAAGTACTTGGAAAAGCATTCTTCAAATGTAAGGGCTTGATTATAATTATTACTGCTACTCTTTTATTTTATTTATTTATATGTGGTGCTGATAAGTGAACCCAGTGCCTCACACATGCAAGGCAAGCGCTCTACCACTGAGCCACAACCCCAGCCTTCATTACTGGTACTCTTGAGGAAGGTTCCACAGTCATTATCCATGTAGGATGTGTCATGAGGCAGCCAGTAATGGCAATGGCCCCAGAGCGTGCTTTTGCTCTCTGAGGTTAGAGAAGAAGAGAGGCCCCTGTGGATTCCAACTAGCAGGGAAGGCTGAAGCAGCATGCAGTGAGTGCCTGCAGGGAAGGGAGCAGATGGAGCACAGTGAGCAGAGATAACAGAGGTGTGAAGTGAGTGGGTGTCCATGGGACTAGGACTCCTGCAGTCTGGCTGCTGCAGAGGGAGTTTATGGAGGAGTGCAAGAACATTCTTCTTTCTGTCTCCCAAACTAGAAGTGTCTCAGGGGTGAGACACATCTTATCCTTCTTTGTTTTCATAGGCTCTAGTTCAGGGAAGGCAACATTTAACCCTCATAGATCATTAATGAAAGAGTATCAGGCCTGATTGGCAGAGGGCAGCAGGGGCCTGGCTGAGCAGGTGGGACTTGAACCTAGCAATGGTAGGAAAGGGTTTTGAGCAGGGTACTCAACAACATTGGTTGGAAGAGGATTTAAGACTTGAAGCAGGGGGACCAGTCAAGGGCTGTGCTGGTGTCAGGGCTTGAAGGAACCTCTCAACCAGCTCCTTCCCCTTCCTCCTCCCACTCCCTCTGATGGTACCAGCACTAGCCTATGCAATCGCCTGTTCTGGTTTCCCTCCAGAAGTGGGGAGTAGCTCAAACCCATCAAACTGGCCACTTCTGAAAGGATCTCATGGAGCTGGTGCTGTTTGCCCAGGCACAGAGTCATATGTGGATGTCTATGTTCTGGAGAAGTTTGATGGCCTTTCTGCAAGGTGCCAGGAGCGGGTTGTAAATCCAAGTAACTGCCCAGGAGCTGATTTTCTCCCTGCAGTCCTTGCCGCCTGGCCTCTGGATCTTTCATTTGAAAAGCCACCCTCAGGCAGCACCTCTGTTGAGTGAGGAGGAAAGCTATGGCCTATGATGATCCGGTTGGACCGGTTGGGCCATGGCTTGAGGCTGCTTGCTTGGGCTGGGTTTTCTGTGGTACTTTCATCTTTCTCAGGAAGTTCTGCTGGAACTGGCTCTGCTTGTGACAGGCGCTTGTATTGACTGGGGGAGGAAAGGACCAGGGGGCCTAGATCTGGACCTGGAATTGAGTGACCCAACAGAATTTGGGGTGAATACTTGGTATCTGTAGCCCTGGGATCTGTAGATTCCTAGAGTGAGGAGCTGGGCCTTCTGGTCTTAGTAGCCCTTAGGCAGCTGGAGACCTGTATCTTCCTACCCTGTGCCCCTGCCCTGTAGAAAGGATGGGAAGGGAAGAAACAGTGAGTAGGATGGAAAGAGTCTGGTCAGACATGCACATTCTCTGTGGCCTTTTTGGCTCTGTGACCTTCAGGCGCTTATTTAACATCCTCGTACTTAGTTCTGCATCTCTAAATTGAAGATGGTAAGACAATCTTTTTCTTAATGATTATTAGGAAGATTACAGAAGCTAATGGATACAAAGCACTTGGCAGAGTCCTCAGTAAAATGGTAGCTGCCACCATGTTCATAGTTATAATTGTTCCTAGTGCAGAAGAATGTTATGGTGATGAATAAACTGTCAATCATGTGCTGTGAAGTCTTCCTGTCCATCACTCATGGAGTCATTCAGACTACTTGCCCTATACCTCCTATGTGTTAGGCACCATGCTAGGAGCTGAGGAATCAGTGGTGAGCAAAACAGAGATCGAGGAGCTGTCTTCCATTCCAGGGGAGCATGTGAGTAGGCTCTGTGTTCGTTCCAAGCCCCCCTGGCCCATGCAGTGCCAGTGTCTTGGAAGGAAGAGTGAGTGGGTGAGGAGGTGGAGAGGAGAGGGGTGGCCTGGGAGGATGGGGGCATCTCTGCTTCAAGGCTGGGGCCTTTGCTAGATGTTGCTCTGCCTAGGCCTCTGCTCCTTCATTCCTCCTTATGACACAGGCACAGACCCAGCCTCCCATCCCTCTACCCAAGGACATGATCCCTGAGAATGAACACATCTGAAACCTGCAGAAGGTTTCAGCTGATCTGTGCCACATTTGCAGATCTGCAGATTCACCCACAGCTTTGAGCACCCCGATCCCTCTTGCCTGCCTGCATTCCTTGGTTTCTGCTCTTCCTTCCTCTTCCTCCCCTCCCCCAGACATGAAAGTTGATATTTGGTCGTTACCCTTCTACTCTGATTGCCAGCTCTTCTCAGAGTGTCTCTTCTGTAATCTAATATTCGTGCCTTTTTCCCTGTAAAACTGCCAGTTTTCTGTACAGGACTCTGACCTCTCCTTGGCTCTTCTGCCTGGTCAGAGAGCTTTGTCAAGGGGTCACAGGGCTTTCTAGACATTTAATTCCTTTTACTGCAAAGGATAGGTCTAATCATCCACCCTGTTTTGTAACTAAAACTGAGGACCCTAGAGAACTAGTGACTCCCATCTTGTATGTAAGGTGACCCAAACCTGAGCCATCTTCTCTCCTCCATTTTCTCCAAAGCGACTTTGGGCATGTTTTTCATCCCAGAAGTCCCTTCCACAGGTTGCCAAGTAGAATGCCTCCCCTGCCAGCCAAAGGGGAGTGGGCGTGTCTTCCCCACCTCATGTTAGGGCTCTGCTTCATTTACACACACCCCTGAAGAGAGTTAGAGGCCTGTGACTGAGGAGTCCAGGTAGGAGACCTCCGAGTATAGGATCTGAGTGTTGCTCTCCTATTGCCATTTTGATGTGGATTTAAAGAGAACAGAGTGACCAGGACACCATGATGTACAGATAGGCCAACAGTTGGCTTTGAAACGTGGGTCATTCCCTGATCTCTTTTCCCTGATTAAAATTTTCTCTTTGCTGCTCTTTTCTGCTGTCATGTATTGACTTCATTCATTCACTCATGGATACTCATTCATTTTTTTATTGCACATATTTAACTTTGTTGAGTAATATTTAATGATTTGCCTTCCACCAGGCAATGAGAATATGAAATGAATAAGATGCTTCTTTGCATTCTGTAGACTCACAGTGTAGCTGGGGAGTCAGGCTTCCAAACAGACAGAATATTATGCAAAAGAAATTATAGAGGAGTGAAAAATCCCCCCAAGGGAGGTCGATAAAACTTCACAGAGGAAGTGACATTGGAATGGAGTCTTGAAGACTTAGTTGGGGACAAGGATCAGGGGAGGTACATATCTTTTTCCCAGGAAGAACTGCTGTGGAAAACACCTCTAGATTGGGACTATTGCTCTCCAGACTGGCTGAGGCCAGCTAGTAATGGCCACACCATGGTCATGCCAGCTTCAGTTCAGGTAGGTACTTGCTAGAGGTTCCCTTTGCTGGCTGTGAGTGGGGCAAGTGATCTGGAGACACTGTCCTATCCAAGGTGTTTCTTCTGGAGGCTCCAAGTCTCTTCTTCTCTGAACTGAGAAACAGGCCCAGAAGGAGCCTGGAGGAGTGAGTAGTCAGTAGCCCAGCACATCTTGACTGCCTCAGCAGTGCCCACTGAGCACCCACCAGCAGGCTCAAAAGAGGTGATGCCTGGGTCCTTGGGTCTGGTACATGGGAGTGGCACAGCATAGCTTTGGAGCACACCCCACTTGTCACAGAGGCTGCATGGAGGTCTGTGCCCAAGGCAGTGGGAAGAGCAAGAGAAAGGAAGCCCCATTTCCTGAGTGCTGACTTCATACCCACTGTGTGCAGAATGGAGAAACCTTACCCACGTGCTCCACAGTGCAGCTAGAGAGCTGTCAGGGCAAGGGGATGAGGAGTTCCAAAGTTGGTCTTACTCTCAGATGTTTCTTGGTGTGTCCTTCGTGTTACAGCCTCCACACAAGTGTCCACGGATGGATAGATGAGTGTCTGTGTGCATGTGCCCATGTGCAATTACGAGGGTCCCCATGAGATCTGAGAAAATGCTAGGGCCTTACTGTGATTTCTCCTTTTGTAACAGGAAAAGATAATGTTGGTCCCTCTTGCTTTTCTTCCTGAGAACTATAAGTTTGACTGAAAGTGCCTGAAGATACTTGCTGCTTCCTTTGTCTGGGCCCTCAATCCTTCAGATCTTCTCCCTGCTGAGTACTTTCTTGTCACTCAAGCCTCAGCTCTGATGTCACTTCTTTTAAAATATTTTTTCTTAAGGTAGCTTGCACACTATCCTTGCTGTCTGCTCCATTATCCTGATTTTGCCTCTTAGCCCTTATCATTCCCATACATGATGTAGTAATAAAAATAAGTTACTAGCCAGGTGTGGTGGTGCACAACCAGCAGCTTGGGAAGCTGCGGCAGGAGGATTGCAAGTTCAAAGCCAGCCTTAACAACTTAGCAAGGCCTTAGACAACTTAGGGAGACCCTGTCTCAAAACAAAATATTTAAAAAGGGCTGGGATATGGCTCAGTGGTTAAGTGCCCCTGGATTTAATCCCTGGTATAAATAAAATAAATAAATAAATGTTACTTATCTGTCCACTCCCACAAGAATGGAAGCTCCCTGGTGACAAGGTTGTGTTCTGTGTTGTCTGCTGCTTGTCTTGGGGTTTCTGGCACATAGTAAGTACTTACTAATTGAAAGAGTGAATGAATTAATACATCTCCCTAGAAGACTTTTGCTCCTCCCGGCGGAAAGTCATGGTAGTATTCGTTTCTTGGGATCCATGACAACACCAGGCATGTGTTTGGGGGTATGAGAGGACAGGGGAGACTTCTGCAAGGGGGGAATTTTTTTCCCAGTAATTTTCAACCTCTTCTGCTCTGATACATGCCCTAAGGGGAAGCTCATAACAAGGAGGGAGAGGATAGTTCCCGTGGCACCTGTATGAGTGGGGTACTCTGGTGTGTGCAGAGATGAGTGCTTGGTGTCTTAGACTAAGGTCAGTGCTGCTTGTCAATTGGGGTCACTGCTAGTGACAGATGATGCCTATCAGTTCAACGTGGCTGTCTAAGTGACCATGCCAGGACCACCTCACCAGCCAGGGTGCTCTGGGGTGAGGAGCTTCTCAGCTCAATCCCTGAGCCATTCATTCCCTCCAGACTCACCAGAGTGAGTGTCCGATTGGGAAATCCCACTGTGTGATAACAGTCTGGGTCCTGGGTCCTGGGCTTCCAGAGACTGACCCTTTTAAGACATAGAATATCTTTCTGAAATCTCCAGAATTTCTTGTGGATAGACATCTGAATCAGAACCTTTGATCTCAGCACTCTTTTTTTTTTTTTAATATTTATTTTTTAGTTCTCAGCGGACACAACATCTCTGCTTGTATGTGGTGCTGAGGATCGAACCCGGGCCACATGCATGCCAGGCGAGCGCGCTACCGCTTGAGCCACATCCCCAGCCCCTCAGCACTCTTTTTTAAAAAAATATTTATTCTTAAGTTTTAGGTGGACACAGTATCTTTATTTTACATTCATGTGGTGCTGAGGATTGAACCCAGTGCCTCGTGCATGCCCTCTACTACTGAGCCACAGCCCTAGCCCCTGATCTCATCACTCTTGAGATTAAAACATGACTTTCAAGTGAGTTAGAGGATCAGGATTCTGTCCCTCGAGCCCAGGGCCACTTATATTTCTACTTCCTGTCACTGCCAGAACAAGATGGTGCACGCTGACTAATGCATTTGTTCTGAGAGCCTGTGTCTACCTTTCCCCAGGACAAAGCCAATATGAGGGACAGCCAGTCTGCAGTTCACAGAGGAGGGAGTCAGGCGGCATGCAGTCCAGCCAAAAAAAAAAAAAAAAAAAAATACAGGCTAAGAGTTACCAGACAGAAGGTAGAAAGCAGCAAGTAGAAGTAGCAGGTTTGGGAAAAAATGTCCCCACCCCCTAGTTGCTGTAAGGGGTCGAGATGTGTCAGGATCCTTTGTCTTGAATCCTGTCCCTGGCTTTTCTGTGATCACTCTTCTCTCTCTGTACTGTCTTTCCTATTCTCCCCTTGCCATGTCTGGGGGAAAATGGCATTATTGGTCTCCTGCATAATGTTTTGGTGAGAGAGGGGGTTTTGAAATGGGAATCACTATCATGCCTTGTTTGGGATGGCAGAGTCTGACAGCCACCTCCCTCTGGGCTCTGCCTTTTCCTAAAGCTTGTTTTGGGGAGGGGTTTCTCCTGCCATAGCCCTGAGGGAACTCCACATGTCCATCACATGTGAGTTTCCTGCAGGGGGAGGGGCTGGGGGCATTTCTGGGGCTGGTGCTTAGTAACTGGAGCCAGCATGGCCCCAAAGATTGGGTGTCTGCCTTGGGTTTCAGGTGTATTAAATTGTTCCTTGTTGAGGAGTCGCATTGCTAATGTAAAGGCTCGGGTCACACTGTGGGTCCTTTGGGCCATGGTTGATCATGTTGATAACATTTGGCACCAGACTCAGCCCTGTTTCCTCTAAAACATGTGGCACTTGGTGGGCAGGCAAGCTGGCACCCGGCATTAACCCTTGAGGTGCTGGCCTGAGGGAGACCAGCGCCAGCCTGCTAATAGGGCCACCCCAGCTTTGCCAGGATTTAGGTTGGAGCCAGGCTCTGGGAGCTGTCTGAGGTCCACAGTGGGTGGCATTTTCTCTCTGTTGAAACATTCCACATTTTTAGTTGAAACGTTCTTTGCCTCACCTCTCTGCCCCACCCTGCCCTCCCTCCTTTCCCTAGCAGGAGCCCCCATCTATCTCCCAGAGCTCTTTCCGTCCCCCAGGGTATGACTGCGGGTATGACAGTCTCAGCCTTCTGTAGGGGAGATAGGTAGGGACATCAGCGTCACACTTTACAAAGCTCTGGGTGGCAGATCCTGTAATGGGTTTTCTGTTCCATCTCATCATCCACACAGAAATCCTATGACATCAGCTTTGCCACCCACACTTCACAGGTGAGAAAGCCCAGGCCAAGAGGCTCTCTGGTGTTCCGAGACCACATGGGCACAGGCGGCATTGGAACCATACTCCGGTCTGTTAATGGCCGTGCTGCTCTGTTTGTCCTGTCGCACTTCCCGCCTGTTTCCAGGGCTTTCTTTGGAGGCAGACTGTGACTGGAAGGAGTGTTTGTTCATGGGATGTACCCTGTGGCCTTCTTTTCGCTGTCTCTCCAGCATGTCCACTGCTGGCCTCGGGAGGCAGTAAGCTCTTCTGTTTGCCTGCCCAGGGCAAGATAATCCTGAGAGCCACAGGAGTGCCATGCTGTCTCCCCTCACAGTTCGGGAGGCCAGGAAGTCCAAGATCAGGGTGTTGGCAGATTTGGTGTCTGGAGAAGGCGGGCTTGCTTTCCTCTACAGAGATGTCATCTTCAAGCTGTGTCCTCCCATGGCAGAAGCAGAAGCAGAAGGGTTAACACACTCCCTCAGGCCTTTTTCATGAGGGCACTAATCTCACACAAGGGTTCTGGTCCAGCCCTAGTGTCCTGCCCTAGCACCCTGAGGAGGACCTTGCCTGTCCTCCCAGTTTTCTCATAGCAGTACTGACATTGTGCCCCAGGACTCTGGTTGTGGCCCAGCAGGCACTAGGGGTTGCTGCTGTGGGGGCAGAGGCCAAGGCATAGCAGGAAGAGCAAGAAACCTAGAACCGCCTCAGGCCACAGTCTGTTGTGAGGGCACTGTCCACAGCTGCATCAGGACCCCATACTGTCACGTTTTTGTGTGTATATGTGTGTGTGTGTGGTGCTGGGATTGAACCCAGGGCCTTGTATGTGTGAGGCAAGCACTCTACCAACTGAGCTATATCCCCAGCCTCCCGTACTGTCACTTAATTGAAGAGTTTTTCTTGTCAGTGTTTGTGAGATGCTCTGATGGGAGGAAACCGTGTCTGCTCTGCAGGTGTAGGCACCTGTCCCTTCTTATGCTCTTTGGTGCAGGGGGATTCTGAAGGGATGTCTGTCCCTGGTACTATGCTTGCACAGAGCCAGAGATTTAAAAAAAAAAAAAAAAAAGAAGCAAACAAACAAAACTTGTTCAAACACAAAGTATACTCTCTGGTCTTTAGATGCTTTATGTCTAGTTGGGACTAGAAGACAAAAAATAGTAGGCAGCAGGAGAGCAAGGGAATATTGTTTTAGAAGTCTTCTCCCTGCTCGGTGGTTGAAGCATCACATCTGTCATCCCGGGGAACCGTTAGGCAGCAGTGGCACCGTCACAAGCTATGAAGCTTCAGGCAGTCCTGAGGTGCTCTCAAGTGTCATTGAGGAAAGGCATATGCTGTGAGGACAACCAGTAGCTGAACTTGGGGTCTGGTACGGACTGATTGCAGTGCTAGGATCCAGCAGCCTCAGCGCCAGTTCTATCTATCTATCTATCTATCTATCTATTTATTTATTTTTCTAGTACCAGGGATGAACCCAGGGGCACTTAACCACTGGGCCACATCTCCAGCCCTTTTTATTTATTTTTTTAAATTTTGAGTTAGAGTCTCGATGAGTTGCTTAGGGCCTCACTAAGTTGCTGAGGCTGGCTTTGAGCTTCTAATCCTCCTGCTTCAGCCTCCTAAGCCTCTGGGATCACAGGTATGCACCACCAGGCCTGGCCAGCGCCTTCTCTTGCCAGCACGCTTGTCATTTTTCAGCGTCTCTGCTTGTCTCTACGCATCTGTTTGTCTCAGGCTTCTCTGGTTGTGACCCAGCTAGCCTCTAGTTTTGCCGAGTCTGGAGGAAGCTTCCTTCCCCTGCCTTATTCTCTCGTTCCCTTCCCTTTCCTCTTTTCTTTTTTTTTTTTTTTTTTTTTTTTTTTAAGAGAGAGTGAGAGAGGAGAGAGAGTGAGAGAGAGAGAGAGAGAATTTTTAATATTTATTTTTTTAGTTCTCGGTGGACACAACATCTTTGTTGGTATGTGGTGCTGAGGATCGAACCCAGGCTGCACGCATGCCAGGCGAGTGTGCTACCGATTGAGCCACATCCCCAGCCCTCCTCTTTTCTTTTTGAGACAAGGTATCACCTGTTGCCCAGGCTGGTCTCAAACCCCTGGGCTCAAGTGATGCTTCTTTCTCAGTCTCCCAGGTAGCTGGGACGACAGGCATGTACTACTGCTTCTGGCCTAGAGGGAGCAGGTTTGACAGGCTTAGCTGAGCTCTCTTGCCCTCGTTGGCCTGGTCATTTTGTGGGTCCAGCAAGACTGTTGATGGGCCAGTCAGGAGCTGCTTCTCCACAGAGGGCAAGCTCCACCCAGCCCTGTTTCCCTGAGCAGAGGTTTGTACTCAGCAGTTTTAAAGGGAAAGGGCGCTGGCTATGGCAGACATCATGATGGCCATATCAGGTGTTCTGGGACAAAATGATAAGCGGCACGCTGGGCTTTGGGCCCTCAATTGGCAGAGGGCCCTCCTTCTTCCTGACTTCCTCCTTTTTCCTGGGGCTCCCAGGTTTACCAGAACCTCTGCTGGAGCTGTGTATAAGGACTTTGCTTGTTTCTGCATACTTGTGCACTGTCTTGTAGGGACTTAGAGGTCGGACTGACAGGGTGATGAATCTGGGCTTACTAGAGTCAGAGGAACAAAGAGTTTCCCCAAAAATAGGTTATAGTGGGTATCTTAGTCAGGGCTGTTGTAACAAAGTGCCTTAAAGTGGTACTTTATATAAACAATAGAAATGTACTGTCCACAGTTTGGAGCCTGGGAAGTCTGAGGTGAAGGGATTAACAGATGCAGTCTGGTGAGGGCTCACTCTCTGCTACAGAGATGGCACCTTCTACCTGTGTCCTCCATAGCAGTCAGCCAGAGGGAATAACATGCTCCCTCTTTCAGAGCTCTAATCCCATACTCTGCCCTCATGAGCTAATCACCTCCCAGTGGCTCTGCCCTCCCACATCATTGCACTGGGGATTATTTCAATATATGACATTTGTAGAGACAGAAACTGTTCATGTGTGCCCACTGCCTCACTTCTAAATGTCTCAAAATATCAGAATCGTTGTGGGATATGGTGGATGCAAATGATAAAGCAGTGTAATTCCTCAGCCTAAGGGTTGGGAACTACTGGTCGAGTGAAGAGCATCATGGGTAGGTTTTAAGAGACCCATTTTCCAGCTCTGGCTCAGCTATAGGATATGGGGATTTAAGTTGGCCCTTTCGTGCCTTATGGTCACAATACCCACTCTGCCTACTTCACAGAGACTCTGTGGCTAAGGGATGTGTATAGGACAAGAATATATATATATATATATATATATATATATATATATATGCTTATTTTTTAGTTGTAGATGGACACAATATCTTTATTTTATTTATTTATTTTTATGTGGTGCTGAGGATTGAACCCAGGGCCTCGCACATGCTAGGCAAGTGCTCTACCACTGAGCCACAACCCCAGCCCCCCCCCCCCCCGGGGGGGAGACACACACACACACACACACACACACATACACATACATATATATAATAATTTTTTTAATATGTAGTTGTAAATGGACAGAATGCCTTTATTTTATCTGTTCATTTTTTATGTGGTGTTAAGGATTGAACCCAATGTCTCACATCTGCTAGGCAAGTGCTCTGCCACTGAGCCACAGCCCCAGCCCAGGACAGAGAAATATTTGAGGCTCAGGTATGGTTCTGTCTAGAGATGGGCTGCATAGAGGTTCAGTGTGCATAAGATGGGGTGGGTCTGGGGGAGCCCTGAGAATCTTTATTTCTGCAAAGCTCCCTGGTGAGGTTGGTGCCACTCATCCTTAGTTTAGCAAGGGTAGCAGAATAGTAATCCTTTCTCTGCTTTCCTCCCTGCTCCTCAGGGAGTCTTTATTCAACACAGGGAAGGTGGGAGTGAGAACCAGAGTGAGGTGCTTTTGTTGTATACCCCACATCAGCCCTTTGGAGGCAGCTCTTAGGTGTTCTCATTCTACAAATAAGACTAGTCCACAGTCACACAGCAAGTGTCCAAAACAGGATTTGAACTCAGGTCTTTCTGAGTCCAGTGCCAATTGTTGTCTCTTTCACTCTATTGCCGCTCTCAGACTTTCCTCTGTCTGACCTTCCCCCACCCAACATGCACAGTGCTGTTAAAAATACAGGTTTCTATCAAATTATGATTCAGTATGTGTAGGCAAGTCAAGGTAGTTGCATTTAAAAGAAATATCTCCTGGGGTGATTCTCATTCTGCTGGGGGATCTGCAAAGCACATTTGAGAAATAGTGAATGCCCAGGGTGCCTGGCTTGACACTTTGAGTGCAAAGCTTTTGCCCAAGTGTAGTTGTCAGACGTCAGTCTGTGTGGGAAGCACCTGGAAAGTTTGTTGAAAAAGACTGCTGGATCCCACCCCCAGAGGGTCTGCTTCTGTAGATTTGAGGTAGGGCCTGCATTTAATAGGGAGGGCATTTGCCTTTTTAACACGTCACGGATGGTGCTGATGCTGCAGATCTGAGGACAACACACTCTGGGAACCACTGTCCTAGGACCAGCAACCTCAGCTTTATCTGGAAGCTAATGTAACTTCTCAGGCCTTTTCTCATACCTGCTAAATCCAAATCTGCATTTTATTTGATCACAATCCCTACCTTTTTTTTTAATATATTTTTTTTAGTTGTAGTTGGAAACAGTACCTTTATTTATTTATTTATATTTATTTTAATGTGGTGCTGAGGATCAAACCCAGTGCCTCACACATGCAAGGCAAGCGCTCTACCACTGAGCCATAACCCCAGCCCCACAATCCTTACCTTAATGTGTGCATCTTAATGCTGTCTTGGAGGAGCCAGAATGAGCAAACACCAGGAGAGAGGCAGCTGGAGAACCCCTTCTTCCCATGGATACCAAAGAGGCAACAGAGGGACCAATGGGCACCCAGAAGGGGATGATGAGGACAGCTGAGAGATGAACCTTGGAAAGGGTAGAGGGCCCTTCCTTGAGAAGGGCAGAGAGATGACAGAGGGAAGTCTGGAGAGATGGGATGGGCCTCAGAGGAAAAGCAGTGGAGAGACATTCTGTTGAGAGCATGGGGTGGGCAGTGCCGCTCTGGGTGAGGTCAGTGGCTGTGGCAACATGATAGGTAAACACACATTGGAATAAGCAGTTGGCCGAGCAGCTGGAAGGGCCTTCGAGGTGAGGAGGCATGAATCTGAAGGGGACTCAATCAGGCCAGCGTTTTGACTTTATCCTGCAGAGCGGCAGTGAAAAAACCCAACAGCCACGCAGGAGAGGATATGGCCAGGGTTGGGCACAGGGTCCTGCAGGCCAGGGCTTCATTGGAAGAGTGGACAGGGAAAGATCTAGGGTGTGTGGGGACAGAGAGAAGAAGGACTAGATGCCACTGGAAGATCATTAGACTGTTAACCTTTTTATATTTAAAGAAAAAGGTGGGGGAAATCCTTCAGAAGATACAGACTGTTTCGTCCATCATATATTAATGCACATGAATATCCCAACTCAAAGCATTTTCCTTCTTGACAGGTTAAAGTAAAATTTTACTGTGTTGTCAGTAGGCCTCGGTTGCAAGAATGTGGGTGTGAGAGAAAATGTGCAGCATGGTGGTGGTGTGGTTGCTATGAGCCCCAGAATTCCTCAACCTTGACTCTGCCACAGAACTAAGTGAGGGCCCAGGGAGAAGGAAGCAAGGCCTAGTACTCACTGCCAGGGTTGTGCAGGTTCGAATCTGCTTGTTTGTTCTACCTTTTTTTTTTTTTTTTTTTTTGGTATTGGGGATTGATTCAGGGGTGCTCTACTACTGAGTTGTATCCCCAGCTTTTTTTTATTTTTTGAGACAGGATCTTCCTAAGTTGCTAAGGCCGACCTTGAACTTGAGGTCCTCCTGCTTCAGCTTTCCAAGTCACTGGGACCACAAGTATGCATTGCCGCACCTAGACCTGTTCTACCTCTCAGCAGCTGCTTCCAACTTGCCCTCCCTCTCCTTTTCTTTCATAAGGAAAAAGTCCCCCTAATATTGGAAGATGGTCTCTCAGCAGATCCCTTCTCAAGGACCCAGAGGAGACAGGAAATGAAGCATAGTTGAGGTTTCCATTTCTAGTTAATGCTTAACTCTCCTCTCTTTCTCCCAACAAATAGTGCAAGAGGTAGTCAGGGCACTGGCTTCAAACAGATTTGCATTTGAATCTTTGCTACATGCTGTGCCAACCTTGGGCTAATTATTTGCCTTTCTGGGCTCATTTCCTCTCTCTCAACCTCTGTAAGAGCAGGGACCATATGTGCTTTTTAAAAAAATATATTTATTAGTTGTCAATGGATTTTTTACTTTATTTATTTGGTGCTGAGGATCGAACCCAGGGCCTCACATATGTCAGGCAAGCACTCTACCACTGAGTGACAACCCCAGCCCAACCATAGGTCCTTTTTTTGCTGCTTTGTCTATGGTGAGCACTGTTCAGGGCACATAACATAGTTAGTTCTCATAAATGCCTGTGGAATAATGGAAATAAACCTCTTATCCACCCCCGCTCTTGTGACCACTTTGCATAAAGCATTGTTCTTGATCTGGCTAGTATGAGGATGAGCTATGTTTATTATTTTAAAAAAAATATATGGTTCTTCTATAAAGAAGCAACTCTACTGTCAAGCAACAAGAATCCCTTTTTACTGGTGGATTCTCATTATTCATACCAGTGGGATTTGTTGTTGCGTGTCCCCTTGATTCCCTTCTATGCCAGGTACTGGGGAGAAGCAAATTCCTGGTAACTGTCCAGGGAGGGAGTAAGCATACTGCCTCCCTCCAGGGCCAGGTGTCCCTCTCCCTCTTCCCTTTCATCCTCCTCCTCTTCATCCCTCTTTCTCTGCACCCAGGGAAGAATGGCTGCCAGACATTGCCTGTTTGGAAAAGTACAGCTCAATAGATATGAATCAGCTTGGGCAGGCGAAAAATGATTCATGTCTGACCAACTTGATTTAGTGCAGGTTGTCCATTCTGAGTCTTCTTCTCCCTTCTAATTAGAGGAGATTGGTCTTGATGGTAGGAGGGAAGGGTCTGAATTTAATCTGTTTGTATTTGTGGAAGGCCGGGGATGGGATGGATAAGGGGATGCTTTCCCATTTGTCAAAGCACTAGTGTGGAGGAGGAGGAGGAGGAGGAGGAGGAGGAGGAGGAGGAGGAGGAGGAGGAGGAGGAGGAGGCGGCGGCGGCATCGGCAGTGGTGGTACCCTTGGGGCCTTCTGGAATGGGCAACCTGGTAATGAACAGCCCACAACCCTGCCTTTCCAATGTTCCCCATCTCAAAACTGTGGTTCATGATGCCTACTCCTGACTTGCCTCCAAAGAATGCATGAAGATTTAAGGTTAATTACTTTATCAGACACAGCTCTCAGAGTCACTGGGCATAGTCATGGCTGGGGAAGAGGCACAGGGATCGACACATCTCCCCTCATCTGTCAGCACCTACAGTCAAGCCTGTCTGCTGCAGGTGGTGCTGATTTCCCCAAATATGTGTCAGCCCTGGGCCATTTGCCAGATTCCCTGTGCTTCCTGTGTCTTGGGGCAGCTTAGTTCCTCAAGCCCTTGGGCAGAAGGGCCTGAGAACTCTGTGCTTCCTGTGCCTCCTCCAAGAACATGTCATACCATCTGTTAGTCACTCGTGTACCTGCTACATGCCAGGTACCATGTTGAGAGCTGCAGTGGGTTATGCAGGCAGCCTCTGTATCTCACTGGGTCTTCCCAGCAGCCCTCAGATGTTTGTCATGTCCCAGCTTTTTACTGTGGAGAAAATGGGAGGCCCAGGGAATCAAGTACCCAAGGTATAGCACGAGTCCAGTGACCATCCAGCTGGCTCCTGACTGTGAAGCCTGTGCTTCTTCTAATGTGTCGGTCAATAATAGGTGCACTGAGGTCCTCTCCCTAGTGGGCTTCTGCAAGGTGCCAAGGGCTTCGTGCACAGAGGGTTCTAAGACCAGGGTCTGTGCCTTACCCTCATCACAACAGTGCTATAACCCCTCCTGGTTATCTTAAGGCAGAGAGAGAAACATCCAGGCCAATAAGGTAGATTGCTATTCTTAGAAATTCATTCCAGGAAGGGTAAATACGAATGTTTTTTCTAGAAGTGTAAATATGAAGGCTTCACACATGACTAGAATGTGCCATGATTCCCCTGTCTGCACACTGCCTCCCTGTTGCCCACTGCTGGCAACTTTCAACTGGTGAGGAAGGGAAGCCCCCTTCAAAGCTTAGACACTTCCCTGGGGCCCATTTATGGTTAAGGAGGCCCTTACTTGAGTCATCTCCTTACCACCTTTAGCCAAAAGTACATCCCTCCATCTGTGAGGGCCTTGGTCCTTCCTTAATCAGTTCTCAGCAGGTGCCCTTCCTAAGTTTCATGCTTGCTTTCTCTCCCTAGGTGTTGACTTTAAGATGAAGACCATAGAGGTTGATGGCATCAAAGTGCGGATACAGATTTGGTGAGTTGGGTAGGAGCAGGCAGGTTTGGGCAGAGAAGACCCTGGGCTGCTGCTTAGAAACAATTGTCATGGGCAATCCCTAGGCCTCGTCTGGGATAACTGGACGCCTCTATGAAGGCGAGAAGTCAAAAAGTCCATCCCAAGAATGAGCCTTAACCTCCTATCTTGCTTAACAAACTTCATGGAATAGATGAACAAATCACCAAAGGGTAGGAATTAGAAGGATTGGTGAACTAACTGTTGTGGGTTTATTGAAGAATTAGGCTTTATCCTCAGGCTGTGTCACACTGGTTAAGACTGAAGGATAGAAGGCTCTATCCTGGGTTTACTGCCTGATGCAGTTGCCACTAGTAGCCACCAGGGGCTGCTGTGGCCCTCTTACCTGATTGTCTTGAGAGCACTTTTGCAGGTGGAGCTACCTCCTAATCCCAGAAGGGATGGTAAAGACATTGCCTTTGGAGGTCCCATGGGCACTGGGGGTGGAGCATCATCCTCCCATTCAACCGAGTCTGGCCATAATGGCCAAATTTTAGAGTTGTTCAAGGCTCAGTTGGTGCAGTGCAGATACAGTTATCAGGAGTGTCCCAGGCCTGTGGGCCTTGTCGTTGCCAGTATAGAGGAGCTGACTTCATATCGCAGAGTCAGTTGTGCTCAGACTCTTGGGGACCAAAGCACCACTGATTTTTCACCTTGCAGCTCCTCATTTTTTCCTACAAAGGCACAGGGTCTCCCAGTTCTTGCTCCTCCCTCCCCATGTGCTCCCACGGTCCCTGCTGCTCTGAGGGACTGGCTTTCTACTGCAGGGACACAGCCGGCCAGGAGAGATACCAGACCATCACAAAGCAGTACTACCGACGGGCCCAGGTGAGCCACCATTTTCAGGTAGTGGAGGTTTAGCTGCCACCCCACTTTCACTATGGGTATTTGAGGGGTGTTTGTGGTTATTTTGGTTACTGACCCCCTTGGATTACCTTCAGAGGAGGGAGCCTTAGGGCAGTCTTTCAGAGACCCGCTGATCAGTCATTTCTCAGTTATTCATAGAGCACTTACTGTTGGTAGGTCCCCTACCCTCATCCCTAACTTTCACCCTCTACCCTGGGCCAAAGACCCAGGACAAAGCATGTGATGCCTTCCTACCCTAGAGAGTTCTGTGATGGTCCTAGGAAGTGGCAGCTCTGGGGGGTCTGAGAGAGAAGGAGACATTTCTAGATACTGAGGGGTCCTCATTATACTAAGCAAGGAGAGTGGCCCAATGTGTAAAGACCCCCCTCCCCCATCTTGATTCATGAGTGCACTCTTTCTGTGTGCAATCTCCCTCCCCCATCTCTCTTTCTCTCTCTCTCTCTCTTTTTTTTTTTTTCTCTCAGGGAATATTTTTAGTCTACGACATTAGCAGTGAGCGCTCTTACCAGCACATCATGAAGTGGGTCAGTGATGTGGATGAGGTAGGAAACACCACCTCACTGATGGGTGGGGAAAGGGCACCTCAGGGGAAGGTAAAGCAGGGGCCAGGCCAGATGGGAAGGGCCAAAGCTCTCAAGGGCTGGTGAGTCAATGCTACCAGGAAACCTAAACCCTGCCTTCTACCGGCTGGAACAAGAGCTCTGGGTGGGTGAGTCATGCAGAGCAAGCTGAAGCGGCCATGCTCTCATGCTCTGTTCCTTGCCAGACCTCCATGCCGTGTCTCTCCTGGAAATAAGTTAGTTCCATACCCGCCCTGGGAGTAGATTCCTTCCTGAAATCTCAGGACTGGGTGCAATTACAGGACTCTGGGCTTCATGACTCTGCCGATAGCTGGGGAGCCTTGGGCAAGCCATTTGAGCTCTCTGGGTCCCAGTTCCTTATCTGTTGAACAGGGGCTGCCAGTCTTAAGTATAACCTTTCCAATTCAGGTACCATTTTTTCAACCCAACAAGGCACTATCCTAAGCCACCCCTGGGACACTCTGGGGTCAGTCAAGGTATAGTAGTCCCTCCTTATATGCCAAGACTCTCATTCCAAGACCCCAGTAGATGCCTGAAACTAAAGATAGTACCAGACCCTTTTTTCCCCTATACAAACATACCTATGATAAAGTTTAACTTATAAATTAGGTACAGTAAGAGATTAACAATAACATAGTAAAATAAAATAATTTTACTATAATAAAAGAAACTTAGCACTTAAACACACATTGTTTATTTCTAGAATTTTCCATTTAAGTTTTAGACCATAGTTGACCATAGGTAACTGAAATTGGGAGAGCAAAACCACAGATAATGGGGGACCCCTGTACTTGGCAGAGCCTGACACTTGCCTCTGGTCACTCCACCGAGTCCCTAGGGCTCTTAACCTTGGTGGTGGTTTAGAGATCAGTGTAGACTGGGACAGGGGAGATGGGAGGGAAGGGCATTTCTCAGTGACATTTCTGCTTCTCTTTTGTCTCCAGTATGCACCAGAAGGTGTCCAGAAGATCCTTATAGGGAACAAGGCTGATGAAGAGCAGAAACGGCAGGTGGGGAGAGAGCAAGGGCAGCAGGTAGGTGGAGTCCTTCTGTAGCACCTCCAGGGCCAGTCCTGGGAGCGGGGACTGGGAGTGCACTCACCATCGTCAGGTCCTCTCACATGTTCCACAGCACCTTCAGGCCCTGGGGAGTTGCCATCTTTGAGAGGCTGCTCTCTGTCCTTCAGGACAGTATTTAGGGTCCATCCAGAAACAAAGACCTCTTGGGTACCAACTCTTGTAGGTCCAAAGTCCAAGTTCCTCAAAACAGGGACTTACCAGAGCATCCCTGTTAGGGATGAGGAAGGACTTCAAGTTGCTAATGTCTTCTTGAATCACATCCAGGCACAGCTATGTTTTGCAGTGAGGAAATGGATTCCTATCCTCCTTGTGCTGGGAAAGAAGTAGGGAGGAAAGTGAGGCAGTGAAAGGCCCTCCGTCAGGTGTGGAATGTTCAAGCATGCAGCAAGACCATCCTCCCAGAGAACAGGAAGAAAGACTGATAGTATGAGACAAGAGTCCTCCACCCACTCTGAGGACCTCGAGAATTTTTCTCTCCCTCTTCAGTCAATAGCATTCCATTAGCCCTTAAAATAAAATTGATTTTTTTGGTTACAAAAAATTATACATAGTCATTGAAAATGTGGAAGTAGAGGTAACCCTGTGAGAATAACAGTATTTATCAAGCACCACATGTAGGGCACTGTGCTCAATAAGTGCTTTTAGGAGCATGACCCCATTTAATCAACCCATTACTTTAGGTCATGGACACTGTCATTCTCCTTTAACAGAAGAGGAAGCTGGGGCTTAGGGAGAATAAGTAGCTTGTCCAAGGTCCTACAGCTGTTGTGTGGCAGTCCCAGGGAACCTCATCTGGGTCTCTTGCACTCCAGAGTCACTCCATAGTGTTTGCTAACATGCCACACTACCACTGCATTTTGGCATCTTTGTGTCCTGAGGTATGATGTGTGAACTGGGGGTGTACGTGCGTGTTGGAGAAGTGGGGTGTATTTGTGGATCATCTTTCCCCATTCTGTGCCAGTCTATGTCTTGGAAGGAGCCCAGTCTCATCTGAGAAGTGGTCTGCTCTGAGAAATTGTCACTGCACCCCGTGGTCTGCGAGTGTACATGCGAGGTGGCGTGGGTGCCTCCCTTCCCTTACTGACTCTCTTTCAGAAATGTCCTTCTCTTGCAGCTGGCTAAGGAGTATGGCATGGACTTCTATGAAACAAGTGCCTGCACCAACCTCAATATTAAAGAGGTGAGACCACTGGGCAGCAGCTGTCCTGCCTCTGGTTGAGTCCGCAGAGTGGGGAGGTGAGAGGAGGAGGTGGAGACAGGAGCCAAGATAAGATAGGACTGGCCCCTTGGGCAGTTACAGAGTTGCCGGGAAGAGAAGACGCTGGTTAACCGGTGCCCCTTGGTTTCCCAGTCTTTCACGCGTCTGACAGAGCTGGTGCTGCAGGCCCACAGGAAGGAGCTGGATGGTCTCCGGATACGAGCCAGTAACGAGCTGGCCTTGGCAGAGCTGGAAGAGGAGGAGGGCAAACCCGAGGGCCCAGCGAACTCTTCAAAAACCTGCTGGTGCTGAGGGTCCTGTGTGGGGCAAACCCCTTTCCCTTTCCCTCAAGAGGCCTGTGGGCAGACAGGGGAGCCTGGGCGTTGCCTACTGCTGCCTCTCATTTGACAACCCTGTCAAAAATCAGTAGCTGCTACTCTTCCCCTGCCTGGCCCTGAGAGCAACTCTGCTGGCATCTCTGAGCAGCCTCTGCCCCCAGCCCCTCTACCCTGGAGTGGTATCCTTCAGCCTGTTTCCCCAGCCATGGGCCTGCTATGACCCCCATGGTGTGCTTTGAGCGCCGTCCCTCCACCAGAGCTCCCTGGACAATGGCTGAGGCTGGAGTCAAGACTGCTTAAAGGCTCCTTCTTTCTGAGTGCATCTTGGTCCTCTCTGCTTTTTCTCTTTTCTTCCCGCTCTTCACCTCCTTCCCTCAAATGTGTTTCCTCTCAAAGCTCCTCCTACCCTTGCCTGTGTGTCCCTGTGTGGCTGCCAGAGCAGCTCCTTCCTTCCCAGCCCTGCCTAAGGGAGTGGACCCAGGCTCATAGGGATGTTCCATCCTCTGCTCCATGGGGGACCTCCACCTGCTCTGTGGGTGGGCCAAAGGCCAAGGGTGCTTCTTCCTCTTCTTGTCTCTGCCCCTTCTTGTGCCATGGGCCTGCCTCCCCAGTGACCTGGGAAAGTGGATCACGGAGGTAGGAAGGAAACACCAACTGGTGGTCCTCATGTCTGGGCTGTCCTACCTCTCTGTGCTCCCCCTGCCTGAGCTCTGGCCTTGCTTAGCTGCCTACCTGCCTCTGTGGGAACTGAGCTCAGAGGCAGGTGTTTCAGAGAGAAAAAATGATGAGGGGTTGCAGGGATAAAAAGTCACCTCAAGTCTCTACCTCCCATGCAGGGTGTACACAACTTCTCACCACATGGGCCCCTGAATCTAAAGGCCTGAGGGTACCACAGGGGCAAGGAGATCCCTGGGCCCAGAGCACTGGCAAACTAACCGTGCAGTCCAGAAAGAGGAGCACTCACAAGTAAAGGACTGGCTCCTAGCTGTCAGGGCCAGAGCAAGGGCAAGCAGGCCAGGGTCAGCATTTTGTAAAGTAGAGGGGATGTGGTGACAGCAGGGCCTCATACACTCTAGGCTAGCACTCTTCCACTGAGCATGTCTCCAGCCCTGCTTTACCTCTCTTGTGGCAGAAGAGAACTTTCCCATACTTCCTGGCAGAGGTGAGAGGTGATGTAACCACATCACTCTTCTTTCACTAAACCCAGCCTTCAGCAGTCAGGGTTTTCCTGGGTCCCAGAGTTTGTGGGAGAAAAGCAAAGATTTCATGGGAAGAAAAGGAGGAGGCCCTGGGTAGGAATGCTTGGGACTCTTCAGCCTAAGTCAAAGTGCTCATCTTGGCCTCTTGCTCCTATGTAGGCTCGAGGGTGTGCCAATTGCACTGTGGGGAGGGAAAAGGACTTCCGTCTCCAGAGTTCTGTGTTCAGGAATTTTCTTTAACCGCCAAATAGTCCAAGAGTCCTTGTTCCCTTTCAAGAGGGAACAAGTCAATTGCCAGCCCTGCTTGGGTTCCTCCTGACCTTTCTGGAGTGGGAGAAGCCTAGGTGAGAGGATCATTCCTAGTCTGTACTACATGCTAGGATTGGAGCCAAAGCAAAGAACTGGGCATCGAGCCCCAAGGACCCAAAACCAGGGCACATACCTGTTGAAGAGAAGAGCTCTATTTCTTACTCTTCAAAGAAGAAGGAGGTGGAAATAAAATCATTAGGCACTTTCTCTAGGCTTACCAAACCGGGAAAAACGGCTAGCAGGAGAGGGTGGCTCAGGATTTCGGAATGGGGGACAGGTGTGCACGGTGGAAGGAAGAGAGGAACAAATCACTGGCTAGTAAGTTCAGAGAGCTGGTTCTTTAGGATGAAGCCATGAGTGGCTGGGCGCTTCTTAAAGGACCAACTTATGCAGAAGCACCCTGGGCATGGGAGTGGTAATGTCAACCCTGCCTATCCTCAGGAAGGATGAGAGAGAGGAGAAGTTATATTAGGCACTGGCTCCAACCTGTGAGCCAGTGTTGTCACTTCCTCTGCAGGTCAGGCAGAGTTCCAGCGTCTCTCTCCTAACCCCCTCAGGAAAGAGGGATTCTGTTTTTACTGTATCCTAAGGGATTGAGAAGGGAGAACATGGGCCCAGGAGTCTATGGACTGATGAGCTCTCTCCACAAGGGTCATGGCTGGGAGCAGAGGAGGGCTGGGATTTTAGGATGCAGCTGCGCTCCCCAGGTACCAGAGTCGGCCCCTTGCCCCCAAACTTTAGTGCAGGAGGTGGTCTGGGCTGCCATTAGACCAGGAATGTTGAGCAGGTTTTCACAGCCTGTCTTTTGGTCAGTACCTCTGCCACTTTGTCCTGAGACAGCTCAGCCCCTGGCACCACCTGCTCCTGAGCCCCACCATCTCCCTGTGATGGGTGAACTTTGTGTACTGTGTCTTGGGTCCATTATATGAATTGTGAGCAGGGTTCATCTATTTTAAACACAGATGTTTACAAAATAAAGAATATTTCAAACCACAGGTATGGTTGGCTGTTTGAGTTCCTGGGAGGCGGTTTCACTGGGACCCTGGTGGTAACCTGGGAGGGGGAGGCCTCTGGTAGAAGAGACCTCAGAATTCTAAAGCGACAGCAGGAAAGTGATGGTGAAATGGAGAACTTTGTCCTTTTTTTTTTTGTGTGTGTGTGTGTGTGTCTTCGCTAGTGCTACCTGTAGGGGAACTCAAAGCAAAGGCCCCCTGCCTTGAAAGAAACAAGATGAAGCACAGTCATTGAGAGGACTGAACATCCCGTGTCTGAGGGAAGAAGCTGAACATCCCAGTCAAGTCTAAACAAGTCTTTGAGGCCAGTGTAGTTCTCATCTGTTCAGTGGGTTAGGAACAGGTCTTGTGAAGGCATGAGAAGGGATTGAGTAATCCCTCAGATTTGTAATTGGATATTTTAGGGGAGAGAGGCAGACGTGGAACCTCAGGACTCTAGGTAGTTAAGGAGGCTGACACTGCTCAGTGGTAGAGCACTTGCCTGGCATATATGAAGCCCTGGGTTCAATCCTCAGTCCTGCCAAAAATAATAATAATAAACACTCTGGGATATGGATTTGGTTAAGGAGCTAGAGAATGTATGGGGGTAAGGATAGAAAGATGAAGAAAGAAAGGAGTGAGGGCAGGACAATCAGTAGTCTTAAGATCTTAACCGGACTTTACAGTTTACAGAACACTGTGATACTTGGCTCTTCTGTTTCTAATAATCACTATATGAGAGAGGGAGTGTGGTTATCTTTATCCACACTCAACAGATAAGGAAACTGCTTGGAGAACTTCAAGGATTTGCCACAGGGCCCCAAGTAACTTGTGGAATTACGGCTGGAAACCACTGTAGTAGTAGTGAAGGTTTGGCATTTCAATTTAGAAGAAATCTCATTTACAGTCAGAATTGAGAACCACCCACCTGAGCTTTTCTGTCCAGTGCTGCTTCCAGAATAACCAGTGTCCTGCAGAAAGCTGTGCAAATCACACATTTGAAGTACAGGCCCAAAGTCATGAGCTTCTGAGAAGTGGGGCTGCTATGAGGCAGAGCTGGGGACAGAGGTATTTTAGGAGCATCTCACCAGTCTTCATCAATTATGAGAATTGAGGAAACTAGGAGACTCCTAAGGATCCTAGGTTGAGCTGGAAGGAAGGAAGGGCGTCCCCAACGCCATACTCTGAGCTCCTATGGCCTGGCCCAAGAAGGCCTGCAAAGGGGCAGCCACTAAGAGGTGTCTCCGGAGCCCAGGTACTAGGGGAAGCTCTAGGCAGGAAGATAAATATGGCAAGTTAATGTCAAGGTTTCAGTCACTGTCAGAGCCAAGTCCCTCTGACTCAGTGGCTTGGTATGGACACTTTTGGGTGACATCCAGGAACTTTTTCAGCCTTAGCAGAGGACACACTTTGTTCCTGCCACTCCTTCTGGTGGCAAAAGATTCCGTTCCCACTTAGATCATGGAAGCTTGCTTTTAGTGAGCAACCAGATGAGATATGGGGTTCCTATGCACTTAAACAGCCATGAACACGCCGCAACGCAGAAAAGCTAGGCGCTCCCTGGTGAGTAGTTTCTCCATCTCAACAAATCACTCTCAAGACCAGCTGCTCCCCAGTCTTGCTTACTCTTTGTTCTAAGAGGCAGCTCCCAATGGGTGTGTACCTGTGGAAACACTCTCCAGGAAAACATCTGCCTTCTTACTGAAATTTCACACTAAAATCCCAAAGCCAGGGAAAGCTAGTCTAACTGATAGAGAAACCAAGGCATTTTTTAAGAAGTGATTTATTTGGTTGGTGGGTACATCAAAGAATGAAGTTGCTTTAAGGTCTGTTTAGTTTCTGTGGGCTTTTTATTTGGGGGAGACTCCCCTGATAGTCCTTAGCAAGTCCCAAGATGCCAGGCTGTGTGACTGGTATTGACATCATGGACAGCCCACTTGGATCAAGAACGACAGTAGCCGTGCTTTGATGCACTCTTTTTTGGTGGGGATGGGTACCAGGGATTGAACTCGGAGGCACTCAATCACTGAGCTACATCCCCAGCCCTATTTTGTATTTTATTTAGAGACAGGGTCTCACTGAGTTGCTTAGCAACTCGTTTTTGCTTAGGCGGGCTTTGAACTCGTGAACCTCCTGCCTCAGCCTCCCGAGCTACTGGGATTACAAGTATTTACCACCATGCCCAGCCTCGATGCACTCTTCTGTGGGGAGAGGGTCCGCACAGTACACACACACACACACACACACACACATACACACACACACATACACACACACACACACCTCTAAGGGGGAAAAAACAAACAACTCTTGGGGATTGAACCTTTTGGGAAAGAAGGGATACAGTTTACCCACCTGTTCTGTGATTCATTCTCACCGTTATCCTAGCAACCACTCCATCCTCATGACTGGGGGTGGGGGTGAAGTGGAGGTGAAGGCTATAACACAGGAGATGGTGCAAGGCAGGGACAAGGCAGGACAGGGACTACCACTCACTGAAAGTCTTCATCTCTTTTGCCTGGTGCAAGCTGAGGCACTGAAAGTCATTTTTTCTAGGAAATGACACAAACTCCTCCCAAGGGTACCTTGGATTTTGTGCTTCTGGAAGGTAATAGCCAAATAGAAATAGGTGAAGAGTAATATGTATATTTCAGGGGTCATCTGAGTCAGGTGGGCACACTCCTCAATTCTCTTCCTCATCTTTCAGATCTCAGCAGACTCACCTCTCTGCACAATTCAGACTGGCACTCCATAAATGCATTCAATAAATGTCTGTGCCAAGTGAAAATAACTTGCTGGGGAAAGCAGGAGTCAATCTTGTATGTCTCCCTCCCTTTTTTCCTCCCTATGCGACCTTTAGGTCTCTGGTTTCCTGCAAGTAGTGAATTATTTACATCTGCTCATAGCTATCAAATTGGTCCTTTCCAGGTTGCCAGCAGGGTGGGGCAGGGAGGCGACTGTAAGTAGGAGGAGCAATCACCTTGTTCAAACAACACATACAGGTGAGTCCCTGCTTTTGCTAAGTCATCCTGAGAACGCAAAGGCCCATTGTGAGATCTTCTGTCCTTCCTAGCTCCTCCTTCCTCCCCACTCCCTTGAGAGACCCGTAAGTGGGTGCACAGCACTCTGCAAGACTCACTCTGCGCTTCACCATGGCCTACATCGCCAAGTCTTTCTATGACCTTAGTGCCATCAGCCTGGATGGCGAGAAGGTGGATTTCAACACCTTCCGAGGCAGGGCAGTGCTCATTGAGAACGTGGCCTCTCTCTGAGGCACGACCACCCGGGACTTCACCCAACTCAACGACCTGCAATGCCGCTTTCCCAGGCGCCTGGTGGTTCTTGGTTTCCCTTGCAACCAATTTGGACATCAGGTGAGGTGTCCCTTGTGTTGTGCCCAAGGAACTGGGTTGATGAAGCTTGAGTAGGATAAGGGAAGGGGATGAATGACTTTGCGTGTTTGAGTGTCAAGAATTGTGGGCATGTTCTTCAACCCAGGTCTTTGGGAGCATGTGAATACCCAGGGGCAGTAGACATGCTCTGAGACTAAACACTGGGGTGGGTGTTTATTATTTACTGTCTTCTCACTGTAATCCATGAAGGCTGGTTCCAGGTCTATTTTTCTCTCCATTGTGTCCTCACTGCCTAGGGTACTGAAGGTACTCATTAAATATTTGTTGAATGAATGAATGGAGGAACCAGAAGGTCAAGAATCAAACTAGAATTGGACTCACTCAAGTTCTGCTCTTTAATGGCTCTGTGTCCTTGGAAGAGACACTTGATTTTTGTTTTAGTTTCCTCATGTGTAAATTGGAGATATTACCACTTAGCTCAGAGGATTATTGTAAGATTCATGGGGTGAGATATAAAAAGGTAACTAGAAAAATATAAAGCATTATGCAAATGTAAGCAATTTATTACTTGGATTGAAGATTGTTTAAATCAGTCAGTGGAAAGTGAATATGACGAAAGGGAAAGATTTGTAACTTGCATGTGTGTCCCCTCTGGGCACCACACACATCTGTGTCTGAATAACAGGTCGAGTTGTTATGAATCTTCAGCCTGCACACCTTAAGTTATCTCTTAGGTATTCTTCTATTTTTACTTGTGATTTTAATTGTATAAGCAGGCAGAATGTCCCCAAGCAAACACTCTAATTATAATCCCCTAAGTTCGATTCGAAATGGCATAAAAAGGCCATGTAGAATTAACCAAGATGTAAGCAGGAAGGCTGAAGGATCACTGACTGACAAACCAGAGTCCAACCATTACTGCTCTCACTGTTCCTTCCCTCCCAGTTCACTTTCCAGCCTTTACCAGGCAGGAGAGACAGAATGGGTAAAACCTCCTGCCCTAGAGGTACCCCAGGCTTACCCTGTTACTTCCGCCTAGCTAGTCACCAGAGGGACCACAACCTAGAAGCCAGCCAGCCATTTGCATTAAGAGATTAGAAATCTAATAGAGTCAGCAGGCTCATGAATGCTATGATGGCTGGGAACTGACTGCACTCGCAGGAACTGGTAGATCAGAGGTGGGGACTTTTTCCCAGAGGGAGACATCTGACTCTCAGACTGGGGAGGAAAGGGTGGAAAATAAGGGATCTCACCAGCCTTTTTGAGTTGTCGGGGTGAGAAGTGCTGAGTGGGAACAGGACTGGGTGGCAGCGGGAAGGGAAAGATAGGTAACAGTTTCTGAGCTAAAGCCTTCGTAGCCGAGAGAGGAGGAGCTTTGGACAGCAGCCTACAAGTGAAAAAGTAATTACATATTCACAATCTTTAACTCTCAAATTGTTTCCTTTACTGCCCACCCTCCACACACTTATCCTAGAACCCTCAACCCTCTATCCTATTTGAGTCATTCCTGATGGTCACTAAGTAGTTCCATTTAGACTACAATCATTGCGGTCTCTAACTTGCTTTGCCTTTATGACATCTGAAAACTACATTTTCTTGGTTGGGGTCTTTCTTCCCCAAAGTGTTGTCCTATTTGCACTTCGGTTCTAGGACAAGGCAGGAGGAAAGCTAGACGCTCTAAGTCCCAGTCCCCTGGGCCTCACTTTCACTCTGCTTTGAGGAGCTGAGCAGAGCAGAGGCAAAGGCTGTACTCAATGTGTAATCAGAAACAGGGAGGCACAACCAGGGCAGAAGAAAGGGAGAGTGGGGGTAGGGAGTGCGGAGCATGTGTGTGCATGTGTAGACAGGAAGGCAGGGAGGTAAGTAGACCGACAGGTTCTGGGCAGTATGACCTGAGCCTCCCTTTCTTTTCTTTGTCTGCCTGGAACTCAAGGTCACTTGAAGCTTTAAAAAACACTGCTCAGGATCATTGGAGTCAGAAGAAATGATTCAAACATACTAAATTTTTAAGTATAAGAACAGCCAAGCTAGGAACACCAAGAACTTTCAGAAATGGCCTAGCACACCATCAACAATAGCTAGGAGAGGGGAAAAAACCAAGCCTAGAGAAGGGCAGAGCAAATGAAGGACACCCATCTAGGGAAAAAGGATCCTGGGAAAGAAGTGTAGGAGGGTGGAAGATTCGCATGCTGTGGAACCTTCATTTCCTGACCCTTTTCCATGCTCTGTCTTCTTCCTCCCCTTCCTCCCCCAGGAGAACTGTCAGAATGAGGAGATCCTGAACAGTCTCAAGTACGTCCGCCCAGGGGGTGGATACCAGCCCACCTTTACTCTTCTCCAAAAGTGTGAGGTGAATGGGCAGAACGAGCATCCTGTCTTCGCCTACCTGAAGGACAAGCTGCCCTACCCGCATGATGACCCTTTTTCCCTCATGACCGATCCCAAGTTCATCATTTGGAGTCCAGTGCGTCGCTCAGATGTGTCCTGGAACTTTGAGAAGTTCCTCATAGGGCCGGAGGGGGAGCCCTTCCGACGCTACAGCCGCACCTTCCCCACCATCAACATCGAGCCGGACATCAAGCGCCTCCTCAAAGTTGCCATATAGACGGGAGCTGCTCCGCACACCATCTCCTGCTCTGTCCAGTCCCTGAGTATTCTTCCCCAGGATGCAGTGTCCCCTTGGGAGCCACTGCTGGACCGAAGCCTTCCCTCCATGACACCCCTTCATTGAAGAGCCCTGCCTCTCCCATCTGCCTCTTTCCTTTTCCTCTCTCAACCCTCTGGAGACCAACTTGGGGCTCTAAGACTGGGCAGGCTTTGGGCCTTCACAGAATGATGGCACCTTCCTAAATCCTTATGGGTGGTGTCTGAGAAGTGTGAAGGGCCCAGGGCTAGCCTGTGGGATGAGTCCAATAAAGGGCTGATGTAGAAATGGCCAGGCTCTTTGTGTCTTCTTCCTAGACAGAGGGCAGAGGGTGGTACAAACTGCAGGTGGGACAGGGGCACTGGCAACACACAAAGGTGTGGTGGAGGGAGGCTTCGATCAAGGGGATACCCTGATTACTGTCTGGACAGCAGGCTCTGGTCATGGTCTGCAGTGGCAGAAAATGTGAATTGTGTTATTTTATGGCTCTTCAAAACTGTGGGTGGGGAAGAAGAAGTAGTGAAGAAGAGTTAAAGACAGTGGGCCCTTTGGCTGAGCATGCTGGGAGGTCGTTGGAAGATTATTATCAGGAAGACTTCATATCACCGTGAGTACTGAGACAACTAGACATTACCTGTACCTAGACATTTCTGGAAGGCAGTTTGGTCAACGTTTCCTGATGGCAAGAGTATAGAGGATGCAGTTACTGGAAACACAAAGAGCACTTTATCTTTTCCCCCGATTAACTTATTGGATGTTTTCAATCTTTAACTAGAATGATCCTCCATCCCTTTAAAATTCATATGTACCCTACTCTTCTCAAATTCATATATTCACAAATTCAGGCACCAGATAAACAAACAGAGGCATGAATGATTGGATTCACTTCTTCCTCCATGAGGGTGGGGACATGAGAGGGAAGGCCTCCCTGAAAAGAGACATTTTACAATCTGCCAAAACATGATTGGTGCGCTGTGTGATGAGTGGCTTAGCAGGGAGGGTGTCCCAGAGTCCTTCTATAGTGCAGGCATATTCAGAAAGGACCAACACCACAAAGACCAGGTTCTATCACGTTCTGGAGATGATACCTGCTGAGAGGCAACTGTCCCATCACTATGCCTAATAAACCTCATCCTGGAACCTTCTCATTTCAACTTTTCCTTCTTTGACCACTAGATGGAACATTTTACTTCTCTTCACTGAAGCTCTGAAGGGTCAGTTCTACAAACTAGACACACTGCTTGAGAATCCCAGTGTTGAATGGGGAAGTATTTTTCCTTGAATCTGTACCCTATAACCATTTTTTCATGCACTGGCATTATCTGAGAAGAAAAAGTGGAATAGAGGTTAAGAATCTACACTGTCTAACCTTCAATGAGAGCTGTCATCAATGGTGCTATATTTCAAAAAGGTAACCTGAGCATTACAGTGGGAATCCCCTGGCATCCTTCTGCAGGGCCTTCTGCTAAATTAAGACTGACCTTAACTTGACTCTTCTAAAAACTTGAACCTTTCAGATTCTTTCTCTTAAAGTTAACTGCTGGGGAGAGGGGCGGGCAAGAGACTGATTTTAGAGTCGTAACAGCAGAGATAAGTTGCTTCTCTGATAACAGTAGGAATTCATATTGGATGCTGGTATGATTTGTGCATCATCTTGATAGTGCTACAGCTTGTTACATCCCAAAACAGCCAGCTCTCCCAGATATTGTTGTTATGCCACAGGCATTTTAGGGCCTGATATGCCACTGTGGGGTGTTGGGTCGTTCCCATGAGGCTCTAGTTTAAAGAATTATTTAGGGATTCCCAAAGGAATGGGAAGCTGGGTGTCTGTAATTTTGCAGAGTGTCAAAGGGGCCATAATGCTAGAAAGAAGGCTCTTCACGTGGGCAGGGGAAATGCTGTGTTTCAGACAAGACCTGATCAGTTTGGCTCCAGAGGAAACAGGAGAGGAGAATGGGAGGAAACTGATTTACAAGGCCTTCAGCTTTACTAAAGTTTTTCTTGTATTGATAAAACCACACAAAAAGGGCTCCTTTCTTTTATTCCTCATCTCATTTGCCACCCTTTCATCCTCAGAAGCAGCAGCCTGGAAATGGTCATGAGGTAAAGCTTTAATGTAATCACCCACTTTCCTGGATAAACAAAATCTTTTAATCAAATTTCCCTGGGGGTGTTCAGAAGTAGAGAGGTCTCATTAGCAGGCTCTGCCAGAAGTGGAGAGGTAATGCTGCTCAATTTAGAGAAATGACACAGAATTGCTTCTCTAAGGGCTCTTACAAAAAAAAAAAAAATATATATATATATATATATATATATATATATATAGCTAGGAAGAAGTGATTTTAGGGGGCAAAGGTTTAGAGACTGAAATTGCTGGCTGTTTTCATGACTGTGTTCACACAATTATGTCTTCTTAGTTTAAGAAATACTGAGCCAAACTCTAGAACTTTATTATAATCACCATCACAACCATCATCCAAAATACCACTTATTGAATATTAACTATGTTCACACACTGTCCCATATATCAGATTATTTAATCCTCATACAGATACCATGAGGAATTTTTATTTCTATTAAAAGAGAAAGTAGTTGGGCAAGAGACCTGCCAGAGACAAAAGGTTAATAAAGAGCAGAGCCCAAAGTTAAAGCCAGATCAGTCTAACTCTAAAATATCTATTCTTAACTCCAATTGAGCTTCTTCTAGCTTAGATTTTCCTTCATAAAGGCCACCGAGAGCTGCTTGACCCCAACACTATACAACATCAAAAAATGTTTCCACTTACATTATATCATTTGATTTGATTAAAACTCTGTGAAGGAGGTTTAATTGTTTCCATTCTTCTACTGAAGAAAGTGAGGTAGACAGGATAACTGGTACAATGTCTCTCCATTAACAAGTGGTAAAGTCTATTCTGGACTGAGTTCTCTTGATTTCTTTTCTAACCAACCATCTCATAATGGAGACTTGTACTACAGCAAGAAACACACATTTTAGTATTGAGAACTTCAAATTCAGACAAGAAACTAACCTTGCTCACAAAATGAGAGAATGAAACTGAAAGGATTTCTGATATACTGAAATAAAGAAATGTGAACATACACCTCTTTATGATAAATTACAAGTAACAGAATATACCTGATTGTACCCAAGCTAGGTCATATATCAATTAATCAGTACTGGAAGGCTCTGTCTACTGGGAGATACCAAGAACATTTGAGAAAGACAGAGCTAGCTAAGATAATACAACAACAAAAAATAGAAGCTGAGCTTTTAACTTCAACAATCTTACTAGCAAGAAGCCAGATCTATACATGATGAAGGAAGTAGAAAAAGAATGAGGACCAGCCCAGGTTTCCAACAACATGTACAGGTGATTTCTTTTCCTTCTTAAATCTCAGGAAGGAGAGTAAAGAAGACTAATGCTTTTGTCTGATTACTTTATTTGAACAGAAAAACAAAGATTCAGTGCAACTGGATTCAAGAGGTCTTTATTCCATTTGACCCACGAAAGGGTCTGAAAGATGATAAAGACAGTGTCACAAACACATCATCACACTGATTGAATAATAATAATCAAATGTATGGATAGGATCTTATGTTTTTAACTTTTGTAATGCATAGTTCAAAACAGATATTCTTCTATAGACAAGGATACCAGCAAGGGCATATAAGATCATACTCCTGAGCTTCGAATGACAAAGTTGGAAGCATTAGCAAATTCCAAGACAGGACAATTCTGGAATATAGAGGATATAATGGGCCTAGGGCTTCTATTTAAAGTAATGAAGCATTTTCTCTGCTTTTTGGATTCATTTCACTGAACGATTTCCTCAGCAGGTCAGATATAGATTTGCAGCAAAATGGAAAACATTTTCCAGGAATAAAACAACTGATCCCTAAGGAGCAGCTGACTTAACTTTTCTGAGTAATAAATCTTTATCTGACATGCCGAGATTCCTTGGAGTGCTGTCACTGATATTCTTAACCTCTTCCTAACCTTGACAGACCCTTGTACCTCATATTTACCAAACACCACTACTGGAAAGCAGCCACTGTGGTAGCTGTATGACCTTGAGCAAGTTACTTTACTTCTTTGTGTCTTAGTTTTTTTCTTGCTCTAAAGTTGGAATAAGGATGGTATTTATCTTATGGTGGTGTTAATGAGGATTAAATAAGTGCTTTAAATGGTCTGTTGGCACAGAGGAAGTACTCAATAAAGCTCAGCTATTATTATTACCATGCTGTTACATAATAAAGCTCTTCCCTGGTATCAACAATGAACAATTGGCTAATTTTTTTCCTTATAAGCAAACCTTTAGCTCAGAATTTTCTAATCTCTTATATGTAAAGAGGAAACAGTATCTAAAGCTGGACCCCTGAAGTTCTGGTTTCAGAATGAGAAGAACTAACTGAAGCCACCACATTGTACTTTGTACTTTATATGCTTTCCAAAGTATTTTACATTAATTCATTTGGATCTCCTAACAATGCAAAATGAGTATATCACATTTTATTAACCCAATGTTATAGGAATGGGACAATGAAATACCAAGCAATGCTATGTTTAATGATTATATTGATATCAAATAGCAGAGAGACCTAAATGCTCGAGTTTATGACCCCCATAATTGCTCTTTCAACTAGAAAAATAAGACATTCTAAGATCCTTTTGGAGTGACTGAAACCATGCTATTCAGAGTTTCCCTGTTTCAACCAAATGTCCTTTTTTTCTGGTGCAGGATACCCTTTAGGATGCCACACTACATTTAATTGTCATGTCTTATTAGGCCTTTCTTGTCTGTGACTGTTTATCAGACTTTTGTTATTTTTTAAGAACTTGACAGTTTCAAGGAGCACTGGTCAAGTACTTTGCATAATGTCCTTCAATTGGGATTTGTGTGATGTTTTTCTCATGATTTTAGACTGGGGTAATGGCTTTTTGGAAGGAATACTACAGAGGTAAAGCACCATTCTCATCCTATCACATTAAGAGTACATGCTATCGGGGCTGAGGCTGTGGCTCAGTGGTAGAGCGCTTGCCTAGCATGTGTGAGGCACTGGGTTTGATCCTCAGCACTACATATAATTAAATGAATAAAATAAAGGTCCATACATATAAAAATATTAAAAAAAAGAGTATAGCTCAACATGGCTCATCACTGATGATGTTAACCTTGATAACCTGGCTGAGCTAATGTTTATCAGGTTTCTCCACTGTAAAGCTATTCCCCAGTTCCATATTTCTTGGAAGGAAGTCACTATGAACAGCCTATGCTTCAGGTGGGGAGTATCTACAGAAATTATTTGGAATTTTTCTATACAGAAGATGTGTCTATTCTCTCCCATTTCTTTATTCATTCCCTCATTCAACCATTTATTTACCAGTAATGAAGGACTCACAGTTATTTATTATGTAGTTTGGGTTATAATCCAATATAATTTTATTTTGCTGCTCAAATTGTTCCAGCTTTGGTCACTGGAAGCTTCTCCATTTGACTTCTTTGTCTGATAAAACCCTAATAATTTTGACATTTTTAAAATTAGCACTTAATTTTTTTTTTGTGACACAAGATGCTCCAGGCTCATTTCCAGATACTTATTTCCTGCTCTAGTCCACCAGACATTTTTCCAAGAAGTCCTGGTTCCTTTTAGGAGAAACCAAGATCTGGGCACTAGGTGTGCACTCATTCTAATTATTTTTCTGGTCAAATAACTGCAACAAAGATATTTCACTTCGGCTACACTGATGTGAACTAGAAACTTCAACAGAAGAACTCAACTCTAGGTACAATAATTTCCCAAATTACTTTTATTTCAAAGAATATTTAGGTCTTAGCATGAAAGAAAATATGCAGAGAACTTTTCATTATTAAACAAACAATCAGGCTTTCTATGAACCAACATAACACAGTTACAACAGAACTGTAGATGGAGTCTTAGAATAACAGAGTCATTTGTCGGGGGTCATCAGGGAGAATACTGATAGTATCTTCAGCTTTGCCACATAACAGACATAGCATGGTGTATTCCTAGAACAAGACAAAGTGCATAATTACCTTGAGGGACAGGGAGGAAGGTGCTTCATAACTGATTCTGTTCAGTAAAGCTCTTCTCTACAAATTATCATGGATATTTTTCTGTACATTTGATCAGTTTCTTCAATACCTATTAGCAATGTCTTATGTTAATTCTATAACTGCCCAGAGCCTTTTGTTTATATAAAGTAAATACATGATTATGTTCTTATTTGGATCCCTATGTATATGTTCTGTTCTCAGAGCTGTTCTCTTCTAGGATATCTAACATTGATATGTAACAGGAGACAGTGGGAAAGGAGAAAATTCCCAAACTAAAACAAGTTTTTTAATCTACTCTAGGAAAATTGTGTTAAATTCACTAGTATGTTGTGTCTCATACATTAATACCTAACTGCCTAGAATTTCATTTATTTAAGGAGTTTCATGTTTCTCAGACTTCATAAATATCCAGATGTGATAGCAGTGAGTTTAAGAAAAGTCATTAGGCAAAGTCTTATTTTCCTAGCTGGCTCTTTCTAGAATATTTAATAAAGGCATAAACAATAGAGACATATTTCTTTTAAACTTTTTGCTTAAAAAGCTTTTTTATCTCCTTTGGGAAAACAAACATTGATCTATATAAAATCTATTAGTATTTCTACAGTTGATGTTGAGGCTGCTGGTTGTGTGGAAATTGGAGAGAAAGGCAGTATATTTCCTGAGCCTGGACAGTCATTAGAGAGGGTCACAGAAGTAAACACTGGCGATGGCACAAAGCCCCAGAAGCAGGCAACTGCCTTTCCATTTCCTACTGTGAGTTCAAAGAAGGGGCTTAGTTGTGGCTCTAGAAAGACTGCTTCTTAAAGACCACACAATTTTTTCTATCGATTGATCGATCGATCACGCTAGGGATTGAATAGGGTCTTGCACACATCTAGCGCTCACACTTAATTTTAAATTCTACTCTATACTCAAGAGTAAAAATACAGGGAGGCTAGAGCTCAGAGAATAAATACAAGTCTCATGAACTAAAAATAAAATAAAAATCTATCCTCTCCAAGGACTTTTATTGCTTTCAAATACACCTACTGCTGTAACCCATCAGACATTACTAGCAGGATGGCAACCTCAAGAAAAAAGCAACAGACGCAAAAAAGAAAAACATGTGAAGCTAGACAAGTATCTGAATTTTCAACTAGTATTTCCTTTGTCAAGTTTCTCCTCAGTGCCTATGTGCTGTGCAATATGCTAGGTGCACTGGCAGATAAGAAAGAAGGCAAGGACAAAGTGTAACCTTAAAAAACTTAAAATCTAACTTGCAGCAACTTAGCAAGGCCCTAAGCAACTCAGTGAGACCCCATCTCTAAATAAAATACAAAACAGGGCTGGGTATATGGCTCAGTGGTTGAGTACCCCTGAGTTCGATCTCTGGTATCCCTACCATATCCACCCACCAAAAGGTGTTGGAATAAGATAAAAGGGTGGGGATGAGGATAAGAAGTCATGGTTGCTGAGAAAAAAGAGTTCCTGTGATGATCAGGATGATACAAAAGTTCCAAAGAGGCTATTTACTTGATTAAAAGCCTGATGCAAGTACAAGGAAAGTTCAGAAAAGGGAGAAAGGAACACAGACTGTACCATCAAGAGCAAGAAAGAGACAGAATTTAACTTCCAATAGAAAGAGATACGATTTAATTGGCCTGAAGACAGAAAAGGAACAATTCAAATCAAGGAAAATGCATGAATAAATGTGACATGAAAATAGCAAGCAGGTGACATAGTAAGAGGGAAAACAACTGTACTTAGAGGTTAAACGGGGAGTGTGGGATAAGATGTTTAAGAAAGATTAATTCCATTGCAGTATATAGAACTACAGTTTGGGGGCTGCTGCAGTAGTTTAGGTTTGAGTGGGTATGGTTGTTGACATGGAAGATAGAAGTTAAGTAGTTTAGTCAGAAACAAAAGATAAAAGGAGGGCAGGTAGGGTGTTAGGCTTGGAGAAGGAGATTTGGAAGATCTAAGATTGAGTGCATGTGTGCTCACTATAGGAGGAAGTATAGTGAAAGTTCCTGACCAGAGACCAAAGCTCAGGGGTATCATGGAAAAATAGGAAAGGAAATGAGAAAAAAGCAAAGGAGGGCTGGGAGTGTAGCTCATTGGTAGAGCATCTGCCTCTCACGTGTGAGGCACTACGTTCAATCCTCAGCACCATATAAAAATAAATATTGTGTCCAACTACAACTAAAAAAATATTTTAAAAAAAGCAAAGGAGCAGTTAAAGTGATTTAATAAAAGAGAAGAAAAAGTCAAGTGCTATTGACTCCAAGGGAAGAAATACTGCAAAAAGATAACAGTGGTTAACAAAATCAGATCCAGAGAGATGTTAAGAGAATTAGGAACAGAGGCAAAAATCATTAATCATTGGTTAGACTATAGGAAACCTAGGGGACAGTAATTTAAATCAAACAAAAATGAAAATCAGTTTGTAGGTATTTAAGAGGAATATAGGGAAATAAGGAGAATGGTAAGTCTTTATATAGACCTACTCAAGTAAAGAAGCAAAGAAAGAAAAGAAATGATTACAGGATGAATCACAGAGGTAGTGAAGTAAAATAAAAGAATTTAAGTTTATTTTTAACAAATAAAAAAGAACTAAATATGTTTAATGTAAAAAAAAAATTTTAAATCCCATGGGGTTGGGGGGAAGAGGATGCTAGAAAGAGTCAACGTGATTGATGAGGAAATGACAAGGGTATCATTAGAGAGGAGAGAATAAAAATCTCCCTCTCTGATAGAAGAGAGGGAAGAGTCTAAAGTTGGGACACGGCTACACATGTTGTAGGTAAGGAAGAGTCATGGGAAATAAGAGAAAAGGAAGCTGGGTCAGCCCAGGGAGAATCCTGAAATGAGAAGCTTGGATATTATACCACAGCTAAAGTTGAGCCATGGGAAAACAAAAATCCTCTGATGGTAGAATACAGAATATGGGCTAGGGGAAGTAGCTGTTGGGTGAGGAGACTGGAGATAGAGTCTGTTTTAAAAGAGTTCTTCTGAGAGCACTTCACCCTATCTAGGCATTGTGACTACCAGCTATCTTCCTTTACCTTTTTCTGGGACAACTTTGTAGATCGCTACATTCAGTCATAAAGGAAAACCAGTATAGAATAAAATATTTTATTTGTATGTGGTGCTGAGGATCGAATCCAGTGCCTCTCGCATGCTAGGTGAGGGCTCTACCTCTTGAGCCACAACCCCAGCCCATGACATTGATTTAAATGGCTCTGTTGGGACATAAACAGACAATCTCAATATCCATTCGGGGGCTCTAAAAAGCTCATAGGAGCTTTTGGCAAATAGCTTGAAGCACCCTCCTTTCCTTCTATAAAGCTGTATCTTTAAGCCCATGATATGTTTATTCCCTTATTTGGCTACTACTATATCAGTGAGATCTTGATTTTGCCCTAAGTCACACATTCTTATAAATATTTTAAGGCATAATTTTTGGAGGTTGAAGAGTTATAATCAAGATGTTATTTAGATTAACTGCACATATCAGACTATGACAGGTGATTAAGTACTTTCCTCCATGTAAAAATAAGAGTGAATGAGAGGGGTTATACTGTTTTTTGATTCTGTTATGGGAGGTTTTTTTTTTTTTTAAATTAAAGTACTACTCAAATTTATAGGATTTAAAAAAAAAATTCCCTTGACAACTAAAAGTTCTGAACTTTATATCCTAGGGATAAACATGTAGTTCATACAAAATAAGTAACTCAACCTGAAGGCTTAAAAGTAGAGGCAGTGAGGAACAATCAAAGGTTCTAGTTTGTCCTAGGTCTCCCAGATTCAGCTTTTCTTCCTCATCATCAGACCTATGAATAGCCCTGCACTATTGGCCATAAACTCTACAGACTTCCTCACATGCTCTCACAACTGCATGAACACAGTCCTTATAATAAATCCCTAATTCTCTACTGGTTCAACTTTTCTCCTTCCACCTTGATATACCAATTTTATAATTTTATTTGACAAATGATATTACAATTTCTTACCAAGACTAAAGCTACAGCATTGCTCAACTGTATATAACAACTAGGGAAAACAAAAATAACCCCTATTTCATTTCTTCTCCAATTTTCAATCCCTTGAAAAATCACTTACTTTTCTTTGAGATCAACATGAATTAAAGTATTTTTATATTTATAAAAAATAATATCCTTACTGGAATTTCCATGCCCAGAAATTATAGTTAGGTGGACTGGCCAACATTTAAAGTGAACAGTTGTGCCATCACAGAGTGGCAAAGAAAAAGGAACCACAATAGTAAATTCATAAGAAGTCATAATGGACTACTCGTTTTTTTTAATTGATTTTTAAAAAATATTTATTTTTTAGTTTTAGGTGCACACAATATCTTAATTTTATTTTTATGTGGTAATGAGGATCAAACCCAGTGCCTTATGCATGCTAGGCAAGCACTCTATCACTGAGCCTCAACCCCAGCCCCAATGAGCTACTCTTTATAAATAAAAATGACAGTATTGAGCTCTCATTTGTAAGGCACACATTTTGATTTGCGACTTTCATGAAAACAGGTTTGCACAGATCCATCCATATTTAAAGTTTCTCTCTCAACTTGCACAAGGAAAAGAGAAGGATGGTCTCTGAACAGCTGCTAGAACTTCATTTATAAAAAAGTATATCTAGATTATCAAAGTGATTTTTAATATCTGCCACTCCCCAAATAATATACCCTTAAATTTATACATTTACCTGAAATTCATCCATGATACTGAATGTATACTCATGTCTGGCAACTACATGATGACAGTTCTTACACAGATCTGCCAAAACAAAGAGAGACTTACGTAATTAAATTAAAATAGTAAAATTTCTATTCTTAGCATGATATCACTTAAGAAGAATCTTAACTCTTATCATATCAACACAGCAGGAAACCCATTATTAGATTGACTTTATTGAGAAATCCAGAATCTGTCATGTAGCAACACCATATACCTGGGTCTAGATTTAGAGGTTTAATGTACACTTATTAATTCCCATTGAAAGCTGTCTAAGATAATCAATTAACAGATTACTTAAATGTGTTTTTTAAGCTAGCTGGGTCTATCTAACTAAGTAAAAGCTTTTAGTCTCAGAAATGACAGTAACGGTATTACTGTAACCAAACATAAATAAAAACCAATCTGGACACTGAGCGAATTTAATGGTAACCAAAGAATCTAATAAAAACAATGTATTAACAACTATGATTTATTGCATGCTTATCATATGCTAGATATTTTTTAGATCCCTTTATCTGTTTACTCACTACATCTTTTCAAAAAACAACTGATACTATCATTACCACCTTTTTAGAAACAAGGAAATAAAGGCACACTGTGGTTAAGACAACCACTTAAGTAGGAGGCTTTGGAACCATAATTTAAGCCCAAACCCTCTGGCTCCAGAGCCCTTGCTCTTACTCCAATGTCCTATTGTACTCCCTGGAATAAAATAGTTTAAAGGGATATATGCTTAAGAAGAAAGAAAACCATTCCTCTTAGAACACTCTTCAAGTATTTGAGTCTATTCTGCAGGCCTGGTGTCTTTCATACCCTCTTTCAAAATTTCAATATTTGTGTAATTAGTCCTCATATATATTCAGAACATACTGAAGAACATGGAGACAAGCAAAAAGGTGGCTATAAATGGTTTAAATATCTGTCACCATGTCTGGGCACCAGACATATACTAAATTCACTCATAGAAATTCTTAGCACCAACCTCAGAAATTATTTATTTATATTAAACATAGTTTATTTGGTTTCCCAGCATCAAGGACAAGGAGTTACATAAGAAAGTAGCAAAGTTATAGAAGCAAAAGAAAAACAGACCAAAAAAGCTATTCAGGCAGAGGAGTCTGAAAGGACTGGGGTTGTGGCTCAGTGGTAGAGCAATTGCCTAGTATGCCTGAGGCATTGGGTTCGATCCCTGGCACCACATACAAATAAAACAAATAAAATAAAGGTATTGTGTCCATCTGCAACTAAAAAAATATTTTTAAAAAAAGTCTGAAAAAATCATCGCATTTCAGGGTCATTTAGTATAGGGAGTAGAAAGCCCTATACATTTTAATAGCTGCTCCAAAGGCATCAATAGATTACATTATAATAGTAGAAAGTGAAAATTCACATAGATGATCCTAAGGTTTATTTTTTTTAAGTCCCTGTATCTTGTTTAAGGTAATATAAAGCCTTTTAGAATGTCTCTGAAAAAAATAATTTAATACAAAAAATTGGAGCCAGAATCACAAGCTGCAGTTACCTGCAAAAGTCACTTATGTATCTGGGTGTGTTGGTGCATGCCTGTGATTCCAGTGACTCAGAAGGCTGAGGCAGGAAGATGCCAGCCTGAGCAAATTAGTGAGACCCTGTCTGAAAATAAAAAACAAAAGGGCTAAGGATGTAGGGAATGTAGCTCAGTGGTAGTGTCCCTGGATTCAACCCTCAATATGGGGGGGGGGTCATTTATGTGAGCAGGGCAGGTTGGTGCAAGCCTGTAATCCCAGCAATTCAGTAGGCAAAACCAAGTTCAAGGCCAGCCTCAGCTATTCAGGAACACCCTATCTTAAAAAAAAAAACAAATAAATAAAAAGGGCTGGGATTATAGCTTAGTGATATAGTATTCCTGAGTTCAAACCCCAGTACCTACCTACCCTCCAAAAAAATAATTCATGTAGAATATCTGATGATACTACATAAAGAGGTGTTAACTATATTTTCTTCTTAAAAACCTAGTTCATAACTGAGTGTTGCTAAGTGACTGAAAGAGGCCTCAGAATAATTTGCAGAACATATCAACTTCCAAAAGCTGATATCTGCTAACAGACTGGCATTAAAAAAAAGAAATCTCTCCTAATTACTCAGGAGGCTGAGGCAAGAGGATTCAAAGTGTGAAGCCAGCCTGAGCAATGTAGGGAGACCATGTCTCAAAATAAAGAATAAAAAGGACTGGGGATGTAGCTCAATGGTAGAGTACTTGCTTAGCATGCACAAGTCCCTATCCCCAATTCAGGAGGGAAAAAAAAAAGAAACCTCTACTTACGATCATAGGTAACTATTTCTTCTCCATCTTCCTCTTTAAGGGACTTGTTTGTGATCAGCATAAAATCCCTCTTACTGCATACTGCACAGCCTGTAAAATTCAGTAAGAAAGATCCATTCTCCAGACAGGTGTTACCCTAAAATATCAAAAATAGGAATTCAGTTTTCTTACATTTTGAGTTTTTTTTGTTTTTGTTTTTAAGTGTGTGTGGTTTTGTTTTTTTGAGGGATGAAGCCCAGGGGTACTTAACTATGTGCCCAGAACTTTTTATTTTTTGAGAGAGGGTCTTGCTAAATTGCTTAGGGCCTCCCTAAATTGCTGAAGCTGTCCTCCAACTTCCCATCTTCCTGCTTCAGCCTCCTCAGTCACTGGGATTACAGGTGTGTCACCATGCTCAGGACTACAGTTTGAAATCTTTGATGAAAACAATTAATAGGCTTAAAATTTTCCAGAGACAAAAAAAATATGATCAGAATTTACTTGCTTTAAGGCTATAATAAGTAAGTTTTGAAATTACCAGCTCTCCTAAATAATACTGATATATATATAAATAAAATAAAATTGAAGCAATGTTGGTGTATAAGTCTCTGAGGGCTGAAGCTGTGTTTAATAGAGAACTAAGTCCTATGTGAATACACGACCAATGTAATTCCACATCATGTATAACCACAAGAGTGGGAAGTTATACTCCATGCATATATGTCAAAATACATTCTACTGTCATGTATAAATAAAAAGAACAAAATTTTAAAGAAGAAGAAAAAAGAGAACTAAGTACAAATAGACATAGAAACAATAAGGAAACCTTAATAATACAAAATATGTAAAGGAAAAATTAGAAAAATTTAAAAGCCTACTATTAAATGAGGCATATCATAAAACTAGAATTAAAAATTCAACTAAAATAGAAAGATTGAGCCCATGCTAAAGATGATCTCATATACTGTGATGTTAAATTGATTATTGACAGCCTTTTTCTTAAGCCTTAATAGAACCACAAAATAAACAAAAGTATCTAGATCTACAGATGTCAATCTTTTACGTATGATTCAGGCAGAGAAGGCAAGTTCTGCAATTCATCAGACTAACATAACAGCATTCAAGAAAGAAAGAGTTTTGCTTTATCACTAATAAATTATAAACAACTCATTTTCCCGATTTAAGGAAAATCTTTGCTAAAGGCTTATTAAGAATTAAGAATTAATTAAGAATTAAGTCATTTTACAGATAATCTAGTCTAATTCCATGCAACAAATTTAGAGTATTTTTAAAAAGTTAATGTGATTACAAAATCATTAGAATCAACATTTTCTCTAATGCTTTTATGTGGCTGATACCATGCAAAGCACCATGTAGGATTCAAGGATGAGCCAAAGAAGTTTCCAACTTCATGGAATTTAAGAAATACCAGGGAATTAAGACCCACCTTCGATGACACAATGAAGTCTTCCTGGATTCCCAGAAGTACAATTAATCTCTCCCTTCTGAGAGGCTTCTTAGTTCTATGTATTGAGGATGAGATTAGCTCTGGTAGAAGCAAATTTGCTGGGTGCTATGGCACACATTTATAATCCCAGAAAGTTGGGAGGCTAAGGCAAAAGGTACAGAAGTTTCACCAGCCTCAGCATTTAGTGACACCTTGTCTCAAAATAAAAAATAAAAAGGAGAGGGGATGCAGGTCAGTGGTAAAATATCCCTGGGGTAAATCCTCAGTAATAAATAAACAAATAAATAAATTTTACTGAGGTATAATTTAGACAAAAAATCTCACATATTTTAAGGGCACAGGTGAGTGACTTGTAACAAAGCACATAAGCACTATCCCTATCAAAATACAGAATATTTCTATCTCTTCAGGAAGTTCCTTCATGCTTTGCAGTTTATCTCCAACCCCTATCAGGCACCCAATAATCTGATTCTCTCTCTACAGTCTTGCATGTTCCAGAATTTTACATAAAAAGAATTATTATACTCTTTTGTATCCACTTTCTTTTGTTCAACATAATATCTATGTGGCTGAATATATTGGTAGTTCAATTCTTTCTATTGCCAAGTAGTATTCCATTGTATGGATTAATTCCTGTTGATGGACATTTGGGTTTTTTCACTTTGGGGCTAGTAAAAATAAAGCAACTATGAAGATTCATGTACAAGTCTTGTGTGCATATGTCTTCCTTTCTCTTGGGGAAAGAATCTAGAAATGGAATTGCTAAATTCTTTGCTAAAAATGGTATATTTAATTTTCAGAAACTGGCAAATTGTTTTCCAAAGTTTTTCACTTTACATTCTCATCAATGCACTGAGTTCCAGTTGTTCCATATATACACTGATACTAGGTTTGTCTTTTTTACTTTAGCCATTCTAGTGATGTAAAGCGGTAAAAACTCATTATCATTTAAACTTACACTTTCCTGATGACTAATGGTGGAGAACATATTTTTGTGATGCCTATTAAAATGTCTCTTTATGTGAAGTGTCTATTCAAGTCTTTTGCCCATTCTTTGTTGTTTATCTTCTTATACTGAGTAATAAAATTTCTTTATATATCTTGGATACAAGTCATTTGCTGAATACATTATGCCATATTCTCTCCTTGTCATTAATTTGCTTTCTTTTTTGTGTTTTTTGTTTTTGAGATGCTGGGGACTAAACTCAGGATCTCATACATGCTAGGCAAGTGCTCTATTACCGAGTCAATCCCCAGCCCTAGTTTGCTTTCTTTCTTTAATGATGTTTTTTGAAAAACAGTGTTGAGCTTTTAAAAGTCCAATTTACTTTTTTCTCTAATGATTTGTGCTTCTTGTCTCCTAAAACGTCTTTGCTTATCCCCAAGGTTGAACAGATTTTTCTCCTATGTTTTCTTCTAGAAGTTTTATAATTTAAGCTTGTAAGTTTAGGTTTATGACATATTTTGAAATAATTTGATATGAGGTAATGATCAAAGTTATATGGATATCCAGTTGTTCCAGCCACATTTGTTCAAAGACTATCCTTCCATTGAATTACAATGGTGCCTTTGTAGAACAGTCAAATGACCACATACATAAGCGTCTACTTTGACTACTCTGTTCTCTTGACTTATTATCTAGCTTTGCACTCATGAAACATTCTTTTGATTGTAGCTTTATAATAAGAATCTAAATCAGACAGTTTATATACTATAATCTACCTATTACAGGTTCTTTCCATTTTCATAAAAAATTTTAGAATCAGTTTATAAATTTTTACAAAAAAAAAAAGCCTGCTGTAATTTGAATTGAGACTGCCTTGAATATATAAAAGATAACTGCTAAGGACTTCAATAAATTAAGGAAAGCAATATGGTTATAAAAGAAATATAGAATTTTAAATACCAATTACAAATAAATGGAACTCTGAACTAGATTTCACACAGAAACACAGCTACCTTATACAGTGTGGCCTGAACTCTATAATGTGACCTTGTAAGTAGGTAGGCAGGATGTAAACTCTAAGGAAACACAGGGAAAAGAGAAAGATATTTGCATCTGTTATGTGGTAAGTAAATAAATATTTGAAATGACAAATTGCAAGTATGGTATGTAAGAAACTTATGGGACTTTTAAGAGCCCTAGTCATTTAAAGAAATGAGGGTAAACTTCATTATTAAGACAGCTCTTTCATTAGACTATTAATATTCAAATTTGGGAAAGTAAACTAAAGTATAGGAAGCTTTTGAAGTTTCTATAATGACAGGGAAACAAAGATTGCAATCCAAATCAATTGCACAGTAAGAGTGAACTGTAACAGTTTCAAGAATAAGAGGAAAAAGTCAACATGTTAAGTGCCTTTAAAAAAAGTGATTCAGACTGGGTGTGGTGGCACACGCCTGTAATCCCAGCGGCTCCAGAAGCTGAGACAGGAAGATCACAAGTTCAAAACCAGCTTTAGTAAAATGTGAGGCACAAAAATAGGGCTGGGGATATGGCTCAGTGGTGGAGTACCCCTGAGTTCAATCCCTGGTACCCACCATCCCCCAAAAAAGAATGTGATTCAGATAAATCCTGGTTCAAGAGTTGTAAAGGTAAACAAGTATGCAAAAAGAAATGGCTGAAAACTATGATTATAATTGGTATGGCAGTACAGATGATAATCAATGTGATAATTACAACATAAAGTCTCATAAACTTGTGAAATCAGCAATTATTTTGACAAGAACTGGACGAATTTGTTTTTTCTGGAAAAGTATTATTTCAGATGGTACATGTGAATGTAGCTATAAATAAATGTAAGTTAATATTTATGTAAGTTAATGTATATGCTTTGCAGGAAAATTTTTAAATTAAAAATGGAGGAACCCAGCAAAGTGGCACAAGCCTTTAAGCCCAGTTACTTAGGAGGCTGAGGCAAGAAGATCACAGGTTCAAAGGCCAGCCTCAGCAATTTAGACCCTGTCTCAAAATGAAAAATAAAAAAGCGCTGGGACATAGCCAGTGGAGTGCCCTTAGGTTCAATCCGCAGTACTGCAAACATACATATATACACACATGACAAGAAAATATCTGGCTGGTAAAGCACTTTCCTAGCATGTATGAGGTCCTGGGTTCAATATCCAGCAATGAAAAGAAAAAAAAAAAAGAAAAGAACATATTTTTCAAAGAACTTTGGTTTGTGATTTCTTTATAGCTTTTCAATTTTGTATTTCATTAACTTCCAATCTTTATTTCCTTCCTTCTGCTTGATTTATATTTAGTTTATTCTTGTTTTTCCTCTGTTATGAAAGTTTAGTAAAAGTTTAATTATTGATTCATGATTATTCTTTTTTAATACAGGCATTTAAACCCTCAAATTTTAAAAATGCAGAATATCATTTTAAAATACCTGCCCACACACAATTGTTTTAGTAATTACAGATTCAACTCAGCATTTAATTAAATTTGTCTAATTCTATGAACCAGGTAACCATTTGAGTACATAAACTTAGATGGGTTAGGTTTTTCTTTTTTTAACAGATACATTTTTTATACAACATTTTTATTTTATTTATTTATTTTTATGTGGTGCAGAGGATTGAACCCAGTGCCTTGCACATGCTAGGCAAGTGCTCTACCACTGAGCTACAACCCCAGCCTCTTGATGGGTTAGTTTTAAAACACATAATTTTAAATTTAAACATCACTAATGCACAATTGATTTTTTCCCTCTGATTAATCTAAATTAATTATTTCTGCATTGCTGTTGAATTACTAAAATGTTTAAAGCTGAAACTTAAAATATGTGAAACAGGTTTTTGTTTCCAGTTTGATTTGAAAAATATTTTATTATGATTTTGGCCTGTATTATGAAAAATACAATACAGTTCTAGTTCCAAGTGGTTTGTTAAAATACTTTTCTGATAGAAAACATTTTTTTTAGTTCATAGTTGAGCAAAAATCCATTTGGGTTCAGAAAATTAGTATGGTTCATTTCCAACTAGATTCATGCTTGAGTTCAATTCTCAGTGTAACATTACAAGCAAGTAGGTCAGAGACCTGTTAGGATTTCATGTATTTCTAGTCTGTGAAAAACACCTAACAAAAAACACCGGATAACTTTATGTAACAAAAAATAAATAATTAAATATTACTTACTTTCTGTGCACTTAGAGCTTCTGGAGAAGCTAATCTATTTTCTTTGCCAATCTTTTTTGAATTAGTGGACCATATTTGCTGCCAACATTTTATTACTCTTTCCTTCACTAAGCTTGAGCAAAGTGGTTTCTACTCTGTCCTTAAACTTCAAAAAATCCCAGAGTTGAAAGGGTCCCTGAGATGCTAAATTGTCAGTCAGGAAGATAACTCAATTCCTCTAAATGTTATTCATTCCCTTTTTGAACATCTGTTATAAAGTTCCTTATTCTGATTCAAAGTCTACAAACTCATAACACCCACCCACTACTTATTTCTAAATCTGTTTTCTGAAATTTAAAACAAAATAAAAATTTAGCTGAGCATTGTGGCACATGCCTGCAATCCCAGCAGCTCCAGAGATGAGACAGGAGGATCACGAGTTCAAAGCCGGCCTTAGCAAAAGCGAGGCACTAAGCAACTCAGTGAGACCCTGTCTCTAAATAAAATACAAAATAGGGCGGGGGATGTAGCTCAGTGGTTGAGTGCCCCTGAGTTCAATCCCCAGTACAAAAAAAAAAAAAAGAAAAAAAAAGTTTAATTCTTCCTTATGATAGCCCTTTAATTATTTTAGGAGAGAATAAAAGCAGAGAAAAAGTGCTTCAGAGCACTTTTCTTGAGACTTTAAAATTTCTATTTCCTAAATTAATTTATTCTCTGAAACTGAGTCTTTGGTTCTCCACATTCTTTTCCTCAGAGAACAAATTCTTTCTATTTTGACACTTTGATTTGGCTGACTCATCTTTCTGAATCTTACAGACAGATACATCTTTGTTATTTGCAATGCTATATCTTTGACTCCTCAGATGTTAAGTTCTCAATCTCAACCATAACAACAATTTAACCATTTGCTCCCCAACTTGATTTTTCTTCCCATATACCTACAATTTCTGTAATGATACTTCCAACTTCCCAGTTGCCTAGATTAAAAATCCTGAGATCATCTACATCTCTTCCATTCTTCTCTCCAAAACTGTATTGGTTGAGTCCTATTAATTCTTTCTTTGAAATCAGGCCTTCACTATCTCATGGCTATACTGTTGCCATGCTCTACAGAAGTCTCCTTTCTACTCCCCTCACCCCATCATCCCAACATACAGCCAAGATTCATTTTCCTAATAAGAGACTTTAGATCATTTCCCTATTCACTATTACAGGATGGTTGCCTATAGTAATGTCTTAATATGACTTAAATCTTTCAATTGGTTCCACTCTTAAGAATTCAACCTAATCTCTGTAATGCCCTCTATTGAAAACTTTCCCAGCATGGTCTAATATGTAATGTTCTTTTATTAGATTCATAAAAATCTTTCTAAATTAAAACAATGTATATAATAGAACACAATTCAGAAAAACATATGAAACAAAACATATATAAGTATAATAAATAATTACAAAGTGAACATCTCTAGAATCACCACCCAAGTCAAGAAGTAAATACTGGGGCTGGGGATGTGACTCAAGCGGTAGCATGCTCGCCTGGCATGTGTGCAGCCTGGCCCAGGTTCCATCCTCAGCACCACATACAAACAAAGATGTTGTGTCTGCCGAAAACTAAAAAATAAATATTAAAAAAAAAGAAAGAAAGAAAGAAAACTTCCAGGAAAAACTGAATAAGCACAGTTTAAAAAAAAAATAAAAAGAAAGAAAGTACTGCTTTGCACCCTCAAAGACTTCCCCTTATGTGACCATTCTTCTTCTTCTTTCTTTTTTTTTGTAGTTGTAGACAGGCAGAATGTCTTTGTTTTATTTGTTTATTTTTATGTGGTGCTAAGGATCAAACTCAGTGCTCTGCATGTGCCAGGCAAGTGCTCTGCCATTGAGCTACAGCCCCAACCTCTTATGTGACCATTCTTGATCACACCCTAATCCTTTAGCAGTAATCAATATCAAGACTACTTTATGGTAATCACTTGCTTTCTTTTATTGTTTTACCACCCAGGAACATTCTTAAATAATACATTTTATTTTTATTTTATTTTGAATTACACTGTGTTCTTTTATCAACACTGTATTTGTAATACTTAATTCCAGTTGTTGTGTGTTATTTTGGTGTATTTTTATTACTTTTATTACTCTAATTCGGGGTTCCTCAACTGCATAAAATTTTGTGTTGTGATGGCTATCCAGTGTATTGCAAGATGTTTACTGGTCTCTACCCATCAGATGTGAGGAGTGGTCTTCCCATTGTAACAACCAACAATGTATCTAGATATTGCTAATATCCCCTGGGAGAAAGTCATTCCTGGTAAATAACCACTGCTCTATATCATTCATTTCCATCACTCATTCTTTTATGATGTTCCATTCTACAAAGTTACTTTTCCAGTCTACTACAGATGATTGCCCTTCCAAACTTTCTTATACATATGTCCAAAAGAATTTGCACGTTTTTCCAGAATAAGAACCGCTGGGTCATTTCAGTGGGCACAGCTTTACTGTAAAATGCTAAACCTTTTTTCCAAAGTGGTTGTACCATTTGAGAACACACACTATAGAATCTTCTCAAAAGACTAAATAATGCTCATAACATATTAAGAGAAGGAAAAACACTATAGAGATTTTCTAACTCCCAACCCATGCAAGAATTCTTGCTCTTGTTATTTTCCCCCAGTCTCCAGCTCCTTGTTTCCTTCTTTTCTACCTAATCACAACTATGTTTCAAGTCGTGGTGATAGTCCACACTTTTGGCGGGGATGGGGGATAGCAGTGCTATCCCATACCCTATTACTCTCTCCTCTCTCTAAACTTCATTTTATACATGGTTTGTCCTTTCATTTCCGTTAACCACTTACTCCTCCACACTATAAATTCTTAAGCATATCCTTGCATAGCCTCAAAGTGACCTATACACACGTGGATGTTCAATAAGTATGCCCTCAATTAACAAAGCTCTACAAGGTCTGAAACCACCTGGGCCTGAGAGAAACAGAGATTTAAAATAATGTAACAAGCTGGTCATCCCAGCGATTCTCAGGAGGTTGAGGCAAGAGGATCACAAGTCCGAGGCCAACCTCTGGAACTCTGGATCTGGGCTGGGGATGTAGCTCAGGGGTAGGGCGCCTCGGGTTCAATATCCAATATATATGAATGAACGAACGAATGAAGGTAGCAACTGGGAAACCTGAATTCTAGTTCTGGCTCTCATATTACCTAGAATGTGAATTTGGACAAATTATTCCTCTTCTCTGGGCATTAGTTTCATCATCTGCAAAACTGGGTTAGAAGGGATGACCAAGGAGGTCCCCTCTAGCGCTAGAGTTCGGTAAGAAAATCGAACTGCATCAAATCGAGCTTGAGGACAACCCGGGGTGGGGGGCTGCTGCCTGGGTGGTGCTGGTGCTGAGGCTTCCTATGCGGTCCCCGGGCGCTCAAGAGAACGGGAATGACCGCTGATGTCAGCCACCGGGGCGGGGACCGACGGTACGACCGCCACACTCCGCCTTGCTGACCTAGGCCTAAACACAGCCACGGGGTCACTGCAATCCACAGCGCAGCCAAGTCTGCCCAGCGCCTGGCCGGTCGGGAAGGCCGGCCGGAAGTCTGAGCAGCCTTGGGGCTTGCCTCGTAGGTTCTCGGCGAACCCCTGCTCACCCGATTAGGATACTCTTTCTCCACACAGTCCCCACACATCGCGACGTTCTCCACCGCTTCCGGGAAGTCGAAATCTCGCGATAGCTGAGAGACGGTGGCCGCATGCGCCCCATGTGTCCGACCCGGGGATATTTGGCCTCGCGAACAGATTCAAAGTCTCCGCCCCCTAGCAACTGTTGTTAAGACAAGGTGCACCGGGGTCTCCCGGGCTACACTGCGGGCCTGGGTGTCCGACGTCAGCAAACTTCTGAGAAAGGGGAAATGCCCCAGGACCCGCAGATGTGGCTGAAAGGGAAAGTGGGTCTTGGACTGAGCTCACTTTTAAATAGGCGTCTACAGAGCTTAGGCTGCCCGGAAGGCCAATCCCAACAGACAAGAGAATTGTTTTTCGCTGCTTCTGCCTACTCCGCGTATAAAACGGAAATGAAAATACTTTATTCTGTACCGTTTCTTAGGTCAGAGAGAGAGAGTGATTAGAGATCAGATCTTGGTGGATGATTAAACAATAGCTGAAGTATTTAAAAAGAGGCTTTTGGAGCTCTGCAGAGAATCTCCTAAAAAGAGCACTTAAAATGTTATTAAATGACCATCCCGGCGTTCTCCGTAGGACCTAAAAGTGGAAAACGTGTTTCTATCTCTTTCTGTATCACAGAAGCACCTCAGTGGTGGGCAGGTACTATGTGAACAGAAAGCCAGCATTATTTCCTGATCCTCCTTTGGATCTCCAAATGCTTATGACTGACACCTTGCCTTTTCCTTTCCCTCTGTATTGAAAGCATCTTATTCACAATGATATAATTAACCTGAATACAAATCTCTAAACTCTGTCTCTGTGCTTCTGATCTACCCATCTTTATCATACTCTGCTGCTCCAATGGAAACATTTAATGGGAACATCAACATCATCCCTTAACCCTGTAATATTGCTGTCAAATCAGTAAAGAAAGATTGGAGAGCATATGAGACTTTGGGATCTCTTTTCTTTAGAGAAGACCCTAATAACCATTTCAAAGCAAGCCAGTTTAACTGGGTTTTCTAATATGGTAATATGTCTCCACTGGAGCATTGAAATAACCTTTAGTATCTCAGCCTCTGGGAAAGATCTGCAATGGTTATTGAAAAAAATCACACCTATGATTTTCAGTACACTGTACAAACTAGTGATATCAGAGTTTATTCTTGGAATAATTATAATGCCTTCCATTTGTCTGACATTTTCAACAATCTTTCAAAGTGTTCTCATTTTCATTTCTAATTTTGTGCAAGTACAGCCCCATAAGATTGGTAAGAAAAGTATGTGTTCCCCCCCCCTCGCCTTTTTGATAAGGAAATGAAGGAAATGGTTTAAGGTCTTGTCTTAGGTGACAGAATTATTCAGAAGTTATCCAGGACTAGAACCCTTGTTCCTATTCTTGGCTTCTTTCTAACACAGTAGCCACCAGCCCACATTAAATACTTTAAATGTGGCCATAAGTTGAGATGTGCCGTATGTATGCTAAATTTGCCATGAAAAGTGAATGTCAAATATCTTAGTAATTTTTACGTGATTACATGTTGAAATAATATTTTTGATTGAGTCAAAGAACATGTATTATTAAAGTTAATTTCACCTTTTTTAAAAAGGTGGCTACTAGAAAATTCAGAATTATACATGTAGCTTTCATAATATTCTTATTGGATAGGGTCAGTCTGTATAATTCCCTTTCTTGGTCCATCTTTAAATTCTTTCTCTGTTTTAGCTGGGCGTTATGGTACATACCTGCAATCTCAGTGACTCAGGAGCCTAACTAAGGCAGGAGGATTGCAAGCTCAAGGCCAGGCCCAGCAATTTAGCAAGACAGCAATTTAGCAAAACCCTATCTCAAAATAAAAATAAAAAAGAATTGGGGATGTAGCTCAGAGGTAAAGCACCCCTGTGTTCAATCACTAGTACAAAAAAAAATCTTTCTGTGAAGCTGTGGTTGTAGCTCAATTGTAGAGCACTTGCCTAACATGTGTGAGGCACTGGGTTCAATCCTCACCACCACATAAAATAATAATAAATAAATAAATAAATAAAGTTCTTAAATCTTTCTCTGTTTTTAAAGTCTAATGACAATGTTTAGTTTTACTAGTCATCATATCTATTTTATTTAATTTTTTAGATATTTATGTAATATATTTGATGTGTGCAAGGTACTGTGTAGATGATGGGAAGATGAAAAAGATATTGTCATTTCTTTCTCTCCAGATTCTTACAAAATGGCCTGAGAGATAATTAATCACAAATACCTATAATTAATTACACTCAGATTGCAGTGTAGGAGCACAAAATGTGGAGACTACTCCATGTGGGGGATTGGAAAAGAGGAATTTTGTTCCAGGAGAACATAAAGGAATTCAAAAAGCAGAGTTTACATAGAAATTTCAGGTGGTACCAAGAGTTTAGATTTTATTCCGCGGGTGGTAGAGAGCCACTGAAAGTCTGAGCAGGAGAGTGATGCCAGAGTTGTGGTTGAGGATTATTTAGCAGCATTTTATTGGGACTGATAGAAACTGGAAGAAATGGATGATACCAAAGGCAGATACCAACAAGTACCACAAGGGGGAGATGTATAGCTTTCTGCCTCATTCTAGTAGAGAGCGTACATGATTAAAAAAATAAAATTAGATAAGTAAAAAAATCATGCTCACGAATCTGAAAAGCATGAACCTTGGCATAAACTGATTATATGTTTTGAAGCTTGGAAATTAATCATATTCACAAGTATCTTTTTCCTTTCCGAGAGTAATATTGTATCTTGTTAGTTAAAATGAGCAAGTGATTAAAAAAAAAAAAAAGTCATCTTAGTCATAGGAAGAGAAGTTACAGAGCTGAGGACTATCTGCCCAAGAAAGTCCTCCATTCAGATATAGCCATGTTTTCAGGAAGAGGGATAGAAAATGGGACTGGGGGAGGAGGTGGATAGGACCAGAAATTTAAGTGAGATTGTAATATAGGAATATAAAAGTATCAGAGGGTGACAGGTGAAAGAAAGGAAAATTGAGACGATAAAGTTGGAGATCAGCACTTAATAGGAATGAACAAGTCACGGCATAAAAAAAAAAACCAGAAAAAAACAACTCTATTTTCTTATGGGGGTAACTATATAAAATAAAGCTTGCAAAACTATTTTAGGATTATCTTCTAATAATTTTTTCTCTGGGACATATCCTATCCATATGAATCATTTAAAAAATATGTGATATCAGTGGTACATATCAAATATACCAGGACCTCTTGCAGTTTTTGCCTAAAATGTCTTTTGAAAAATGGAATCAGCTAGGCATAGTGGTGCATGCCTGTAATCCTAGCAGTTTGGGAGGCTGAGGCAGGAGGATCTCAAATTCAAAGCCAGACTGAACAACTTAGTGAGGCCCTAATCAACTCAGCAAGATCCTGTTTCTAAATAAAAAATTTAAAAGGTTGGGGATGTGGCTCAGTGGTTAAGCGTCCCTGGGTACTAAAAAAAAAGGAATCAATTAGGAAAATCTAAATGTTAAAATCATCCTACTTGCTGGTTTAATTGCTAAATTATATCCCTGGAGCAAGATTAAAGTTCACCCTAAAGAGTGCAGTTTGAATCTCCTTTTATTTATTTATTTTTGTGGCTCTGGGGGATCCAAACCAGGGCCTCATACATGCTAGGCAACCGCTCAACCACTGACCCACATCCCCAGCCCTACAACTTTTATTGTTTATTTATTTATTTATTTATTTATTTTGGTGCCAGAGAATGAAGTCAGGGCCCCTAACCACTGAGACAAATCCCCAGTCTTTTTTATTTTTTTTATTTTGAGACAGGGTTTCACTAAGTTGCTTAGGGCATCACTAAGCTGCTAAGGATGGCTTTGAACTTGCAATCCTCCTGCTTCAGCCTCCCAATTTACTGAGATTACAGGAATACACCACTGCACCTGGCTTATTAAAAAAAAAAACAAGCAGGAAAAAGAACACATAGAATTTATTACATGCTGAAGACATGGGCATATTAGACTCCTGAATTTCCTTTTAATACCCTCTTTTCTGGGTGTGTGTGGGGGGTGCTAGTAATTGAATCCAGGGCCACTCTACTAATGAGCTATATCCCTAGCCATTTTTATTTTTTACTTTTTAATTTTTTTTAAATATTTATTTATTTATCTTTAGTTTTAGGTGGATACATTAGTTTGTTTTTATGTGGTGCCGAGGATTGAACCCAGTGCCTCATGCATGCCAGGCGTGCACTCTACCACTGAGCAACCACTCCAGCCCTTTACTTTTTAATTTTGAGATAGGTTCTTGTTAAGTTTCCCAGGCTGGTCTCAGACTTGACAATCTTCCTGCCTCAGTTTCTGAAATTGCTGGGATTACAGGTGTGTGCCACCATACCTGACTTGAATACCCTCTATTATGTCTTTTCTTTTGCCTTTTATGATGCCCCAAGCCAAGAGGCTGGAAGGATACAATGTTGATCATATCTATCCTGTCTATCCTTTGCTTAAAGGGGTTAAAGAAATGCTTCAATCCTTCATGGTAACATTGTCAGGTCAGTTTCACAGAAGGAGGGAAGGAAGCTCACCTGCTTGGTGAAGCATATGTCATTCTTTCCATTGTGTGAAGGACAGTGTGAAATAAGAGTCTGTGGCTGACTTTATCTGGTATCACCTGCCTGGGATGAATGAATTAGCAGCAGTTCTGGGTTAATACAGTAAACACAGGCAAGTCTGGCTGAGGATGGGTACACCCAAGATCCTAAAAATTCAAGACTTTTAATTTTATTTTTTTGTAGCTCAGTGGCCAAGTTGGACTTTCTCGTTTGTAGGCTGCTTTGGACTACTTTCCTAATAGATTATAAATGCCAGCCTTTCAAATACATGACATTTAAAAGAGATCTCCACCATTAATCTTTGATTCCATTTTCTTCAGCTCTGTTCACTTTCTTTTCGAATATGGATTGTCATTTCCATATGAAGTTTTCATGATATATGTCAAAAATCTCTGATGTAGTAGCCTTCTAGGAAATATTCTCTTTCAAATCTTACACAGATTCGAATGGATTAGACAACCAGGTTTTAGACATGTTTTTATTTTGTTGTAGGTCTCTTCTTCTTCTCCCTTAATATGTGCCCCGGGGATATAATAGCACTCAGCAGACTTTTGTCCTCTCCCACGTTTATTGACTCTGAGAAGTAAGGGGTTTTAGCATTTTTATAGAATAGCTGGGAGAGTGCAGAGAGGAAAGCCTTACTCCAAGACAACTAGGGCACAAACCACACTGGAATCAAAAAACCTAAGTAGTGTGGAAAAGAGTAGTTTTGACTTGGAATGGAGAAAGGGTGAATAGAAGCTGCCGGGGATATTTGAGAAATAACATGGTGACTTAGGGTGAAAATTTTAGATTCTGGTTCTGATCGTAATTTAATAACATGAGGACCCTAAGCAAATTGCTTACTGGATGAATTTCCGTTTTCTCTTCTGTAAAATAATGACAATAACAAATAAACCTCTCTCACAGGGTTGCTTTATAAGGTAATTCACAAATGGTATGATATATGAGTATCTACGTGTGACTCAAGGGTGTTAAAAATAACTCTGGCCTTAAGTCTGAGGTGGTAGAAGGGAGGCTCATAAATGAGGTAAGGGAGCTGGGAATGACTAAAGCCTGCTGGATGTGGAAATGTGTCTGACAGAATGGGGTGAGACTGGTACCCTAGTGGTTTCGTGCAGATGGTTTGTGCGTGCTTGAAGACGGAGTGAACACGTTGCATTGGAGAGGACAGTGCCCTGTGGGGTGTGTGAGGGAGGGAAGCCCCAGGAGATGGCCAGGCTCTTCCAGGAAGTGGACTTGGAAAGTTACCTAAAGGCATCAAGAGGCAGGGAGCCTTCTCTGTAGATGCCGCTTTGGGTTCACAACTAATCACAGAGTCCCAACTCTGCTTCTGGGTCATTGTACTTCTTTCTCTTTACAAAATCATCGATGTCAAAGTATATGGTAAGGTTTGAGAAAACCAAGCCTGATGGACAGTGCCAAGAATGTGACGGTTATTATAAATCTCTCTGTCAGTTCTTTCAAAGATTCCCTGTTCCCTCAGGAGAAAGACCACATTCCTTACTGCAGATTTCTAAGTCTATTAAACTTCAGCCTCAGTCTGCTTCTTTAGCCCCATGTCTGCTACTTCCCATGCTCTTCCTTCTGTCCTTTCCTTGACAACATACAGCTCCTATTTCTAGTCTAAATAACTTCCTCATGACCCTAACTACACCAAATTTTTTTTTTTTTTGATCAGGAACTGAACCCAGGGGCGCTTAACCATTGAGCCACACCCCCAGCCCTTTTTAATATTTTATTTAGAGACAGGGTCTCACTGAGTTACTTAGGGCCTCACTAAGTTGCTGAGGCTGGCTTTGAACTTGTGATTCTTCTGCCTCAGCCTCCCAAGCCTCTCAAGATTACAGGTTTGTGCCACCAAATCCAGGACGAAATTCTTAACAAGTCTTCTTTCTATTTTTTTTGTGCAACATTTCCCCCTTCCCACAATGACCCTTTCTTTGCTTAAAGAACTCCTATTCAGTTTCTGGGACATGGCTCCCACATCACCTCTTCCCTGAAGAGTAGAAATCAGTGTCCCATCCTAAGTTTCCATAATAACACTTTATTCATTCTCCTGTCATGGCAGCATTGGGAACTCCTTGAGAATGGTGCTTGTTCTCTAGCTGTTAGCATCGGGTCTGGTAGATAATGAGTGCTCAGTATTTCTTTTATTGATTCCAAAAGCTGAACACAGTTTCACACATCCCACCACCTTACCCTAAATTCCATGGCGAATAGCAGCCACCATTCTATCTCATAGGTACTTCACTTTGTTCGCTCCAGGTCCTTTCAAAACGTTTTAACGTTTCAGGGTGGAAAAAAGAAAAACTTAAAAAAAAAAAAAAAAGGCGTTTTGGTTAAAAAAACTTTTTTTGAAGTTCAATGTCCTCTTCTTCAACACATCACCAAAAGTTTATTGCTAAGTCATGTCTTCATGCTCTACCTACCAGAAGGAAGATCTGCCTAAGGCAAGAGGGACAATATGCCCTAAAATCATTTGACTGAACACTCCAAAGCTCTTTAGGAAATGATCTGTAAACCTTAGAGTTCAGTTTGTCACATTATTCCTGGAAGTTTAGCAACATCCTCCTGACTTCAGTTGGTTCTTTTCAGTAATTTTTCTTTTTCTTTTGTGGCTTATTGGATCTATAATGGTGCCGTGATTTGGATATGGTTTGAGTATGTCCCCCAAATGTTTACATACCAAAAGCTTTGTCCCCAGTATGGCCATGTTGAGAAGTGGTGGAGTTCTTAAGAGGTAGGGCCTAATAGAATTTAGGTCACTGGGCTATCACCTTTGGAAGAGATTATTGTCATTCCCATGGGATCCTAGAGCAGATGATTTATTGAAAAAAGGATATTGGACCTAAAAACAGTTATTTAGCCAAAATTCCTTTTAAAAGAACTTGTTCTCCTTGTGAAATTTTAAAACATTTTGAATGTAGGTTGTGGAGTAAACAAGGAAGTCTAAATAAGACAGCTAGAATAGTGGCTGCTTTGGTCCATAGAATTTGGGGGAGTGTGGTAGGATGTGTAAAACTGTGTAGCTTTTTGTAATCAATAAAAGAAATACTTACTGAGCACTCATTGTGTGCCAGACCTGATATTAAGAGCTGGGGAACAATAAAAAGAGTAAGCCTGGCTCCTGACTCTCTCTTGCTTCCTGTCTCACTATGTGACCTCTATCTTTTATACACACTCCCAGTCATGATGCCATGTGCCATGTTGTAATGTAGCCAGAAGGCCCTCACCAGAACTTAGCAGTGCCAGACCCATGCCCGGCTTGGCCATGGATCTAGCACTCCAAATTGTGAGCCAAACAAATTTCTTTTATATGAAGTACTCAGCCTCAGGTATTTTGTTAGAGCAACAGCAAACAGACTAAGAAAAACAATTTGTTGGTTTGAGTTGAAGGAAGATAAAGGACTCCTCTGTCAGTCAGTTAATACCTGAGATGTCTACATCAGAGAGCCTTTCATTTCCAAAATAAACATGTGCTCTAAATGTAAATATACCTTAAAAAGTATATGATAACACTAAAGCTCAGGAATTCAATTAAATTCATATAACTAATATTTGGAATACTTCCATGCCTGCCTTCAAGAGGCTTACATACTGTGGAAGCAGTAAGAAAAAACAGTGATCACAATACAGTGCAGTAGCTGCTCTTTGGGATGTTCTTGGGGCCCAGAGAAAGGGTAGACATGCTAGTTTGGAGAGGTTAGAGACGAGAGAGGACATAGACTCAGCAAAGACTTTCTAGAAGCATTGATGCATCCGCACTCTTTAAAATTGAATAGACATTAGGGAATGTTGGGGAATATTTTAGGGTTTTTTTTGTTTTGTTTTGTTTTTTTGTACCAGTCCTTGAACTCAGGGGCACTAAATCACTGAGCCACATCCCCAGCCCTATTTTGTATTTTATTTAGAGACAGGGTCTCACTGAGTTGCTTAGCACCTTGCTTTTGCTGAGGCTGGCTTTGAATTTGTGATCCTCCTGTCTCAGCCTCCTGAGCCACTGGGATTATAGGTGTGCACCACCATTCCCAGCGGGAGTCCTCTTTTCTAAGGAAATCTTTATTAAAGTCTGGAGAATATATTGAGGGCCTCTAGAGAGATTCTTATTTCCTAAGACTGCTGATGTCACCGGGGCTGCTACATAGAAACAAAAATGTCAGAGGAAATCTCTCTAAGAACCAAATTTTAGAGCAGTCAAAGACAAACATCCTTATATTACCCCAGGTAAAACTGACCAACACTGGCAGTGCCACAGTCACCTACTCGGCAGGAGGGATTTTTGATGAGGTCTAAACTGTTGTAGTTTGAACAAAATGATTTTCCTTCCAGGAGTTTTCCAATATTGACTCACAGCCCTATTTGATTTTGACCTGATGCTTTTTTGCAGCATTGGTAAGTATTTAATCCTGAGATTTGATTCTGTCCTAATTCTCTCTCTCCCACATGTCTTTCATTTTTCAGTTTGTGTTCCAGTTTATTTGCAGAGCCTAAGCTATCCTGCCTGCCTGCCTCCTTTTTCTGTTCTTATGTCTTCTTCCTTTTCCTTTGGCTATTGGTGGTTTAAGCATAATGCTGAACTGGAACCAGATGTTAATGAAGCAAAATAAGTCAAGCAAATCGAAACTTCCCGATATTTGGTTTTAGGCTAGTTAGCCACAGCAGCATTTTTTAGTTTTTTTTTTTTTATGTGACTTACATTAAAGCCCCCTGTTTGGGAATGTCCTTTTTATTCTGTGTGACAGAGCAATGGACAGAGAACAAGTGACCAGGCAACAAGGCAGAACTGTATGCTGGTGGCCACAACCCAGGCCTCTCCAAAATCTTGAGGAAATTTTGATTTCAATATCTGTTTCTAGGGACATAGAGATTTTTTACTTTCTACTAGAACAATAATTTGGCAGGTGGTAAATTTATTGCTTTAAAGTTTTGTTTTTTTTTTAAGTTTTACTCTTAACTATTTCATTCCTAAATAACAGAGTAAAGACATCATCATGATGAACAAATTATTTTTAGTGTATCATACATGTAAGATTCTGGCTAGACACCAGATGAGCAGAGGGAAAATACATGATTCACATGCAGATGGGTTACTGTTTTGAAGACAGAGGACACAGACATTTAAATATATATCTATGGACTGAGGATGTGGCTCAGGGGTAGAGTGCTTGCCTAGCACATGTAGGGCACTGGGTTCAACCCCCACTTCTGCAAAAAAAAAAAAAGTGTGTGTGTGTGTGTGTGTGTGTGTGTGTGTGTGTGTTATATAAAACATACATATTTGTCGGGGTTGGGGATTTAGCTTAGTGGCAAAGCGCTTGCCTAGCATGCACAAGGCCCTGGGTTCGGTCCTCAGCCCTGGAAAAAAAAAAGGATTAAAAAAAACATACATATTTGTTAAAACATATGTATTTCATGACGTATATATACATATATATCTGTATGTTATTAACAAATAAATAAAAACTGCCAGATAACTGAGTGTCAAGTGAATATTCTGTAAGTAGGCTGACCATAGAATAGAGCCCACTTTGTCCTGGACAGTCTGAGTTCATGCCCAGTTTATGGTTCAGAGTAATTGTGCCCCCTTTAACACTCAACCATCATAATTTGGGTGATACATTCATTATATGGTTATCGTATGTACAGAACAATCCTCTGGGAATTAAGGGGAGGGAGTGATCATTGATGGCTAGAGTATTTGGTGGGGAGTTCAGGGAGCTGGTAGAACTTGCGTTGGGCCTTGAAGGAGGAGTTAGGACATAGGCAAGAAGAGAGCAACCTACAGGGAGCTATCAGGAACAAAGGGACCAATATGGACATGGGAATAAAGTACAGCCACAGCATAACTCCAGAGAACATGGTTCACATCATGTTCTCTCCGCATGGCCCGCCTCTGGATGGTGCGGCTCTTGGCTCTTCAGGTATAACATATTTAGGAAGTAATTGAAACATTACTTTAACTGGAGAAGAGAATTTGTGTAAGAACAGAAACAAGTACAGAACAGACAGTGGAGGATAAAGATGCCAGAAATTTTAAGTTTTACATGAGAAACAAGTGGGTCTGATTGTAGGGGTTTCTTCTCCTTGAGGGGCATGAGAAAGAAAGACTAGACATGTTGTCCCTGATCAGAAAGGTGATCAGCACCATGAAAGCCCCAGGGGTCACTCACTGGTCCCTATACTAAAGTAGTGTTAGTGGACAGGACCACTTACATCTCTGAACAGAGAGGCACTAACAAACAGCTTGTATCAGGAGGAGGAGCAGCAGAAACTGAACAAACTCTTATAAACATGGGTGAAATTATGAAAGCTGCAGGGTGGGACTTCACTAATGGGTCAAAGCAACTGCTTTGCTGGCTGGCATAAATGATTTCAATACTGACAATGAAATCTATCTACAAACAGTATTTCAATACTAATTTTCCTACTAGAGTTGGTCACTTGATTGCTCCCAAAGAAGCATATGTTGAGATTGAAGCAGTAGCTATTCAAGGACCTCTCACAATTGCATGACAATAAGTGGGCACAGTATTGTTCTCATTATGTCTTTAACATCTTGCCGGATGCTATGGAGCATGCCTATAGTCCCAGCAGCTCGGGAGGCTGAGGCAGGAGGATTGCAAGTTCAAAGCGAGCTTTAGCAATTTAGCGAGGCGCTAAGCAACTTAGTAAGACCCTGCTCAATAAATAAATAAGTAAATAAATAGGGTTGGGGATGTGGCTCAATGGTTAAGTCCCCCTGGGTTCAATCCCTGATACAAAAAAAAAAAAAATTAACATCTTGATTTTTATAATTGATGTTGGAAAAATATACATGTAACTAACATATCTGAAATTATCATGGGAATACTATATGATAGAGAGATTTCACATGAATTGACTATTAAGTAATGAATCCTGTTACTGCTGCTATAACTTTTAGCTATGTACACTCATTGCTGAATGTGTTAGAAGAGACACTCATTACATAGTCACTTAAATAAATAAAAGTACAGGGAAAATAACACATAGGAAAGATGACTTATTATTCCTCAAAAATAAGGAAGAGCAAATCTAATTCAATTAAATTGTATTAATTTAATGATGTGAAATATTTAGTTTTCATGTTAGACATGTGATTCTGCTTTTACTTACATAAAATAAATATTCAATCTTGAATGGTAGAAGTAAAGGAGAAGAGGGCTGGGGCTGGGTAGAGCTCTTGCCTAGCATGTGGGAGGCACTGAGTTGGATTCTGAGCACCACATATAAATAAATAAAGGTCCATCAACAACTAAAAAAATTTTTTAAAAAAGAAGTAAAGGGCCAAAATTATATAGACAATAATTTTTTTAACAGACATAAAAGACATGCAGATTTCCTTTTTTTAATATTTAATTTTTAGTTTTAGGTGGACACAACATCTTTATTTTATTTTTATGTGGTGCTGAGGATTGAATCCAGTGCCTCCCACATGCTAGGTGAGCACTCTACCACTGAGCCACAAACTCAGCCCAAGACATGCAGATTTCAAAAAGAAAAAAGAAAGAAAAAAATTAAAATTTTATTCCATGGGTAACAGGGATGTAATTGAAGATTTTTAAAAAAATATTTATTTTTAGTTTTCGGTGGACACAACATCTTTGTTTGTATGTGGTGCTGAGGATCGAACCTGGGCCGCACGCATGCCAGGCGAGCGCGCTACCGCTTGAGCCACAGCCCCAGCCCTATGATTGAAGATATTTAAGCAGAGAGTGATACTTACAACAAAATGTTTTTGGAAGATTAACATTCCCAACTAAATTGTTCACTGTATTGAAAGGAAAAGAAAGCAGAAGGAGAATTAGTTTCAGAAGTGTTGGAAATGCCTAGAAGAGACACAATGAGTCTGATGTACTGTGGTGGGAGAAGGAAGGGGATATGAGGAGACAGACTTGTGAGAGTGGCAAGGGCAAGACTGATAGGATTTGGTAATAGGCCAGCTATGCTAGGAGAGAGGATAATTGAGAATGACGAAAAATTTCTGGGCTGGGGGTGTGTAGCTCTGTGGTAGAGCACCTGTCTAGTATGCACAGAACCCTGGGTTCCAACCCCCGTACTTGGGGGCGATAATGGTAATGGAACCTACTGTACCTGTAGTTTTAGTTATTTGGGAGGCTGAGATGGTGGTAGGATTACTTGAACCCAGTAGTTCAAGACAACCCAATGTTGCAAGAACCTGTCTCCAAAAAAAAAAAAAAAAAAAAAAAACCAAGAAAAAACCACCCCCAAGTTTTCAAACCAGAGTAACTGAGAAATGGGAGGATATCATTGATAAATGTGGAAAAGTTGACAGAAGGAGTTAACTTTTGAGGGGAAAGATGAGCTCTGTTCCATACACGATAACTTTGAGACATCCATCTGGAAATGTCCAAGAGGAAATATTAAAATAGAGCTGAGACAGGAGGTCCTACTAGAGATGTGGATTAAGGAGTTCGGTGGAGCAATGAATGAAAAGGTGTTCTTCAAGATGACAAACAGTCCAAGATTATCACTTGGGTTGCAGTTATATTCTATAGAGTAGGAAGGAATACAGTTTGCAAAGGTAGCAGAAGAGAAGGCCCAGAGGTAGGGCAGAGTGGAGTTAAGAGGATCAAAGGAAAAGGAGTCTTCATCCTGGAGAGGTGCCTGCAAAACCGGCCGAGAAAAGTCATGGTTTTTGCCAGTGAGGATAACTTGGAGGTCTTTTTGCTGCAGTTGTTTAAGCGGGCTCCCTGTTATAATGTACGTCAATAAGGGTTAAGGAATAAATAGGTGGTGAGTCAAGGGAGATAAGGAATGAAGTCTGGTCTTGTAAGGAATTTGGCAGAGAAGGGAGAAAAAAATCGGAAGAAAGTTCAAGGAATGGCCAGGATTAAGGAAAGGTATTTTTAAAGGGCATAAGAAACTCTTGCTCTCTGTTGAACCATGGGGAGTACTTTATTCGCTTAGAACAAATTCCAAGTTTTCAAATTGCTCACAGTACCTCTCTTCCTCTGAATTCCAGCCAAGAAGCTTACTAAGGCAAGGGGGTCAGGGATGGGGGTGAGTGGAGGAAAGCACAATTAGGAGAAGAACTTTAAAAAGGATTCAACAGGAAGTTCAGTGGGTGACTAAAAGGGACCTAATCTTTTCTCATGTAGTTGGAGCTCCTTTCTGTTCAGACAGGAACCATATGTATCCATACTTGGGGCAAACATTCAGTTTAGAGGAACACTTCTAAAATACTGAGGAAAGGGTCTGGGGGAGAAGCTCAGTGGTGGAGAATTTACCTAGCACACGGGAGGCTCTAGGTTGGATCCTTAACACCACCAAATAAATAAAAACTGAGGAATTTGTTTGTTTCTATGTTTTTGTCTTTGAGATTTTTCTAAAGCCTTCAATCAACCCCCTACTTAAAAAACCTTCAGTGGTCTATAGATTGCTCAGCCCAACATCCATCCTACTTCCTGCCATCCGGGCCACCGTCCTAGTTTAGGGCCAGTTACTTGTCCCCTTGACTGCTGTAATGGCCCGTCTCCTGTCACTCTCCACTCCTGACACTGCTGCCAGACTCAAAAGCACCATTCTGATCTTATCTGTGTATTACCTAAAGGCCTGCAGCAGAGTCCATTAGGCTTTGATTTTTAAAGCCAGTCACAATATAGTTTTGTTTTACTTATTTTTGTCCAAATTTGTACAATTTCCTTGTATCCAAACTAATCTACCAGCATGGCAAGGGGGCATTACTTGGCCCTTCCATTTGGAGTAGCCTTGCAAAATTTCCCCCAAACAATAGGTGGTGTTTCACACAGGAAGGCGGATGGAAGATGCGAAGGTCATTTTTCACTCTCTGCTAACTGTGATCTTGTTGTCTGCACTCTCCCCTGCAATATTTTGTTTGTAACTTTTATATGTCATGTACCAAATTCGGCCTTATATGGGAGTCATTTGTGTGCTTCTATCCCCACCCTGCTAGAGTGGATGCAGCCAGAGGACTAAACTGTCCTCATCTCCAATCCCCTTCAAGCTCTAGTACTATGTCATGCACTTGGTAACATTGATAATTTTTTTTTCCTTTTTGGTACTGGGATTGAACCATGTGTTCTCTACCACTGAGAAATATTTCCAGCCCTTTTTATTTTATTTTTTTACTTGGAGACAGGGTCTCACTAAATTACTCAGGCTGGCCTTGAACTTGTGAGCTTCCTCCTTCAGCTTTCCAAGTCAATACATGTTTAAAAATTCCTTAACTATAATGAAAGGAGATTGTGTGTTGCCTTTGCTCACCACCTCTCAAAATGTTCTAACCCCTTCTGATTAAAATGCAAATGTTATTTTTAATGTAGCATTTGTGTGTTCCTCACATGGCTATAAAAATATTATGAGTTTGATTATAAGAAATTAGAAGACAGGCACTCTTTACAAGTTAACCTAATTTATCAAATGCTCAACTCACAGATTTATGTGAATTTATGCTCTTAGTAGTGTTCTTTTAAAAAAATTTTTTAGTTATAAATGGACACAGTACCTTTATTTGTTTATCTTTTATATGGTGCTGAGGATCAAACCCAGTGCCTCACAAGTGCTAGGCAAACACGCTACCACTGACACAGCCACAGCCTCATTAGTAGTGTTTTTAATAATTTTAATGATAAATCTATTTGCAGGTTATTTTATCAATCGAGGATTCTTACATGAGAATAGAACTATATGTAAAATTAAGTATTTATGTATAAATATTCATTTTTTTCCCAAGGAGAGGGAAAACAGTTTTCAAATATTCAAATACTGGTCTGTTACCCAGGAAAGAGTAAGACCCATTTGCAGGACTCAGAGCAATAAAAACAAAATAGAAATGTTTTTATTTTGTCCCTGTTGATTACTTGTGAAGGAATTTTTTAAAAAAAGAACATCAGCAGTTGTTCCACAGACAACAAATATAGCTACAGATAATCATTTAGGATAATTCCTAATGTTAGTTCCAAACCTCTACCCTGTGCCTGCCTACGTTGAGTCTTGCCTTTCTCTCAACTAAAGAATAGCGTCATGCAATCACAGACAAGGTGCATAAAGAACTCACATTTGTCACCTATATCCTCCTCTGGCCTCCTCCTTTTGGCATTATGGGCCTCTGCTGTTTTCACCAGCAGTTTCTACCTTGGTGCATCTATCAAAATTCCCAAGTGACTCCTTCTTTCTCATGTCAACCCTTCTAGCTGAGCCCACAGTTAAGAGTTTCCTTTAAGAGGATAAAATCTAACAGCACCCATCTCTGACACTGGATCCATTAGCTTTGCCCCATGAACTTTAGAAAAAGGGAGTGGAAGGCAAACTTTTGGCTTATTGTTAAAAACCCTCTTCTTGGTTAGATCTCTGCAAAAACCTCTCTTACTCATGATTACTGATTTTTCTGTATTTTTCTCCTTTCTCTCTTTGATTCCCTTGGGGATTCAGTCCTCCCTAGTGACTTAATTTAGTTAATGTTCTAATTAGTGTAACTTCCACTCCAGCAGATTTCCTGGGCTTTCATATCAGTGCTTTTCCATATGATAAACTCCATTAACAAGTCTCTGAACATTCAAGAAAAAGGAAGCAGTTATTTAATGCAATGAGCTCTACCTCACTTGTCCCCATCTTCTGGTCCAAATTTCTTGGCTATCCTGGAGCTTTCTCAGCAGATAATTCTAACAGAGAATTAGGGCTGACCTGTGGCATCAAGGCTAATGGTTGAATGGACTCATTTTCTATCATTGAAGTTAAAAAAAATATTTTTAATGTTCATGGAAAACATCAACATTTGGAAAGGTTTTTTTTTTTTTTTTTTTTTTTTTAGTTGAACACAATACCTTTGTTCTACTAATTTACTTATTTTATTTGGTGCTGAGGATTGAACCCAGTGCCTCACATATGCAAGGCAAGCACTCTACCACTGAGCCACAACCCCCAGCCCGGGAAGTTTTTTTTAAATACCATCTTCCCAATAGTGATGTAGATTTGTCCTGATATAATCTTCTTTTTCTTCAAATCTCCTTAGCTTACCCAGACATGATTAGGAGAAGAGTATAATTTGAATTAGGGAATAAAAAGCCAAGTGAACCACAATAGACTATTTGATCTGACATTTTAAACAATAGTTCTCAACCTTGCTGTGCTTTGGAACCAACTAAAGGGTTTTCAAAACATTGATGCTTGGGTCTCATCACCAGAGATTCGGACTGAATTGGTGTGGGGTGCATCACAGTGGGAAATTTTAAAAGCTAATCTAGCTACAGGCAAGGTTGAAGTCCAGCAGTCTAAAGTAATCTAAAGGAGTAACAGTCAGATTCAATTAATGAACAGTGTCATAATACTGTGAGAAGACAGTAGAGGGCAGAGTTGACTTAAATTTACAGATAAATTGTATAATAGCAAGTAGGTAATAATGTAAATAATGTAAAAAGCAAGTCATTAATAATGTAATCTTTTTTTTTTTTTTTTTTAAAGAGAGAGTGAGAGACAGAGGGGGACAGAGAGAGAGAGAGAGAATTTTTTTAACATTTATTTAGTTTTTCTTAGTTCTTGGTGAACACAACATCTTTGTTGGTATGTGGTGCTGCTGAGGATCGAACCCGGGCAGCACGCATGCTAGGCGAGCGCGCTACCGCTTGAGCCACATCCCCAGCCCCTAATGTAATCTTAATTTTGTACTTGCTATCTTTTGCTACAAAGCTTTTATTTAATGCTAAAGCCAATTTTTTTGTGTGTGTATTGGAATTTTTGTGTATTTGGAGTTGTCCAAACCAGCACACTTTTGAGAATGCAAGGGAACTCTCTGAATGGTCATGCCAGGACAACAGGAGCTCTCTGAATGGTCATGCCAGGACAACAGTCTTGGAGAAACAGGGATATGTGGTCACCCTGTAGTCACCTGTTCTTCTGTGGAGAAGAGCTAGGATCTGTAACATGGCTTTATTACTCAGAACCAACAGCAATTAACTATGTACTTGTGCTGAATATTAAAATCTTATTTTTAAAAATCAGTCCTATTTTTGTGTAAGCCCATCTATCATTATTCAACACCATACAGGTACCTTGAACAACAGAAAAGAAACTTAAGACAGATTTTTAAGTGTCAAGCATTATATAATCTGGTGGAAAAGAGAAGGCTGTTATAGGAAGTTGCTCTGGTAAATAAAATGCAAGAATTTCCTCAAAAATCCTTTCAGGGAGCAGAGTATGAAATATAAAATAAATAATAAACTACTAATAAACACTATCCTAAACTGTATACAGGCTGTCCTTTACCTGTAGCGACTTTTTTTGTAATTTTGCACTGTAATGCTTGCATTCCTCCAGCGCTTCAGTATGCAGACACCAGTTGACTTCCTGAGTTGCTCTGGATCTGAACCTTTGAAATTCTCCTCCTTGTGAGAATGGCTCTTCTCATAGGTGCCCTCTGTATCTCCTAGATAATTGACCTAGATAGCCGTTGACCCTCAAATTGAATCAATGAACTTAATTTTAGTATGGGAGGCCCAATACATTTGGTGAAACCAAACACTTGAGAAGTATCAGAAAGATCCATCAAGGAGTTTAAATAGCCACAGATCTCTGATCCCATGTTGAGATCCTCCTTTTGGATGTTGTAGCCACACCCCACACTTTTGACTGTATTTATGACCTCTCCCACAAAGTTGTTCTTTTTTTCTCCCTTTCAGTTTTTAATTTGGGTTCAATTATATTTAGAAAGCTCATTTTTCCTCCTTTGTTGATTTCTCATAGATGGATTCCTACTTAATTTAATCTGCACTCCAATAATTCTGCATTTTTTCATGCTTATCTGAGTGCTAAGTGAATTATCAGGATTTATTAGGAAACTCAAATAATCAAAGCAAGTTAGTAAGGAAAACAAAGTTATGAAGATCAGCCCTGTCCCTTAAGTAGTTAGGATTATTTCTTTCCATAGCCTCAAATTGGATCTCAGGGCCAATCTGATGGCTTGACAAATTTTCCCATTGTTCAGGGGTTGGACTGGTGAGGAAAAGAGCATGGGTCAGTCCAATCCATGTCCACACTGCTGAAGGTATCCCCAGCTGAGGAAAACAGATCAGCTATGTTGGGTTTGTGGGACAAGTTCTTCACTCCATGCTCTGAGTTATTGATGAAAATATTCAGGTGTTGTTTTCTTTGAGTTTATTGCTATTTTGTTCTTGTCCTGGTCTTCCTCCCTATCAAAACATCTTTGCAATAGGCAGGACATGGTGGTGCATGCCTGTAATCCCAGGCTTGGGAGGCTGAGCAGGAGGATTGCAAGTTCAAAGCCAGCCTCACAAAAGCAAGCTGCTAAGCAACTCAGTGAAACTTTGTCTCTAAATAAAATACAAAATAGGACTAGGGATGGGGCTTAGTGGCTAAGTGCCCCTGAGTTCAATCCCCAGTACAAAAAAAAAAAAAAAAAAAAAAAAAAAAAATCCAACAACAACAAAAACCCAAACAAAAAAAACTCGTTCGCAAGAAAAGATTTAATATTTTCTATTTAAGGACTTTACTACACTTTCAAAATAGCTTTGTTGCTTACCTATTATGAAAATATTCTATGCTTGTGAAACGTCCAAACATCAAAGAAAATCACAGGAGGAAATAAGAATTACTTTAAATTCCACCATCTGAAAATAACATTTTTGGGAGTATTCTTCCTGATATAATTTTTGTTGTTGTTATTTTTCAGTACTGAGGATGGAACCTAAGGATGCTCTACCATTGAGCTAAATCCCCAGCCCTTTTTATTTTGAGACAGGGTCTCACTAGGTTGATCAGGCTGGCCTTGAACTTATGATCCTCTTGCCTCAGCCTCCCCAGAAGCTAGGATTACAGGCATGCACCACCATGTCCTGCCTGGAATGAAATATTTATTTCTTTGTTAAATAGAAATTATTTGGAGCCTTAAAAAATTCCAATATGTCATGACATTTTCCCCTTTCAATAATTATAAAACCTCATCATCATTTAAGTAATCATTATGTGTATATGTATACCCACCATAATTGGTGTTAAAAAGGAAATTTTATAGACCAATTAAATTTAGTAGAGCCCATTCAGAGCAAAGCAAAACAAGACAAAGCAACAAAAATGATTCACAAATCAGGCTGCTCCCAGAACCAGGGAAGGTTCTGAGAACTCCAGCTGACACTATTAGAGAGCATTTATAGAAAAATGGAAGTGAGGCATAGAAAACAACTTATTTGCTATAGTTTAGTCAATTAGGCAGTTAACCAGTTACTAACCAGTTCGTTGGTTTAAAGGTCTCTTGTAACCAGCCAATGCTTAGTCACTGTGGTAGAACTCTACAGGATTTGATCTGTTGGACCTGATGAAGTGTCTAGTCCAAATCCACAACCTCTCACAGATTTTATTTAATATTGGTTTAACCAATTCCATTTTGATGAGCAATGAAATGAATAATAATTTTCACTATAATCAACATAGGATCATATTTTTGAATGTTATTAGTACAAGTGTAAAATATCAAAAGTTAGACCTAGCTGGGCATGGTGGAGCATGCCTGTAATCTCAACTTTGAGGCCAGCCTTATCAATTTAGCTAGGCCCTAAGCAATTTAGCAAGATACTGTTTCAAGACAAAATTTTAAAAGGGTTGGGCTGGAGTTATGGCTCAGTAGTAGAGTGTTTGCCTAGCATGTGTGAGGCACTGGATTTGACCCTAAGCACCATATAAAAAAATAAATAAAATAAAGTTAGGGTTGGGGTTGTGGCTCAGCGGTAAAGCGTTGTCTCACACGTGCGAGACCCTGGGTTCGATCCTCAGCACCACATAAAAATATATGAGTAAAATAAAGGTATTGTGCCCAACTACAACTAAAAAATAAATATTTGAAAAAAAAATAAAGTTAAAAAGGGGGGGTTGGCTCAGTGGTTAAGCATTCCTGGGTTTAATCCCCAATACCAAACAAACAAAGAAACAAACTGGCATTGAGGCCAGTTAATTCAATGCCATCATTTTGCAGATGAGAAACATGCAGAGTGTTAAGGGGAGGTTCATCTACTGTTCTTTCTAGCTCACCTTGCTACTGTCTGGGGAAAAAGAAAAGAAAAGGAAAGAAAAAGTTCTCAGCTCTTAAGATTTTGCTAAGTGGCACCAACTTTTCTTTCTTGTTTCAATACCAAAAAATTGTACCTTAAAAGTTAACTCTCCCCAGGGTCATTAGCATTTGATGGTTTATTTAGGTATTTATGGAATAAGGTAACAGATTCCTGTACAATCTTTGCGATGAGAACAGGAGATTTATCAAGTACCGAAAATCATATGACCTACTTGTTTGTTTCTGGCAGTATTTGGTGGAGATGCAGGGTGGGAGTTGAGAAATAGGTTAGGTGGTGCTCAGGTCAATGATGGAATCCTGATAGCCTCTTCAGTTAAGGATCAAGAGATACTGATTCCTGAATAAACAAGTCTAATAAATAAGAGGTTTGAAGTTCTGTTTGATCTTGGAAAATTACCTAAACTCCTGGATTTCTTGATTTCTTTATCTAGCAATAAAGGTAATGATAGCAATTTACTGCACAAAATCAAATAAAAATCATTGTAAAGCATTTGGCAAAAAGAAAATGATAAATAATCTTCTAAAAATAGAATTTGTCACATGCCAAAGAAAATGAGGGAAAATGATGTTTTGTTAAGAGTCAGTTGTATTCTTTAAAGTATATCATGTTTGAGTTGAATTTTACTTTCTTGTAGACTTTAAAGCACTGAAGAAATATTCAAACAGAAGTTGAACAGCTGCAGAAATATCCCAAAGAATAGAAAATGAAATGAATTTGCAGAGGTAATGGAGCCTTTTATTGTAATATCTTCCCCAGCATTATTGAAAATTTCCCAAAGGTCTTAGTTAGTATTATGAGAAAATACTTGTGAATTTGTAAACTGCTCACTGACAAATAAAAGCAATTAACATGACCACTTATGCTGGCAATAATTATCACATAAACACAAAATAGTTTAATTGGTTGAATTGTTAGAATGCTAGCTGTCACTTCTTATTAACAAATTCGATTTTAAAATTGTTTTTCCTCCCCTTGATTTGAGTTTTTGGCTTGATAACTATTAATAAAGGAAGAACAAAGGCTCTGGGATTAGGTACTGATGATTATTCACAGACAGACTATCTCAAGATAGAGTGTTAATGTCAAAATAACATTAACTTACTCATTATCATTTATTTTGGCCCACTTTACTATATTTTATTTTGTTTGTGAGACAAGAGTCTCACCAGGCTGGTCTTGAACTTGCAATCCTCCCATCTCAGCCTCTCAAGCAGCTGGGTCTATAGGTACCTGCCACCATACCCGTCTCTTCCATGTTTTTAATTCTGCTTGTTTAAGGCATGGGTATATTTGATCATGGGGATTGGAACAAGGCCAATAACCAAGGATGAGGTCTAAAGATGGCACTGAGGATGGAGCAAACAGACAAGCCATTTGAACCATTACTGCTTACTATTCTTTATTATGACACTAGAAGATGGGAGACCCCTGCCCCACAGGTAAACTTACCCCACAGGTAACTGCGAGAGTAAGATCTGTTGTTTGACTCCATTCCTCACCCATAAATGGTACGGATATGCTAAGGCAGCTGAGGAGCTGGTGAAATTCAGGCACAAGTACTGCCAAATATGTCTCCGTGAATGTGAATTCACTTATGTTATTCAAACATAAATGAAAAAGTGAGTCTCTTAGAGAAAATCAAAAAGGTGTATATTTAAGCCGAATAGAAGTGACTTTGTATTACTTACTTCTCTGGTTAATCTCTACAGTTGCAAGCTGTTTTAGTTTCCATGATTTGTTTATTCATTCATTTGTTCATATTTTCATACACTCCTTCACTCATCAGGCCTTGATTGAGTTCATCATAAGATGTGTCAACTACTATGCTAAATTCTAGGAGTCTTATAACCATTTCTTAAAAGCAATGGGGACCCACTGGATAATTTAAAGTAGTAGAGTGACATGATCAGATTTCCTTTTTAGAAAGTAGACTGGCTATGTAGTGCAAGAATTTAAGGAGAGTGAAACCAGAGAATGGGAGAATGTTAGGAGGCCATAGAAACAACTGTTTGAAGTATCTGAAGGGAATAATTGGATTTCTGGTCCTAAGCTCCTCTCTATTGTAAATGTGGGCTTTTCAAATTAGTTTGGGTTATTTATTTATTTATTTTGGTGCTAGGAATTGAAGGCAGGAACATTTAACCACTGAACCACATCCCCAGACCTTTTTTAAATTTTATTTAGAGACAGGGTCTCACTGAGTTGCTTAGGGCCTTGCTAAATTGCTGAGGCTGGCTTTGGATTCAAAATCCTCCTGCCTCAGCCTCCGGAGCTGCTGGGATTACAGGCGTGCACCGCCATGCCTGGCACCAATTTACTGCTTCTTCTTTTTTTTTTTAAATATTTATTTTTTAGGTGTAGATGGACACAACACAATGCCTTTATTTTTATGTGGTGCTGAGGATCGAACCTGGGTCCCACCCATGCTAGGCGAGCGCTCTACTGCTGAGCCACACAATCCCAGCCCCAATTTACTGCTTCTTGACCTTTGAAAACTATGGAGAATATAATGCCCCTAGATGATGGAAACGTCAACTTAACATGAAATGTTTCTTGGGCAAAGAATAAAGAAGAAGAAACTAATGTGTATTATTCTAATGCTTTTTGTGTATTATGAGGTTTTGTTGTTTTGTTTTTGCAATGTTGGGCATGGACTCCTGGGCCTTGCATATGCTAGTGTCTTGAGTTCTCGATTCCTTCATTGTCATTAGCAGGGATTTGAATTGTTCAAGTTTGGTTTGCTATTTATGTTTTAAAGTGGCTTTCTAATATTCATGTTTGTAATTTAAAGTGGTTTATTTATTTACTTCAAATAAATGGCTTTGGTTCTGTGATTCAGTAAAGATAGTTTTATTTATTTATTTATTTTAGAATCAGTTGTACTCATGGCACAGTGTTAGTCTAGTTCATTACAGTTTTGATTTATGATTTAATTTTATTCAGGATCCTAAATTTTATAAATAAAATAATAAACTTCAAGCTGTTCATAAACCTGCAAATTATATTTAAAAATCTTTATTATGCTCTAAATTCAGTAGGATTTTATAATCTGAAACTTCATATTTTTCTTCAACTCTGAAAAATTTTATTCTTCTTTCTTCTTATTTTCTCTCTCCATTCTCTTTTCTTTCCTTCTGTAATTTCTATTAGACAGATATTGGACCTTGGAAAGCTCACCTCCATTTCAACCATTTTTAAGAGGGCTGGGGTTGTGGCTCAGTGGTAAAGCACTTGCCTAGCATATATGAGGCACTGGATTCAATTCTCAGCACCACATTAAAAAAAATAAATAGAGGGCCACCAAAAAATAATAAAATATTAAAAAGAAAGAAAGAAAGAGTTTCTAATCTTCTTGTCTTTTGCCCTGCATTTTGGGAAGATTTTTTGGCTTCTGTTTTCACTAATCCGCTCAGTAACTTGGTCTGTTCTGCGTATCAACTAATGAATTTTTAGTATCAGAACTTTTTCTTAGCATCTAAAACGTCTCACTTATTTTTTTTCTCATGGATGAAATAGCCTTTCAAACCTCACTGAATAAAATGTATCATTTATCATTTATCTTATTTCCTTTATTTAACTTGGTTTCCTCTGATGTTATTTCTATTAGTTGTTTGGTGCTTCTCTTTCATAGTATTGGTCTCCCTCCTCCCTCCTGGTGATTTTGATGATCCAGTCATCTCTTATGTGAGAATAGGTTTGCCTAGTCATTCAGTTTATCATGGCCTGTACTCAAGGACTGTGGAGCATTGGGACAGGGCTATCCTGAAACACTGAAGGTTCATTTCTGACAGTGAGTAGATATCTGGGCTCTGTTCTTTGTGTCCCAGAATTCCACCTACCTTCTTATTCCATGGGCAAACCCCTGATATTTAATGGAAGCAAGGGAAAGGAGTCTGGTCAATGAATTATTCTGTCCCAGGACCCTCTCTTTCTGTATCCTTTGGCTGTTGCCTAAAATTTCCTTAAATGCTTCTTCTGAACTTGTTTTTGTTTTGTTTTATTACTGGGGATTGAATTTAGAGGCACGTAATTACTGAGCCATATTCCCAGCCCATTTTATTTTTTATTTTGACACAAGGTCTTGCTAAATTGCTAAGGCTAGCTTTGAATTTATGTTCCTCCTGCCTTAGCTCCTGAGTTGCTGGGATTACAGGCATGTGTCGCTGCACCCAGCTTGAACCTGTTTTTGTTTCTTCTGATTTCCTCTGTGAATCAGAGTCTGCCTCTTTTCTATATTTCAGTATTTCCTAAACATTGAAAAGAAGTATCACCTTTTCCCTTATTTCCCTATGATTTTAGATTCCTATTCTCTTTAAAACATATCTTTTTATGTAGTTTAGAGTGGAAGAGAAACTCAATTATCGTATTCAATCCACCATCTCCACCCAACCTTCAGCTATAGTTTCCTTTATTGTCTCTATTTATGTCTCTCCAAATAATACAAGCTCCTGGTGAAAATTTCAGAGAATATGGAAATAGCTAATAAAAGTTCCTTCCCATGTTAGAAGTCTCTAGTGTCCCAATTTATATGCTCTTGGCCTCACCCATTGATTTAAACTACAGTTGGGTAGACAGTTCTGTAAGGGCTTCCCCCACTCCTTGGATCATAGCATTTACTGTAACCTCCAATGTATAACCTCCTCTTTTGGTTCCAGAACTCTCCCAGTGCCGCAGATTGCCTGGGGTGGATGGAGGAGGTTGAAAACATGGACAGAGACGTCGGCAGGATAAGCTTCTCAACCAACAGGATGAGGACCAATTTTCCACCCTGCACATAGATAATTCTGAGAGACATTCTAAACATCTCTGAGCAGGACCCTGCAGGCTTGACCCCCTATTGTCCACAAGGATGACCTCAACAATGAATCCTTTTATCTACCTTTCCTTCTACCTCCTTAACTCTCCCTAATTTCTCATTCCTGCTCTCTGAGATCTGCCTTTTTTCCTCCCTTATTTGACAATGTCCTTCCCCTCTGTACTTCTAAACTTCCTCTCTTCCTCAGTTCTGATTTATCATTTCACTGTAACTCTATTAGCCGTAAAGCATTTGAGGATGCTGTCAGGATAACAGGATCTGTAGCAAATGAGGTTGTATTGAATTATTTAGCTTTCAGCTAAAGTGGAGATAACTAAAGCAGCTGAGCTGGTTTGTAAAATCTTGGGGTAATCTGTCTGCTGCTTTGGAGCTTTTATCATATTATTTTTTTTCTTATGGTTGAAAATTATAAATTTTAAGAATACAAAGAAAAATATGTATGCAACTATTCAGTTAAGCGCCACAAACCTATAGCTAAGGAATTATCTCTTTGGGGTAGTATATAATTATGTACTGCAGAGCTGCAATTCTAAGGCATCATGAATTTATTTAATAAGTTTATTCATACAAGTTTTTAAAGAAAAACATAAATACATAATTTCCCTCTTTTTTTCCCTTTCAAAAATAGATCAAGGATTTCTACTTGAGCTACATAACAGTCTCGGCTTTTGAAGTTGGCCTGTTTTTCTTGAGTTTCCTTGCCAGAAAATGGTTTTTAAAGAATTTTTTTTCCACAAAAGAAACCTGTTTCTAACTCATAATAAACAAACGATTCTTTTTCTGTTCTTTTCCTTGTGCTGGGGATTGAACCAGAGGCCTCAGCATGCTGAGCTACATTCCCAGCCCCTACAAATGGATTCATAAATGTTATCAGCAAAGTGGGGAGAGCATGACTGCTAATCTAATGGATGACCATGACTATTCTTGTATCATCTTTCCTATATTACTAGAGTCTCTTGGGAAATTGAGCAGTAATAAGGTCCCAGACAAGAGGGGATGGAATGAAGGGTCCTGTGGCTTTGTAATACCTGTCAAATTTGCCCCATTTAGCATTTAGTGTCCAAATCCCTACTCTCAAGAAGTGTTGCTGCAGCAGTGAACTATCTTTGCATACATTCAATATATAAACTAAGCTTGAACATCTGGCAATTGAACACCCTTTCCCTGATGAATTCTGGAAAACAGCATAATTATACTCTCAAATAAATAACTCAAGAGTAAGGCTGTTCCTTTGTTAAGAATACCAGGCAGCAACAAAGTTAAAATTCTCTTCCACATCTCTGCTCTTTTAATCTCCACTGCCATCTCCATAATACCTGAGATTATCTGGGTTGATGGCTGATGAGAAATCATTCTAGGCACAGCAGGTAGAGAAGAGAGATGAAAGCTAGAGCAAGGTGTAAAACAAACCTTACTGAACAATGACCTTGTGCTGTGAGAAAGTCAAGAAAATGGACTGCCTTGCAAGCTGCCAGTATTTTTCTGTGTCTCTCTCCCGAGGTGACCTGGAGGTGCCTTGTTGTTCCTCTTTGGCACAATTGGTTTTAGTGTTTACTCTGGCCTACAGTATCCCACCTTATCCAGACTTGCAGTGAGGAAGCCCCCAAGGGTTCGAGACCTGGGCAGACCAAGAGGTGCAGGTGGGCGGGTGTGGCGGCTTGCCTGTTGATTATGGTGCGTGCAATATGCGATCGCCAGGGGACTGCAGGCTGTGCGCCGCCAGCAATGCCCGGTTCTCCCGGATTGCACTGGATATGTAGGCAGAAACAGTAACACCGAGCCGGCAGGCTGGGGGCGGGTGCCTTGGGCCCAGTGCCCACCCCCTGCGCTCCCAGCGTCTGCTCTTGCCACCGGCCGGGAGGACCCCGCCCGGGAGCACGCTTTCTAACGCACCAGCCCCCAGTAACAATCTGTCTCTCCCAAACCCGCCGCGATGGGGGCGCACTGCCCAGGCGCCTGCCTTGCCCACCCTCTGTCCTAAGAGTGTCTTTTAATGTATTTTAAAAACCGGACTGTATGCAGTGGGGATGCAGGGCGGGAAAAGCTGAAGGACTCATTTTTGCCAACAGGCTCGCCGCTCTGGGCGCACGAATTAGGCCGGAGCTGCAGAGTCAAGCTGTCTTCCCGCTGCAGGGGGCACGGGGTAGTGCGGGATTAGGGGACAAGAGCGATGATGGGGGCGCCCGGGGTCCGAGCGGAAGGCTGGAAGGCAGAGGCCGGCCCCGGCAGCCGGTGGAGGCCCGGCAGGTGCCCCCGGGCTCGGAGGCTGATTGGCAGGTGCAGGAGTGGGTGGGGAAGCGGGGGTTGGGCCTGGCGCTGCAGGAGGCTGCGGCCCCGCCTCCCCGCCCCCGCCGCGGGACTATCTGGTCCCGGCAGCAGCGATGTCCCCCGGCAGGAATGTCCCTCCTCAGATAATGTTATTTATATCTCTGGGCGGGTCCGTGGCTCCGCAGCACCAGGCGCCCGGCGGCCGCTGTGCCAGGAGCCCCGCGCTGCCCTCCTCCCCCTGCGCCGCCGCCGCCCCCAGGCTCGGGGTGGCCGCGGCTTCAGCCCCAGCGCAGGTGAGTCCCAAGAGGGCCCAGTGGCCGGAGGGAGCTGGGTGCGGGTGCGCAAGGCTGGGGCGCGCGGTGCGAGCGCAGGGCCCAGGGGATCAAGGGGGGAGCCCTGTCCCAGGTGTCAGGCGTGGAGTGGGTCGGGTGCAGGGCCCTGGAGGCCCTGGCGGCTACGACAGCAGTCATCCCGGGACGCGGGAACCTGTGTGGGCTTCTGAGGCGCTTGGCGAGCTGGGCGCCAGGTTTGGAGAGGCGGCTCCTAGAGAGTCACTTGGGGACGCTGGGAGGGAGGTGAAGGGGTGAGCCTTCATGGCTTCCTCCTCCAGGACCCCGGCCTGGGAGCAAAGGGGATCCGACCTCCGCCCTGCTCCCACTGTCTCCCACTGTCCGGCTTCACAGCCTTGGGGCCGCTCAGGTCCTCTCTTGGAACTTGGCTGCGTGTTCCCGGGCCGCTCTGCGCCCAGGCGGGGAGGACAGGGCAGGGCAGCAGAGGGGGCCGGGTCCCCAGGCGCTGGGCACCACTAGGCGAGTCGTGGGGGCAGGACGCGAACAGAAAAAAGATCTGAGTGCCCGGAGTCATACTTTAAAGATCCCTACCCTTTCTCCCCGTAAGAGTTCCTATTCTCTAGGCTTGCACAGTCCACGATACCCTCCACGTTCTTCCTCCTCTGACAACTTGGCCCCAAGAAATAGCAGAAAGTGGAGAAATTACAAGACCTTTCACACAATCCCCAACTCCCACCAACTCACCCAGAGTTCCAAAGTGGGGGAAGTAGCTGAAGGGCTTGAGCACTGTTGCCTTGACAACAAGTCTTAGGTAGGGCCTTGATTTATAGACTATTAATATCTAAACCACTGTTTTCAGTGAGCAATTAGAGGTGCCAGGAGTTAATAATAACAAGTTTAATACGCTGAAGGAAAACGTAAAGAAGCCACTGTTTTTTTTTTCTTTTTGTAAAATTTTAGATGCATCCTATTGGGGGATGGGGTGGGAGAATATAGTGACAGTCTTTTTGTGCTGAGAACTTTTGTGGGGAGGCGTAGGCTGTCACCTCCAGTTAGGAGTCAGCGGTGCCAAACCCATGCCTGCGGCAGTCACGAAGTATACTTAAATTTCTTAGGTGAATGAGAGGAGTCTGCACATAAAATATTCTAGGCACATCTATACTGCCCACTAACTTATCCATAGTTTCACAGATGATTCTGAATTTTATTCTAGAAATCACTCTTTGGCCACTCCCTACATTATGATCCAGGGCAGGTCATCTCCTATACTAGGATCATACTTTTATTCTTGCAGTGAGTCCTGGGTTCCAGAATGCCATTGATAACTCCATTTTAAGTACAAAACGTTTGTTAATGTGTACTGGATAGCCAGCACCCAACCTGGTGGAGGCTGGTGCTTCCCAGGAGGCTTTCAGGGTAGCTAGCAAAAGGAGAATTAAGCTTACATTGAAGAAGAGCCTACCAGCCTTGAAGCGAGCCGATTCCTTAGGTGGGTCATCTATACAGAACTTCATTAAACTCTTGAGTTAAAGCACAGTTGAAAGACATAAACCCTATATTATGAAAATGTGATCCTTTAGCTCTTGCTATAAGTTTTATCAGTGGCCCGGTGGCAGTGTCTGGGGATGAGCCAGTCCTGTAATCTTGAGTTCTCGGAAGACTCAGAGTCCGCTCATGGAATTGAAAGCACCCAAAAACTCTCAGGCATTCAGGCTGGGCCTCGGAGCACAGGCATATCAAGTTTTCCCGAGTGACCTGCCCAGCAGAGAGCTGGGATACAACCTTTCACTCCTGTTGTTGCTTCTTTCAAGTGTCTCGAAGGTGTCTTATAGCAGAATACCTGCTGGATAATTAACTTTGGGGGGAAAGGCACGGCAGAGGGCAGATTCCCATCTGGAATCATATTTGGCAAAATAAAAATGACTATTTTTAAGGAAACAAGGTGTGAATGAAAGTTTTGAACTGAAGTCAGACAGTCTGCCACAGTTCTGGAAACAGATTTTTTTTTAGTAAATAAAAATAACAATAGATTTCATTTGTTCTGTCTTTTACCTACCAGTGCCTAACTTGGTGCCTGACTGGTAGTGGATCCTCAGTTAATGTTGGTTTAATGAATAAATGAGTGGTCAGAGTTTTTTTTTATATTTTCCTATTGTCACAGTAACTCTGCAAGTTAGCTCATATCATCAGCATTTTAAGCAAGGAAACAGGTTCAGGGAACTAAATAACTTGCCTCACATCACACAGCTGATAAGAGATGGGGCCAGTATTCAAGCTCAGCTGTTTGGTTCCACTGTCTTTTTGAGGTTAGACACTCAGCAGGGGATATAGAAGTGCAGCTTGGAAAGACTTGGGTGTAGCATTGTCTTTTAGCTGCTCCCAGGACCTCAGGTAATAATTTTGTTTATATCAGAGAAGCTTAAAAAATATTGCCTGAAGACAGTACTGGGCACTTATTGGCTCAGAGGTTTTTAGCCTTGCCCATTATTTTCAGGTCATTGTTTCAAGGACGGAATTGTAATTTTGGCAGTAGTCAAAGCATGGATTTTTTTTTTTTTTTAAACAAATTTTCCTTTCAGTTCTAGAAGTGGCCAGGAGGGCTTGATGATGCATAGGGACAGTGTGATAGGACAGAGGATGACTATAAAAAATTCATGAGGCAGACACGACTGGAGTTGGAGGGGACCTTGGAGGTCATTGAGTCCACCCTTCTATTTGTGTAGTTGCTTGCTTAAAGGTGAGACCTGGCTGGTCATTTTTATGTCTTCTGTACTTCTTATCATTCTAGCCCATTTCTTTCCTCTTTCTTTCTCCGTCTCTGCCAGTATGGTGTATCTCCTGAAGTTTTGCCTAACCAAACTATTGAGATTTTCTTTCCTTTCTGGAGAGCTTACGAAAGGACATATTTTAATATCCGATACGTTCACCATAGTGAAATCTAAAAAAAGAAAAGGTATTGGGGACAGGCAGGAGAGGAGACTTTCACTAATGTTAAATGCTAAATTTAGTTTCTAATCTCCTCTTGCTAGTTAGGTATACAGATGTAAACATTTTTACGTAAAAGGTGTGTACACTACTATTTGGAGACATTGTAAATCTTAAGACAAATAATCATGTGATATTTCTGGGGGAGGACTTTAGGGAACTTTGGGGACTATAAGATACCTGTTTTAATCTAAATTTAATCATCAAATTGCTTTTGAAGAGTTTTGTTTGAAATTTCAAAATTAAACCCAAGCTGTTACTCTCAGCTCAAGATCTGAGAAGGTAGAAATGTAGCCGGTGGGAGATTTGAAGTGATATAAAATACATTTCTTCATTATCCATGATTTTTTTTTAATAACCTCAGACCTGCAGGTTACCATTTATCAATTGACTTGGGAGGATTGGGAGTGAAAATAACTGTGCTGTGTGAGCTGATGAGAAATTTTATTTTTTGATGAGGCCTAGCAGGGAAGTCCATGGATACTAGACTCTGGAACCATGCAGATATTAGAAGTCAGAAATGTAGGCCAGAGAATACTTGCAAAGAGGTATTTTATCTTCAAAGTAGTTTGTGTTGACTCAGTTGGTCTTTATAGACAAGTCTTTGGTTGCTTCTCTATTTTAAAGAAATCTGGGGAGAAGGAGTACACTCAGTGGTCTGTGAGCCAGAATCATCAGGCACCATTCACTGGGGTTATCTCAGAGATGTCTATTTTCTCTGACAACCCTAGGAGGTAAAGGTCTCCAGGCTTTGGAGATGGAGATCAAGGGAGAAAGTAGGGGGGGCGGGTCAGGAGAATCCACTGACAGACCTGACTCTACTCACTGAATAGTCAACTCCCTGTGGTAAATATTTAGAAAATGTCATAGTACTTCCCTTTGTTGCTGTTCGTTCTTTCTTTCTTTCTTTCTTTCTTTCTTTCTTTCTTTCTTTCTTTCTTTCTTTCTTTCTTTCTTTCTTTCTTTCTTTCTCTCCTCCTCCTCCTCCTCCTCCTCCTCCTCCTCCTTCTTCTTCTTCTTCTTTTGTCTTGTCTTTTTTTTTTTTTGTAACTGAGGGTTGAACTCAGGGGCATTCAACCACGGCACTATATCCCCAGCCTTTTTTTTTTTTTAACATTTATTTTTTTAGGTGTAGATGGACACAACACAATGCCTTTATTTTTATGTGATGTTGAGGATTGAACCCGGGTCCTGCCCATGCCAGGCAGGCGCTCTACCACTGAGCCACAATCCCAGCCCCTCCTTTTTAATTTTTTTTAATTTTTAAAACGTTTTAATTTTTATTGGGCTTAATTAGTTATACATGACAGTAGAATGTATATTGCTTATTTTTTGTTTGAGGCAGGTTCTCACCAAGTTGCTTGGGGCCTCGCTAAGTTGCTGAGGCTGGTCTTGAACCCACGATCCTCCTGCCTCAGCCTCCCGAGTCACTGGGGTTACAGGTGTGCACCACCACGCCCGGCACTGTGCTTATTTCTTAATTCAGCCAAGCAATTCAAGTTCTTCCATTTTCACCCAACCTTAGCTGAACATCAGACCACCAGGGATTCACCAGCCCTGCAGCTCACAGAGCAAAGGCAGCCACAGAAAATGCTTCCTCAGTGAATTGCATGGCTACATATATCATTCCCAGACCATCTCAAACTTTGCTCTTTCCATTCCTTGGTTACAGGAAATATTAAAAGCTCTCTTCTTCCTACCTCCGCAAGCCCTTCTGAGGCTTTGCCATAATTTTTATTTCTACTTTACCTGTGCAGACCTGGCTGAGGGTATAATTAAAGCGCAATTAAAACCCAGACATATATCGTGTTAGCAGTGGGGGCAAAAGCGGGCTTCCTTTCTTTCATTGGAGAGTTATAAATTTAGCAAGTGAAAAGGCATGGGACTAGAAAAAAAAGAGGCTTAGCACTGAACTGGGCTCAGATCATCCAGAATATTTATGAAAAGAAGAACAGGACACTTTGACAAAGAACAATAATTGCCTTGGATTATAGTCAGTCCAGGCAGTTTCCGCCATTGTGAATAGGAGCAGAAACTTGAATAATCCTGAAAATGAATAAATTGAAAATGATTTCTATTTGTATTGGTCTTAAATATAGGTGTATCTTATTTGAGAATTCATAACTCTACAAATAAAACTAGGCATGCTTAATCACATACCTTGTGGGAACTGGAAAGAGGTCTGGAGCCTCATTCTGCCCCTGTGCTCAGTTCCTGCTTGTTTCCAGAAGGCCCTTAGGAATGGTGAAGCAGCTTCCCCTTCTAACCTGTTTCCTCAGGAGTGCAAAAATAAGAAAAGGCCTTTCGTAATGCTGGCTGCGAGCCATAAGTCATAGAGAACCAGAGCTGGGAAGCTTGAGGAAGCAACTGGGATATATTCAAGAAGAGCAAACACTGAGTATCTACTGTGTGCTTACACTGGTATGGGCTGAGAATACAAAAAGGGGTCAGGTGGAGACCCATTGATCTGCTGGGGAGCAGACTTGCAAACAAGGATTCAATAGCATGCTTGCAAGAATGGTGTTCTGAGAGAAAGACTACAAGAAGAAGGTCTAATGCAGGTGGGAGTCTTGGGAAGCTCTTGAATTGCCTAGGATTTCCATAATGGAAGAAGGGGAGATGGGTAGGTACACGGCCAGGCACAGATGTGAAATTAGATTAGTAGATTAGGGAATGAGGAGCAGTTCCATGTGGATGGAGTGTAACCAGAAGATGAAGATGGTTTGGGATCAGTTTGTGAAGTTTGTTTTGTGGTACCAGGGATGGAACTCAGAGGCACTCAAACACTGAGCCACATCCCCAGCCCTATTTTGTATTTTGTATTTTATTTAGAGTCAGGGTCTCACTGGGTTGCTTAATGCCTCACTTTTGCTAAGGCTGTCTTTGAACTTGGGATCCTCCTGCCTCAGCCTCCTGAGCCACTGGGATTACAGGTGTGCGCCACAGCATCTGGCTAGTTTGTGAAGTTTTGAAGTGCATGTTGAAATCAATGGAGCTGTGGGGAGTGGGAAGACCTGATTCAGATTTTTGTTGAGACAAAACTCCCTAGCAGTGGTGAAGAGAATGTGAATTAGAGTTCAGTACAAGGTGGACTCGTTTTAGTGTAAGGGGACAATAACACACATGATGTATAGCCCACTCAGTTTTCAGGATGCTATTGTACTCCACCTCTTACAAAAGCCACACAAGGGGAGGACCTCATTATTCCTGCTTTATAGTTGGGGAAACAGGGTTAGAAATGTACACTGATTTGCCCAAGATCCTCTTATTTGTTCATGGAAGAACCTTGAATTTCACACAGTTTCCTAGCTCCATATTTGGGGCTTTTTTCCAGATCCTCTCCTCCATGGGGTAATTGAATACTCTGGGCTCTCTGGTTGAGACAGTGGTTGCTTTCTTCCTTCAGCAAAACTTTCCAAGTTTATTGGTTTTGGAGAGAGGGAGAGGGAAACTGGTTGCAGCATTTACTTTTTAACATAGCCACAAAAACTCAAGAATGGCCCTATGGAGTATACATTAATGCTGTTGTGAAGCAGAAATTAATGGATTCCTAGTAGCATTACATAGATAAATGATGGGTTTATGCCTGTCAATTGGTGTTTTGCCTTTTCCAATCCCTTTTCCCAAGTTTACTAAGTATCATTATGCTTATGCCTTACTTTGGACGTCTAAACCTCGTTTTTTGTCCAGAGTTCTCAAGCGCCTTGATTTGCGTTTACTTTCATCTTCAACAAATATTTATTGAACTCTCATTTATTTACCAGGCATAATCCAGGCCCTGGGGATATATCTGTGAATATGGAAAAAAAAAAAAGATCTGACATCATAGAGCAGACATGGGCACTAAATGACAGCAATAAGCAACAAATGGATATAGATGATAATTTCCAGTGATAAAAAGAAAAAATATTCCATCTCATAAAGTCTTATTTGATTTCTTTCTTTAGGGTTCTGTAATTTTCATTATATAGATCTTTCACCTCTTTCGAAAGCAGTATGGAGATTTCTTGGAAAATTGGGAATGGAACCACTATTTGACCCAGCTATCCCTCTCCTCAGTCTATACCCAAAGGACTTAAAAACAGCATACTCTAGGGACACAGCCACATCAATGTTTATAGCAGCACAATTCACAGTAGCTAAACTATGGAACCAACCTAGATGCTCTTCAATAGATAAATGGATTAAAAAAGTGGCATATATACACAATGGACTATTACTTAGCAATAAAAAAGAATAAAATCATGGCATTTGCAGTTACATGGATGGAGTTAGAGAAGATAATACTAAATGAAGTTAGCCAATCCCAAAAAACCAAATACTGAATGTTTTCTCTGATATAAGGAGGCTGATTCGTAGTCGGGTAGGGAGGGGGAGCATGGGAGGAATAGATGAACTCTAGATAGGGCAGAGGGGTTGGAGAGGAAGGAGGGGGCATGGGGTTAGAAATGATGGTGGAATGTGATGGACATTATTATCCAAAGTAGATGTATGAAGACACAAATTGGTGTGAATATACTATGTATACAACCAGAGATATGAAAAATTGTGCTCTATATGTGTAATAAGAATTGTAATGTATTCTGTTGTCATATATAAATAAAAAAATTTATTAAAAAAAAAAGAAAGAATAGTTCCCAGCTATTGGGTTCCCAGCAATTGGGTTCCCAGCTTCAGCGGAGGCTGAAGCAAGAAGAGTCCAAGTTCAAGACCAGCCTAGGCAATTGAGTGGGACCCTCTCTCAAAATGAAAACTAAAATGGATTGGGGATGAGGCTCAGTGGAAGAGCATTTTTCTAGCATGCCTGAGGCCCTGGGTTTGATCACTAGTACCAAAAAAGAAAGAAAGGAAAAATAAAGCAGTGTGACATCAAGAGGTGGGGAGTTCAGTTATGCAGGGTAGGATGGATGGGAAAGGCTTCTTTGATGAGGTTTGATCTCCGCAGAGACCCAAAGGAAGTGAAGGAGGATGCCCTTGGATGTTTGGGAGAAGAGATGCTGGTTTGAATTTTGGTTGGAGTGAGATAAGAAGCCACTGGAAGTGTGGCAGGGTAGTGGCTTGGTCAGAATTGTGTTTAACGAGGACCTTTCTGAGGAATGATTGATCGTGGGGAACAAGAGTGCAAGGGAACCCAAGACAGCTACTGTTGTGATGCAGATGAGAGAGGATGGATCAAGGTGATGATGGTGGTGATAAGCAATTGGGTTCTGGGTATATTTTGAAGGTAGAGTCGATGGAATTTGAATAAAGAGGATGAGAGAAAAAATAATATGTCATGGACATCTTAATTATTTTTGGTTTAAACAACTGGAAGAATAAAAAGGCCAGTTACTGAAATGGTGAAATATCTTATCAAATTTACCTTTGTCTATTATTTTTGACTTCTGTTTTCCTTGAAGATCTGATTTAGAATAGTTCTCAGGCAGAGTTTTCATTTAAACATATCCAAAAGGAGATGTTTTATGGTGGATGATTCATGACATCTGTTTGTTTGGAAGCAAAGCCTTAGATGGGCTGTGCCCTTTGTGCTATTTCTTTTACACTGTTGTCACAACATCTCTGCTATGTGATGAAGATGAAGATAGGGTAAAAACAAGATTGAAATACACTTTACTTTATGATCAGAAGTGTTTTGAACTTTCTGGTTAAAGCCCAAACATTTCTTAAGTGCTTTCAGATTAAAGAAAACCTTTGAAGTTTATAAAATGAATACATGTACGTGGTTAAAATGTCTTTCCACATTATACAGGGTACATAGTGAAAAATAGGCGTCTTCCCTACTCTAGTCTTAGTCTAGGAGGCTACCACTGTCAACCATTTCTTGTATGTTTTTTAAGAAAACAATTTTCTATCAATGAAGGGTCTCCTTCTCCAAACCATTATCCCCACAAGACACCCTTCTCAAAATCTTCCAGTGACTCTCTGGGGAGAGGAGGAAATCCTAACTCATCAAGTTGACATTTAAGAACCCTTACTTTGGCTTTAGCTCCCCACCCCCCTGCCTTTTTTTTTTCCTTCCCCTTATCTCTTTTTTTTAAAGAGAGAGTGAGAGAGGAGAGAGAGAGAGAATTTTTAATATTTATTTTTCAGTTCTCGGCGGACACAACATCTTTGTTGGTATGTGGTGCTGAGGATTGAACCCGGGCTGCACGCATGCCAGGCGAGCGCGCTACCGCTTGAGCCACATCCCCAGCCCCCTTCCCCTTATCTCTTACCCTGTACAGTTGCAAACCCTCTACCTAAACCAGCTTTGCCTGCCTCTGCTTGCTGAGTCTCATACATCTGTCAGAACTCTGGATAAAGCCTGGGCAGGCTGGGCGTGGTGCACGCCTGTGATCCCAGCAGCTGGGGAGGCTGAGGCAGGAGGATCCAGAGTTCAAAGCCAGCTCAGCAAAAGCGAGGTGCTAAGCAACTTGGTGAGACCCTGTCTCTAAATGAAATACACAATCGGGCTGGGGATATGGCTCAGTGGGTGAGTGCCCCTGAGTTCAATCCCCAGTACCAAAAAAAAAAAAAAAAAAGGCTGGGCAGTCTTCCTGGAACAGGCCATCCATCCCACAGTGATCTTTGCTTCTTCAAAAGTGTTAAAGGGCCAGTTACACATACCACTTATTTGAATACAAATGCTGACGGTGTGTGTGTGTGTGTGTGTGTGTGTGTGTGTGTGTGTGTGTGTGTGTTACTGGAATTTAACCCTTGGGCACTCCACCTCTGAGCTACATTCATAGCCCTGTTTTTTATTTTGAGACAGGATCTCACTAAGTTGCTGAGTCTGGTTTCCAAGTTGTGATGATTCTCCTGCCTCAGCCTCCCAAGTGGCTGGGATTACAAGTGTGTGCTACCTGCTCTTAAGGGCAAGAACTAGTTAAAATCATAACTATAGGTCTTATATAATGTCTTTTGCATGTAGAAATTAGAATTTTTTAAAAAAATTATTTAATTTTAATTTTTCTATTGACATTTGTACTTAGAGTGATTCTTGAAATGTGCACATTGGCAATCATCTCTTAATGAGATGGTGTTGGCACACAGGGATTATATTAACTAAAAGTTGTCAGTTTATGGCTGCCTACAAAGCCACTTTCTTAGTGGGTTGCAAAGGCATTCATCCCCAAGCCATGGTAACTGGATATTGTTCCTTCAAACAAAAGAACTTTCTGACATGCCTTGACTCATGCTCTTCTGCGTTCTTCACATGTCATTGCATCTAGTTGTCAGAAACAGAATGTTTTTTCTTTCCCCTAAAAGATGATGAATAGTTATTAAGTGAACATGGCCACTACGCAATTAAATTTTTTTAAAAAACTTGTGATGAATATATATAACATACAGTTTACCATTCTAACCATTGTTAAGTGTACAGTTTAGTGGCACAATGACATTCACATGCTCTCTGACCATCACCATCATCCATTTCCAGAACTTTTTCCAGCTTCCTAAATACTCTATCCATTAAGTGCTAACTCACATTCCCTCTCCTCCCCATCTGTTGGTGGACACTTGGGTTGCTTCCACTCTTGCCTCTTGTGAATAATGTGGCTATGAACATGGTTGTGCAATCATCTCTTTAAGACCCTGTTTTCTCTTCTTTTGGATATTAATATACCTAGGAATAGAATTGCTAGATCATCATATTCTATTTTTAATTTTTTGAGGACCCCCATCCATCAATTTTAATATTTTCCCCTGATGTCTTACATCTCCAGAGGGAAGGGCAAACATGTATTAATGTCCTCATCTTTGGGGCCACATTGAACTTGAAAAGTATTTGAGGACACTATCTTTAGAGGATAGTTTGTCATCAAAGTTCTTGGATGTGTTCATAGATTAGTTTGCTATTTTTAGATTGTAGACTTTTGGAGGACAGGTAGGTGTTTACTTTGCTTTGTAGAGCATGTAGCCCACACTCAGGTGGGGAAGGTGTAAATATTATATGATGATATATTTCAGTCGGAGAGTCTCCTTGAATAGGATGACGTGAGTCTGGATTGCTTCCAGCTCCTTTTCTCTTCTGTTTGCCCTTGGGCAAAGAACTTCCTCTTTCTCTGACATTTTTTTTTCCAGGGATTTTGTGTGTGTGTGTGTGTGTGTGTGTGTGTGTGTGTGTGTGTGTGTGATGACACCTTAATATTTATTATTATCCTCAAAACTATCCTTGGAGATTTCCCTGTAAAGCTGAAGCATTCTCATTATTACTGCCTTCCTGACAGTCCCTTCCCTATCAGGTCTTTGGGTGGCACCAAATGCCTCCTCCTTTGTATTTTAGGGCACCTTTCTCATTCTTTTGTTACAGGACGGGTCATTTGTTTTGTTCTTGTCAGCTTGCCTTCTATACCATTTGACCAGGCTTCTTGTGATGGAGAACTGGGTCTTATTCTTTTGTTATTTTTATCTTTTACTATTCTCAGCACCAAGATCCATGCTTGATATACAGAGGGGAGTGGCTCATAAATATTTATTGATTAAACAACTAAAGAATTAATGTTTGTAATTATGTGTAACTGAATTAACACATATTTTAATTTTGAGATGAAGCCCTCTTACAATAATGCATTTATAACCACAAATCCTCATCTATTGAGAACTTACGTGTTAGGCACTGTGCAGAAAGTTTTTATGTGTGATTATTTAATGTCTTATCCATAATATTATTATCCTAGGGTTGGGATAGCTCAGTTGGTAGAGTGTTTGCCTCACATGCTCAAGGCCCCGGGTTCAATCCCCAGCACCACAAAACAAAAAAACCCCATAATATTATTATCCTAATTTATCGATGAAAAAGATCAGGCTTTGTAGAGGTTAACTAACCCAGTTACCCACCTACTAGGGTTAAAGCTGGAGTTGAAGCTGTGTATGTTTATTTTAGAATGCTTATTTTGAGTAACTGTGCCAGCTGATATTGAGATGGAGGTCAATATTACATTGCTCTTAATTCTTAGAGTTTCCTTTCTATTTTTTTATCCTGCTTTTCCCTGCCTCCAGTACTCTACTACCAAGCTATACTCCCAGCCCTTTTTATCTTTTGTTTTAAGACAGGGTCTCACTGTATTTCCTGGACTGGCATCAAACTTATAATCTTCCTTCCTCAGCCTCCTGAGTCGTTGAAATTACAGGTGTGTGCCACTGTACCCTGCTTATTTTGCAGTGTTGGGAATCAAACTTAGGGCCTTGGGCATGCTAAGCAAGTGCTCTATCGCTGAGCTATACCCCTGTCCCCTATCCTGCATCATTAATAGTCTGAAAGAGAGGTAATTAATTGTTGCTTTATATTTGCAATGATTTAACCTAATAGGCTTGAATCCCATTATTAGCTTTTAATAAATAATTAATGTTCTGAATCCTACTTACAACCTAGTTCTTCGACATTTGAGGATGGAGATGCTAATTAGTACTGCACGATATACCCGTATCATAAGACGGCTTGTACTAAAACCGCTTAAGGAAAGTCTAGGGCTGGGGTTGTGGCTTAGTGGTAGAGAGCTTGCCTAGCACATGTGAGGCACTGGGTTGGATCCCCAGCACCACATAAAAATAAATAAATAAAATAAAGGTATTGTGTCTATCTATAACTAAAAGAAAATATTAAAAAAAAGAAAAGTTCTAAATTATTGTCAACTATGATGACCTCTTTCTAGACTCGAGGTTTCCTGACTTCCCTGCAGTATTTGACCACTGTTGCTTTGAAACGAGGTCCTGACTCAGGATCTGTGGCCAAACTCTCCTTTTTCTTTTTCTTCCCTTCTTCCTTGATTATCACTACTTACTTAAAAAAAAAAATGTTTTGGTCCTTCTTGTTGGGGTTGCCAGTGCATCTAAACCCTGATGTCTAGCCCCGCCCCCCCTCAGTTCCAGGTCTTCCTTTCAGCTTTCTCCTGGCTTCATCATTTGGCTGTATCGAGATGTCTCATACCAGCTTGTTGCAGTGAGACTTGCCAGCTTCCTGCTCCAGCCCTACTCCTGACCTTCTATCATAGCTAGGTCCACATTGTCACAGTCCCCTCAAGTAAGAACCTCGGCAACATTTTTTTGTGCTGCTTTTCCCACTTCCAGGTCCACTTGGCTGCCAACTCCTGTTCACTTTCCTCTAATATTTTCAAATTTGTTACTTGCAATTTCTGCTGTCACTCTTCTTAGTTTGAAAAACTGGTCTTCAAATCTTTGGTCTTTACCTTTCTAACCCATCCCACAACCTGACCTCAGTTTTATTTATTTATTTGGTACTGGGGATTGAACTCAGGGGCACTTAATCACTAAGCCACATCCCCAGCCCTTTTTATAATTTATTTAGAGACAGGGTCTCACTGAGTTGCTTAGGGCCTTGCTAAGTTGCTGAGGCTGGCTTTGAACTTGCGATCCTCCTGCCTCAGCCTCCCAAACTGCTGGGATTAAGGGTATGCACCACTGCATCCGGCCTCAGAATTATTTTTAAAAATTTATGTCTGACCAAGTCATTTCACTGATTAAAAATTCTCTGTGGTTCCCCAGTGCCCTCAAATAAAGCTTAAATGGGCCGGCTGGGACCTTCATAGTCTGCTCCAACGTCTCCAGCTTGGTTCCCCCTCCACTTACCCAACCCTGGTTGCTTGAGACTTACTCAAGGTGAGGCACACTTCTTCTCTCTGTGACCTTGCTTCTACTGTTACTTATGTCTGGAATGTATTAAAGCCCACTCAGCTCATCCCTCAGCTCATCCCTCATTCCTGACCCTATTTCCCTTTTCCCTGACATGGGAAGACACAAATTCTCTCATCACTTTTTATACTGGTTAGTCATGTACAGGCCTCTCTGTTGGATTCTGAGTTTCTTGAAGAAGGGAAAGTGTCTGTCCTTTGGGGACCCTGGTGCCCAACTCAGTACCTCTTTCATATGTGAAGCTGCAGAAATGCTGGTTGGATTGGGTGATGGGGCATGTTTCAGCATGGTACATAATCCAAACATGGATGACCCATGCAAGATGCTGAAGAAGGGTTCATGGAAGACATTTACTACCATTGGGGTGGGGCGAGGAGCAAGGGGGAATACTTCAGACCTGAGGCCTGAGTAGAGGCTATCTTCCCACCCCTGTGTCCTCCAGCTGCTGTCTCCATTTATTGGAGGAAACAGTAACCACCGATTTTAACTTACATCATCAGAATATGTCTTTTGCTAGAAAAATGTATTCATCCAGTAGACAGTCACTCCCACCTCATATTTTCAGTGAGTATTTGAGGCTGACCCTCAGAATGCAGCTATGAAAGGCTCTTTGAGTGGGTGTTCAGACCCATATATACAAGATGAGCTTTATCATGATAAAAAGTTAAGAAAAAACTTTCAGAAAAAAAGACCAACATTTCTCTATAGAGGTTTTGATTTTCTGGGTACATTTAACCTGCTTGGTTGTCCTAAGGCATGTTAAAGTAATATTATAGTACTTATCAATTAGTTAGCTTGTTCTGCCCTCATTTCTGCCTGACCCGGACAAAAAAGTGAGTTTCACCAATGGCTGGACTCACCGGAATTCTGCTAGCTCAGGCCTTTGAGCGTGTTTTGTTTCTTTCAACAAAACTCTCTGTCATGGACACACTCCCACTGCAATCCAGCGTCTCCCTTCTCTTTCCCTGCTCTGGGCCCAGTGATTGATAGGAGCCGGTGTTTAACTGCCAAAGGCTGGGAGTGGAGCTAGGAGGCCTTTTTAAATATGTGTGGGGTCTGAAAAAAAAAATGGATAAATGAAGGCCCTCAAAGGCCTTGGAGAGATGGACCCAGGATCCAGAAGGGCAGAAGACAAAGTTAGGCCTATGAGGGAGACCTGAAGCAGAGAGGCAAAGGTCCCAGGGAATTCAGTGGGGTGTAATGAGGCCAGTGATAAGCAGACAGCAGTCAGCAAGCTTGATCCCGAGGTGACAGTGAGAGTCACAAGTAGCCCTTCTAGAAGCCAGTGATCATCAGCCCACCCCAAGCATTAGCCAGTGCCATAGCAGAGGTCATCAGTAAGCAACTTGTTAATGGCCTAATAACTAGTGAACAGTCTTTTCCATGTTCAGAGACCGTTTACTTTATAGGGTTTCAGCCATGCTCTGTTCTCTTGTTTTTCTCTTTTAAACTCTAGGCTACCATTTGTAGAGTAGGTAAATCAGACTCTGCCTTTCTCTGCAACATGAATGTGTTGTGTATTGTGTATGTGTTTTTCTGTAACTTTTGGGAAGTCTCAATGTCCTGGTGTTTAACTTACCATCTGATGCAGAGGGTTCTTCACTGTGTGAACTTCTGAGAATTATGGAAGTATTTTCAGGTAGATGGAATGAGGTACTGTCAAAGCCAAGGGCTCTGGGAGAGGAAGTCAGTACCTTTCAAGGCAGAGACCCATACCTGTGAGGACAACCCACAAATATCGCAAAGATCTGCGAAGTCACTTTGCCCAGGATACTGGAAAAATACTCAGCTGGGATGGACCTTCTCAATGGGGTTGCTGGGTGAGCTCTGGGTGTGTAGTAGAGATGTTAACACAGTACCGCGCCCTCGATGTAACAGTTCCACTGGCAGCCTCGGTTTGGCTGCTCTCACTGCTTCTGACCCAGAAAACGCTCGGAAAATGACTGCAGTGAAGTGCTCATCTTCAAGGTGAAGCTCTGGGTCCGGGTGGGGGAGGGATGCGGGATGCGGAGTTGATCCCAGGGGTTCAATAACTTCCTGACTGTGCTGGGAGTGAGGTTTGTTTATGCTGTGACCCAGAGGAAGTCACTTTACATCTCACCCTGTTTCCACCAGCAAAGAGTGCCTTCTGCTTGTTTTGCATAAGCCATGCGCCTCCTCTGCAGAAGAAGCACAGAATGATTTGGGAGCTAAAAAACTCCTGGCAGTCATAATTCTTTGCAAACAGCAGAGTCTAGTGAGCAAAGCATTTGGTTGGCAAGTGATCATTACAGTCTACACTTGGTTTCTCTGTCTGTAAAACAGTGGGAAAGCTTTCTCATTGAATTGCAAAGGGGGTCAAAATGAAATCACATGTGCATTTCCTTCTTTTAAAACCTGATGCCTAAAGCATAAAAACTCCTCAAAGAAAGAGATGCTCTATGATCAAACATACTCAAAGCACCTTGTAGGCATCATCTAATAACCTAAAAATCGTCCCAGGAGAGCATCTGCTTCCACTACTTTATTTTACCAATAGGGAGATGCACAGAGGGGAGGTGATTTGCCTCAAGTTGCCATGCAAGTTAGTCATAGGATTCTCAGTGGAACCCAGGTCTCCTGATTCACAGCCTAGACTTCCCTCTCTCTTTCCCTTTCTTGCTCCTTTTCCTTCTTCATCTTCTACAACTTTTAAAATACCAGCTTTTAGAAATTACAACACAAACATATACCTATGGTAAAAGGAAGCCAAACAATGACGAATAATATAAATGGCAATCCTGGACTGTGTGTGTGTGTGTGTGTGTGTGTGTGTGTGTATGGTGCTGGGGATTGAACCCAGGGCCTTGTGCATGTGAGGCAAGCACTCTACCAACTGAACTATATTCACAACCCACTTCTGGACTCTTAATTGGAGGTAAACACTATTAATAATTTCTTGCATATCTCTCTAGAGAATTTCTAGGCACATGCACATAGGTATAGATAAGTAAGCATTTGTGTATATGTGTGTGGATATACATATTGTATACTTGTGGTTGTTGTGGGGTTTATATTTCATACTGTACTGAATCTTGCCTTCTTGCTCAATGATGAAACACCTTGGACATCTTTCTATATCAGGCGTAGAGATTGACCTATTTCATTCTTAACAGCTGCATAGTGTCTCATGCTCCTTCTATTTCTTCACGATGACTTTCAGAATTATAAGCAGCATCATGGAATTGAGTCCTGAATTCATGATGCTGAAGTAAGAATCTCTATTTTATGAATACCCAGGAAGATTGCTTCTGATAGTCACATGGCCCACATGGTTTGAGAAATCTGAGACTGCTTCTATTTGCTGCTATGACTTACTTTGGAGTTCCTGTCATGTGCGAGAGGCCACGCTAGGAGCTTTAAGTGCTTTGACTTCTTTAATTCTCATAACAGTCCTTTTAGATATTATAATTCCCATTTTACTGACAAGGAGACCAAGTTTAATTACTAAGCCTAGTTTGCTTGAGGTCACACAGTCAATTGAGTGTTAGAGTCTAGATTTGAAAAAAGCAAAGCATTTCAAATCTGGTTCCATAGCTTCCAAGTTTGATTGACATAGACCTAGCTAGGAGCTCACTGTGCACACAGCAATGTCAAGGTACCAAATACAGTGGAGCAGAGATAGAAATGATGCAGGAAGGTGGGAACAAGAAGCAGCTGCTCTCCAGGACACATCATCATCTGGTATGTGCTAGGGGAGGGAAACACAGAAGTGATCAATGAAGGAACACACTCTGCTTTTGAAAGGCTTGTGATATCAAAGTGGGCACAGACACAGGTGCAATTGAGTGTAACATTGAGTGTAACGCAGATACCATTATAGGGCTCCAAAAAGCTCCAGGATCTCTGGAGACCAAAATTGGTTTGGGCTGGAGATGCAGGGGAGGCAGCCTTCCCTGAGGAGCAGCCATTTGGACCCATGAAATAAGTGCAAGCTTTCCACTGGCCAGGTAGGGAGATGGCATTCGATGGGCCAACTGCAAGGGGTAGTTTGTGGGGTACAGTGAGTCTAGGCGGTTTTGGCAGAGAATGAGTGGAAGGATGTAGTGATGGAGAGATCCAAAAGCTAGGTTGGGGCTAAATTTTAGTATTATATAAAGAGTTTGTACTTATATCAAAGATCTTGGGGACATATCAGAATTTTTAAATACGGGTGTGATACAGCATTATTGTGTATTAGAACATCCTACAGGAATGTAACAAAGGGCACTAGAGGTCAGAATGGGCAGTAGAATGGAATGGACAAGGTGAACACAAGAGCTTCTGAGAAGTGAGCCTCTGGGTGGTAGGACCCATCACATAAAGGACCAGGTCTCATATTAAATGTGTTTTGCTGGCAATATATATATGATTAATTTTCATTTTCAGTTTTCATTTTGTACATTGAAGACAGTATGTTTGGGCTTTCCCCCCCCCCAAATCTTAAATATTCTTTGCCCTATGTCATATGTCCTACAAAGAAACTCTTAAAGAGAAGGGATAGAGCCTGCCCCAGGAAGTAGCAAGGCAGGTGCAGATCCTTCAGAAACTGGTAGGTATCTGGTGCTCTGGAGAGAGGGAAGAGAGCTACTAAATGTGGTTGGAATTTTCTAGCTCAGGTATCTGGAAGGTTGGTGTTGTTGATTTCTGGAGATTTAAGTCTTAAAAGAAGAAGCAGTCCTAGGGATGGGGAGGAGATGCAAAGGAAGAATTCAGCATTGATGGTGTTAGATAGCTACTAGCAGGAACTCGTAGCTACAGAGCTGCTATGGTGAGTCTGGAGCCCAGGAGAGGCTGGGGCTGGGGGGGTGTCAGCTTAACAGACCTCAGTCAGTACCCAAGAGAGCAGAACAGAAGCCTAATTGGGTAATACTGACATTCAACATGACACCGGGAGAGGAAGAAGACCTGGTAAATGTGATTGGGATGTAACAGACATACCAAGGACGAAGAATCAGGAGAATCCAAAGCCATGAGAATCCAGCTCTCAGAAATGGATGGTTAGTCATGTTTCATGCAGGTGAGGGATCTCCTAGGAAGTGGATGAGAGGAGGCCATTATTCCCAAAAGAGGCCTAAGTGACCCCAAGAGGGCAGTTTTAGTTAAGGATCAAAGCTCAGTTGTCAGGAATTACAGAGTCAGGCCAGGGTGACTGTTTTTTTTGAGATCTTGGGAAAAAAAAAGATGGTTTGAGACAGGTCAAGAGAAGTTTTATATGCTGGAGCACATGTGGTGTGTGTGTGTGTGTGTGTGTGTGTGTGAGAGAGAGAGAGAGAGAGAGAGAGAGAGAGAGAGATAAAGCTCCGAGGAAGGGGAAGGGGAAGGGTTGTTGATGGTGGAAGACTCTAGATGGCTGGAAAGCAGCAAGGGTAGGGAAGCTGGTCAGCATGACCATGCCCATGCTGTGCTGTAGACGAGCGGTGTGAATTCCACAGCAGTGGCTGAGTCCCTACCACATGGTGGGTGGTGCCATGGTACCAGGTGCCAGGTACCATGGTTAGGGCCACAGGGGCATCCCACACCTATACCAGGTCAGGGACTTTTGTTTGAAACGTGTTCTTTGTGCTAGAAGATATATCTGTTGACAGGATATATTTGTGCTAGAGGATGGACTCATTGCACCTGCCCTGCTACTTCCTGGGGCAGGATCTATCCCTTCTCTTTAAGAATTTCCTTGTAGGACATATGACATAGGACAAAGAATATGAGAAACACAGGAAAGTTTCAAAGCATACTTGTAAAGCAATAGCCTTTGCTGTACACTTTTGCACCTACCTAGGTCCCCTCACCCACTCTGCCTACTGCCATTTCCCAGGGTCCTGCCCTCCCAGGTCTTGTTTCTCCTGAAAATGTGCCCAATTTTTTACTGGAACGCCTCTTGTGCCTTTCAGTGCTGAATTCTGGGGCATCTGGGTGTTCTGTAGAAGCAGGAATGAATATATGGTGATCCTTTAGGGGGAACAAAGGGACTCATTCAATGCGTTGGTGAAAGATGAGTCTCCTGGTTGATGGTGATAAGAGAAGATCTTGTTTCCCGAAAGCTCTCTGGGTGTGAATGCACTTTCTTTGCTTGGTTCATGTCACTGGGGGAATTTCCTTCTTGCCCAATGAGCAGAAAGCTCTTTGCTAAGCAGTCCAGCTCATGCCATACCAATTTCTATTTTGGGGAAGGGCTGAAGCCCAAAGATTGGGCCATATTTGATGTAATTCTTTTAGCTTCTAGGAGATTCAAGTTTTTTTTTGTTGTTTTTTTGTGCTACTGATTAAACCCAGGGCCTTGTGCATGCAAGGCAAGCACTCTACCAACTGAGCTATAGTCCTAGCCCCTCGAGTATTTTATTCAGTGGGAAGTGTCTGATTTCTTTAAGTCTTACGCAATTTTACCTTTTCTCATCCAGATGAGATGGAAGACAACTTTTTACTTGTAGTCTTTTCAGAGTCACTGAATTTTTCCCCCCTTTTCTTCTTTCTGATTACAAATGTGATGTAAAATCTTACTAATATAAAATACTACAGAAATATGAACCTTAGAAAATGAAATTTCCTCATTATCCACCATCTTTATCTCATAGATAATTGTTGACTACAATTTCTTACGTATTCCTGTAATTTTAAAAAATTTAAAATTATAACAAGATATAATTGCTCCTTATTTTTAAGAAAACATTTTAATTTCACATGATTTTTAAAAAATATTTATTTTTTAGATGTAGATGGACACAACACAATGCCTTTATTTTTATGTGGTGCTAAGGATCGACCAGGGTCCCACCCGTGCTAGGGGAGCGCTCTACCACTGAGCCACCATCTCAGCACCTTCACATGATTTTTAACAGATATATGTTATTTTACTTGTCATTCTCCTACCTACACCTACCTATAGATGTACCTCATTCAAAACTGTTCCATTATATTCCATTATGGAGGAACCATACGTTATTTAATCAATGTTTAAGTGATGCCAAGTTAAGTTGTTTTCCTTTTCTTCTTTGTTTTTGCTTTAACCAATAATATGAAGTCATTTTAGACTGCTAAAGGTGGGTGTTCTGTTTTCGTTAAGGGCTAATAAAATGAGGCCCTGATTCGATGGGGAAGAGGAAGGCTGTCCCCCATTCTTTTCTGACAGATAGGAAAAGACCTTTCCTGTGGCCCAGAGGAATCCCTGCCTCTGCTCCCAGACTGGGGCCAGGCACCAGCCTTTCCTCATGAAGCATACTGGGACCGAATGACATGGCCATATTGTCTTGCTTTTTCTCATTCCACCCTCCCTCCTTTCCTTCCGCTCTCCCTCCCCCTTCCTTCCTTTCTCTCATTGACTTGGTGTTCCCTTGCAGTTTCCTCTCTAATTCCCCTTTCATCTCCCAGACACCTGTGGGTGTCTGGGCTCTGCTTACCTTCCCATCCCCCACAGAACTTCCCACTGCCCCTGACTTAGGTCTCATTTTTATCCCTTCTTGAATTTCCATTTTCTTTAGATGATGTCCTTGTCTGGCTTCCCCTCTGGTCCTCTCCGTAAACTATGCTAACCCTGCTGCTTCCCTGTCACGTGTCCTACCTGTCCTTTAAAAGAGTTAAATGAAAATCAAGCTCAACAGGGCTACCCTAGCAGCCTCTTTCCTTGATGTCACCTAGTACTTCTCACCCTCAGCTTACTGTACAGTGAACAGTAAATTTCCATTCCTCACGAGGCGATTTCATTTCTAGTAGGAATGCCTGCCGTGTGGTGTGGCAGGGACTGGACATGCTTTGGCTAAGGGCTGACCTGGCTTCTAATCCAGGTTCCAGCCCTCCACTAGCTGAGTGGCCGCAGCAGGTAATTTAATCTTTTTGAGCTTTATTTTCCTCCTTAATAAAGTGGGGAATAATAATACCCACCTTGCAGATTGGATTGTGCTATGGTGTGGATAAAAATGTGTGTCAGATGCCTGGCACCTGGTAACTGAGCCAAAATGCTGGCTACTATTGTCACTATAGCCTGGCTTCTCATTAGCAAATTTGTTAGTGTTTAGCTGATCTCATTTTGTGTTATAAAGGGCCAAAGAATCTGTGGATCCACGATTCTATTAGAAATGGACCCTATAATAATGTAAAACCTTGAAAATAACTATTTTGGCAACCAGTGGTTCTATTTCTGGCAGTAATAAATAAAATAATGAGACAAAAATTTAGGATAAGAATTTAGATATCTCATTGAAGTCCCTTGTACTAGAAATAATTTGTATTTTCTAGACTATAATTGTTTCCAATCACTCCAATTGCTTCCCTGAATTTGTCCCTACCCCGAGAACCAGCAATTGTGTCAGGGAATGTTCTTTGTGGTTTAATTATTGACATAAGTGTGCACCACAGAGTTTCTAAGCTTATTTTAGGGTTTGTCACAGATTAATATGATGGTGGCTTGCTGGCACCCTCACTATCAAATCTGTGCTTGCAGAGGACATTCTGCATTTGGGAGTTTCATACGAGCATCCTGGAGTGACTTGGTTGGAGATCCTGTCTTTGTTTACTGATTCCTAGTGCTAATTCCGTAACAGATTTCACTGGATCTCCTGGAGAAATAAGACAATTAAAGCATGGAACTTGTATTTTCTTTGAGTCCCAAACTAAGAACTTTATTCCCTGCACACACAAGTAGTGAACTTGTCCTCGCAGCTTATCAACAATAGGCACAGGGGCTGGGGTGTGGCTCATGTGGTAGCGTGCTCGACTGGCATGCGTGCCTCCCAGCCTGGATTCGATCCTCAGCACCACATACAAACAAAGATGTTGTGTCCGCCGATAACTGAAAAATAAATATTAAAAAAAAAGGCAAAAGAGAGGTACATTAAAAAAAAAAAAACAATAGGCACAGTTTGCATTTGATCTCTTGAGCCAGTGACCCTTATGGCTCCTAACAGCAGCTCTCCCACACTCTGATGCCAGCTTGGAACTGTTAAAAGTACACTTGCCTTTTAACAGAGCCCATCTTCTTGGATGTGTCTTGTACCCTTGTATGAATGGGTATTCCCAAAACCCTGGGAATAGTTCATTGCTCTGCATGGAAGATGGTTCTGCCTAGGAGGTGTTAGTAAACTCAAGGCATAAGGTTTGCAATTTGCTCTTGCAATATAGTTCTTTTTTGGTACCCAGGGATTGAATCCAGGGTGACTCAACCACTGAGCCAAATCCCCAGCCCTTAAAAAAAAATGTTTCTTTTTAGTTTTACATGACAGTAGAATTCATTTTAATATAATTGTACAAGCATGGAATATATCTTATTCTAGTTCGGTCCCCATTCTTAAGGATGTACATGATGGTGGGATTCACTATAATGTATTCATAAAAGCACACAGAAGAATTATTTTGGATTAATTCCACTGTCTTTCCCTCAGCCTTTTAAAAATATTTTTTATTTTGAGACAGGGTCTTGCTAAGTTGCATAGTGCCTTGCTAAATTGCTGAGGCTTAACTTGTGATCGTCCTACCTCAGCCTCCTGAGCCACTGCAATTATAGGCGCCAGCCAGCCACTGTGCCCAGCTGCTCTTGCTAATTCTTCCTGGGCAGGTTGGGTAGAATGATCCCTTTCTTTTCAAACTGGAGAAGGATTTTGAGTAAGAGAAATGACTTTGCCAAGGGTATCCCAAAGTTATTAGCAGATCTTAATTTTTCCCTTCAAAACCTTCAAACTCTTGCTTCCTTGCTACGTTTGGCTAAACTTCTTGGGGGGCATCATTGCTGATGGCTCAGAGGTGGGTGCTGTGAAAGTTAATGTAAGGATAGGATCTTGATGGTGGGTTCCATCCTCCCTGCAGCCGGATGTTCCCTCTCAGGTGGCAACTGTGAATAGTCCCCGGGAGGAAGGGTCAGGAAGGGCTCTAGGCCCAACCTTGTAATTTGAGCACCAGGAAGCTCCTTTCCCAGGAGGTGAGCTTCCTAGTAAAACTACAGAAGTCCCCTCTGTTCCTGGGATGAGAGGCCTGGAGATTCAGCAGTCTGGGCTTTAGAGTTTTTCCTGTTTAAGCCAGCTGGAGCTACAGACCTCAGCATTAGGGCCCTGCTTTCCTTTTTTGGAACCTCCATTTTTTTTCTTTTCTTTTTCTTTTTTAAAAATATGTATATACATATGTGTGTCTGTGTGTGTATGTGTGTGTGTGTGTGTGTGTGTGTGTGTGTATATATATATATTTTTTTTTTAGTTGTAGTCGGACACAATATCTTTATTTATTTATTTTTATGTGGTGCTTAGGATTGAACCCAGGGCCTCTCACATGACTAGGCGAGTGCTCTACCACTGAGCCACAACCCCAGCCCCTCCATTTTTTCTTAAACTCCTTTTTTTCCCTTCCATTTCTTCCCTTCCCTGAACTGGGCAAGAAGGCTCGGAGGCCAGCTGGGCCGTGAGTGTCCTCGCCATCTGCCAGGCCTCACTCCTCAGGCTGGGCCTGGGCTTCGGCCAGTGCTTCCATACTCTGCCCTGCGTCCCGGCCCTGAGATCTTTTCAGCGGCACGGAGCAGGTGCCCCTCCTCCAGCCCTTCAGGAGGCACTGGGCGGCTCCAGCAGGTCCCTCTGAGGTCCTAGAAGGGTGCTGTCAGGCACACCCTCTTTTCCTCATTTCTTTCTTTGTTGTGATTTTGTTTTTCATGAGTTCCAGGGTCCCAATGGCTTCAAGAAGAATGTGTGGAAAATCCAAACCTGGAGGCTATTTTGTGCAGAAGAGTGCTCATTTTTCTCCAATTATGTTGAGTTAGGACACAAGGGTCAATGACATCAGGTGTCTCATGATACAAATATTTTATCTAATACAATTTATCTCGGTTCTCCTCAAACCATTAAGAATAACTGGTTAGATTTTTATTTTCATTTTTCACAAGGAGTAGTGTTTAGAATAAATTCTCTCTGGTGATGACCTAGGATCTGGCTGCTAGCACTCTCTGTTGACCCACCTTGTGGTAAGAGCGATAGTTCTTCCTAGAATTTTCTTCTTCTCATAGACACCTTGTTGGCCATCTTCTGTCTGTTTGCCTCTCCCTCTTCCCCTCCCTCTCTTTCTACTTTTCTAAACTTTTGCACTTTTTTTTTTTTTTTTAGATCTCTCCTTAAAGCGTTCTTCCAGGCCTCTATGCTGTCATTTGACCACAGCCTGGTTGTAAAAGGCGCCTGCAGACTGGCAAGTTGCCGCAAATTCAGGGCAAGGGCCCCAGGATGATCTCATTCAGGCGCCACTTCCTGAAAGGGGTGATCACGGAGCCTGGCCCATCTGAGGGGCATCTGCGGCCCTTCTCAGCCAGCCTCTCTGTGCCCAGAGGCCCCATTTTAGGAGAGTTTCTGGGGTGAGGTAGCAGCTACTATTTTGTTCACCAGGAAATAATACCAAGTTTCTCAGTTATCCTCTTAATGAAGGGCAAGACCTTGACCTCAAGCAGGGGTTGAGCTACCCAGCATCCTGGCAGGTGGGTTGGGGAGTAATCTGAGGCTCTATCCTCTCACCCATGCGGCTTTCTGGACTCTGCCCTGCCCAGGTAGCTAGTTCCACAAGACCAGCTAAAGTGTAACTGATATGGGGAGTCCAGAGTTGTACCCTCTGTTGGAGAGAAAACCATCTCTGGTCAAGGGTCTCGAAGGCTATTGGATGTTTTTTCCCAATGATTAGATTTTACTAAACTCCCACTGTGTGTGAGATACTAGATCAGCAGACATAAGAAACATGCCAAAACTCTTCAGACCTGGCACATGACACCTGAATCTTCAATCCTTCCCCTTCTCTAACTATTTTTCTATAGCCTGTAGAGAAGCTCAGGATTCTTCTATTGAACAAAACTACCCCTTGACCCTGCACCCTGTCCACCTATCCCCAACTCTCCACACCTCTCCCATCAGTCATTTTAAAGGAATGGGCTACACTCATTATTTTACTCTCACTCATTCCATTCCCTGCTACCATTAGGCTCCCCCCCGACCCGTCTCTGTCACTGTACTGGAACTGTTCCCACTATGGTCACCAGTTGTGAATAACTAAAACTTTCTGGGAGTATTGGACCCTGTTGTTTACTCCCTGCTTCTGGAAATGTCTCCCCTGATGTGGAGGCCATGTCCTGACTTGCCTTGTTCTTTGAAAGTACACCTCAAGGAAGGAGTTCCGAGGATTTGTTCTTAGCTGCCATTCTGGGGACCAGATATCCTCTTTTTTTTTTTTTCTTTTTTTTTTTTATTGATTGTTCAAAACATTACAGAGCTCAAGACATATCATCTTTCATAAATTCGACTCAATTGGGTTTTGAACTCCCCAAATACATAATACAGACTCACTTCTGTTACATACTCACATTTTTACATAATGGCATATTAGTGACTGTTGTATTCTGCTACCTTTCCTATCACTCTTTTTTTTTTTTTTTCTTTTTTTGGTATTGTGGATTGAACTCAGGGGCACTTGACAACTGAGCCACATCCCCAGCCATATTTTGTATTTTATTTCGAGACAGGGTCTCAGTGAGTTGCTTAACACCTCACTTTTGCTGTGGCTGGCTTTGAACTCGCTATCCTCCTGACTCAGCCTCTGGAGCCACTGGGATTACAGGCATTCACCACTGCACCCAGCTCATATACCTTTTTCTTTTCTTTTCTTTTCTTTTGGTAGATATTACCCACTTTTTTTGTTTTTGCTGCCATATATACTGCAGAGGACCCTAAATATCCAGTCCTTTCCCCAGGCTCCAGGACTTGGTGTCTAACCTCAGAGTAGGCATTTCCACCCACACATCCCACAAGATGTCCAAGATTTGTGCCTCACACCTTGTACATGATCTTTCCTCCTTTAAATAATTTATTTGTCATAGGTATTCATTTAAAGGCCATTTCCTTGGGGAAGCCTTCCACATACCCCATCTAGGCAAAGCCTATTAACATTTGCCTAAAACCTGTTCTTCTTTGCAGTACCCTGTAATCTGCAAATCATAAATTAATTGTTTATAATAATTCACTAGCTATTTGTCTTCCTCACTGAACTGAAAGCACCAAAACCCAAAGAGCTTCTGGTTTGCTTCCCTTACACCTAACACCATGGTTACCACAACCTAAGGCTTGATACGTATTTTAATCCAATGAACTCATCCTCTCTTCCTGTAAAGCTTCTTCTCTTTCTTGTAATCACCAAACTGGTTGACAGAACCACCATCCCCTTAGTTACCTAAGTTGGAGACGTCATCCTTGACTCTTCCCTTCCTCTTTCTTGCCATCCCCACTCACCCACCAGTATACTAGTTTTGGCATAGAACCTTCTTTCACCTCCTGACTTCCAAAGCTCTAGTTCATGCTCACATCATCTTTTATCAGAATGACTTCAGTAGCAACCTTACCATTTTCCCTGCCTGTAATCTTGTCCCTTCCTCTTTTAAATCAGTCTCTCTACCCACCTGCCAAAGGCCTCTTTTCAGAAGGCAAACCTCCCCATGCCATTGCATTTAGAATCCTCCATTGCTCCAATTCTTTAGCACGCTCTCTAAGAGCCCAGTGCAGCAGGCTCTCGTCTGTCTCTCTCATCTGTCTCTTTTCATCTCTCGTCTTACATCAAGTTGTTGGTGGCTTGGCCTCAAGGCTGTTCCTTCTTTCCTTTGCTGTCTTTGCTTCAGCTTTCCTCCTGCTCAGAGTGCCCTTGCCTGCCTTGCTGGCCTCCTCATCGGCATCTGCCCCAGGTATGTCTAGCTCAGCACAGCTCCTTCTTAAAGACTCTGATCTGGACGTGGTGGTGCATGCCTGTAATCCCAGTGACTTGGGAGGCAGGATATTCATAAGTTCAAGGGCAAAATGTTCTCACATTTAGAGCCAGCCTGGGCAATGTAGTGAAATTCTGTCTCAAAATAAAAAATACTAAGGGCTGGGGATGTAGCTCAGTAATAGAGCACTTACCTAGCATGTGCGAGGCCCTGAGTTCAATCCCCAGCACTGAAAAATCAAAACAACCCCTTCCCCCCAAATAAAAACCCCGATCCCTGCCCCACCTACCCTTCTTGCAGAAGGGCTTCTGTATGCAGCTGTGTGCACCATGGAGCCTGGGTGTTTCTCTCTCCTTGTTCTCATCATGTGAAAAGAGTGTTTTGTGGCAGTCTCAAATACTCTGTTGCAAGCTGCTGAGGGCAGGGACCAACTTTTAGTCATCTTCGTAATCTCCATCTCAGCAAAGGGCCTGGCATATAGCATGCCTTTTATTTTATCTATTTATTTATTTTTAAATATTTTTAGTTGTAGATTCATATATTACTTTTATTTTTATTTATTTATATGTGGTGCTGAGGATCAAACACACATGCGAGGCAAGCACTCCACCACTGAACCACAACCCCAGCCCCATAGCGTGCTTTTTAAAAGAAAGAAAGAATAAACTGCAAGCAGTGGGATTGAGGGACAGACTCATACTATTTCTATTACTGACACTGACAGGTATTTGTTGCACTTTTTCTCAGTGCCAGGCATTATTCTAGGTGCTTTCATATGTGAAGTCTATAAGCATATATAGCAACCCCATAAAGTAGGTAATGTTAGTAGTTCCATATTATAGAAGAAGATACCAAGAAATCAAGGCACAGAGAGGTTAAGTTATTTTGTCCAAGGTTACACAGTTCATAAGTGGCAGAGCTGGGATTTGAACTCAGCCGTCTGCTCCAGAGCCCTGGTTCTTAGTCCTTGTACTGCCTTTCTGTTATGAGAGATAACATACATGAACTTTCAAAACTACATTTTCAACTTTTTTCTTCATGTTGCTTGGTGGGTTTGACAGAATTCTTTATCCTTGGAAGGTAAAAAGAATCCAAAAGCAGTTATGTAACCAACGTGATTCTGCAATCTGCATTTGGGGTAAAATCGGGAGTTCATAACCCACTTCAATCTAATGTATGAAATATGATATGTCAAGAGCTTTGTAATGTTGTGAACAACCAATAAAAAACAAACAAACAAAAAAACAAAAGCAGTTACAAGAGCAAGCAAGGGTCTCTCTGAACATTTTTCTTTTGGTTCTTGGGATTGAACCCAGGGGTCTTGCGAAGTTTCTTAGAGCCTCACTAAATTTCTGAGGCTGGCCTCAAACTTGCAATTCTCCTGCCTCAGCCTCCTGAGTCACTTGGGATTACAGGCATGCACCACCACACACAGCTTTCTGAGTTATTACCTGGGAAGCTGTGTCAAGTTCCTGAAGAAAGAAGGACCAGATTGGGGCCAGCTTCATCTTGTGTTTAAATACTTCTTCTATCTCTAATGTTATCTTTGTGATCTTTGTCACCTTATTTAACCATTGGGTCCTTCAACTATGACCTTGTGGGATGAGGATGGGAGCATATCAAAAACTCTGACCACCACTGACACCTAAGAAGAACAAGACTTGATAGGAGAAAGGGAGAGTGGAAAGAATTATGAACTCACTGGGAAAGGAGGTCATTAAGAAGGAGGGAAAGCTGGGATCACCATAAAAGCAACGTTGTCAACTGCACAATTCTCACACTGACAGGTTACCTAGAGCATGGGGAGAAAATACAAAGGGTTGTTGTTCCACTATTTGGTTTCTTCCAAGAACTGGAATCTTTACTTGAATGAGTAGTGGCTGAGCCCCGGCCAGGGGGCTCTGGAAGAAGCCAGGGTTTTTCAGGGGTGGGGGTGGGGTCTGGTGAAACGGGCAGGTGTTTGCTGATGTGTCCATATTGATGTGAAGAGGGAAAGGTAAGAAACAGTGGGATGTCTTCAAAATAAGTCTGAGGTCGAATCGCCTAGTTCTGAAATCCTGCTGGAGAGTTCCAAGGTGAGATTCTAAGGAAGCCATCCATAGGTGTGTGTGGACTGGTCTCAGCTGGTCCATATTCTGTGACTGCTTTGGAAGTCGCTCATCAGCCCACCTGATATCCCCTCTCCAGGGTCGCAGTGGTGTTTGACTGCCCTACAAGCAGTCATGGTGTTTGACCTCAGTAGGCCTTCGGACTTCCCTTTACTCTTCCTAGGTGAGAAGGCAGGGCAGCAGTCTTTTTGGGTGAAGGGCTAGACAGGAAATATTTTCAGGCTCATGAGTCACATATGGTCTCTGTCACATATTCTTGTTTGTTTTACAATCCTTTCAAAATGCAGAATCTGGGCTGGGGTTGTGGCTCAGCGGTAGAGCGCTCACCTAGCATGTGTGAGGCCCTGGGTTCGATCCTCAGCACCTCATTAAAAATAAATAAATAAAATAAAAATATTTTAAAAAATGCAGAATCTACTTAGCTCATAGGCTGTACAAAAGCAGGCTGGAGCGATCATCTGATAATTTCTGGCGTTGAGTAATAACCAAACTGTAGCTTCAGACCCTGCGCTGTAGAGTGAGTGATTGAAAGACCCAGGATATGCTCAACTTGGTCTTTGAGTAGTAGAGCCCGTAAGGCAGGAGATGGGTCAGCACTCTAGTAGACGAGAGGTCTGCAGCCTGTGGCGCTGTGGGCCAGATCTGGAAATGGAGGACTTGTGGCTTGGCATGAAGAGAATGCAATAGACACAGCCCCTCTTCCTTGCCTCCTGACAACAGTGGCCACAGAGGTGAGTTTTGGTTAATGAAAACAGACTGGGGTCCCACTTCGTTCTGAGGGTGACTTCACACTCGTAATGGCCTTCATCTTGGTGACTCACCTGGGAGTCCCTGATATTGGATTTGGAGCTAATGAACTGAAATGAGGAAAATTCCATTCTGGAGGGAAAAATGTGAAGAGGGGAGGCAGAGATATTGCTTTGTCTGAACTGAGTCAGGTTCTACTTGCCCAAGTTTTCATAAAAATGGGGCGGAAATTTTGGATTATATTGTCATTGTTCCTATCTTTTTTCAAAGGGACTGGGTCAATTTAAATATTGTTGTGACACCTTTTTTTTTTGTTATTTATAGAGTAGTATTTAAGATACTAGTGAGAACTAAAAGAGTAACAGGGCTAACACACATTTTTAAAATTTTTAGGGAATTTATTTTTTACACATCTTTTGCCTAATCCTTCACTCAAAGGAGAAGGTTGACCTTGTGCTGTTTCTCTTTACATATTGATTTTCAGGTCTATGGTTCCATATTAGAAGCCATGAGAGGATCTGTATTTTAGAATTTAGAATTTTTAGATTTAGAAATGTCAGACAGTGTTTAGGGCATCTCATAATCAAACATATTATTTTTATAACAGAACTTATGAATATTTATACAAAAGAAGGTAAATAAAAAATCATTACTTAGCCTAACTTCAATTTAGGGCAGATTTTGCCACCAAATAAATTATAAATAACTTTTTGCTTTTAGAGCTTTTAGAATGTCAGAATTATTGAAGATAAGGGATGATGATCCATATGATGTCTGTTACATTAGACTGGATGCCGTGTGAGTGTAAAGGATATACCCCCCTGCCACCCCGCCATACAGAGCCTTGCATAGTGCTTGCTCATAGTAGGTGCTCATCAAAAGCCAGCTGTTTAATATAAGCATGGTGACTTAAGTCAAGACTCTTGTGTGGCTATTAAATCACCAGCCCTTATTGTCTTTCTTTTTTTCTTTTTTTTTTCCTTTTTTAAGTATTTATTTTTTAGTTGTAGTTGGACACAAGATCTTTATTTTTATTTATTTATTTTTATGGGGTACTGAGGGTTGTGTTAGGCAAGTGCTCTACCACTGAGCCACAACCCCAGACGTATCTTTTTGTTTTTATAATCTAAAAATGTACTTAATCAAATATGGGACTTGTAGAGGTATCTTGCAGTTTTCTAATTGTATAACTGTAATATGCACAATAATTGACTGAACAATATTGAAGAAAATCAAATGTCTGGGAAGGATTATTGTGCCCTAATCCCAACTAAAATGACTAAGTGATGTAATAACAATATTGAAATGGTAGAGAGGAGCAATGAGGTCATCCTCTCAGAACATCTGGCCAGCTTCCTATGTGGGCTAAAATCTCATTTGAGAGTTCCTGTTTGATAGAAATGAGAGGAATTAAGAGAAACAACAGTAAAGAACAGGAGTGTGATTATTCCCCCCCCCCCCCCCGCCAGTACTGGGGATTGAACCCAGGGACACTTTATCAATGAGTTACATACCCAGCCTTTTAAAAAAAAATTTGAGGCAGGGTCTTACTAAATTGTCCAAGCTGCTGGCTTCAAACTTGTAATCTTCCTGCCTCAGCCTCCCAAATTTCTGGGATTAACAGTGTGTGCCTCTGCACTCAACTATGAATTTTTAAAACTAGACCCACAATAAAAGGCTAAAGGGATTCGAATAGACACTGGAAAGCAAAAGTGTGATCCTCATCAGATTTCTACCTTTGTTGAAAGAAAAATCATCATTTGGTGCTGGTGGTTGTTTTTTATTGTTTTGGGTACTAGGGATTGAACCCAGGGGCTCTTAACCACTGAGTCACATCCCAAACCTTTTAAAAATTATGTATTTTATTTAGAGATAGGGTCTTGCTGAGTTGCTTAGGGCATCGCTAAGTTATTGAGGCTGGCTTTGAACTTGTGATCCTCCTGCCCCAGCCTCCCAAGTTACTGGAATTACAGGTGTGCACCACTGCACCCGGCTGGTTGTTGTTTTTAAAAAGTAGATTTAAATGGCTGGCAAGGTGCGAAAACAAAACATAAAACTGACAAATGTGATACATGTGTGTCACTAGGAAAGATTATCAAAGGGGTTCATGGACTCCCCCTCTTTCAGAAGATATATAAGAGTGACCTTGGTTGATGGATCTGTATAAATATGGGGATACAGAGGAGATGGAGGAGAGCACCTCAAGGTGGAGGATGCCTGAGGTCTCCTGGCCACCGATGGAGGAGGAGGCAGAGGTGTGGAGGCCTCCCTGGCCTCTCTGGGAGGGACAGGGTGTGCCACAGGGGTGTGAGAACCCAGGAAACAAGGCACAGGATCAGTCAGAGCTGGTCTGTGCTGAGTGGCACCATGGCAGAGGGTGGGATGCTCCAGTAGGCATGAACTCTGCAGTGAGTTGCAAGTGGTTTATTTAGAATCTGGCCGGAAAAGGAAGGGAATATGACAGGTCAGCATTTCCCACCAGCTGGCTTGGTGTCTTATGGTAGTAAATGTTCTCATCGCAGAACTCTGCTTGATATTTTGGTTCAGGAGTTTGGTGATTCCTCTCAGGCCCTAGATTCCCACTTCTGGGTCACTGTTCTGATGCGAAGCCAGTGGAACTTGAGAGGAGCTATAGCCAACTTTTGGACAAGTGTCTGAAGACTAAATGAACAGGCTTTTCCCTACTTAGCCACCCATCCCCCAATTCCCACTGGACACTGGTTGGAAAATTTCTCCTCCCCCAGATGCCCATATAAGGATCCTCTTAGCCTGAGACTCTATCCTGCACTTGGAAGAGGGCTGCTTGCAGATACGTTCTACCCACTCTTCTTTTTTTGGTACTGGGGATTGTACCTAGAGGCACTTTACCACTGAGCTACAGCCCCAGTTCTTTTTATTCTTTTATTTTGAGGGGTCTCATTACGTTGTTGAAGCTGGCCTTGAACTTGCAACCCTCCTGCCTCAGCCTCCCGAGTTGCTGGGATTAGGTGTATGCCACAGCCCCAGGCTGCTCACTCTTTTCCATGTGAATGAAATCCATGTTCTCATTTGCCTATGATTTTGGCCTCTGATGTTTTTAGCAGAGAAGACCAGCAAATTAATTGAGTTCTAAGCTTGTGGAAACTGGGGAAGTCACATCCGGCAGTGACCCTACACATAGACAAGTGACTTTTGTGACTGTTAAGAAATAGGAGGATAGAGGCATGACAGGTGGGTGATTGACTCCTGGAAGCTCAAGGTCAAGGGCAAACCACAGACTGCCCTTGACCTTGATGTCTCTGCTTTCGGTAAGTACTTTCCTTGCTACACGCGCTGTTCCTCTGTTCCAAGGCTGTGGCGGGAGCTCCTGATGTTCACTTTCACCTCATCGCAGAACTCCAGAGCAGATTGTGATCTGCTGGTTGACTGCTGTGAACATCCAAGATTGTGAAGGCTCAGCGAGACCAAGGCCACATCTGTATTTAGACCCAATTTAAATGAGCTATGAATGTTTTTGGTCCATACAGTACCTGAATAGACTCAGTTATGTACTCTCCCCTGGCCACTGCCTTCTGGTAATGAGATCATGAGTTACCTGAGGGCAACGGATTCGGTCCTCCTTCACTCACAGTATGCGGCCCTGAATCCCCCAGGTGCTCAATAAATATTAATTGAATTAATCAGCTGCTACAGCACAGGTGCACACATGTATCTGCCTTGTGCTTTTCACCCAGCTATGAATACTGACAACCTGTGCCTCTCCCTGCCCTTGCAGGAACCCAGGTCCGGCCTCTCTCCCAACACAGCACAGGCTCTCTGCAGCTGTGTTGTCTAGGCCCCTTTAACCAAGCATGCTCTGCAAAGCATGAGGTCCCATTAATCTTGCACATACACACACAGCCTGAGTATCACATACCCCCCCCACACACCGTTTTGAAGGTCTCTCCAACTCTCCCTCCCCCCCCCCCCCCATGTTTCCTTTCCCTTTCAAAGGGTTTACAGAGAATGAAGTCCATTCCCTGCGCCACTTCTGGGGCAGGGTGTTTAATTACCGTGTAGCCTTTGTTGTGTGGTTGAGATCAGGCTTCTCTGTGTAGGGAGAAGGGAATTCCAGCCATCCTGATGCATTATAATCAAGTTACTTACCACAAGTCAGGAGTAACAGTTCTCTGCTTTCATTCTGATCACAGGGTGATATGGGGACGTAGTGTCTAGTGTTGCGCTAGGTGCTTTGGGCTGTGGTTGCAACAGTGCTTTACATTAGTGGTATTCAATCTTTTAAAGACTGTGAAGCCAATACAAATGGACTGAAACTCCATGATCAGCCTATTTTATGTACAAAATGTAAAATGAATTAAAAAATGATATTGGTTCAAATGCCTAATCAAGAACTATATTTAATAAATCACCTATATTTATTAAAAAATCAAAATGGTACATTAAAAAAATTTAGTTGTAGATGGACACAATATCTTTATTTTATTTATTTAATTTTTACGTGGTGCTGAGGATTGAACCCAGTGCCTCACACACACAAGGCAAGTGCTCTACCACTGAGCTACAACCCCAGCCCTCAAAATGGTAAATGGAAAGCAGAGCCGCATGCATGCCAGGTAAGCGGGCTCTTGTTGAGCCACATCCCCAGCCCTAAAATAATGAACTTTTCAAAGCTTCAAAAACAATTTGACTCAAAAACGCATGAGTAGATGAGCCTGGGCAGAGTTCATCATTTTACAAAGGCAGACACACACAGAAACTTTTGATCCCCAGAAGATGATAATTTCATGTTGTCAAAGGCTGCAGCAGCTTGGCAAGTCTGGTAGTGGGTAATCCCACTGTCTCCTAATAGTAGTGTCACAAAAGTGCCTCGAGAAAACCTTTGGCTTTTCATCTCTAGAATCCTACAGTTTGGTGAAACTTGATATTTGTGAGTAGAGCATTATGCTCAGAAGATATGTGGAATGAGTTAACCATCACCCATAAATTTTTATTCTCATTTTCTAGTTGATGGGGATGAGGAGATTGGTGAGTATTTTAGCAGAAGGGCTAAGATCTAGGTTATGAGTAGGTTTATACTTTCCAAAGACACTTAGCCATTGGTGCCAAGCAATCAGCACCTGTTCTGTACCCACAAGCTTCTTGTTATGTGTCAGTAGTACATGTTCCAACAGGCACACACAGAATTAGCCATCTTTTGGCGGGCTAAGCAGCTGCTTCTGTTCAAAGGCCCAAACTTGTTAAGTGGATATTTTCTGATAAGGACGTTCACATGCTGTGGGTGGAGCAAACTGTGTAGGGCACAAAGAGATAAGGAAGGGGAGTGGGCCAGTTCTGCCATGCCTAGATAATGGAGTGAAGGCTCAGGAGGAGTTCATTACTTATGAGTAGCCCCTGGGTGATGAATTGATTACTTTGGATATTTCATTGCCTAGCATTTTGCTTGTTTCCATGACTGTCTCTTTAACCAGAGAGCGCTGTGTGTAGAATGACGGCAGCAATTCAAGGACACAGAACTCTGTGTCTTTTTTCTGGTTGGGCTAGTGACATGAAACACTCAAGCCTTTTAGGAGCAGCAGTTTCCTCTCCATTTTAAAAGTAGCATCCTGGATAAAAGGAATAGGAACTACACATCTTTCCAAACGTGAAGAGCAGGTGGCATCCCTGGAATGTGATTTGGGATTTGCATGTGTTTGGGAATTTTTTTTTTTTTTTTTTTTTTTTTTAGAAATGGGGTGGGAAGAGGGGGAGGAGAATAGTAATTCTGACTTTTACAAATAGGAGGTATTCATAGGAAACCCTCGCATCTTTTTCACCTTTCTTTTCACTGAAGGCCCTGCTAAGGGTCTGTGTGAATTACTGGATTGCTAACAAAGTTGAAATTTATCCTTAGAGGCAATTCATACAAAAGCTGTTCTGTCAGATTGGTGTTAGGCAGGTGTAGGTCACACTTCACCCTTTGCTTTGGTTGTATGACCTTGGGTGGCTCCTTAACTTCTGTAAGTTTCAGTTTCTACATTTATAAAACAGTGAAAATCACAAGCGTGCACTGGTAATGACAGGAGGTATTCCGTTGGGCTTTTAGCACAGTGCCTCACATGGACTAAATATGATTGTTCTTGTCGCTGGTGTTCTATAAAAGACTGTTGTTGGAAGTATAAACTCCTGTTGTGTGTCGGGGACCTGATCCCTTCACATATGTGTAGATAATTCACAACTGAGGCATTCATTCACTGACAGTCAAGAGAAACTGTAAAATATAGACACAGGGTGGGTTTCCTAGCTCATTATTTTTATGCCATAACTCAGAGACCAAGGCCATCACACACGGTTCATCATGAGGTCTTCTTTTTAGCTGGGATGTACATTTTGAGGATGGGTAGACTCCACTATTGTTGGATCTGAATTGCAAACTTTTTTGTTGGTATTTCCTGAAGGCCTGGCATATATCATATTTATAATTAAAAACAATCTAATAGAGCCAGGCATGGTGACACACACCTGTAAACCTAGTGACTGCAAAGGCTGAGGAGGGAGGATTGCAAGTTCAAAGCCAGCCCAGGCAGCCTAGGCCCTGTTTCAAAGTAAAAAATAATAAAATATCTGGGGATACATAGCTCAGTGGTAGAGCAACTCTGAGTTCAATTCCTAGTATCCTCCCTCCACACACAAAATCTAATACAACATACTATGTTGACAGACAGAAAGTACACCAAACTAGTAATAGCACTGTCTATACACAGACTAAAACACAATTGTTACCTGGTATGGAAGGTTATGGACAGCAGTGGCTGCATGCAAGGTCCACTCAAAAGAATGGGCAAATTCTGAATGGAGTCTGGAGTGGTTTAGGTCGAGGCCCACCAGCAAACGCTAAGAACAGGAGAAGGGTTCTGTTTTTTTCTGAGACCGCCAACCAGCCAGGTGAGTTGTGCTGCTGAAGGGAGCCAGGCAGCGTTTGCTATGCAAACCCACTCATTTCTGAGCCTAGTTCCTCAGTGGACTTGACAGCTGGTGGCCTTTGTCCAGAGGAGGCAGCCACCAGTGCAAGTCTGGAGCCTGAAGTAACTCTTGACAGAATGTTACACCCAGGCCTTTCTCCTAGCAGCAGAGGCTCACGGGTTTGATGGAAGTAGGTGCTGAGATGGGGATGTGACCAAGTAGTAATGAGGCAGTAATGAAGCGACTGCTTTGCTCATTGTGAAGAATTGTGGCAAACATTCAAACACTGATTTTTTTTCCTCCCAAAGGAGTAAAAGCATCTTTCTTTCTACTTCTAAAGGAAAGAAGGGGGTAACAGCATGGCCATCTTGAGTGGTAACTGTGTGGCTTCTGTGCATCCTTCCTCTGAGCATCTCTTCCACAGACATGTCTGGAACATCATGTTGGGAGATGGATTCCTCATGTCTGCTTTTGGCACCATAGAAGTCCTGAGCAGTGCTAAAGTGTATGCTACTTGTTTAATCAGAAATCTGTCATCCAATACTCCGGGACACACACACACACACACACACACTCTCTCTCTCTCTCTCTCTCTCTCTCTCTCTCTCTCTTACACACACACACACACACACACACACACACACACTCTCTTCTAATGTCCTCTCTTATAAGTGCCTTGAACAGAGGGGGGAATAGTTTCCATTTTATAACTTGGAGAAACTGAGGCACAAAGAGGAGTTACCCATTTGTCCTTCTGTGACTTAGATCAGTGTCAGTAGCCCACGTGTCAGCTGTGGTGCCAGGATCTCTGTCAAAGACCTTAAACACATTATCTCGCTTGATCCAAACAGCAGTGCTGGGAGATGATGACTGTCATTAACTCCACTTTATAGATGAAAAAAAAAAAAATAGAGGCTTAAAGAGTTTAAGTAAGTGCCAAAGTCTAGTAAGTGGCTAGGTCCAGAGTTATCCCCAGGCTCTCTAGCTCCGGATGTGCCTAACCACCACACTGCACTGCCTGATTCACTCCCCTAGATCAAGGCACCTTAGTCTACTCTTTCTGGCACTAAATCTCCTGCACACCACCCTCTGCTTCTTTCTGGAAATTGTCTCAAGCCCTTGCTTAATGGAGGAGTGCTGCTACCATGTACCGGGGAATGTTGGGGCATGGCTGGCATCTTGGATTTGCTTGAAGACTATTTTAGCAATGACCACTCATTTCTCCACACCTTTCAAATGACCTACCCTGGCTTATGTGTCCACCACGCTGGCCACATACGCACGCGCCTTCCCAGGAACGGCTGGCACTCGGCAGCTCTTGCCGCCCCTTTTTCCATGCAAGCTTATTTGGAGTCAGGTGGCCGTACGGGAGGAATGTGGATTGCAGTTACTCTGCAAGCAGCTCAGCCTGATTCCGGGTGAGGCGGTGACATGGTGTCCAGTTGGTAGCTTCTGGGTAGCCTGTTTGCAGTCCTTAGAATTAGGGGTACCTTGTCCCAGCTGCTTTCAGATGATAACACTTCCGCGCTCTTTAGCAGATACCGGGAGGGTGTTAATCACCCACAGTGCCTGCCTCGGGGAAACCTTCTGCTAGAAACTCTCTTCTGGTTTCACACACTGGGATTTCCCTTCTTCTGCCATTAGGTGGATGTGTGCTGTGTTTAAAAAAAAAGACCCTAAAAACTTAAAGGTGGGATGTAAGAGGGGCGCTGGGGGATTATGTATTACAGTCCCTTCTGACTCTGCCTATTGTCCCTTCTGTCTGTGGCAACATGGGGGTAAAGGTGCCTGGTGACTCTCACAAGAAATGGGGATCGGGTGCAGGCTAGAGACCCTGTGTGTTTGTGTTCTGAAATCCCAGAGCACGGATTAGCTGTGACCCTAAAGGGCCTCCTGGGCCCTCCCAGCAAAGATCATCTTTCTTTCCTGTTGCTTTTCTTGATGCCCTTGTTCCTGGTGTTGAGCTGGATGTGGAAGAATTTGTCTCAGATGATTTAAAAACTGTTTATAACCTCCCCGCTCCTTTGATCTCCACATTCCTTCCTGCAGAGGGCTTGAGTAGGGCTGGGTGGATGGGCAGTGACCAAGGCACTTAAGGGGCTGGGGCTCTGTGCCAGACTGCTGGGCTTGAATTCCAGCTCCTTCACTTACAGGCCGACAGGCTGGGACAAGTCAGTGAGCCCTGTAAGCCTCAGTTTCCTGACCTATCAAGTGGGGATAAGGAGGGGGCTGCCTCTTAAGGATGTTCTGAGGATTCCATGTAATGGTGTTCGCAAAGCCCAGTCAGTAAATATTTGATGACAACAACGTCATAGCTGGGGAACTTTGCTCCCTGTGAGCCAGGTGGGAAAACCAGAGCACAGAGAGAGGAGGCAGTTTCTCCCGCTGTGCCAATGAGGAATGTGAAGTTACCTGCCTGATTGTAAGCTCCTTGAGGACAAGGACAGACTGTCTCCTTATGAGCATAGATACAGCAGCCACTCTGGAAATATTTAATTGATGTTCGTACTGATACTGCAATGCATTATTTTCAAAGTTAGTGGTGAAAGGATAGAGATAGCAGCAAATGTACATGCCATAGACACCATCCATCCCTCTGGTGCCAGGATCTCTTCCCTTCAGGAGGACTGCTCTGTTGCTGGTGTTCATTTTGTCCAGTGCTTGACACATAGACATAGGAGCTCAGTACATGTGTGCCCAGTGTGTGAAGGAATGGTGCAGAAAATGCTCTGGAAGCCATGGCTTAGCCAGGAGACTGTGTGAACATGGGTTCTCCTTTAGGTCACAAGGAGGCTCCTTGGAATGCCTCAGCATTCTTTTTGGGAACTAGTTCCCTCCAAGAGTGAGCACAGCTTTCTGAGTTTGCACTACAAAGCTTGGCTGACGATCATGCATTTGAGGCGGACAGTATTATCTCTGTGACTTTCAAGGGCTTTTGCTTTTTTAGTGTTTAGGAAAAAAAAATGTTTTAAACCATGAATCTAAATAAATGCCACAAAACCCTGCAGTCTGTTGGCTCTCCCCTCCAAATGCAGGAGAGACTCAAATAAATATGTTAGTAACATTGAGTATTCTCAATGGCCGGAGAGGCAAGGAGCAGCTGACCACTTGGAGAGATCCAAAGTGGAAGTGGACCATTGGCGGTCTCTATTTTGTGAGAAGGCAGAGCTCTGCTTCTGGATGGACACACCGTGGAACAGGGCACAATCCATGCCCTCGGAAGAGCAGTCTTGTTCCAGTCTTGGCTCTGCCATCCCAGAACTTGACCTCTAACTCTCAGTTTATTTAACTGCAGTTGAGATTAGTAGTTCCTATCCTTCCTGTGTCACAGGGTGGTAAGAAGGACCAAAGAGAGAAGTCACATGGGAAAACCTTCTGATAAACATGGTTTACATTGAACAATAAAAAAACATCATTCCCTGATATAAACTGTCCCTTCTTCTACAAAGATGTCTCTAGTTTCTCTAGCTTTAAATACTCTTTTCTGCCTCTGAAATCTCATGGCACTTTATTTATGCTTCCCTTTTGACGTTTGCGTAATTCTGTCTTTTTTTTTTTTTTAAAAGAGAGAGTGAGAGAGGAGAGAGAGAGAGAGAGAGAGAATTTTTAACATTTATTTTTTAGTTCTTGGCGGACACAACATCTTTGTTGGTATGTGGTGCTGAGGATTGAACCTGGAGCCGCACGCATGGCAGGCGAGCGCACTATCGCTTGAGCCACATCCCCAGCCCGTAATTCTGTTTTATTCTGCCATTATTTACACTAAATCTTAGGCAACCTGAGGGCAGAATTGATGTCTATACCATATTTATAGCCTCCATTATAGTACCTTGCCTGAGAAAACACTTTCATTACTGAAAAATAAACTGTAATGATTATTCTATATCATTATTATTATCAGAGCAGTTAATCACAATGGGCCTGCCAGGTAGTAGGTGCTCCAGAATTTTTTTTAGTCATGTTTGTTAATGTTTTTAGTCTGATTATTTTGATTTTAGACTTTTTTTTTTTTGAGGTTTAATTTACATGTAGTGAAATTCACTCTTTTCCGTGTACATTTTTATAGGTTTCCACAAGTTTTTTTTTTAATCATTAAGTAAAATTCCATTTTATGGATATAACATGTTTGGTGGATCCATTTACCAGTTGATGAACAAGGAGGTTGTTTCTAATTATGGGTCAGTATAAATAAAGCCATCATAAATATTTTCATAGAAGTTTGTTTTTGTGTGAATATAAGTCTGCATTTCTCTTAGGTAAATACTTAGAAGAGGAATACTGAGCCATATGGCAAATGCATGTTTAAGCAACTGCCAGACTGTTTCCAAAGTGGCAGGACTATTTTGCATTCCCACAAGCAGTGTATGGTAGTGCCAGTTTCTTTGTATCCTGATCGATATTATTAAATCATCAGGTTTTTTAAAGCCATTCAATGGATGCATAGCAGTATCTTCTTGTGGTTTTAATTTGCATTTGACAAATGAAAGCAAGCATCTTTTCATATGCTTATTTACCATATATACATCTTTTTTAGTGAACCATCTGCAAAAATCTTTTGCTCATTTTTAATTGAGGTTTGTTTTCTTATTAGTGAGTTTTGAGAGTTCTTTGTACTCTGATGTTCTTTATCAGATACATGTTTTGCAAATATTTCTTCCCAGTTTACCATTGATATTTTCATTCTCTCAGCAGTGTCTTTTTAAAAATTTGGTTGCCTCATTTTAAAAAATTTTTCTTTTCTGATAACCTGTTCTTTTATGGATTGCACTTTTGGTGCTGGTTCAAAAATATTTTGCTTACCCCTGTATCACTTAAGATTTCTTCCTGCTTTCTTTTATCTAGAAGTTTTATAGTTGTAGAGTTTTCATTTAAATGTTTTAATATTTTGAGTGATTTTTGTGTGGTGTGAGGTATGGGTCAAGGTTCATTGTCTTTGCATATGATTGTCCAGTTGCTCCAGCGCTATTTGTTAAAGTCCATCCTTCTTCTGTGAAGTTGCTTTCACACTTTATCAGAAATCCATTGACCATATGTACGTCAGTTATTTCTGGATTCTGTTCTGTTCCATTTATATGTATGTCTATCCTTTTGTCAAACTTTGCTGCCTTCACGACGGAAGCTTTATGTTAAGTTTTTAAATCAGGTAATGTCAGTTCTCATGAGTTTTTGTTCTTTTCAGATTTTTTTTTTACTATTTCTATTTTTTAACCAATTCATAGAAATTTTAAAATTAGTTTATCAATTTCTACTAGAATGTGATGCTGGGATTTTGATTGGCATTGCATTAAATATATAGATCAATTTGGGGTGAATTGATATCTTAACAATATTGGCGCTTCTAATACCTTAGGCGTTGGATATCTTTCTACTTATTTAGATTTTTTAATTTATTTCATTGGCATTTTGTGTTTTTCACTCTTTAGATCTTGCACATATTTTTGTATACTTACAGCTAAATATTTAATGGATTTGGGGTGTGCTATTGTTCAGTAAGTATTTGTTGAATTCATGAATAAATAAAGAGTGCCAACCTACTTGTGAGTGCCTGTCTTGGCTCTGTAATCAAATACAAGATGCTAGAATAAGATTGGAAAATTCAACAAATTTCTCAGTTATGAACAGGTCAGCAGTGAGGTAAGAGATCTAAGTATAATTCTAAGAGGCAAGAAATCTGGATTTCATTTGATACTCTCCCTGCCACATTCTTTAATCTTGATTAAAAATATAATTATTTTTAGCCAGGCACAGTGGTGCACACCTGTAATCCCAGTGGCTTGGGAGGCTGAGGCAGGAGGATCTCATGTTCAAAGCCAGCCAGCCTCAGCAACTTAGCAAGGCCCTTAGCAATTCAGTGTGACCCTGTCTCTAAATAAATATAAAAAAGGGCTGAGGATGTGGCTTAGTTGGTTGAGTGCCCTTGAGTTCAATTCCTGGTACAAAAAAACATGTATACATATGTATTTTTTTTAATGTATTTCAACAGCTATTTCTCTCTGCTCAGGGTCTGCCTCCTAGCACACCTTTTGGGACAGAAAGACCCAAAGTGGCTTTCTCAGTAGATGCCATAGATAGTCACCTTCCTTGCATGATTTGAGGTGCTGAATAGTCTATTTGACCAACTGTTTCTCACCCATTGGCCTGATTTGGCTCCAAACCTGCTTCTTTTACATCATGCCTTTCAGTCCTTTGGGTAAGATATTATATTTCCATAAGGCCTTAATCATGTGTTCCATGGGGGGAATATAGGTACTTAGATTTATTCCGTCTGATTAACATGTATTCATCGAGCACCTACCATGCAGAAGGCCCTTTTGAACCTCCAAAGTGAAATGGCATCCTTCCCTCGAGGAGCTTACAGCGATAGGGAATTAGGTTGTCCAAGTCAGTGTTGCTTGGAAGCAGGCAAGGCTGCTAGTCTGAGAAAGGAGTGCTGCACGCGTGGTTCAGCTCACTGAGGAACCTGGACTTTGGGGTAGGTGAGAAGCGCGAGGGTAAAGGGAAAAGAGGACCACAGAAGGGACATTGGAGTAATGATAATAAACTCCACTGACTACATTCCTTCCTTTTTACCATGAGAACAACTTGATCAAACTCAAAAACTTTATACAAAGAGATACTGTGTGTAATTTATTAATTACAATACCCTTGGCTCTATGGTTCTATGGTTTAGACTCTTTGTCACGTAACTCCATGCAATCTTGTACAGCAACTTTATGCAGTAGGTAGTGAGGATACTAATGAGGAATTAACTGCCCTAATAAAGAACTGCAAAATCAAGTTTTATTTCTTGCTTATATCATGGACAACTAACTCAGTGTGAATCAAGGGAGAAGCTTTGCCTCCCAGATTCCTTTCATCTGTGGCCCTGCCCTCTAGATTCTCAGGACTTGGGGGAAATAATAAGGCAACAACGGGGAAGGGTTTTATAGCTGTGACCTTGAAGTGGTACATGTCATTTCTGCTCATTCAGTCACAGCCTCACCTAGCCATGAGGATGACTGAGAAGTGTCTCTGATTACTGTGTAGAAAGAGTAGCATTTGGATATGGTGGGTCAAGCAGCCTCTGCCACAGTAGCATAGGGAAACTGAGGTACAGAATGATCAGGTGACTTATAAAAGGATATACAGCTACTAAGTTCAGGAGTTAGGATTTCCCCTATGTCTTCTGTTTTGATAGAATGGAAAAATGATAATAGCAATAATAGAAATAATGATACCTAACAGTTTGTGAGCGCAGGTGTGTGTTAAATGGGGCAGTATCCATAAAGGTCTGAATAAGTTCCAGGTTCCGTTCCTAGCCACAGGATCCTAGCTACACAGTTATAGAAAGAGCCAAGGATCTTTCCTGAGAACTGCGGACAACAGTGTAACTTTGTGAACCTACAGATTGTGCTTCCCCATTTGTGGAGCCCAGGGAAGAGGGCTGAAGAGACCCCAGTGGCTGAGTGGTGCCCCCCCTACAGGCCCAGGAGACTGGTCCCAGCAGGACCCAGCTCAGGACTGGAGCTGCTGCCCCTTGGAGACACCTTCCCATTTGTCCCCAGAGGACAGCCCTACAGAGTCAGGCTCTGCACCCTGGCCAGGGATGGGAAAATCCCTTGGCCAGCATCTGTTCCCTTAGGAGTCCTTGTGGGCTCCAGCCACTTCTAAAAGATGAGCTTTAATTATTATAAAAGCTCCAACATGAATGAATAACTAAATTGGCACCCTTCACTCATATATTATTTATGGGTTAGACTTTTAAAATAGCTCTTTTCGTTTGCGTGGCAGAGATGTTGGGACAGAAACCACTCCGTGACTGGCATTTCTGTGACACGAGGAAGGAAACATGAAAGGCTTCGCAGCACAGAGTTGGGGGAGAGGCTGCCACTCTCATTGGAGTTGAGGCTGAGGATGTTGGGGCGCCCCTCGAGTCGGAGCTGCTCTGAGGGGTTTCAAGATGCAGAGAGATTCGTGGGAGCTTGGGCCTCGAGGCCACTGCCCATCCCTTCTACCAGGTGGTCCAGCAGCAGGGGAAGAGGCCTCTGAGAATGTGTGGTGGAGGCCGCAGGGGCTGCCGTGACTAGGCCAGGGCGTTATGGTGGATCCTTGGCACTACTGCCACGTGTCGCATTTCTAGCCATTTGGACTTGCAGACTGGCCTCCAAAGAGTGTGTTCTCAGCAGAAGTGGCCTGTACCATCTCGCAGAGCAGCACTCTGCATTTCTCAGTTCTCAACTGTTTATCCAACGTACTGTTTTTAGCCCCATTTCAGGTGTCTGGCACGATGTTGGGCCAGTCCACACCTGCACCAGTAAGGTTCGAGGTGCTCTCTCCCCAAACACCATCTACGACTGGCATTCTCCAGCTGGCTCATGTTTGCTTGTGACATGTCCCTGCCTTAATCCGTGCTTCTCTCTAACAAGTGTGCATGTCTTCACAGGATCTTAGCCTTTTGGGTTCCCTCTTTTGTAAAGTACCTGTTCCTGTCCTTGGCAATTTTCTTAAGTAGTTTGACTCTGAAATGGAGACAATCAGTTGGCAAGGAGATTTATTTAAGGTGGAAAGAACTTGAACATGTGAAGATGAAGATGGAAGGGAGAAAAGGCTGAGCATTCATCTTTCTCCCAGGAAGGGCAGAAAAAGGACGCTAGGGATCTGGCCTCATCTGGCTGGGGCAATGGGGTTGCGGGGAAGGGAGCTGGTGCACCGGCCACCCCCAGCTTTCAGCCTGTTTGGACTGTCCGTTGCACTTGGATGTAAAAGCAGTAGAGGACTCATGGAGTTGGACAGGAGGGAAAAGGTAACCCACTTAGACTCTGAGAAAATGCTCTATGTTTTTAAATGTTGATAATTGCATTTTTTAAAAAGGGCCAGGGGAGGGGAGAGATGGTGAAATTTCAATGTATGGGATATGGTACAAATAAAATACAGGCGTATGACAGACAGTAGGATTCAAGGTATGGACCCTCCTGGCTGAGCAGAGTCAACATAAAGGAGAGTTTGAGCTCAGCCCCCCGAGGCGTGGCTTTGGGTTAGACTGTGTTGCTGGAAGCTTAGAGAGGAGGGGTATTTATTAGAAGGGGCTATGCAGGGGTTGAAGTGGCAAAACATGGGCCGAGAGGGACCATTCCACAAGGCCAGGAAGAAAGTGATGAGGGCCTGAAATGAACTGGAAGCTTTAGAAAATAAAGAAATGATGAATGAAAGATGCTTTACAGAGGCATGACCACGGACCTTGGTGATGAATAGATGTTGAACGAGAACTTAAATGGGATAAATGAAGAAGTGAGTGCATGGGTCAAGGAATATGGTGGGGAGAGGCTTAAAGAAACTCCATAGCTTGAGATTAGGCCTCTAGAAGGACTGAGATATTTATTGAGCACTTCCTACAACCCAAGTGCAGCAGTAAAGTGCCAGAAAAGAATAATGAATAATGTTGCTACCTACAAGGAGCCTATGGTCTCTGCAAGGAGAGGAAAGTGTGTGGGGGGGGAGTAAACCAACAGATGTATGAGTAAGTACAGTTATGGTAAGTGCTGTGGTCATGCACAGTGCCGAGACCAAGGATAACAGGGGGGACCTACCTTTGAAAGGCCCCCAGGGAGGACTTGCACAAGGAAGTGATGTCTAAGAAGAGAGCTGCAGAATGAGGGGGAGCCAGACAGGAAAGGATGTTCCAGGAAGTGCCCCTCTCCTAAGCAGAGGGCACAGTGTACACAACAGCCCTGAGTTTTTGAAGGAGGAAGTGGCAAATCTGAAGAATGGAAAGAGGTTTGAAGGTTGCCTGTAGCAAGGAGGGGTGATGAGCTTGGAAGGGGAGGCACAAGCCAGAGCCTGCTAGGCATCAGGGCCATGGTAAGGAGGGACTTTCACTCGGAGTGCCATCTTAGCCTAGGAAAGATGTCTGAACAGTGGTCCCCCTTATCCACTTCTCAGGCTTTCAGTCATGCACGGTTACTGCAGTCTGAAAATATTAAATGGAAACATCTCAGAAATAAACAACTCTCATGGGGTAAGCATTGACTACTGTAGTTTATAAATGTAAGTTCTTATTAAATATGTTTATCAAAAGTTTCATTATACAAATTTTCAAGGATATACCAACGTAGGAAGGATAGTATCGTGAACCCCCATAGGTAGCTCATTCCAAGTCAATTATTAGGGGGTTTTCATTTGTCTCATCTGCTTTCTACTTTGCTGAAGCACATTGAAGCAAGTCCCAGACATCATGTCTAAAAATACAGTAGATTCATTTTTCTTACATAACCATAATGCCATTATCACACCTAACACAACCATCATCCTTGGTGATCATTGAGTATTGAGTCTATAATTCACATGTCCCCAATTGTCCTGAAAATATTTTTTGATACATATTGGTTTGAATCAAGATCTAAACAGGGTACACAGTCATTCCATTGTGACCTCTCCTAAGTCTCTTTTGATCTGCAGCAGTCCCCATTCCTGTCTCTTTTCTCCCTATTTGTTTTAATGCCACTGACTTGAAGAACCTGAGTCAGTTCCTGTAGAATTTCCGGCATGCCAGGTTTGCTTCTCTGCTTCCTCATATTGTCATTTAACTCTTTCTTTCTTTACCAGGGATTGAATCCAGGGGCACTTAACCACTGAGCCACATCCCCAGCCCTTTTTAATTTTTTATTGTGAAATAGGTTCTCATTACGTTGCTAAGGGCCTTGCTCAGTTACTGAGGCTGGATTTGAACTTTGTGATCCTCCTGTCTCAGCCTCCCAAGTTGGTGGATTACAGTCCTGCACCACCTACCTCTCAATTTCTTATTAATTTCTGAAAATGGAAAGTTAGCTTGAAAGACTTTATGGATTAAGGTCCCACATTTTTGTCAGGAACATCACACATGATGGTGTTCTCCATGATGGATCCTGTCAGGAGGCGCATAATGCCGACTTGTCCTGTTCTTGGTGCTACTGAGATTTGTCAGAGAATTCAGGTGTTAAGAACTTGATCCTTCCTGTGTAAACTTCCCCCATCAACCTGCTATCTAATGGTTTTATTTTCAATGATTTTTTTCTGAATCAATCATTTCATTAATAATTCTTGACCTCTTCCAGTGTTGAGACCCCACGATTTCCCACAGAAATCAGAGAAGGGAGAAGTCAGTATATGTTACTGAGGAAAAGTCCTCATGGAACAAGAGAAATTGGGCATTCGACTCTCGATTCAGCTACTATTGAATGCTACTTATTCTGGGGAGTGAAGCAGGAGAGATGAGAGGACATAGGACCGGATAGTAAGGCTTTTTGTAAATGTAGATATTGAGCCTAGGAATCCCAATAGAGAATAATCTTTGAAAGCTATGTATAGGTTGAGTATCCCTTATTTGAAATGTTTGGAACTGGAAATGTTTGGGATTTCAGATATTGGAATATTTGTATATACATAATGAGATATCTTGGCGATGGAACTCAAGTCTAAATGTACAATTTATTTATGTTTCCTATACATCTTATAGCCTGAAGATAATTTTATATAATATTTTAGTGACCTTGAATTTTGACCATGACCCATTGCATGAGGTCATAGTGGCATCATGTCAGCACTCAAGAAGTCTCAGATTTTGGAGCATTTCTGATTCTGGATTTTCAGATTAGGGATGCTCTATCTGTATGTAAGAATAGAATCTCTCCTCTTGCCTTTAATGTTTCCCACTGGGCATTTGCCTTTGGGCAGGATGAGAGGTGCTGATAGATGCCGTTGTTAACACAGAGGGCTGATGAGCCAACCCCTGCCCCAGAGCTGAGTGGCACCTGTTCCCCAGCCAAATCCCTGTAAGAAAGGTTGGAGCCAGGCTCCCACCACCCCACTGCTATTCCAGCAGCTGCAACATAACTGGAGCTGGTTCTTAGTAGGAGATTTTTCCATGATGAGAGTGAACAAGTTATGACATGTGGGCCTGAAGCCCCTGCCTAGTGACAGAAACCAGAGCAGAAGGATCTGGGATAGGCCTCCCCCAACAGCAGTGAGCAAGAATTACCAGGATATTGCAAATGCATGGGGCTCCTTAATGGTGGCAGCCATGCACAGGAACCTTGGGGCTTTCAGAACCCTAAACCATGTCCTGTGGCTGATGGACTAGTAGCTGGCTGGGTTAGCATGGGAACCGCAGGACGCAGAAGAGCAGAGTGTGCTCTGGGGAGGAGGAATGGCTTATCCAGGCATCGCTGGTGATGTCCACCTGTTGGAAGGGCCACCCACAGTTGGCATGGCTACCTGGGCCTCACTGTCACCCTATGGTGGTAGAACTTCCCCATTGTGCTGTCCTGGAAGCCATGTGCTCAGTCTTAGCCACATGAAGTCTGAGCTGTACTTTCTATGTGGAGATGACTGGTAGGAGGATGGAAGTGCCAGACTAATGCATGGGGGTGGAAAGCAGGTTAGGACTGCAAGCAGATTTAGAGGAAGAACTTGGTGACCGCATGGCGTCTGTTTTAGCAAGTTTATGTGTGTGTGTGTGTGTGTGTATACGTATTTGTTCTTTAAGGTGTCTGAATATTCGGTGAGATTATGATCAGAGAAAGTGGAAGGGGGCTGTTCCTTTGTTGGTGCTGCTTTGGCAGAAAAGTTACCAGGGGAACTTCAGGATTTAATCTCCTGACTTGGGTTGCCATGGAACCCAAATAAGTTAAAAGCAGGTTTGGGGTAGGATAAGGGACAGGTCAAACCAGAAAGCAAGGGAGGGGACAAAGCTTACAGGTAGGGTGAAAATAAAAGAGTGGGTCTAAATTCTTTTTAAGGCTGATAGGGCTGCATGGACCTATACCTCAGCCCCACTAAGGAAGAGTGGCATCACCCACCGTCTTTCGCTCCCGTTCCCCAGTGCTGAAGTGGATCTGTACGTTGTTGCTTCTCGCTTATGTGTGGCCCATGGAAAAGAAGAGGATACCAGTTACTTCCTTAGGGGGTGGGTGGTTAGGAGAGGGGAGAAGAGTGTCCCTTCTGTTCTGAGTTGTGGGGAGGACTGATGTGAGACCTAGCTTGGCCTGGCAGGGAGAGCGCAAAGGCCACTACCACTTCCTCTCACCACCCCAGTGAGGTGCATATGAGACTGAGATTGCAAGGCATAGCACTCAACCCAGTGGCCATTGGGTTCTCTTGGTTCCAGGGACAAGCATGAAGGGCAGAGCTGGGGGTTGTGATGTTGTGAAACCCGTTTACCAAGTAAGTGTCCCTTTAGAGACTGAGCGCCCCATGCAGTCAGATGAACTTTTCAGAATTGTTCTGTGGATGTCCAAGTTTATAGGGACCCATCCTACTCAAAATAAAGCCTGGGGACAGGGAGTGGCAGAAACTCACAGGTAAAGGGGGCTGGAGATGGCACTGTTCAGCTGCTAGACAGGAAGGTGGATGGACAGGGCAGGTGAACTCCCCGGGGCATGGAGTCACACAGATCAGGGAATAGCCACCTTACACTTTGACAGGGGATCTGATGGCTTCAGAGGAGGACCTCTTGGGAGCTTGAGAGTGCATTGGGGAATGAATGGACAAAGAGCTACTTCATATGCCTTTTATCCCCTGAGTTTGCTAACAGGGGCATGAGGTCTAATTTTAGCTATGTACTTGCGGTCCTCTATGACTCATGGAGGGCCACTCTAGATGCACAGATTACTTACATCCTTGAAAATGTGACCAGATCATCTCATCTCTAATTTTCCTTCAGGTTATCATCTTGAATGTCATTTCCAAGGCTCCTCATCTGATTAGGTGCCCCCTCCATAATTCCCCAATGCATACTATTCTTTTTAGTCATGGTGGTTTCTTTATAGTTGGGCTTTTGAAGGGCCATTCTGACAGTAATGGAAATAGACATGGTTGATACTGAGAAAGCAGGGTTGAATTTGGTTTCAGGCACAGCTTAGGGGTTTTCTTTCTGGAATAACCATCTGTATGTAGCTTTCCGGTTTTCATGTTTTCTTCCTTTCTGCTTCTCCACCTGATTCTCCGAGCGCTTCCTTGCCTGAGCACATCCTGCCCCCCCACCTTGCCATCTGGGCAGGGGCTGGGGTGGGCCTAGGGTGGGGACAGGAGGAGTAAGAGGGCCTTACTTTCATTTTTGAATCTTCTTTCCTTGGTGTTTACCTTCAGGGAACTGACCCTTGCAAAAACAAACAAATAGTTGTGGATTTAAACACATATATATATATTTTTTTTTTCCACATTCCTGGCACAGCCACTGCCTGGCTGTTGCCTTCTCTGAGCCGTGGTCGCAGGAAGGGTGGCATTTTAAGCAGGATGAATTGCTGCTCTTCTGCACCCGGGGCCATCAATCTTGCCTTGAACGCTGGTTCTGCTGGTGTGCGGGCTCAGGCTCATCTTTCTGAGACAGACTTATTTACGGAGCCATGGCTAAGGTAATCTCACTCCCTGGCCCTGCAGCCTGGGCCTCTCTCGGCCACTCTTAAAAATAGCCCAGGATGAAGAGAGAGAGAGAGAGAGAGAGAGAGAGAGAGAGAGCGAGAGAGCTAGCACGCCAGGGTCTGGTTACCGCCTGTGCTCAGGGACTGATCTCACCTCGCTGCCGTCTGTGTCTGGCAGCTCGGCCCTCCTCAGGGGCTGCTGGACAGGATCATGGCCCTGCAGAAGGTGGTTAGCCCATCAGTCCCTCTGGCTCTGACCTCCAAGTCAGTAGTAGCTCCCCTCAAGGGACCAGGGGGAAGGCCTGGGGAGTAGAGTCCTTCCCAGGTCTCTTTGCTCAGCCAGTTGAGTGGGAAATTCAGTCCTGGAAGCATCAAGTCCTCTATGGAGGACAGCTATTCAGAGGACAAGGGTGGGCTTGGGCATTGGCCTGGCATGGTGGGAAAAGCAGTGTTGAGGGTAATATCTGCTTTCCACACCCTGCACTTTCCCCTCCCCCAGTGGCAGACACCTTTGCCCATCCCTAGCAGCTGGGAGTGGTCCACAGGGGCCATGTTCTTTCCCTCCTTGTGTCCCTAAAAGCCCTCCAAGGGAAGGAGACAAACCAGGCTACAGTTTGGTCTTTGGTCTAAGCGAAGCAGTCATTCCTCGATGACCTTGGGGAGGCCTCATCCTGTGTTAGGCTTGTTTTCTCTCTTGTGCAATTATTAGGTGGATAATTCTGGCTCCTGTCTCACCTCAAAAGGATGTGGTGAGATTGATTAGTCAGATTGAGGGAAGAAAGTCCGAAGTGACTCTGACTCTGAGGAGCAAGGGCTACAGCACTGCAGCTCTGCTCAAGCTGGCTAGGGGACCTCATTTCTTTTGCATGTGTGTTCCTGTTTGGGTGTGTGTGTGTTGGTGTGTTGGACGTGAGTCTATGTGTGTGAGAATGAGATGTGTGTCCCCCACAGTTCACTGATTGTCAACATTGGTCATTTGCCTGCCACCCTGCCTCCAACCCCCACCTTTCTTTTGCTCTTTTGGATTTGAAGGCTCTGGGCCCCCTTTTCTCTCTTACAGACTCTCTCTGAGTCCAAGCTCCAGGGAGACACCTGAATGGCAGGTGCAGATGAGATAACCAGTCATTTTCAAAAGGCTCAGAGCAACTGAGAGCCAGCAGGCCCCTCCAGCCACCGGTCTCACTTTTCTTCCCTGACCCTCCTTCACTCTCTAGTTTCTTCTTAAGCCTCCTCAGTCTTGTTTGCTCTGGGCTGCAGAACTCTGCATCCACTCTTTATTCCCTTCACTTGGATTTCTATCCCTTTCTACCTGTCCCTTATGGGTACTTCCAAGTTTCCTTTAGCAATCACCTTAAACTTCCCTTCCTGACTTTACCTTGCTTTTTCCCAGTAGTGGCACACAGCACACTTCATTGAAATGGCTCATTTAATTAATTGTTGCCCCTGCCAGGGCATAAGTTCTATAGGGATGTGGTCTTGTGTGTGTGTGTGTGTGTGTGTGTGTGTGTGTGCGCGCGCGCGTGTGCACGTGTGCGCACGCATGTAAGCAGTCCTAGGGATCAAGCCCAGTGCCTTATACATGCTAGGTAAGTGCTCTGCCTTTAAGACACATGTCCAGCCCAGGACATGACCCTTCTTGTCTTATGCATAATTGCCTAGCACAGTGTCTGCCTCCTCATTTGGGCTTGGTACATATTTGAGTTCATTGTGAATGAATGAATGAATGAATGAATGAGCAAGCAAAAATGAGTCCTGCGCAGGTGATGCTTTTGATGCCCATGCTCATTGCAGAGGTAACTGACCCATGGCCCCATTCTTGCCGGTGGACTCCCTCTCCACCCGTCTCAGCCCCTCATGCTGATGGCCCTCATGGACCACAGGCTCCTCCGTGCTATTTGGCCTGACCTAGGATTCCACAGGAGATCTTGTTCCAGCGCCTGGGCGCACTTCAAAGAGGGCAAAAAACAAGAGCTCAGCTTTCGGAATATTAGGTGCCCAGGAAAGAACTGAAGACTCTTGAGCAGCCTCAGTGAGGAGCAGACTCCCCCCAGCACAGGCAGCTGCCTGGACTGTGGCATCAGTGGCCGCTTGAGACTCACCCCCATTCCCCTACCCCTCCACCCCAATTCCTATTTGAGTCGAACTCAGCCGACTTCCAGCTTCTCTGTTCTCCTTGTCTGTTCTCATCTTCCCCCCACACTAGCTCCTGGCCCCGGTACTCAGGGTGGGGGCTGCTTTTCCCAGCTCGTCCCCCACCAGCCTCTGGCTCCCAAGAGAGCTGCCCCTTTCGCTGCTTCCTGGGGCGGCGGCAGCGGGTTTGGAGGAAATGGGCTCACTGCGACTGACTGACGTCTCCACCTGCTGGCCATCCTGACCCTTGCTGCCTGCAGCTCTCCGGCTCTGTCCCCGCCACCACTGCCGTTACTGTTGCTGCTGCTGCTGCTGCTGCTGCTGCAATATTTTATAACTCATGACCCAGAGACCCCGGGTAGGAGGCATGCCCCAGCAGAGGACCCGGCATGATGCTCCCGCCAGGATCTGCTGCTGTCGGATGCTCCGAACAAGTTTCCCCTGAGGAAAAGTGAGAGGGGGCGGGGAGCTAACCCTCTGACTGTGTTGCTGTCCCCTAGGGACCCTTCCATGAAGACTGAGGCCCACGTAGCTGCTAAGAACCTGCTGGCATGACATCAGCCACGGAGTTTGAAAACGTGGGCAACCAGCCACCGTACAGCCGGATCAATGCCCGCTGGGACGCCCCGGAAGATGAGCTGGATAATGACAACAGCTCAGCCAGGCTCTTTGAGAGGTCCCGGATCAAGGCCTTGGCAGGTACTGCTTGGGGCCACAGGGGTTAGAGAAGCATGTTCATAGTCCCTAGGTCCATGCCCCTCCCCACGACAGTGAAGCCTCTGTGCATGTCGGGTGAGCCCTGGCATGGCAGCGATAGAGATGTGTTTGCTGGGCTCAAAGAGGCTAGGCAGCCCTGAGAGGGAGCAGAGGCTCTAGCAGGTTTACCCTGAACAGCCCCTATTTCCTCCCAGGTCCTTCTGAGGAGCAGGGAGGAGCTGGAGTTGGTGCCAGGTGGGCTTTGCCTTCTGCTCCTGTCTGGAGCGACCTGCAACTAATGTTCAAAGTATGAAAAAGTCTGGGCAAAGGAGTGTCTGAGGGCTAGACAGCCAGGCCCAGGTGCAAGGGGCCTCCTGGGCACCCCGGTTTCCTGCCTGGCTTTGGAGAGAAAAATTATTTTCCTCTCTGTGATCCCAAAAGAAAAGAGCGATTCAATTAGAAATTGAGAAGAGATAGCATCCTCTCCACACTGCCTTAGAAAGGAGGATTTTCTGGATAGAACCTCTCATCCTTAAACTGGAATTAGATTTGTACTTAGCAGGTTCATAATAGATTTTTTTTTCTCTCTCTTTCAGAGAGAATATCTTACATCTCTAGCAGAAATGGCTTCTCCTCCCCCTGCTGGCTGAGATCTGATTCTTGGAATTTTTTATTTTTATTTTTATTTTTCCCACCAACCCTTGTGATTCTTGTCTCCCTGGAACTTGATTTGGGGGTAACTAAATTCTGTCCTGGTATCCTTGGCCAATAAATAGAGGTTGAGTTACATAGGGGTGTGTGGGGGAACTTTCTTCCCCTAATCCACCTTTCACCACCCCATCTGGACCTGGTTCCTCATCACTGATTGTGCTCGTCTTGTAAGAAGAGTACAGCCTTTCCCGTGAGCACCTTCTGGAGTGATTTTTACCCTGTTTCTTATGGTCCTGCTGGAACTTGACGTTCATAGCGATCCTCTTCCTCCTGCCCTTCTTTCCCCTCCACTCCCAGATACTGTGGTCCCTGCTGACCTTGAGGCCTGAGCAGGGCTCTAGGCCCCCCTGGAATTATGATGACCATTTATCTCAGAAGTATCTGGGCTTCTCATTCCATAAAAGGAATGCGGTGCCTCATCTCTCCTGTCATGACAGGGAACTCACTAGGGACTTGGCCGTCACCCTTTTGGTTCTGATCTTTACTGGAAGCTCCCTTTCTTCTTCCTTATCTTGTCCTCACCTTTTCGGACCCCAAACAATCCTCCCTTGGTTTTCCTGGGGGAAGCATAATAGCTGTGACCCCTTGCTTTTTGCTTATGTAATTTAGCCTCTTTAAATAACCAAACTAAACTGAAACCCTTGGTTTTGTCAGTTTGGTTTTATATTTCTGCTGGCTGGATTTGGCTACGGTGAGCCTGGTGATACAGATGGAGGGAGAATGGTAACCATGTTCCATGAGGTTTGCCAGCGGATGGAATGAGGTGACCTGTGTAGACCTGTGTTATTTGATCTGTTTCATACACCACCTATATTTTAGAAAACCAAGGTAAATTCCATTTTTAACAGTTATTCATTGTACTCTTACTAAGTTTAAAGCTAAACCCCCAGCCAGACACAAGAGGAGAGGGGTGAACCAAAGAAGTGAATTCAATATAGCATCTGTCTCTAAGGAGTTTTAATCTATTAGGGAAAAATGAACTATGCTCACAATTAATTAGCATGAGTAGAATTAGAGAACTGTAGGAAAGGCATATCATTTAAATAGCAATGAGAGAGCAAGGGAGGATATGCAGGGAGAATTGTTCCTGGAGGAGAAAGCTATCGTGCTGGGGAATGGAAGGGTGCTTGCTCCCGGGATGGGCAGAAAGCCTAAGGGTTACCCCAGGTGGCTGTGAGTGTGGTAGCCATGTCTGAACTGCCTGGGAAGCTGGTGGAGATGGATTAAAAGGGGCAAGCACAAGAGGGCATCACATGGAAACAATGGTCAGTCCTAGGTCCGTCAGGAAAGAGCCTTCCCTAACCATGGCTGTGCCTGACACCCTACCCCTCACTAAGAGTGTGTGTGCCCTACCTACCTAAGAATCTGAATGCTCCTGTGGAGTGTCCTGATCGGGCCTTAATGTTTCAGAACATCTGGCTCACAAGTAAGTTTGGGGTCCTTTCAAGATTTTTATAAACAACTAAGCAGTTTATTTTGAGAGCCCACCAGAGTGACCTCTGCTTGAAGCTAAAGCTTTGAAAAGATCCAAATAGAGTGGCTGGCTGGCTGCATTCTGCTGAGTGGGCAAGGTGAAGAAAGGAAGTGTGTCCAGCTTCCCCAGATTTAACTTCTTGATAGTTTTTTCCTTCTGTACTGTCTTTGGGGCCACCTCAGTAGTCCAGGCAGGGGCCAGCCTTTCCAATGAGGCCTTAGGAAGTGGACGCTGCCGTTAGTCCCAGCTTGTCAGAGTGGTCTATGGCTGTTCTCCACGTGTAAAAGAATATTAAGGCCCAGAAGGACTTTAGCCCTGTGTTCCTTCTGGAGTGGAGGCAGTCTGCTTGGAGGCTACGTAGCAGGTGGGGGAAGTTGGTCTGGCATTTTGTTCTGCAATGGAAGATGTAGGGAGAGGAGGAAACTCTCACCAGACCCGTATTTGAGTCCTGATTCCACCTCTCATGCTACTGATATGGAAGAATCACTGGCTCAAACTTGATTTCCTGTTTTTAAAAAATTGGACAGTAGTACTTTCCCAAGGTGATTGTGAAAAACAAATCAAGTGCATGAAAATATTTCATCAATAATAAAATGCTAGGTAAATTTTGGATGTTATTAATACTAAGAACATTTCCTGTAAATACTTTCTGTCCTTTCTCAACTTCTTATGTTCAAGATCATCAGCTCAGTCTTGGTCCTAGTGACCTAGGCCTGTTCCAGGACCTGTTTCTTCTGCTTCACCCCCACCTCCTTTGCCTGGGAAAGCCTGGGTTGTAAGAAGAACCAGGAGCATGGAAATTAGGCAGAGGCTTATGCTTGAAACTCTTGGCTCTGTGCCCTGCCCCTAGACCTCAGGTCCATGAGATTGAAGCCCCGTGCCATGCAGGTCTTTCCCTCTATAGGGCCATCCACTCCCGTACCATAGCTGTGTCTCTACCATCCAACTGGGTGACACAGGGGACCAAGAAACCAGAGGGTGATGGGCCGTGTCAGATGCTTTTCTGACTTGGCAGCTCCTCCAAGTCCTTCTCCACCCCGTGACCTGTGGTTGGAAGACCACTGGGCTAACAGGACTCTATCTTTTCTGCTCTTAAAGTCAACTTCCTCTCTGCTCTATAGGAAATACTCCCTATTCTGCCTTTCCTACTAGTCCCAGCTCTTCTTGTCTGGGCCTAAATATGCAAGCTATCTGGTTACTCCGTTTTTTAAAAAAAAATATATAAAAATTTTTTGACCTCTCTCCAGAATGAATGACTTTTGATTTGAAATGGGGACTCAGCCTGGCTAAAGTGAAGGGGAAGGTAGGGAAGAAAGCTTGCAGAGGGGATGGAATTGACCTGGCGATGCCAGGGGGAGGGCGTGGACCCAGCAAGAGTCATCTCCTTTAGATTTTGGCTTCTTCACCTCAGTCTCTGGCTGGTAACACTTCACAGGGTTAAGCGGTGGGTCACGGGGGACCATTCTGCTGTGCTTTGATGACCGTCTCTAATGTCTTTCTGCTTTTCGGAGCTGCTTTGAGGGATAGAGGAAGGGGAGCAGCCGAAAAGCCCAAGTTCCTGTCCCTCCAGAAGGGTCTAGCCTTCATGTTTTGATAGGAAGACTCCTAGTGTCTCCTAGAGCCACTGTCCCTGCTGCTCAAACCCGGTTTCCTCTCGTTCTCTTTCTCACACTGGGAGCCACCCTGCACACATGTGGCTGTCCCAATGAGGGATGAAGCACTGCAGACTGCAGGGAAGTACCAGCCAGAGTGCCCGCCCTCTCGACTCTCTCCTCATGGTGGGGGTGGCAGGGAGTGGGGGGGAGAGGGTGGGGGGGCCTGCCTGCACACCCCTCCTGGCACCAGGTTATGTCCCCCACTGACTCTGGTGAGGATGCCTCTGGGTAGATGTGACCCAGCTGAGAGAGGAGGGGGAGGGGGAAAGCAGCAACAAGATGCCCCTCCAAAGAGAAACCCTGTGCATTAGCCTCTCCTCCTTTCTTTCCTCCCACACCCTTCTTCCCTCCTGCTCCCCCTGCCCTGCACATGCACACAGCTGAGTGCCCCCACCCCCTGCTGGGTGATTTATGGCTCCTCAGTACACAGAGGCATCTCAAAGATAGCAGCACATAGAACAGTCCAGAGCCTGCTGAGAGGGACCTGAGAGGAACAGGGATGACAGGCCCTGTCTCAGTCTTTCTCCTGTTCCTTGTCCAGTGGGGCAATTGCTAAGGGAGAAACTAAACAGAGCTCCTTCATTAAAAACCGAGTGTGTGACATGGTGCAGCCTGCTCCATTTTGCCTTTAAATTAGAAGCCAGGGACATCTCAAATTGGAGGCGAGCTTCCTTTCTGCATTATCTCATGTGACCTTCTTCCTGGAAATGAGAGGAGGCTCAGTGGTGGGGGTGGATGAGGACAAGCCAAAGAATGTAACAGGGTAGCAGGTGCACCACAGGCCGTGGCCCTGTGCTCGGAAGCACGTAGTTGCTGCCACTTTGAACCTTGACCATCTTCCTGACTCACTGTGTCCAGACCCCAAGGTTAAGTTCTGTAACCAGCAGATATGACATCAGAACCTCAGGTCGGTGGGCTTCAGACCCTGCTGCTCCCTGCCCATCCTCCCTGGCTGCCTTAGCGCTCCCCTGAGAGGGACGCATGGGCTCCTTCCTTCTGACTTTGGTGACCAAAGACCCTGAGAGCTCCTCAAGAGATGCTCGGCCTCTCCTTGGACCCCCCCCCTTTACCTGTACCAGGATGATACTGATCCCTAGTGGCCCAGTGACCTAGGAAGGGCTCTGTGTCCAGAGGGCAGATGACTGGGGTCTACCGTTTCTTAGCAGCCTGTGAAATCAATAGATTCAGAGGCAGCTGCGGGAGAACAAGGCTTCAGCTCTGCATGGCCCCAGCATCTCTCTCCTGCTACCTGTGAGCACAGAGAGGGTGTTATTAATGGGACGTTTTAAATTTTTTTTTTCTTTTCAGATTTCAAAACATAAAATTGAGTTTTACTTAGAGACTATATGTTAGGAAAATATACTATTCAAGGAACTATCTGTTACCATCAGCAATTATTTTAATGTACTATCGGGAAAAAAAAATAATTGGATCAGCTGCTTCCTCTTGGAGGTCAGCCATTGTGAGATGGTACCCACCCCCACTGTATAGAAAGATCTGCCTGTTACCTGTGCAGGTAAACCCAAAGAGGCAGCATTGCCACCTGCACTGTGTGGTCCAGGACCTTGCCTGGGAGATAACACCTTGTCCCCTCGTGCCTTTTGATCAAAGCTGTTCTTCCTCTTTGAAAACTCTTAACAAAACCAGTCAGTTCCACCTTCTTTGGTTGACTGCTATCTATCATTGTGAAGAAGCTTTATCAAATATTAATACACCAAGGTTAATAATAAGACTCTCTTCCCTCCCCAGGCAGTGCAGTCTGAGCGAGCCATGTTAACAGTCTCCTCCATCTTTGGGACATGTCTATGGGCTGTCCCCTCTGTTCCCAAGGACATGCTCTGATACCAGGCTTCTTAGGAGCAGCCCAGCACTCATTCCCTGCCCCCTTCCCCCCAGAGGGCCCCTTTGCATGTTGCTGGGCTGAAGTGGGGGGACCCAGGGTGTTGTTTTCAGAGCATTGTTCATTTTATCGTTGTCACACAGAGAGAATGGCAGGGAGGCTAGTAGCAGCTGTGTCTCTGGGAACATTTTTGCCTCCAGACCCTTTGGCCTTCAGACATTGGAAACTAGATCAGCCAGGGAATCTCACCTTACAGTCTGGTGAAAGAGGGGCAGATCAGATCAGCACACACGTGTCTGTCTACAGATGCACACACTTTACTTAAATTATGATACATGCTGTGAAGATATCTGGGGAACTATAAGATTTTATAATATAAAGCACAGGTTATAACTCATGCAAAGAATTGAGTAGGGGCTTATTGGAGTCAGAACAGAGGTCAGTGGTAGAGAGAGGAAGGGGCAGGCAGGAGGTGTGTCCCAGAGGGCTGGTTATGGTAAGATCAGACACCTGGCAAGAAGCAGCTGGAGATTCCAAAGGGGTGGCAGAGGAAATCATTTGCAGAAGGAGGCAGATTGAAGGGTCAAAGGGAGGGAGCTGTTAGCTGGGAGAGCGGTCAGGTTCAGGCCAGGAGCTGTGGCCTTCAATAGAAGACTGGGTGGCCAGCGCTGCTCCCAGCCCATCACCGAGCTTTTAGCAGGGAAGTGACATGTGTCAGTTTGGGTTTCTAAAGATCACTCTGACTTCAAAGGGGGGATAAGTGGTGGGGAGGCTGTGCAGAAGTCCAGGAGAGGATGGATGGCAGCTGGGTCGCCGCAGTGGGGAGAAAGCGGTCCCTCAACTCCTTCTTCCGTCCTTCTGCTGCTATAGTTGGGTGGCCTTGGCCACGCCACTTTTGCTCTTGCTCCTCAGGGGCTGTTTCCTGGCCTGAACACCAGGGCTCCGTCTAGATGATGCCCAGGGCCCTTCCAGCTTAGACAGCCCAAGAAGAGGCCACCTATGGGACATCACTGACAAAGTGCTACTTTATGCTGAAGCGTGACATTTTGGATCCTGGTTTGGGAGAAGGAGGTTAATCTCTTTTAGCAAAGCCGTGGACACAGCCAGAAATCTCCCCTGGGCTGAGGCTGAGTCCTGGGTGGTCTCGACCTCCCAGACCAGGTTCTCAATGAGTATGTCCTTTTTAAGCAGACACCACCAGCTGCTTGCTGATATGCCTGGTTCATGCACACTACTGTGTGTTCCGGGTGCTTTAAGGTTGTCTGTTACCACCCTGTGAAGGAGCAGGTAGAGCTGTGTCCATTCCCCCCTATACAGGAGGGAGGCCTCAGAGCCAGGTGGCAACCGACCAGGCAGGCCTAGAGAGAGGGCCAGGGTTTTAAAATCATCACTGTGCTTCTGGCTGCAGACCCAGCCTTCTTGAATGTTCCCGAATCTTACATTGTCACCTCCTTTGCATCTCACCCAAGATACGCCTTCCTGTTTTTCCTTCCACGACCAGCCTCACCAGGCTCTTTGATCAAAACTTCCAACTCAGTGCTCTCTCTCACATCCCGTATGCACTGTCACTTGCGAGGGATAATTGGTCCTTGTTCTATGGTGTTTTCCAACACATTTTTAGTGAGGTGCTGCTTCAGCTAAGAACCACCTTTTTGGAGGCGGGGGGGCTACTGGGGATTGAACCCAGGGACACTCAACCACTGAGCCACGTCCCCAGCCCTATTTTGTATTTTATTTAGAGACAGGGTCTCACTGAGTTGCTTAGCACCTCCCTTTTGCTGAGGCTGGCTTTGAACTCCCAATCCTCCTGCCTCAGTCTCCCAAGGATTACAGGCATGCGCCACCATGCCTGACATACACCAGGCTCTTCCTCACTTGGAGTATAAAGTTCAAATTCCTAGACTGCCCCTCAGCTGTGTGGCTCTGAATCAGTTAAGTACCTCATCCCCACCCAAACATGCACACATGTGCACACGGGCATGCGTACTCCCTGGGTATCAGACGAGGGGTTTTGAACAAGACCCCCCCGCCTTTCTTCCCTGCTGTTCCAGAGGCATTATCTTCAAACCTCAGATCAAAGCTAGGTTTCTTCAAAAATAAAACCTTTTTATTTAAATGGGTCTAGGATAACCTGTTTTCTTTTGCTGAAATATTTAAGATCCTCTTTTATTTTTAAAAAATATTAAGGCAATTACTTTTATATTTTTAAACATTAGCAAAAATATATGTTTAGTACAGAAAAGATAAGAAAAACAGGTAAAGAAAAAGCTAGAGCCACTGTTAATCTGTCATGTGCATATATTTTAATGCCTGCAGATACGTGACTATGTATAAATACCAAAATGTTACTATAATGTTATAATTTTAGAACTTTTTCACTTAATATTACCATGAATATCTTTTCACACCAATAAATATTCAAATTATCATTTTCTTGGCTTTACAGTCCTCCTTTACATGACTACACCCCAACCTAGTTAACCAGCCCCCTTATGTTCAACTCTGTTCACTTTCTTTTTTTTTTTTTTTTCCCCCAGGTACTGAGTATTGAACCCAGGGGCACTCAACCACTGAGCCACTTTCCCAGCCCATTTTTGTATTTTATTTACAGACAGGGTCTAACTGAGTTGCCTAGGGCCTCACTAAGTTGCTGAGGCTGGCTTTGAATTTGTGATCCTCCTGCCTCAGCCTCCTGAGCCGCTGGGATTACAGGCTTGCGCCACCTCGCCCGGCTCAGTGTATTTTCAAAGTCAATCTTAAATGCTTTATTCTTACATTTTACATTTTCAGACTTGCCTAAGTACCCTACAATCCTACCCTGAAATCAACCCTAGTTAGGTTGCAAATCCTTCAGGGCAGGAGAACTGCATTCCACTGTTCACAGGTCCAGTGTGAAGAAGTTAACTGGTTGGAAACAAAATTCCCCACCCCCCAGCTAGTTAAACAGGAACAGTAGAATCCATGCCAACCCCTCTTATGATGTGGTGGGAGGCAGAGTGTGCCTGGCTGCGCCCCCTCAGGACCCCAGGATCCATCCCTGGAGCTCAGGAGTGTTTCCCCTCCTTGACCTGCCCCCTCTTGCCCTTGTGCAAAGATGCTTAAAAATGCTTGTGATTTTTGCCTAGTGAAAAATCCTTAGGTAAGGAAACACAAAAGGAACTAGCCTATGTTGGAAAGAAGGGGAAAGAAAAAAACATTTAAATTTTCTGTAAAAAAGGAAAATGTACTTATTTCTGTTTTAAAGAAGAAATATGTATATACCTGGTAGGTAAAACTGAAAAGTTACAAAAGGGCAAATAACAAGTTTTACTCCCTCCTTAGCCTTCCAGGCACCCAATTCTTCTCTTACAACCTGTGTTAACTATGTCTTGTATATCTTTCCAAGACTCTTTTATTCACATCTAAGCAAATGGTCTAGATTGTTTTCTGCCCATTTTTTAAACTATACATTCTTCTATACTTTCTCATCCAATACATCTTGAAATTGCTTTATATTAGCACATAAACAGCCTCCTCCTTCTTTTTACAGTTGTATAGTATTCCATTGTGTGGACATATAATTTTAATTTAACTAGTCCCCTATTGATGAATATTTAGGTTGTTTCTGTTCTTTATTTCAAAAAGTGCAGTGAATAAACATTTATGTATGTTATTTTGCAAATGTACATGTATAGCTGTAGAATAAATTCCTAGAAGATAAATTACTGGTTCCCAAAGTATGTGCATTTGTAATTCTATTCAGTCTTGCCAAATTGCCTCTCATAAAGGTTGCCCCAGTTATGCCCTTTCCAGAAACATATGCATGCTTTCTTCCCCACATTCTTGCCAACATCATATTTTATCAGACTTTTTGATCTTTGCTTATCTGATAAATGAAATATAGTGTCTTGGTGTACTTTCACTTACTTTCTGACTTTAAGTGTGAAAAACATCAAATATACAAAAAAATCAGAGACAAAGGTGAAATGAACTATCACCCACATATAATAGTTGTTAATAGTTTGCTGTATTTGCTTATCTATTTTTGGGATTGAAGTATTCTAAAAATAAAGACCATCATGACATTTTACCTCTAATTAGTTTAGTAGGTGCTTCTGGAAAAACAGGAACATTTCCCACCTAAGCATAAAATACCATTATTATATCTAATAAAATGAATACTGATATAATCTAATACCCACTTGCTATTCAAAGTTTTCTACTTGTCTCACAAATATCTTTTATAATTTGTTCAAATTAATTAAAGATACATATTAGACTTTGTGTGTGTGTATATATATGTGCTTTTAATGTGTACTTCTATTACAAATTGGTTGGACAGCTTTTTACATATTTAAGAGATGTTTATAATTTTTTTCTGTTAACTCTTTTATTTGGGGGGACAGGGGTGGTTCCAGGAATTGAACTCAGGGGCACTCAAGCCACATCCCCAACCCTTTTTTTGTATTTTACTTAGAGCCAGGGTGTCACAGAGTTGCTTAGGGCCTCACTAAATTACTGAGGCCATCTTTGAATTTGCAATCCTCCTGCCTCAGTCTCCCAAGCTGCTGGGATGACAGGCATGCGCCACCATTCCCAGCTTCTGTTAACTCTTTCTTCCTTTTGTTGGTCTTTTTCCTTATTTATATTTAGGCATTTGTGTAAGTCAGCTTTCTGTCACTGTAACAAATACCTGAGATAAACACCTTATAAAGAGAAAAGGTTTATTTTGGATCACAATTTTGGAGGTTTGGGTCCATGATCTGTTGACCCTATTACTTTGGGCCTGTGGTGAGGCAGCACATGGTAGTGGGGAGTGCACAGTGGAACAAAGCTGCTCCCTTCATGGCCAACATGCAGAAAAAAAGCAGAAGAAAAATAGACTCCTGCAATACCCTTAAAGGGCATGACCCCTAGTGACCTGAAGACCCCTATCAGGCCCCACCCCTTAAGGTGCCCACCACCTCCCAATGCCAAGCTGGGGACCAAGGCTTTAACACACGAGCCTCTGGGGGACATTCCAAACTTTAACGCTGTTCTTTTCGTATTAAGTAAATCGGCCCAGTGACACGTTACAAATGCATTTCCCCATCAGGTGGACTTTTCTTATGGTGTTTTATTCCACACACATACATTTTTTTGAGCATAGTTGAACTTTCAATCTTTTATTTTGTGGCATTTGGATTTTGTGTTGTGTTTAGAAGGCTCTTTTCTACAGTAACATTATTTTGAGGAACATCTTAGCATGATTGATTTGGGTATTTTAATGGTTTCATTTTGTACATTTTGGTTTTTGATTCAAATGAAACTTAACCTGGAGTAGGAAGTGTGAATTTAACTTTTCCTGGATGGTCATTTAGGTTGGCAAACACCTTTTACAGAATAATCAATCGTCTCTCCTCTTCATATTTGAAATATACCTTTATCAGATATTAAATGACCATATGTATTTTGGAATATTTTCTTTTTTCTTTCTTCTTCTTTTTTTTTTTTTTGTAGTGGGGATTAAACCCCAGGGGCACTTAATCATTGAGCCACATCCCCAACCCTATTAAAAAAATATATTTATTTAGAGACAGGGTCTCACTGAGTTGCTCAGGGCCTTGCTAAATTGCTAAGGCTAGCTTTTAGTTCAAGATCCTCCTGCCTCAGCCTCCTGAGCAGCTGGGATTGCAAGCATGTGCCACATTGCAGGGCCTATTTATGGTTTATTGATTCTGGTTTCTCATGCTAGTACCATGCTGTTCGGGGGGATTTGGGTTTGGTTTTTTTTTTTTTTTTTTTTTTTTTTAGTTCTGAGGATTGAATCCAGACATGCTCTACCACTAAGCCACAAATTTAACCTGGAATATGAAGCCACAATCCCCACTGCTTTCTATTTTTTTGTTGTGAGGAAAGGTCTTGCTAAGTTCCTTAGGATCTCACTAAGTTGCTGGGGCTGGCCTCGAACTTGCAATCCTCCTGCCTCAGCCTCCTGAGTTGCTGGGATTACAGATGTGCACCACCATACCCAGCAGTACTACACAGTTTTACCATAAATATTCTTTGAAAGAAAAAATACCTGAGAAGATTGGTTGCCTTTTATTACTCTCATTTTTAGAATTTTCCTAGTCATTTTTGTTTGCTTATTTTTCCAATAATTTTTGGATCATTTCTCTAATTTCTCCTAAATTTAAATTACATAATTAAATGCATTTCAGTAGTGTTAAATATGTATTAATTCAGGGTAAATTGATGTGTCTTGCTGGTGTTGAATTTTCTAATCCAACAATTCAGTGCGCTTTTTCAAATGATCTGAAACATTTTGTCTTTTTATGGTTGTTTGGGATCCTTACAAATTAACATTTCAGGAAATGACTGTGCCATACTTTCTGTGGCTCCCTTGGCCTCTAGGATTAAGTCTAAATGTCTTAGCTTTTCATTCAGGGATTGCTATATCCTGTTTAAAACCTGTTTTGCGCCTCTCTCTCTCTGTCTCTCTCTCTCTCTCTCTCTCTCTCTCTCTCTCTCTCTCTCTCTCTCTCTCTCTCTCTCTTTTTCCTGTGGTACTAGGACTCTAACCCAGGGCTTCACACATGCCAAGCAAGCACTCTACCACTGAGCCACATCCCCAGCCCTTAAAACCTATTTTGCACATGTCTGCTAACCTGCAGCATTCAGTAGCCTGTGGACAAGCTTTGTCCTTTGATGCCTGTCTGCTTGGGCTCATTCTGTCTTCCTGACTTTCCTTCCTTTCCACATATACAAAGTGCTTTTCTGAAGAAGGACCCCCTTGATGACTCCAATTGAAATGACCTCTGTCTTCTTTGACATCTGGAACATTTATTATATGCACCATTTATCTTGTAACTAAGCCAGTATTATCTTGTAGCAGCATTTGTGTGATTAAAACTAATTGCCATTTATTTCTTGTTTGGTTGAAAAATGAACTGTTAGTGAGTATGTGTCTTGTTTCCTCAACTCCATCATGAGACCTCCGGGAGCCTGAGGCGGCCTATGCGCACGCATTCTCTAGGACAGGCCCATGCACGTAGTAACAGAAGCCGTGGTGATGATAACTCACATGATGTCATGCTTTCTGTGTGCCAGCATTTTCCATGTATAACTCAGTGGAAAAATATGTGAGGGTTTGGTGTCGTGTGTATATTGGACCTTAAGCTTAACTTTTGAAGGAGGTTACGAGAAAGAGATCACTCATCAAGATACCTAGAGAGTAATTCTGGGTTAGAGCTGACCAGTGAGGAAGATGAGTTTTCTTAGGGCAGCCCTGACACTTAGTGGGAGTGGAAGTGGCCACGGCCTGGGAAGGAGGAGAATCGGAGTCGCCCTGGGTTCCAGAGACCAGGAGCCTGTCCATGCTCACTCACTCCTTCCTGCAAGGACAGGGTTAGAGCTCTGGAAATAAATCCTGGCTCCTGCAGAGCCTTGCTGAGGCTTCCTTCCCACAGCCTGATCCACTGCAGGATGGCTCTGGTGCCCTGGGGACAGGCCTATGCACAGCGCCTTCCCTCCTGTCCACAGTACCAGGGTCCCCCCCACCCCCCAGCTGGCTCTGGGCCACTGGTCTCTCCTGCACTCGGAAGGTTCCTGAGGAGTGACCAGGCCATGCGGGAGTGAATGTGCTGAGAGGGTCGATGGGGAGCAGCCAAGCGAATGGGCTGATGGGAAATTAATCCCCACCCTGGGCCTTTTCTCTCCTTTTGATCATCATTACCCTCTCGGGATCTTCCCTGTGTCTCAACACTGCAAAACATTGCAGGGTGCGGGGGACTCTGGGTAATTCCACCCCAGCCTCCAAGTTACAGCAGCCAACAGGCCACTGCCCGTGCTCTCCATCTGCAGCTCCAGCATTTGGGGGCCTAAAGCGCATCATTTATGTGTTGAAAACTGGGGAGCTCTGAGGATGTTTCATGAAACTTCTGCACCAATGTATGTGCCCGCCCAAACTCCATGTCCCCAGCTAGAAGTACCCCCTTATCCTTTTACCAGGTACAGATAAACACGTCTGAGCACTGTGTGTCATGAAGCTTTGGGGTTTAAAGACAGGAGAATGTAGAAGGAAAAAAAATTAGCTTTTGGGGACACTTACTTGCTAAAGGGGCTGAAAGTTTCAGTGCCTTAGTCAAAGGTTGCACATCTAATTGAAAGGATGAGCCACTTAAGAAACAGATCTGGTTTCTAGGGAAAACCCTGGGGGACTCTAGCTGACTCTGTTGAATCCCCAAATGCCCCAGAATAAATGCGGTTGCTTTCTGGCCAGCATTATCATCAACACTTTGGATGCATTTTGCTGAAGCTGTCTCTGAAACTAGGAAAGCATTTTAATTTGACGTAGACTACAGGGTTTCCGCATGCAACTTTGCCCAGAGGTCCAGAATGAATGAATGCCGTTTTATATTTTGTATTTATTTAAGGTTCAGATGAGCTGTACTAGTACTTTTCCTCTTCTTGGAGAGCTTCTTTAGATGGCTGCCACAGAATTTTTCATATATGACTCAAAAACCCATCATATGTGTCATAGCCTTCATCTGCCTCAAAGATGGGGACTGTCCTGTCCTTGAATTCCCTACCTCCACCCAGAGCCTGGCACCTGATGGGTGTACAGTAAACATTTGCTGAATGAATGAACAGATGAATAGAGAGGCTGAGTTCCTAGCACTAAAATAGCCATGAAGTAGGAAGGAATTTGATGCTAGAGCCTCAGGAACTGCCAGCTTTATACCCTTGAGGCGGCACTGGCTAGGCTCCTCTTTTTGTAATCCTGAAGTCAGGTATTTAATAATTGAAGAAGCCAGCCCTTCCACGGTTTGGGCTCTGCTGAGTTCACATCCAGCTTGCTTCCACAGTGCCAGCGTTCCCTCCAGGCTTAGCCACACTATGTCTGCTCTGGCTGTGACCCACCCCCCACGCACCGTCCCTAGGGATCCTGCAGGGCCCCCAGGCTCAGCCACGCTGTCAGGTCAGCTGAGCTCTGAATGCCCAAACCCAGGTGGCCAGGAGCCAATTGCCACCAACTGTTCACAAAACCAAGCAGAAGGAGGGCTCACGCCACCTTCTCTCTTGTTTCTATTTCTTCTTTTCTACCGCTCCTTGCTCTCTTTCTCCCCTTTCTTTGTGTTATCCCAGTCTTCTCTCTTCTCTCCAGCCTTACCTGGACAGGTTAGTGGCATTTATTTATACAAAGATACCAAGAATTACCCACTCGAATTGGGAGCTTCTTTGGGGCTGATGTTGATTAGGATGGAGGTGTCTTGTCACCATCCCAGAGCTGAAGATCAAGAACCCCTGCCTGCCATTCTGGGGGTAGGAAACAAAGAACTGTGCAATGGGTAGAATAGATATAGTGCAATGCTCATAGCTCCCGGAAGGAGCATTCATTCTCGTTAACCCCATGTGGATCACCATTCTATATATCCTAACTCTTCATCTCTTTCCTCTACCTACCAGGAACTCCTTGTAGGCAGATGATTTGTTTTACCTTCCTATGTCATCAGGCCTAACATAGGCCTGCCACCTAGTACAGTCATCCCTAGTACAGCTAGGAAGCACCAGCTGTGAAGCACCAGGCCCTGGGGGTGGAGAGGTGAACAGGACACCAAGGAGCCCACAGTCTTGCCAGAGAATCATACATTCGGCTAATACTTGGAAATGCAAATGCAGGGGTCAGGACATGCACAGGGAGACCTGCCCGAGCCAAAAGATCAGGAAAAGCTCTCCTGAAAATCCATTTACACTGAATCTTAAGGGATGGATGGGGATTAGATGAAGGAATATGGAAGAGTGGATGGAACAAAAAAGAACATTGGATGGAAGGGTGGATGGATGGATGGATGGATGGAAGGATGGAAGGATGGAAGGATGGAAGGATGGATGCATGGGTGGGTGAACCTAGCATTGAAGTCTGAATTCAATGCCACAGTAGTACAGAATATTCTGACCGGCAGTGGGAGACAGATGGTGAATCCGGGTGTTTTGTTAGGTGCGTGGTGGTGGGAGCAGTGTCTTCATTGCCTTCCTCGGCTGGCTTGTGGGTCAGACAGAGGTGCCGGGAATGGCACGTGCTCTTGGGAAATAGGTGAAAGGACACACCAGGCTCCTCTGCCAGGCATGGGGGACCCTGGGACTCAGGTGGAACTCCTCAGCCTGGATCACTTGGCCCTGCCAGCCTCACACAGCTCACCCAAATCTCTTCTTCCCACCCAGATGAACGGGAAGTGGTTCAGAAGAAGACCTTCACAAAATGGGTGAACTCCCACCTGGCCCGAGTTTCCTGCCGCATCAGCGACCTCTACAAGGACCTGCGGGATGGGCGGATGCTCATCAAGCTGCTGGAGGTGCTCTCCGGAGAGATGCTGGTAAAGCCCCTCTCTGTGCTGGACTTCTTCCTGGACTCATGGCCGGTGCCATCAGCCCCATTTTAGGAAAAGACATGGTCAGGGTACCTTCAATTCTCATGGTCTGCCAGGGTTTCTCCTTGTTCTTTTGGAATTCCCGATACTTAGAATGTCAAGGGTCCACATGGCGGACTAGGTCTTCTGACCTCTTCCCAGAGCTTCTTGTCCCTTCTGACCAAACCCACAATGGACAGTTCATTGAGCTCTTACTATGTGCCAGGCACGCTTCTCATAGAAGCCATGCAAAGCACTGTTGTTCTCACTGGAGTCTGAGCCTCTGGGGCTGCCTGTAAGGGCCTGAGCCTTAGCCTCCTCACATGCTGTTGGAGAATTTACATCTTTCCTGGAAGCCAGAGGAAAGTATGGAAGGTAGCTTAGCCATGTGATTTCCCACATGTGCTAGTGGAATCTCTTAGAGACCCTCTCGGCAGACCCCACCTGATGGTACCATGGCCTCTGAAGGACAAGTAGGTGAAAGCGCTTGTTTTGCTCTGTTACTTCCTTGGTGATCTTGGGCCTGTCAGATAGGACCCTCTTTGCTTCCATTTCCACGATGCATAGACTGAGAACAAGGATACGTGTACCTGAGGAAGTACTCTGAGAACCTTGGGGTTTGAATGAAAATGTACCTCACCTTTTCAACTCCAGGCTGAAGTTCTCTCTCTTACTTCTTTTGAAATACCACTGAAGAGTATTACCCTTGAGATCCCTTCGAATGGGACATTTAGCATCCTCGATGAGCCCCTTGGGTTTGAGTTGGAGGCATTTAGTGCAGGGAGGAGCATGATCGGCGGGCACGGGTCCGTTATCAATCACCAAGCTTTAAATCATTCTTGTCACTGACCTGCAGTAATTAGTTCTTAGAACTGTGTCTGGAGCATAGTAAGTGCTCAATTAACTGTTTGTCCTATTATTGTGTTCGAAGGCCATTTGGTGCCTGCTCAGAAGGCTATATTCAGACCCAAAAGGGCACCCATGCAGCCTGGTTGCCAAGCTCTGAGTCCTCACCACAGGGAACCTCCTACCTTTGCTAAAAGGAAAGCAAGAGGGACCAGTTGGCCAGGAGAGTGGAGGGTGGTGCTGATGGCAGGAGCTGGTTCAGCCTGCAAGACACCTGTGTGATCCCTCTGTGCCAACTGATGCCATTGCTGTCCCCTAGCCAAGGCCCACCAAGGGAAAGATGCGCATCCACTGTCTGGAGAACGTGGACAAGGCCCTGCAGTTCCTCAAGGAGCAGCGTGTGCACCTGGAGAACATGGGCTCCCACGACATCGTGGATGGCAACCACCGCCTGGTCCTGGGCCTCATCTGGACCATCATCCTCCGCTTCCAGGTGGGTCCCAGGGAGGAATTCAAGGAGGCCTCTTGGCACTTAGGGATCGTACAAAATAGTGACTAGAGACCAGTGAGTGTGCACCTTCTGGGAGTCTAGAAACCCATCTACGGGACAGAGATCTTGGAAAGAGAGCCTATCCTGTGTCATCCCAAAGTGCTGAAGCTCAGGGGCATCCCTCTGTTGTAGAGCAGCGTCTTGAGGGACACCATAGAAGTCAACAAGAAATAACAATAATCAGGGTCCAGATTATTCCTGAGGACATTTGGAAAGGGTGAGGGAAGGAAAGCAGGGCTTTTGACCCGCTGGCTTGAGGGTGGCCAGGAGGGAGAAGAGAACAGCCAGCCACCGACAAGGCCTCATCGCAGTGGTCCTGGAGGTCATAACAGCAGGACGAAAGGGCAGGGGGAACCGCTAATGAAACACTGCATCATCCAGCTTTCCTGTTGTTCTTCCATCCTGGGGGGGCATCGCACTGACCAGAGGAATCAGGGCGTGGTGTCGTCGATTCTCAGCGTCCTGCTAGCGTTTCCCAACTTAAGCTGTCTCCTCTGACGTGAGGAAGCCATCCCATGTGCTCGGGCAGACTGAGGCGACAGGGACCAGGGCCTCAGGGTGGTGTTGCTGCAGAGTCGGTGCGGTGAACGGATGGCTGCAGAGGAGGACAGAGGAAGGGCGTCCCTCAGGGATCTGTGCTAAACTGCTCCCCCCGCCCTCTCTCTCTGCCATCCTCAGATTCAGGACATTGTTGTCCAAACTCAGGAAGGTCGTGAGACGCGGTCAGCCAAAGACGCGTTGCTGTTGTGGTGTCAGATGAAGACCGCAGGGTACGTGTGCCTCGGCAACCCGCCACTACCACATTCCCCACCTGCCTCTGGCTCCCCCCGGGGCTGCCATCCCCAAGGGACACTAAGAATCACCACCTAGAACTGTAATCGCTCCAACATTATCAATGCTGCCTGTCCTGACCTGGTGCTTGGGGCTGAGGCAGGTTCTTTTCTAAAGTTGCCTGAGGTCAGACTGTGGGGCCTGTTGGGTGTGTAGGCCACCGTCATGGGAGAGCGTCTTTGTGTGGCTTAGGTCTGCCCCCTGGTGTTGAAGTAGCTCAGAAGGGTCAGATCTGTTCCTCTCCTGGCATATTGGCCCTCAGTTCACACACTTGTTTATGGCTCCAAAAGAATCTATTTCTCAGGGTTTTTTGTGGGTTTTTTTTTGGTACTGGACATTGAATCCAGGGGCATTTAACCACACTGAGTCAAAACCTCAGCCCTTTTTTGTATTTTATTTAAGAGACAGGATCTTGCTGAGTTCCTCAGGACCTTGCTAAGTTGCTGAGGCTGGCTTTGAACTCACGATGCTCCTGTCCCAGCCTCCCAAGCTGATGAGATTACAAGCATGAGCCACCACGTCCAGATATTTCTCAGATCATTTTTTTTTGGGGGGGGGAGGTGGGGGTAGGTACCGGGAATTGAACTCAGGAGCACTTGACCACTGAGTCATATCCTCAGCTTTATTTTGTATTTTGTTTAGAGACAGGGTCTCACTGAGTTGTTTAGGGCCTCACCATTGCTGAGGCTAGCTTTGAACTTGTGATCCTCCTGCCTCAGCCTCCCAAGCCAATAGGCTCACAGGTGAGCGCCACCGCACCTGGCCTATTTCTCAGATCTCACTGTTTCTCTTGAATATTTTAGGTACCCCCACGTCAATGTCACCAACTTCACCTCCAGCTGGAAGGATGGCCTGGCCTTTAATGCCCTGATCCACAAGCACCGGTAAGAGGAAGGAGAGAGCTGTGGGGACGGACTGGGTAGTTGGATGTGTTGCACTTAACACAGAGGCCAAGGGAAGGCTCCTCTGCTGTTTTTACTCCTTTCGCCCTTGGCCTCCCTAGTGTCCATGCTTCCCTTAAGTTCCATTCCCACCTGATGCCCACTTCCTCACCAGCTGGTGCTCACAGCAGCCCCTCTCCGCTGTTCCCGTCTCTCATTTCTCCTTTTTGGCCACCTTCCTGCATCTGTCCAGTGTCTTTCCATCATGCTAGGGCTGTCCATCTTTGTCTCCAGGCCTGACCTGATCGATTTTGATAAGCTGAAGGACTCCAATGCCCGGCATAACCTAGAACATGCATTTGATGTGGCTGAGCGCCAACTGGGCATCATCCCGCTCCTCGACCCTGAAGGTGAGCCAGCCCCCCTCACTATTCTAGAGAGAGCCGGGCTGAAAGGGTTCCTGGAGGCTGGCCAGGTGCCAGGTGCACTCAGGCACGGGGAGGGTGTGGGGACAGGCCAGGGCTCTGCACTGGACCAACTCATCAGCTCCAAGCAGGTTCCAAGCACCTCCCCTGCCTGTACACAGATCTAGTGTGGACCTTGGATCCCTCTCTCTGCCTTTGTAATTTGTGGTCCTGCTGTGCATTTCATCACCGTGTGAATCAGACCTTCTACTCTCACCCCATTGGCTGTCACTTGATGCCTATGGTTGAACTTGTGCCGGAGGAAGAGGGGCTGAACCTCAGCCTGACCTTTCTGGCTTTGGTTTGGTGCTGAGAGGGCACCCTTTCCCCTTACAGATGTCTTCACAGAAAACCCCGATGAGAAATCCATCATCACGTATGTGGTGGCATTTTACCACTACTTCTCCAAGATGAAGGTGCTGGCAGTGGAGGGCAAGCGTGTCGGCAAGGTACTGAGCTCTTCTGTCAGTACAGCATCATTCTTTCCATTTGCCAGCCCCAGGCCCTGTCCAGTCTGAGAGCTTCAGGTCTGGGCCCCCAGCTACAGCACGTGTGTGTGTGTGTGTGTGTGTGTGTGTGTGTGTGTGTGTATCTAAAGCATTCTGTCAAACTCTCCAGCTGACTTCCAAAGCAGATCTTTGTCCAGAAAGAGGTTTCAGAGATTTCCACCTGCAGCTCCTAGTGTCTTCCGCATGGAGACCTCATGAACATTCCCAAAGCAACCCCTGTGGGCTTATTTGGTTTGTCTGTGGCTTCAGACCTCTGAGGCTCCCATGGTTTACCAGAAACCCACCCCTCTGTACAGAACCTCAGGTCGGATTCCTTTCCCTTGCTGAGTCATTAACTTCTCAAGGATAGGAACCATTTCCCATTCATCTGTGTGTGTCTGGTATTTAATAAAGATGGTTCTCAATTCCTAAGAAACATTTTTGGATAAATGAATCCCTGTTTTTAAATAAATGAATCCCTAGCCACTCAAGAACTGGTATCCTGGTGCAGTGAGCTTACTAATCTTTTTTTGTTTTGTTTTGTTTTTAGTTTTAGTGGGACACAATATCTTTATTTATTTTTATGTGGTGTTGAGGATCGAACCACTGAGCCCCAGCCCCAGCCCGAGCTTACTAGTATTTTATAGGGTTAGAAGAAGGGGGCAAATTCTCCTGAACCCCAGCTCTCTGCCAATTTTGCAAGAGGGCTTCACCTCTTTCCAGCCCACCTCTTCTGCCTTAGCCACATTCTGGGTCTCAGGGGACAAACCCAACTTAGAACTCTCCAGGGCTTGAGAGATGGGAACCCACTTCAGGCACCTTGATTTTGAGCCCCATTGGTGACCTCAGCAGTGGAGATGAGAATGACTGAAAAAGCAATTCCTTAGGTCATTGACCACGCCATTGAGACTGAGAAGATGATTGAAAAGTACAGTGGGCTAGCCTCAGACCTACTCACTTGGATCGAGCAGACCATTAATGTCCTGAACAGCCGCAAGTTTGCCAACTCGCTGACCGGCGTCCAGCAGCAGCTGCAGGCCTTCAGCACCTACCGCACAGTGGAGAAGCCACCCAAGTAAGGGCACTTGGGAGGGTGTGGTTGTCGAGGGCTACCTGACTGTTCAAAGGTAGAGCCTGGCTCTGGGTGTTATGAAGTGTATCCATGGGCCACAGCCTCAAGATTCAAGAGCTGCATGCACATCTGTCACCAGCATCATGCCCCTCTTGGCCACCCTACTCCCAAGTCATCAATTTATAGGAAACAGGCATTGATGAGAAACCCTGACTCATAACCAAGGAAGGTATTTTGTAGAACCCCTGCCCCCACCCATTGAGGCGCAGGAAAGGAACTTGAGGCTTCTGAGTCTCCTTGGAGCCCTAGTTTTGGAGAGCTCTGCTTTTGTCTGTGTCTTGAGCTGCAGGTTTGTTTTCTGGAGATGACCTCTGTATTTTCAGCCTCTGAGCTCTCTGTGTGGGGCCTTGTGATCATCAAGTATATCCATCTCTGCCTCTCCCATCTGTCACTGCTCCTCTGCAAAGCACTAAGCCTGCTGCTCAGAATCTCAGCACCACCCCACCACATGTATACACATACACACAACCATGCAGACACATATGTGGGCACACACAAAACTGCATGTGCATGCACATGTGCACAAACAACCACACACATGCATAGATCTGTGCACACAATCATGGATGCGCACACACAACCATGGACACACAGGAACGTATTCCCAACTGTGCACAAACAGTGCATCCACACATGCACACGAACACACATACACCACACACACATGCATGTGTGTACAATGCAGTTATGCAGGCACATATATACTCACAACCATGTGCACACATACATGCATGTGTCCACAAACATGCACACAAACATGTATGTGCATGTGTGGTCTCCCTTCTCATCTCCCACACTCTCCATTCAAGACTCTCAAACAGGGAAAGGTTAGACACAGAGCCTAGAATGTTCTATAAACAAGGATCTGTCTTTTAGCCTGACACTTTTAAAGTCCTAAATTCAATACAGATAGTATTCCTTGTGGGTCTACCAGGCACTATACACAGGGTGTTACCCTTGGTTGTATAGACAGTGCTTCAAGGACTTAGCCCTCTTAAGTGCCTCTGAGCACTGAGATCCATCAGGCTGAGCTTGTGGTGGACACCTGGCTTATAGCCAATCCCAGCTGCCATGTGAAGGGTGTTGACATAAGTAGCCCCCTGAGTTTCATGAAGACGTGTAAAAGTCCCCAGTTACGTGGAGCTTAGAGCCCATGTGGCAGACATCAGTCCTGCTACCAGTTCTTGTCTCCTGTACCCACAATCCTCCCAGAGCCCATCCTTTCCTGACCCCTTGAAAACATCTGGCCTATAGGACTTATTGGAAGATCCAGCTTATTAGCACTTGGGGGGAAAGTTGCATTCAGCACAATATGTTCTTATGTGGATAATGCTGCTCCTAAGGTTTTATTGACTCAATTTAAAAAAAACTATCTAAAGAGCTAGTCAGAAGCCTTCATCCTTTGCAGAACAGGGAAGAGTGTCTTTATGTCAATTGCTAAAACCTGATATCTACCAGAATATTTCAGTTAACTGTTCCCTGTGGAAGCAAATGATAAGTGCTGTGTTAGCCACTGTGTTTTCTCTCATATGCGTTATGAAAACCCAAACCCCCTAAGATCTCCCTTGGTGAGAATGATAGATGTTGTAACAGGTAAGCAGACCTGAGGCTTCCCTTTACTTTTCCTTTGTTTTTAAATCAAATATACTTTGCTGTCCAAGATCCAAAAACCTCTGTTGTTGTCAGCAAGCAATTTGGCCATGAGGATCATGACACCAATCTCCTACCTCTGTTTTCTTGACAGGTTTCAGGAGAAGGGGAACCTGGAAGTCCTACTTTTTACCATCCAGTCTCGGATGAGAGCTAATAATCAGAAAGTGTATACGCCCCACGACGGGAAACTAGTGTCTGACATCAACCGGGTACCGTGGTGTTTTCCATTATGCATTCTCAGTGGTGGGCTGAGCTCCTGATGCAGGCATGCGGAATGGCCCCTGGACGAGGTTAAACCAAGCCAGTTTGTTTAGCGGTATTAGCTGCTTGCTGGCTATTTGGAGGCGTTGTTCTGAGAGATCAAACTCTACCCACCATCTTTTTTTGTTCAACTCCTTATTCAGATACTCAGAACTATTCTTTGGAGCCAGGTGCATAGCCTGTCCCCAATAGAACCTTGAATTTATCTTTGAATATGGAATATTAATTACTTATAACAAAAGAGAAATGCCTGAAGATGTTTCCAAGGGTTGGAGGTAATCCTTTAGTCAACAAGTATTTACTGAGCTTCCAGAGAGTTGAAAAACACGATATCGGGTCTAGAGTCTGAGGCAGATTTAGGGGAAGAGGGAAGCGAGAGGTCACGACCGGTGCTCCTCCACTCTTTGGTTGGCCCAGACACGAAGCCCGAGCTTTCAACTGCCACCACATCGCCCAAGAGCATGGAGATTTACCTAGAATCCCGAAATCACTGTGTGTCGGGTGAAAGAGATGGGAGCCCAAAGCCACCCGTTTCTCCTGTGCCCCAAGAATTCTCCTTCTGCCCCACACAGGCCTGGGAAAGTCTGGAGGAAGCTGAGTACCAGAGGGAGCTGGCCCTGAGGAGCGAGCTCATTCGGCAGGAGAAGCTGGAGCAGCTGGCCCGGCGCTTTGACAGAAAGGCTGCCATGAGAGAGACGTGGCTCAACGAAAACCAGCGCCTTGTGACTCAGGTAATGGGGATGCACTTGGGGATGGCAGGAGAGGGGAGTGCTTCAGAGGCCCCAGCTCTCAACTGACTTGGAGCCTGATCGGCCTCTCAACAGCAGCTCGATAAGCTTCTCCTCACCCTTGTAGCCCAGCTCCTTGAGATTGGCTGGATTAAGAATGGTTTCTGAGGAAGAACTCTCTGGAATTTATTGTCTGTCTTTTTTTTTTTTTTTCTGTGCTGGGGATCCAACCCAGGCCTTACCCATGCTAGTCAAGCACTCTATCACAGAGCCCTATACCCCCAGCCTGTATTAAATTTCCTTTTTAGGAAAGAGCCTCATAGTCCAGAAGTGGCCCCTAAAGTTGTCTTACGTGGGCTGTAGCATCAGCAAAAGTGAGGGGTCAGAGTTGACACTAAATGATGGTTCTCTGGGAAAGGTGAAATCAGATGCACCTTTTGGAATCTAAGCCTCTAGGCTTGGGACATATTTTACCAGCTAAGAATGGACCCCAGGGCTGATTCTCCATCAGAGCATCTGTTCCCTCCTACTTAGAGCTTAGAATGAAATTAAATTCTGTCCAGAAAGGGGGTAGCGAGTCTATTGAGAGCAATGGAGAGTGTACGTGCGCCCCAGATAGCACAAGGGTAAACCATCTGTTCGCAGCTTTGTGGCTTCTGAGAGCAAGCAGTCCTTCCTACCCAGAATCAGACAGGTCCTCTCTTGGCAGGGTGGGGGAGTGCCAGCAGGCCACCAAAGCTCTGCTAGTAATACGCCTGTCACATCACCCACGAGTGTGGCACAGAGAATAAAATAAGGGACTGCTTTTAAAGGTTCTTGCAAGACATTTCGTTTTTGGAACTTGGCTCTGATAAGATAGACTGCCAAAAGACAGCAGACTGTCTCCTCGCTGGGAGTGCGCTTTCCCACCCAGCCGTTGTGCTGAAGGGACCTGCTCGCTCTCTACATTTGGGAATGAACTTGGGGGAATCTGATGGAACTGCGTATTGTTGTCCCTGGGGTACAGGATAACTTTGGGTACGACCTGGCAGCTGTGGAGGCTGCCAAGAAGAAGCACGAGGCCATCGAGACTGACACAGCTGCCTACGAAGAGCGGGTGAAGGCCCTGGAGGACCTGGCCCAGGAGCTGGAGAAGGAGAATTACCACGACCAGAAGCGCATCATGGCCCGCAAGGACAACATCCTGCGCCTGTGGAGCTACCTGCAGGAGCTGCTGCGGTCCCGGCGCCAGAGGCTCGAGACGACCCTGGCCCTGCAGAAGCTCTTTCAGGACATGCTGCACAGCATCAACTGGATGGACGAGATCAAGGTGGGCCCCAGGGACCACCTACCCCTTCCCCTACCCACCCCAAGCGGGTTCACCATGGACCTTAATGGCCCTGCAGTTAGCATATGCTCCGTTAGATACCGTTTAGCCAATCACATCCCTGAAGCAAAATGGAGAAACTGAGGCAGTAGAGTGTCAACATCATCTGCCTGTCTGCTGCTTGGCTCATTCTGCTCCATCCAGGCAGATGTCACCATCCCACGTGCACAATATTCCCAGTGACCAAGAAATCTTGGGTTTGTGGTCACTGGGGGCCAGCCTGCCGGATCAAGAAGAGACAGGCATTAATCAGGAGCCTGGAGAATCAGGCTGACACTGCTTGGAATCCACTCACAGCATAGGTCCAACCAGAGTCTGAACTCTCCCCTGTACTCCACTGGGTCTTGACCAAGGAAGTCACATCAGGTTGACTGCAGAGCCTTGAGACTGATGTAGTAGATGAATATGGGGCTTGGGCTTTCCGTAGGACTGTCCATGGGTGATTCCAACGGGCACCCTCTGCATGAACTCCTGCTCTGTAGTTTATTCTGTCCTGAGCAGCAGCTCAGATACATGGGCATGCCCTTGGGAGGGGTCCCATCTCTTTACTTCTTTTTGTCTGCTCTATCATGTCCTCCACCAGGCTCACCTGTTGTCTGCTGAGTTTGGGAAGCACTTGTTGGAGGTTGAGGACTTGCTACAGAAGCACAAGTTGATGGAGGCTGACATTGCCATCCAAGGGGACAAAGTCAAGGCCATCACTGCAGCCACCCTGCAGTTCACTGAGGGGAAAGGTGAGCTCAAAGGTGTCTCCTGTGGCCAGAGCCCCATCCTCTGGCCTGACACCCACTTTGGATATATCTTTAGAATTCTGCTTCTTTCATCAAGTGATAGTGCATGAAGCTTGAGGATAGCCAAGCTCTCCAGATAGCAGGCAGCTGCCTTGGAATCTATACTCAGGAAACATTCAGAGTACTAATAAGACATCGTCCATCTTCCATTCTCTTTGCTAGTTCATTATGGCTGAGACCATTTAAATTTTTAGTTTCTGGTCTTAAATAGAAGATCTCACTGCCTCCTTAAAATTTCATTCTAAACTTTTTAATATCATAGACTGGGGATATAGCTCAGTGGTAGAGTACATGCCCGCCACACACAAGGCATGATTGCACATAAGCAGTTTGAATGCAATCCCCAATACTGCAAATAAATAAATAAATAAATAAATAAATAAAGTTGTATCATGCGTTTCTATTGAGAACCGATTTAACTTTTAATCTCTCTTATTCCTAAAGTTTAGACCAATGATAAAGAATTTGGCCTGACCTCTGAGTAACTGAGAACTCTGGCATCCAATCCCAAAGCCCCAACAAGATAGCAGCTTCAAGAGTGTATGGTTTTTAATCTGGTAACCGAGCTGAAAGTTGCCTATAAGCCCTTCTCTGTCGTCATCCTCCCTCTTCCTATTCCAGGGTACCAACCTTGTGACCCCCAGATCATCCAGGACCGTGTCAGCCACCTGGAGCAGTGTTTTGGGGAGCTGAGTGACATAGCAGCTGGGCGGAAGGCACAGCTAGAGCAGTCCAAGAGGCTCTGGAAGTTCTTCTGGGAGATGGATGAGGCCGAGAGCTGGATCAAGGAGAAAGAGCAAATCTACTCCTCCTTGGACTACGGCAAGGACCTGACCAGTGTGCTCATCTTGCAGCGCAAACACAAAGCCTTCGAGGATGAGCTGCGCGGGCTGGATGCCCACCTGGGGCAGATTTTTCAGGAGGCCGAAGGCATTATTGCACGCAAGCAGTACGGGTACCCGCGGATAGAGGCCCGCGTCAAGGAGGTGTCGGGCCAGTGGGACCAGCTGAAGGAGCTGGCTGCCTTTCGTAAAAAGAATCTCCAGGATGCGGAGAACTTCTTCCAGTTCCAGGGAGATGCGGACGATCTGAAGGCCTGGCTGCAAGATGCCCACCGGCTGCTCTCTAGTGAAGATGTGGGGCAGGATGAAGGGGCCACACGGGCCCTGGGGAAGAAGCACAAGGACTTCCTAGAGGAGCTGGAAGAGAGCCGAGGGGTGATGGAGCACCTGGAACAGCAGGCTCAGGACTTCCCCCAAGAATTTCGGGATTCCCCCGATGTGACCAACAGGCTACAGGCCCTCCGGCAGCTCTACCAGCAGGTGGTGGCCCAGGCGGACTTGCGTGGGCAGAGGCTGCAGGATGCCCTGGACCTGTATACAGTGTTTGGGGAGACGGATGCCTGTGAGCTGTGGATGGGCGAGAAGGAAAAGTGGCTGAAGGGGATGGAAATCCCAGACACCCTGGAGGACCTGGAGGTCGTGCAGCACAGGTCAGAGGGGCTCAGCCTCTGCTCACCTCCCCAGCCAAGGCTTGGGTGCCACCTTCCACCTCTAGGTCAGCAGGGGTCTCTGAGAGGCAAAGAGATGTCTTTGGTGCAAAGTTCAGGTGGTAGGAGCCCTGAGTTCTGTTCTGGCTTTGTGGCTTTGGGCGCTTCACCCATTGGGCACCTCACAGGGATTTGCTAGTCCAGTTGCTGAGTTCCTTCTCAGCTCTAGCAACCTTTGCTCAAGGAATTGAATGTGGAAAGTAGGAGCTGGTGAGGATAAAGGGGCTGTGAAGCTAGGACTGTGCCAGTTCTAGCTTTCTGTGACAGTCCCTAAACCATAGAACTGCAAGCAGCTGCAGAGACCAGTTTGTAAACTAGCAGTCTGCAAGGCCACCCTCACTTCTGGTGTTCTGATTCCAGCAGCCTTCTGGAAGGGGAGGCATGTTCAGTGTGTGACTGGAGGAGAGGCAGCATTTCAGCAGCCCAAGTTCAGAATCCAGGGATAGAGGAGGATAGAGGCTGCTCCCCAGAGCCATGCTCAGGTTGATGCCTGAAGGTCCTGGGCTCTTACCCAAGAAGGCTGACCTTCATAATCACAAAGCCCACTCCCCTTGGCAGCTCTCCCTTGTCTACTCAGGAATGGAGCATATCCTTGCACTACAGAGGGCATCCTTTGGGTCAGGGTATCAGGGAGTGAAACCAGGTCCAAGAGCAGTAATCAAGACGTTGGAAGTGTGGCCGGTGGTCACTGGGTGATTGCCTCCACTGCCCGTAAACACTCCGTAACCTCTTTAGAGGCCTCCCTTCCCTTCACACTTCTCCATGGAGCCACCAGCCCTCTCCCAACCTGATCCAGGAAATGCTAAACCACGGAATTGAACCCATGAACCAGGAAAGAAGGGTGTGCCAGAATATCTGTCCCCTTTTCCTGCTCACCTGGACAAATGCCTTTAGGAAGCAGAAGGAGAAAGCACCTCACTGCTCCTCATTTTCTCTATCAGGTTTGACATCTTGGACCAGGAGATGAAGACTTTGAAGGGTCAAATCGAAAACGTGAACCTTGCTGCCAACAGCTTGGTGGAGAGTGGCCACCCACGCAGCGAGGAAGTGCGGCGGTACCAGGACCACCTGAACACCAGGTCAGGTGTGGTGGGACTTGGGCTGGGGGTACCTGAAGTATCCCTTGTGTGGCTATGCAGTGCCACATTAGTACCTCCAGGGCCCCTGTCTTTCTCAGCCACAGTCTTATACCTAGACCTGGGGCTGTGCAGCTAGGAGGAAAATCTGTGGTGAGCAGCAGGTTGAGCAACCAGGAGGAGAGCCGCGGTCACTGAGCTTTGATGGCTGCACATGGATAGAAGGGGTTATAGACACTTGCGCTGGAGGGGACTTCTGAGTCCATTTAGATCAGCTGTATGGTATTCATGCCATATTTCCCTGGACATGCTTGGGCAGGGAAAATTGCTTTCTGAGAGCTCTTAAGTACTGTCCATAAAAGAATGCTCCTGCCTGTGCCAAAATGCAGCATCGATAATAAGGTTGGCTTGAATGAAGAGGAGAATTAGCAGGGAGCCTCGAGCAAGTTTCATGGTTGGAACAAAAAACAGGCCCCAAGGAGCCTTTAGAGAGGGGGTGCTTTCAGTGCAGGATGTAATTGCTCATTAGTTCTCGAAGGATCTCTAAGGACAGAGCAAATGCCTGCAGTCTCTGTTTTTACCCTAGGCTGTGCACACACACTGCCACGTGTTCTACACTTAGGCTTGAGCCTCGCTCTGCCTGGGGTAATCTGGAAGATGGGCTTAGGAAAGACCCTGTTGTAAAGAAATGGACCTGCTCAGTGGAGACTCCACTGAGGGCCTAAGGGAAAGCAGGCAGGAGTGAGATAGATACTTTGGAGCTACTAGAATGGGGTTGATTGTCTCAGCACTCAAGGATGGAGACTGTAGTTCAGGAGATCCCTTTGTAAGTCTGGTGTTTATGCAGAGCAGGGAGACACCTCTTCACTCTTCTTTAAGCTTGTTAGGTTGTGTGTGAGAGAGAGGCAGCGGGAGTGATTGAAAGATTGAAAGACTGAGAGATTATTGTAGTTGCTGCTTAACTGAGGAAATTAGAACAGTCGAAATCAGAGAAACTTCCAGATAGGAAGAACTTGTCAGCTGCACAATGAACTGAAGCCAGAGACTCTTGATCTTTACAGACCCCTGATGCATGCCTCATCCCAAGTGAAAAATATCAAAGTGCCTGCCATTCTTAGAGGAGGGAAAATCTGAGGCTTTAATAATGGTAAGATGGTTCTGCATTGAGTCTGAGAGTTGAAAAGGTCCGAGAAGTCATCTGGTCTACCAGGCATGGGAAGCCCACCCTCTCACAATGCAACTCACCCTCTTTGGGGCAACTTCTTTTGGTTAGAATGCCTGATTCCATGTTGAGTGGAAATTGCCTCCTGGAACTTGTACATGTGGCTTTTGTACACTCTGATACTTAGAGATGTTAAAATTTATTCTGATTCATCTTCCATGTGTAGCTCTTCAAATAGTTTTCAAAACAACTGTTCTACTCCTCCACCCCAGTCCTACTTCCCTGCATCTGCTCTTCTCTGTCACTGTGCTTCTCCTCTGGTCCCTATCCTGTCTGTCCTTTAGGCCAGTGCAAGTTCATCTCCTTCCCATTTTCCCAGATGAAAAATGATCTTTCCCTCCTTTGCACTGGTTTCAAGCTTCACATCCGGCGTTGAATTATAATTACAGTCACACATCACTTAACACAGGAATACACTCCGAGAAATGAGTCATTAGGCAATTTCATCATCATGTGACCATTGTAGATAGAGTGTACTTATGTAAACTTAAATGGTCTAGCCCACAACACACCTGTGCTCTAAGGGTGTGTGTGTATGTGTGTGTGTGTTACAGTCTGTTATTCCTAGAGCCACAATGCACAAAACAACATGAGATTAAATCAAGCACAAGAAAAAATTATGCAATCAAGAGACACGGTAAACATGAAATATTTGAGGCTGCTGGCTGACACAGCACACTGTTTCCCAATAAACTTTTACAAGCAGAAGGAGCACACTCTAAAATAACATTCAGGAGTAGGTATAGTTAATATGTAGACTAGTAACATAGAACCAAGGAAGTAGCTCAATGGTACAGCCCTGGCCTAGCACATGCAAGGCCCTGGGTTCAATACCTGGCACCACAAAAAAATACCACTGAGTAACAGTCATTTATTATTGTTATCAAGTATTATGTACTGTACGTAATTGTGTGTGCTAGACTTTATATAACCGGCAATGCAGTAGGCCTTACACCAGCATCACCACAACCAGGTGGGTAACATGCTGCACTGTGACTTTTCTACAACTGCAACATTTCTTAAGTGGTAGGCATCACAAATGAAATATCATTATATGTGCAGGACTGTATGTATGTGTGAGCTGAAGGACTTGCCTACTTTTCCTATAGGCAAACAAAAGGCTGTATCTCTACCTGTGCCCACCATGTTTTGCATAACAACCACATTCTGGTCTTAGGTTCACTCTGTTTGGAATATTCTTTTCCCAGATATCCACTTGGCCTCCTTTCCTACATTCTTGAGGCCTCGGCTCCATGTCAGCTTACTGGAGGAGCCCTCCCTGACCACCCCATGAAAGAAGCACACTGTCCTCACCAGTCCTCTCTGCCTCTGTAGCATAATCTGGCTTTATTTTTTTTTCTTTGCATGTTATCACCCTTGGTGATTACAGATGCATGTATTCATCCCTGCCCACTTGAGTGAAAATAAGATTTTCTATTCTTTGCCATATTCCCAGTGCCCAGGTCAGTGTACTACACACAGCATGTGAAAGTTGTGTGACAGATGCTTAGTGAATGAGTGAACAGGGACAAAGCTGAAATATTTCTGCCTACTTGGCACATATGAGTCATTCAAATGCTCATCGAATGTGTGATCATCTTCACTCTGCATTCTAGTTAACCAAGATTTTAGATTTTTTAGAAAAATCTTGGGCCCAGGACCAACACTGGGTTCCCAGTGTTGCCTGATGCCAGTAAATAGAGTGGATATACCAACTTCCTCCTTGGAGATGGTGCTATGTAAGTGTGGATTGGGAGGAAGACTAGACCCAACCCCAGCTTCTCTCCTTATGGGGGCTTCACTTGGTGGCTGCATGGAGGCCACACAGGAAAGGCCTGGACAATCACGTTGGGTCCTCTTGCCCAGGGACACAGCCAGACTCTCTTGCAGGGGCATTTCACTGTCAATTCAGAATGATTTTACACCAACTTGGAGAAAGCCTTCAGCTTCTTTCCCCTGTCTTCCCGCCCTCAGAGGAGCATCTGTGCACCAGGCACAGAATCCCCCAGAGCACAGGGACCTCATCGTCTAGGAGGAGAGCTGAGAAGTCCTCAGGTCTTGCTTTTCTCGCTCATGGTCTTCCCGATCCCTTCCCATGGGAAAGCCTTCTTTCTGCAGACCTGTCTTTCAGAGTAGACTATCCACTGTTGTCTACTTTGGGAATGACACAGTGCCTTCCACCTGGCCTGTCTACCTAGGCCCTCCACTTCCAACACCTGGGTACTGGGATACAAAGATGAAAGAGAGTCTCAGGATCCTCCTCCTCCTCCTCTTCTTCTTCAAATATTTTTAGTTGTATGCCGCAGTCTGGCTGGGCACAAAATCACGAGCCACTCAAGCAGGAACAAACTTTATTTTTGAAACTGCCGCCAATACCCCATACACATCCGGGAAGACGCCGATCCACACACGCGGCGTTCTCCTGGGACCCCAAAACAAGTTCCTCCCCCGAATTCCCTCCTACTGTACTTCCCCAACCAATGGGAACTCTCCAGGAGTCCCATAGCAGGCCGAGGTGAACAGCAGGAGTCCAATATCCATATGAATGCAAATCTTAACATAATCATATCATCTCAATGGCTAGCTGGCGTCACCTTTCAACCAAAAATGCCATGCATCATATTACTTGGCTGTGGCTCTTAGCATCTGCCCCCTTCTGTTTAATTAAGCAACAGGCACAATACTTTTATATTTATATTTATTTTTATGTGGTGCTGAGGATTGAACCCAGTGCCTCACATATGCTAGGTGAGCGCTCCACCTCTGAGCCCCAGCCCCAGCCCCTCAGGGTCCTCTTCTTAAATAGCTCACTTCAGTGGAGGCACAGCTCAGGTGGCACCTGTGAAATCTGTCTTCATCTCCTCATCGCTCCTTACAGCTCCCTTCATCCTCTCTGCCTTATTTGTGCCATGTACATGGTCCTTTATACAGTAGATATTTCGTGAGCTTGGCTTATTTTTTTCTCTAAGTCGTATACTCCATAGGTCAAGATCTGGTTTTGTCAGTATTCTCCCAAAGTCTAATCTAATGCTTCATTCCCTTGTGGGTAATAGAAGAGAGATGGGTTCAATTGGTGCATGAGCAGTGCACATCCTCTCATGTACTTATATATTATAATGGTACAGAATGAGAAAGCCTGGGCCAGGGAGGTACCTCTGGTAATCTTGCCTAGCTGATAGGCAACTCTTTTTTTTTTTTTTGTACTGGGGATTGAACCCAGGGGTGTTTAACCACTGAGCCACATCTCCTGCCCTTTTTTATATTTTATTTAGTGACAGGGTCTCACTGAGTTGCTTAGGGCCTCACTAAATTGCTGAGGCTGACTTTGAACTCATGATCTTCCAGCAGAAAGCCTCCTGAGCTTCTGGGATGATAGGTGTGTGCCACCGTGCCTGGCTTGATGGGTAACTCTTTAAAAGAGGCTTATGTGCTGTGGAGCAACCCAGGTCCCTGGGACATCTGCCAGACCTTAGTATATTTCCCTGTTTCACAGCAACACTGCACTTGATGGTTAAGATAATGTTACTCATTTTAATTAAGATCCCAGCCAAAGTCTTCCTCCCTCTCCTCTTTCTCTTCTTCCTCTTCCTCCTGCTCTTTTTTCACCAGGCCTCTTTTCTTTTAGGCTCTAGGGAATTTTTAACATGTCTTGGGCAGGGCAGGGTTTCTCTGGCACTCTGTGTCCTAAAGTATCCTTGAAGTTAATCAAGTGAGCTTTCTAATTATGTTCAACATTTCTAAAACTCTGGGGAAGTTGTATACAGATGCTTCGTGACTTATGATGGAGTTACAGTCTGAAAAGTCCATTGTAAACTGAAAACATTTTAAGTAGACAATGCATTTTGGCTAGGCACAGTGGCACGACTCCCAGCTACTTGGGAACCTAAAGTAAGAGGATTCCTTGAGACCATCCTGGGCAACATAATGAGACCCTGGCTCAAAAAAGAAAATAAAATGCATTTTCTCTGCCTAACCTACCAAACATCCTAGTTTAGAACACAGAACACCAGAGAGCATCCATTATTTACCCTCATGGTCTCATGGTTGACTGGAACAGCAGCCCACTGCCCCTGCCCAGAATCTCCAGGGAATATTGTAATTTTGATCAATAGCCCAGGAAAAGATCAAAATTCAAAGGATGGTTTCTACTGAATGCCTGTTGCTTCTGCACCACTGAGAAGTTGAACTTTGTGTTTGCCCAAAGTCCAGCTACACGTGCGACCTCGACTTGCAAGTTCCCTTACCTGTGGTTGGGAATCACATCACTGCTTGCCCCTTGCTGATCAGAGATCTGATTGTTGGTTAGATAGCTCTTGAGTAAAATTAGACAAATGAATTTTGCTCATCCAGTTTGTTAGGTAGATACTTTTTGTTTTTCAGCATACGAAGTCTATGGTGGGGACTGGGTGGAAATCTGGGAAGGGATACCCTCTAGGCAGAGTTAAGGAACAAGGTATCTCTCTTTCCTCTGGGTCTCATCCCACTCTGGCAGGTGGCAGGAATTCCAGAACATGGTGTCAGAGCGGAGGGAGGCGGTGGACTCAGCCCTCAGGGTGCACAACTACTGCGTGGACTGTGAGGAGACCGGCAAGTGGATATCAGACAAGACTAGCATTGTAGAGTCTACAAAGGACCTGGGGCGGGACCTGGCGGGTGTCATTGCCATCCAGAGAAAGCTGACAGGGCTGGAGCGTGATGTGGCCGCAATCCAGGCCCGTGTGGGTGCCCTAGAGCGTGAGTCTCAGCGGCTGATGGAGTCACACCCCGAACTGAAGGAGGACATTGGGTCGCGGCAGGCATATGTTGAGGAGCTGTGGAAGGGCCTGCAGGAAGCCCTGAAGGGCCAGGAGGACTCGCTGGGTGAAGCCAGTCAGCTGCAGGCCTTCCTGCAGGATCTAGATGACTTCGACACCTGGCTGTCCTTGGCCCAGAAGGCTGTGGCTTCTGAGGACATGCCTGAGTCATTCCCAGAGGCTGAGCAGCTCCTGCAGCAGCATAAATCCATCAAGGATGAGATTGATGGACACGAAGAAAACTTCAAGAAGGTGAAGGCCGCCGGAGAGAAGGTGATCCAAGGCCAGACAGAGCCGGAGTATGTGCTTCTAGGCCAGCGACTGGAGAATCTAGATGCTGGCTGGGACGCCCTGTGCCGGATGTGGGAGGGCCGCGGCCGTTCCCTCGAACAGTGCCTCGGCTTTCAGGAGTTCCAGAAAGATGCCAAGCAGGCCGAAGCCATCCTCAGCAGCCAGGTAGAGAGGCGTGCAGGGCTGGGGCTCTCTTGGGGCAACGTCACTGGTGGTGAGACTTCAGATGAGCCGTAGAACTTTGGGGCCAAATGATGCTTTCCTTGGGCTCTTCATAGTGATTAACTGGGGTGGGGATGGGGGTCTCTTTCTTCTTCCTCATGTGCCTTTTCCAGCCTTGAGTCCCAGACTGCCTTATTCTCGGGTCAGTCAGAAGTTACAGAAGTGAATCTTGCCCTGGTTGGCTCCCCTTCCGTGTGACTTTAGACACACCGTTCACTGGGTACCCTGGGTACTCTTTGCCCCCAGCATAGAGTCTTCTTTTTGCCCAATTCTAAGGGACGCCATTCACACCCCAGCCTCTGTGACTGCATGTGGTGTTAACTGCTTGGCAGGAGCCCTCACCACCTCCTCAGCTAGTCTTCATGCCTTGTCTGGAAACTTCCTTCACAGGAATACACTCTGACTCACACGGAGCCCCCAGACTCCCTAGAAGGTGCAGAGGCTGGGATCCGCAAGTTCGAGGATTTCTTGGTGTCTATGGACAGCAACCGGGAAAAGGTCTTGAGTCCCGTGGACTCTGGAAACAAGCTGGTAGCTGAGGGAAACCTGTACTCTGACAAGATCAAGGAGAAGGTGCAGCTGATTGAAGAAAGGTATTCTCTGCTTCGAGCTACCTAGACTACCCAGGGGGTTTGGGGTGCTGGGCAAGGGCCCAGACTCGGCGTTATGGTGATGGGTTTTGGCTTCCCTTCTAGACACCAGAACAACAATGAGAATGCCCAGAAGCTCTCGGTTCTTCTGAGAGACAACCTAGAGCTACAGAACTTCCTCCAGAACTGCCAGGAGGTGAGGCCAGCAGGCAGGGCTTGCTTTCCAGGAGATTGCTGTCTGGGAGCAAAGTGTCCTAGAGGTGGGAGGTCACAGGGATCCTTTCTCACCTAGGAGTGGTAGGATTTCACGAATGGAGAACTGAGGGTCCTCAGTTGCCTAGGACATCCTCTTAATCTTCAATTCCATATCCTTCCTTCCCCCCACCTCCCAACAAATCCAAAAAGTCATCCTTTGATTGGCCAGATTTAGAATAGGGATTCTCAAGGAGTAGTCTGAGAATTCTCTGTATTGGAATCACCCAAGGGCCTGAACAGGACTAGCTTCAAGAGCGTGTAACCATGTGCTTGGTAATGTCCTGCTGTAGCCGTCTGAAAACTTGTGATACCTTTGAACATCTGTATTTTGCTCTGGGCCTTGCAAATTGTGGAGCCAGTCTTGGCCCTTGTTAAAGCAGACTCCTGGGCCCCACCCCGGCACTGTTAAGTCAGGACCTTAAGGAACAGGAGAGAGAAGGATGCATCTGAAACAAATCTCCCAATCGGAAAACTGCTGGCTCAGAAGGTCCTTGCTCATCTGGGACCCACTCTATCAGGAAAGACTTGAATCTGCCCTCCCAAGTCCTTCCATTGACAGGAATTCCTTTGTCATGGGGCTTTCCCTGACTTCCTCCCTACAATCCCCTTTCTTCCCAGTCCAGACAATTTTGTATTCATCTCCCTCTGCCCTTGGCACAAGGCAAGCTTGGTATGGTGCCAGGACATCTTGGAAGCATTGAATGCTCATTACAGTTCTTCCTTTCTTTTTAATTATAAGATCTGTCCCTGGCCTCTCCCTCACATACCATTTTCTCTGTGTTTATTAATGATTTCTCAACTACTGCCAAGGAGGGATTTTATCTATCCATTCAGTAAAAACTTACTGAGCTCCTATAATATACCAGGCCCTGTGCTAGATCCTGGAAATAGGGAGAGAAGAATAAATAATCCCTGGTCTCACATCGCATACTCTCTAGTAAGGAAAATATATCTATGGTCACATTATAGCCTAGGGATCCAGAGTTAAGAGATTAGTTCTCTTCGGTGCTCATGCTTCCTCCCCTGGATCTCTTTCTGGACAAAAATGTACAGTCAGGGAATGTTGGCAGTTGGCAATGACAACCTGCCATCAGACCATCAGACTCTTTCTGCCCACAGCTTACTCTTTGGATCAATGACAAATTGCTGACTACCCCGGATATCTCCTATGATGAAGCTCGCAATCTTCACAACAAATGGCTGAAGCACCAGGCGTTTCTAGCAGAGCTGGAGTCCCACCAAGGGTGGCTTGAGAACATTGATGCAGTAAGTAGAATGAGTGGGTGGTGGGAAACTCTCTGCTCAGATATTGTTTTGGTCAGCATTTTTGTTGCTTGGACAAAAACAATAAAAAAAAAACTAACAAGAACAATTTTAGAGGAGGGGCTCATGGCTTCAGAGGTCTCAGTCTGTGGATGGCTAGCTCCATTGCTCTGGGCCCAAGATGAGGCAGGACTTCATGGCCAAAAAGTGGGGTGGAGGAAATCAGGTCAAGACATGGCCACCAAGAAGCAGAGAGAGGTTTCCACTCAACAAGGACAAAATATAGATCCTAAAGGCAAGCCCCAGGAACCCACCTCCTCCAGCCATACCCTACCTGCCTACAGGGGATTGATGCAGTGATTAGATTAAAACTCTCATAACCCTATCATTTCACCTCTCAACTTTCTTGCATTATCTCACACATGAGCTTTTGGGGGACACCGAATATCTCAACCATAACAGATATACGCATGAGAATAGAGCTTCACCTACAACAAAGACACTGTCTTGAAGCTTACTGGACAGTATAGAATTTGGCAGTGAAAAAACCTTTTCTAAATAGTTATTCAATCTTCAGAGATCCCGATTCAGCAAGTCTTTTTTAAAAAAAAATTTTTAGTTGTAGATGGACACAATATCTTTTTTATTTTATTTTATTTTTACATGGTGCTTAGGATCAAACCCAGTGCCTCAAACATGCCAGGCAAGCGCTCTACTATTGAGCCACAACCCCAGCCCCAGCAAGTCTCATTAAGTCTGGTCATAACCGGTGCCTCTTCTGGATCCCCTGATTTGGGACAGTCCAGGGCAATGAAGACACACCCCCGTTGGAGCTTTCAACATCCGTGCTAGGACAGTAGATGTTTCTGTTTGCCTTTTATTATCCTTACCAGGACTCCAGTACTGTCCTGACAGGGTCAGGGGAATACATGAAATGACCAGAGTCATGCAAGGAAGCTATTAACCCTCATTGTTTGGATGGGCAAAATTACCAGGAAGAAATCATTCATAGCCCTCATAATCCTCTGGATAGAGGACTGCTCTCTAATGAGCTTGCCCAGTAACAGGGGTTAGATCTGGGAATCATGTCTCTGTGCTCAGCCTGCTGTTCCTGTCCAGGAAGAAGCAGGCCTAGGGTCCACACAAAGCCATGCTGTGCAGCAGTTAATGGCGCAGCCTCTGGAGCCAGATAATTTGGCTCCCTTGCCTCCCTGAGCCTCAGATTCATCTCTGAAATAAGGGTAATAATAGCACATAAGCAATGGAGTTGAGTGCTGAATACTTAAGGACAAATAACGAACTCAAGACAGTATTTGGCAATTGTAAGACTTGATAAACCAGGTGCAGTGGTGCATGCCTGTAATCCCAGTGACTCAGGAGGCAGAGACAGGAGGATTGTAAGTTCAAGGCCAACATTAGCAACTTAGCAAGGTCCTGTAATCAAAATAAAAGGGTTGGGGATGTAGCTCAGTCGTAAAATGCCTCTGGGTTCAATTCCCAGGACCAAAATAAATAAATCAATTCAGGAATAAAATAAAAATAAAAGATTCTCCATAAACATTGACTACTGTTGGCTGTATATGCCTCTAGGCTTAAGTCCTATCACATGATATGCACCCCATAAAAATACTCTTAGACAGGCAAAAAAACAGATAAGGCAACCTCAATAATTAAAGGTATCACCAAAGGTTAACGTCAACCTCTGGAACCCCAAGGAAGGTTTCTGGTTTGCTTGAACCTGGATAGATCACGAATCTTTTGTGTTTTCAGTAGCAGCTGACCCCTATCTCCAGCCCCCCGTACAGTGATCTCCCTGAATTGTTTACCCTCAATGATTCCAGGGGCTCAGATCCGTTTCAGTGGAACCTTACCAAATCAAGTTCTGTGCTGATTCTTTGCCTTACTGACCTCCCCTCCAAAAGCCCCTTGTAACAGCCTGGAATGGGACTGCTCAGAGGCCACCGAAGCCTCAGAGGTTGAGCTATCTCCATTCCCCAACAGGAAGGAAGGCAGCTGAAGGAGGAGAAGCCCCAATTTGAAGCCGTGGTGTCCCAGAGGCTGGACGCACTGCACCAGCTCTGGGATGAGCTACAAGCCACCACCAAGGAGAAGACCCTACAACTCTCAGCCGCCAGGAGCTCCGACCTGCGCTTGCAGACCCACGCTGACCTCAACAAATGGATCAGCGCCATGGAGGACCAGCTTCGGTCGGATGACCCGGGCAAGGACCTGACCAGTGTCAATCGGATGTTGGCTAAGTTGAAGGCACGTGAGCAGGCTGTAGACTCAAACTGTTAGACTACAAAAGATCTCGGGGAGAAAACCTGAAACCATAAAGCAAGTGCCTTTGTTCCTCCTGGTGGACTTGCTTTTATCATGTGAAAAAATGTCTTATGATTCATAATCCATCCCCTAACCCCTTTGGCAGTAGGGCAGGGGTCCTATAAAAGGATGCATAAGAAATATGGGGCAGGTACTCAGAGGAAGGAAGGATGAGTGAGGGCAGCCAGGGAGACTTCTTGGATGGAGGAGGCTGAGCTCAAACTGGGGCTAACAGGATAGGCGGGGGATAGATGGGTGGAGAGCCAGGAGGGACTGCCCAGGTGCTGAGGCCAGTGCTGTGCTATCCCATTGTGTCTCAGAGAGTGGAGGACCAGGTGAATGTGCGGAAGGAGGAGCTGCAGGAGCTGTTTGGCCAGGCACCCTCACTGGGAGAAGAGGCAGGAGACGCTGACCTGAGCATCGAGAAGAGATTCCTGGACCTCCTGGAACCTCTGGGGAAGAGGAGGAAGCAGCTGGAATTATCCAAAGCCAAGCTGCAGATCAGCCGCGACTTAGAGGATGAGACGGTGCGTGGGCTGCAGCCTCTCCACCCCCCCAGGGCTGAGCCGCCAGCTGCTACCAGGAGTAGCTGGCCACTGCCCACAGAAGTTCTTGGCAGCAGATGACTGGTCATCTCACCCACTTATTTCATAGGGTTGCTGTGATGATTGCATTAATTTGGGAAGCCAAGCCAAGCCAGTGCTTTTTGGATGGTAACTCATTAGTCCCTGGCTGATTTTGATGGTGATGAGCCTGGGATTTAGGTTCAGACAGCCTTGGGTTCAAGATCCAGCCTATGGCTTGCTCACAGTCTGACCAGGAACAAGTGGAACTTCATTTCAAAATATCAGAACATTCCCATCTATAAAACAGTGGGTGGGGGACCCTAATGGGAGTTGGGAGGAACCAGGGAGACTGCCGACAATGCACTCTCGGGCCCTTGATGGTTACCTGGGAGAAAGTGGCTGTGTTTGTCATCAGTTATCCCCCTGCCTTTTGTCTCTGCAGCTTTGGGTGGAGGAGAGGCTGCCACTGGCCCAGTCAGCCGACTATGGCACTAACCTGCAAACAGTGCAGCTGTTCATGAAGAAGAACCAGGTAAGCCCTGTCTCACCTGGTCAGTGCACCTGCCTCTCCCTGCCCCTACCTGGCTGGGGTATAGCCCAACCCTGATCTGCAGAAGGTCAGCCATAGCAGATTATCGCTCCTGTTAAGGACTTGGGGATCCGTAAACTGTATTTGAAGTCTCACTGCAAAAAGAGCAGAGAGAACTCTGGGAGGATCCCAGAAGAAGGAGAAATCATGGTACTTGGGGATTTGGAGCCATTCAGTCCCCATCAGGCTCAGGTGGGTGCAGGACCCTGGAGCCCCTGGCCTGGATTTAATGTGTTTTCACAGTCCTGAATTCAGTGGCTTCCCCAAGAGAAGCTGATAACTCCTGGGTTTTCTGCCCTAACACTGTCTTGTTCTCTTTGAGGGCTGAGCTTGGAAAGTGTGCTGTCATCAAGGTACATAGGCCCCACTTCTCTAGTCTGCTGAACTTGGACTTAGAGTCCTAGAAGCAAGCATCCAACCGCTGTTCAGCTCTCTTAGGCCAGGCTGGGCCCTGGTCACAATCCTGGACATAGCAGATGCCAAATACTTCCTCTGTGTCAGAGCAGCAGAGGAAGCCTGAATCTTCAAGGAAGCCAGCTGGGTGGGGGTGACAGTGGCTTCATGTCTGATCAGGAGCTGGCCTCAGTCCCTTCTCTTGGGCAGAGAGTCCCTTTTCCTGCCTGGTCAGCTCTCTGGATCAACAAGGAGAGCCCAGGAACTTAGACCCCAGAAAAGAGCAATGTGTCCCAGAGTGTCACGTCAGTACTGCAACTCCTTGGGGAAGGAAGGTCACAGCACGGCAAGCACTCCCATCCTCCCAAATAACTGCAGCTGCCATCTGCTCCCAGACCACTGGAGCCCAGCAACTGTGCAAAGGCATGAACTATATTCAGAGAGGTTTCTCCTTCCCCGGGAACCTTTGTTTCCTGTTGACATGATCTAATCACCAAGGCTCCAGTGGCCACATGCAAGGACTTGCGCTAGGGGATGGTAGAGATTCAGGCTCAGTTGATGCCACAGCCTTCAGTTACAGGAGGAAGGCTGATGGGAGAAAGTGTCCTCGGGACCTCAGTTTCTTCAGTTGTGCAATGAGCCAGCTCTAGTCTTTCCAGCACCGAAGACTTTTGAGTCTGTTGAGCCTCCTTAAGTATTAGCACCTAGAGGTTTCCACTCCCCTGGCCGGCAGCTGCTGTTTCAGGAAAAGGGCAAGACAAATACAGATGGGGTTGCCCTAACCAAGAAGGGAAGGAAGCTCTTCAGAGAGTGTGGCTGCCCTAGTAAAGACTATTTGGGTCTAGGCTGCTAAAGCACAAGCCCTTGTATCCCTTCCTCCCTGAAAACCCTCCATGGCTTGTTCAACACAGTTGCTAGGCTTCACTGGGTGGTGGTGGGGGAGCCTAATGATTTGCATTTCTAGCTAGGCTCCAGATACAGCGAGCTGGAGCCCCCACTTTGAGAACCACTGTTCAAGCAGCTGTCCGTTATAGCCAGAACACATCCTGCAAGGTGGCTGCACATTAAAAGTCACTTGGAGAACTTTTAAACATACAAATGCCAGGTCTCACCTCAGATTCATTGATTAGTATCTCTGTGAGTGGGGCCCCGGCTGCACCTGTTTTCCTGGAGTATTCAGTGTGCTGCCAGGGTTAAGAGCCGTCGCCTTGCCTGGTCTAGTTTCTGCTTACCTCTAAATCACATCACTTGTCCCATTCAGCCCCCTTCACTAGCTCTTCTCTTCCAGCCCTTGTAGCATCACACAGTCCAGGCTCCTTTCACCCCAGGGCCTTTGCATGGACTCATATCTTGTGCTGGGAACACTCACCCCAAACCTTTGGTTGCCTCCCTCTCACTGTTCATGGCTCCCTCCAAGGTCTTCTCCTCAGAAAGGCTCTTCCTGACTCTCCTAGCCAAAGGAGCCACCACCACAGCCTGGAAGCCCTTCTTCATTCCACTGTGTATTTTCCCCATAGCACCAAGGGAAGACGGCCCAGACTCTGTTAATTTCCATGCTCACATCTGTTTCCTCTGTGAGACTAGGAACTTTAAGAGGGCACAGGTCTTCTTCTTCTCTCCATTTAGTCCCTAGTCCCTAGAACAGGGTCTGGTATGTACATGATACCTTAATAAATTGTGGAATGAATGAAAACAGGGAGAAAGACATCATAGATACATACCCCAGAAAGAATAGAGGGCAATTGCTTAATAAGAGATAGAAATACCTTTTTAAGGCACCAGGCAGAGGTCATAAGATCTCAGAGAAAGAAAAGAGGCCGACTAGAGTTGGCAACACTGGCTATTTGTATACAATTGCTAGCCCACAGAAAATCCTCAAGAATTAAGATTTTGAATATAAAGTACAAAAACTTATTTCACCAGGTTAGGTACCTTGTGGATCTTACTATTCTAGCATTTTTCTTTTCTTCTTTTTTTTGCATTTTTTCTTTTTTAAATATATTTTCAGTTATGGATGGACATGATAACTTTATTTTTTATATTGATAAATAAAAATAATATTGACAAATAAAAATGGGGAAATGGTGCTGAGGATTGAACCCAGGGCCTCACACGTGCTAGGTAAGTGCTTGACCACTGAGCCCACAACCCAAAACCCCATAGTTTAACATTTTTCTTTTTCTTTGTTTGTTTCTTTTTTTTTTTTTTTTGTACTGGTAATTGAACCCAGGGGTGCTTTACCACTGAGCTATATCCTCAGCAACCCCCACACTTTAAAAAAAAATTTATTTTGAGACAGAGTATCACTAAGTTACAAAGACTGGTCTTAAACTTGCAATTCTCCTGACTCAGCCTCCCAGGCTACTGGGATTACAGGTGTGCATCACTGAGCCCAGTTTCATAAATATTTAAAGTGCTGGCAGTCACCGTCCTACCTCTGTGGACTCTCGCCTCTGCCTTCTAGATGGAATTTAAAGGCATGGGGAGATGGCCTTTAAAACAGAGAGAAGAAACAAGGTGCAAAGAGGCCAAGAATCATATGAGAAGCAGCTAGTGTGACTTCAAGGACCCGGAAAGGATCCTGTACGTGTGTCGGGGCCTCCTGAAGGCAAAGGTGACCCAGTCATCAGAGGCAGAGGAAAAGGCCATTTTGGTAACCAAAGGCTCAGAAAGGAAATAATACACTTTTTTCACAAAGGTTTGATAAATAAAAATAGGGAAAAACAAAACCAAACCCCAAACTCTACACAGGGACAGCCACCAACTGTTCTTGTATCTGGAGCAAAAGCTGCTAAAAGAGGATGTCAGGTGGCCATTCCAAGATTGCTTTCCTTCCCTCCAGTGTGTACACCTAAGAGATCAAGCTCTGTTGAGCAGAGGCGGGGTATGGAGCAGTCGAGAGCCCAGGCTTTGGAATTGGGTGGGGCTCTGTTCCCTCCTGGCTCTGCCACTAGCTGCCAGCAAGTTCCTTCATTGCCATGTGCCAGTTTCCAAATGCTACTCTCAGAAAGCTATGAGGGTCGAAGGAGGAGGCACAGGTGTGTTTGGTGTCCTGCTGGCAGGTGGTCACGGGCAGCTTTAATTATCATCACCTGCTCTGCTTTAGCAGGTGGCAGAGAGAGACCCACAGTGCCCTGGTCCTGCAGAAATGGGCTCCCATGCCTGGTGGGAGGACTCTGCCCCTGACCCCTTCCTTATGGTCACAGACACTGCAGAACGAGATCCTGGGCCACGCGCCACGGGTGGAGGACGTGCTGCAGCGGGGACGGCAGCTCGTGGAGACGGCGGAGATGGACCTCCAGGACATCGAAGAACACCTGGGGCACCTGCAAGACTCGTGGGCAGCGCTGCGGGAGGCGGCGGCTGGGCGGCTGCAGCGCCTGCGGGATGCCCACGAGGCGCAGCAGTACTACCTGGACGCTGGGGAGGCCGAGGCCTGGATCAGCGAGCAGGAGCTCTACGTCTTCTCTGATGAGCCCCCCAAGGTCTTCTGGGCCAGGGGCTGCCAGCTGGGGTGCCCAGATGGACAGGAGTGCTGGAGCGGGCAGTGAGCCGGGTGGAAAGAGTGGAGAGGCAGTGTACAGGGGACCCAGGCAATCTCCCTGCCTGTGGAGAGGGCTGGGCGAAGGGAAGGGTCTCTCAAAGCTGGGTTGAGTTAGGAAGTTTTGATGGGGTCAGCAGCTTGGCAGTGGGCCTGTGAGGAAGGGCACGGAGCAGGCGAGAGCAGGTGAGCCAGAAAGGCAGAAGGTGGGCAGGAGGGTCAGGCACAGGGCTCTCTCCTCACTGGGCACCTCCAAACTCTGTGGCGCCCACCTCTGCTGCCTCCTAGGATGAAGAGGGTGCCATCGTGATGCTCAAGCGGCACTTGAGGCAGCAGCGCACCGTGGAGGAGTATGGGAGGAACATGAAGCAGCTGGCCGGCCGTGCCCAGAGCCTGCTGTCCGCGGGACACCCCGAGGGGTGCGTGTGTCTCCTGAAGTGACTCTGCAGGTCATGGGCATCAGGCCAGGAGCCCCACCAGCCAAAATCCCTCCAGGTCCAAGAAAGGAAAATCAAAACAGTGTTCCCAAATATAGAAGTTTCTGGACTGTGGGTTGGCCCAGTCCCATTTTATGCTTTGGTCTTGTGGGAGGGACTTCAACGTGGGCCACCTAAGGCCTGGTTTGCAATAAAAAAAAAAAAAATCAGAGAATGGAATAGCAAAACGATGCGTTGGTTGAACTTAAAGCTGCAGTCTTTTGAAGAATTAGAATCTGCTATGGGACCCTGAAGACTAATTTTGCTTTTCTTTTTATGGTTCAGAAGGTACTTCTGGACCTCATAAAATCCTCAGCAGAATCCTATGTCAAAGCAAAAGTAGAAAATTACACCCGTCTGAACTGTTGAGTTGCGGGGATTCTGCATAAATTAAAACCCACTGACCAGACTCCTCATGCTTGCCCTAGTTATAGCCCTGTCCTCTGCTGCCTTTAGGGCATCCTCCACTGTATCCTCGCAGCCACACAGCTCCCAGAGAACCCCAAGGACCCAGCCCCTGAAGAGCTAGGCAGGGGAACTGCTGCCGGAGCCCTCTCAGCACTGTCCCATCGGCCTCCTGTGTACCTGAGGGCTTCCCAGAGGGAGGGCTACGGCAGCAAGTGTCACACCAGGACAGAACTCCATGACAGAGTCCTGCCCTCCCCTGGGGCACTGTGGCCAAAGGGGTCATTCCTTCTCTCACCAACTCTTCCCCAAGAAAAACCACTATCACTTCCCTTAAGCTTCACTCCCCAGTGAAGTCCATGCTAGGGATCTAGGGAGGCGTAGGTCAGCTCCTCTGAGTCAGCTGCTCTGGGTTCTTGCTGGCCATCTTTAAAGGGATTTCTTGGATTGAATTCCAGGGAACAGATCATCAGACTTCAGGGGCAAGTGGACAAGCAGTATGCGGGGCTGAAGGACATGGCAGAGGAACGCAGGCGGAAGCTGGAGAACATGTACCATCTGTTCCAGCTGAAGAGGGAGGCTGACGACCTGGAACAGTGGATTACAGAAAAGGAGATGGTGGCCTCGTCCCAAGAAATGGGGCAAGACTTTGACCACGTGACTGTGAGTACCACAGCTCCTGCCTTCTCTGCAGTAGACACAGCCAGCCATGGTCCCAGACCCTCACGGTGCTCCTACCACTGCAGGGCATCGCCAAGGGATTCGGTCACACCAGGGTGAGGTGTGGCCAGCGGGCTCAGGCCGCCCTGGGGAAAGACGGAGAGTCAGGGTCAGATGGTCACAGTGGCCACCTAGCAACATCTGCAGCTGAGAGCATGATGACACCCACCTGCCCCTGAGCCCCACTAACCCCATTTCTGTCTACCCCATGTTTAGATGCTTCGGGACAAATTCCGAGACTTTGCCCGGGAGACTGGGGCCATCGGGCAGGAGCGGGTGGACAATGTGAATGCCATCATTGAGCGACTCATCGATGCAGGCCACAGCGAGGCGGCCACCATCGCTGAGTGGAAGGACGGGCTGAATGACATGTGGGCAGACCTGCTGGAGCTCATCGATACCCGCATGCAGCTGCTGGCGGCCTCCTATGACCTGCACCGCTACTTCTACACTGGGGTGGAGATCCTGGGCCTCATCGACGAGAAGCACCGCGAGCTGCCTGAGGACGTGGGGTTGGACGCCAGCACTGCCGAGTCCTTCCACCGGGTGCACACGGCCTTCGAGCGGGAGCTCCACTTGCTGGGAGTGCAGGTGCCCACAAGTGCCATCACCCACCTGGCTCCTGGAGGGGAACCTTCTCGAATGGGCACCTGGCGATTTCTCTTCCTTAGAGAACTAACAGCTCAGAACAGGGAGTTGTGGCTTTCAGATGCTCTTTAACTTCAGAAGTACTTTAAACTGAATGCTCACAAAAAAAACCAATGCATAAAATACCTTATGCAATATTATTAGCTAATGCATAGTGCTCTTCTAGCACTGTTCTAAGCGATATATGCAGCACTGGATCCTCATAGCCCCCCTCTGAGGTACTAACACTGTCTGCATTTTGTAGAAGAGGAAAGCAAGGTGCAGAGAGTCAGTTAGTGACCTGGGAACGTGCAGATACCCAGTGGAGCCTGGGCTGAGGCTTTGGTGCTCTGGCCATGGGCCCACATACATAGTCCTCAGGCAGACCAGTCTTTCCCGTGGGAGCTGGGGCATTCCCAAGATCTGCTTTCTCAACACTCTTAATCACTGGGATATTTGCTGAGGCACCTCTGCAGATCCCTAGGGTTTCCCCAGAGCTTGGTGTGATAGAACAAGACAAAGGTGAGAGGCCCCAGCTGCCAAAGGTCCCCCAGGCCTCCACTGGCTATGCAGTCCCAGGCCAGCCCAGTGGGGTTCAGGGATGACACCAAGGTAGGTCGGGCTGGGCCCCTGGTTCACTTGGAAGTAGACCTTTCAGAGATTTATCTGACAGAGAAGGTGGGACCTGGTGTGCAGCCATTGTGCTTGGTGGTACCAGAATCCCTGAGACAGGTGTAGCCCCACTGAGGTCTCAGGAATGAGGATTTGTTGTCCCTGAGAATCTGATGCAGCTCCTTCCTGAAGATGTGGCGGTGGTTAAGAACAGGGGCCCAGGAGCACAGCTCTAACCCAGCTGTCCCTTTGACCAGGTAGTATGAGGGACCTGGGGCCATTTACTTGGCCTCGCTATGCCTTAGTTTCCTCATCTCAAAAGCAGAGATAATGAAATTCCCTTTCCATGGGATTGTTGCAAGGATGCAAAGTTAACATAAACTGTCTAGAATGGTGCCTGGTTCACACTTGCTCTCATTATAGTACCTCTAAGGAGATCAAAGGGTATTGAGTTGCTGTAACTCCCAAATACTCATCAAATTCCTTGGATAGACAGAGGCGCCCAAGCAGGGATCCTTCTATAGCATCTGCTGGGCAGAGGATGGAGCCTTCCTATGGTGCTCTGGGGAGGAGACAAGAGACAGATGTCCTTCCAGTGCCAGGCCTGAGATGCCTCTGTTCAGGGAACAATGTCTGGTTTTGTCTGACCACAGGTACAGCAGTTCCAGGATGTGGCTACCCGCCTGCAGACGGCATACGCCGGGGAGAAGGCAGACGCCATCCAGGGCAAGGAACAGGAGGTGTCTGCCGCTTGGCAGGCATTGCTCGATGCCTGTGCTGGGCGCCGGACTCAACTCGTGGACACGGCAGACAAGTTCCGCTTCTTCAGCATGGTCCGGGATCTGCTTTCCTGGATGGAGGGTATCATCCGGCAGATCGATACCCAGGAGAGGCCCAGGTAAGGGGGCATCCTCCATGATAAGTGAGGCTGGCAGACAAGGGTGCTGCCCAGGGCTCCTCCTCTCCTAAGGGGCACCTGAGATGAATTCCTCAGTGGCTCAGGTTTTGGGAGCACTGACCATTTCAGAGTAAAGGGAGAAATTCAGCCTGTCCAGCAGGGACAGTGACCACTGTCAACTCGCACTTCCAAAGCTGGACAGGTCCAAGACAGGTCCATGGGACCTTCCCCAGGTTCCAGCATATGGGGCCATTCCTAAAACTCAGGATGGAGCTGATTATCCCTGAGAGGTGGGGTCAGGCTCCTGAGCAGTGAGCACCAGTGAGCTCTGAGCTCTCCGCCAGCCGGCAGCTGATGTCTGCCCAGTTAGTGTCCATTTAGTAATTATTGACGACTCTCTGTCCCTCTGCCTGCAAGGCACCCACCTCAGTGGCCATACTGTTATCTTTAACATTTTTATTGAGATATAATTCACACATTATACTTCATCCATTTAAAGTGTTCCATTCAGTGGTATTTATCTATTCCTAGTTTTGTTTTGTTTTGTTTTGTTTTTATAACCAGGGATTGAACCCAGGGGTGCTTAACCATTGAGCCACATCTCCAGCCCTTTTTAAAATATATTTTATTTAGAGATAGGATGTTGCTAAATTGCTTAGGGCTTCCCTAAGCTGCTGAGACTGGCTTTGAACTCGAGATCTTCCTGCCTCAGCTTCCTGAGCTGCTGGGATTTTAGGTGTGCGTCACTGCGCTCAGCTATATATTCCTAGTTACACAACTATCAACTATAATCCAGATTTAGGAGATTTTCATCACCCCCCATCACCAAATAAGCTCATCCCCATTAGTAGCCACTCACTTTGCCTCTTGCCCCAGATCCCTGGCAGCCACCCCTTTCTATCTCCTTAGATTTGCCCATTCTGAACATTTTTCATAGAAATGGAATCACATAATATATTGTCTTTTGTGAATGGCTTCTTTCACTTAGTCTGTTTACAAGATTCATTCTTGTTGTACCATGAAGCAGTACCTCATTCCTTTTTTAAAAAAAAATGTGATGATGAATACAATACCTTTATTTTATTTCTTTTTCTGTGGTGCTGAGGATCCAACCCAGGGCCTCACACATGCTAGGCAAGTGCTCTACCACTGAGCCACACCTCATTCCTTTCTATTGTTGAATAGTATCCCCTGGCTGCTTCTGGGGACCCGTGCCCTGGCCACCAGCCACGGGAAGGCATTAGGACATCAGTGTTCCTGGTGGGGCTGGACTTGTTGGCTGAGCAGAGAGACAGGAGGGAGCTGGCCAGACTCCCTGAAGCAAGTGAGAGGCAGCCCCCCCACTGCCAGAGTGACCCAGAGTTTCCTTCTTCCCCAACTGCCTCCCTGGCCCTGTCCTGCCCCCAGGGATGTGTCCTCCGTGGAACTACTCTTGAAGTATCACCAGGGCATCAAGTCAGAGATCAACACCCGGGCCAAGAACTTCAGCACCTGTGTGGAGCTCGGGGAGTCCCTGCTACAGCGGCAACACCAGGCTTCAGAGGAGGTGAGCCCCTTCGTGACCTTGTCCCCATATTACTGGCCAGGCAGCTTCTTGGTAGGGCAGTGGGGGAACTTCTGAGGAACTTATCTTTCACTTATGGAGCATCAGGTCTGCCTGTGGGTCAGGAATCAGAGCCACACCCGGCCTATTCTTCAACTTAAGGAGTTGGCCTCTCACCAGAGGAGAGCAGGCTCATCATCTACCCATCACCCATAGGTGCGCATGCTTAGAAGTGGATGACCCCATCTCATAGGCGAGGCATATTTAGGTATCTCAGTGAGGTTAAGTAACTTGCCCAAGACGGCACAGCTGACAAGTAGCAAGGCCAAGACTTCAAGCCAGGCCTGTGTGACCAAGCCTGGCATTCTCTGCAGCCATCTGTGCGCTGCTTCAGAGAGAGGGAAGGGTTACCAAAGCCCATGCTTTTCTCCTTTCCTCTCTACAGATCCAGGAAAAACTGAAGCAGGTATTGATCAGGAGGCAGGAGATGAATGATAAATGGGTGACCCGAGATGATCGGCTCCACATGCGTGAGTGCAATGCAGGGCCTGGGGACCTGGGGGCAGGGCCTCACCCCTACTGGAGCAGAGGAAGGGAGGGTGATGCTGTAATAGGGTGGCTTCAGGCTTCTGGTGACAGGGGACCAGGCAGAAAATCAAGCAGACTTGCTCTGGAAGCCTCCCTCCAGCAACCAGGTGCCCTACTCCCAGTCTACTCCGTGCTGGGCTGCTTTCTTTGCTGAGCTGAGGATGGGGAGGTGCAGGGCGGCGCTCTCCTGTGCGCTGGGTATTTGCTCTAAGGAGCATCAGTCAGGGACTCCTCCTCCAGTGGCTGGAGGCTGAGGAAAGGTGCAGAAACTCTCACCTCTCGGGTAGGAGCTGTGAGCCAAAAAGGCCTGGTCCGGTTGGTGTGGCTCTTCATCCACAATGATGGGAGACAAAGGCCAGCAAGAGAATTAGGGCAGAAGACTGTTCCTCAAAGAGAGGCATCTAAGCTGCATTTGGCTTCCAAAACAGTTTGTTTCAATTAATGTGTTTTAAAAATATGGCTATTAGGCTGGGTGTGGTGGTGCACCCCTGTAATCCCAGCAGCTCAGGAGGCTGAGGCAGGAGGATCACAAGATCAAAGCCAGCCTTAGCAACTTAGCAAGGCTCTAAGCAACTCAGTGAGACCCTATCTCTAAATAAAATACAAAATAGGGGATGTAGCTCAATGGTTGAGTGCCCCTGAGTTCAATCCCCGGTATATATATATTTGTTGATGGAGATGGGGTAGGACTCCAGAGTGAGCATGGAGTGGCCTTGGGCAGGATTCAGAACTGAGCAAGGTATTCATGCAGTTTAGGTACCCCTGTGGCCCTTGAACCTGGCCACTGGCCACCTAGGTCCCTGCAGGAATGGACTGTTGAATGCTAACAGGCCCCCGGCCTTGCGGGTGGGTCTTTGGCTTGTTCTCGTGGCAGTGCTGGAGGTGTGCCAGTTCTCGAGGGATGCCTCTGTGGCCGAAGCATGGCTCATTGCCCAGGAGCCCTACCTGGCCAGCCGGGACTTTGGCCACACTGTGGACAGCGTAGAGAAGCTGATCAAGAGGCATGAGGCTTTTGAGAAGTCCACAGCCACCTGGGCAGAGCGCTTTGCTGCTCTGGAGAAGCCCACCACGGTGAGCTGGGACAGGCTGGAAGGCTGGGGAGGGCAGCAGCCTTGCCTTGTGGGCGGGGGGGGGGGTGTCCCAGAACTCTGGCCAGGTGTCAGGTGTAAGAGTGTGGGCAGGTGGAGAGGAAAGCCGGGCAGCAGACCGTACTCACCTTTGAATGCCAGAGATGAAAAGGGGCGTCTGGGAGGGAGAGGAGCAAACCCCAGGGTGTGCTGGGGCGCAGGGCCCTGACTAGAGAGGGGTCACCTGAGAACCCAGCTCTGCCTGTGCTACTCTGACCTCCCCACTTTCCTTCCCCAGCTTGAGCTTAAAGAACGCCAGACTCCAGAGATACCTGCAGAGGAGCCCGGGTGAGTGGTGGCTGTGTGTCTGAGGAGCAGCGCTCTGTGAGGGGGTGGGTGGGAAGGAGGAGGAGGAGCTTTTGATGGCAGCTGGGCATCTGAACCAGACACGCTTGACCCCACGATCCTGGGCACCTTGTCAGTGAAACCCAGAGTGCATGGAGCTTGAAGCCACAATGTTCTGCTGCCCTGGTCACAGGTGACCCAAGGCCCTGCACAGGAAGGAAGGGGAGGCCAGCAGTGGCTGCCGCTGAGATAGGGCTTTCCCTCAGGGAGCCAGCCCCCCAACATCGCCCCCAGGGCTGTCTAACCTGGAACTTGTCCATTTCTGAAGCATGTGCTTCACTTTTCCCATCTATCGAGCCTCTGGGCGGCTCCTTTCTGAGCACCTGGGGCTGATGGGAGTCTGGTGGGATGATGAGTGGCACACATGCCACATGTGCGCAGAGCGGACTGAAGCCAGGCCTCGGAGGGAGGCGCCGGCCTCAGTGAGGCACCTGTCATTAAAGAGAAGCTGTGTCTTCCATAGGCCTCAAGAGGAGGAAGGCGAGACAGCAGGGGAGGCTCCCCGAGTTCCCCACCCTGCGGCGACTGAGAGAACATCCCCGGTCAGTTTCATGTCCCATTTGTCTAGTTCCTTGGAGTCGTTGCTGTCAGAGTATCATCTTCTTCCTCCCTACCGCCGCAAATAGGCTCCTCCAGGGCAGCGGGCGAGAATGGGGCATGTGCCACCCTGCTCCCCAGGCCCTCCTCCTGCCCCTGTGTCCCCAGAAGCCTCATTCCCGTCAAGTCTACTTTTACACTTAGGTTTTCTAATTCTTAGAGTAATTCCCCTCCTCCTCCCAACCCAGAGGAAACTGACAGCCAGCCACTGACATGACTCTATTAATTTGGTTTTATCTAATATAATAAATTTTATTACATAAACTTATCACTATTTACATCTGGAGAAGCACTTTATACAGGGAGGATTCATTTTGTACACTTTCCTTTTTCCCATTCTCCTGACTCCATACAACAAACACACACACACACACACACACACACACACACACACACCTGAGACATGAACCAGTAGACATCCCGTTCTGCCTGCCCACCACCCCCGCAGGCATTTGGGCAATGAAGTGGGGAGACCCACCCTTCCAGCAAATTCCTCCCTCTCATGCAGAGCTCTCTCCCTCTTTCTACTGACCTGGACCAGTGAGTTTGGATGTGGAGCTGGTTCTGAGGCAGACAGACTAGAAGGGTCCTACAGGAGTGGGGGAGAATCCCAGGGCTTTGGGTATTAGGAGGACTGGCCCCAAAATTTGTAGAAAAGGAGGGTGTGATGGAGGCCTGGCTGGGGGAGGGGCTGGAAGGGCCCAACAGGGCCACTTTGGGGAGCAATGGGCTGAGAAGAGAGCAACAATCAGCATGAAACTTGCATGGCTTTTCTACTGTGTGGAGCTCTCATGGCATGTGGCTCTGGGGGTCAAGGGAGCAACAGATCCTTCAAGTGCCCAGGTGAGCTTGCCTGACTTCTGAGTGGGGACTAAGAAAGATTAGTATTCTTGGTGAAAATTCCTGGCACATGAACCACCCCAGAAGAATACACATACAACTTGTCGAACAAGCACAAGGACCTAGAAGGAGGTGGGGAGAAGAAAAAAAGAAAAGAAAAATGCATATAGTAATTCCTCCCTATGCAGAATCTCTGTTAGGCTTGGATCTGAGTACCCTGCCTCCCCCAGTCTCTCTCACTAACACACACAAACACACACATCTCCCTCTGCCTCCCTTCTAAGCTGTACCAGCCCATCATGCCCAGCAGAGGGCACTGCTGGGCTCTGCTGGAGGGCCTCTCTGGGGAGTCCCCTCTGAAGTGCCCAACATCTCTATGGCCGACCATGTGAAGTGCCCAACATCTCTATGGCCAACCATGTTCCAGCCCCTTTTTCTAGCACCAGCCCCCATCGGAGGGAGAGAAAACTCTGGGGGCTGAAGTGGACTGTGGACACAGGCTGGGACTGTCCCTGCCTCCTGCTCCCACCTGCGCTTCTGCCCTGCATCCCTGTGTGTCTGCATGCCATGGTGTCCTGGTGTGCGGGCTCCTTCGTGACCACCTGAGCAATTCCACCATTGTCTGTGTCATATATGTTTGTGCAAATGTAATTACATGTGCATCAGAGCCTTCTCCATCCAGCACCTGAATGTCACTGGGTTGGGGGGAATAAAACTTGCTTGGACCTGAGTGTCTCTTTGGGGGAAGATGAGTGAGCCCACATCTGAGACCCTTCCTGGAGAGCCAGCCACTCTGCCAGATGGGAAAACTGGCCCTTGCCTGGTTCCAGAAAGAAACCAGACGGTGAATCAAATGAACACAAGGCCAGAGGCCTCCTGGAAACCGATTTCCTGCTGCTTCTCCTTTCTGAGCATCTAAGTTTTCATGAGGATCCACAAAACACAGAGGGAAGGGCTAACGCCCAGTCTGTCAGTCTCTGGCATGAGAGAGACAGGAGGATGGAGAACCACCAATCCAGCCTCGCAAGGCTCCTCACAAAGCCAGCTGCTGACTCCTCCAGCCTCCCCCATTCCTGCCCTTTACAGAACCTCTGGCCCATCCCAGGAAGGTTTGGCTTCCTCTCTGGGACAGGCCTGGGGTCCAGTGGCTCTCCTGCTGGTCTCGTGTGTGCAGTGTGGCATTGGTGCCCTCTAGAGTAGATACGTGTTGCTTCATGTAAAACCCCTTACTAGTGCATGTCGCTTCCTGCTGGGGGGCGGCTGGGAGTGGCCCAGGCGCCCTTGCCCTGTCCAGACAGGCACACACTCCAGTCCACCTCTTCCCCGGGGGGGGGGGGGGGGTGCATGCGCACACATGTGTACACGCAGTGTCTGAGCTGCCATCCCATCACTGCAGTAACGCTGGCTCCCCTCACCTCTGGCCTCTCCACGTTAGTGCACGTCCCGGATAAAAGCAACCCCTTCCTACAGGTAAGCGTGTGCAAGGCCACACAGAAGCAACACTAACCATAGACATCAGGGCATCTGGGTTCTAGTCCATTCTGCTGGAAACTTGCCCCTGGTTTTAGGTAATGACCCTGAGTCTCTTGCCCTTATAAAGGCCTCTCTGTGGGACTACAGAAAGTCCAGAATGTTCCTTTATGTCAGCATTGTAGTAATTCAAGGGAGGGGCTGGGGAGGTAGTTTTCCCACGTTCCTGTGGTCTCGTTCTTAGCTCTAAGCTACCTGGTTCGTTTATCAGGCACCAGCCAGTGCCAGGCCGGGACCGGGAAGAAGAGCTAAAGGGCCAGGGTATTTGTCTTTTCTCCTGTTTGGGGAAGAGAGACCAGGTCAGACCTTTGCTGCTGCCAAGGACAGAGCCCTGAAGGGGACCTGCTAGCTTTTCTGTGCCTGTGGCAGCAGTGAGCAGGCAGACCTGCCTGGGCCTGGTGCATGAGAGCCTCTGGCCAGGGTCACCACACCCTCTGTCCATGCAAACCCCCTTCACCTGGGTACATGGCCCTGAATAGGGCTGGAGTGTCCCTCAACTTCCAGGCTCCAGATGCCTCAGACTCCCCAATGTAGCATTGGTAGTGACATGTTCTTTTCGCCTGGGAGGGAAAGAGACAATTTCCATGATGTTGGAGAGAATGGGAGTGCCCCTAGCCTAAAGGGTCCCCAACCCCCAGGACATGGTCCTACACACTGCCTCTTTCCTGGCTTGGGGGTGGAAAGAAGGACCTGCTCTAGGAATTCACCTTCCAGTGCTGTGAAAATGTAACATCCTTCACAGGGATTAGTGCTCCCAAGGGCTGGGACAAGAGAGGATTTCCTTCATTGTTTGGGGACAAACATACCCTGACTGTCCCCAAGCTTCTGGGATAGTCGGGTCTGCAATGCAGGGGAAACCCTGAGACATAAGACCACTGCAAAGAGCAGCTGCCCGGGTGCCCTTCACAATCAACCTTCAGGAAGTTGTCAAGGAACACTGACCCAAGGGCAGCTCACAGATGCCACTCTTGCAAGTGGCCTTCCAAGATGACTGCACAGTGGGCCTCCCTGCAGAGGAGCAGTGAGCATCCCGTCAGGGCTGAACATACAGAGTCAGAATTCCTGCGTCCCTTGTCTCCCTTCCATGGTCTCTTTTGGAAAGTAGCCGCCCTTGTGAAGGTGTGGGGCAGCGTTGCAGGGCCTAGCTGGCCCCAGCTTCCATCACCCTCTTAGCAACCTGTGAAACTCCCCCAGCGGCAGCCTCCCCTCAGCTCTGACGCCCTTGGGTGGAAGCCATGTGGGTGTGGAGACAGCAGCTGTGTTTCTTGCCCCAACAAGCTTCCCCAGGCTTTCCCTCCTCTCCCTTAAGAGCAGTTTTTTCAGACATTTTGCAGTGAATGCAAATCCTATGTTTGTTGGAAATGGGCGGGCCCAGCCTGGAAAGAAGGTCAGCTTGCCCCCAAACCTGGGCGTGGCCCTGTCTCCCCAGGATGCCTGAGTCAGCACGGCAGGGGTGTGTCTGCCTGCAGCCTGGCGTGGCTCCCTGAACATCTGCCCACTGCCGGCTGTGCCCAGCTCTCTGCTATGGTCAGACGCCCTCTTCCTGGCCCCTCTGCTTAAGAAGAACTTCCGCTCTTCCTAAGTTCTTTCAGGCTGTCTCAGAGCCTCTCAGATACTGGTGGACTCAGGATGAGACTCAGTTGGAGGTGTCTCAGAAAGGGTTTTGAAGTTGGCAACTTGACCCTTGGGTGGCCGATCTGGATGCAGGGGCTGATATCTTCTCTCTAGTCATTCTAATGCCCTGGATCACGGAGAGATTGAGCAGCCACCAGCTCCTCCACGATGGTGACCCAAAGAGACCACACAGGCGGTGGGCAAGGTGGAGAGCTCCCAGAGAAGCCTGTTTCCCTCTCAGCTCCTGGTGGAAGTGGACCAGGTCTCCCTCCTAGGGTCTAGGGAAGCCTAAACTGACATTCCCCTGTCCCCTCACTCTCTTTACCTGGTGGCCTTCTCTGCATCCCTCCCTTCCTGGCATCTGGCCCAAGCTCCTTAGTTGCCATCTTGGTCAGGCAGCTTGAGCCACTGAGCTGCTCTGCTCACCCAGCCCAACCTGCTATCCAGGGGATCACTCTCCCTGTCACCAGCCTCTATTTCTCCCTGGTTCCTTCTTCCTGTTCAGCCACAGACTTCTTTCTTGTTTGAGCATTTGTCTCTGCCTATCTGAAGTTGCCACCTCTTCATCTTTGACCAGTTTCAAGTCAGCACACCATTTATTTATTTATTTTCTTGCAAACAGTTGTCTTCTGAACAGCCTTCCTCACCCATCTAAATGGCCCTTCTCATCCCAGGCACAGGAGTCAAAGCATCAGACACCGGGGAGGGTAAACATTCTCAGCTGCCAGAGTTCTGGCTCTGCCCACCCTACTCTCACCCCCATGCCATTTAGTTACCTAAGGCATCTAGCAGTGGGTCTTCTCTGTCTCCAAGCTCCTCTTCCATCCCCTTCCAGTGTATCCCTAACACAATCAGCAGCCTCAACAGACCAGTCTTGTGTCTTACCTAAGCTGGGCACATTTCATCCAGGCTGTGAGCCCCATTGGATAGGAGGCTTCCTCTGGAGTGAGGGTGCTGGCTTCTACCTCTCGCAGCAGGCCTTGTGGGGAAAAGCATCGAGTTTGGGGCCTACGTCCTCTACTTTCCATCACAAGATATATGTGTGGACAAGTCACTCATTAGCTCTGACCCTGGTTCCCCTCATCTGAAAACAGGGGTTCCAATGGTACCTGCCTTGCAGAAGCATTGCAAGGCTTGGAAGAGAGAATATAGGTAGAACATCCGGTGATCACTTGGCAGGTGATATTTTAAATTCCTTCATCTCTTAAAGTGCATGCGCACACACACTCTATATGAATTCTAACATTACCAAGTTCTTTTCCAAGCCAGCCTTCAGACCAAACCCCTCTACACACACTCTAGGCTCATCATATATCATCCTATGGTAGGCTTCTGAGGTACATCCTCATGCCCTGGCTTATACTTTCCATCATTACCTTTAGAAGATCCTATCACCCATGTAACTTTGCTTGCAAGCAAATCTGAATTCACTGGGCATCTTTGGAACTTGGGAAAGAGCCAGGTTATCTGGGCATGGTGAGTGTTGATTGTGTGTAGTTCCCTTCGCCACCTGCTGGCTGATCTTGGAACTACACCTTCAGCTCCTTACTCCAAAGACTCATCCTGCCCATCGGGTTTGAAAATTCTCTGTGGAGGAAATCCCCGACACCAAGCCAACTTTGTAGCAAGGCAGGGCTCCAAAAAGTCAAGTTTATATGATTCTTGCTTAACTCCGAAAATCTCCACCAAGACTTTGAGTCAGCCTTCCCTCCCATCAGAAACCTGGGACCTCTCCCTCTTTGACCTCAATCCTGTGACAGCCAGCAAGGCTTTCCTGACATATCCTTCCTTCCCCTAATGTCCCTCAACCAGCCACAAATGTTGCCTGTCTCCTGCTCTCCTCGGATGTGGTCCCAATATCTGGCACACCTTCCTAATGACTGAGGGCAATGGCAGTAGGTCTTGTACCTCAGAGCAGAGGATGGAAGGGATCCCAGACCATCTCCTGCCTGTCATCACAACCACACCTCAGCAGCATGGGTAGCCAGCTCTGAGCCTGGCCAGTGTCCTCTTCTCCTGGCACTCTCTAACCAAATTCCTCCAGGAATAGCATGCTTCCAGGGATGGCAGGAGAACTGTCACCTCTTCCCAGGGCAAGAATGGCCCCTCCACCCAAACCATCCACCAACCTAACCCCAGGTCCCCCTGTTGATATGGAGGTCATTGCTTAAATGGGAAGTCCTTGCCAGATCTGCCTTAGCCTCAAACTCACTCTGCAGCAGGTTTGGAGTCTGGGCCACAAGTGGGTCTCTGCCCAGCCACTTGTCCCCCCCATTTCCTGACCATCCTGTATGCCAGTACCAACTGTCCTGTGCTACACCTTTCAGATTCTTTTTTTTTTTTTTTTTTTTTTTTAGTACTGAGGATTTTAACCCAGGGCCACTTTACCACCAACCCACATCGCCAACACTTTTTCCCTTTTTATATTTTTTATATTTTGAGAAAGGGATTCACTAAGTTGCATAAGGCCTTGCTAAGATGCTGAGACTGGCTTTGAACTTGCAATCCTCCTGCCTCAGCCTCCTGGGTTGTGGGACATGTCTGGCTCCCTTTCAGATTTGAAAGACATCTTACGGACAGGGAAGAAGAAAGCATGTGTTCTTGCTTGGCTCTACCACCTGCTACACAATCCCATCTGGTCCCTGGGCTTTTCTGGAACCCAGTGTCTGTAATAAGGAGGGCTGAATCCATGATTTCAAGGCTTCTTTCCAGTTCCAGAATCTCTTGCATCAACTTTGTCTTCCTTTCTTCATCATTCACTATCCCAAGCCTTTCCCCACGGGGTCTGCTTCTGTAACAATGTCCCCTTTTCTGATCTTACTATAGGTCTTCCCAGTGTCATGGCTCCAAATAAAATTCCCCAGGGAAATTCTTGATGTCTTATGAATTGCAAAATAAAGATCTCGCCAACACACTGAAGTTGCCAGCATGGCCATGTGCAGGGTTTACCCATGGGAGTGAGGAGGCAGCTTCCTCCTGCTTGTTCTCCACTGTCTTGTGAACTTGTGCTCTGCAGATCAGGATTATGACATTAATTTTTTAAAACCGGTTTTGCTTCAGGTATATGAATATGTGTTGAGGTATTGCCTTCCTGGAAGTCTTTTCTTTACAAAGTTGTGAGCGCTTAATAAAAATCTAATTCTGAATTACCAGAACCTTCCATTAAGGAGCACCCTGTTGGCCTCAGCCCTGTCTGATAACTTCTGCCTTCACTTTCTCAGGGTCTCCTACTCCAGGCTGCTTCTGGTCCTTCCTGGTAGGGCTCACATGCTCACAATGGTCCTCCCATTCCTGCCTGGGGTCTCGGAATGCTCCAACTGAAAAGGGTAGAGGGAGGAGGGAGTCAGGTCTTGCCGGGCAGAGGCTGAGATTCCACATTTCTCAGTCCTGAGCAGCCCATACTGGAGGCAAAGGGGTATTTGAGATGGTCGTGCTGGCCACCTAGGGCATCGGGCACAACAATTGCTCAGCAAAGCTCCAAGATAGTAGCTGGAAAATCACCAAAGAGCAGCACTTGCAAATGCTTTCTCACTTTGAAATGCTCCAAACCACCTGCAAAGTAAGTGCTGACACCCTGCCACTAACTGACGCATGAGGAAGGGTTAATGACTTGATACTCTCCCTTCCCCCAGACAGAAGCCCAGGCTCTTTACTCCAGGCCTGTTTGGCTCAACCCCTGGTCTCCATCCCTGGAAAGGGATAAGAATGTATTAGAAAGATTCAGTGGGAAAAAAAAGAAGGTGGCTTAGGAGAGCTTCTGCCTACCCCTACGCTTCTCCTCTTTGGGGATTTGGCCAGCCTCCCTTAGGAGCAAGGAAAAAAGACTGATTCCCAAAGCCTCTTCCCCCTCTCTGCATCCACCTTCATTCCATCCCCATCTTCCTCATCTCTGTCCCTCCCCCAGCCCAGGAAGGAAGGGAATCCTGGCATCACCTAACACCTCCATCTCCAACTCCACCCTGGTTCTTGGCTCCTCCTCTTCAGGCCTTAACCTTTGGGTGGGAAGGGGAAGGATGCATTTACATCATCACCATACAACAGGAACACAGAAGAAAGCTCTGCATATAGTGGGAAACCCGCACTCCAAAGCCAACCCATGACCCAGCCATATTGCTTTGGAACACACTGGCATGGCCCTCTGCATGTCCCTGCCAGGAAGCATGGGCCAGGCACTTATGAGGAGGGAACAGAGATTATGTTGGGAGTCAGTCCTGGCTAAATCCATCCTGATTGTCAGAGATCAGTTCCCTAAAGAAGGAGTAAGAATATAGGAAGCAGATGTGGACACAGAGCTCTCCAGCACAGCCAGTCCCAAGTGGGTAGAAACTGGGTGAGAGGGACACATAAGGCTGTGAGGACTGGCAGGCTTCCCTCCTGTGTCCACTATGGCATTTCTCTAAGACTCCAGACCTGAGACTCGGAGTACCTGGCCCATCATCAGGGGCAGCCATGCACCTGCACCTCCTCTGGACAGTCTCCTCTCCTGGAGGAAGAACAGGACCAGCGGGGCTTGAGGCTGGCAAGGTGGGGCAGGGGGTGGGGAGAACAAGGCTTCCTTTCTGCATTAATCATCCACTCCTGCCAGGAACAGGGGCACACGCCTGTGATACCAGGCAGAGGCAGGAGGATCCCAAGTTCAAGACTGGCCTAGGTGACTTATGTGTCTCAAAATAAAAAAACAAAAAGGGCCAGGGGGGAAGCCCAGTGGTAAAGCACTCCAGGTTCAATTCTCAGTATGGGGCTGCAGGGGAAGTACTCTTGAACCTTATTCCCAAAGCAGAGGGTTGGCCTGACTAGGGTCCCAGAAGGGCTCCAAACCCAGGCCTCCAGTCCCATTTTTGTCACTCCTGCCCTTCCTGTAGCTAGAGAATGATTCAGGCAGGGATTCAGGACTTCCAGAACTTTGTGGCCAAGGCAAGCTCATCGCAGATGGTGCAGAAGAAACTCTTAAGACGGAAAGACTGCAAATAATGCAGAGAGGGGAGTGGCCCAGCCACAACTCTTAAGGGAGTCTAAGGAAGGAAAAGATGAGTGCCCAAGGGTGGCATAAAAACGCACACCTGTTCGATTCTGGAGTGCATGCACCTAATTACCTCCTTATGTATTAGCTGTGTGACTGAGCAAGTCACTTAACCTCTCTGAACACTGGTTTTATTACACATAGAAAATATGAGAACAGACCAGTGGTTTCCAAACTTTTCCAACCACATTACCCTTCCTTCATTTTTATTTAAATTAAATTAATTATTTTTTTTAGTACTGGGGATTGAACCCAGGGATGATTTCCCACTGAACTACAACTCCAGTCCTTTTTTTTTTTTATTTTTTGAGACAAGGCTCAATAGGTTTCCCAGGCTGGTCTTGAACTTGTAATCCTCTTGCCTCAGCCTCCCAGTTGCTGGGATTACAGGTGTGCACCACCACTCCCAGCTACCCTTCTTTACATAAAATCTTACCAGGCCCTCTATTTACAACGTGTTTATTGAACAGCCCTCATTTGACGGGTTGCATATATGACCAGCTTTTCCTTTCTTCTGAACACTACCTTCAAACTTCTCCACCAAGCCCCTCCTTCACAGAGCCAGTCTGTTCACTGTTAAAAAGTCTACTGGGTTTGTTTCAGTTTCAAGTTTCAATCCGATGTCCAACATGGTGCCCCCCTCTATTTCTCTCCGTCAGATTTAGCCCATGGCCTAAGGAACCCCTGCTGCAGAGGAGAACATAGTCTGCTCTTTCTTTGCTTCTCCCCAGCACTTTTCTGGGCCTCCATGTCAGTTTCTGGGGCAGGGAGGGAAGGGGAACAGAAAAAGAAGCGAGTCCCTTTACTACCCAGGGTGGCTCTGGTCCTCCTGGGCTGTCTGTGTCCATGCCCTTCAGGCATCCAGACATGGTTGCTTGGGGCATCTTCCCTCCTCTTGGTATCAAGTTCCAGCAGCCACCTTGTGCTGGCCAGATGGCCCAAGCGAGGCCATCCACAGCCCTCAAGGATTCTAAGGTACTTACTCTTGCTAGCTGCCCCCTGCTACCCAGTTCTCCTGCTGCATGAGGCACAGGTAAGAGGCCTCTGCCTAAGGAAATGCCCAGTCAGGGAACAGGAAGTGTGCAGGGAGGGAGAACCCACAGCAGTTCCCCAAGGTAAGGACTCTGTTCTGGCAATTCTCGGCCTATAGTACACATTAGAGTCATGAAATGCTTATCAAGAAACACCAACGCGCTGACCCCTGCAGGCCAGTTAACACTGTCTTGAGGGAGGGACTTGAGAACATTTTGTAAGCTTCCAAGGTGACTTTCAAAGGCAACCAGCCCTGGGAACCACTGCCCCATCCACAAATTCTCGTTAGATGATGGGAGGGGGCCTGTTAGACCCAATGAAGGACTGGGAGTGACATGGGGTGACTTGGAGCCCAGTACCCTTAGCCTTAGGGCTTTGATGACAATTTGAAGTACCAGAAGATCTCCCACTCAACACCCTAGGAAAAGTGGTTTGCAAACTTGTCTTTTTTTTTTTTTTTTTTTTTTAAATATTGTATCTGCCGGTCATTCTAAGCCTTTGAGATTATGTATCCTTTTTTATTTTATTTTTTTTTAAAGAGAGAGAGGAGAGAGAGAGAGAGAGAGAGAGAGAGAGAGAGAGAGAGAGAGAGAGAGAGAGAGAGAATTTTTAATATTTAAGTTCTCGGCAGACACAACATCTTTGTTGGTATGTGGTGCTGAGGATCAAACCTGAGCCACACGCATGCCAGGCAAGCGCGCTACCGCTTGAGCCACATCCCCAGCTCCTGCAAACTTGTCTTAGCAGCAGAACTTCTGTTCACATGAACTCTTCCCAAGGCCCGTGTGTCACAGAGTAAATGATAGAAGCAGGGGTTGGGGTCTGGAGCCAGGCACTGAACCAGAGCTCTCCAATAGCCTTGGAACCTGTTCCAATTTCGACCATTCCTCAGGCCCCTCTGAGGACCTTCTGTTGCTGTTCGTTCGATGGGGATGAAAGAGAGCAGGGGAGCTGGAGCCAGAGGTATGGGGAGAGGCCAAGGAAGCGAGTAGGTACCCATGGCAGGCTAGGGAGCCATTGAACAAGGGAAGGAGGCTCAGGTGGAGGCCCTGCCTGAGCCCCCAGAAAGGTATGCTCTCCCCCTGTGCCCCTGAGCAGGAGGAAGAAGAGAGGCCATGGCCTCAGGACCTGCAGCCACCACCCTTGCCTGGGCAGGAGGAGAAATCTGATGAAAATGAGAGGCCTGCCACGGAGACCCTGTTGAAGGTCCTAGACACTCCTCTGAGTGAGGGTGACGAGCCCACAACGTTGCCGGCCCAGCGGGACCACGGGCACAGCGTGCAGATGGAGGGCTACCTTGGCCGCAAGCATGACCTGGAGGGGCCCAACAAGAAGGCATCCAACAGGTGTCGGGGAGGGCTGCCGGGCGCGGGGAGAGGGGCAGCTTCTAGAGATCTCTAGTAGCAGAGCCTTGGCCACGGGTGTGTGCTAGGAAAGAGCCGCCCTTGGCCTCTCATTTGGGAGAGCTCCTGGGTACCCCCAGGAGCCAAACCAGGGCCACTTGGCATGATGGAAAAAGCCTCAGTTGTGGTCCAGAGTTCAAATCCTACGACTTCACACATGTTACCTAACCTCCCTGTCGGTTTCCCCATTCATAAAATGGCCATGATGACTATGGTAGGCATGTTCAGTAGGGACACTGTCCCTGGCACAGAGTGGGGCCATGGTGGACACTGGCTATTGATATTACAGTCATTGCAAGGCTGGGCAGCAAGAGGGAGTCTTGGTGCTAACAGCATGTCCTTGACCAAGACCTGCTTTCATTGATCTAGGCCTATTTCTTTAGCTATAAAATAGGAGGTGACTGGGGGCCCATGACCCAGATGCCCTCTGGGAGTCCCTTCTAGTGCTGTCATTCAGTGAGTCCATGACCCTGAGAAACTGACTCAAAGTATATGTCCATTCCTGATTCTGAGCTAGTCATGTCCTTGGATTTGGTCTTTACAGGGAGGGCCGCCTCCTCCCAGATCCTTGGAGCCTCTTTTTCTCTAGCAGCAATCCAGGGCCTCAGGGAAATGGAACCCAGAAGTTGAAGCAAGCCACATTCCCAGGGACACTTGGAAGCACACAGAGCTCCCTATCTGGGGGGACTCAACAAAGCTACTTCAAATTCCAAAAAGAAACAATTTAGTGACCCAACTGCCCAGAAGAGGTTTATTGCTTAAATGGGAGTCCACCAGAAAAAGGGAGGCTAACATTTATTGAGTACCTACTATGCGCCAGGCATTATGTTAGGACTGATAAAATCTAACACCACCCTGAGATACTAAAGTTTCCATTTCCAGATGGAGAAACAGTCTCAGAGAGGCTAAGTCATTTTTCAAGGCACAACCTAACTCCAAAGACCCAGGTCCCCCTCAGCAGCAGCCTTACTGCTGGAGGAAGGATCTCTGAGTAGCAAGTCAGAAACCCAGGCTTCATAAAAATGGCTCTGCAGCTACTTTATACTGACCTTCCAGTACTTCTTATCCATGCGCCCTACTAGTTCTCCACCTTCCTACCTCAAAAAAGGCCTGGAAGTACAGCTCAGTGGCAGAGAGTGTGCATAGCATGCAAAAGGCTCTGGGTTCAATCCCTAATGCTACACACACACACACACACACACACACACACACACACACACACACCACGTGCTAGGATAATATACTGTGCATATATCATCCAAGCAAAAATAACAACCAAAACAAAACCCAATTCACTTCATGATTCTATAGTGAGAATCAAATTTTCCAGTGAATGTGGAATACTTTGAAAAATTAAGTTTGTGCTATTGATCTTAGATTTATTATAATTCTACTTCAGAAATGTATAATTTCATGGTAAGATCAGAACTATAGGCAAAGATGTATACATGAGAATGATCATCACATCACTATTTAAGTTATGGATAAATTTTCCACAATAAAGAGATTATGTGTATATATTATGACATACTATAGCCACCCAAAAATCAATATCAAGAAATATTTGAGGATATGAATAAATACTCATGATATAGTGTTTAATCTTAAAAGCAGGAGGTAAAATTGAATATATAAGGCTGTGGATGTAGCTCAGTGGTAGAGCATTTGCCTAGCATGCCTGAGGCCCTGGGTGTGATTCCCAGAAAATAAATAAACACACACACACACACACACACACACACACACACACACACAGAGAGAGAGAGAGAGAGAGAGAGAGAGAGAGAGAGAGAAAGAGAGAATATTCCAATTTTAGTTATCTATGTATATAGAAAAATCTGAATGTGAATAGAAGAAAAACTAGAATATGTAAAATGTAACAGTAGTTAGCTCTTTTGGTATTAAAATTACATACAGATGATCCTCTCCCCTATCCACCCCCCACACTTCATAAACAATAAAATCTTACTATTTATCAGAGCAAAAATAACTCAATAAAAAGAAACGGAAAAGCCATAGGCATTGATCACAAAGATACTGTATCAGGACTGTGGGTGACCTATTTGTCCCCATCTTTGCAGGTCCTGGAACAATTTGTACTGTGTGCTCAGGAATAGTGAACTGACCTTCTACAAGGACGCCAAAAACCTGGCCCTGGGGGTTCCCTACCATGGGGAGGAGCCCCTGGCCCTGAGACATGCTATCTGTGAGATCGCTGCCAACTACAAAAAGAAGAAGCACGTCTTTAAGCTGAGGTGAGCCTTCCTGCCTGCTGCCCCTTACCTAGGCCCTGAACCCTTTGAACCCTCAGGCTGAAGGCTTTGGCATGAGTGACCAGGTAGAGGTTCACTGTAGGGGACCAGCTCCAACCAAGCTCATGCTGCTCCTTGAGGATTTTGCGAATTGAAGAGGCTCACGATTCAGACTCTTACCTCTCAGAAGGCACTCTGAATAACAGGCTCGGGGACAGGGGGAGTCTTAGCCAGCCCACTCCGTCCAGGTCATGGCTTCCGACATGACAGGAAAGTCTTTTTTTCTCCTAGGCTGAGTAATGGCAGCGAGTGGCTCTTCCATGGCAAAGATGAGGTAAGTGTGGGGTGGTCCAACCCATCTGTGCCTAACAAAGAGGCAGGGGGAAGAGACCTAGGCCTCTGGACCTCAAGGCTCCCGTGGAACAGGCAGTGCCAGGAGCACTCCCATTGCCTTGGGGCCCTGGACTTGGCCCTGATGCCCCCATCTCGTAGGAGGAGATGCTGTCCTGGCTGCAAGGTGTGAGCACGGCCATCAACGAGTCCCAGAGCATCCGCGTCAAGACGCAGAGCCTGCCTCTGCCCTCCCTCACTGGCCCGGATGCCAGTCTTGGCAAGAAGGACAAGGAGAAGAGATTCAGTTTCTTCCCCAAAAAGAAATAGCAGCCGATGGCCCCCGCTGGTGGGGCCAGCCAGGCAGGCGCAGTGGTGCATCAGGGCACACAGGGACCGGCCACCTGAGGCCGTGGGCCCTGACCTCCTCCACAGTGGATGGTCCTCCTCCACCTCCTGCCCACCAGCTCGAGAGTCACCAGGCCGGCCCCTGGGGCCCCCGCTGCGCTGCAATAGCTGCCTCTGCGCCCTGCCTGGCAGCCCCGATGCCTGCCAACATGCCCTCTGCCTGTGGCACAGACGGCTTGGCTCCAGGGGGCAGGAAACGGTTCCCCGAGGCGCATGCCCTCCTCTCTGCATCCCCATAAAAGCAGAAGGTGGCTGATGGGGCTTGTCCAATGCTGCCCACTCCCACAGCAAGTCGTGCTTGGGGTTACCTCCCATGTGGTCACAGCCAGGAAAGGGGAAGGGAAAGGGAAGGGGGACACTGGCAAAGCCTGACTTGCCCTTAGAGGAATGAGGAGACTTCAGGGGGGCCACAGAGCCCCAGCTCTGGGCAAGGGGCTGCTGGGGGACTGAGGGGAAAAGAAGGAACACGGGGCCTCAGGTGCTGCCAGCCACCTCCCCACTGGGCTTTCTCAGAACTGGGTCCCTCCTTAGGGCCAGCAGATACTCTCCTCTCCCATCCTCTGTGTTGTGGGTCCTGACTGAGGGAGCCTCCTGCTGCCCCTGGCACCCTTTTTTGGTACCAGCAGAGACTGAAGGAGGGAGGACCAGCAGTTCTCAAACCATTCCTCTTTGAAAACCCTAGTTAGAGCTTCGGGCTCAGGGCTCAGACCTGAAGGAGGGACAGACAGGTCCCCACACTGCCTAAGGCTCCGCCTCTCCGGGCTGGGATCCTTCCCACTCCCAGTAGCAACCAAGCCAGCAATATCCGCTAGATGCACAGCGGGGAACCAGTGTAGGCCCCCAGATATGGCATGGATGCCCCAGCACCTGGTGAAGCATCCCAAAGTCCAGTGCCCACTGTGTCTGCAGCTGGTGTCATCCAAGGCTACTGACTGACCGGACAGAGAGCTGGTTTGTCAGAGTGGAGTGACAAATATGGCCGTACCTAGGTATTAACGGCATGTGACACAACTACCGCTGGGCAGCTGGGATAAACGCTGGGGCCAGAGAGGGCCTGGCCTTGGGTTCTGAGAGACATAATGATACAGAGATCACCAAACATCTCCCAAACCCACCTCCAAACACTAACAGGGGCTCTGCAATCTCTGTCCCCAGGGAGAGCCTTCCCCATGCTCTGGAGGGGCGAAATCACCAGTCCAATGAGGACTTTCCTTCTCTGAAAGCAATACAGCTTCAGCCCAGCATCTTATCTGGGGTTAGGTCCTAAAGAGGGGATCAAGCTGGAGGCAGCAGGCGTGCTCCCCCAGGGAGACCAAAAAGGTCCCCAGGGCCCAAAGCTACTTTTTCTATTGCCTTCCCTATGGGAAGGAACTTTGGCTTTGTGGAAATGAATCAGGTAAGACTCAGGGAAAAGCCACACAGGTAGATATCAGAGTTGGGAGGCCTTCCCAGGAACCTTTAGTACTGACTGGGGCAGGCACAGCTCAGAGAGCACTATGTCCGGGTGAGGCCGACTCCATCAGACAGGATCCACACGGGAGGGAATCAGTTACCCAATGGAGCCTGCTCTCCCCACATGAGGTCTTCCACCTCTATAGGGAGGGTCTTCATTTGGCCTCAACACATAGGACCCTATGACCCTCTGCTTCTACAGGGAACCTGGCGTGTTCCATTAGTCAGCCTCTGTCTACTGCTGGGGAAGCCAAGGCTAGAAGGTGACCATACTCACCTGACAGTAAAAAAAGCCTTTGGTGCATTCAAAGGCAGGCCCACCTCTGGGACAGAGAGCAGGCTCCTTGCCAAGGGCAGAAGGTGACAAGTAGCTCGCAACTATTTCCCCGGGGCCAGTAGTGAGCCAATGGACAAAGGTCCACCTTCTCCCCTCCATGTGTGCCCAAGTAGCACCAGAAGTGAGGAATTTCCAGTGAGCAACTCCATAGAGTCAAGAAAGAAAGGGCTCCATGGAAGAGCTAGAATTTCGCCACCCCAGGTCCCCAGGATTGGGCAAGGGCAGCCAGCTGCATGTGATTCACTATCTACCGCCAGCTCCCCACGCATCTTGCCCACGTCAACCAGGTCCCGAGACACTCAATCAACTGGACTGACATCGCAGGTGCCCGAATTTGGGAGACTCTATGCCACTCCAGGACTAAGCTCTCCAGGTGCCCTGGCAAGGTTTCTTTTTTTCCCTTCTTTTCTCATAGTTTTCTACTTTGCAGTCTTTTCCTTGACAGTGTTTCCAAACTAGGGTGACACAGCTCCAGTCCACACCAGCATAACAGGCTTCCTCCCCAGGGCGGCTTAGAGGAAGCTCCTTCTGGGCATGTCAGGCGTCCTCCTGCCCACTCTTCCTCTTTGTCCCTGACCTCAGCTGATTCTGGCTGAGGGAGGAGTGGAGGGTCCTGGGGCTCCCCCCACTCGTAACTTTCACTAAGCACCCAGAACAGGAGGCCTGTGTCGGGCTCGGCTTTCCCCCCTACTCCACCCCTCCGTACTGCCTGTGGGAGGGCAATCAGGTCCCCTAGACTGGTCCTGGATCTCCTTCCTCCCTCAGTGGGAGGGGGCAGAGATCCAGAAGAGGAAGAGACCAGCTGGCCACATGGCTTGGTCCCTTGGACAAGCAAGCTCAGGGAGGATGCAAGAGAGGAGGTGGCTGCGGAGGAATGTCACTTGTTGGGTACAGAATATGCTATCTGGGGCTGGCCCTGGGGCCGGCTGGGCCTTGTCCTCCACCTGCTCAAATGTGCTTCCACCAACCAGAGGAAACCCATTTACTAGTTTTTCTAATAAATCTATATAATGCTCCACATTTGTCTGTTCCTTATTTGACTAGCCTCGTTTCTCTTTGAACTGGGCCACAGAGAACCAGCACCATGAAGGGATAGCTAGGCTCCGACTTGAGCCTGGTACCCAGCCCATGGGCGCCACCTGAGACCCTGAGCCAAGCTTGCTTCAACTAGAAGGCCTACTGCAGGGTAAAATCATTTCTAGTCACAGATGAGTCCAGGCCACACTGGACATCTACAGAGGGGCAGTTTCATTTGGTCTGGGTGCATGGAACATAGGCACAGCTGGGTTTCAAAAGGTTCCCAGATGATTCTAATGGGCAGCTGATAAGACCCTCTGCCCTGGCCTTGGCCCATGTCCTAAAGAGATCCATCAGGGAGTCTGAGAAGCAGGAGCTCATCCGTTGTCTTCAATCCACATATGAGGAAAGGGCAAAAGTTGGGGCGATCCAGCTGGCTACTGGGATAAAAGTGTGAGTCACCTGCCTGGTACATTTGTGGCTTCTCAGTGTTGTATCCAGGACTGGCCTGGGAGGAGCCAGCTCTCTTCTCAGTGACTATGGATATGACCACAGAAGATTCCAGGCAGCTGGTAGAACACGGGCTAACTTCCCTGCTTCTGCACAGGAGACTGCCTGCCACCCACCACTGGTCTCCCCTTGACCTCAGGAGATTCAGCAAACCCATGTTCAGGTTGAATCCAACCTCTTAGGTCAGACGACTCATGGCCCTGACTCTGCAGGGCTACGGGAACATTTATCTACCACCTGGGCCCTGCAGCCTCTTCCTGTCTAACCCCAGCCAGAACAAACTGGGCAAAATGAGATTGGTCCTCCAAGGAGAAAGGGCAGAAATCCCCATGAGCAAGAGGGAGGCATTCCTAGCCCTTCTGAATCCAGGCTTTCTAAATGTGATGAAAACAGAGGATCCACCCTGGCAAAATACACGTGCACTCCTCACCCAACATTGGAAGCCATTTGAGGACATGCCCAGACCCCAAGCTAGGAACCCTTGCCTTCCGGGATGCCTCCTGGGACTGGAGAGGGAAAGATGAGGTATTCGCACCAGATATTGGTAACTTCTTATTAGAAAGTGTCCCATTTGCCCCGGTCACTCCTCCCTCCCCGCTTTTAGCACAACTTTGGCCCTTGAGGAAGAGAGCTAAAGGCTGACATGTGAGGCCCTCTGCCCCAGACAGGACGCCAGGCCGTGCGTAGACAGAGAAGCAGAAGTAGCAGAGAACAAGCTCCTTCCTGTGCATCCTGGTGCCAGGATGTGCCCTGCCTACTCTAAGAAATCCTCAGCCACCAGCAACTCTCCCCACCCCCGCCAGGCGCAGTAAGAAGGCACACACAGGTCGGTGGGTCAGCAGTGGTTATTGCACCATTGGCACAGAGTGAAATGTGTGTACATTAGCGACAACCACAGGGACAGCAAGACAACCCTCAAAAGTACCTGAACTAAGTCGGTTACATTCTTCACAGGAGGGGAATAAACAACAAGATGCATACTCGCTCGCACGCACATACCACAGGATGGAAAGCAATAAATTATTGGCCTCATTCCTGAGTCCTAAGAAAAGGCACAGTTAAAGAGCAAAGCCTGCCCAGGTCTTCCCCCCCCCTCCCCCACCGAGGGTCCTCGGCCTGGCAATGGCCAGCCCAGGGCCTGAGCAGTGCTTGCTCTCCCTGGGAAGAAGTGAGCTTAAATATTTGGCTTCCAACCAGAGAGATATTTACAAGGGAAGTGGGAAGTGCGACTCATCTGGGCTTGAGGAAAGGTGTCTGGAGCCCCAGGAGACCACCAGCACACAGAGCCGGCTGCAGGCAAGGCCACGCTGGGTCGCTCTTCTAGGAGAGCAAGGGCAGCCTTCACGAGGACCCTGGGCAAGGGGCCCATGTAAGCCCAGATTCGGGGGGAGGTATGCCACACCGACACGGCTCCTGCCCCTGACCAGCAGTCAGAGTCAACCTACAGAGTTCAAGGCCTGGAATTTCTCTCTCAGGTTTCTCACTCTGCTCTGCTTGCTTGGGTCTGCTGGATCCCTGGGACCATCTTCCTTCGGCTGATACTCTACAGAGTCTGGGAAATGTTGGCCTTGTGCCACCACGGCTGCCGGTGAGCTTGGTCCCTGCCCATTGCCCTCCTCATCCAGCCCTGCAGTGGGGCTGGGAAGGGGTCCCTTCTCCATGACAATCACTCGCCGGTTGTTCTCCAGGGTGATATCTGCGGTGACATACAGGGCTTCACCTCCATTCAGCCGGCTTTGAGGCGGCATCCTAGGAGGTGGGGACTGGGTAGCTCCCTGGCTTCTCTTGGTGTTCAGGCTGCAACAGCGGCCCACTCTGCCAGAGAGAGGGGGCTCCACCATATTCTCAGGCGCAGAGTGGCTCCGGTTGACGGGTGGGCCACGAGGGCGAGGGCGGCTTCCCTCGGCCTGGACAGCCTCATCGTGGGAGGCATACTTGGAGCAGAGTTCTCGGACATCGGGCCAGTTGAAAGTCTCAGTGTCAAAGGGGCTGAGGGGACTCCGAGTGCAGGGCCGGCCCCCAGGTGAGGTGGTCCTTGGGCTGGCAGCAGAAGGGCTGAAGGAGAAACGGCGTGGGGACGTCTCTCTAGCAGAGGAGGGCTTGGGGGGGCTGTGCTCTTGGGCCACCAGCTGCTCGTAGGTGAAGAGGGAAAGCAAGGGCCTTCTCTTGCCTGTGAGGAGAGAGCGAGAGCCATGAGTGGCTGTGAGAGGAGGGGCCCCAAGGGAGGGCTCCTGACCGCCCTCAGCTCACTTCCCAGGTGAGGCTGCTTCCTGGGGCTTGGTACAAAAGAAGAGAAATTCCATTAACTGCCCTTTATCACAGGGCAAGGGGGGGGGGCCAGGAGTCAAAGGAAGAAATGAGAGCTCTGCTCTCATCCTGGTAAGGAAGGGGCCCCTGTTCCTCCCTCTGCTCCACACACAGGGCTCACCCAGAGGAGCAGGCTTAGCCTCAGAGCACCAGACCAGAGGCTGGGACTCACCACACATCAGTAGAGCAGGGAGTCCAGCCCTACTTTTTTTGTTTTTTGAGTTTTTTTTTTAGTGGGGGGTGGATTACCAGGGACTCAGGAGCACTCAACCATTGAGCCACATTCCCAACCTTATTTTGTATTTTATTTAGTGATAAGGTCTCACTGAGTTGCTTAGGGCCTCACTAAGTTGCTGAGGCTGGCTTTGAACTCTCGATACTCCTGCCTCAGCCTCCCGAGTGGCTGGGATTACAGACATGCGCCACCACCGTGCCTGGCCCCAGTCCTCTCTTTGACATGGTCTCTTTAGAAGTTACTTTCTCCAAGTTCCCAATTGACTTTTCCACCCCTGGACCATCACCCCTATCATACCTTTGACACCTGCTAGGTCTCCAGGCTCCTCCTGTGGGCAGGGAACGGTGGGGCTCTTCCCGTCCCTCTCAGGAGCTGCCTTTTCCCACTGCAGTGGTGGCCTGGCTGTCATTGACTTGATGTTCTTGATGCGGAGGCTGTACTGGCGGGCCAGCTGGTAGACCTTGTTCTTGACACGCTCACTCATGTGGCTGTCCATCACATGAGAGAGCTGCATGATGCGGGGGTGCAGTGGGGTGACCAGCTCCCCCTGGGCACCGCTGCTCAGCTCCTTCACCAGTTCTTTCAGCTCCCGAGCCAGGTGGGCCGGGCTGGGCCGTTCCGTGGGGGAGGCGCTTTCTGGTGAGGCGGTAGCTGACTCCTCTGTGATGGCCCCCAGCTCATGCTCCTCCAAAATGAAGAGTGGCTCTTGCAGGTCAAAGCCATTGGCCTGGCCCTGGCCCTGCTCTGTCCGGGGGCTCCCCTCAGCAGACTCCATTCTCTCCCACATTTTTACAATTTCAGAAGATGGACGGAACTCAGCATCCGTGATAGGAGCCGAGTCCCCTGTTGCCACCTGGCTGGGTCCTGGGAGATCAAACAGGGCCCAGGAGGCCGGTCGGGAGCCCCCCTGTCTCTTGTACTCTGCTGGAGCTGCAGGCTTTGGGTCTGGCCTGGGAAGGTTGTTGAACCTGGAGACGGAGTTTCTCACTAATCCTTTGGGGATGTAGGAGAGACTCTCCCGGCGCCGGACGCTGAAGCCCGCATCATGGTGCTCTGCATTTTCATAGTAGCTCTTGATTTTGTCCAGCAGTAACCTGTCTCGGGTAGAGAGTGCCGATTCCTTCTTCTTGCAGGAAGACCTGTCAGGCTCCACAGGGCTGCCTGCATTTGGGGGTTCTGTCCCATTGACAGAAGGGCCACTCTCTGAGGCCACCCCTGTGCTGATGTCCATTTCTGGAGTAGGCTGGTTGCTGAGGGAGTCCGTGGCGCTGCCCCACCAGGCCAGGCCCTTCTCACTGCCCTCTAAGCTGAGCACGCTACTGCTCCGGCTGACCAGCCGTGGTGTCCCAAAGCCACTGGACTTGCCATCCTCCAGTGCCAGGCTGCTCCGCCGAGAGAAGCTGCTGACAAAACGCTCAGCAATGACACTGGCCTGGTCTAGCACAGAGGGTGGCAGGAGGCTCTCTGGCTCCTGGACTGTCCCCATTTCCTCCTCCTCTTCTTCACTGCTCAGGGCCTTAAGGTCCTCGTTGCTGTCAGCCACCACTAAGTCCACCATGTCACCTGGGTGGTCCATCTCCAGCAGCCCCTGGTGAGCATCAAGCTGTGTTTCCAGGACCTCTGGAGACTCTGCGTCTGAAGGCATGTCCTCGGTGCTAGGACCTTCCACAGCAGCAAAGACCTCCTGTTCAGGCCCAAGCTCAGGGTCTGGCTCAACCTGAGACACAGGAGAGAGAGCTCACGTGAGTACAAAGCCTCCCTCGTGACACTGGGAGACACGAGGATGGCATGGTCTGCTCAGAGCCTGTGAGAGGGCCTGTAGGGTAGGAATGGAGACAGGATGAGTGTGACTCAGTAGGGTGACAGGGCCTCACAGAAAGGAAAATGAGGATGTTGGTTTGTTTTGTTTTGTTCTGTTGGTACTGGGGATCTAACCCAGGGATGCCTTCCCACAGAGCACCCCCAGCCCATTTGTTTTTTAAGACAAGGTCTCACTAAGTTGCCAAGGCCAGCCTCGACTGTGATCCTGTCTCAGCCTCCTGAGCTGCTGGGATTACAGGTGCGCACCACCACGCCCAGCAATGATGGTGTTTTTAATCACCCTGCAGCTAGGGTGCTGGGCTCATGTCCTCACACCAAGAAAATCATGAGGAATGGGGAAGGGCAGAGACACTTCTCAGTGGCAGCCTGCCTATAGGCACAAGGTGGAGATTTAACACTGGGCCAAGCACTGCCCCTGACTCCCAGGGGCTGGCTCTCACTGAGCCATAGCACTAGGAATCCTGGGTCTGAAGGTAAGGCTCCTACCCAAGCTCTCAAGGCTCCAGACCCAGGTTGGGTGGGTGACATTCCAACTTCCCTGAGAGACCAAGGCCTCTGTGGGATGTCAGGAAGGAGGGCAACACAACCATGTGCCAAAACCCTATTAGACTGTGAGGACAGGGAATTGGCTCCTACCAGGCCCAGTACCTGTGGGCCTAGCATAAATGCATATGCCAGGACTGGGGTTGGAGCTCAGTGGCAGAGAACTTGCCTCGCAACTGTGAGGCACGGGTTCAATCCTCAGCACCACATACAAATAAACAAATAGAGGTCCATTAACAACTACAAAAAAATCTTAAATGCATTTCCCAACAGATGGACATGGAAAGAAGCAAATTTGACCACCACCTAAAGTATGGCTAGTCCAAACTGAGAATATATTTCAAAGACTTTATATATATATAAAATATATTTCAAAGACTTTATATATATATAAAAGGATAAAATGCATCCATAACTTTTTATATTGATTACATGTTGAGATGATAATATTTTGGACCTACTGAGTTATATAAAATATAGTGCTAAAATTGATTTCACGTTTCTTTTTAACATGGCTACTAGAAAACTAACATTACATGTGGGACTTACATCCTATTATTATTGCACAGTGCCACTTTCTATGGTCTGGATGATAGGATAGTGTCATCCTAAAACTGATGTGTGAGACCCTAACACCCAGTGTGACAGCATTAACCAACTGTGCCTTTTGGAGGTGATTAAGTCGTGGGTGGGGGCTCCTCCTTCATGAATGGAATTAGTGCCCTTAGAAAAGAAGCTTGAGGGAGTTTCCTTGCCCCTTCCACCGTGAGAGGACACAACGAGAAGAGGACATCTATGAAGCAGAAAGCGGTCCTTCACTAGACATGGAATCTGCTGGTCCCCTGATCTTTTTTATTATTATTCCTTGTATACTGGGGATTGGACCCAGGGGTGGTCTACCACTGAGCTACATCCCCAATCCTTTTTATTTTTCGAGACAGGGTCTTGTTAAGTTGCTGAGGCTGGTCTTGAACTTGCAATTCTCCTGCCTCAGCCTCCCAAGTCACTAGGATTATAGGCATGTACCATTGCACCCAGCAATTTCTGTTGTTTTATAAGCTCCCAATCTAAGTATAGCAGCCCAAACAAACAAGGACATCATGGTCTATTCCTATCCAGTGTCATCCAGCTTTTTAGTCTCTCCTGGCTAGGAAGGACAACCTGGGGTCTAGCCTAGCTCGTGACCTTTTCCCTATAACTTTGGAAGTCAGCTGGACTTGCCATCCCAAGGAAGTGGTGAAGGTGATGGAGGAGGAGGAGGAACAGCAGAAGCAGCAAAGGAGTCAGCTCCATACAACCCACAGTCAGCATGAGGTAGGAGAAGAGGAAGGTAGGCCTCTGAGCCAGAGATCCAGATCCACTCTCCGCTCTACCCAGCTGCAGCCCACCACTTAACCGCTCAGAGCCTCTTCTCCTTCTAGAGCTATTGCAGGGAAAAGAAGGGAGAGACAAAACAAAGCACAGGAGGTGTCCAATAGATGTCAATACCCTATTCCTTTGTCCAGGTGGCTGCAGGAGTGATTTAAATGTCTGGCACGCTGGCAGGGTCAGAGCCTTCTGCTGTATACAGGTGGCCTGGCTTAGAGGACCTGAAGTCCTGGTTCACTTCCATTAGCTGTGTCTCTTGGCATGTGGCTGTATCTGTCTCAAGGAAGGGTCAACTTTTTTTTATAATTTATGGAAGGGGCTATCTATTCACCAAACCATATACCCTAGACTGGACAGGTCTCCTGAAGGGGCAAGAATTCCGGGTAGAGGGGTGGGACACAGCCCTATTTTCAAGGGCACAGTGGGACAGTCCCTGCCTCAAAGACCTGCTTGCAGACCTGGAGATTGGGGCTCCAGGCACCCCCACATTATCTCCATCCCATTTGCTGGCCACTCACCTCTGGCAGAGAAGAGATAGACTCGAAGCTCAGATGCTTCTCAGCACTGGTTGGAGAATGGTTACTGGGCCTTCTGCAGCTTTGGGGGCCTTCAGATTCCCTGTGTCCCTTCCCCTGAAGCAAGAAGAGGTCAGTCATCAACTCCAGGACAACTGGGAGCTGGTCCCTTCTGCATCCCAACATGGACAGCATGTCCCATACCCAAGGAGGTTGGGCTGCCCTAAGCTAGCCCTGGACCTGAGACATTCCAGAGCACCTGACCCACCAGGCCTGGGGCCACAGAGAGCCTTGCCAGGTATGCGGCTTTGGAAAAGCCCAGCCACTTTTCCTTCCAGGCCAAGTGGCCTTGACCTTTTAGCCCTGCAGTGTGCTGGCTTCTCCTCCCCCACCCCACCCCCACCCCATTAATCCTACTCAGTGGGTTAGTGCCCAGTCCTGGAACAGCGCATGCCAGGGACTCACCGGGGCATGACAATGAGTGAGGAGGTTAAGAAGTGCTGATAGGAGTGAAGAAACAGGGCAGGGTGGGGAGGGGACAGGAGGGGACTCTCAGATGGGCATGCATGAGCCAGGGAACATGCAAGGAGGAGGGGAGATCAAAGAGACACCTCACCATAGCACCCCGGGAGAAAAGTAAAGCGTTGGCTCGATAGTGCCAGCAGTGGAGGGCGGCCAGCAGGGAGCTGGCAAAGTCAGCTACCTGCTCTGCCACTGCCAGACTCTCCTCCTCCTCCTCCTCCGAGCCTGGGGGCTCCGGCCTGGCCCCCTTCTCGCTGCCTTCATGCCCTTCCAGGTCCTCCAGAGAGACCGGAAAGGCCTGCTCCTCCTCCTCCTCCTCCTCCTCCTCCACCACCTCCTCCTCCTCCTCTTCCTCCTGCTCCTCTTGGGCAGCCCCTTCAGCCTGTGGCTGCAGGCCCCGTGTATGGAGGGGCTGCCCAAAGTCCAGGAGGGCACCAGCACTGCCTGCATGCTGTTCAGAGCACAAGAGCCCTCGTGACCAGCCTTGTGGGCAACCTCCTCCCCTCCCACAGGCAAACAGGGGCGGGGAGTGGGGGCTTCACACAGACAACCATCCATGCCCAGCCTCGGCCTCCATGGGATTCCAGTGAGGAGGGGGGCATCTCATGGTGGGGAGGCTTGGATCAAGTTGGGAACACAGGCCCCGAAGAAGCCTGACTGCCTCAGAGAGGGGAAATGAGAAAGGCTCTAGGTGGGAATGATGCCACTCCAGGAGAGGGAACAAAGGGTCCCCTGGGGCAAGGACCATCTTATTCATCCCTGTGACCCTGTGCCAGAGCCTGGCACCCAGTAAGTGTCGATAGGTATATGGTGAATGAATGAAGACAGTAAGTAGCGGGGTGGGCTGACCCGGGCCATCCCCCCCACCCTCGGTCCTGCCAGCCCCTCTTCCCGGGCCTCTGCACCCACAGGCCTTACCTTCATTCCTGCTCCTCTGGCTGCTGACACCACCATCAGGTCCCCAGCACATGGGGAGGGGAAAAGACCAATAAGCAGGAGAAAGGGCCTCTTTAGAGAGGCCAGAGACCCCAGGGAAGCCTCACTGAGGGCTGTGGCTCCAAAGACCCTTCACCCTGGGCTTTCAAAGGAATGGCTAACAGATGATCAGGAGCACAGGTCTATGCCTGCTGCTCGGCTCCTATTGTTATGGAGGAAAGGGTATAAGGCATGCAAGTTGGGGGACAGCTCAATCCCCCTTCAGGTGACATGAAGAACAGAGATCGAGTTCCCTCAACCTGTTCTCCACAACCCCCCACCTGCCTCGCCCTCGCACCCCACCCAACGCTCCCTGCAAATCCCATCCACCCCCTCACATACTCACCTTTCTCGTTCAGTTGCCTGAGCAGGTGTCTGGTCGGCTCTGAGGAACACAAATGGGCAGAGTCAGCACAGGCCAAGAAATAGCGACACCTGGCCTGCATCCCACGCTCCCAGCACCGCAGGCCCATCACCAGCTCAAAGTCCCTTTGGCTCATCTCCAGCAACCCTACGGCCCCAGGGAGGCTCCCTCCACACTGTCACCAAGCCTCCTCACACCTTGCCAACAGGGAGGCAGGGCCTGGGCCACTCCCATCCCGCTGCAGAGCCCCACCGTGTAGCATGTTACCCAAGTCCCTACGATAGAACACCCATGGCCTTTAGTTCTAGAGCCACAGAGACAGGATGGGCTCCATGCTGCCCCTTCAGACTACCCAGCCATGTCTCCCTCTTCCTCTCTTGCATAGACCTCGTCAGCACACTAGCTACAACCCCATGGCACCCTAGCTAGAAAACAGAGGTCGCACCCGACTTCCTATGGCCCCGAAAGCCTAGCATCGCACAGCCTCGTTGCCTGTTGGGGAGTGTCGCCCAGCTGGATAAGGGGTGACCAGGCTCTCTGGACAGGACACAAAACATATCCATTAGACTGGTGGTGCCATGACCTCCTACCCCAGCCTTTCTGGGGGCAGACCTGAGGGATAGGAAGACCTTATCTCAAGAGGTCCCTCTATGGAACCCCTAGCCTATCCCCATAGTTGCCCAGCTGGAGTTAAACAGGAGGCTTAGGGCCGGTCACGGTTTTCTATAAACTTGGAGCCAAGGGTCTCGGCTGACCCTTGTCAGATGGGCAGACTGAAGAACTTCTTTTCTCCTGAGATACACACATATGTACGCGCTCTAACAGCATCGATATAAGTAAGCACCTCATTGCTTCTGAAGTGAGAAATAGAATATACTTCATCTTTTCATTTTAAAAGTTGTAATCAAGAATACTTAACAGGGGCTGAAGGTGTAGCTCAGTGGCAAAGCACTTGCCGAGCATGTGTGAGCCCTTGGGTTTGATTCTCAAAACCATCAAAAGAAAGAATTTTTTTTTTTAAAAAACAACTTAAGATATAACCATAGACCTTACTTATCCTATAGTGCACCTGTGTGCCCAATTCAGTTCTCTGGAAAGGAGAGAGTAGAAAAAACTCCTGGGGAAGGCAGAGTAGTTGGCTAAGCCCAGGCACTAGGTCTTTGCAGGTGGCCTGAGACCCCCCTCTCAGCAGCTCCCTAGTCTGTTTTTATCCACAGTTTCCATCATTTCCTTCCATTGATTTCTAACTCAGAGAAGGAGGGAAAAGGGATACTAGAGACAGACATTCTCGGACTAAGGAGACTTTTCCTTAAAAACCCTTTTCAAAGTGCTATGGAAGAACTATCATGATGAACACACATCTCGAATGCAGGCTGTCTCTATGACAACCCACAGCCCCCACCCCAGGGCTTCTGGAGCATCTGGCAGCTTCTTCCCCACCAGTGACGCTGCACCGCTCCAGAAAATGAACAGTTCAAGCACGGCCAGCACCCTCTGCCCTAAAGTCTCAAGAGTATCAAACGTTTCAGGAAGATGTCTGTTTTCTTAAAGTTAAAAATAAAACTCATAAACAAGTGAACAAATTGTTAAAACCCAACTCTTGTAGTATTTATTTATTTATAGGTTAAAATCTCAGCCACGTGAGGGGCTGGGGATGTGGCTCAGAGGTAGAGCGCCTGCCTAGCACGGCGAGACCCTGGGTTCAATCCTCAGTACCATATAAAGATAAATAAAATAAAGGTATTGTGTCCAACTAAAAAAAAAAAAAAAAAAATCCCAGCCACGTGGAAATTCCGGCTGTATAAAATGGCTCATTTCCTGACTGCCTTGGTGATAGCTTGGTTGAGATGTAATTTTTATACCACCCAATGCATTTAAAGTGTACGAGTTGACGGTTTTAAGTATATTACAGAGTTGTGCATGGGAGGGAGAGTTTTGATGCTGACATTATGACAGACAGTACTACGGTTATCATGGCTACTATTATCACTTAAAAGCTTCCATGTTCCAAGAACTTCTAATGTTAAGCTAAGGCAAGTTAAGTGGGAACATCAGAGGAAAGGGAACAAAATAAGCCTAAGACCAATAAAGCAACACCCCCAATTTGGAGCTTTTAACCATAAAATTTTTGTAACCATTTCAAGTTTGCCCAGGGTTCAAGATCTACCTGAAGTAATACCAAACAATACAAAAACAGGAAAGCTTTCCAGGGACCACCTGGCTTCCCTACTAGAAGGCCAAAGCCTACTCGTCAATCCACATGGGTGTTCAGGGCAACCCATGGGTCAGTCACTCAACCCAATGCAGAGCTGGGGTTATAGCTCAGTGGTAGAGCAATTGCCTAACAAGTGTGAGCTAGATGAATAAAAGTTCATCTACAACTAAAAATATTTTTAAAAGAAACAAAAAAACAAAAAACAACAACAAAAAAACACAACAATGCCATTGTGGATCCAAACCAAGACATTGCTCTTAGTCACTCCACAATCTTTCTCTCAGGTCAACTATGAGATGGTTCTTAATCCCCATCCCCAACCTAAATCTGTCCCCAGCCTTTAGACCGAAGGGCAGAGTAAAAACAGACCAGAAAACACACATGTGCATCAGCATCACTGCAGAGCTAAGAATAAAAGCAAGGTTTTCTCCTTCTAAATAGACGATTCATTATAATAAATCCAAGAACACGTTGGCAAGTCCAGCAATGGAAGAAGGTCCAGGGGAGGAAAATGGAACCATTTCCTGAGACCCAAAGTAAATATTTCCTGTCTGGATTTGGTGCCACTTGGTCTAATTCATTTTCCTCATGTCCTGCTTCTGCTCTGCCATTCCAGAACTAGGCTGGGGATCACGCAATGATGTCCTAGTGTTCCTCCCACTGGCTCAGTGTGCTGAGTGGAAAGGAGGGAGGTTGGGATGGAAGGGAACTAAGAAGGGGCTGAGGCCTGAATGAAAAAGTGTACCCTAGGTCCTTAAAGGGGGCTGCCCAAGCTGGTGGGCAAGAAGAGCCCAGTGGTACCCGGAGGAGGGTAGTAAGAGCACAGGGAAAAAATACTCCATGGATGGCCTGCCGCCCTCGCCCTAGTTTTTGGAGAGATGAAAATATATTGCCACAGATGACTCCCTGCCTGGTCCAGGGTCCTACACAAAGGTCTCCTGCCCACACAACCCTTCCCTTACCAGACTGCCGGCGCCCCTGGCGCACATGGGTGGACACCTCATCCTGAGAGGACCAAGCCTTCTTCAGCCGTTCTGGACTACAGCGGTACCGATGGGGATCTGCAACCAGAAGACAGACAATCAGGTTTTGGATTCCAAGACCCAGCCCTTACCCAGCCATACCTCTGCTACCCAACCCCAGATCCAGGGCCCAGATGCCTCCAGAGCGCCCTCCATCTTCTTCCATCTGGGGTCTTCAGGCCGAGAATCCTGCTCCTCAGCAGGACGGCATCCCTAATTGTGTAGATGACCTTCAACCCTTGACAGAGGAGCCCCTCGCCCTCCCTGCTCCTGGAATAAAATCAGGCAAAGCCTGCCCAGGATGCAGCCTGACCTAACAGTGTATAATTAGGAACAAAACAGGCAAAAAAGGGTCACTCACAATAGGAATCCATTTCCAAGATGGCTTCCTTGGCCTAGAAAGGAAGAAAACCCACCTATGGTTACTATCTTGCTGTGTGCTATACCTCTCTCACCCACTAGGACACCCCACAGGGCCACAACAAGGCCTGCGTACCTGCTATACCAATACCCACTGTCCACTGGAACCAGTATCCAGAGGGTGGGGCCCCCGCAGATGCTCTGGACCTGGCCCCGAGGGACACACACTCTCCATGCCCCACCAGAAGCACTCTGGGAACTGACCTTCTGGGGAATGGTGGCATGATGGTTCTCCAGGATGAGCCTCTTGATGTGATGAGTCCAGCTCCGTTTCTCCTCCACTGTCTTGGCCTGAGAGGACCCAAGGGAAAGGGACCCCGGGGTTATTAGTACAGGCTGAAGCTGCTGGGCACAGACAGCACTTCTGCCTGAGGGAAAGGTGGGAGGAAGGACTGTGCTGGGCTCTCGGTGAGGTTGCCTTGACTCCTCACCACGACCCCAGGGTGTCTGCAATGACCCCTTTACAGATGGAGACACTGGGTCTTGGGGCAGCGGGGTGAGCCAAAGAGCCAGGAATCAGATGCACAGGTGCTCGCCAGTCTTGGTCCCCACCCCTGCACCCTGGCCACCCCTCACCTGGATGCTGTACTGTTGCTTGCTGTGCTTGTAGTGGGTGACAGTGAAGCACAGGGAATCTTTGGTGCTCTCGATCAGCATCAGGGAGGAGCACTGGGGAGAGAGGGAAGAGGGAGTCAGAGGGAGGAAGGGGGGACCAGCCATTGAGACTGTCTCACTAGGCTGGTACTGGAACCTGGTGAAGCAGACAAGAAGCAGAAGAGACAGGACACCTTTGGGAAGGGAGAAGACAGCAGAGGAGCTGGGGTGAACTAGTTACCGGGATGTGACCCTTGTAGACAAAATGATCGCCCCGTTTCTTGGTGATGAACAGTGTTTTGTCAAAGAGGAAGAAAGTCCTCTCGTTGCGCACACGGTGCACACGGAACGTGCCCTCCAGGACAAGCTCCCCGTAGATGGTCAGGTCTGGCCCCTTCCAGTTGATGAGCAGTGACTGAACTTCCTACAGCAGAAAGACCCCAACCACCAGGGTCAGGCTTCACAGGCCCCAGAAGGCTCTTCAGACATCATTCCTCAGCTCATCTCACCAGGGCAGTGACATTCCCTGACCCCAGCTGGCCCATCCACCCCAGGCATCTCCACCCACCTCCCAGACCCAGAGCACCTGGAGGCGAACGGCGTGCTCGTGCCTCCTCTTCATGTCATTGATGTACCAGGCCACACAGGTCATGGTGTCGATGGCATCTTCCACCACCTCAAAGCCATCCTCTTCTTCATCAAAATGTTTGGCAATTTCCTGCACAGGAGAAAGGGGTTTGGACAATGTTGACTCAAAGGCCCTGCCCCTCCCTGAGACTCCATGTCCAGGGAAGGACACCTGGGCTACCTGGAGCAGCAGGTGGTACTTGAGGATGCGCTGGACTGGCTTCAGGAGGTAGGAGCCCAAGGGCAGCGAGTGCTGTAGCAGCTCCTGCCGGTCCCGAAAGAACTTGGCCTGCTGCTTGTCCCGCATACATTCCGTCAGGGCAGCCACGGAGCTGGGAGTAGGGAGAAGGAGTGTCACTGCTGGGGGGAAGGCCTGGTGAGGAGGAAGGGACTCCAGACTCACCCCATGGCTCGGCATCCCATCCCATCCCAATTACTCACTTGGGGTAGTTGTTGCAATACTGGGTGTAGATATCAAACTCTTGGCTCTAGGAGAGATCAAAAAATAGTAATTTCAGGAAGTTTCTAATTTTGACTATAAACCATGTGGGACCCCTGGCCCCTAAGTGCCCTCTGTCTCCCCTTCCCCTGAGTGCCTACAGAGACACCTTTGTATTCATTTCTCTAGGGCATCCCATCCACCGGGCAGACCCTGGGCACAGGGCACCCGGCCCTTCCCCTGGAGAGGGATCCCCAGGGCTCAGGTATCTTCATGTATGGGGCTTTCCTTTCCCTTTAAGCTCCTTGCAAGGTGAAACAAGAACCCAGCCCTTCTTACCCTTTCCACAAAGCAGCTGGCCACAGCCACGGGATCACTATTGCAGCTGTCCAGGTCTCTGAGTAGCTGGCTGGGTGAGGGGAGAGCAGATCAGAGGCCAAACTCTGCAGCCTCCCCTGCAGCAATGTGCCCTCTGCCCTGCCTCCTGAGACCCAGACTCACAGCCGGCTCTGCTGACATGCTAAGAGCTAGGGCTTCCACCCTCTGGTGAGCCCTGCCCCAGAAACTATCCAGCACACCACAAATACAGGGAACCCACATGCTCAGCAAGCAGGAAAGGAAGGGGGGACACTACTACCCACCTTAGGAAAGGGACACACAGTTCCTCTGTGGGCAGAAGGAGTCAAATACACAAAAGCAGAGATTAAAGGGGGAAGGAAAGAGGAGACTAGTAAAGAAGGCTCCCCTATGTAAAGGATGCAAGAAGCAGGGAGACATGATAAGTTTTAGCACCCTTGATCTTAGATGGGAGCACTGTAGGAACCCCAGAAACAATGCTCTCCTGCCTCCTGCTCTTCCCTAGCCCACCATCTGGTGAAGTTTTGCCTGCACCCCACCCTCTCAGACTTCTCTGGCTGCAAAGGTCCCTCTGCCCATCTTAAGGAACTTGGGGGAAGGGTCCTCCTATCAACACTGTTCCCCAGGCTCTGCTCGTCCTGACTAGTGGCCCTCCCTGATGCTCCATGGTCCCATGGCAGCAGACACAGGCCCTCACAAGCCTCTTGGCCCTGAGGCAGCCCCTGGCCAGGCCTTGTTTGGCCTCTCCCACCGATCCTGCCTGGCTTGTGCATTCCACTAACAGGTCAAATCGTCCGTGGGGAGTCCAGACTTCCCTTGGGACCAGTGGGAAGGAGAAGAAGTAATTACAAGAAGTGCAAGTGGGGAACGAAGAGGAAGACAAATGAAGAGCACCAGCGTGGAAGGTTCTAGCAGTCCCCTGAGAAGGTGCGGGCCTAGGCTGGACCAAGCAAGCACATGCCCTCAAATGATCTATCTCTTCTCCCCAGAGCACATTTTCCCAGCTGGTATCCTGTCCCCTAACCGTGCCCTTGTGCAGAGATGAAACTCCCTTCCCCCTATCCTCACAGATCAGATCCCAGGCCCATTCGTCACAGCCCATGTCCAGGGACATCTAGGCTCCTCCCGGGGTCCCAAGATGAGCCTCATCAGCAGAAAGTGGTGAGCATCAGGCCCATTTACACACCTGTTCAGGGCATAGATGCTTTCTATGTTCCCAAAGAGGGCACTGACTTGTTCTGGTGTCAGCAGCCCAGGCGTGTCGATGATCTTCAAGAGGTAGTCCTGCATGGAGAGAGGGGATCAGAACCCGGCCCCTCCTGGCTCACCCTGTTCTCCCTACCCACTCCAACCTGCCCACCCTCAATTCTGTACTGCATTTTATAGCTATGACACAATTTCACAGACAGCACTCACTATACTGGGTTAGACAGTGCCCACTTGGCACCTCAGAATACAATGTTATTTGGAAATAGGGTCTTTGCAGATGTCACTGGTTAAGGCTCTGAAGATGATAGAATATTTAGAATGAACTCTAAATCCAATGACTGGTATCCTTATAAGAGGAAAGGACCCAGACACAAAGAAGGTGATGGGAAGAGAGTAGAATGATACAGCTACAGACTAAAGGACCCAGAGAGTGCCAGCATCCTCCAGAAGCTAGAGGAGAGAATGGAACACCTTCGCCTGGAGGCTCCCGAGAACCAACCTGGCTAACACCTTGATTTTGGACTTTTGAACTGACAAAGAATTAATTTCTGTTGTTTTAAGCCACGGGATTTGTGGTGATCTGTTAGAGAACCTTATCAACCTGACACACCTCTCTCCCTAGCAGGGCAGAAGGACCCCCAACACCACATCACCATTTCCTGCGTGCTGTGCAGTCTCAAACCCTACACAAGCCCGGCCAGTCAGGCATGGCCTTGCTTTGCAGGTGAGGAACCTGAGGCTCAGGGAGTTACACAGAGACTAAGACACCACAGGCAGAGGACAGCAGAGTAGGGATCTAGATGTGACTACCAGGGTTCAGTCCCTATGAAGCACCATGGTCTTCCAAGTGGGGCTGGAGTCTCTCCCTCGCTATCAATGGTGCCTCCTCCATGGACACATGCAGAAGTTCTACTGCCCAAACTACTGATGTGGCTCAGTGTCATAAGGAAACCCAAGAAGTCATAGGGTATGGCTCTGAGACCTCCCCACCACTCCCTGGGAAGAATGTCCTGAGACAAATGTGCAAGGGAGACCTTTCCCTCCTTGGGTATAAACAGGTTCCTATGAGAGCTGAGCCACTGGAGGACAGTGTCCCCAGCCCTGTGAGGGAATTAATGGACCTCTCCCAGCATCGGCACTCACCTCCACAATGCTGCGCAGGTCCTGCACATACATGCGCTCTGTTTCCACAATCTCCCTCACCACTCGGCCCAGGTAGCTGAGCTTGTGGTGCGCAGGCCCTGCTGCCGCCCGGCTATTGAATGGGGAGAGGGGTCCCTTCATGTTCAGCCAGCTGCTGGAGTTGTTGTTGCTGTTAGGGGCATGCCGGCCACGTGGGGAGCCTGCCCCATTCTGGGCTGAGGCCTCAGAGCCAAGGGGCTCCTCCATGGCACTGTGGCTGTCACGGGAGGAGCCAGATGAAGAGGTGGTGGACGTCAGGCTTGCTGGCCGCTCCTGGCTGCCATCTTGGCAAAGGGCGGTGGAGACGGGCATCCTGGCATTGCTGCCTGCAGGGTGCACTTCGGGGAGATTCTGGAACAATAAAGAGACAGAAGAAGGATCAACCTCCTAGTCTCCACAGAATCAGAAAGCGGAAGGAAGGTTGCCAGGGAGAGGGGAAGGGTGGAATGGGAAGTTATTGATGGTGAGTACAGAGTTCAGTTTCATAAGATGATGACAGTTCCCCGGATGGGCAGTGGTGACAGCTGCACAGAAGCATGAAAGTACTTAATGTCTCCAAATTGTACACTTAAAAATAGTTAAGATGGTAAGTTTTACGTTAAGTGTATTTTACCATAATTTAAGAAACAAGACAAAACTGAAGGCCAATGAGGACCATTCTCTCCAGAGTACATGAGCACTGGCAAGGATGCCCAAGTGACATTTCTTCCCAATTCCAACCACTCCATCTCCATCCTTCCCAGAGGAGAACAGGTGGCTTACTCCAGGGAACAATAAAAGGCCTAGAAATTTGAGGCCCCAGGAAAGCAGAGGACACCGTGCCAGCATAGTGGTCCAGGGCACCTTCTGGGGAACTCAAAAGTCCAGCCTTGCCACTTGGGCAAAGTGCTTATTCTCTCACAGTCTCAATCTGCTCCTCACCTGTAAGTGAGGATGGATATAGCCTACCCCGGGGGCTGTGTCCTCCAAGATGAAGTGACCCACTGTCTATAGCTCTCAGCATGGTGTGTGGCACAGAGCAAATGCTTCATAAGCCATCCATATGGTGATGACAATGGTTGTTGTCAAACGCACATCCCTAGCGCCTGCCTGGCAGGGCCTGCGCTGGGGTGAATGCACAGGGAGGAGCGATCTAGCTCTTTCAAAGTTAAGACAGCATGCAGACCAGCAGGCAACATTCTCCCAGAACTGCAAAATCTCAGGCACCAGTGGCTTCATCACGCACCTGAAACTTTCTGGCTACTGATGGGGAAGACAGAAGAGATGGTGGCATGGCTGAACCAACTTCACCCCCTGCCCCACCCTGGCACTTGGTACAGGTAGGACCCTGACTCAGCCAGGCCAGGAAATTCCTCAGAGTTGAGCCACTGTTGAGTCTCTATAAGCTCCCGGCAGCACAGCAGGCAGGAAACTGCACCCAGGTGAGGCAAACACAGCCTCAGGTGGACTTTATTCCCCAGCAGATGGTGCAGCTCACAGGCAGGCCCACCCAGAGTGGGCAGGGAGCAGTGGCTAGAGCCTACTTCAGATTATGGCCTTTGAGAAAGACAAGACCCACCTCACAGGTCCAGAGCTCACTAATACCACTTTCCAGAATGTTCATTTGATGGCTATTTCCAAAGGGTAAAAAAAAAAAAAAAAAAAAAAAAAAAGCACAGGTTTGGGCTACAAGGAGAGAATCTAAGAAGTGCCATCACTCCAGTATCCTTGGCACTGGCCCCCTGATTTTCTATGCTTCTCCCCCTACTTGCAAGCCAGTACTCTGAACCCTGGCTCTTGCAAATATTGTGCTCTCTGCCTGGGCATTATTTCCTCCCCACCTATTCCATGCCATACCACCCCGCAACCTTCAGTCTCAGATCAGAAGCCACTTCCTCCAGAAACCTTCCCATATCACCGCCCAAAACCTGGGGGACCCCTGCTATGTACTCTTACAGCCTCCCAGGTTTCCTCTTCTGAGACCCTCTGCTCTGGACTGTACATTACTTAAGGACAGCAATCACAAGGGCTGATTTGGTAAATTTGAATAACAATGGAGTACAAAGTGATGCTTTTACTAAACTAAAAGTCAGGCGGGCCAGACCTACTTACCATCCATCACTCAACTCAGCCCGGCCGGGAAGGACCTTCTGGAACACCAGGACTCTCTCATGCTGGATCTCAGCAGGGGGTGGGAGAAGGTCACCTTTGAGGTACTCTACAAAATCCCCTCAAGTGGCAGATGAGGACACAGCGGCAGCCCTGGGACCAGCCTGGTGTTCCTCTCTGCTGTGCCACACAGGGAGGATTACATAACAGGACTGTGTGGGTGCATCTCAGAGGAGAGCCCTAGGGAAGACGGTGCTGCTGCTTCCTCCTCCCTCTCCAAAGAGGCTTTGCAGTTAATCAGCTCTGCCTCTCTGGAGAACCAGCAGCAGGGCAACAGCAAAGGCAGCAGGAAGAGAAAGACCCAAGCCTCACCTCCACTCCGGACCCCCAGCTCTGGGGCACTCTGATGTCCTTCAAAGCAACTGTATAGTCAGGCACCGCCCCCCATCTGGAACAAGGGATTTATGGCCTAAGACCTTTCCCAGATCCCTGGGGTCAGTCACCTCCAGTGGGGAGGCTAAAAGGAAAAAACCCAAATCCCAAATGGATTTTGCAGCCAGGCAGCTCACAGCCTTAAGGCAAAGGATTAATTACAGACCCACTCCAAACTGCACATACCAGGGAGATCTGTCTCTATATGTTACCTTCTGAGGGTTACTCCTTGGGGATCCCACTGGGTGAGGATGGCAACATAAGTACACCAGGAACCCAGAAACTAACTATTTTCTACTTTGAGAAGTTTTGAAAAAGTGGAATTCACACCTAAATTCTCCTAGGGCTAAAACAAACCAGAGAAGCCACCTACTGGCAGGTTCTCCGTGCCACATGCAGGAAGTCACCCCTCAAACAAGACTATGCAGCAGGCACTCTCAGGGTCCCCATAGATTCAGAGCTGAAGCCACAGAAGTACTAAGTGGTAGATCTGGACTTGGAAAGCAGGCCCCAGAACTTATGCTCTATCAGCCCCTGCCTCCCTGATGGATTTCACACCAGTCCAGGCGACAAGCAAAGGATTAGTGACAGCCCCTGGATGCATGACTTTGCTTCAGAATAAGCTATGGAGGACATGGGAGACATGAAAGACTAGGGTCTATAACACTCCAAAGGACTGAGAAGGCTATTTCTGGACCTGCCTACCACGTGGCCTCTAGCATTTACTCTCCCATTAGAGCAACACAGTAATAATACAAATTCCAGGTCAAAGGATCACAGGCCACGCGGAAGCAGAAAGGAGAAGGGAAAGGTTCCTAGGATCAGATTAAAAATTTCTCAGATGACAACAGAAACCCTGCAGTGACTGGGAGACCCACCCATGATCACAAGGCTCTCTCTCCTTGGCAGAATTCACTGGGAAAGAACCTAGAGGCCAAGAAAGGGAGGGCTGAGGAGAAATGGGCAGCAAGTACAGCAAGGCGGGTCCGAGTGTGGGCTGTGGAGAGGGCCGCTGTGACACAGTAGACACACCCCAATCCATCTGAGCAGAGACAAGTACCACCCACATGCTCCCCGGACAGGGGCAGCCTTTCCTTCCTGTGTGATCCAAAAAGCATCACCCATAAGGTAAGATCCTCTCCCCAACCTAGGACGAGAAATTGGTTCCTCCAACTCATCCTGGAAGACACCATCTGCTGGGGAATGAGGGGATGAGGCAGACACCAGCCAGTCTCTCAAGCCCACGCATGCCCACCCCATGCCACCACACTTGGTCTCCAAGTTCCCTAAGCATCTCCTGCAGAGACCTCTTCCAACAGAGTCAATCCAGTCAGTATCAATCCATGAATTAACCTTCTGGAAAATCTACTTCTCATATCCTAAGCTGTGAATCCCTGTTGAGTTCCCCAAAGAATTTTCTTTATGATGAGCCCAAGAAACACAGGTATATGCCTTTTTTAAGGATGCAGGAACATGAGAGGGAGGGAGAATGATTTCTTTCTCTTTCCTTCTTTTTTTTTTTTTTTTTTTTGCAGAACTGGGGATTGAAGCTAGGGCCTGACATGACAGATAAGGACTCTACCACTGAGTCATACACTCAGCCCTTTTTTTAAAATACTTTTACTTACTTGTTTGTTTATTTATTTATTTATTTAAATGTGGTGCTAAGGATCGAACCAGTACCTCACATGTGCTAGGCAAGTGCTCTATCACTGAGCCACAACCCCAGCCCACTCAGCCCTTTTTAAAAAATATTTTGAGACTGAGACTCAGCTGGGCATGGTGACACACACCTGTAATCCCAGCAACTCAGGAGGCTAAAGCAGAAGGATCATCTGCCTGGGCGATTTAGTAGCACACGGTCTCAAAATTTAAAAAAAAAAAAAAAATTGAAGGGCTGGGGGTTGTAACTCAGTGGTACAGCACCCCTAGTAATCCCCCCACACACAAAAAAGCTTTAATTTAAATGTAAGGAAAATTACATCCTTCCTCTACCCCACACCTGCCCAAGTTACACAGCCTCACCTCCTGAGAATAGGCCCTACATCTCCCCAGGTATGGAGGTAGGCAGGTTACAGCAGGTCCCTTGGAATCCCAGCAGGGTGGACTGGGGCCAAGTCTCACATCCTTCCCCTCCCAACCATGCCTCAGCACCATGCCCTCAATCTGACCCAACAGGGGGGAAAAAAGATACCCCCAGGAAAGTGCAATGGCTTCTGTGTTTTGTCCTCAGGCCTCTTGTAACTGAGCAGTGAGATCTTACTTCCCCACCACATTCCCTTTAGAAAGGAACATCCCACAGGGGCACCCACCTGCAGCCCTCAAGAATTCTATGCCTCTGGTTTTGGGGAATCCCCAGGAATCACCCCATTCCCTCAGACTTTGCTCCCAGGCAGCCAACGAGCTGAGAAGGCAGTGAACCCTTTGGTGGGCAGGTAGGCTGGAGGCTCCCCAGAAAACATTCTGGTTAAGAGAGGCTGACGTCATTCTTTCACCTACTGCCCTTCCTTCACCCCACACCCAAGAACGGAAACGCCACGGCACCACACCTGTGTGGTGTGGTGGGCAGGAGAGGAGTAAGGGGGTTCCCCCAACAGTAGCTGCTCCAAAGTCCACCTTCCTCAGCCAGAAGGTGCAGCCTGCCGCCGTCACCTCTTGGCTGTAAACATCTAGGTGTCCTAAAGGTCTCAGAACTAGAGTGGCCAAAGGGCTTTTGACCTTCCCCAGAACAATCCCCCAAGTCCATCTTGAGAATCTCCTCAGAAAGGGTGCCGAAAGGAAGCCACAGAGAGCAACCACAACTGCTCTGACACCAGGGTGGGGAGCAGTGTAACTTCCACAGAGCTCTCAACTGAGACCCTAAAACCACGAGGCTGTGCTCTCCCAGCTCTGCACACCCCCGGCCACCCTGCTCCCACAGCCCAGCTCCTGCCCATCAGTTCCTACTGCTCCTGACCCATGTCCTAGAGCCTCTCCAGGGGAGGGGACGACCCCAAGGGGGCTTGGCCACCTGAGAAAACTCCCTGGGGAGTGACTCTGTGTTTACTGTATGCAACATGCTCTGTAGAGGCTGTGGCAACTGTGTGATCAGGGTTGCTGGACCATTCAAACCCAGCCCAGCTGGCTCAAATTCATTTTCCCTCAGGAATTTGTTTTCCCAGCGCCTAAGAGCAGCAGGGGTCCATGCTGTCTGAGACCCTGAGCAGGACCACAGCTGCCAGGAAGGAAATGAATTGTGATTGCTCTGCCAATGGAGCCCTCCCACCTGAATTCCAGGAGGAAGTCTGGGCCTACAGCCTGAAGTCCAGAAAACTCCCTCAGCCTGGCCTTGGAAAGGAAGGAGAGCCCTGGGGTTCACCCACACCCCAATGTTCTCACCTCCCACAACCTCAACATTTGCTTGTGAATGCAGCATTTCTCAGAATGCAACAGCAGACCCTCTCCATCTATAAATGTAACCAAATCACTTCCTTTAGAAAGGCATCCTCAGTCATTTGCAACATACTATACTACAGAAGGGTGAACAATGCCCCTGCCATGGAAAACCATGTCCACAGATATCCTCAGAATCTATGTCACCTTGTGTGGCAAAAGGGACTTTGCAAATGTGATCAAATTAAGGATCTTGGCCAGGGGCAGTGGCACACACCTGTAATCCCAGTGGCTGGGGTTGGGGTGGGGGCTGAGGCAGGAGGATCATGAGTTCAAAGCCAGCCTCAGCAAAAGCAAGGCACTAAGCAATTCAGTAAGACTCTGTCCATAAATAAAATACAAAATAGGGCTGGGGATGTGGCTCAGTGGTCAGTCAAGTACCCGAGTTCAATCCCTGGTACCCCCCCAAAAAAAATTAAGGATCTTTTTTAAAAAAATATACTTTTTAGTTGTAGTTGGACACAATATTTTATTTATTTTATTTATTTTTATGTGATGCTAAGGGCCTCCCATGTGCTAGGCAAGTGCTCTACCGCTGAGCCACAACCCAGCCCAAATTAAAGATCTTAAGGTGGGAAGATCATCCTGGATTATCTGGGTGAGCCCACTGTAATCATAAAAGGAACCCCACAGGAGTCAGAGTAAGATAGATGTTTTTATGACGTCAAACAGAGGAGCAGAGAGAAAGAGGTAGAAGATGCTATGCTGCTGCCTTTGAAGATGGAAAAGTGGCCATAAGCAAAGGAAGCTGGAAAGAGCAAAGAAACAAATTCCACCCTGGAACCCTTAGGAAGAACACAGCTCTGTGGACTTAGCTTAACTCCTGACCTCCAGAACTTTGAGATAGCAAATGTGTGTTGTATTAAGCCACTAAGTTTGTGGCATTTGTTATAGCAGCAGTAGGAAACTAATACGCACACGTCTTTGAATTCTAATAACCTGGATATCATTTAAAGCACTGGTCCACGGAGTTCATATATGCAAGCATTTCTTTTGAATTAGTGAACCCCAGCAGTCTGGATCTTCACTACCAGACAGCAAGACACCACTAGGTGCCCGATAGATGCCTGCTGGGAGGACTGCAGGACCACACCTAGAACACTTCACCACTCCTACAGTGGATAAAGGTAAATAGTGGTCAAGGTCATGACCAAAGCCAGTTCCTTCTAGACTAATGAGTATCCACTGCCAGCAAGTTTCCAGTGAGCCAAGAAGCACCCAGGATGGGTGACAACTCATTCACCCAGCAGTCCCATCCTAGTTGGCCCCAGATACGGGGCAAGAACAGGGGCACTGCTGCCTTGTCATGCCACATACAGAGTGCTTAGTCACAAAAGACCAGGAGGAAGGAGAAAGTAACCAAGCCTGGACAAATAATTTTGATGATTCTGCATATGAATATCCCAAGAAAAGCTGTCTACCAGGAAGTTTCACATATACACATACAAAAGTGAAAGAAGGGCAATTATTATAGTTTATAAACTGCTGCTGCTCACAGCCAAGACAGGTCACCAAGGCTTCCAACATAACTTACCTCTATGCAGGGAAATGATACAAGGTCCCCAGAGGATGCAGCAACCAAAGAAAGCTCTAAAAGATGGTGCTAGAAATTACTCTTGGAAACCACGGGCAGATCCAAAGTTCCAGAGGGCCCACCGTGGAGCTCAATGGTAGAGTGATTATTGAGCACGTATGAGGCTCTGAGTTCTACCCCCAGCACCAGGGAACAGGAGGGTGTCTCAAAGGATCTTTGCTACCTGGCAGCAAAATTAAGGGCCCTCGCCCTGCAAATTACCCATTTTATAGGCACCATCCCCATTTCGGATGGAAATGCTTGTTTTGAGGCCTCTAGGCTGGGAAAGGAGCTTTGAAAAGAACAGGGGAGCCACACCTTCAGAGTGACAGCATTCAGGGGCACTGGAGAACTTCAGTGGGAACAGAGGGGCCCCCGTAAATCCTGCTGAGTTCAGCACAGAAGAGAAAGTACAAGTGTGCAGCTCCAGTCCACAAGGGTTAACGCACTAAATTCACACACAAGCTCTGGAGTCAGACAAATCTGATTTGAATTCCACGTCCTCTACTTTCCTGGCTCTATGTGTCCTTGGGCAAGTCACTTGACCTCACTAGGCTTCAAGTTCTTCATCAGCAAAATGGGAATAGTAATAGTAATAGTGCCAATCTCACTGGATTCTTTCCAAGAGATGATAAAAGGAAGTATCTGTGCACTCGACACTCAGTAAGCCGCTCAGTAAGTCGACCAAGAACGGTGGTGGTGTTGTTGAGGACAATGGTGGATAAATCTCTTATTTGTTCCATAAGCACAAAGAAAAGAGATTTTTCTGACTTGTACCCAAGTTTATTTTACCCATCTCTCATATTAATACTGAATATACAAGATCAATTTGGTGAACCAGCATGACTTAATCCTGGCCCCACCAACACAGCATTTATCCATCTTCTACAACCCACCATCAATTCAGACCAAAAAAGTGCAAATACAGAGCAATTTAGCTGGAAAAAATAACGTGATATCCTTTCCCAACAGAAAGTCAAATCAGAAAATGAAAGATAAATGAAGAGATCCACTGCTATGGTAGGAAGGGCACATTCTGTAGCATTCTGCAGGGAGAAACAGCATGTACTACAGAGAACAGAGCTAAGGCATTGTGGAAGCAAAGGCACAAAGAAGTGACCAATAAAAACCAACCTTGACTATGGTCCTTGGATTTTAAATCCAGCTTCAGGATGGACATCTGGGAAAGCCAGGACATGAGACAGGGCAGACTGGAAAGGGCTCTGATGATATCCATTTTCTAAGTCACAGGGAATATCAAATAGCGGGGAAAGCAGAAAAATGAGTATAGAGGAGCCCAGGGAATATAGCCAGCTCCTCTCCAAATGAGCCCTTGCTGTTCCTAATGCATGATATGTTAAGGAGCAGGGAGGTGAGCATTAAGTGCCTCAACATCTACTTTTCCGGGATAATGCTAGTTGTCCTTCCTGAGTTGTGAGCTTCAAAACTCATTCACTTGACAAGTATTTACCAAGCACCTACTTTGCACAAAGACCTTTGTGGCAGCCTTGTGGGAGATACAGCAGTCAATCACACACATTTGTCTTAGGAGAAACAAGACAAGTAACTCAATAACAAAAAGAAGCAGATTAACTCTGCTTTTCCCAGGATGTAGCTCAGTGGTAGAATGCTTGACTAGCAAGCGTAAGGCTCTGGGTCAAGCCCCAGCACTATAAAAACAAAACAAAAACAAACCCCCAAGAAGTACTGTCTTGGAAGGCAAAGGAGATCCAATCTGCCTGTAGTTTGGGAATTCATTCAAAACCTCTGAGCATGATGCTAGGCCCTGAGGACCCTGAAATGAATGACACATTGTCCCCATCCTTGAGGAACTTGAACTCTAGCAGGGAAAACAGTCCTATAAACAGATTATCCACAAAATAATGCCTTGAGTGCGGGTACAGAGTATGAATAAAGAAACCACACTAACATAATACGAAGGGCTCGCGCACCCAGGGGACCAGGGCGCTTTCCAGGAAGAGGTGGCATTTTAGTGAGTCATGAATGATGAGCACACCTTTAACAGGTGAGGAGGAGATCTCTGATGCCAAGGGAACAGCATATGGGCAAGATGGATCCCCAAAGCACCTGGACCACCCAGAACCTGAACATCTGGCAGCAAGAAATCAGACTGGAAAGCAGGCCAAGGACAGCGTGAAGAGAATCCACTCGGCCTTGTGGAACTGGACACATCCAAGGAAGGTCTGGAAGAACCACTGCTGGGACAGAGAGAAATGGATCTCCAGGAGACAAGGTATATGAGAATGTGCCCTAAAAAGGAACAAAACGAGATATGTAGGGCTGTGACTCCAGGTGTCCATGGAGTCCAGCAGCCTTCAAGAAGATGCAAGGCCCCAAGAGGTGCTAACTGCTCAGTGTTTCTAGGAGAGATGGCCCCAGGCAATGCTGGCTCAAAAGAGGAATGAGACCTATTTCTATTCCAGGAGAAAGAAATGTGCCCAAAATAAAGGTGACAGCATGAGCATAAATTAGAAGTTCCTCAAGGCAGAAAAAGACTAGCTACTCTAGAAAACTGACTACCAGGTCTTAGCCAGAGGGGAATTGATCCCTCAGGGATCCTGGGCCAGCAGCTCTCTCCAGGGCTCAGGGAGGGCTCCTCCACATCTTACCCCTGAGGGTTTCTTCTTCGCCATTTGCACTTTCCTTCTCCACACTGGTCAGAACTGGGGGTGAGACTGCCAAGGGTGCCTTCCTTCCCAATTCCAAGCAGGAGCCTCCAGACCGAGAAAAGAAATGTGCACAAGTGTGGCCTCTTTGTGTGAACTGCTGCAGTGGTTTAAACCCTCCTGGCCTTCCCCACCTCCCAGGTACCACCGGGAGCAAAAAGCTCTCATTACTACCAACTCCAACTGCCTTTGCCCTGGGCTTTCACCTGGGGCCTGATGAAGTTACAGGAGTGGATCTTCCTAGGCAGGATTCACACACAATGTAAATTCTCAAAGGGAGGTACAGGGTGAGATGGCTGTTCTGCAAGTCCAGGAGGCCCCCATCCCCCATGGGGCTAAGGGGCCTCCACCAGGGAGGCCTAAGGAACTCATCCAACCAGTTCCAAGGAGGAGGGGGGAGGAATCCCCACCCCCCACCCTGCCCCTGCTGAAAGCCTACAAAGACCAGAATTCAGAGGGTGGGGCAGCTGTCACTAATCCGTTTCTGGGGTATATGGTGAAGCCCAGCCCAGGCAGCCGAATCTACTTCTGGAAAAGTGAGGCCTTGATTCGGAGGCAAAACAAATAGCCAAGTCAGAGCAACAATCTGCCCCCTAACCTCCCAACACCTGCTGCCCAGAGCTACAGAAATGGTGGGTGCTGACCCAGCGTCCATCAGGGTGGGGAGAACTTCCTTTCACCTGTGCTACCAGCCACCACTTGCTTTGATACAAAACAACCAACCCCTGTGGATTCTGGGAAAAGGAAGCTTCAGGAAGAAGTGTGAGATTAACTCTGCTTTCCCCAGGGTATGTGTGTGCAATCCCGTGAGCTGGGTCCCACAGGACCTTCTTTCACTGACCACCCAACTCTGAATATTCAAGATGAGAAGACCCTCTGAAGTGCCCTAACAAAGCATTTGCAGTAGCCTCCAAAAGGAACACAGGACGATGTCCCAGGCACAAGGACAAACCCACCAGAAGCAACCAGAGCAGGACACAAAAGGAGCCACTCCTGCTCCCCTGCACCTTGCCCAGGAACAGCCCTCAGCTTCTGAACCCCCACGGGAACAGCCTGTCTTTTCCCCCAAACCTGTAGCCAGCCAGGTTTCCTGGAGGCTGTCAGACAAGGCTTGGAGGCCCAGAGGTGACAGAAATCCAGAGACACCCCTCTTGCACCCCAGGCCTGGCCCCAGCGGTACCTACCGCTTTCCTCAAAAGGGCTCCCATCCAAGCACCAGCACCCAGAGGGCGGCCAGGGGTTGGGGAGCGGCATTCTCCTGGGGAGACCGGCAGCCCAGCGGTTAACAGGCTCAGGGCGAGCAGCAGCAAGCTGCCACCAACAGCCTCAGGGGGGAATTAAGCGCCCCGCCAATTAAAGTGCCCGCCACCTCCAGCGAAACCTCTTCAATAAATGTCCTATTCAGATCCAGTTCCCGTGTGGGTCATACTTTCTGCATTTCTCTCATTCCTGACTGCTGGGGGGCCCAGCACAGGAAATGCAGCTGCCCACCACAACTCAAAGGTCCCAGCAGGGTGAGGACTGACAGACGGGCCACAGCCCCAGGAGGTGAGCAACACTCAGCAGAAGACCCACAAGCATCTCCAGCAATTAAGCACATGGGACACTAAGTGCAGGAAGTCAAATACTGAAGACTCTCAAACAAAGCTGGATCATTCACCAGCACAACAATATGCCATTTATGCTGCGCCTCCCCCACCCAGGCCCTCAGAGCCTGAGGCTATTAACCCTTAGGTCCTCAGGTCAGCAAGAGTGGAAGGGAGGGACAGAAGGACCTCAGTTATTGTCCCCATTTTACAGATCAGGAAAACTGAAGTGTAGTGGCTCCTGAAATTATCTCAGCTGACATTTATCAGGGTGCACAAAGCATGGTGCTAACACATCCTCAACATAATCTCAGGATGCTCACCACTCAGGGCTGCCCAGATAGATGTGGGAGGCCAGAGTTTGCTGACACCCATTAGCAAAAGCATCCCCTGCAGGCCCAAGAGGTGGAGCCAAAGATGAAAAGAAAGGCACCATCCCTCAACACCCCTCCAGGGAATGCCCTTGGAGACTCTGCCCTTTCACAAGTTAGTGCTTTTTGCTAGGACCATACACCACGGGGCAACCTCAGAATAAGGCCAAAATGGAGTCACGGGGAATTCATAACTCACCTGTAAGTAACCTGTAAGAAGCCTCCAGAAACCACTAGTGAGAGCACAGCTGAGGAAGAGTGGCTGTTCTCCTCTCACCACAGGGTGCTAATCTGCACCTTGGTTTAGTGAGCCCAGTGGCCAGTATCCTACACTGCTTTCCAGAATAAGATTAAAGCACACAGGAGAGACAGTGTTTTGTGAGTGCCTTTATTGGGAGAGAAAAGCACCCCCCGTGGAGGCATAGTAAAGGTTTGGGAATGGAAGCTCACCTCCTTCCTGCTGCCTGGTCACACTCAGTGGAAATAGAACCACAGAATCAGAGCATAGATCTCTTCCTGTCTGAAAGGTAGACTGCTTGAACTCACCTATATATATTGACAGCATAAACCATACACCAGGTGCTGGGGACATGTATGAATGAGACAATTCCTTGTTCTCATAGAGCTTACATTCCAGTGGGGAAGAGAGCCATAAATGACAGACAAATTAATCTATTCCTGTTTGGGTACTGAGAATTGAACCCAGGAGTGCTTTACCACTGGGCTAAGTCCCCAACCCTTTTTATTTTTTTATTTTGAGGCAGGATCTAGCTAAATTGCTGAGGCTGGCTTTTGAACTTGCAATGCTCCTGCCTCAGCCTCCAGAGTCCCTGCTGTCAGTACACTGAGCTACACCCCACACCCCCAACATATTTCTGGGTAGTGCTAATTGCTATGAAGAAGATGGAGCTGGGAAAATAGTGTGACAGGGGCATGGGAACTTCATTTTAGGTAAGTAGTCGGGCAAGTCTCTGAAGAAGCCACTTTTGGTAAGTGCATGGTAAGAAGCAGCAGGACATGCAAAGCTCTGGGGAAAAGCCTTCCAAGCCTCTTGTCCTCTACCCCACCTCAAACCTCTGCTCCCACTCATGATGAACCTAGATCTCAGCATCACTAAGTGCAGAATTCCAAAATATCTTGCTTTTTAGCCTTCCTCCCCCTGTGACCAGTGAAGCGGAGCTCAATATAAAAAGTATAAACCATGTGAGGAAGCAAACCATCACAAGGGAGTCAGAAGATGTAAGAGAGAGGCTCAAAGATCTGAAAAAGACTTTTAAAAAATACACACTTTCCAACTTCAAAATCCACTACAAAGCTCCTGTTATCAACACTGTGCCGTAACATAAGAACATAAATAGAGTTCAATGGAACAGCATTAAAAGTACAGAAATAAGGGACTGGGGTTGTGGTGGAGCGCTCACCTAGCATGCATGAGGCACTGGGTTCGATCCTCAGAACCACATAAATGTAAAATAAAGATATTATGTTGGGGCTGGGGATGTGGCTCAAGCGGTAGCGCGCTTGCCTAGCATGCGTGCGGCCTGGGTTCGATCCTCAGCAGCACCACATACCAACAAAGATGTTGTGTCCGCCAAGAACTAAGAAAAAATAAATAAATGTTAAAATTCTCTCTCTCTGTCCCCCTCTGTCTCTCACACGCTCTTTAAAAAAAAAAAAAAAAGATATTATGTCTACCTAAAACTAAAAAATAAATATTAAAAAAAAAAGAAAGTACAGAAATAAAACCTCACACTCACATTTACAGTCAACTGATTTTCAACAAGGGGCCAAGACAATTCAATAAGGAAAGAATAGTCTTTTCAACAAAAGGTGCTGGGATAACTGGATATCCACATGCAAAAAAAAATGAATGTGGACACCCAACTCACAAAATGTCACACAAAAATGTCAAAATGGATCACAGGCCTAAATGAAAGAAGCTTAAGGTATAAAACTCTCAGAAGAAAAGATAAGAGTAAGTACTTGAAGTGTTTGTGACCTTGGGTGAGCAAGGGTTTCTTAGGTAAAACACCAAAAGTTTAGATAAATTAGACTTTACCAAAATTTTAAAACTTTGTGCTGAGGGTATAGCTCAGTGGTAGAGCACTTACCTAGCATGCACAAAGCCCTAGATTCAATCCCCAGGACAGCCATTAAAAAAAAAAAAAAAAAAAGTGAAAAGATTAACTACAGAATAAGAGAAAAAATACTTGACAATGAATTTATATCCAGAATACATAAGAACCTTTACAACTTAACTATAAAAAAGTCAAACAGGCCAATTTAAAAATGGGCAAAAAAAATTTAATTCAACATTTCTCCAAAGAAGATACAGAAATGGCCAATAGGCACATGAAGAGATACTCCACATAATCAGTCATTTAATACAAATCAAAATCACAATCAGGGCTGTGTTGTGGCTCAGTGGTAGAGTGCTTGTCTAGCATGAGTGAGGCACTGGGTTCAATTCTCAGCACTGCATATAAATAAACAAAATAAAGTCCATTGACAACTAAAAAAATATTTTTTAAAAAATCACAATCAATACCACTTCACACCCACTATGATGGCTAAAATCAAAATAATGGATAAGAAGTGTCAGGGAGGATTTGAAGAAACCAGAACCCTTGACCCTTGTATATCATCAGTGGAAATGTACAATAGTGCAGTACCCAGTGATGCACGCCTATAATCCCAGCTACTTAGGAGGCTGAGGCAGGAGGATGGCAAGTTTAAGGGCAGCCTTAGCTGATAGAGTACCCCTGAGTTCACTCCCCAGCACAATAAAATAAAAATAAGTTGCAAAATCAGATAGTAGTGATGGTTGTATACTCTGTGAATATCCTAAAAAAAAAAAAGTCAACTATATACACTGTACTTGGGTGAATTTTAAGAAGTGTGAAATAGGGCTGGGGATATAACTCAGTTGGTAGAGTGCTTGCCTTGCATGCACAAAGCCCTGGGTTCAATCTCCAACACCAAAAAAAAAAAAAGAAATGTGAAATAAATCTCAATGAAACTATAAAGAATTAGAGAAAGAAAGAAAGAATATTAAAAGCAAAAAGAGTATAGGAAAAATATAGACCATTCAATAACCACTGCTGGAAAAATTGGTTGCTCCTCTGGAAAAAATAAAATCAGTTCCACCCAAGAAGATTGGGTAGTTCTCAATCATGGCTACACAGAAAAGCCCCCTAAGTACTTCATGACCATGCCTGGGCCTCAGTCCAAGGAACTTCCTTCTTGCTGGTCTAATCTGGAGCAGGCTCAGGCATCAGTACATTCATTAAAAGTCCTCCAGAGGCATTCCCATGCAGCCAGGGTAAAGAAGCCGCTGTCACTTAAGAGCACACAATCTAGATGAATCAAGAGGGTGAGTATGGAAGGCAAAACTTGACTTTATGAGAAAATATACTAAGAGATATATTTATAATACCAGAATAGGAAGGATTTTTTTTTCCTTTCCTACTTTTGTGGTACTAGGGATCAAACTTCAGGCCTCACACGTATCCAAACCAAAAAAGAACAAGACACAAAGTACGACATTAGAACTAAAATGTCCCCATGAAAATGACATTATTTAATAAGGTTAAGACTATGTCTATGTAAATATATATAATATATATATATAATATATATATATAGTCCACAAAATATTATTTAACAGACATATAGGGCATGCATAGATGTGTACGTACACCTGTAATCCTAGGGATTCAGGAGGTTAAGGCAGGAGAATTGCAAGTTCAAGGGCAGCCTTGGCAATTCAGGAAGACTCTGTCTCAAAATAAAACATAAAAAAGGGCTAGAGATGAATTCAATCCCCAATACCTCCCCCAAAACCCAAATACGTATGTTATATATACATATATGTATGCATGTCTCTATATGTGTATATATATATATATATATATATATACACATACACCCCTACAAATCAACAAGAAAAGACGATGGCAATTAAGAATGCATAGAAGAGCTAGGGATGGTCCTGACACCTTGAACCTAAACAACTCAGGAAGCTGAAGTAGGAGGGCTGTAAGTTGGAGGCCAGCCTCAGTCACTTAGCAAGACTGAGTCTCAATAAAAATATAAAAAAAGGATGGGGATGCAGCACAAAACCCCAGTACTACCTCCCACCCAACATACACAAAATGTATAAAGCACAGAATTACCTCTGAAAAAGTACCTAAGGAACTCTTAAATGTTTTACTCAAGATGGGGAGCTGGGTAACTAGAGAACAGGGGAATAATTTTCACTGTATTCCCTTTTAGAGTTTGGATCATATGGATAAAGTATTACCTGTTTAAAAAAAATTTTTAAGATGGAACAGTAAACAACTGGCCAATAGACATAAGCATCCCTAAGTAATTGAAGCGTTAATTTTTAAAAACAGTTTAAAAATATTGTTTTGTATTCCCCAGATTAGAAAACACAGTACAAATATTAGTGAAATAGGAGCTCTCATATTTCAATAAATTTCATTTATTGAACTCATTTCAATAAATGAGTTGCAAATCATTGGGAGGCATTATTTTGACAGTAGTTTGAAAAGCATGCTTAGGATACAGTAATCCCCCTGCTGGTCTACACAAGAGAGAAGACTGGCATGTGGATGTTCTGTACAGAATTTTCTGCAGTTGTGAGAACATGAACACAACCTACATGCCCATCAACAAGGGAACTGTGACATAATTACACAATATTCCACAGAGCAGTTAAAATGAATAACCTAGCTTTAAGTTTATTGGCATGGATAAATCTGAAACAATGTTGGATTAAAAAAACAACAACAAAGAATGTAAGTCCAAGAAGAATACATTCAACACAACTCTATATGTCAAAATTAAGATAACATGATACTATAAATTGTAAATAACATTTTAAAATATAAAGACATGCATAGGAATGATAAACCCCATGTTAGGGGGATATTACTTCTGAGGAGAGGAAAGTGAAAAGGATTAGGGAGAAAACAGCTTTGGTTGCATCTGTAACATTTTATCTGTATAATAAATGAGAGAAATAAGTATGGGAAACAAACATTTGCTGAATCCAGATGGTGGGAATGTGGGTAGGGGTCTCCAAGCAGCTAACAGCCAACAAGAGCCCATAGCTCAGTGTCTTTTAGCAGCATTTGGAACCCAAACAAAGCTCCTGATAGAAAGAGGCCTAGGATTTTTGAAATTGCACTCCTCTCTGTCATTTCCGGCCTCTGAGAGAGAAAGTGAGAAAAAGTGGCACCCAGATAGGTGCTTTTAGACGAAAATGTTTGAAAGCATTCTTATTTCAACTAAGGCAAGCACCCTTTGGGAAAACTGACAACCTGCTAGGGTGAAACTGAATTAAAACTGAATCTATCCCAGCTCTAAAGGGCACACCTTGGCTACTAGGACCTCCTATGGACAAGGACCTGTTAGAAATGCCTTGCTTTTAAGAATGCAGCTGGGGCATGGTGGTGCAGGACTGTAATCCCAGCTATTCAGAAAACAGACAGGAGGATAGCAAGTTTGAGGCCAGCCTAGGCAATTTAAAGAGACCCTGTCTCAAACTAAAAAGGGGCTGGGAATGGAGCTCAGTGGCAGAGCACTCCAGGGAGAAGGGAGAGAGGGAGGGAGAGAGGGAGTGTGGGGGGGGAGGGAGAAGGAGAGGGAGAGAGAGAGGTGGGGGGGAGAGGGGGAGAGAGAGAGAGAGAGAGAGAGAGAGAGAGAGAGAGAGAGAGAGAGAGAGAGAGAGAGAGAGAGAGAGAGAGAGAATTCCCACCTAGGGCTAGGGGGGTTGGTTAAGTGCTTTAGAGCTGAGCTCACACAAGGCCCTGGGTTCCATCACCAGCACAGGCCCCTATCCCTATCCTCCTCCAAAAAGAAAAAAAGAGAGAGAAAGAAGAAAAAGAAAATTCAAACCTCACCCTTTCCAGAGTGTTGGCTAAGTGATCTTGGACCTTGCAGGGACTCAGTTCACTTATCTGTAGACGGGATAATATTATTTATTTTGCCTTATTGAGAGAGGATTTATGACATTATTACTCAAGTATCAATATCTTTGAAATTTTTAATCAGCTGAGAATTAATTTATTTATTTTTTAGATGGACACAATACCTTTATTTTGTTTATTTACTTTTATGTGGTGCTGAGGATCGAACCCAATGCCTCACACATACTAGGCAAGCGCTCTGCCACTGAGCTACAGCCCCAACCCCTGACTGGATAAAAAATATATTTTATACTTCCCTGCCATCCTAAACAGAGTCAAGGGAACATCACTCAGCCTTTTCTTGGTGACTCAGGCATACAATTACCAGCAGAACATCTACTTATCACACTGATGATTCTGGAGGCGGAAGGTGTGCCAAGCCATTCCTCCTAAGTAAATGACCCTGGGCTCGGCCATTAGGAGTTGCTTTCCTAGTGCTTTGGTCTCAGCCTGCTCTCACTGCCAGCTCTCACTGCGATATGGTCATATTCCCTCTCTGTTCTGGTTTCTTTCCTGTCTTTCATGTGCTGCTTCTTATCTGTTGCGGGCTTGGAAATAGGAATGACAATGATTATAAGTAAAAGTAAAATAGGCCAGGCATGGTGGGGCACACCTATAATCCCTGCAACTCAGGAGGCTGAGGCAGGAGGGTCACAAGTTCAAGACCAGCCTCAGCAACTTAGCAAGACCTTATCTCAAAATACAAAATAAAAGGGCCAGAGATGTAGCTCAGAGGTAGAGCAGCCCTAGGTTCAATCCCCAGTACCAGGGGTGGGACAGAGGTAGAGGGAGTCAAAGGGTCTGAGGAAGCTGGTGTGACTATCCCAGAAACTTGAGCCCTTGGGTGATGCAGGGCAATCTTGGCTATGTGTAGATAAGCAAGGCTGCTGGGTGGCTGCTAGGTGGTTAGGATTGAAGAGATGTTATAGGATATTATGGGATATATCTCCAAGACAATAAGCATACCTTGCTATCATTTCCAGTCCTACTTTCATGGTGGCAAACTCTGCAGCCTGGGAAGACAGGTTCCACAGACTCCAAATTCTCTCACACTTTCGTAGGCTTGAGGAATTTGGGCTGCCTGCCCCACGTTCATCACAGCTGACCACAGATTTACTTCTTAGAACCCTATATCCTGGCCACTATCCTGGCAGGAGTAGAACATTTGTGAAGAGCATGAACATTTCTTTAATTCCTGAGGTTTTGTCACACAGTAGCAATTTGTTCACTTGACAAGTATTTATTGAATTCCTACTATGCTACAGGTGCATACTGGTTGCCTTTGCCTCTCAGCAAACACTTGCCATCTATTGGCCAAGAGCCTCTGGTTTATGTACAGTCTCACACAGCCCCAGGGGTACAGGATATGGTTTTTAAGACCTCCCAGTGCTTGCAAAACCCATCTCTCCTCTTGGGATCCTGTTACCTCGATAAAACAGACTTCACTCTTCTTACAGCCCTCCCTCCCAGCTCACCCCAGACTAGCAATAATCAAAGCAAACACTATGTTTCACAGAAAGTCACATGCACAACCACCATGACGTCCACCAGAACCTGTTCAGTCTCTGAGTTCAGGCCCAGAATCCCCTCAACATGAAAACAGAATAGTAATCTTCAAAACTCCAGAGCTTCAATCTGGACTCCCTCTCCAAAGGCCAGCCGAGAGAACTGTACAAACCCCACTCACCTTTTGATTGCATTCACAGGTGGCAACAGCCCACCCAGGCTGGACCTGATCCCTGCCACTGCCTTCCTTTCCCTGGCACAGTGGAACAAAAGCTGGAGCAGATGAACCCACCAAGTCCAGGTTGCTCTCAGAGTGGGAATCAATATAAGCCAAGCCCAGTTCCTGCCCTCTGAGTGCTTCTAATCAAAATAGATCTAACGGAACTCTGCCCCAGCTGGGAAGGCCAGAGGGACTGCCAGCATGAATATTCTGCTGATCACAGCTTTGACCCTGCCCAGGTTTCCTTTCTCCTGATTTCAAGTCCCCCAATAACACACAAACTTGCTTAAGGGCATACAGGGCCCTCTCTCCAACTTCCTCATCAGGAAGATTATATCTAGCTTTGCCCCAGTTGACAGACTCAGAAAGTTCCTTCATCACGGGTCCTGCCTGGCTGCCCTGCGCGTGTGCTGTAGGCCCTCAGAGGGAGTGGTCTGGCTGCTGACCACTTCCCTGGGCCTTGCCTGCCACCACAGTCTCTCACTTCCTGTGCCGGGGCTGGGCCCCCAGGAAACCACTCACCACAAAGTTTGACAACAGCATTTTATTTTTTTTTTTTTTATTTTTTTTTATTTTTTAGTTCTCGGCGGACACAACATCTTTGTTGGTATGTGGTGCTGAGGCTCGAACCCGGGTTGCACGCATGCCAGGCGAGCGCGCTACCGCTTGAGCCACATCCCCATGACAACAGCATTTTAGATTACACCCTTTTGAGACCCACGGTTCCAACAGAGAGGGGAAGAGACTCATCAGTTGGGCTAGGTAGAAACAATTGGGAGGCAGCCAGGCCTAACTCTTGAGTTCTCCCTGTGTTGGTCATTCTGCTAGTTTAAATTCTGGGGCATTGCTGCGTGCAGTGGCACATGCCTGGAATTCCAGCAACTTGGGAGGATGAGGCAGGAGGATTGCAAGTTCTAAGCCATTCTGGGCAACTCAGGGAAATCCTGTCTCAAAATAAAAAAATAAGAAAAGGCTGGGGATGTAGCTCAGTAGGTAGAGGGATCTTGGTACCTTAAAAAAAAAAAATTCTGGAATATGGTGGCCCGTGCCTGTATTCAATCCCAGCTACTCTAGGAGGCTGAGGTGAGAGCATCAACTGAGCCCAGGAGCTGGAGACTAGTCTGGGCAAAAGAAGGAGTCCCCATGTCAAAAAAGTAATTAGTCAATTAATTCTGACCACTTGTGAACACTTGTTGAAGGTGTTGGCAGGGCTGCCTAGCTGCCTAAGAATCTCCATCAGAATCCTCTTGCCACCTCTGTGGGCTTTGCTGGCACAGCTCCACCCACCATCTGCCTCCCTCTCTCTCTACTCCTGTTCCCACTCCCAGCATAAGGATCCATACAAGGTTAAGGGGAGGAGTGGCCAGCCTTGCAGCTGTGAAGCTAAGTGGGGAGGCCAGGGACAAAGGTGTGATTCATCAGCTGGTTGCAAGCAGGGGGAATTCCAGAGCAAGAAAGGGTCAGGGCTGCCCTGGGTCCCTATCTATCACAGGGGCAAGGGCCAGCACACATCTGGGAGTCCTGCATCCTCAACCATCTACAATCAAGGGTAGAGTAGGAAAGGCTCACTATTAGAAAAAAATCACTTAGGTTTTTGAATTCCAATCCCCCCTGCCCAGTACTTGAAATTAAAAACTCTCATCCAGAATCCTTCCCACTAGCACCAAAAACCATGCTACTCCTGCAGAATCTGGCGGATTTATTGGACACCTCTAAGCACTGAACACACGTTACCTCATTGTTCACTCTCACAATGCCACATGTGGTAGGTCTGATGACTCACTTCATTTTACAGGTGAGAAACACAGGTTCAAAGGAGTTTAGTGCCCAGTCAGCAGCTGTAAGGCTAGTGACTATCAAGCCAGGATCCCAACCCAGGTGTGTCCAACTCCACACTCTGCCCCTAAATGCCATCAACCTGGATTCAAGGAAGGGAAATCATAGCTGCAGGAAAAATACCTCCTCTGGGCATCAGCAAAAAAGTCCTTCCCTCAGGGCAACATTTCCTGACCATCTAAACTGTCATCTCACCCCATGACAATTCACATCTACCTTCCCTATCATAGTTTTCTGTTTATCACTAACACACCCTATATGTCTATTACCTGTCATTTATTGTCAGCTTCCACCACTAGATGTCAGTTCTGTGAGGTCAATGGTTGTTGACTACTGATAATTTTGTTCACTGCTCTGTCCCTCACACTTAGCATTTATACATAGTAATTGCTAAATAAATAATTGTTGAATGAATACATACAATAGAATTAAGAGGCACAAGCATAGGAAGAAGTGCATGATCTGATCTGTCCATGCAGGGAAAGAGCTGAGAACAGACAGTGAGGGAATCCATCCAGGGGTAAATTGGGGAGTCCCAAAGTGAGCCTGGCAAGAGGAAATGAAGGTCTGCCAGGTCCCCTGGGGGTTCCAGAAGAGACATGCTGCTGGAAGTTGTGACTTCTAGCTCCCAGCACCCCAGCCTGAGGACTTCTGGTGGGATAGGAGGGCACCAAGCAGGGCTGGCTATAGGCCTCTGGAACAAAAGGCCTGTGGACATGCAGCTGGCCAAAGAGGCGGACAGAGCAGTGGCCTGGGCCTGAGGGGTGCCTGGGAGGGGGGAGGGTCACCGATGAGGAGCTGAAGACAGCCCTCAGTGCAGCTGCAAAGGCGACACCCTCCTATCACCCAGAGTCCCCTCCACCACCAACACAACAGAGAACAGCTTCAGAATTAACCTTCCACATCCACAGCCACAGCTCGTGGTAACCTCCCAGTTTGGGGCCAGAGCCTTCCTAGGTTCTGAGAGTGAGGTGGAAGTACTGGGCCAGCCATACATCTGGAAAACAGACCCTCTCACCCTGCAGCCCTGGTCATCCCTCAGGCCATGACCTTTGGCCTGCTCTGGTGTAAACACAGTGACCCTGGGATAGCAGTGGATTTGGTAAGGCCAGTGTTTACTCTAGAGCTGAGATATTATAAGCCAGGGGATTAAACGTCCACCCTTGGCTCCTGGTGTCTACCAACTTTTGTGGCACACATGGGACCTATCCAGTAAAATGTAAAGCCCTGGAGGGCCCCTCCCAACCACCATGCATCATTGTTTCTTTTTCTTCTTTCCACAGAGGCTTCATTTGATCCTTACCATAGGCACTATAAAGAAAAGCAGGCAAGTAACCCCACTTTACTCATGTGGAAACTATGAAAAGATAAGTGAGGATGGAAAAACAGACTCAAAAAGTGAGGAAATCAGAGCTCTGGTCCCTACTGGGCCAACAGGGACCAAAGCTGAAATCACCTCACCTCTATGAGCCGTGCTGCCTTCTTGTGTAAATGGAGTGGCTGATCTGAGGGACCTACAGCCCCAGCCACTGTACCAATCTTTGATGCTATGCAGTATAGCCAGGACTAAAACTCTGGCAAAATCTGAGGCAGACTCTCAGCCCAGGGCTCCTTCTACTCACCCTGCGCCTTCTAGAAAAGGTAACATAAAAGCCCTGCAGCAGCTCAAAGGAATCACTCCCTCAGCAGCAGGAACTTGGCCTGGGCTTTACTTCATCCCCACTGCCTGCCTCATCCTCAGGGAGCCAAGGGGACAACAGAGTCAACAGCAGGGGCATCAACAGCAGTTGTACAAAGGGGAAGGGAGCAGCCAGCCAGGTGTGAACCCAGAACCACAGGGAGGGGATGAGTTATAGAGAAATGGTTCATCTTCTTTGGCTCTTACCCCCTAGGTTTTCTGCTGGGGATATTTGGGGTTCAGTGGTGAAGGATCCTACTCCCAGTCCAGCAAAGAAGGGGCAGGAGAGGTGCTTCCCGGAGGCCAGGCAGCTGATGTGCTCGGCGGGAGCGCCCCCCCCCCCCCCCCCCGTCTCCTTCTCTGGACTGTCATTACTCTCCCTGCTTATTATTTCTTGAGCAAGGGCCATATGATAGGGCTGCGTGCAGAGGCGCGGCTGAGGAGACTCTAGGAACCCTCAAGCAGAGCTCCTCAAAAAGTGATGCAATCCGGGTTAACTTCTGGGGGCTTCAGAGCAGCGGACCAGCCCCTACATTTGCCAGCAGCGTGGCGAGGGGCCTCTAGAGTGAAACCCTTACACGCCCTCTACTCCACCCCCTCCCTGCCTAGACTCCCCACCCCCCAACTACTACATTTCGAGCTCCGTGTTTCCTTTTATTTCTAAAGTCGCTCTAAAGAATAAAAGCAGCTGCCTAAACAACTTGTTTAAAATTCCAAGCTTGCACGCCTTATCCTGAGATCCCAAATCAAAGGGCTGAGAGTGAGCTGCAAATGACCAAACTGACTGCGGGAATGGGCGAGGGCCGGCAAGTCAGCGGCAGCCAGAGGCTCTGTACTTTCCACTCCCCAACACCCAGTTTCTGGCACCTACTCTAATCCCTCTTGGACAGGGAGCTGGGATTCCCAAGAGCGAACACCGTGTGGCACCAACCCGGAACAAGCTGCGGGCACCTTGTGGGTTCACGGGACCAGAGGCTCGAGTCCTTCCCCAGAAAGGTCCGCAGCCCGAGGCAAGGACCGGCCCAGGGAGACCCAGCGCGCAAGGGAGCTGCCGGGCGCCGCTCACCGGCTTTCCGGATTTCAAATTGAGCCCCCGCGGAGCCGCCCAGAGCCTTCGCTCCTTTTGCTTCCGGGGTGGGTGTAAAAAGATAGAAAATGTCTCCTCGAACGACCCTCCCAAGGTCTAGCCGTCGTCTGGGAGGGTTGCCCGGGAAAGAACCAGCACAGCCCTGGGCCCTCCCGGTAGCCCAAGTCCTCACCTCGCCGTGGGCCGGCACGAGGAGTGCAGGAACCCAGCCTGACTCCGGGCATGGCCACTTCCGACGACTACACGGGCAAAGGGACAGGAGAGAACCCAGGGGCGCTTACCGAGCGGTCGCCGCCCCTCCGGCTCAGGTCGCTCTTGGCGCTCTGGGCTGTCCAGGTGGCGCCAGGACGCGAGCGCGAGTTTGAAAGTCGCTCTCGGAAGGGGCTGAGGCTGCTGGCTGCTCCCGCCCACTGCCAGAGGGTCGGCGGTCCCGGACGCGGCCAGCTGCGAGCTCGGCCTCTGGGGATCCCAGTACGCGCGCGGCTTCCCAGAGCCCGGCAGGAAGTCGCGGCCGAGCGCAGCCCGGGCTGCGGCGGGCGGGAGGGAGGGAGTGAGGGAGGAGCGGACCAGGAATTTTTCCAGTGGGTGGAGACTGGGGCCCGCGGCTGGAATCCAGCAAATTGGCAGCTGGGCGGGGGTCGGGGGAACCTTCACTCGGACTTGTGCCGAAGGATACCGCGGCGGCGCGGCTCCCGCCTGGCTAATGAGTAACGCGCGCAGGTGGGGCGAGCGCGGCCGCACTGTGCTGCTCCCGCGATCGCCAGCCCTTCCCAGGCAGCCTAGATGCTCTAAAATACCTGGACGGGATCACACTAATGTCACAGATCTGTCATCAGCGCCTTTCGAGACATCCCCAATACACGGACAGGGAACTTGAGGCTCAGCAAAGGGGGCTTTCTGCAGCGAGGCGCCGGTCGGGATGGCACGTGGAGGTCCTGATCCTACTGGAGCAGGTCACCTCGGTTGTTGTGAGTCAGAAAGGCTAGTGTCGAATTCCTCACCCAAACTAAGCCTCCGTGACCCTTTACAGATGTAAACACAAACTTCAGAGAAGCTGATAACTTGGAGCAGGGGCTCCATAAGAGACTGTTAAGGGGGGAAACACGATGCAGAAACCTGGGTGATAAGAGAGGATCCCAGTTTTGAAAAAAACAAAAATAGAAACTTCCGTCTTTGGGTCTGTAAAGGGTCTTGTTCGCCGGGAGAGGTACACACCTGTAAGCTGAGGAGGGAGTGAAGGTAGGAACCGACAGGTCGGGTTTTGAGCAAGATTAAAAATCTAAAAACCTGTAATAATTCATCAATAACGATCCTGGAATAAAGATGGTGTCCCAACACAAACCCGGGAGAGAGGAGCCTAGGCTGGGACCCCGGAAGAGGATCGACTCCCACTGGTTAGACGCTACCATGGATTCCTTGGGAAGAGGGATGGCACACTGATCTCAGAACCACTGGGTATATCTGATATCCAGGCGTAGAAAGTGTGTATGGTAAACGGTTTATAGAGTTCTTTTAAAAAACACAACTTCCCCGCCCCGTTCCCGAAAAAAAAAAAAAAGGCTGCTCCCGGCAAAAGCAACTCCCGGTGATTTACAGAGAGGGGCGGGGCGGCGCGGAGGAAATGGCTTTCAGGTGACTTTGAAACCGGATCCTGGCTGAGGGTGGGGTGAAGGCTACCCGCGTCCGCTCTCCTGACTGCGGGAGGCCCTCGACCTGGCTGGCCCATAAAGCGGGGACCACATTCCTCAGGGAGGGAGTGTCTAGTCTAGGCCCGCAGAGCTGCAAAGGTGACAGCTTGAGATGGCAGAAGGGGCGCCGGGGATAGACTTCCGCCTCGACTCCCCTGGACGCAGGCGGCCAGGGGTCAGACCATCCTCAGGATTTCACCTTTCTTTGTTTCCGCTTTCCTTTCTGATCACCTGAATCCCACCAGCTCCTTCCTGCCCACCTTAAATTCCAACTTCCAAAGTTGCCCCCTGGCTAAACTCAGCCAGGGCAGTTAACAGAGAACCCTTACTTGCCTGGGGCCTGTTTACAAACACTGTCTCCTTGGATCTTCAAAGCCGCCTTCGGACAAAGGAGTAGACTTTTCTCCATTTTGTAGATAGGATACTGAGCCTCAGAGAGATGGAGCAGCTTGGCCAAGATCATCTACATGACCACCCTCAAGCCCACTCTGTCAAGAGCCCAGGTGGGTCCAACATTTGAATGCTTACTATGTGTTAGCCATATTCTAAACGCTTTACAAGAACAATTGTAAACCGAGAGAAACTGAGGGAAGGCCATCTAGCTTGTGGGTGGCCGACCTGGGAGTCGCCATAGGGGAAGAACTTGGCTGTACATCACCACCACCTCTGCTTTCTGACACTTGTTACATTCAATTCAGCACTTGATTATAATGTCTTGCATTGTTTCTAATTGTTTTAATTTATATCACCCGTTTCCTGGAAAGATCATAATCTCCCTATGGCAGAAATCATGTAGGAAGCACTTGGTAAAGCTATGCTGAAGTCAGACAAAATAACTTGAAGAGTTTGTGAGAAATCACACAACCTCACCTCCAAGAATAAAAATCTAGATTTGGGCCCTGGGTTACCAGTTGCAGCCCCTCCACAGTTTTGAGCCTCTCTCCTTCCTTTCCAGTTCTTGCTTCAGTCATCTCACCCTGCTATTAAATCATTTATTATTATAATAATACCTTGAATCTCAGTAATGCCTTTAATCTTAGATCTCAAAGTATACTAACAAATACAGATTAATTCATCTTCACAGTACCCCCTCCCACGGCGAAATAGAGGTGTTCTCCCCACTTTATGAGTGAGAAAACCAAAACACCCAAGAGTTAAGATGACTCACTATGGAAACCAGTGGCAGAGTTTCTTTCTCATCTCTTCCCCTCCTCCTTCCTAACTCTAGGCTGCCAACACTTGCATGAAAATTTCAAATCCCAGAGACAAAGGCCATTGAGTTTTCACAATAAAGGACATTTCCAAACTGTCATTTCAGCTGCTCTATTGTGGTAGACCTCAGGAGAGGGAGGGGATATAAACACAGAGAAGGTCCCCAAGGGCTCTGTTCCCTGGCTCCCAGAAAGAGCTGTGGTTTGCTGAGATGAAGGAATAAAACCCCAAGCATGGAAGAAATCCTCCTCGAAGGTGACCCACAAAACCCTATTAAGCTCTGAAAAGAGTGCCCTCCAGAGTTCCAAGTTGCATTTTAGCAATGTTTCTTGAAGCATACGCCACATGCAACAGAAGAAAAGAAAAACAGATAAATTGGACATCATCAAACATTAAAAGTTGTTTTGTTTATTTTTGGTAAGCTACATCCCCAGTCCTTTTTATGTTTTATTGTGAGACATGGTCTCTCTAAGTTGCCAGAGTCACACCAAGTTGCTTAGACTGGTCTCAACCTTGTGATCCTCCTGCCTCAGATTCCCAAATTGCTGGGATTACAGGCCTGCACCACCATACATGGCAAACTTTATAACTTTTATGATTCAAAGAACATCAAGAAAATGAAAAGACAAACCAAACAATGAGAAAAAGGTTTGCTAATATTTCAGGAACTTACTGTAACACATAAAGAACCCCTGTAACTCAAAAAGGCAAGTAACCCAATTTTAAAATAGGCAAAATATTTCAATAGATATTTCTGAAAGACATACAAATGGCCAATAAGCACAAGAACATATACCCAACATCATTAGTCCTTAAGGAAATGCAAATTTAAAGCACAATAAAATACTACTTCAAGCCCCACAGGATGCCAATAAGCAAAAATATATAATAACAAGTGTTGGTGAGGATGTGGAGAAATTGGAGCCCTTTTGTGCTGCTGGTGGAAATGTAAAATAGTGCAGCTATTTTGGAAAACAGTCTGGCAATTCCTCAAAAGGTTATAAAGATTTGCTGCATGACCTCACAATTCCAGTCCTATATACTCGGAGAAATGAAAACACCTGTCTAAACAAGAGCATGTGCACAAATATTCAGAGAAGCATTATTCATAATAGCCCCAACAACCCAAATGTCTATCAGCTGATGAGTAAACAAAATGTGGTATATCAGGACATAGAGAAAATGGGGAAAAGTCCACTCCCATGTTGGAATATTTATTCAACCGTAAAAAGGAATGAAATATTGATTCCTGAATGAACTTAAAAATATTATGCTAAGTGACAAAACCTAGACACAAAGGACCAAATATTGTATAATTCCATTTATATGAAATGTTCAGAATAGGCAAGCCTATACAGATGGGAAGTAGATTAGTGTTTGCCTAGGGTGGGGGTGGAGTTGGGGGAGGTTGGAGGGAATAGGGAGTGTCTGCAAACAAGTCAGTTTTCTATTTTAGCAGTGATACAAATGTCCTAAAATATTGTGATGGTTGCCTGACTCTGAATATACTAAAAGGCACTGAATTGATTTTGTGTTTGTTTTGTTTTGGTTGCTGGGATTGCACCCAAGGCCTCAGCATGGTAAGTATGTGCTCTATCACCAATACCTCAACCTGAATTGTACATTTCAGTATGTGGGTGAGGGATACTGGGGATCAAACCCAGGACCTTGTGCATGTAAAGTGCTCTACCACAGAGTTATATTCCCATCTCATTTTTTAAATTTTATTTTGAGACTAGGTCTTGTTAAATTGCCCAGGATGACCTCAAACTTTCAATCCTCTTGTCTCAGCCTCTGGAGTGGTTGGAATTACAGGAGTGCATCACCATGCCCAGATGAATTGCACATATTAAATGGGTGAAATATGTCTCAATAAAGCTATTATTAAAAAAACAAAACAAAACAAAAAACAGGTGTGAGCTAATTACCTGATCCAGAGTTACTGGGGCTGCCAGTAATCAGAATCTATCAGGATCTTAGACCCTTCAGTGGGCCTGGTCTGACCCAATTCTCTGCATTTCAGCAGGGCATGCTATATGAAGAATCAGAGAATCACTGTAATGCAATGCCTTACAACACTCAGCCATTCAAAGCCTCTGGGCTCCAGGCTTCCTGAAACAAGTCAAAAGGAAGGTTTGTAATTAACTCTGAGAGGGTAGTGGCCTCCAGGAATGGGGCTCCCCTTCTTCAAGTTCTTTATTTATAGCTTTGTCTGGACTTCTTAATGTCAGGAAAAAAAAAAAAATGACATCAGAAAGGGGAAGAAACAGTGGGAGGAGGAAGGTGACTTCTTCCCTCCCTTACCAGCCAGGTTCAGCTTGCAACTACTGCTATGGGGCGCTCTAGAGGAAATGAGCTGTTTGTTTGAGTTTGTGTCTACAACAAAAGCGTTTGCCAATCACTTGTGGTTTTTCAAGAACCAGGGAGCCCCGTGTGAACCATTTCTGGAGATCACTTATGTTCACCTTCCTTATCAGTAGATAAAGGGGCCTACTCAGCACGTACAACACCTGAGACCGGCAGTTGGCACTGAGACAGCCTTTGATACTCTAGGGTTGATTTATACACAAGCTTGCTGTTCTTTTCCTGACTTCTGGCCTTTGGGCTGTTTTTCTATCTGCATCTCCATGTGCAAACAAGCCTTACCCTGCTTCATGCTAAAGCAAGAGATTTTCTAGAGCTGGATGTCATGGTGTACACCTTTCATCTCAGCAATGAGGGAGGCTCAGGCAGGAGGATTACAAGTTCAAGGCCAGCCTGGGCAACCTAAAATAAAGAATAAAAATAAATCAAAATAGCTGGGCACAGTGGCACACACCTGTAATGGCAGCAGTTCTGGAGACTGAAGCAGGAGGATTGCAAGTTCAAAGCCAGTGTCAGCAACTTAATGAGGCCCTAAGCAACTTAAACCTTGCCTCAAAATTTAAAAAAAAATAAAAAGGGCTAGGGATGTGGCTCAGTGGTTAAGCATCTCTGGTTTAATCCCTGATACCAAAAAGAAGAAAAAGAAGGGCTGGGATGTGACTCAGTGGTAGAGCATTTGCCTAGCATGTCTAAGGCCTTGGGTTCAAACCCCAGCATATACAACAAAAGATGTTTTCTAGGGTGGGTATGTCCTTACAAGGTGAAATGTGTTTTGGTTTGTTTGGTGGACTTCATGGATCCATGTTATTAAATATTGCAGGAAGATTTTCCTTCTACATGAACTTTGCAGGCCTGGGTATTCACAAGAATCACTGAAAAGTTCCTGGCTCAGAATTGATGCAGATCCTGGGAATCTACACTCTCAATAGGCAAGTGACCCAGAGGCAAAAGAGATAGATCCATCTTCTACTGTGTCTTTTCTCCTTCTGATGCTTCCTCTTCTTCTTCCTCCCTTGAAATACAGAGAACCCGAAAGAAAAACCCTGTAATTCCTCCCAGAGCTCCAAAGATAAAAGGGCACTGCTTACAAGGCTTTCTGATGTTAGAATAACTCTATTATATTTAATCAGATGTCAGAGTTCCACCTTTATTCATGTGAAATGCTTAATCTTCTACCTCGGTGACAAGCAGGGCAGGGAACATCTTCCAAGCACTACACTGTAACCTTCAGAAAACAAACTAATAAGAGCTTAATTAGCAGGTAATTGCCCAGTTGCTTGCAGATGGAAGCAGATCTTCGTAGTGATGGTAATTGTGGTTGTTGATGTTTTCCTCTTGGGCAAGGGCCTATGAGTTCCCATCCCTGGCTTTTCTGTCTTCTGGAAAAGGACAGGACAGGAACCTAAGAGGCCTAGGAACCCAAGAGGCCTAGCCCTTGCCTTGGTTTCTGTGTCAGACTGCACAGGAAGAATGGATCGGTTATAACCAGAATTAGGGCAATGGGACCCAAACCATTGATTTCCTAAGTCATTAGCAACTCCTCCAGGAGAAAGGAGCCCCCAGCCCAGGCATGGATGGTAACTTTTCTCTTACCTGAGCGATGATGGGACTCATGGAGCCCACACAGTTCCATCCTATTCCTAGCATCAGGCATTCCCATCAAAACCTCCAATTCCTTCATGCCCCTGGCCCAATCTCTTTGTCACTCTCCTGTAACTTCTTAGACTTTGAGGGTTTCCAGGATCTCTTCCCATCCTAAAAATCTTGGATTCTTGCCATCTTAAAGGAACCCAAACTGGATCTTTCAGCTTACAATAATCTTTCTCATTCTTTGCTTCCAAGCTTATCTAGGGAGAAAAGTCTAGCTTTATAACTTCTCATTCTGCAACCCAAACACCCTTATCCCAAGTCCATGGCTGTCATAGGCCTTCCAGGGATATTGAGGGTGACATTGTGCCAGGAACTGTGCTAAGTGCTTCCTAAGCACTCCCATTCCACCATCACAACACCTCTGAGACTGGTATTAGTTCTTTCTCACTTTATGGATGAGAACACTGAGGCTCGGAGAAGTCAAGTCACACATCCCAGGTCAGAGCCCAGCCTCCTCTGCCGCTTCAATCTGTGCTCTTAGCCACCATTCTACCATGGAAATATCCCACCCAAGCTTCTGAGGAGCCAGATGCTAAGCCCGAATAGAGGAAGTGAGAGTAGCTTAAACAAACTGAACCCAAGAAAAGAAATGCCCCTATTCACTGGGCACAGAGGTGCACACCTATAATCCCAGAGACTCAGGAGTCTGAAGCAGGGGTATGGCAAGTTGGAGACCAGCCTCAGCAATTTAGCGAGACTTTGTCTCAAAATAAAAAAATAAGGGGGGCTGGGAGTACAGCTCAGTTGGTAGAGTACCTGCCTAGCATTCACAAGGCTCTAGTTTCAATCCCCAGCACCACCAAAAAAAAAAAAAAAAAGAAAGAAAGAAAGAAAAAGAAAAGAACTGGGGATGTAGCTCTGTGTCCCTGGGTTTAATCCTCAGTACTGTGAAAAAGAACCAGAAAAAAGAAATGTCCCCTTTCTTCTCTGCCTAACCACAGATTTGAATTACCTTAAAACTCACCAGAAAGCCTTCCAGGCTCACAAGTGAATTACAAACTTATTCCAGAGGCTGGTAAATGAGTGACAGAAATTGAAGAAAGAATGTGTTCAGGGCCATAAAGCTGAGAAGAGGGGAAAAAGTAAGTCTCTAAATGCTTGTGACGTCTCAAGCTAGTTGCCTATAAAAGGTGAAGCAAGCCCTGCGCCTGACAGCCACAGACTTTTAAACACTAGTCACAGTTCTGTGGCCTCATAGTCTTGCTGCTGGAAATCAGAGAACATCCTGTCCTACACTTCTGGGGGACAAAGCAGAGTTTTACCAAGTGTGGCTGAATGGAGTTGGCCTCCTGCCCCTGCAGACCTGATGTGGACAGGAACCCTGAAATTGTCTCCAGAACCTTCCTTAGCCCCAGCTGCCCTGCTGGCCACCCCTCCCCACAGAGGATCTTGCTGTTCCTATGACAACACTAGCCCCTCTCATGCTCCCCCTCCCTGCCTTCAAGTGGCCCAGTAGAGAGGTGCCTTTGGGAGCACAGAGGACTTTGCAGACTCTTTGGAAGCAAGGTGGTCCAGAGCACAGACTCTAGAGTCAACAGAGCAGAATGCTGGCTCCGCATTCTTAAGCAAACCATTTAACCTCTCATGCCTCAGTTTTAAATGAGCAAATATCTATAACTAAGCACAGTTCCTAGCTCATAGAAAGGACTGACTTATTTTTATTTCAGCTCTAAGTGCTAGGTTCCCAAGCCCCACCTAATATCCTAGTTTCCTTAATGCCACATCAAGTCAGAGAATCTTACAACTAGAAGAAACTCAGAAGTCACCTAATAGAATTATTTTTCTCTATATGACTTTCACACATATACATTTCTAAGAATGAGACAATATGTCAGTAAAGTACTGAATGTGTGCCTGGGCTATAGTGAGTGCTTAACAAACATTAGTGGGTTTTTTTTGTTTTTGTTTTTGTTTTTGTTGGTTTATCTACATAGGTATTCATGTGCCTGTGCATCCAATAGCCACTTATTGAGTGCCCTGGGAACTGCACTCTTAGTATGACAGGGCATTGCCCCAGGAGAGAAACACATAACCAAATCAAATAAATAAGCGAGAAAATATTTGAGGGCCTATATTTTCTAAACTGTATTTTCTGTGTGACTATTTTCATACCTGAAGGGAAGATATTCACTCACTTCTCAAGGATGAGTCAGATTGCCACCCCTCCTCATGGAGGATATTGCTGTTCCTAGGACAATGCATGCCCCTCCCTCCTGCCTCCATTTGACCCAGTGGAAAGGTGCCTTCTGGGGCACAGAGGACGTATTCAAGTAGTGTGGCCTTTCAAAGAATGAAGAGATGTGCTTTTTTCAAAGATTTTATCATTCAAAAGTGCTTTCAATTATTTTAAATAACTACAAGATTGGCAAATCCTGGACTTTTTTAAGGGGGAGGATGTTTGGGAAATGGAAGAACACCATTCAGACTCAGGGTAGGAAATGCCATCTCTGGCTGTGCTACTCCAGAATGAGGAGTGACAAGAACAAGGACACCCGAGCTTGGGAGACAACATGGGAGAGCCAGCTCTGAAGCTCCAAAGAAGAGCTGAGCCAGACACACCCATCCCCATCTTGCTATGCCTCCCCTCCTGCATCCTCACTCCCTGACAGGCACAGAGTCATTTGGTAAGGGAGCATATAGCTTTAATACAGGAACACAGACCATTGCCATCCAGGGCACTTGAATCAAGTGCTTGTCTCTCCACTAAGAAGAGCTGCTTAGAGACTTGCCTCCAGCTGCTCCAACATGGCCACGCCTAAGAACAGAGCAGGGAGGAAGAGCATGAGAAGAAGATTAACATTAAATAGGGAGGAGAGGTGGGAGGGAAAGGGAGAGAGAAGGGAAATTGCATGGAAATGGAAGGAGCCCCTCACTGTTATAAAAAATTACATATAAGAGGAGGTGAAGGGAAAGGGGGGAAAAAAACAAGGGAGAGAAATGAAGTACAGTAGATGGGGTAGAAAGAGAAGATGGGAGGGAAGGGGAGGAGAGGGGGGATAGTAGAGGATAGGAAAGGCAACAGAATACAACAGACACTAGTATGGCAATATGTAAAAACGTGGATGTGTAACGGATGTGATTCTGCAATCTGTATATGGGGTAAAAATGAGAGTTCATAACCCACTTGAATCAAATGTATGAAATATGATATGTCAAGAGCTATGTAATGTTTTGAACAACTAATTAAAAAAAAAACATGGCCACGCCTTAGCTATTTTCTACCTTAAAATCATTCTCGTAAGTTTTCTAATTCCCAAACATTCATCAAGATTGGTTATGTGCCAGGAATTCTGCTGGTTCCTGTCAGGGACACAAAAGCATCACACCCTGCCTCTGACATTGACCCTGTAGATTTTACTGTGAGCAGCAAAATCTTTAAAGTGCCACTCTATGCAATAGAAGCAGACAGCATAGAAGACTGTTCACAACTCTTTGATAATTGGTACTAAAAAGCAGAGGGTAGAGTGCTCATTGCTGGGCTGGTCAGGGAAGGCTTTGGAGGTGGGGGGCTCTAACCTAGAGTCTAGAGCCTTGGGGAGGATGCGGGATGCTGGAGAGGAGAGGAAGTATTAAGAGCAGACGACAGTGTCAGTGATAGAAGATTGGTCTCTGGTTCGTTGGCTATTTCAGTCTGGCCATTCCTTGCTAGTATCCAGGCAAGGACCTAAACTTAGTATATAAGCAGAGGTTCCCTCAAGCAAATTGTGTGACCTATGAATTTTTATTAGATTTTTTTGTCTGGGCTAGATGGCACATGCCTATAATTCCAGCGCTCAGAAGGCTGAGGCAAGAGGATCGCAAGTTCAAAGCCAGCCTCGGCAAAAACAAGGTTTAGCAATTCAGTGAGATCTTGTCTCTAAATAAAATACAAAAAAAAGTCTGGGGATATGGCTCAGTGGTCAAGTGTCCCTGAGTTCAATAATCCCTGGTACTTCCCCCCACCCCATAAAAACAATTTTTTTGGTTGCAAGTGACAGAGACTCAACTCAAATTAACTGAAGCACAAAGTACTTTTATTGTCTGTTATAATTGGGAAATCCCATATGGAGTTACATTTGTTTGCAAAGCATTGGGGCCCAGCTGGTGCAGAGCTTCTGAGAATATTACAGGGTTCTCTTTTCTGTCCCTTTTTCTACTCCACCAAGACCCCACTGTACAGGCTGGTTCTCGCTGCAAAGAAGGAAGATGACTATGTCAACCCTGCGCTCATACTCTTGGAGCTTAGCAACCCCAGTGGAAAGAGAAGTTTCCCTCTGGGCTCTCTCTTTAGCCCCTTGTCAAGATCCCAGACAAAGCAGATAAAGTGGATTAACTGATAAAGTTCCAATGTTAGCCCTCATGTGGGGAATACGTGGTATTGTGGGATAGACCAAAAGACAAATTTGGACTGGTCTGGGGAAGAAGGTAAGGCTGTGTCTCAGCCCTGTTACAGAATTCCCATTTCTACATCCTCCCAATCTTATGGCCAAACTCTTCTCAGGGAAACATGGTGCACTTCAGGAAAGCCTGTGTACAGACAACAGCTACCATTTGCCAGAGCCCGGCAGCAGGGTAAGCTCCTGGAGAAGCATCCAAGGAGAGCTTTAGGAAAGTTTTCAGATCAGAAGAGCAGGTTAGGCTGGTGCAACCTCACACCCTGGCCAGTTCATTAAGTGGATTTGTTGTTGAGCACATGAGCAGAGAAGAATTCCCGCTGCAGGCCAGAACTCACTTAAAAGAGGGTGACTTCTGGACTATAGATGTCACAATCAAGAAAGACAAAATTTCAGAGTGAAGGTCTGCCCTGGTCTCAATATCGACTAGAGACTGAAGGCATTTTCCACTCTACTCATTCTCTACTGGGTTCAATCCCCAAGACCTCATGCATCCTAGGCAAAGGTTCTACTATTGAACTTGGTTCTCAGCCCTCATTCTCTGCTTTGAATTCTCAATAGGCAGGGAGTTCTTGGGTCCCCAGCCTAAGGGCAGCTTCCAATCACTCCAGATCAGAATCACAGTCAAAAGAGGAGAAGCTCAGGGCAGCTATGTCTTACGGAACTTTGTGTGATAATGGAAATGTTCTGTTATATGCAATACACATTATAGTAGCCACTGGCCACATGTGGCTATTGAGCTCTTGAAATATGGTTAGTAAAACTAAGGAACTGAATTTTTCATCTTATTCAATTTAAATTAATGTAAACTTCCATAGCCACATGCAGTGGTAGCTAGGTATTAGACACTAAACCTCAGTGAACATCCTTCCTCCATCACCTTCCAGGGCTCAGAAGGGAAAAAGGCAGGATAATTTGGAACGGAACATCCCAATCAGTGGTCCATGTCAGGAAAGGCAGATGGTGTTAAATGGGAAATGGGGAAGACCCCTCATGTCAACCTCCTTCCTACACACAGACAGCAGCTGCCTGAACTTTGGCAATAGTCACCCAGCTCTGCAAGCCACTGCCCATAAAAAAGGACTTTACAAAAAGTCATCTGAGGATACCAGGTGGCCCCAAAGCCACAGTCCAGTGAGGAAGGAAATAACTTCCACACCTTCCAGTATCCCCAAGGGAAAAACTCCCCCATGATTTTGGAGACCCCACATCCCATATTCTTCCGCTGCTATGGACAGTATCTCATACTATGCCTGAGGACCCCGGCTCACAAGTCCATTCAAGGGCAGGTCCCTGCAGGATGTCAGTTTCACATGTGTTAACTGAATCCTTCCCAGAGTATCAGAGGAAAAGTGGAACTTAAATAATTTCCTGTCCAAGAACAAGGCTGTCACCTCACACAGTGGGAAACCATCCAAGTCAGATTGCAGGAGTGATGCGGGGCTCCACCCACAGCCTCCAGCCTAGACAGGGATCTGCTCTATCAGGACAGTCATGGACAAAGTGGATGGGTCCTGATAACCCAGGGAGACCTGATTTAGTCCTGCAAATCAACACCAAGGCACAGGCCCAAGAATTTTTAAAAGAGAAAAGAATGAAAGTGAGCTTGTGGGAAAGGGAGTAGGACAATTATTCCCATTAAATTCCAATCCCAGCTACTCACAGACACCAAAAGCCAGACCAGGGCCCTGGGTTGGTATTACCATGGCTGGGAGAACCCAGCAGTGGGAAATACTGCAGAGGTCCATGGATCCCAAAGAGGATCATGTGCCAAGCTAATGCCAACTTTTCCTTTTCTGCACCTTCCATTCTAACCCATGACTCCTATCTCATGGTTCCTTCAGCTTACAGGGCCAACCATCCCAAGAGGGGGGACCCTGGCTGGCTCCCCCACTGCCAGGAAAGGCAAGGGCAGGAGTTCAAGCCTTGGGCTCAGCCCAGCCCAAGAGGGACTTACACAAGTTCTGGGCCTTCTCTGACCATGGTTTCCATTTCTATTTGAGACTCTCTTTTTAAAAAGTAAATGAAGCTTGTACACCCACATACATTGTAGCGTTATTCACAATAGACAAGAGATGGAAACAACCCCAATATCCAGGGATGATTGAATGGATAAAGGAAATATAGTGGGCTGGGGTTGTGGTTCAGTGGTAGAGGGCTTGCCTCACATGTGTGAAGCACTGGGTTCAATCCTCAGCACCCCATAAAAATAATAATAAACAAAATAAAGTTATTTTAAAAAGAAAGAAAATATGGTATGTACACACCATTTAATTTTATTTCTATTTAAAAGGAAGAAAATCCTGCCAGTGCTACAACACCCATGGACTTCCAGGACATTACGCTAAGTGAAACAAGCCAGCCACAAAACACAGATACTGTATGATTCTGTTCATATGAAGTATCTACAGTCAAAGTCACAGAAACAAAGTAGAATAGTGGTTCTAAGGAGCAAGGGACGAGTGGAAACTGGGAGCTAGCAGTTAATGGGTACAGAGTTTTAGTTTCACAAGATGATTAAATTCTAGAAATCTGTTGTGCAACATGTGAATAGCATTAATACTACTGAGCTGTACATGTAAAGATGACTGAGATTGTAAATATTGTATCTTACCACTATTTTTTTTTCAGTGCTGAGGATTGAACTCAGGGCCTTAGCTCATACTAGGTACGCACTCTACCACTGAGCTATATTCCCAGCCTTTTTCATTTTATATTCTAAGACAGAGTCTCACTAAGTTGCCCAGGCTGGCAACTTCCTCAGTAGCTGGGATTACATGCGGGCACCATGGTACCCAGCTGAGTCCATTCTCATGGGTCTCTTAGAACAGTAAAACAAGTTTATTAGAGTCCTTACCTGTCTTTCCACCTCTAACTTCTGTCAGTTGCACCTCTATGTTTATCTCGTAATAGTTGATAACACTTAATTCAATCCATCTTATTTACAATAGATTGATTTTAGAAGTTGAAAGCCAGTGCGCCATGTTTATATAACTTTGACTTTGTCCACATGGTTTGCTGGGTTCACATTTTCCTCTTAATGGATCCACTGTCACATGGACATGCCCTTTATCAGGCATGTGAGTAGTACCTGCTTATAAATGTATTGGATGACCACAAAGGACTCAGAATCTCCCACACTTAAGCAACTGTTTAATTTCCACAGCTTCCTCATGGATAAACAACAATAAAATCAGAGCAGAGATCATGGACAATGCCATGCTAAACATCCCAAATAAGGCAAACTGTTGCCCATGTGGGAAGGTCCCCTGTGATCCACCCAAATAAAACCTTCCCACCTGTCTGGCCTCTGTAATTAGCAGTTCTCTCCTTTGCTATTAATGAAAGCACTCAACAAATATTTCTGGGAGGGCCACTAAATTAAGTGGCAGACACCTTGGAGCAGCCCATTTGATCAGATCTCTGCCTTCCTGTGTGTCAGGAAGGGTGAGCCTGCTCTGATAAACACTGGAGCAGCAGGCTGGCAGGGCCAACTGTGGTGGCCAGAAAGGACAGGCAGCTCTTCCCTGCTGAGGAGGGGGGGAACATGGGTAGCATCTGGGCTGTGCTTGCAGTGAGGCTTCCACTTACCAGTGACAGAAGCTGCTCTTCAAAGCCCACCAAGGCTAATGTCAGGCAGCAGTAAGCCTGAAATGCCACCCTGGCTCTAGGTATTCCCAGGGTGGCAGTACCTCACTCCCAGAGCAGGTGAGGGCGAGGAAATGAGGTACTGGAAAGGAAACCAGGGCTCTAGGGTGGCTCCAGGGAAAAAGAGTGGAGTGGTCAGCCTCTTTCTGCCTCAAAATGCAAGGGCGGGCCTAAGAGGAGGAATATTCTTCCCACCCCTTGCTTTGGAGTCATAGCTCATGTCATTGTGGGAATTCTCTGATTTGTGTCTGTCTCTGCACGTGACTGCAGGCTCCTTGAGGGCAGGAAAGAGCTATCCAGTCTCCACTGTGCCCTCATCCCCAGTGCAGGGTGTGGCAGGGTGTGTGTATCTGTCAATATTCGCTGACTAAATGAAGCAATAGGCAAATATATGAGTGATATGTTCTTTGGTTTGCAAATGCCCTTCTCCTCAGCAGATCTATGTTAATAAACTGTGTCCTTCCATGTCTAGGCTGCTGTAGCAATTACACATGGATTGAGTCCAGGTAAGAATCAGGGCTGTAGTTGGGACTCAATGGTAGAGCACTTGCCTAGTATGTGTGAGGCACTGGGTTCGATCCACAGCACCACATAAAAATAAATAAATAAGCCAGGCATGGTGGCACACACCTGTAATCCCAACTGCTCAGGAGGAGGCAGGACTATCAAGAGTTCAAAGCCAGCTTCAGCAACGGGGAGGTGCTAAGCAACTCGGTGAGACCCTGTCTCTAAATAAAATACAAAAAAAGGGCTGGGGATGTGGCTCAGTGGTTAAATGCCCCAAGTTCAATCCCCAGTACCAAGCTAAGAATCAAAGGAAAGGGTTGTCTCTTCAGCTAAAGCAAGGATTTGAAGGTTGGTTTAGGGAATTATGACAGCCCATTGCCCAGATATGGTGATAACCATCTGGACCAATCAGAGATTGGAAAAGCCAAGGGGAAAGAGACCCAGATGGCAGGAAAAATTCTCAGTATCCATTTTACAATACTTACAGCATTAATGGGCATACTCACATCTGTGGGAAATAATGTCTATATAAGTTTTTCACTGCATTTTTGTTTAAAATAGCAAAATGTTGGAAACAATCTAAATTCCTCATCTATTTTGAGCTGGTTAAATAAATGATGGTGCCTCCATATACTGAAATTCTCTGTGGCCATAAAACAAAGAAGAAGCCCTTTATATGCTGTTGTTATAGAACATTCTCTAAGACATAATGTTAATTGAGAAGAGTAGGGGAAAAACAGTTTCTAAAGTACATGGCATTTGTAGAAAGAATGAAGAAGAATAGTATATACATATATAGTTGCATATGTAAAAGCATCTCCCAATAGAAGTCTAAGAATCTGGCAACACTAGTAGTGGGGAGGAAGCAGGGTGACTTAGGGACAGGTGGGAGGGAAACTTATTTTTCTACTTTATGAATTTTTAATTGTGTGTCTGTCACTTATTTAAAAATGTAAATAAAATTAAATTTTGAAATAAATAACAACTGCCTCATTTATGCCAGTCAACCTTTATTAAATTTGTCTTCTAGTTTTAGCACAATTCTGTGAAATGGAAAATAGTATCCCAATTTTCCAAGTAAGAAAGAAACTCAGGGGACTGGGGTTGTGGCTCAGTGGTAGAGTGCTCACCTGGCACATGTGAGGCACTGGGTTCAATCCTCAGCACCACATAAAAATAAATAAATAAAATAAAATAAAGATATTTTAAAAAAGAAAGAATCAGAGAAATATGGCCAATACCTAAGTGAATGCAAATGTGCAATGTGAGGGTGCAAGCCTGCGAGCATGTGAAGGTATGTGGTGGTGCAAAGAAAGTATATGTGTACGTGCAAATGTCAGTTGGCACACATGTGTGAACATGTACAGCATGAATGTGTGCAAACGGAATATAGCACATGTATGAGTGTGCAAATGTCAATGTGACTGTGAAGTGTGAGGATATATGAACACATGTGTTTAACTGAAGAGTGTGTTTATGTGTGTAAATGTCTGTGAGCACATAAAGTATAGATGTTCCTCAGCTTAGGGCGGGGTTGCATCTCAATACACACATCAAAGTTGAAAATATCTTAAGTCCAAAATGCATTTTAGGGCCTGGGATTGTGGCTCAGCAATAGAGTACTCGCCTAGCACGTATGAGGCCCTGGGTTCGATCCTCAGCACCACATAAAAAATAAATAAATAAAATAAAGGTGTTCGACTATAACTAAAAAATGAATATTTAAAAAAATGCATTTGATACCTTAATCTACAGAACATCACATTTAGCAACACAGTATTTGGCAGGGTATTAACTGTTTCCCTGGATGATGGGGCTTACTGCTGCTTCCCAGTGTCACAAGAAAGAGTATAGTACTGCATATCCCTAGCTTGGGAAAAGATCAAAATTTTAAGTATGGGCCAGGGATGGTGGCACACACCTGTAAACCCAGTACTTGGGAGGCTAAGACAGGAAGATTGCAAGTTTGAGGTCAGCATCAGCAACTTAGCAAGATCCTGTTTCAAAATAAAAAGGACTGGAGATGTAGCTCAGTGATAAAACACCCCTGGGTTCAATCCTCAGTACCAGCACCCACCCCTCAATATAAATACAGTTTACTGAATGTACATCACTTTTGCACTACTGTAAAGTCAAAAAATCTTAAACCATTAGAAATTAGGGGCAGGCTATAGAGCGAGTGTGTGTGTGAATGTGTGACTTCCTGGAGTAAGTGAGGAGTATGTGTCTGAGGCCTTCAAGTCCTCCCTGACTGAGGAGAGGGAAAAGCTGAGGGACAGGAAGTTGCACAGGGGAGCCCTTGGGTCCTCGAGAGGAAGCTGGCAGGGGTTGGAGCTCATTGGTGGAGCACTTGTCTAGTGCTGGCAAAGTCTAGGCTCAATCCCAGCACCAAGAAAAAAAAAAAAAAAAAAGAGGAGTCTGGGGCAGGCCAGGCATAGAGCTGAACCCAGTCCTCAGAGAGAAGGCCTGAGACGGTGGCTCACAGGAAGAGTACCAAATGTGCCTGAAGCTGAAAGTCCTCTGGACTGGTACCCGCAGACCATGGGCCCAGGAAGCAACATTTTCACCCCTAGGTGAGGCTTCCCCTGGCCCAGACCACAGAGGTGTTAGGTAGACCCAGGAGGAGTAGTCACTAACTGCACAGCTGAACTTGGGCACAGCTGGATGAAAGGGTCTATGTCACAGGGCTGCTCTTTCTGCCCTGGGTGCCCACTGACTATTACTGCACCAAATGCTAGAGCTGCCTCTGCCCCTCTGAGAGTGCCGGGAAAGCCTGGAGAAGAGATGGTGGAGATAGAGGATTCTGGAGAGGATATGGGGATTGGAGGGGCAGTGGATATTTTCAAAGTGGTTTTTTTTGTTGTTGTTTATTTGTTTTAGCTGTAAATGGACACAATACCTTTATTTTATTTATTTATCTTTATGTGGTGCTGAGGATCGAACCCAGGGCTTCACATGTGCTGGGCGAGCACTCTACCACTGAGCCACAACCCCAGCCCCAGAAGTGGGTTTTTATGGCCTGTGCAAACCACAAGGCTGGGTGAGTCAAGTGTCTGCACCGCTGGCTGCTTCCTGTCCATTCTGCTAGTGCACCTGGCTCCTGATTACCTCACCTTGGCATCTTGGCCCATTGTGCCAGTCGTCATGGGGCATATATATACATTTTTTTTTTTTTTGGTACGGAGGATTGAACTTAGGAGTGCTTTACCTCTAAGCTACATCCTCAGTCATTTTTATATTTTATTTTGAGACAGAGTCTCACTAAGTTTCTTAGGCTCTCACTAAGTTGCTAAGATTGGCCTCAAATTTGTAATCCTCCTTCCTAGGGGTGAAAATGTTGCTTCCTGGGCCCATGGTCTGCGGGTACCAGTCCAGAGGACTTTCAGCTTCAGGCACATTTGGTACTCTTCCTGTGAGCCACCGTCTCAGGCCTTCTCTTCGAGGCCTGGGTTCAGCTCTATGCCTGGCCTGCCCCAGACTCCTCTTTTTTTTTTTTTTTTTCTTGGTGCTGGGATTGAGCCCAGACTTTGCCAGCACTAGACAAGTGCTCCACCAATGAGCTCCAGCCCCTGCCAGCTTCCTCTCGAGGACCCAAGGGCTCCCCTGTGCAACTTCCTGTCCCTCAGCTTTTCCCTCTCCTCAGGCTAGTGATGTCTTAAGCTCTAGTACCCATGAATGTGACTTTATTTGGAAATAGGGTCTTTGCAGATGATCTAGTTAAATGAAGTCTTTACAGTGGCCCTAACCCAATGAGACTGGTATCCTAGTTATGGGGAGCAATGGGAACTTAGGAGGTAGATGTGTGTCCTGGGGAAGCACCTTGTGAAGATGAAGGCGAACGTCAGGAGCCTCCATCAGCAAGCCAGGGAGCACGGGAGACTGCAGCAGACACCAGAAGCCAAGGGACAGGCATGGAAGAGTTTTTCCATGGGTCTCTCCGAAGGAAGCCATCCTGCCTGCACTTGAATCTCAGACTTCTACCTTCCAGAACTGTGAGACAGGGAATGTCTGTTGTTCTAAGCTCCCCAATTTGGGAGTCTTTGTATGGCAGCCCTAAGAAAGTACCAGGTGCTGGAGCACAGTGGTTCTGGGCTCCAGCGCTTAGCTCTGCTGCCCTGGGTGCGTCACTCAAATTCTAGGCGCCTCTGATTCTTAACATGTTCTAGTACAAGCCGCCCTCCCTGGCTGCTGTGAGGAGTCCGTGGGTTCAGCCGGGTGCCAGCACATACTAAGGGCTTAGGAAACTGGTTTTAAGAACACAGCTGCATTCAGGGTCTCTGTCAAAATTCCTGATAATAAAATTACTCCCAGCCTGCACAAAGTCCAAACAGGAGATACCAGGAGAGGAAAATAAAGAGGGAAGTCACACTGGGGAGGGCCTGTGGTGCCAGGCACGCGCTGCACTTTTCCAGAAGCCATTGAAATGCTGGCCTCCAAAAGGCTTCAGAGAAGATGAGGACCCAGCGAAGGATCTACTGATATGGATGAAGGGTGAGGGGACCAGTGTGATAGGGAGGCCAGGCAGGACCTCAAGGACAAAGGACACCCAGGCCCTGCGTGCCACGGTGCCCTCTCCCTGCCCAGCCTCTGGCCATGGCCGCCAGCTGGAGAGGCGCCCTGTGGGGGTTGTGCAGACCATAAACATCACAGCCAGTGGAGCTGGAGTCACCCAACCCACAATAATATGCCTTTCTGCCCTGGCGGAGAGAGAGGGCATTGTGTGTGCCGGCTGCATCCTGAGACCTGTAGCACAGTGGCCTCTCAGAAAGACCTGATTGTCTTGGGCAACCTCCATGGCCTGGGGTTGCCGCCCCGCACGTCACCACAACAAACTCAGAGCAGGCAAAGGGACAGCCCCTCTCTGGAGACAGGGCCCCTATGAGAGATTCCCACCTTACAGACCCGAAAGAGTCAGGGTAAGAGAATCAGCTGAGGTAGGAGTTCTAGGACAAACTGGGTAATTCAGAGCCCTGGAAGCATTTTTGTTTTGTTTTGTTTTGTGTTTTTGTTTGTTTGTTTTGCTTTTTTGCAGCTCTAGGGATTGAACCCAGGGCCTTGTGCATGCCAGGCATGCACTCTACCACTGAGCCACCCGCCCAGCTCTGTGGGAAAATCTTGAAGGCCATACACATGATAGAGCCTCACAAAACCCACCACCAGAACATGTGTCTGGAAGGTCTGGGATTAAGAGCAGGGCGTGGAGTTAGAAGATCTGAGTTCAAATCCCAACTGGGATAGTTACAGGCAGAGTGATTTACTGCAACATTATAGATAAGGCAAAATTTCCCTCCACCCATAGATAGGGAGGTTAGTGAGGATTCAATGGATTGATGTCTGGTCCCCTGGTATTTCCAACTGAGATTAGAAAAGCAAAACCGTTAGTACAGAGTGGTACGACGGTACCTAGTCATATTTGGTACCTAGTAGTTGTTCAATAAAGTTAGCTTGTGCTCTGCATCCCTGATTTTGGTTTCAGAAGGCTAGTTGAGGGGCCTCTTCTCTTCAGAGGTATCCTTTCTCCAGCAGAGAACGTGGGTAGAATGACCTCAGGCAAATGGTCCTGCTCAGTTTCCTCCTGATGCTGGGCCCCAGCCAGCGGGTCTGTATCCTATGAGTTGCCACTAGGAGCTGGCTGTCAAGGAGGACCTCATTTGCCTGCTCCTGCTTTGCCTCTCTGTGAATTCACATCCTGTGTTCTGCCTGAGCCGTGGCCAGGCCCAGTTCTTGGGAGATAATCTTTCCTCTACCTCATGTCCAGGCGTCTGAAAGAGCCAACACCCTCACCCCAATCAGCAACCAAATAAGCTTCCAAAAGCTCTAGGCAGCCAGGACAGCCCTCCCCTGCCCACGGCTCAGGACCCTGCAGGAATGGGGAGGGAATGTGCCTCCTGGGCTCGCGCCCAGTTCTGAGTGAGGCTGGGGTGAGGCTTCTCCTTATCCCTCCCCCACAGACACACAGGGCTTTATAGTCAGATTATGCCATGGAAACTATGCGCACGGCCTGCCCCGTTCACATGGCCTCAGAAGAAAAAATAACAGAGCCTTCTCTCTCTGCCAAGACCCACAGTCCTAGCAGGCCTGAACTCCCAAAGCAGGCCTCCTGTGTGAAACAGGTCCCTATAAAAATCTCAGGAGGACTTTGGGGGTGCCCTCAGATCAACCCCCCTCCCCCAGGCCGCAGTCGCCTGTCTCCCTCTCCTCTGAATCCTGGAGGGTTCTGCGGCCAGGAACATGTTTCCTTATAAGGCAGTTTTCTTCTGAGAACAAATCTCACTTCCCTCTCCACTATCTTGGTCTTGGGAGCCCCACTCTGATTCTCCAGCTGTGCTCCTCCCTGTGGGATAAAGTCAACAGAGCTGACAGCACAGTTCCAGTAGAACCCCCCGCCAACCACCTTTAGACCTCTCCTGCCCAATATGGTAGCCACTAGCTACAGTTGGCCATTTAAATTTATTTTATCTTATTTTATTTTTTTGCTGTACTGGGAATTGAACCTAGGGGTGCTCTACCACTGAGCTATAACCCCAGTTCTTTTTATTTTTATTTTAAGATAGTGTCTCCCTAAGTTGCCCAGGCTGGCCTCACACTTGTGATCCTCCTGCCTTAGCCTCCAAGTTGCTGGGATTAGAGGCATTTGCTGTTGTACCTAACCCATTGAAATTTAAATGTTACTTAATTAATTTTTTTTTTGCAGTGCTGAGGATTAAATCCTTAATTAAAATTTGTTAGAACATTTCTTTCTTTTTTTTTTTAAATTCAGCATTGTTTTATTTTTTCTTTTATTGATGCATTATAGTTATACAGAATAGTTGGGTTTGTTAGGACATTTCTTTTTTAAAAATATTTTTTGTAGATGGACACAATATCTTTATTTTATTTATGTATCTTTATGTGCTGTTGAGGATCAAACCCAGGGCTTCACATGTACTAGGCAAGTGCTCTACAACTGAGCTACAACCTCAGCCCTTGTTAGACCATTTCTAACAACCCAGAATATCCTATTAGCACTACTCTGGACCAGGATTCAGAATTCCCTGGTCAAAAGGCCCCTAGTCAACTTGGGCCCGTGATGATGTCTTCTTTGAGTCTGACCACCCCCCCCCAAGAGCAAACCCTCCCCTTAGTATGTACAACCCTAGCTCTGAAGTGACTGCAGTGGACAGAGTCGGACTTGTGAGTTGATTCTCCCTTATGGGCCTGTCAAGGTTCAGGACATGTGCCTGCCACATGCCATGGGGACCTCCAAGGACACTAACTACCTCAACTTCAAACCTGGCCTTCCAGATCATCATGAAAGAACACTCTTCAAAGGAAAGAGAACATATTTTATGTAACTTTTAAACTTTTAAGCAATTTTATTGAGATATAACTTACGTACCATCCAGTTCACACATTTTTGTGTAGGATTCCATGAGTTTGATTATGTGTCTGATTAGATGGTGTTTAGTATAGTCACAGAGTTGTGTGACCATCCTCATAGTCAATTCAAGAACATTATCATCCCCTCAAGAACCCTCACATCCTCAGTTACTCCCAACTGTTAATGTTAGTATTTAAGTAGATGACAGGTGGCCTCCACAGGTCTTTGTGAAGGTAAGCCTGTTTCTCCCTCTTACCTCTGTGCTCAATTACATGATACCTGTGTGTGCCCACCCCACCTGCACTTGGCAAGCACTCCCTAAACAGAGAACTCTAGTTATCCTGGGTGGAATGAGGAGAGGTCTAGAAATCCCAGAGCCACGAGGATGTTGAACTTGGAGAAGCCTGGGGACAAGATGAATAGGATAACAGCTCAAATTGACCCGTACATAATATAGGGACTGGGGCATGAGGCCAAAGCTCCAGAAGCTGAACTTCTGTCTCTAGGAGGAGCGTGGTAATGGTGTGGCAGGGTGGAATGGTCGTGAGCTCTCTTTTCCAGAGCACAAGTACACAGGACCTGGGGACATGTGTCAGGATGCCATGGTATAGCTAGGAAAGTGTGGGCCTAGATGAGTTCTGGAGTCTTGTCTGTCTAGGCCCCTGAGCCACAAACTGCCATAGACAGAAGGTATCGAAGAGACACAGAAACAGGCACAGCAGACCTTTGGTACCTTTGTGTTCACTTACCATCAGCAAGATTCTGCCTCCTTTTCTTTCAAAGTCAGGGTCTTGCCCCTCCCTGACCCACCTCCCTCCACCTGCTCCAGGGCTTGGGCCTATCAGAGACTCTGGGTCTGTCTGACCAGGAAGGTGACTAGGATTGGCATGCAGAATTGAGAGTCTAGCAGGTGAGCTGAGACTAATAAACCCTGGAGCTCACAGGTCCAAACAGGCCTCAGGGAGGTTTCGGGAGCCAGGCCCAGGCCACAGGGCTAAACCAAGCTCGCTGAGTCCAGCCAGGCGAGAGACCATGCCAGGCTGCACCTGGGCTGGGCTTTCACTCATTATTCCAGAGGTACCAAGCGTGGGTGGGGAAGGGTGAGGGATGGAGGAACAGGCTCCATTTATGTATGTTTGTGTGGGGGGGTGGACATGTGACTACAGTGACCAAAAGAAAGGTGTTTACTATGCATCAGGCACAGTCCAAGATACTAGGGACCCATGAGGAATGGAGGTTGGGACTAGAGAAAATCAGTAAGGAATCCAAGGCCACACACCTTGCCAGGAGGAGACAGCCCCAGCTCCCCTGCTCCAGCCCAGTGGACAACAGTCCGAAGCAGGATCATGACCTCTGTTCTTACCAGGGTAGAACCTGAGGCTCTGAAAAGTTATGTGACTTGCCCGAAGTCGTGCCCTTAGCTACGCTGCCAAGGTTCCGCTGGGCCTGGGAGACCCCAAGGCCCACACTCTTTTGCTGCCCATCACTGAATGTCTGGGAGGGAATAAGGTGAGGATTTAGTTAGTCGGGACATCTGCTTTTTAATTCACAAAGTGCAAATTTTGTTTTTAAAGAAAACAATGAAATATGCCTGAGATGATGGGAGTATAATCAGGTTAGATAAATTGGCTGGGCCTCAAACAAATCAGTAGTGAAGAAGCCTATATTTAAATTTATTCCACAGCATTGTTATTATAACTTCAGGTGCCAGCTGCTCATGCTGACATTGTGTATGTCACTCCACCTGCACAGAGGAGAGTGACAAGGGTTTTACACAAAGCTCTTTGTGGGGTCGGCCCACTTTCCAATTCAAGAAGAAGTTATGCCAGGACCAGAGTCAAATTTCTGCCTCTAGGGTCTTCTCACTTACTCCTGCCCACAACTGGCTGACCTCCATGGCTCCCTCTGACCTACCTGGCTCCCTCCTCATGTCTAGTGGCCCCACAGAGCAGTGAAAGAACTCAGTTCCTGGAGTCACAGAGCCAGGTCTAGTTAGGTCACCAATGGCTACATGAGGTTGACTGAATTACTTGGCTTTTCAGACACATCTGAAGAATACCACCTTGAACCCCAGTGACCTCCAAAGTCTCTTCCAGGTCCGGGGCTGGTGCTCATGGTTAGCCATTCATTGGGCTGGCTTGGGCCAAGCACTATGCTACATGCTGGAGAAACGGAGGTTGCTACTACCTGTGGCTAGCTCCAAGATCCCTGCCTAGTGCTGCCATATAGTTCTGAATGGCAAGTGACAGAGATCTTGCTGGAGGCATCAGAAAGGCTTCAAGGAGAAGGAAATCTCAGAACTGCATGTTGAGTGATAAGAGGATGAGGAGGAAGGGACAGGGGGACCAGAGGGAACAGCCTTTAGAATGGCTCTGCCAGCAGCCTGTGTGGCTGGAGCAGAGACTGTGGGCGGAAGAGAAGGTGACGGGTCTCCATAGGTAGGCAGAGATCAGGCCACACAGGCAACGGGACCTGCAGAAAGATTTTAAGCATCATAATAATGTAGTCTGATTTGGGTTTGAGAACATCACACCATTGGCAAGAAACAGGAGGAGCAGGAAGCAAGTCTGAGGGAGAAAGACCGATCAGAAAACTATCCCAGCATCCCAGTGAGAGACCTCAAGGGCCTTGCCAGGTGTAGTGGGGCACACCTGTAAGCCCAGCCACCCAGGAGGCTGAGGCAGGAGGACGGCAAGCTCAAGGCTAGCCTCGGCAACATAGCAAGGCCCTAAGGAACTTAGTGAGACCCTGTCTCAAAATAAAATAATAATGATAATTTTTTAAAAGGGCTGGGAATGTGGCTCAGTGGGTAAGCACTGTTGGGTTCAATCCCTGGTACGAAAGAAGTGGTGGTAGTTGGGGGAGGGGGGAGACAAGGAGAGAGAGAGAAGGAAAGAAAGCAAGCAAGGAAGGAAGGAAATCATCTCAACAGCCCAGTGAGAAATCCTGAGGGCCCTGCCAGGAGTAGTAATGCACGTAATCCTATAATCCCAGTAAGCCAGGAGGCTAAGGTAGGAGGATGGCAAAGTGGAGACCAGCTCAGCAATTTAATGAGACCCTGTCTCAAAATAAAAACTAAAAGGGCTGGCGAGGTAGCTCTATGCTAAACTGCCTCTGGGTTTAATTCCCAGGACAAAAAGAAAGAAAGAAATCTTGAGGGCCTTAACTAAGGTAATAGTAACAGGGAGGGAAGCAGAGCAAGGAGAGGACTTCTTGTTTAAGGAGGAAGAATGAGCAGTGGCAGATGGGACGCAGAAGGTAAAACAAGACAAGGGGTCACGTTTGAATTGGGTAGGTCTGAAGCAGGAGGAACAGGCTTGTGGGGGAAAAGCGTGTATGGTGTACCTGAGTGGATGAGAATCCCACTAGTGTAGAAAACATGCATTACTTTAAAGGCTGTCTTATGCCGGCTACCCACTTAGTATTTGTCCCAAAGAATTCGAGTCAGCATCCTGTGCCATACATGCACCCCATGTTCAGAGCAGCACAATTCACAACAGCCAAGTTGTGGAGTCAGCCTAGGTGATGGATAAATAGATAAAGAAAATGTAAATGTTCACAATGGAGTTGTATTCAGTCATAAAGAAAAATGAAATTATGGCATTTGCAGGAAAAGGGATGAAACTAGAGGCCATCATGTTAAGTGAAATAAGCCAAACTCAGGAGATCAAGGGTCATATGTTTTCTCTCATATGTGGGTGGAAGCTAGAGAGTAAAAGGGGAAAAAAATGGTGATGGTGGTCAGGAGGGAATCTCATGAAAATCAGTAGAGTACAGGAAAGTAAATGGGGGAGGGAGAATGGGGGAGAGGGAAAGGGGATATACTGGGGAATGAGATAGACCAGACAATATTGTTATATTGTGCACATGTGCAAATATGTAACAACAAATTATACCATTATGTACAACTATAATGCACCAATAAAAATATGGACAAAATAAATAAAGGCAGTCCCTTACCAGGCCAGCTAAAGTCCTCCCATGGGAATGACTACCTTAATTCCCCAAACCCTGTAGTGATGAGGTTCTGTTCTTGAGCCATTCACAAAGGAGGGAGAAAGAGGGACGATGTGATGTGAAGGCAGTGTCTGAAAGACAAAGAGGATGTACAGATCCTCTGGGCCTGAGGGTGGTCAGAAGCCAGTGCTCTCGCCCATGTCAAACCTTGGCATGGCTGACAGCATGCCACAGACAAAAGTGATTTGTGCCCCACTCCTTCCTTGGACCCCAGGACAGCTCTTTTGCAGTGGGTCCCTCTGTCCACCTGGAGTGGCTGCACTAAGTGAGGCCACTGCATGGTATGTTTAATCTGGGAGAGAGACCTTAGATGTCCCCCTCTCCTCCATACACACCCTACCCACCTCCAATTCCCCTCAGCTTGAGTGTGGTCCAGGAGAAACCCAGAAATTCTTTAAAAAAAAAAATTTTTTTTAAATATTTATTTTTTAGTTCTTGGAGGACACAACATCTTTGTCTGTATGTGGTGCTGAGGATTGAACCCGGGCCACATGCATGCCAGGTGAGCGCGCTACCGCTTGAGCCACATCCCCAGCCCCCCCCTCCCCCAGACATTCTTAAGAGTCACTAGGAAGGCAGAGGTTGCAAGTTGAGAGGCTGGGGACCTGCTATGGGCATAAGCCAATAGGGAAATGGAAAGCGAGAGACCTCAGACAGGTTCAGGTTTGTATCTCCAGAACCAGCAGAGCTGAGATAGGACCCCAGCTGTGGATGCCAGCAGACCAGGTGGGAGAAGAACATCTCCACGGGTGCCACCGAGACCCAGAGTCCAGCATCCAGACCTGCCACCCTTGCCCACTGTCCAGAGTTCTATATAGGGCGGGGAGGAGGGAGGGGCAGAGGAAAGGTCACAGTCCAGGCAGGGATTTAACTGAATATTTGTCCACAACAGGCTAAACTCACTTAAACTAACAGACAGTGGAAGAGACTGCTTTTCCTTAATTATTGGGTTTAAACTCCACCACTTAATATTAATGTGAATAAGAATGTCTGGGGCTGGGGTTGTGGCTCAGCGGTGGAGCGCTTGCCTAGCACATGTGAGGCCCTGGGTTTGATCTTCAGCACCACCTACAAATAAAATAAAATAAAATAAATAAATGTATAAAAATATATTGAAAAAAAAAAGAATGTACCTCCCTTCTAGGGAATAAAGGTGCTACCTTCCTCTTCTTCTAAACCACTGAATTGTGGTAGGTAATGTTTGACAACTTCTGCAAATTCACTTTTTTGGGGAGGGGGATATTGGAGATTGAACTCAGGGGCACTTGACCATTGAGCCACATCCCCAGTCCTATTTTGTATTTTATTTAGAAACAGGGTCTCATTGAGTTATTTGGTGCCTCACTTTTGCTGAGGCTGGCTTTGAACTTGAGATTCTCCTGCCTCGTCCTCTGGAGCCATTGGGATTACAGGTATGTGTCACGGTGCCTGGCCTGCAAATTCACTTTTAAGTCAAGTTTATGAGTTATAATGTGCATATGAGTAAAATTAACCCTTTTAAACTGTCATTTCCATTTTTTTTGACAAATGTGTGCAGTTGTGTAACCATCACACGATTAAAATATAGAATGGTTCCATCATTGCAAAAGGCCCCTTGTACCCCCTGGAAGTTGAACACTCCCTCCTGTTCCAGCCTCTGATGACTGGAGATCTGATTTCTGTCTCGGTTACTTTATCTTTTCCAGAATGTTATATAAATGGAATCAGAGTACGTAACCCTTTATGCTAAACATTCAAACATATTTCCCTAACTGCCTCAGCTTCCTGACTTTCCACTCTGCCTTCTCTGCAAATTGCTTTATATGGAAAGTCCAGGATCAGCTTTCACAGTCTCCCTCAATCCTACTGCCCAGACCTTTGTGCAGCAACTGTCCCCATGGTCACCCTACATAGGGATACTTATTCTAATCCTGTTGTTCTCTATAGCATTTGCTTTTCTTTTAAAGCTGTTTCTTTTCACCTCTCAGAACACAAAGCCCTCTCTTCGGGTCCCTCCCCACACATACTCCCCTTGTCCCCTCCTCACCTGCCCCAGCAGCTAGGCATCTGGGGAATCCATGCACACTGGCCTGGTCTCTTCTGAGCTTCAAGCATCCCTCCTCCTCTACACAGGCCTCCCCCCCACCCCCCCACCCCCTCCCCTCCTTCTCCGCCACTGTCCTGTTATCCTGGTTTCTAGCCATCTTGTAATCTGATTTGCCACAGATCTACTCTGCTGCTGCCCAGCTCCCTCCAGCATCGTTTGTTTATTTGGTTTGAGGTTTGTCGATGGTTGGGGTTTTTTCTCTCTCAGTGAGGAAGAAGCAAGAAATACCAACACTGCAATTTCCTTCACGACAGATTCAGCATCTTCAGGGCAAAGACCATGTCTTTGCTTGTCCTGTTGTGTGTTGCCTTCACTGTGGTGAAGAAGTAAGGAGGTGAAGAGGTGAGACTGGGCTGAGGGGCAGGGCTTGATTTGTCTAAGGAGAACTTAAAAAAATCTCTCTCTTCCCACTTGTGCCGACATCTGCAAGCTGATGGCACCTCAGAGGAGCTGCACATCCCCTTCCCCATCCACTGTGAGTGTCAAAGGGTCATATCCAGGGAATGCAAGGTCTCAAGCAGAAGGGGAACTTGGTGTGGGAAAGGTGGTGGAAGTACACAGGCAGGAGAGCAGGAGATGATAGAGAATATGGCTGTGGTTTACTGACTCCTTCCCGTATGGAGGCTCTTTCCTTTAGACATCTTGACAGAAGGAGCTCAGGCTGTAGTCAGACTTTTTCTTTCTTTCGGTACCAAGAATTGGACTCAGGGGCACTTAACCACTAAGACACAACCCCAGCCCTTTTTTGTATTTTACTTAGAAACAGGGTCTCACTGAGTTGCTGAGAGCCTTGCTAAGTTGAGGAGGCTGGCTTTGAATTCATGATCCTCCTGTCTTAGCCTCCTGAACCACTGGGATTACAGGCATGTGCCACTGCACAAGGCTGTAACTAGGCTTTTTCAAGAATCAGGGATTGTCAACGGTCTTTGGCTTTATCACTGATCCATGGGAAAGAAGGGGTGGGAGGCCATGTTCAAATTCATTCAATTTTCTTCAAAGCCATGTGATTTGGAATTCAGCTCCAAACTCCTTCCCTGCCTATACCTGAGGCCTTGAGCAAGTCACCTAATCTCCCAACACTTCAATTTCTCTATCCATAGAATGACAGGGTTATAGGAACTAACCCACTGAGTTGTGGTCAAGAGGAAACCAGAGAACTCATATGAAGCACTTGGCGTGCAAGACGGCTCCACAAGTGTAGCTACTGCCATCACCATTATTCTTGTTATTTCCAGTAGGGATGAAGGGTCTTGGAATCTCAGGGGGGTAAAAAAAACCACAACTTACTGACATCCTCAGTCAAATCAAACCCAGCTCCTCCAGTGTTGCAGTGAAGGGACATCCCCATTGGAGTGAAGAAGGGTGCAGTTCTTCTTACACATGGTGGCACCAATGAGATTAGGGAGCTATTTCTAGAGGAAGGAGAAACTTGGGGGAGAAAACAGCAATCCAGCCACTCTTCCCATGGGAGAAGTCTCCCACCAGCTGGAGCCAATGTTGGAGGATATGGGTTTGGTTTTAATAAGGAAGCCGTCAAGTTTCCTTCTGTCCACCGTGGCTTCTGTGTTCTGTGTGTCCCTGGATATGAAATGTCATTCTAGGAGGGAGCTCAGAAAAGAGTAGGCTTGGCCTGGGGTATAGCTCAGTTGGTAGAGTGCTTGCCTTGCAGACTTAAAACCCTGGGTTCAATCCCCAGCATCAAAAAAAAAAAAAAGTGGGCTGAATGCCTCTTTAAGGAGTTTTAACTAATTACTGGAGAAAGGAAGACCCCACCTTCTCAACAAGCTTAATAATCATATACCTTTAGAGTATAGTTGAGGTATTCAGCAGTGTAGTTGAGGTATTCATAACAGCCAACATTGTTGTTGTTGAGTATTTTTAGTTGTAGATGAACACAATACCTTTATTTTGTTTATTTAGTTTTTTTTTAATGTGGTCCTGGGGATCGAACCCAATGCCTCACGTGTGCTAGGCAAGCACTCTATCACTGAGTCACAATCCCAGCCCCCAGCCAATGTTTTTTAAACACTTGCAATATTAGGATCACAACAATCTTGTTAACTGGTATTATTATTATTATTATTATTATTATTATTATTATTATTATTCTCATTATATAGAACAAGAAACCAAGGCTTGATGAGTTTAAATAGCCTGCTAAGTTCACAACGACTAAAAGCGTTCTTCAAATGCTTGTTTGACTCTGGATTTTAATTTATTTTCTGATTTCAGAGCCTGAGTTCCTACCAGTGTTTTGTCTCGTAGAGGATTCTAGATCATATTTCAACTTAGTGAGAAAAGCATGTGTAATATCTGCTCCCTTTCTGGCTGCCTCTGAGTATTTTGTATTCTTATAAAAGTCTGGGAAACTCACAAGGATCTGGGAAACTCATTCTTTAGCCCAGAAGAATGCACAAGTGGCTCGTTCCTGCCCCCTAGAGGACACAACTGCAGCACTGAGGATAAAGATAGGAAAGGCCAAAACCCAAACCTGGAAAGACCACCTTTCGTTTGTGAAAGGAAGTCGATAACAGATTAGAGTTATCTGGACCAAGAACGACAGCAGCAAATCAGGGCAGGATCACTAGTCAACTGGAGCCCTCTTTTTTTTTTTTTTCTTGGTACTGGGAATTGAACCCAGGGGCCCTTAACCACTGAGCCGCATCCCCAGCCCTTTTTTTGTATTTTATTTAGAGACAGGGTCTCGCTGAGTTCCTTAGGACCTTGCTATGTTGCTGAGGCTGGCTTTGAACTCGTGATCCTCCTGCCTCAGCCTCCTGAGCCACTGGAATACAGGTGTATGCCACTGAGTCCAGTTGGAGCCCTCATTTTTAATATGGGCCCAGATGCTTCTTACTAGGGCAAGTTTGGGAAAGAGATCCGTATGGTTCATTTATCTTACAAGGGTTTCAAGAAAACTCCCAATCACAGCCCACCCCGAGGGAGTCAAGTCCAGGTCCCTGTTCCAAAGGAGCTTGCTCAATTACATCATCTCTCAGAGCCTTGGCTTGCTAATTGAGAAAAATGCCCATTTTATAAATAGTGTGGGAGTCAGAACACCCACACTGTGCTTGCAGACAGGGTGTGTTTTACTCATTCTCCTGGACTTCAGTCTCCTTGTCTGTAACATCAGAAAGTGAATACTCACCAAGCTGCCTTCCTGCTCTGATTCCAAGGTTGCTTCCTAAGTCCCTAGGGAGAAGCTACAGGGAAACCCTGTTGGGATGATCTGCTCAGGAGGCTGATCTCTGTAACTGTGCAGATCTGTCTCCTGCCAGAGAGCTCATGGCAATCCAGAGAAGCTGGAATTTCTGGAGCAGCTGGTCTCCTGCTCCTGAGGTTCAGGGCTGTCCGTATTCCTGTCATGGGCATTCATGGCTGCACCGTAGGAGCCTTCTTTTTGCTGCTGTGTGGAACATAAGGGGGATTTTCTAGTCACAACAGCCCTGGGGCAAGTAAAGTTGATTAGAAAATGAAATTTCTCTGAAACCCAGAAATAAGTTTCTGAGATCCTGGACTCTGGCATCAGATGGGCCAGATTCAAAATCCTCACTCTGCTACTTGATAGACGTGCAGTTTGAGATAAATTACCCATCCAAACTTGGTTTTCGCATTTGCAGAATGGGCATAAGAACAGTGTGTATCTCATTGGGTCATGAAGAAGATTAAACAAAATGGTACCCTTTATGATAAGTGCTTAGACTGATAACCTGGGTACATGATAGGTGTTCCGGAATGTTCTCTATTATTAATATTACTAGCACTCATTTGATTTCGAGAGACTGCCACAACTAGGAAGTGGCAAAGCCCATTCAAAATCTGAGCCCCACGTGGAAAATTAACATCTAAACCACTTCTTCAGGGAACTCCTGCTTGACCTCTGCACTATCTAGAAAGCCTCATTCCTGTTTAAAGACGTTCTAATGAGGCCAAAACTTCTTTTCCACAAATCTTCAAGACGAGTCCCAGGGCTCACAGCCACCAGAGGGGCATGACTACCTGAGGCTGGAGGTCATGGGAAAAGAGGTGCATGAGGGGTCTAGCGCAGGGGACAAGGCAGTCCTACTCTTCACAGGAGCCCATCCAACAAGCGAGACCCAGAAGGTCTGAAATGGGGCCCAGCTCGACACTCAGATTGTCATCATAGGAGGAAAAACAGTTACTGCCTTCACCCTTGTAATAAGCGACTACTTTTGATGAAAATTTTAAAATAAAATAAAATCCCTAAGAATATGCAGACCCAGCCGGTCAGCAATAAACATACTGAATAGCCAGGAAGAATTTAAGATCTGAAGAGCCAATTGCTTATTGACTGCGGAGAGGCCTTAATGAGATCCGCTGTCAGCACAAGGGCCCAGCTTCTGATTCTGCTCTGTCTCACTCCAGGGCAGGAGTGACAGCTTATGGCCTGCGGTTATGGCCTGGTTAGGGGGTGTGAGATAGAGCAGGATCCTCTGGTCTCACAAGTCATAAAAGGCCCCACATTCTGGCTTTTCACACTCCCTGCACATGATAGAAGGGGGCAATATTCAGGCTGGACCTCTAAACCTGTGTGCCATCACTATAGAGCACCGAGAGACAGTGCATCTGAAAATATGTCCTGGAACTACTTTGCAAAAGCACAATTACCTCTGCTATATCTTTCTGTGATAAGTATGAACTTGTTGAATGTAAACATTTAGTATATACCACAGTCCTCAGTTACCTTTTCTTTTTCATTTCTTCAAATTTTAATATATCAGGAGCTTTTAAAAAAATGCAAGTAACTGTGGCCCAGTTTTATCCTCTGAGAGGTCCTGGCGCTGACCTGGTAATGAGAGCAAAGAACCAGTATAGCCCTGGATGTAACTGCCTTTCTCCTGCAAAAAAAAAAAAAAAAAAAAAAATGTCTCTCCTTTCTCTGGTTAAATTTTTCTCAGGATCTCTTTGTGAAAAGCAGGAACAACGGTAAAGGATTAGTTCTCCCCTTCCCAACCACCCGCAGATGAGATGCTTCTGCAAGGACAGGGCCTGAAATTGTCTCTTGCTCAGCCAAACTGACAAGGGCCCCTGTGTGTGTCCACATGGGCAATGTCTGTCCCCAACCCCTACACGTGTCCCACCAGGGTTTGAACTGCACACTGCACATTTCTTTTTTTTTTTGATTCTCATCTAGTCTCAACCATGGCCCATGGAGCACTGATGAGTTTCCTTCGCTTCTTATATAAACTTCCAAAACCTACAATAAAATAAATCAAAACTCAAACCTGATTATTCACCATCTTTCCCATCCACACATGTTTAAAATTATGTACTTGGCCTGGAAATCAAGGGCTTTTTTTTGTTGACCTAACATCCTCAGAAGTCAGTTTCAAGGCAAAAGGGGTGAGAGCCTCCCTCTCTGACTTCCTGTCTTGAAGTTAAGAAAAGTGTCAATTCTGGACAAAAGCCAGTAAGAGAGCTGGCAGCCCTCACGGGATCACAGATGAATCTCAGCCACGCAGGGTGCCAATGTCATGGCCTGTAGAGGTGAGCTTTTCTCCAGAACCTGAGCTTCAGCAAATTCCAGAAAGGCTTAGGGTTCATCCAGAGCCCCCTGAGTTGGAATCTTTCCAGATATAATTAATATAATGTAAAATTCACCATTTTAAGTTTTATGATTCTTTTTTTTCCCCTTAGTATATTTACAATATTGTGCAACCATTGCTACACTCTATTTCTTAAGCATTTCCATCTTCACAATAAATAACTCCAAAGCCATTAGTAGTCACTCTCAGTCACCTCTGATCTCTGGCAACCACTAATTTACTTTCTATCTTTATGGATTTGCCCATTTTGGATGTTTCATGTAAATGGATTCACACAACATATGACCTCTCACACCTGGTTTATTTCACCTAACCTGACATTTTCGAAGTTCGTTCGAATCTCAGCATGATGTCAGTACTGCATTCTGTCTCATGGTTGGATAGTGTTTCCCCATCTGCATATGCCACATTTTATTTATTTATGCATGAGTTGTTGGACATTTGGGTGGTTTCCACTTTCTCGCTATGCTGAGTGATGCTGATATGAACACTCGCGCCTGAGATTTTGAGTGGACATATGTTTTCAGTTCTCTTGGGTATATGCTAAAAGTGGAACAGCCAGGTCATATGGTAATTCTATGTTTAACTTTCTGAGGAATTACCAAGCTGTTTTCCCAGTCAAAACATATTAATAAAGTCCCCCCGCCCAGCCCCCAATCCCCAGTCCCAAGCTGTTGTTCTAGAAGCCAACAGCACAATGGCAGACCTGGTTGCCTTCCCTGGTGGAACTTGAGGTTCAGCAGAAGGAGGCACTAAATAGATAATTATGGAAGGAGATATTTACATACTTGTACAAGTGCAGGGGAGGGGAAGTATGGGCTGCTATGAGACTATCGTGCAAGGAGACCTACCTACCCTGATGGTGTGGACGAGGTCACGAGACAAGAGCAAAGATGTTCTGGAAACATCAAATCCAGGACTGTGATATTGAAACAAGCAAAAACACTTCCAACAAAATGAAAATGAAGTACTTGTAATTCAGTGGATTTGTAAATGTTCCCACCATTTGGGGGCAGAGAAACTCCATACATTGTGAGTTGTCTTTGAAATAATTTATTGGAGTACTTAAGCATGGATTTGTGAGTAGGCAACAGGTCATAAAGCTTGGGGATCATAATTGTGGGGAGATGCTGAAGATGGAATCCTCATGCCTGTGCTCAACATTGAGCTGCATCTCTAGCCCAAGGATGATAATCTCAATGACTCTCTTTGGGTCATTCAGACTCTCTTTGAGGAATTGAAACTCTCATGCCGACTTGTTCCTTCTGAGAGGGACCTAGGGCCGCACCCCTTTAAGATAAAGGAGAATTGACTCCTTCTCTTGCCCACCTGCCTTTCCAACCCAGACCTCCACAGTCCTCCCTTCCCTGCAGCTGCTCCTAACAAAAAAAAATACTCACCATCATAAAATGAATGCCTTATTGTTTAAAGCAGCAGTTAATTGTTGGAGCTTTCCCAGGAAGGAGAGAAGCTCTGAAAATGCTAGCTATTAATTATCAGTGATGTGAAAGTTTAATTTGGCATCAGGAGGTTAAAGTTGTCCTTTTGTCATGGGGCAAAATCTGTGAAGTTTTATTACTGTTGAATTAATCTACCTTGATCAAAGTACTGTGCTCGGTACTGTGAGGAGGTACAAAGAAACATAAAAGCCTCCATTTTCATCCATCCCTGACCTCAAGAAAACATTTAGAGTGCTGGGGATGCAACTCAGGGGTAGAGGGCTTACCTCCTATGGTTTGATTCTCAGTTCAGGAAAAAAAAATCTAGAGAGGGAGAAGAATCTCATACAAGGGTAGGTGCGACACATGATTCATGCAGGGCATGAGGGTCTAATAAATGATCTAGCAGGGAGAACAGGATTCCTTGGGCTGGGATGGGCCTGAGGAAGGACAGGCTGTGGAAAGGCTACCAACAGGATGAAAAGTATTCTAGACTGGGCAGATGACAGGTGCAAAGGTCCAGGGGCAGGATTGAAAAGATGTGTTAGGTCTGATAGACAGGATCCTGAATGTTTTGTTAAAAAAAAAAATACCTTGAAGCTTCTTTTATCAAATAGTCCTAGTAAGACTATTGTCTTTAACCAAGGACAGGTCCAGCTATAGGACTGCAATGATAAAATGGAAACTCTGTATGGCCCTCTAGTTCCTTTCCGCTGTGCTTTGCCCTTGGTATGGGAAACATCCTACAAGCTGAGGGTCCTGTGATGTGGGTGTAGGAAAGGCTCTGCTTGGACTGATCCTGGATGGTACAGGACTCCTGGAGGAGCATATTGAGGCTTCAGCTGAGGCTCTGGGATGAGTAGGACCCCTGTCCCACCATACAGAGTGATTCCCACCTACCAGATGCAACGTGGGACTTGTTGCTTTCCATCCACCTCTCCAGACCTCCTCTAGTTTCTCTCTAGGAATTCTTGGAATATCTCTATTTCTCAGTAGGGGATGTTATGGTTTGGACATAAGGTGCCCCTCAAAAACCTCTGAGTTCATGCAGGAATATTCAGAGGTAAATGATTAGATGATGACAGCTGCAGCCTAACCAGTCCATCCTAATTCGAACGGACTAACTGGGTGGTAACTGTAGACAGGCGGGGCATGGCTGGAGGAGGTGGGTCAGTGGGGCCCTGGCAGGATACATCTTCCCTTAGGATCCTTGCCCTCTCCTTCTGTCTGCTTCCTGACCTGTCCATGAGCTGGGCAGCTTTCCTCCACTGGCCTTTCCCCCACGATGTTGGACCTAGAGGGATAGAATCAGCCAGCCATGGACTGAGACCTCTGCAGTTGTGAGCCCCAAATAAACTTTTCCTTCTCTAGGTTCTTGTCAGGTATCTTGGTCACAGTGAAGAAAAGCTAACTAAAGCAGGTGCTGCTCCAGCGGGTATTTTAGAAATTTACTTTTCTAAAGAGACTTTTTTTTTCAGTTGGCTCAATGATAGGGAGGGCACTATTGGCTTTTGGTGAAAAGAGATCAGGCAGGGCAACCAGAAGTCCTTCTGCAATGTGCAGAAAAGTTCTGCAAGAATTGTCCTATATTCCATAGGACTTTTACATATCTAATCATATGTCTTTGAGCTTTGAAATCTAACTCCACTGCATATCTAAATGCAATTTGGTTTTTGCCTAGGTTTAGATGCTTCAATTTTATCCCCAGAAACAATGATCATGTAAACAGAGGGAACATGCACTTTGTCTTGTAGAGAATTTTATGGTATTCACAGAAATCCCCACTTGAGTTTTTGGATTTCCAACAAAATACTCATGTATCATCAGTATAGAACTTACATTCAAAGTAATTCCCCCCCCCTTTTTTTTTTTTGGTTCTGAGGATTGAAGCCAGGGGCGCTCTATCAGTGAGCTACAACCACACCCTCCTTTTAAAAAAATATTTCCTTATTTTTAACATTTTTATTAGTATACTATAGTTATACGTAATAGTGGGGTTCATTTTGCCATACTCATACATGCATGGAACATAATTTGCTCCATTTCAGCCTCCAGTACTTCTTCTTTCCCCTCTCTCTCCCCCTGTTCCCCCTTCTCTAATGGTTTTTCTTTTATTGATTTATTGTTTTTTAATTGGTGATTTACAGATATGCATAAGGGTGGAATTCACTGTGGTATATTCGTTTACGTACATAACATAATTTGATCACTTTCATTGTGTAGCTCCTCCCTTTTCCTTGTCCCTTCTTCATTCCCCTCAATCCCCTTCCTCCTCCTACTGACCTCCCTTCTATTTACATGGCCCCCCTTCCCCCTTATTTTGCTGTAGCTTCCTCATAGGAGAGAAAACATGTAGCCCTTGATTTTCTGGGTCTGGCCTATTTCACTTAGCATGATGTTCTCCAGTTCCATCCATTTAGCAGCAAATGCCATAATTTCATTCTTACGTGTGGCTGAGTCAAACTCCATTGTGTATCTCTACCTACATCTTCTTTATCCATTCAGCTGTCAACAGCACCTGGGCGGGTTCCATAATTTGGCTATTGTGAATTGTGCTGCTATAAACATTGATGTGCCTGTACCACTAGAGTCTGCTGATTTTACTTCTTTTCGGTAAATATCAAGGAGTGGGATAGCTGGGTCATATGGTAGTTCTATTCATGGTGTTTTGAGGAATCTCCACACTGCTTTCCAAAGTGGTTGTACTAATTTGCAGTCCCACCAAAAATTTATAACTTACCTTTTCCCCCACATCATCACCAGCATTTATTATTATTTGTATTCTTTTTTGAGAGAGAGAGAGAAAATTTTAATATTTACTTTTTAGTTTTCAGCGGACACAACATCTTTGTATGTGGTGCTGAGGATCGAACCCTGGCCGCACACATGCCAGGCGAGCGCGCTACCGCTTGAGCCACATCCTCAGCCCCATTTATTTGTATTATTGATGATTGCTATTCTGACTGGAGTGAGATGAGATCTCAAGGTAGTTTTGATGTGCATTTCCCTGATTGCTAGAGATGTTGAACATTTTTGCATATATTTGTTTTCATAGTACTTTGATAATGGTGAATGAATTTGTGGGTGTTTTTTTTTTGAGAAATATCTGTTTAGTTATTTCGCACATTTATTGATTTTTTTTAATGTTAAGTTTTTCTGAGTTCTTTATATATTCTGGATCTTAATCTGCTGTGGAAGGAGTATCCTGCAAAGATTTTTTTCCTATTCTGTTGGCTCTGTCTTCACTCTTGTTTCCTTTCCTGGACAGAAGCTTGTGAATTCAGTGCCTTCCCCCTCATTGATTCTTGGTTTATTTCTTGAGCTTTAGGGGTCTTATTAAGGAAGTGGGTGCCTGTGCCAGTGTGTTGAAGTGTTGAATCTATGTTTTTCTCTAACAGTTGCAAAGTTTCTGGTCTGATTCCTAGGTCTTTGATATACTTTGAGTAGACTTTTGTGTAGGGTGAAAGACAGAGATGGAGTTTCATTCCTCTAGATATGGATACACAGTTTTCCCAGCACCATTTGTTTTAAAAGGCTGTCTTTTCTCCAAGGTATGTTTTTGGCACCTTTGTTGAATATCAGATAACTGTAGCTGTGTGGGTTAGTCGCTGTTTTCTATTCTGTTCCATTGGTCTTCGTGTCTATTTTGATGCCAATACCATGCTGTTTTTATTACTGTAGCTCTGTGGCATAATTTGAGATCAGGTATTGTGATGCTCCTGCTTCACTCTTCTTGCTCAGGATTGCTTTGGATACTCTAGGTCTCTTATTTTTTCTTTTTTAAAAATATTTTTAGTTGTGGATAGACATGATACCTTTATTTTTCTTATTTATATGTGATGTTGAGGTTCAAACCCAGGGCCTCACACGTTAGGCAAACCCTTTACCACTGAGCTACAACCTCAGGCCTCTTATTCTTCCAAATGAATTTTAGGACTATTTTTTTCTATTTCCATGAAGAATGTCATTGGTATTTTGATGGTGATTGCATTGAATCTGTGTATCGCTTTTAGTAATATGTCAATATTAATTCTGTGTACCCAAGAATATGAGAAGTCTTTCTGTCTTCTAAGTTCTTCTTCAATTTTCCTTTCTTCAGTGATCTATAGTTTTTGATAGAGATCCTTCACCTTCTTGGTTAGATTTATTATTGTTTGTTGTTGTTTTGAGGTTGTGAACAGATAGTTTTCCTGATTTCTTTCTCAGTAAATCCATTATTGGAGTATAGGAAAGCTATTGATTTTTGTATGCTGATCTTGTATTCCACGACTTTGCTGAATTTATCAGCTTTAAAAACTTCTGGAGTTTTTTTTTTTTTTTTTTTTTTGGTTTGTTTGTTTGTTTATTTGTTTTTTGACTGAGGATTAAACTCAGGGGCACTCAACCACTGAGCCATATCCCCAGCCCTATTTTGTATTTTATTTAGAGACAGGGTCTCACTGAGTTGCTCATTGCCTCACCATTGCTGAGGCTGGCTTTGAACTTGCAATCCTCCTGCCTCAACCTCCCAAGTCACTGGGATTACAGGCATGCACCGCCATGCCAGGCTGGAGTTTTTGTTTTGTTTTGTTTTGTTTCTAGATATAGGATCATCTTATCAGCAAACAAAGAAAATTAGAATTCTTTTTTCCTACTTGTATCTCTTTAAATTCCTTTGCTTGTCTGATTGCTCTAGCTAGAGTTTCAATAACTGTTTAACAAGAGTACAAGAGTGGTAAGGAAGGACAACCTTATCTTGTTCCTGATTTTAGAAGAAATACTTTCAGTTTTTCTCCATTTGTTATGTTGGCTTTGGGTTGATCATAGATAAACTTTATGACGTAGAAGTAATTTCTATTTATTCCTAGTTTTTCCAGCATATTTTTAATATTTATTTTTTAGTTATAGGTGGACACAGTATCTTTGCTTTATTTTTGTGTGGTGCTGAGGATTGAACCCAGTGCCTCATGCATGCTAGGCAAGCGCTCTACCACTGAGCCACAACCCCAGCCCCTCCCAGCATTTTTAACATGAACAGGTGTTACCTCTGGAACCAAGTCACCCTGTGAGAAAGCCCAAGCCACATGGAGAAGCCACATGTGTGTGGTCCAGTGAGGCCCTCTGGGGGCAACATCCGCCTCTGCACACGTGCATAAGGATAGGAGCCTCAACTGCAGCCCCAGCCTTCAGCAGCATCCGCCACCTGAAGCCCCAGATGTCCTGGAGCAGACAGCAGTTACCTCAGTTTTCCTTCTGAATTCCTAACCAACAGGAGACCTAAGATAATGAATAATTAAACAATTATGTTTGAAGTCTTGCTCAAAAAAAATTTTTATTGAAATGATTTAATTCTTAAAAGACCAAGATGGGTATGATCTCTAAAGAGGGTGAAGATTAAAATTGCAATACGGGATTCGCAGTCAAATCTGTGAAGCACATCCTTCCTAATCTGAAGACACACTAGGTTGGCCTCAGTGATGTCCTGACCAGGGGCTATCAACGATGAGACAGTGTAGGGCCCAGAACACCATTTAATGTTTGGTGTGGACAATTGTCACTTTCCCTTTCCACATCACTGGTCCCTCAGGGGTCTGGCCTCCCACCTGCACCTCCAGCTGTGGTCTTTCCACACTTTGAGGGAGATGATGGCCAGGTGAAACAGGCTGCCTTCCAGATCTTCTGAAATGAGGAGAGTTAGGTGGGCCCCACCCAGATCTCGAGTCATGCTCTTCTGCAGAGGCCCTGCAGAAATTGTCAGGCCGCAGGCTGTTCAGGAAGAGATAGAATCTAGTCCCAGCAAGCCGCCGCAAGGAAGGGGAAGCCCAAGCTCTGAAGTGAGGGTTTGAACCTGCAATAATCATTTTTCATCACTTTAGCTCAGGAATCTGACTTCAGGCCAAAGAAAAGAATTCTGGCCAGTCTTACTGAGACTCGGTTTTTTTCATCCGTACAAAGGGGAAAGAAATAGCTCACAGGGTTGCTGTGGAGATTCCCTGAATCCTAGCCATAGAGTCAGCTCATGTTGATTGTACATCTACTGTATGGCACCACTGTCCCATCAATGCTGGGAAACATCAGAGAACAAAACAGAAAGAATCCTACCCCCACGGAGCTGATGTTCTGGTGGACAGCCCACCACAGTGCTCTCCAAGCTGTCAAGCCATGTGCCCATGTAAGGAATTACTCTCATTCAAAGATAATAGTGAGCCCAACACAGTGGCGCATACCTGTAATCCCAGTAGCTCAGGAGGCTGACGCAGGAGGATCACAAGTTCAAAGCCAGCCTCAGCAATTCAGGTGCTAAGCAACTCAGTGAGACCCTGTCTCTAAAAAAAATACAAAATAGGGCTGGGGGGTGTGGTTCAGTGGTCGAGTGCCCCAGGGTACAAGGACTGGCACTCCCCTCCCACAAAAAAAATAAAATAAAATAAAAAAAGATAATAGTGAATGTGTTTCATGTATTATAGATGGAGAACTAAGCCACAGAGGTTATATAAGCAATGGTAGCACTGAGAAGGAAAGGGAGGTTATCTCTCATTTCTGTTCAGAGTCTATTCCCTGTGGAAGAAATGTATCCATTGAAAACCAACCATGGAGCAGATAAGCTGTGGAAAAATATTTACCAGGCTTCTTCCACAGAAGGATTCTAAGCAAGCTTTCACTCTGTTCCATATTGTTTGACTATGTAACAGTCAACATTTATTAACAATAGAATGATTTTTTTGTGGTTTGAAAACAAATAAGACTATGGCTTGAAATAGACCCACAGCTGTTATGTCAGAGGCAAACTTTGTCTCAGTTGTTTTGGAAACAGTGATCTTGTTAAGAGAAAAGCTGGGGATGCATTTGCTGGGGATTAAACCCAGGGATACTCTGTCAAGAGCTATATCCAAGTCCTTTTTTTTTTTTCTTTTAATTAAAAAATTATTTTTTTTAGTTGAGCGGACACAGTACCTTTGTTTTACTTATTTATTTATTTTATGTGGTACTGAGGATCAAACCCAGTGCCTCACATGTACAAGGCAAATGCTCCACCACTGAGCCACAACTTCAGCCCCAATTTCAGTCTTTTTATATTTTATGTTGAGACAGAGTCTCTGTAAGTTGCTGAGGGTCTTGTTTAGTTGCTGAGACTGACCTCAAATTTGCAATCCTCCCGCCTTAGCTTCCAGTGTGAACCACCACATCTGGCTTTGGTTCCTTGTTGCCATTCTGACTTTCCTCTTTCTCAAATCCACACCCTCCTTGAATCTTTCCAAATTCTGAAGCACACTGTTATCCTTTGAATATGAGTAGTGTCCCCCAATGTCCATAAGTTGCAATCTTGGTCCCAGGGTGGCACCATTAGGAGATGCTGTCAACATTTTAGAATGTGTAAGGTTCTTGCCCTGGAAGGGGATTATGGGACTTGCCCTGAAAGGGGATCATGGGACTCCAGTCTCTTCTTCTTCCTGTTTTTCTTCTCCTTGTTTCTTGGCTCATGAAGTGAGTGGTTTTGCTCTGTCATGCCCTCCCACCATGATGTGTTACCTCACCAGCAGTCCAAAGAATGGGACCCTTGATCATGGTTTGGAACCTCCAAGATCATAAGCCAAAATACATTTTTTTCTCTATAAATTAATTGCTGCAGGTATTTCATATAGTGACAAAAGCTGAGTAGTACACACACACACACACACACACACACACACACACACTCAAACATGCATCGTGAATTCCAGTTAAATTTCATTATTTAAGCAGCTACCTCCTTCCCCATTTTATCACTTTTCCTTTATACTTACAGAGAGCCAATTTATATCCCTCCCTTCCAAAAAATTTAACAGAAGCACAAAAAGCAAGCAACTCACTTAAAATTTTTCACTGTGGTAAAATGCACAATATTTATTTTAACCACTAATAAGGTATCATTCTGTAGCATTAAATATATTCCCAGTGTTGGTTATCATTGCCACTATCTTATACCTAAACTTTTTCATCATATCTAACAAAAATTCTGTGCCCATTAAATAATAATTTCCCCTCTCCACCTTCTTCCCATCCATGATAACCTCTATCCTACTTTCTGTCTCTATGGACTGGCTTGTAGGTACTTCCTATAAGTGGGATCACACAATATTTGGAATCACACAAGGCTTGTCTATGCTTTAGCATACATCCAAATTTTATTCCTTTTTATGGCTGAATAATATACTTCTGAATGGAAATACCACTTTTTAAAAAATTTATTCATCTACCAAGGCTTCTGCCTTTGGCTATTGTAAATAATGCTGCTATGAATATTGGTGCACAAATATTTGAGTCCCTGCTTTTAGTCCTCAAGGACATGTACCCAGAAATGGAATTCCTGGGTCACATGCTTCTATAGTTATCCTTTTGAAGTAACTTACTTTCTAGGATTACAAATATAGATTATCATTATGCCTCTATTTGCTTCCATAAAGAACTCGAGAATCTTAGAAAAAATGTGCACAATAAAAATAAATATAAAGTTAAAGCTTTCTGGTTAGTGCTGGGCAGGTAAATCTGCCCCATCTGAAAACAAATGCATCTCTCCTCTGCTCCTGGTGTGTGCTGCTGCCCCATTCAAAGGGCTGCTTCATTCGGTTCCACCTGTCGGCCGAGCTGCCTCTCTAAACGGAGCAGTCCACGCGGGTGGGCCTTACCATATTCATGGAGCAGGTGGAAGATGGCGCCTCAACCACACTCTGCCTCTCATGGATTCACAGCTCTTGCTGGGTGGGCCTAGGAAGAATATAGGGCAACCTTCTCAATTTCCAGATGAGGACTTACTTAAGAAAGTAAGACGAGGTTGGAAAGACACGGAGTGTTCAGCAGCAGAACTGAAATTCCAACCCAGGTGTCCCCAGGTGTCCCCAGACCAGTCCTGTTCTCCTCCAGGCCTGGCACGACCTCCCATCTCCACAAGCTGGCTTTCCTGGGCATCAGCCATGCAAATCATTTTGTTCTCACTCTTTTTAAACTGTTCCAATAATTATGTAGTTTCAAAATCCAGAAGGCTCAAAGTACTATTATGGGATACTAAACAAGGCCCACAGAACTATGACAGGGGAAGGGTGTCACCAATCCCACTGCTGAAGCTTATGCTGTTACTTATTTTAGAAAACTTTCCATGAGTTGGTTCCTCAAAGAGATGTATTGCTTCCTGGTTTCCCTTGGTGATTTTTAAATTTTTGCTTAACCATTAGTATCCAGAAGAGACTGTACACAATTCCAGCATAACCAGGCTTGATAATGGCCTCAGTACTCTCCACCTGTGAAGAAGCCTGTGTCAGCCAAACATTTACCCAGCTCCGGGTCACAATAGGCTGGGGGCACAGATCCACCAGCTCCCGCTGCAGCTCGGTTTCTGTTCTGATGTTAACACGAACACAGCTGCTTGGTTTATTTGTGTATCTATCTCGTCCCTCCCTAAGCCAGTCCCCTCAGAGGCATTGCCACTTCCTCTCTCCCCCACCATGAGTCACCTACCTAACCGCACACTGGTGGTTTCCAGGATTTCCTCTATGTCTTTCTAGATGTATCTGGTGTGCACTTACAGGCCTTTCCTGGAAGAAGAATGACAGATCTCGCTCAACTTTAGTTCTATAAACTCCATGGATATTGCAGAGACCACCCTAGTCCAAATCCCAGATCTCCTTTTGTAACCTCCATTAAGATTCAAAACTTTTTTTTTTTTTTGGTACTGGGGATTGAACCCTGACTGAACCTTCTGCCTCAGTCTCCCAAATCGCTGGGATTACAGTTGTATTTCACTGCTCACCTGTACCAACCTCTTTTTTTTGTACTGGCTATTGAACTCAAAGGCACTTAACCACTGAGCACATCCCTAGTCCTGTCTCAACCTCTTTATGCCCCTTTTTCTCATCTGAAAAAAACTACAGGTAGTGATAGCATGACTGACCTCATTAGGTTCCTGTGAGAATCAAATGAGTTAATGTATGTGTCAGCCCTGGAAAAGTGCCCGATGCATGTTGTAAATGCTCAATAAATTATTGACAAAATTCCAAGGCAGACATTGCCAGGCTTTGGAGAGATAAAGCACAAAGCCTGTGTTCAAGAAGTTTATTCAGAAGAGAACATACATACATACATATGGAAAAGTAGCAACATTGCATATTTTTATCATAAACACTTTTAAACAAGATAGAAAGAGATCTCCATATTTTTGGATTCCGTATGGAAACTTGTTGCTGTAGCACTACCACCAAATACCAATGTTCTCATCTAGAATTTGTTCAATGCCACCATCCATTCATTCTCCAACATGAACTGAGCTATTACCATGTTGTAGGTACCATGGGAGGCACTTAGGATATAAATGTGATATGAACATAAATTTTTAAATTTCTACATTTTCTGTGTCCCACTCCGCAGTGTCTATGATTGTCTGCCTGGTTCCTGGGACTTCAGGGTAGAGAGGAGAGGAGAGAAAGGCTGACTTGATCTACATAACTGAGGTAAGGAGGAAGTAAAGATTTGAGCAAGTTTGATAGAGAGATTTTGAGGAGCAATTGCAGTGAGGAATGGGAATTTGGGGAAACTGATGAGTCAAGAGAATTTTAGAATTTTTCTGGGTTCTCTGTAATGGAATTCCTTCCTTCTTTACCTCTTATAGAAACTTCCACTAAAACTTCAGTTGCTTTCTGGGCATTGTGGCACATACCTGTAATCCCATCTACTCCAGGAGGCTGAGGCAGGAGGACCACAAGTTTAAGGCTGTCCTGGGCTATTAGCAAAACTCTGTCTCAAAAAAGAGCTGGGGATGTAGCTCAGTGGTAGAGAGCCTCTGGGTTCAATCCCCAGTACTGGGGGAAAAAAAAAGAAAAGAAAGAAAGACCTCGATTGCTTTTCAGTCCTCATGGATGTCACACTGTTACTTCTTTTGAGTATGGTAACAGGCTGAGACTGGATGTAGTGGCTAGCTTCCAATAGAGCCCCAGTGAGCCTTGCCTGCTGGTATTCATGCTCTTGTGTCATCCCTCCCACTCCTGAATTGGGATGGGGTAATAAGATAATTTAGAAAGGAAAGAGTGGAACTTCTGAGGCTATACTACTCATTGAGTCTTCTACTTAGGCGTGTTGGATCACTTGCTCTTAGGTAAGCCCACGGCCATGTTGTGAGGATGCTCAAGCAGTCCTATGGAGACGTCCACTGGGCAAGAACTGAGGCCTCCTGCCAACAGCTAGGATAATCTGCCAGCCAGGTGAGTGAACCTGCATAGAAGTGGATCCTTCAGCCCCAGGCAAGAATTGGATCCTGTAGCCCTGAAAGGCATTTTGCTGCTACCTCTTGAGATCCCTGAGGCAGAATTGCTCAACTAAGCTACTCCCAAACTTCTAATCTATGTGAGGTGAACAATGTTTGTTGTCATTTCAAATCTCTGAGGTTTGAGTAATTTGTTATGCAGTAATAAATAACAAAAACCCTGGTCATTAGGCAGTCAACTCTATTGAGATTACCCAAATATACCCTGAGTTTCCCAGGCCACCTCAGCCTGTGGATCAGAAGGGGATATGTGGCAGGAGTAATACTCAGATTTCACTGGCTTTTTCTTCTTTTCAGTCTGTGCCTAGAACCTTCTGCTAAGTAACGTCCTCTGTCCCATAGAAAATAAGAAGTGTATTTGCAAATTGGGAGGAGGATAGGTCTCTTGTGTATTTATGAACACATGTTCTCCCAGCGTGCCATTTTGTTATCTCTCACTGGACATGGCTTATGATTTTTAAATGCCACGGTCTCCTTTCAGGTGCTGCTATTGCCAGTAGGGGCCAGTACCCTGGACTAAAGCACCAAAGTCTCCTGCAAGGTGCTGCCTCTACTTTCCAGGTATTGACCATGAAGAACTCACTGGACCAAAGTGATGGTCTGTGATGAAGTGTCAGGAAGATGCTTCCCTCCTCTTCTATGTGCTGCCTTTGCTTTAGAAAGATTTTACAGATTTTCCGTTTTTACTCACATCAATTTCCTTAGGTCTCAGACATGCGTCCATGGGTTGGACAGGGACAGAATCACATGACTTACATGTTGTTACCAGGATTCTCACTCTTCATTAGTGTCCCAGACTTTGCTACTGGACCAGGCTCACCATGGCTTCAGACAGCTCCAGACTTGCAATGTGTTGGTTTGGCCACTCCTAGGAGAGAGAACATCCTGCTTCAGAAGATGTGACTTCCAGGGAAGAGCCCTGATTGGCTGGGCTTTTGGTCTCAGGCCCACCTCTCTGCTGTCGGAAAGAGGAAGGCAGGGGGCTACAATGGGCAACCCCACCAGGATCACATGGAGTCCTGCAAAGAACAGAGGCATGCGCTAACCCTAGGGAGGGGAAGGAATGCTGGCCGGTAAAAACACAGCTTTCCTGAACCCCCACTTCCAGAGCTGCCTAGCAGTCTGACCTCCATCAGTGGACCCAGCAATCCTGATCGTTTAAGGACTTGAACAAGGGGTCTGCTGTGTCCAGAGAGTCCTGTTCATCTGTACCACCTCCTTCGATTCATCCGTTGGGCCCCTTCCTGGGTTCGAGCATCATAACTTTTGTACCTTCTTTATCATCTTCCTTTAAAATTCTCTGAACATTTCTCTCTGAATTACCTTTTCCTGCTCCTCTATGTCTGTCCCTGAATTTCCAAAAGTTACTCCCATATAACTAACTAAAAATGCTTGCACAGATTCCTAACCTGCAGCCTGTTCCTTAGCCTTATAAATCCAACTCTGGCCATCTTTAGGCAAGATGCGGTGGAGTCCAGGTATGGAAATGTTACACATAACAGGTCAACAGGTCTGGCAGGCTTCTTCCTTCCTACTTCATCCCTTGCAACTTTGGATGGGCAGAGAATGGCTCTTTTTGTAACCAGGAGAATCTCCTCTGCTGACAGCAATCTATAGGTCCTTTACCTCCTGCCAACAGCCCCTGATGACTGGATCTAGAAACTAACTGATTCTTGTGGGATGCAACACTTTACCGTGTCCCCACTGAATGCCGAACGGTGTACTCAGTGTGGGACGACATGCCCCACCATCTTCCCTCAGGCTGTTGAAGAGATGTAGGTATATCTCTGTGAATGGTCAGATGGTTCTTCAGAGAGCAGGATACTCTAGGAGGAGCAGAGATTCTACCCAAGTAATGTTGTCATCACCCCCAATGACACAACAGGGGGGTGTGGCTGAATTCATTTGCTAGAGCCACAGTAACAAAGCACCACAAAAGTGTGGCTTAGGACAATAGGCATTTATTGTCTCACAGTTCAAAAGGCAAGAAGTCCAAACCCAGGACCACTCTCCCTGTGAGGGAGCTGAGGAGGGATCTGTTCCAGGCCTTTCTTCTCATTCCTTGGCCTGTGGAGTGAATTCCCACCCTCACACTCTGTTCCCCTTGTGAACATTTTCCTGTGTCTAAATTTCTCCTTTTCATAAGGACACCAGTCTTGTTGGATTAGAGTCCACTCTAATGACTTCATCTTAACTTGATTCTATATAGGTCCTATCTCCAAATAAGGTCACATTTTGAGATGCTGAAGGTTAGGACTCCAACATATCTTTTTTAGGGGGACATAATTCAGCCTTTAACCATTACATACATGGGCCTTGGAAATAAGATGGTCCTGTGGCCTTACGTGTGTGCCTGTGGGCCCCCCCGCCTCTCTATTTCTCTCTTCCAACTTCTCTCTCTTCTTCCCTCATTTCAGGCTGCTGTCTCCCTTAGAGGTTGAAGTGATCCTTGTCTACAGTAGAAGTTCTCTTCTGGGGTCTGGTCTTCTGCCAGTGGAGGGCCCTCTGCTGAGCCATTGCGATGTTGGAGGGTGGGGTGCCCCATGGAGGGGGGATCGCATTTTGGTTCAGTCTCCTCACCAGTCAGAGGTGTGATAGATCTGACCACGACTGTTCCCAAACAGCTGGCGTGCAAACCACTCCAAGATGAGCACTGGCAAATCCTCAGCCAGCTCTCGGGTTGGCATGTATGTGTGGTGCCCAGGTGAGTCTGTCATCCTCTCCAATGCAGGCACCTGCCCGGCCAGGCATACCCACTCCTGTCTTGATGGCCTTTCCAGTTCTCACGGATCACCTCTCCCTCCCTGCCTGCTGCTCATAGGCACCTTCACTGGACCTTCTGCAGGTCCTTGTCAGAGAGGTGGAACTGTTTTGTTTGCACTTCTAATTTTTTATAAGTGTTGTATTCTAGATGTCATGGTTTTTATTCTCATCATCCTACTGATGTTGCTTGTGACTTTATGATTTTATTCTCCCTCTTGTATACCATAAACTCCGATATTTATTGTTCCTGGGGTCAGCTTACATTACAAGAGCCTTAAAAGAGCTGTAATTGACACTCTTCCACATCCTGGAGGGGCAGTGCGGGTCTGATTAAATTGGCTTCTCATTCCACTTCTTGCCAGGTGTCTCCCACGGACAGGGCAGTGGGAGTTTCCCAGATGATGAGTTGCCTATGTCACCTGATGTAGCCCATGCACAGTGAGCTGGGCACGATGGTGCACGCCTGTATTCATCTACTCAGGAAGCTGAGGCAAGAGAACACTAAAGCCCAAGATTTCAGGGCCAGCCTGGGCAACATAGCCCAGTCTGTTGAATAATGTAGTGAGGATATGAACAGCCAGATGCCGAATGTGGGATTCTATGGGACAAATTGACCTGGTTTCTTCAACACGTAAATGTCACTAAAAGAAAGCAAGGGAGTAAGGGAGAAATGCCAATGGATTAAAAAATACTCAAGAGACATATTGATCTGGTTTAAATATTAGGTGTCCCCCAAAAGCTCATGTGAGTCAATGCCAGGTTTAGATGTGGAATATTTGGGTTATGAAAGCTTTAACCCCATCGGTGAATTAATCCCCCAATAGGGATTAACTGAGTGGTAACTGAAGGCAGGTAGGGTGTGGCTGAAGGAAGGAGTCCCTGGAGAACGCCTCTGGGGCACAGATTTTTGAAGTGGAGTCTCTTTCTCTGCTTCTTGGTACCATGTTCTCAACTGCTTTCCTCTGCTACACCCTTTTGCCATGATGTTCTGCCTGGATCTCTGAGACCCTGAGCCCTAAAATAAACTTTTCCTGCTTAAAATTGTTCTTGTAAGGTCTTTTGGACACAGCAATGAAAATACTGACTAAAATACATATTAACCAAATGCAATATGTGAACCATATTTAGATCATGATGTAAAAAAGGCAATTGTAAAAGATATTTTTCTAAGATAATCAGAGAATTTTAAACACAGGCTGGTTGTTAGATGAGATTATAGAATTATTAATTTTAAGTATGACAGTTCTATTAATGGTGAGGCATTTGTAAAATTCTTATCTGCTAATACTGATACTAAAGCATTTATAGGTAAAATGATATATGTCTAGTGTTTGTTCTAAGAGTCTAATGTAGGGATTGACAAGTTTTCTCTTTCTTTCTTTCTTTTATTTTTAGACAAGGTCTCAGTAAGTTGCCCAGACTGACCTTGAACTTGTGATCCCCTTGCCTTAGCCTCCAGAGTTGCTGGAATTATGGGTGTACAACCACCACTCCCAGCTTACAGGCTTTATCTATAAAGGGCCAGACAGCAAATATTTTATCCTTGAGGGCCACAGGCTCTCAGTTACAACTTCTCAGCCTTGGTATTGTGATGCAAAATCAGGTATAGCTGATATATAAATGAATGGTCATGGCTGTGTTCCAATACATCTTTATTTATAAAAACAAGAGGCAGGCTGGGGCTGGGCCTATAGCTCAGTGGCAGAGCATTTGCCTAGCATGTGTAAGGCACTGGGTTCGATCCTTAGCTCCACATAAAGATAAACAAAATAAAGGCATACTGTCTGCTGTCCATCTACTACTACTACTACTACTACTACTAATAATAATAATAATAATAATAATAATAATAATAATAATAAACAAGAGACAGGCTGGATTTGGCCCAGTAGGCTTTTATTTCCCAATCCCAGAGCTACTGCAAAAAGGAGAGAGTCAGGTGGGTGAAAAGGATTGACAAAAATGTTGGTCATTATTGTAGCTGGATGATGGACACATGGCGGTTCATTTTTCAATGTTGTCTATTTTTATGCATTTGTGAATATTTCCATGATTTAAAAAGAACATGATTTAAATGTTCCCGGAGGGATCTTTTTGCAAGGAAAGAAAACTATCGACCTCTCTCCTTGTCCCTCTCACTTCTTTTCCTTTGCCTGTCTTCAGCTGGGGTCTGTTTCAGACAGACCCTTGCACACACTTCCTAGATGGGGGGGGGCTTTGCAGCTGAACCCTGCCCAGTTCTACAGCCAGTACTTCTGGAGGGGTCTCCTTATTTCCCAGGAGACTCACAGGAACATTTCCTCTCAGAGCTTTTTATCCTTAAAACACTTTTCCTAAAATGGAGATTCCAGTCCCCAGGACTGAAGCACACCACCCTCAGGGAAGCAGTGTTGTTTTCTTATTTCTCTGCAGGAAATAGGAATATCCCGGGTGGGATTAGACATTTACCAGACAGCTCTGGTGAAGGGCTGGGAACTTCGAGAGTTGGAATCTAGTCAGAACATCTGGGAGTTCAAAGAAAAAAAAAATATTAAGCCATTCGTCAGACTCCATAAATTCTTTTCAAAGTAGATACTGTAATTTCAACACAGAGAAGACAATGGACGTCTTGTCAGGGGAAAGGAATCACATACATCTCCCAAGATACTGTCACGAATGCGTAGGCAGAGCCTGAAGTCTCTTCACATCAAGGGAGCAGATCTACTAAAGAAAGAAGAGTCATGGATCTTTCTTTTCCAAGATCCTTCAGGGTGTGACAGGGGCCCTATAAAAGTGGCCCTAACCTGCCTTCCCCTGCAACAGCTAGACACTCTTATCTGTCCCTCATCAATATCTGCCTCCATGTCTCTGCTTCTACCTGGGATGACCTCACTCCTGTCACGTACTCAACCTGTCCTCCTCCATCTGAATTCCAACTGATATGAGGGGAAGAGCCTTTCCTGACCACATCGACTCCTGGTAGCCTCTCCAGCACATTCTGATGTACCTGCTATTATCACATAATTGTGCAGTGCCTTATGTACCATGGAGGATAATTAAATGGCTGCTATAAGAGATGATCCCAAATTCTCAGGGGCTTACCACAATAAAAGTTATTTTCATTCATAATCACAATACAAAGTGGGTGTGCCTGGCCAGGTAAACATTACAAATGATCATGCAGGGTCACCCAAGCTCTCCCCATGTTGTGGCTCTACTCTCTTTCAGGTCCTTGTCATTCAATTGGCAGATGATGAAAGTCAGCATGAGGAAGATATACTCGCTTCTTTTGTACAAAATTATGTCTGTGAGATTCATCTGTATCATCCTATGAAGCAGTAGTTCATTCTCTGCTGTAAAGTAATCCATTGCATGAATATACCATGATTGGTTTATCTACTTTACTGCTAATGTGCATTGGGTTGTTTTCTATTCAGGGTTAGTTACTGTCAATAAAACTATCGTGGGAGAGTCTTTTGTGCACATAGGTGTATATTTCTCTTGTGTGCACCTAGAAGTAGAATTATTGGACCCTAGAACATACATATGTAAAACTTTAGCAGATGTAGATGTTACCAAATAGTTTTCCAAAGTGCTTATGTAAATTGATACACCTACCAGCACTGTGAGGCCTCCAGCTGCTCCAGAGCCTTGCTAACTCTTGCTATAGTCTGTCTTTCACATTTAGTCATACAATATCTCCTTATGATTTTAATTTGCATTTCCCTAATGATTAATGTTATTGAGCATTTTTTAATAGGCTCATTGGACACTTGTGTGCTTTTTCTTGTGAATTTTCTATCTGGACTTTTTTTTTTTTTTTTTTAATCTGGCAGTCTTTTTCTTATTGATTTAAAGCTATTTATGTTGCAGGAATCAGGCAAGAAGCAGCAAATGGCACTCAAAGACTGGGAGAAACCAAACTTTAGCACTCCAGATTCTGAGCACCGCTTACTAGTTTTTTCATAATGTTTATCTGGTGTCATGAATTTTCTGGTCTAAAATGATACATGGTTGTGCACAAGATTTAAAAAAAAAAGATATATGATTGTGCATAAGAGTTTTCAGGTGGGAGGGGGCAGAGGCAGTAAGGGAGACTGGTTTCTCTTATAAGGCCTCTAACCTGGGGTCCGGAGCCTTCACTGAGTCTTCATCCAGGCAGCTGAGTTTACACTTCAAAGGAAAGTAGTTAGATCCTAGGAAAAGTCCTTTACAATCCAAAAGAATGAAGGGTGCTAATTAGGTTCCCTCGAAACAGCTGGTTGGAAAGAGGAGGAGAACTCTTCCTTTCCCAGGCACTAATTTTCTCTGTGTCTTGATTTATTTTGTATCCAGGCCTGGGTTAGTTACCCACTACATTTACATTTCCTGGATATAAATTCTTTGTCAGATATATGCATTGTTCTTGCATTCTCACATTCTGTAGCTTTTCTTTCTCTCTTTCTTTTTTGAGATGGGCTGGTCTGGAACTCCTGGGCTCCAGTGATCCTCCTGCCTCAACCTCCCGAGTATCTGGGACTTCAGGCATGTATCACCAAGCCTGATTTCTTCATGGTATTTTTGACAAACTGAAGTTTTACATTTTAATGCAATGTTTTGTTTTATGTTTAGTACTTTTTGTGTACAGTTAAAGAAATCTTTGCCTACTCCAAGGTCATAAAGATATTCTGTTGTCTTTTAGTAGCTTTATCATTTTGGCTTTCACATTTAGGTCTATGATTTATCTGTATTTTATTTTTGTGTTTGCCGCCATGTAGGGATGAAGATTCATTTCTTCCTATTTGAGTGTCCAGTGGGTCAACACTGTTAACTGAAAGGACCGGACTTTTCCCATTGCATTGCACTGAGACCTTTGTTGCAAAGCATGTTACTACATACATGTGGGCCTATTTTGAGACACTGCTTTATTATTTTGGCCTATTGTTTTTATGCTTTCATTGCTATCAGTTTTAATTTGGTTAGCCTAAAAATCAGTAACTTAAATCTTCTTTTTGGGGGAAGGGGGCACTCAACTACTGAGCCACACCCCCAGCCCTTTTTTGTATTTTATTTAGAGACAGAGTCTCATTGAGTTGCTTAGCACCTCACTGTTGCTGAGGCTGGCTTTGAACTCATGATCCTCCTGCCTCAGACTCCCAAGCCTCTGGAATTATAGGCGTGTGCCACTGTGCCTGGTAATTTAATCTTCTTTTCTTTGATGTTTATCAAAATTGGTTTTGTTATTCTTGGCACTTTGTGTTTCAGAATGTGCTTATAAGTTTTTATACATATACATATAAATCTGCTGATATTTTGATTGGGGTTGAAAGAAATCTATAAATTTGGGGAGAGTTAACAGCTTTATACAAGTCTTTTAGCCCATCAACATTGTATATGCTTCTTCCCCCCGCCTCCTTCTTCAATATACTTAGAAGAAAAAGTAGAAGAAAAAACTATGTTTTATAGTTTTCTTATAAGGTATTCCACATCTTTTGTTGTTTATTCCTTTTTTGGCTGTTATTGATAATAGAATTATTTTTTGAAACTTCACTTTCAAATTACTTATTATTACCATATATATTGGTACTAGGGATTGAGCTCAGGGGCACTGTACCACTGAGCCACATCCCCAGCCCTTTTTTGTATTTTATTTAGAGACAGGGTCTCACTGAGTTGCTTAGTGCCTTGCTTTTGCTGAGGCTGGCTTTGAACTTGTGATCCTCCTGCCTCAGCCTCTTGAGCTGCTGGGATTATAGGTATGTGCCACTGTGTCTGGCTGTAGAAATATTTTTGATTTTTTTGTATACTAATCTTCTATTCAGTGAGTTGACACACCCTCTTTTTGTTTCTTTTTAAAACTTTATATATTTTTATTATTTATATTCTTGTATAATTTGTTACTTTTATTTTTTGTAGTTGTAGATGAACAGAATGCCTTTATTTTATTTATTTTTATGTGGTGCTAAGGATCCAACCCAGTGCCTCACACCGTACTAGGCAAGTGCTCTGCCATTGAGTTACAACCCTAGCCTGCATAATTTATTATTATTTGCATTTTCTATTCTAATTGGACTGAGACAAAATATCAGACGCGCTCAACCTTAACCAGTTTGGTCACTCCCATTCACAGTCAATTGACCAGAATTCAGTTTCTTGGCCACACCTACATTCAAGGGAAGCTGGGGAGTTGAATGTCTTGATGTAACAGGAAGAAAAGGAAAGGTGCATTATTGAATCCAGCAAATTCCTCTATACTCTACATTGAGATTTTAACATTCATGGGTTTGCCCTGCCATTTAATTATGCTACATGGAATTCTAAAGCTCTCCAGGTCGTAAACTAATGTTCAGCCAACTTATAACTTGGGGATTGCTTTGGAATGCTTTGATTTAATAAAGAGATTGCATCAAAAAACTAAATTCTGATAAACAGTGATACCTCTATAAAATGGAATGTTATTCAGCACTAAACAGATATGAGCTATCAAGTCATGAAAAGACTTGGAGGTCCTGGGGTACAGCTCAGTTGGTGGAGTGCTTGCCTCACAGGCACAAGGCCCTGGGCTCCATCCTAGCACCCCCCTCCCCCCACCCTGGAAAAAAAAAAGACATGGAGGAAACCTAAGTACATAGTACTAAGCAAAAGGCAATCTGGAAAGAATCCATACTTCATGGCTTCAACTATATGATATTCTGGGAATGGCAAAACTATGGATACAGTGAAAAGATCAGGGGTTGCCAAAGGTTAGGGATGAGGAGGGATGAATAAGCAGAGCACAGAGGATTTTTAGGGCAATGAAATTATTCTACATGATACTATAATGGTGGACACGTGTCCTCTATGGTCAAAACCCATAGAATGTGTGCCAAGAGTGAACCCTAATGTAAGCTACAGAATTTGGGTGGTAATGATGCAGAATGTCAGTTGTCAAGGGTAATACACTGGTGGCAAGTGGACTCGGGTGAAGCTGTACATGTGGCAATATGGAACTCTCTGCACTTTGTGCTCGGTTTTATTAAGAATCTAAAACTGTTCTTAAAAAATGACATTTAGCAGGGCACTGTGGCACACACCTGTATAATCCCAGGGGTTTGAGAGGCTGAGGCAGGAGTTTAAAGCCAGCCTTAGCAAATTAGTGAGGCCCTAAGCAACTCAGTGAGACCCTGTCTCTAAACAAAATACAAAAAAAAAAAAAAAGGGACTAGAATGTGGCTTAGTGGTTGAGTGCCCCTGGGTTCATCCCCAGTACCAAAAAAAAAAAAAAAAAAAAAAAAAAATCTGTCATGTGCAAAACTTTGCCTTGTAATCATTTGCAGTATTCTGTCCATGATGGACATAAAAATGACCCCAATGACACCTATGTTTCTGTGATTGTTAGAATATTGTTGAAATCAAACATACCCCACACATCTCTTTAAGACCTTTCAAACTATATTCCCCACTCTGTCCCACCTCTCATTTTATATTATAACCACCCAAAGCTGAAGACATACATAAGTAATCTATGCCAAAGCCAGTTTCTTAGTTTTTGAATGACCTGGTTCACATTATTTGCTCTTGTTATGTTGCAATCTCATGTTTTATTTAATTGCTGTTACAAAACACAATCCATCTAATTTGCTTATAAAATGACATAGGAGCTAAGCCCATGGTTCTGTCACCGAATACAGACGGCCAGTGTTGAATTCTGCTGAGTTCTGATTGGTTGGATTCCAGGGTAGTCTTTAATCTGTCAACAATGCCTGTTCATGAGCGTACAGAATATAGTTAACTGTGTTTATAGTGATATGATGTACCCTGGCTTTATATTTACACAGAAAGCAATTTATTGTTTTGAGTACACACCCTCAATGCTTGGTTCAGTGGATTCCAAAGCTGATATATTCCAGAACACACTCCCTTCAAACAGCATCGAAAAATACATATGCATTTCTGCTGCATGGTTTGTGTATATGGTGCTTCTTTGAACAAAGTAGAAACTTTAGTGTGGAATGTTCTCCCATCAGACCAGGCTGATATTTGATGAAACTTATCAAGATCTGAATTCAAGTACAGTCTTGCAAGGGTTCGAACCTCAAAGGAGGAAGCACCTCATTATGCTCCGTGAACCCTACCCCAAGTCTAGCACAGAAAGGGGACATGGGAAGTATCCATGGAATGAAGAGTGCACTCAGCCAGGTGCAGGTGGATTACTTGCCTGTTATCCCAGAGGCTTGGGAGGCTAAGGGAGGATCACAAGTTCAAAGCCAGCCTCAGCAATTTAGTGAGGTCCTAAAGCAATTCAGGGAAACCCTGTCTTTTAATGAAAAAAAAAAAATAAGGCTGGGGATGTAGCTCAGTGAGTAGGCACCACTGGGCTCAATCCCTTGTACCTGCACTCACAAAAAAGTGGGCTCAGGCAGTGTTTCCTGGCTCTGTAGAACTTTCTTTCAACTTTACTCCCTCCCTCTTTTCTCTCTCTCTCTCTCCCTGGCTTTGCAGATGCTGAGCTGTTTCCTAACAGTTCTCACCTCTCACCCCGCCTCTTCCACTCCCACCCACCAGCACACAGGGCCTTTTCCTTAGGTGGCCTCTCTAGTTTTTGTTTGATTTGCTTTGTTTCAATAATATTTCAAAAGTGTTCTCCTCCCTTCGCCCACTTGCTACTGAATTGCATGCTTTAATCAGTGACTTAAATTAAAATGCGAAGGCGAGAAATGGAAGTTCTGAAGGCAAATTGGCCTCTAAGGGTCCAAGAGAAAGAATCCCTTCTCTTCCTCTCCTGCATCAATTGTGGTTCTTCCGGCACATTCTGGTCAGAATTCTTGCTGTGTGTTGGAGAGCATGTGGTTTTTTGTTTTTGTTTTTCAGGAAACCCAGGACAGTGGAGCAAGGTAGCCCTAGAATAACAGGGAGAGTAGGGCTGGGTCAGAACAGTCCCAAATTCAGTGCCTCACTTAGAACTGGACCTCAGCCAAAGAGAACCTTAGTAAGAAGCTTAGTAAGTTAGTAGGAGATCTACATATTACCATGTTTTTAGATTTCATATAATTTTAGAATCATATTAAGAATAATAAAAGCACTCTTTATTGATCATTTACTATGTGCCAGGATTTTTTGTTTGTTTTATTTTTAAGATACTGGGGTGTTTTGAACCCAGGAGTGCTCTACCACTGAGCTACATCCCCAGCCCTTTTTATTTTGAGACTGATCTCATTAAGTTCCCCAAGCCGGCCTTGAACTTGTGATCCTCCTGCCTCTGCCTCCTGAGCCACTGGGATTCTAGGCATATCCATCATGCCTGGCTTATGCCAGGATTCTAAAATTCTTATAATAGACCTATGGGGTAAATATTACTACTGAATATAACTATTGACTTGAGGCTTGCCCCATGTCACATGTCTGGTAATGGTAAAGCTAGGAAAAAAAAAAAAGCTATTCTGGTCAGTTGGGTAATTTCTCCCTGGGGCCACTGGAAAAGTCAGTCACAGATCTGGAATCCTATATGCTCCCCTTCTGGCTGCTGAAGGGAAGGTGAACTGGGTTTGAAGGGCAGAGCCCACTGACATTCTCAAAATGCCCCAGCAGGTGGCAGTGTGTCCCACATCAGCAGAGCCCAGAGAGGCCTGGGAGCTTTGAAGTACAAGGCAGAAAGACCAGACCATCTGCCTGCTTCTTTTTCATTTGTTCTGTTGTTTTGTTTTTCTGGGGATGGAACTCGGGGAGTTGCAAGGCAAGTGCTCTACCACTGAGATATACTACCAGCCCTCATGTTTTTTTTTTTTTTAAATTTACCTTTCTATACACTTTATTTTATTTTATTTTTGTGGCATTGTGAATTAAAACCAGGGGTGCACTAACACTGAGTTACATCCATAGCCCTTTTTATTTTTGATAGAGGGTCTCACTAAGTTGCCCGAGCTAGCCTCAAACTTGTGATCCTCCTGAGCTGCTGGGATCATAGGCATGTGTACCGTTGCACCAATTTTATACACTTTGAAATTTTCTTGGTGGAAACAATCAGGGTAGATTTAGTGAAAATTTTTAGAAATAACAGCAGGTGCCTCCTTCCCCGCATGTCACCAGCTACCATCGGTGTTGCTCCCCACAGATCTGTCCATCCAGAAACAGCCCCAGAGGATTAGTTCCAATCTCCACTTTCACTCACCTGTCCCACCCCACCCCCACCTACCTGTCCACTCCTAGAGCATCCTGTGTGCATCTGTGAGCAGCTCTAGCCCTTCCCGCCCTGTCGTCTGTCCTCAGCTGTGGTTCTTCTGGGTGATCCTCGTACACTTCCAGGGAGACCAGGAGAGAAGCTGTCTGGGAACAATTCTGGTGCCCAAATGAGTAGCTCAAGGTGTCAGTTGTTTGCTGTGAGAAAGGAACTGTACAGGCTTTGCCAGGTCGTGCCCGCATATCCAATAGAAAGCTACCCCAAGTTCAACCATAAGCCACCGTGAGAAGCATCTCCCTCCCATCCGTAGGCTTTTTTTAATTTTTTAAAATATCTTTTTAGTTGTCAATAAATCTTTATTTTTGTTTTGCTTATTTATTTATATGTGGTGCTGAGATAAAACCCAGGGCCTCACACATGTTAGGCAAGCGCTCTACTACTGAGCCACAGCCTCAGCCTCCATCCCTAAGCTTTTTGTAAATATTTTTTCTATTGTCTGTCACATAGCCTGAAGTCCCAGTAAGGGTGACATGCCCCTTTTGATTTTGATGATGATCAGGTTTTCAAGAGCTTCTTACTAAAAACACAAATGTATGTGGGCTAGGTAGCTTCGAGATGGGATATAAATACTATGGAAATGGGGAGAGTGACTTAGGAGATGGGCGATGTGACAGAATGTGGATGACGATGCTAGGAGACTCTTGGGCAATTTTTCTAATAAAAACCTAAAGCATTTTCACATGCAAAAATCATTAATTTAGACTGGGGTTGTGGCTCAGTGGTAGAGAACTTGCCTAGCGTGTGTGAGGCACTGGGTTTGATTCTCAGCACCACATACAAAATAAATAAATAAAAGTCCATCAACAGCTACCAAATAAATTTTTAATTGGAATGTTACGCATTTCTTGAAGTTTTGTTTCTAAAACAGACCACTTTAAACAACACTTCCAAGTTCTAGTTGGAGGGGCAGGAATTTGGCAGTTAGGATCTCACTCAGTTGTTGAGAGTCTTGCTAAGTTGCTGAGACTGGCCTCAAACTTAAGATCCTCTGCCTCAGCCTCCAGGAGCTGGGATTACAGGTGTGAACCACCATATCTGCTTTGGTTTCCTTTTAGATAAGTCTAGCCTTTATCTGTTATCAGCAACTTTAATGAGGATTGCTAAATGCCTACTATGTGCCAAGTGACACAATGGACTCTATGTATGCATTATGTTCTTGTATTGGGACTATTTTATTAATAGGAAACCAAGGCTTAGTGCAGTTGACTTTCCCAAGGTCACCAAATGTGTAAACAGTCGCCAGGATTCAAGAATTTGCTGGAGTGATCTTGGCCACTTTAGTTAATGCCAGAGTAAATTGACAACAGACCTTGGGTAAGTGACCAGTTACTGGGAATCTCCAAATGACCCTTAATCTTTGTCCCAGGTTTATATTGAAATGCAAGAACAGAATTCATGTAGCCTATTCTCTTGACTTCCTGGGTTCTCAAATGTTTCCATGTGAGAAATGCTATATTTGCAAGGATATCATATTTCTGTACCCACAGTCAGGACGGGGGTTCTAATAGGGGGACCTCCAAGTGGACTAGCACGCAGTCACAATTCAAGAGCAGGATTTTCTCAGTTCCTGGGACACGTGGTCATCACAGCCAGGCTCTGATTCAGATCGGGTGTTCTTTTCTATTCCCAGCACATAGACCTTGGCACTCTTGCCTTGTCCTGCTTGGACCTCCTGGGGCTCCTCCTGCAGGTTTTAGGGACCACCCACTTTTGCTGACAGGACAGCACCTGTTGTCATTCCAAGTAGGGTTGGGGATGATGAGCATAGCACATCAGTCTTCCAGTGATGACAAAGGACACGTTGTGCCCCACCAAGAGACAGCTTGTCCTGCTCTGAGCAGCAGGGGCCAGCCCATTGCAGTTTGTTTCCACAGGATGGAGACGACTCTTCTGAATACATTCTACTGGTGTATTTTTGTTTCTGCTTAAATCATGATGCTCAGTGGCTCTCCACCCACTTAATCAACAGGTTTCTATGCTTCAGGGTGAGAGAGAGGCCACTGAGAACAACCAGGCCATTGCTCAGCTCTGGCAGCCAGATTCTTTTTTTTTTTTTTTTCTCTTTTCTTTTAATCCCTTGGAAGACAGTAGTATTGAAAAGTGGTCTCCAAAGTTGGAGGTGTACCCAAGACAGCACAATGGGGTACAGAAAGAGAAAATAGGGCATTTATTTTCATTTTTGTCTATCCTTTAAAGTACCTATTTGTGGATATATGCTTTATAATACATGTACAATATTAAATGTATAATGTTTTTTAAAAAGGTAGATAGTTTTGAGACTATCCCATATATACAGGCTGTCCATGCAGAAACAGCCCCAGAGGAAACTGGCTAGGAGCACAGTGCCTGTAATCCTAGCAGCTTGGGAGGCTAAGGCAGAAGGATCTTAAATTCAAAGCCAGCCTCAGTCACTTGGTGAGGCCCTAAGCAACTCAGCGAGAACCTGTCTCAAAATAAAACGTAAAAAAAAGAGCTGGGGATGTGGTTCGGTGGTTAAGCAATATCCCTGGACCCACCTCCCCCAATATATATATATATATTATATACATGTTGTTGCCATATATCTATTCATATATGTTATACATATACAAGTTGGCTGTCCATAACCATGCATTCTTAAAAAAAACGTGCTTTGTACTGAATATGTGAAGACTTTTTCTTGTCATTATTCTCTAAACAATACAGTACGACAACTCTTTATATAGCACTTTACATTTTATTAGGTATTACAAGTAAACTAGAGATTATTTAAAGTATACAGAAAGATGTGTATTGATTAGATGCAAATACCATGACATTTTATTTAAGGAACTTGAGTATCCACAGATTTTGATATCCAAGGGGAGTCCTACAACCAATCTCCTGCAGATACTGAGGACAGTTTTATGTGTGTGTGTGTGTATATGCTTGGGTGTATATACATAGAAGCATATATATGCTCAGATTTTTTTATAAAGCATGAATATATATAGTTTGAGACTCTCATATGTATACATATCCATATATATCAAATATATGTGTAAATGCTCAATTGTTGTCATTAGGATACATGATAAAAAACTAAAGGCCAGGGGCTAGGGTTGTGACTCAGGTGTAGAGTCCTCGATTAGGCCCTGGGTTTGATCTTCAGCACCACATAAAAATAATAAAATAAAGGTATTGTGTCCAACTACAACTAAACAATAAATATTTTTTTAAAAATGAGGTCAGTGCAAGCCTAGCATGTGTAAGGCCCTGGGTGTGATTCCTATCACAATAACACACACAAAATCAAGGCCATTGATCTTGAAAAGCAAGACTTGATTGTTGTTGTTGTTTTGTTTGTTTGTTTTTGTACCAGGGATTGAACCCAGGGGTGCTTAACCACTGAGCTACATCCCCAGCCCTTTTTTTTGTATTTTACTTAGAGACAAAGTCTCACTGAATTGCTTAGGACCTCTCTAAGTTGCCGGCTTTGAACTTGCGATCCTCCTGCTTTAGCCTCCAGAGCCACTGGGATCACAGGCGTGCATGACTATGCTGAACTAAGATTTGGTTTTAGGAGAGAATTTTCACCCCTAAATTCCCAAAGCTCCCTTCTATTATTAAAAGCATAACTGAAGCTGAGTGTGGTGGCACACACCTATTGTCCCAGCTACTCGAGAGGCCGAGGCAGGAACCCATGGCTTTGATAGCAGCCTGGGCAATACAGGGAGACCCACACTGCACACAGGCAAAAGTGCATCACCTTTCACTACAGTCCCCAGGTAGAGATGACTTAAACACCTACCCTCTGGGGGAAAGGCAGACCACATTTCCAGTGGAGGAAACTTGGAGAAAGAGGAAGAAGAGAGGCCCATGGCGGCCGGTGTTGGGGGAGAGGGATCGCGTCCCACTCCACTCCGGGTAGGTCTTGGAGGTTCCCAGAGCAGGGGGCTGCTGCTTCTTTCCTTAGACTCCTTAAGAAAGGTCCTCACTGGGGACATGGGCCACGTCGTCTGAAGGTGGGCCTTGGGGTGGTGTCACAGAGTCCTCCGACCTACGGTAGTAGTGTAGAGGGGACTGAGGGTCCTCAGTCCCCAAGTGGATGGACACGAGAGGTCAGACAATGTGGGAACCAGACAACCAGAGGGGCTTCAGACACAGGGGCCCAAAGAGCTGGGTGGGTCCAGCTTTGCCAGTGAACAACCTGGCTCAGGAGGCTGAGTCCGATCGGCCTCTCTACCGTGAAGGCCCAGAAGGACACGGAGCATGGCCCGCAGGCCCTTCACCCCCATGAGGACACAGGCATTTCCCTCTCTTTCCAGATGTTTCTGCAGCCAGATACCATTGGTGATGGGTTAAATTGTCCCCCTGCCCCCAGCCCAGATTTCTATGTTGAATTCTTCACCCTTAGGACTTGATCAGAAGGTGACTTTTTTTAACAGGGCGGTGGCAGATATCATGAGTTAGGAGGTGGTCAGTGGAGTAGAGTGAGTCCTGATCCAGTTGCTTGGATCCTTCTAAAAGGGGAAGTTTGGAGCCAGACACTATAGGGAGGACACAAGTGAAAGACCAGGAGGAAGAGGACCTTCTACAAGCCGAGAAGAGGGGGCCTGGACTAGGTCTTCCCTGCCCGCCCCCAGGAGAAACGGACCCTGCCAACATCTTGAGTCTGCATTTCTGGATTCCGGAACTGAGAGACAATGAATTTATGTTGTTCCAGCTTCTCAGTTTGTGGTGCTGTTACATGAACATTGCCAACAAATTGACCATCTTTGTTAAAGAAGTGAAATGGTTGGGAGAAATCAGGATTTCTGATTCAAGAGGGGCTGGGATAACCTAGAAAAGATCATTCTAAACTGAGAGAAAATGAGTTCTCTGGAGAAATCTTTCATGGACCAGTGGAGTCCTCTGCCCCAGTAGAGGCAACTGAGGTCTCAGAGGAAGATAAGTGTCATGATCCATTTTCTGTCACTATAACAAAATACCACAGACTTGGTGATTTACAAAGAAAAGAAGTTTATTTGGCTCACAATTCTGGAGGCTGGGAAGGCCTGGGGCATGGCGCCAGCGTCTGTTCAGCTTCTGGTGAGGGTCTTCTGGCTGCTTCATAAAAGGCAAGAGAAGGCTGAGGAAAATAAACTTGCTTTCATAACAACTCACTCTTAAGAGCATGAACCCGCTTGTGAGAACTCACTCACTCCTGTGAGAATGGCAGCAATCCATTCATAAGGGTGTTCCTCATCCCCTAACCCCCTCTCAGGAGTCCAGCCCCCAACACCAACCCATTGCAGCTCAAGCCTCCAATATATAAGTTTAGGGGGAACTTCCAAGCCATGGCAGTAAGATAATCACCGACAAAGCAGCATGCCCTTTCTTGCACATTCTAGTAAACCAAATAAAATGTCATTCCTGCAATACTTGAATCTTTCAGAGATACAGGCCTACCCTGCCCCACTCTCTAAGTGTGACTAGAACTCACTTTCCTGAATATTTTAGTTTCCAGACTGGTCACTGTCTTATAATAGATAGTGGCCCCCTCATGCCTTGCCTGATGTGGGTAGCAGGCATGTTGAAGTCTGCTTGTTCTCAGCTCACAAGAGTTAGCTGTTAAAGTCTCAGGAACTCTGTAATCCCAATGTTAAGCATAACCATTACCAAAAATTTAATTATCTTATTCTAATTACTTATTATAACAACTTACAATCAAATAAATTACATTTTTTAAAAAGTAACAGGCTGATTCAGGAGAGGTGGCACATGCCTGCAATCTCAAAGACTCAGGAGGCTGAGGCAGAAGGATCGAAAGTTTGAGATCAGCCTCAGAAACTTAGCGAGGCCCTAAGCAACTTAAGGAAACCCTTTCTCAAAATAAAAAGTAAAAAGGGTTGAGGATGTAGTGCAGGGGTAAAATGCCTCTGGGTTTAATCCCCAGTACCAAAAAGAAAAAAGTAGTGAATGCTCACAAATCATTACCTAGCCAGGCACTGTGGCACATGCCTATAATCCCAGCAGATCTAGAGGCTGAGGCAGGAGAATGACAAGTTCAAAGCCAGCCTCAGCAAAAGTGAGGCACTAAGAAACTCAGTGAGACCTTGTCTCTAAATAAAATCCAAATAGGGATGGGGATGTGGCTCAGTGGTTGAGTGCCCCTGAGTTCAATCCCTGGTCAAAAAAAAAAAAAAATCATTACATTTTAATTATTTATTTCCATCCATGTTGTAGAAATACTTGATAATGAGTAGATACTGCATCTCTTTCTAGTTCCATGTTCTGTGAATTCAGGTTGGTAGCTTGAAATCGCCCGTGTTGTGGGTAGGCATACCATGGAAATTGGCAAATGCTATTTCCCAGCCCTTGCCCCCAGGAGAGCCTGTTGTGAACTCTGACAAGCACACTGCTCAGTGTAGACGCTGCCCTGGGCTCCATGTTTGGGGCTGGGGATGTGGCTCAAGAGGTAGCACGCTCGCCTGGCATGTGTGCGGCCCGGGTTCGATCCTCAGCACCACATACCAACAAAGATGTTGTGTCTGCCGAGAACTAAAAAAAATAAATATTAAAAATTCTCTCTCTCTCTCTCCTCTCACACTCTCTCTTTAAAAAAAAAAAATACCAAGTGCAAAAGCTTAAGAAACAACTAGTTCAGCTGTGTGCCGGTCTGAGCTGGAGTTTAGACCATCGAGGAATGAAGAAAACAAATCCAGTCCCCCACACTTACACACCCAGTGACAGTGACACCAGGAAAGCCTCTCGCATCTTCCCAGAGTTGAGGTGGGGCACTAAACAAGTAGTGACTCACCTTGATACCTGTGACACCTGCAATACCCGCATTGCCTTTTGCAATTGAGTAACAGTGCTGAACAGGGAACATCTGAGCAGGTTTCCACCTAACCATCCCCATGGCTATAAAATACCCCAGAGTGACTTTTTGCACTACTTCCAAGAAAATGAGAGACTTCACCTGGGCCCCAGGCCTCCAGGACTGTGCAATCTATTCTGTAAATACTCTTTCCACCTGCTCATGTGGTTTTGTTGGGGGGTGTACTGTGGATTGAACTCAGGGGCACTCGACCACTGAGCCACATCCCCAGCCTTTTTTTGTATTTTATTTAGAGATAGGGTCTCAGTGAGTTGCTTAATGCCTTGCTGTTGCTGAGGCTGGCTTTGAACTTGAGATCCTCCTGCCTCAGCCTCCCAAGCGACTGGGATTTCAGGCGTGCACCACCACACCCGGCTTAATGTGGCCTTTTAACTCTCTGGTAGAACCAAGTCCTTGGGGCAACAGCTCTTTTTGCACAGTAACAGGTATAAAAATAGCAGGCGACCCTACTTCAGCGATAGATGACAGGTAAAAAGTGTTTCAGGGACCACAGCAGTTACGCTCTGTGCTGTAGTAGTTTGGAGTTTGGGGGCTGACCTGGGCCGGCATCCAGCGCTACCACTTATCAAGTGTGAGGCCTGGACCAGGCATGACTTCCCCAAGCCTCCACTTTCTCACGTGTACAGGAGGGAAAGAAGAAAGATTGTCACAGTTGAATGAACAAGAGATAGAGGTTTAAATACATATATTAAATCTCAAAATTACAATGTTAGCCAGGCTGGTGATGCATACCTGTAATCCCGGCAGCTCAGAAGTCTGAGGCAGGTTCAAAGTTCAAACCAGCCTCAGCAACAGCAAGGCCCTAAGCAACTCAGTGAGACCCTGTCTGTAAATAAAATACAAAACAGGGCTGGGGATGTAGCTCAGTAGTTGAGGGCCCCTGAGTTCAATCCCTGGTACCAAAAATAAAAAATAAAAAAGGAAAAGAAAGAAAGAATTTTGATGACATTATTTCATTTCCCCCGCTATTAAAATGTCTGATGCCATTATGATTCTTCGATTTTTTTATGTGACCTCTTTTCTCCATGGACATATTTATGTATGTATGTATTTCTAGTTTTGCAGTGCTGGGGATTGAACCCAGTGCCTCACACATGTTAGGCAAACTCTCTATCACTGAGCTACATCCCAGCCCTCCTTGGACACTTTTAAAATCTTTCCTTTTAAGCCGGCACAATGGTAAGTCTGCTTGTTCTAAATAAAATACAAAATAGGGGGGGCTGGGGATGTGGCTCAAGCGGTAGTGCACCGCCTGGCATGCGTGCGGCCCGGGTTCGATCCTCAGCACCACATACCAACAAAGATGTTGTGTCCGCCGAGAACTAAAAAATAAATAAATAAATATTAAAAAAAAATACAAAATAGGGCTGGGGATGTGGCTCAGTGGTCGAGTGCCCCTGAGTTCAATCTCCAGTATCCCCGCCCCCCTCCCCAAATTACAATGTTAACCAATGCAATAAAAGGAAAATAGTCATTTAACTACAAAGAAGTTGGGGTGGGGGTGTCACAGGGATGGTGACGACTCTAAATCCTTGTTATTCGGAGCAGAGCAATAAAAATCATACAGATTATTTAAAGATAAGGAGGTAGCCCCAGAAACAGTAATAGAACAAAGAGCAGTAGTTATCTTTAGGGTATGGGAGTCAAGTTGGGGGGAGATGTGGCCATTCCACTCATTGCTGGGCTTTCCAAATTTTTTACTTTCACATCCTGTTCACGTATTTACCCCAATTCAATTTTTTAAGTAAAGAAAATAGTTCTACGTTACATGAGCTAGATTTCTAATATGTCTCCCTCTAGAAAATTTAGTTGATTTCTTTCTGCTCTTTTTTCTAAAGTTGAGTTTACATGCCTTGCCATGGGGACATTGGAAATAGTTCATATTTATAGCCCCGATGTCTCTCTAAGTCTCTGTAGCTCTTTGAAGTCTGTCTTGTGTGTCTCTTGATTTATAAGATGCTGGCGAATCACTCCAAATAAAGCCTTCTTTCCTTGCAAAAATATGTAAAGAAATAGCAACAGATGATTCAGAGTTTGAAGCAAGTGTTTTCATCTCCAGAGCCTAAGCTGCCTGCCTGAGCAACCTGCCATGGCTTCAGAGCCAGGCTGCTTCCTGCTTGGTCCTCTTCAGCAAACCCAGCTCTCTCCCCCAGCCTCAGCCCCAGCCCCAGACCCGCCCCCAGATGGAAATCTTGAACCTGTCATTGACCTACTGATAAGCTTCAGGGGACCCACAGATGCCCAGAATAACATTTGCAACCATATACTTTCCGGGGGAGATGGTACAAACAATTTCCAGAGCCCTAGAATTGAGGTCTCCAATCCTCCTAACAAAGCAAATTTAAGTGGTTTTTATACCCAGAGAAATAGTAAAATTTGTGGTTCTCTAACCATTTATGTTTCTAATATAGCATGGTGGCTAGGAGTATCTACTCTGGACCTGGCTGTCTGGCTTTGAAGTTTAACTCCATTATCTCCTAGCTGTGTGACCTCAGGCAAATTACTTAACTTCTCTGTGCCCTTTCTTTCCCAAATATAAAATGAGACAAATAAGGGTACTTACATCATTGGCTTATTACTAAATGAGTTAATACAGGTGATGTGCTTAGAACAGAAGCTGGTACCAGGGCAGTTTTAGTTGGTCTTTGATCCCTTTCTTGCTCAGACTGACAACTCATAAGTGGTCACTCTCAATTACTGTGTGACTATTTTCAGTGTGCTTGGGGTGTGACTGAAGCACATCCTGGGTGGCAGTGCAGCACTTTGGGGGGTCCTAATTCATAGATGACATTGCACTGATCCTATGGATAACAGCAGAACCTTTCAATGGCTGTGTGTGTGTGTGTGTGTGTGTGTGTGTCTGTCTGTCTGTCTGTCTGTCTGAGGATGACCCTGGTGGCTTGTGCACTGAACACTCACTCCCCCGAGGGCCTCCTGGGCCTCCTTCATCTGCTGGGCCTAGAAGGACCGTGTCATCCTTCGCATCACCATCCCCTGCCGTACGCTCTCCTCTCTGCCCACTTGGCCAGATCCGCTCATCCTGGAGGACTTAGCTCAAGCCTCTCCTCTGAGAGCTCTTTTGTGCACTCCCTACCCCACATGGAACACAGTGTTCTTCCTTTGGGACTTGCAACCTTCATGCCTTAGCTCTTAATCACCACCACAACCCTTATAATAAACCACACTGATCATTATCTCCCAGTTACAGATAAGAAAATTTAGGATAAGAGAAAAAAAAAATTTGACCTGTCGGAGGCTCTGATCCACTCCTCCAGACTTCCTCTCTGACTCTGCCCAACTCCTGGCCCATCATTCGGTCTTTCATTTATTTAAAGTCTCCTGTGACCCTTGTGATCATCTCTGTATCTCAAGCATCTATCCTTGTACCTGGCATCCCGTAGGTGCTTAATAAATGTTAAATGGACAGAGCCATCTCGAATTTAGGCTCTGCAGAACTTTTACCATGGCTTTCCCCAGATTGCAACCTTTCAAGGAGGCTTCTAGCCTTGACCAGGTGGTTAGCAAATGCCTTATTAATCTGATAATCAAATATTTCCCTCATGGCTACTATGGGACAAGCACCAAGATCACACAGTAAACAAAGTGGCAAAGTCCCCTGCCTCTTGGAGTGTATACTCCCCTTTCATTGAAGAAAGCTTCATGGGCCCCTCCCCCTGGCAGTGCCACTGTGATGCCTCCCGCTGGGGAGATAGGACAGACCTCCTCTCAAGAGTTATATTCCAGATGAATAGATACATGGCCACTCCCACACTACAGCCAAAATGTAACTTCCAGCACCCAGGCCAGCTGACAGCCCAGGGCCTCTGTCTCAGGTGCACAGTGACCTTGCAAGTGTGAGCAGCCCTTGTGTCTGGCAGAGGCCCTCACTGAGCAGGTCAGGAAGGGCTCCTGGCTTCCTCCTCTGTGTTCACCCTTTGCATGTGCCCGGCTGTGGCCTCCTCCTCCTCCTGGCTTCTCAAGCCAGGGCAAGAGCCTGGGCAGGCCCCGTGACACTCCTCTCTCGCCTGGGCTGCTGTTAGCTTGGGGATCAAAGAGGCAAGTGCAGCCAAGTTTGCAGGGTGGGAAAGCTGGAGGGTGAGGCTAGAGCTGGCTCAGGGTTGGCAGAAGCTGGAACACCCAAGGTCAGGTGCAAGCAAGTGCCGTCAAGGTTCTGACACTGACCAGGGGCCCACGGTCACAGAAGGCATGACACATATCCTTCCTGTCCTTTTCCCTCCATGCATAGATTTTTAACTATGAAATCCCTTGTATTCTAGAAGGGTGGAGAGGTGTATCTTGCTGCCTCAAAGAAAATCTTGCTATTAGATTATGAAGGCTCCACACAGAACTCAGAGGGGTGAACCCAGAACTGTAGTTTGATCTCGAATGTCTCCAAAAGACCATATGTTAAAACATGGCTTGGCACTACTAGTAGTCAAGACCTTTAAGAGGTGGGGCCTCGTATGAGGTTTTAGGTTGTTGAGGATGTTCCTTTGAAGGGGACTGGAACATCAATCTTTTCTTTTTTTCCATAGTTGGCCATGGGATGAGGGCTTCCTCTGCCATCAATGGGCCATTCAACCACAGACTGAAACCCCCAAAACTAGGAGCCAAAACAAACTTTTTGTTCTTTTTAAGTTGGTTATCTCAGGTACCTTTTTACAATAACAAAGAGCTGAGTATAACACCATGGGTCACATTAGCCCTTGACTCTGTCCTTCCAGTTGCCTCTCTGCCCACCCCTTCTAGCAAACAGCAATCTGTTTTTCTGACTGTCTCGCACCACACACGAATCTGGGCACTGATCTTCAGCATGCTTTACCAGTCCTTTCTGGGGTCTCTCCCAACCCCTCACCTTCTCCCCTGACCAGCTTGGCACCCAGTGACGTCTCCCTCTGCTCCCTCCACCCCTGCCACGCCAGCTCCCACAGCTAGCTACCCTTACTTCAGGGATTATGTACATGTGCTGGGCTACTTGTGACAGAGGCTCCTTCACCCTCAGAATTCTGGATTGAACTTTGATTTAGGAGCAGACTTGTGGCACAACAGGATTCTCTTTCTTGGTTAAACCAGATGAAGGGGAAAATCTGGAAGAACTTCAAAGTGAAGGAGGGGACGCAGCGTCAGGGCTGGGAGGCCTTGGCTCACTTCACTTTTATGCACCGTGGAGCAGCTTTATGGTCCCCCTCGACACCCCACCTACATAGTTTGCCTCAGATTTTGAAGACTCGGTTCAAGCAGCCTCCCTTGTTTTTCTCCTCCCCTGAGCCCTCAGTCTACAACTACCTCAGGCTGCTCTGAGTCTCTAGAGCTTCACCCAACATGCAACACATCAAATTCCCACTACCCGAGCACTTCTGGCTTGAGTACTGACCTGCTTGTCACCAGCACGTGGGTGTGTGCTGAGCTGTTCCCAGTGCACAGCCTAGGTGGTGACCTCTGGGGCAGGCTGTACCCCTGGGAACCTCCCACGGCCTCTTGGCATCTTCAGGGGTGGGGGTGGGGGGGCATTTGCTTGCTGATGGATGGATCATTAAAGATGGAAACTTGCTCCGTCATCTGATTCACCTTCCTGATAACAGGCAGGTAGGTGGCACTTTGGGCAAGGGGCCCATATCTGGTCTGTTCTTTGCCAATGGTGCTGTCTCAGCAAAACCCAAGGTTGAACAGAGCCCCAGAGGAGTGGAAATTACAGGGAAAGCTCTCCTTTTCTAGGCCTGTGTTCCAACGTGATGATAAAACATCCAGCTACACTTTCATTCCCAGCCTGGAAACCACCGCACATGGAAGTCAGTGTGGGCGGTCATCAGAGGCCAGGGAGAGTGAACAGAGGCGTCCTCAGGCTCGGGGAACCTCATCAAAGGAAATCTGCCTGGAGAATAAAGGCTCCTAGGTTTGTTTTGAAAGAAAGGAGGGGGAAATATATCCTGGCTCCTTCAAGTACAAGAGACCTGGCACCACGTCTGTCCACCACGTTGGACCATCCAAATATGAAAACCAGTAATTATGTGCTGTGGGCAGGGCCGGGCTGGTTTCTCAGTGCCACATCCATTTCCCGTGGTGGGCGGCAGTGCTACAAGGAGCAGCGATGCCAAGTTTTTTCAGCTCTCTCCTCTGCGTGGGGAGTTTAGAGGATAGCCAAAGCGTCAGGTTTGCAAACACAAAGTGAGCCACTGGGAAGGTGCTGCGAGCACAGGAGGCCAGGCTGCAACCAGAATGGCCAGTTTTTGTTTGCTTGCTTCTGTTTTTTTTTTTTTTAGTTGTAAATGGACCTTTATTTTATTTATTTATAGTGGTGCTAAGGATCAAAATCAAGGCCTCACACATGCTCGGCAAGCGCTCTACCACTGAGCCACAACCCCAGCCACTGTTTCTATTTTTTTATGGATATTTAGCCAAGCCATAGAGCATTCTCCCACGGTGGAAGCAGGGCAGGTGAAAACAGATCTCCTGGATAAAGAGGCTCTGAAGGCAGGCTGGGCGTGAGGAAGCACCTACTCAGATCTGGCCAGTGATTCCCACAGGAGCATCCGGGGATTTCTGAGCCCATGGCCCTGGCCCTCTCCTGTGGCCCTGCCATTAGCAGTCTATTAAGGGAGAGGAGCCCTGCCAAATCGACTGAATAGAAGCAACCTAATGGCTGGGTGCTGCAGCACACACCTGTAATCCCAGCCACTGGGAAGACAGGAAGATTGCAAGTTCAAGGCCAGCCTGGGTAACGTAGAGAGACCCTGTCTGAAAATAAACAATAAAAAGGGCTTGGGGTGTAACTCAGTGGTAGGGCACCCCTGGGTTCAATCCCTAGTACTAGGAATAAACAAAAATGACCAAATATAGTAAAATTAGCCATTGGGTACCTTCATGTGTAGACCTGTGGGACAGGGAAGTACTAAGGAGGAAGAAGCTATGGTCCACAGGGTTTGGAGCTCAGAGGGTGAGATGGCCACTGGTATGCCAGTTTAGCCAGTTTGTCCCCCAGTCATGACCCCAGGTCATCTGTCTCCTTCTGCTCACGTGACTGGCTTGCTTAAGCCCAGGGGAGGAGATGGTCCTCACAGAGTTTCTTTGAGGTCAAGTTTCCCAAAGGACACCCCTCCCACTGCGCCCAAATCTCTTCAGCTTCACTTCCCAGAAGGTTCTGGAATAGGGCCCTGTTGATAGCTAGTGCTTGGTGATCTCAGTGAGAAGCTTGGACAAAATGTGCTCACCTCATCTAAACATCCACATTTTTAGGAGGCACCCACTTACTGAGATGTGTGGTTCAGCACTGTGGGAGTTCCTTCTCACATTGCGATGGTTGGCACGGACTTCACTGCCTTGGGAAAGAGAGATGCCAGTTAGCTGGGGAACAATGCGCCTCTCTTGTTCTCCTCTTTCTATGGAGCTGAGTCACCAAATAGTTCCTGAATTTTTTAAAGATGGAAAATAACTTTTTAAACAACTTAAATAATTTAAACAATTATTTTTAGATAGTACTTGCTAACATAAGAATATTTGTCCATGGGATAAAGGTGGAAGGAAAAAGCTACCAATTTATTAAAATAATTTGTAATCGCACAAACTAAGGACAATTCAGGAAATATGCTTCCACTCTTCTTTCTCTGCCCCATCTTTTTGTTTTTAAAATTGAGACCCATGGTGTATGAATATGTGCATCACGTCTTTTATTTTGTCACATTACAAATAGTAATAACAAATTTTTCTTTTTTTAAGATAGAGTGAGAGAGGAGAGAGAGAGAGAGAGAGAGAGAGAGAGAGAGAGAGAGAATTTTTCAATATTTATTTTTTAGTTTTCAGCAGACACAACATCTTTGTTTGTATGTGGTGCTGAGGATCGAACCCAGGCCGCACAAATGCCAGGCGAGTGCGCTACCGCTTGAGCCACATCCCCAGCCCCAAATTTTTCTTTATATACTCATAGAACCACTATCATATTGAAGACATGGAATATTTCCATTACGAAAAAAAATCCCCTTGTGCCCTTTCTGAGTCAATACTCTCAATCTCCAGCTCTAGGCAAACACTGGTTGGCTTTCTGTCATTATAAATTACATTTGTTTTTTGAGTGTTCATGTAAATGAGGTCACACAGGATGCATTCCTTTTGTGTGTGGCTTCTTTTAGTCAGCATGTTTTTGAGGCTCATGCATGTCCTGTCAAGTGTAAGTGTAAGAACCTCTCTTCTCTTGATGGCTAAGTAACATTCCATTGGATGGCTATACCACAATGTATCCATTCACCTGTTGATGAACATTTGAGTTGTTTCCAGTTTGGGGAAATCATAAAGCTACTATGAACAGATTTTTGTGCAAACATATGTTTTCATTTATTTCTATTTCGGGGTATGTGTGTGTGTACCAGGGACCACTGAGCCACATCCCCAGCCCTATTTTGTATTTCATTTAGAGACAGGGTCTCACTGAGTTTCTTAGTGCCTTGCTTTTGCTGAAACTGGCTTTGAACTTGCAATCCTACTGTCTCAGCCTCTTGAGCCACAGGGATTACAGGCATGTGCCAGGGTGCCCGGGATGTGTCTTCATTTCTTTTGAGTCAAGGCCTAGGAGTGAAATTTCTGGATCATAAGGTATGGATGTATTTAAATTTACATATCTTACATATGAAAAGTGAAGTGTTTTCGAAGTCATTGTACCATTCTACAGTCCTACCCATTGTGTACGAAAGGTCTAGTTCCTCCACATCATCACCAACACTTAGTATGATCCATCTTTTAATTTTAGCTCTTTTATTGGGTTTTCCATTACATATAGACTTAAATTCTACATTTTAAAATTTATTATTAGATCATGCATGTTTATAGTATTTGTAAATGTCCTTTTTAATAGATGCAGTATGTATCATTATAGGGATGAACCATCATAGTAATTTCCTATCGGTGAACATTTAGGTTGTTTGTAGTCTTCTTTGTAAATAATGCTGTTAAAACATCTTTTTCAGAATAGGCATTTTTTTTGGTAGAACAATAGATAAGAAAAAAGAAAAAAAAATCTATAATTTTAGCATCTAGAGAAAATCACTAACTTTTGGATATGCCCTTCTAACCAATTAGCTGTCTAGTAACATTTTTTTTGAGTCTATGTTCTTATTCACTGCAACAAACTGATAAACCGCATTTTTTTTCTGTAATGGGCCTTAAACCCATTAAAGTGGGTTTAAGAGCCTCACACATGCTAAGCAAGTGCTCTACTACTCAGTCCTTTTTATTTTATTTTCTCACTAAATTGCCTAGATTGGCCTGGAACTTGAAATCCTCCTGCCTCAGCCTTCTGAGTTGCTTGTGATTACAGGGCACATGCCACCGTACCCAGCTTGATACACTACATCTTGAAATGTGACATGTATATGTTTGTGTTTAAAGCCATCTCCCCTTTTAAAGGAGAGGGATCATAGTGCAACGTGAATCTTTTTAGGGCTCTTGATACCAAGAGTTTCTTTCTAGCACCGTGAGCCAAAAGGAATTCTAGTGTTTCAACCTGTCCTGTGGGCAGCTGCTTCCAATAGAAGGAGTCAGAACTTCAGGATAATCTCTTGCAGACCTCAGGAAGACTCCAGAGAACCTTAAGAACCTCAAAGATAGCCCCTGCTTGTCCACCTTCCTTCTGGCAAACACAGGCATATGCAAACTCTTAAGAGCATTCTGATGCAATCCTCCCATTTGTGAATTTAGGGGAAAAATGAATTGCTAGACACACCCTCTCTGGATCAGGGAGGAATTTTCTAAATGCTGGGTGTGTGTTAAAAGGAAGGAGCTGGTTTGTTAGGACAAGCCCCAACAGGCAAATGTCTCCAAGCTCCAGGCTGGTGAGTACCTAGTGAAGACAGAGAGACAGAAACCACCAGTCTCAGGAGGGCAAAGAAGGGAAGAGAAAATTGCAGCTTTATTTTTGTCCAGAGATTATAGTGTAGGAGTGAACAACTACTTCCCAGGAGGACCCAAGCAGCAACACCTGGAAATGTGAGATGACGTTGTTGTCATGCCTCCTATGTGTCAGACACAGGATCAGGTGCTTTATGAACAGCAACCCCTTGAATATTTGCAGTGACCCTATGAGGTCATTGGTATTATCAGCCCAATTGTAGAGAAATTAAAGTAGATGAATTAAGTAACTCCTTTGAGGTCACACATACCCATATATGGACCCACATACCCCAGTAATGCCAAGCAGCTCCCACAAAAGTACTAATACAGTGCTCTGGGAATGATACCTCTGCTCTGCTTATAATATCCAGACCTGCCTCTCTAGCTGATCACACTGGTGCTTTGGAAAATGTGTACTTAAAGAATATGAGTGATTCTCCTGGGGCACCCTGGGAAGGAGGTAGCATCGTCTTGAGAAAGGGCACTGGCCTGAAGTCTGCCTCAACTGCCCATTATCTACTGGCAAGTCACATGACCTCTCTGGGCCTCTGTTAACCCCCTGTGACACCTTCTGTACCCACTTTCCCATTCAATCATAAGGGTCCTGGTGAGGGTTCGCTGAGACCGAGTATTTGACCTGCTAGGGCAGACTGCCTGCATGGAATCCTAGATCTGCCACTTGCTGGCTGTGGGACCCCGGGTCATTTCTTTAATTTATGATGCCTCAGTCCTTCCTCTGCAGAATGGATCTACCGACCTCATAGGGTTACAGTAAGGATTAAAGAGTGAATACCTGGGACTGAGAAAGCAGTACATAATGTCATTATTACCATTGATAACATATAGCCTTCCATCCCCACGTGCCAGATAGCTTCTCCTCTTTTCTTGCTGTCTCAACCATGTCACACGGGCCTCTGGTTCTCTTCAGAAGTTTGCAACAGAGGCCAGATACATGCTTGGTGGTGTTCTTTGAAAGTGTCTAACTCGGGGCCAGTGAGAGAGTTACTCCTACTCACTGAGGAGAGAACTTCCTGGCTCTTGGTTCACTGCAAGGTCACTGTGTCAAGGGCAAGAAACACCTAGCATCAGTTGCCACCAAGACTGGAGTGAGATTCTATTGTGTGTATTCACAAAAATGCACTTGTGCTCTGAAACCAGGACCCCAATAAGGGATGCAGGAAGAAGGGAAGAGGAGCATCCTGTGGACACAACCCATCTGCTCTTCATTTTAGAGACTGATGAGAATGCAGTGTCCTTGTTTCTGTATTTTAATAAAATCTCTCCAGTGGTACACTGCTTTATAACCAGCAGACAAACCACATTAATTCAAACCAGGTGGACTTTATACAGTTTTAGCATTTTAGAGTAGTTTACTCAATTCAAAATGTTTTCTAATTTCTCTTTATGATTTCTTCTTCAACCCATGAGATATTTAGAAGTGAGTTGTTTAATTTCCAAATAAGGGATTTTCTGATATCTTTCATTTATTGATGTCTGGCTTAATTTCATTATGAATGGAATTGAATAATGAGAGAACATATTTTGTTTTCAGTTCTTTAAATTTGAGAATGTTTGTTTATGGCCCATATTATAATGGGAGCTCTTCCGTGTGCATCTGAAAAACATGGGTACCTATTATAGTGGAGTAGAATGTTCTATAACATTCAGTTAAGGAACAGTTGTGGGTGGTGATGTGGGGATCTTGTCTATCTGTGATCCTTTTCTATATACTTTGTTCACTTATTGAAATCTCCATCTATATTTATGGTTCCTCCTATTTCTTCTTTCATTTCTACCTGATCTTGTTTTGTTTTGGTACCAAGGATTGAATCCAGAGGCACTTAACCACTGAGCCACATCCCTAGCCCTTTCTAAATATGTTATTAGAGACAAGGGTCTCCCTGAGTTTCTTAGAGCCTTGATAAGCTGCTGAGACTGGCTTTGAACTTGTGATCCTCCTGCCTCAGCCTCCAGAGCTGCTGGGATCCCAGGCCACCAGGCCCAGCTCCGATCTTTCATATGCATTTTGAAGATATATATCTGTTTTTAGATATATACACATTTAGAATTGTTATGTCTTCTTGATACAGCTATTACTTTATCATTATGTGATGTATCTGTTTATTCAGGTAATAGTTCTTATTTAAATAAGAACTGGTATTCTTTCAATTAGTATCAGCCTGATTTAGCCCTTCTCCATCCTCTTACTTTCAATCCATTCCTTTTTATATTTAAAATGTGTTTCTTATCGAGTCATAAATGGGTCTAGTTTTTTAAATATTCAATCTGACAAATTCTACCTTTGAATTGAGGTAGTTTAGACTATTCACATTTGATGCAATTATTGATATGTTGGATTTAAGGCTACCATCTTGCTAGTTGTTTTTCATGTGTCACATAATTTTCTCTTCTGTCTTCTTTTGAAATGAGTATTCTAATTATTCGATTTTATCTCCACTTTAATTGTTTTAATTGAAAGTGTTTCCCTGCCTACTGAACCCAAATTAATGATCCTTTTAATGTATGGCCAACTACAGTTCCATTTTATTTTAATTAAAAGAATATGGACTTTGGAGTCAACCAACCTGACTTTGATTTGAAACTCTCCGACAAACTGGTTATGTGGCCTTCGTCAGTTTAACCTCCTTAGAGTTCAATTTATCCATTTGTACAAGTAAATGACCAATACTGCTTTTCAGAGTACCATGAGAATCAAATGAAATGTTTATTTAAAGTACTAGCATAGGTCCAAAACATTAAAAATAATTTTACTTAATGTTATTTGCTTTTATTTTATCTATGTGTTTGCTTTCTATACAGCTCTCTTTCTAAATCTACTTGAGCCATTACCAGGAGGCACACACCTGGCCTAACAGCTAACCAATCCTGTACCTTCTTTCCTGAGCCTAGAGCAGACATTGCTAATCAATCACAGAGCTGTTTCTAAATAAGCTCAGATATAATGTCTCTTCCTTTCCCATTCTTTCATCTTTTTTCTTTTTATTAATGCCATACTGTTTCTCAATGTTTTGTCAGCCAGTTGTAGATTGACCAAAAGAAAACCTAAAACATACTGGAAGTCTTTTTAATGCATTTATTATTTAATTGGGTTAAATACCTCCTTTCTCCAATAAACTTTTTACTTTGTTCATTTATGTGCCAAACCCTTCTTGAAAAAGGTACTGCAAAAGGAGAACTTCAGTTTCAGTTTTTTCAGGTCAATGGTCCCAATGGCTGAATCAATGAGGTTTTTATTTTGTATCTGTGAAACCAGACACCAAGGAAGGGAAGGGGTTGGAAGACGCGGGGCAGGCCAGAGGTTAGGGACAGAGCCTTAGGGCTGTCTCATCACATTCTCCTTTTAAAACCACGCTCAGGCATGTGACAAGGACATGGTGTCTTGTGACAGGTACCAACTATTCCTCATGGAGCCTTGGGTATCATTTAGCTATGGATGGACAAAGGAGGATCTGTCTTTTGCTTGGAATGAAAGCCCTGACCTTGTATCATGGGAAAGCACTGAACATTCTTCATTCAGCTGCCTCTCCCCAGCCCTGCTCTGGAAAAAATGACTTCCTGTTAATGATGCTGGGGCTTTTTCCACTTCCAGAGACTTGCTGGTGCCCAGGAACATCGGGAAGCTTTGCACTCTCAGATCCTGAGCCCTCTGGGCTGGGACTGATCTTGTCGGTGGCACCACCACCACCTCCTTGTGACCCCAGGAGAGGCTGATTTATAATAGAATTCGCTTCTTATCACTTAGGAAATCATCACGAGAGAACAAACATGTTGCCTGAAGGAAATTAAAAAGCGATCCCCTCTCCACTGCCAGCCTGGATCCGCAGGGATGCCGGGTGCCCTCGGCCTGAGCTCTTCCTCCCCCAACCTCCTCTTTCTCTGCTTTCTCCCTCTTTCCGGTAATGAAAAACAGTAACAATATTTAGGGGCTTGGAACTTCTTGAACGTTCCCACATTACTTGAAGAGAGTTCATGACTTTTCACCAATTTGGAACATAGATTAAACTGGAATGAGTGTCTACTTATTTTTTTCCCATATTTTTAATTGATGCATTATAATTATAAGTAAGGGTGTATTCATTGTTACATATTCACATGTGCACACTACATAGCAATATAATTTGGCCAATATCGTTCGCCAGTACTTCTCCTTTCCTTCCTCCTGGTCCCTTTCCTCTACTTGTGTCCCTTTAATTTTCATAAGACCCCTGTAGGGGCTGGGGTAGAGTGGTAGAGTGCTTACCTAGCACATGTGAGGCCCTGGGTTCAATCCTCAGCACCACATAAAGATAAATAAGTAAAATAAAGGTATTGTCTCCATCTACGACTAGAAAAAAAAATTTTTTTAAAAAGACCCCTCTACACACTTTATTTTCCCTTTTCCTCTCTAGTTTCCACAGATGTAAGAAAACAGATGACCCTTGACCTTCTGACTTTGACTTATTTTGATTAACATAATATTCTCAAGTTCCATCCATTTTCCTGAAAAAAAAAAAAACAACTCATCTTTCTTTGGCTGAATAAAAATGAGTGTCTATTTATAGTATATTTGTGTGATTTTGGGTGACACTACCAAAGCCTTTAGAAACAAAGTTCAAGGAAAGAGTTTCCTTCTTTTTCATTTACTGCCAAGGGGACGGCTTGCTCTGGCATTTTCTGTTTTACTATTTAGAAAATGGTCTTATTCCAAATGTAGAAAAATGGTTATAAACACATACACACACACACACACACACACACACACACACACACACACACACACGATTCTTATCCTGAAATCTTTCTGCAAGGCAGGGAGAGGGGTGCAGTTTAAATCCATGGCCTCTGAGTTCTCATTGCCTCAAATACTGCTTCATGTTCAAGTGCATCCAAGAATGTCATAGCTCTATGCCAGTACTACTTAGGCAAAATAATAACAACAAAAATCCTCCCAACGTGAACAGAACACCTCCTTAACGCAAGCTGCTTTCCTTTGACATACGATCTGTTTTCATCCTCATCACATCCTCGGAGCTGGGCATTTCCAAGCCCTGTTTGGAAAACTTGAGCAACCTACCCAGGAAGATGCTGCTACTATGGCGGAGCTGGTATTTGAACACAGATCTGGAACCTAATTCAGCCCTCATTCCACTACCTGTGATACATAAAGAGACACGTTACTATCCAACACCACAATTATGAACTAACTGTGTATGTTTTTGTCTGCTGGAAGATGGAGTTATTCATATAATTTACATGAATAATTTCCAGACACAGAAGGTAGGAGAGGAACTGTAAATCCTTCTTAGAGATTACCTACCAACCCTAGGAGAACTCTAGAAGAGCCAGGAAACATGGCTCACCACTGTCAGCTCCTGGGATACCTGGTCCTTGTCCCCTGGTGTGTCTCCTCTTCCCTGGACTCCAGCCCTAATACGTCGTTCCTGGACCTGGCAGAAACTCTCACTTCCTGGCTGTCCTCTCAGCTTCACCTTAAGAAATTCTCCTCTCTTGACCTGCTTTCTTCCAGGCTTGCTTATGTGTCTGGGCTTCTGTCAGCCTTTGGAGATTTCCCCAGGCAAAAATCATCAGTCAAGCTCTCTGCTTCGATAGCCATTTGCCCCTGAAATAGAACATCTAGCACGTGATATTAACATGAATTATTTCTGTTTCTTTTTCTTGTTAGATAATGAGGTCTCTAACTGCAGGAAACTAGAGTTATTTGTCTTTCTAGGGCCTACCAAAGGTCCTCAACCATGGTTAGTTGAACTGAATAGGGCTTAGGACGTTGCTCAGTGGTAGAGCGCTTGCCTAGCCTGCATGTGGCCCTGAGTCACATCCCCAGCCTTGCAAAACAACAAGCTGGCTTACCAGCACAGAATTCAGGCATGAATATATTTGAGGACATGTTATGGAGACTATTTGTTTATACTTCTGTAATATCTGTTTTAGTCAGCTTTCTCACTGCTGTGACTAAAAAACCTGGCAAGACAATTTTAGAGGAGAAAAAATTCATTTGGGGGCTGTGGTTCAGAGGTCTCTGTCCATAGCCAGCTGATTCCATTCCTTGGAGCTCAAGGTGAGGCAAAACATCATGGCAGAAAAAAAGAGTGTGGTGGAGGGAAGCAGTTCACATGATGATCAGAAAGCTAAGTGATAGACTCCACTCCCCAGATACAAAATATATACCCCAAAGCCCATCTCCTCCAGCCACACCCTACCCATTTTCAGCTACCACTCAGTTAATCCTATCAGGAGATTAATTTGCTGATTGGGTTAAGACTCTCATAACCCTTTCTCTAAACCTTCTTGCATGGTCTCACACAAGAGCTTTTGGGGGACACCCAATATCTAAACTATAACATATTGAAAGGCAAAGGAGTAAATATTCTCAAGAGCTACATCCAATTTGAAATCCATGTGATGGTACATGGGTGCCGTGTATGGGACAGCCATAGCTGCGTGTGCACAGTTTATAATTTTGGGATATAAATGATGGGATAGAATGAGGCAATTTTGAAATTATAACTAGAATTTTGTGTCAGTGAGATGTTTAATATAAACATCACGTTTTGTCAGAGTTGACTCAAATAAGAACTATGAATTTAACTGTGAGTTTAAAATCGTCTTTTTTAAGTGTTAAGAATGGACTCAAGGATCTCTTCCAGGGGCCTATTTTACTTTTTTGTTTTCTGTACTGGGATTGAACCCACAAACCCTTAACCACTAAGCCACCTCCCCAGCCCTTTTTATTTTGAGGCAGGGTCTCATTAAGTTGGTTAGGGCCTTGCTAAGTGCCGAGGCTGGCTTTGAACTTGTGATCCTCCTGATTTGGCCACCGGAGTCCCTGGGATTACAGGTGTGCACCACTGCACCTGGCCACCCATTTTACAATTTTTATCATCATAGATGATCAAGCCATAATCACCGTGTCCTCAGAGTTTTCCAAACTTCGTCTCAGACCCATCTCCCCTTAGGAGGTAGACATTAATAATCTCTCCACTTCTCTTATGAGGAAACTGAGGCAGTTTGAAGTGAAGTCATCTACCAGAGGCCTCGTAGGTGGTAAGTGGAGAAGCTGTGATCTGAACTCAAGCAGAATAGCCAGGAGTCCACATCCTATATACCTGCACGTATACTAAGTTAGCAATACTCACCTGGACCTCAGGCAAACACATCCTTGGATCTTGTGTAACCTGAATTAGTATCAATCACAGATTTGGTTCTTTCTTTTCAGTTATACCCTCTGTAGATGACAGAATATGATATTCAGCTCTCTCCTAATAATGTCACCATTAACCCCTGAAGATAGATTTTTAGTTTGTGAGTTTTCCTTCTATGTCTGAATAATTCTAGTTAGCTTAAAATTTCTCCAAAAAGGTGGGCACAGTGGCATATGTCTAGAATCCCAATGACTAAGGAGGCTGAAGCAGGAGGACAGCTTGGGCAACTTGATGAGAACTTGTCTCAAAATGAAATTTAGAAGCCGGGCACAGTGGTGCACACCTGTGTTCCCAGTGCCTTGAGAGGCTGAGGAGGAGGATCTCGAGTTCAAAGCCAGCCTCAGCAACTTAGTGAGGCCTTAAGCAACTCAATGAGACCCTGTCACTAAATAAAATACAAAATAGGGCTGGGGATGTGGTTCAGTGGTAAGCGCCCCTAAGTTCAATCCCAAGTCCAAAAAGAAAATAATAATAATAATAATTTAGAAAAAGGGCTGGGGATGTATCTCAGTGGTATAATTGAACCCCTAGGTTCAATCCCAGCACAAAACAAAACAAAACAAAAAAGTGTCTCTAAGATTCTCTCCTCCCTATAGCCTAAGCCACCCACATTTTTCCGTGCATACTTTACTCTGGGAGGTAGACTTCTCAAATTATAAAGTCTAAAAATGGAGAGGAGTATTCTCCAGTTAAGACCTGACCCATGCCATATGTGGGAAAAGAAATCAGGACTTTTGCTTATATTTTCTCATTAACATTCCAGAATTACATTCTTTTGCTCTCCTGCTGGTTCTCTATTGCTGAATAATTTTGTACTTGTGACAAAATTGCTAACTTTGAAAACAAGACCACATTTTTTTTCTTTTTGATGCTAGCTCCTTCAGGCCACTTCTTATCTTGGATTTGCGGTATGGATCTTGTTCTTTCTAAATTTGTCAAGATCCATCTGAAAGGGTCGAACTTAGTTCTCATCGTCTGTGATGTTAGCAACTCCACCTAATTTGGTATCATCCACCAAACACAAGATACTTGTTCTCAACTCCATCATGTGGGTCACTGAAGAAAGTATTTATATAAACCTCTTTTCCCATAAATATACTTTTGTGGCTTCCAGATAACTTGGGAGTGGTGAGCTGAGTTCACAATTTAATCCTTTCCAAGAACTGCAGTCGATTATCTAAACTGTATGCTTCTTACAAAAAAAAAAAAAAATCAAGATTCATTTCCAAATCTGAAGAAATGCTGATGTTTGGCTATTACTCAGTTCCTGGAGGACAACCAAAGTTGAATTTATTCTAAATACAGGAGAGACGAGAATGTGCTTTGGAAGCAAAGCTTGGCCTGGATATCTGGAACCTACTCTCCAGACTACCATTCTTTTTTCTTATTATTAAGCAGAGCAAAACTCAGGGAGGGCAACTGTAAACTGAAGTACTGGGCATCTTTAAACACAAGTTTCCATAACATTTATTTTGTATCTTGTCCCTTAGAAAAGTAAAGACAGGGCCTTTTTAAGAAAAAGAAGTCCTGGGCTGGGGCTGTAGCTCAGTGGTGAATGGTCTGCATAGCATGTGAAAGACTGGGTTCAATCCCCAGCACTGCAAAAAGAAGTTCTGGGTCTTTCTATTTTCTTTCAAATTTTTAGGGAAATCTGGCATTGTTCATACCAATAAATCTCAGTCCTGGCTGAGATGATCAGGGCCACCAGGAGAACTTGGAAAAATGCACATGGTTGACCCTCGCCAGACTCCCTGAATCTCCAATGTTGTGCCACTGACTGGAGGTGGGGGCAGGACATCTCCATTTTTCAAAACCTCCCCTAGATGCTTATGTTAATTATGTTTAAATCCATGTAATGAACCTTGTAAAACAGATATTTTGAAAATGAAGTGAATTGTTGGGTGTGGGGACACACACTTGTAATCTCACTGAATCCAGAGGCTGAGGGAGAAGGTTTGAAGGTATGAGGCCAGCCTCAGCAACTTGTGAGACCCTGTCTCAAAATAAAAAATAAATTAAAAGGGCTATGGATATAGCTCAGTAGTAAGACACTCTAGGTTCAACTCCTAGCATCCAAAAAAGAAAAAGAAACAAATCTAAATATGTTAATTCAGAAAGATCTCACATTGGTTATACAGAAGGTATAGTAAGTTTTCATTTGATATGAATTCATTATGAATTTGAAGAAATGTATATAGACTTATACCTTAGGTACACATACACTGTATCATTTGGAAGTCTCATCCCCAGGTCATGACAGGCACCAATCAGAAAGAATGTCATGTGTCGTGCGGAGCACCTGTGCCTGTGGGGTGTGAGCCCTTTAGGTGATGGATTGCAGGAGAGAGGATCTCTGGGAGGGACCAGAGTAGATGGGTCATGGGGGGCTGGGGAAGCGCCTGCTTACCAACTGCTGTGGAAGTATTTCAGCATGCTCACAATCTATCGAGGATTCCTGAATTTATATGTAGGGGAAAAAAAAAGTCTAGGATGATCCTCAATCAACATTGGTAATTAAAGCAGAAAGATGATTTGGGTAAAATCACCAGGAATATTTGGGAAATAGCCATGAGTATAGGGAGAGTGGATAACCAGCCATTATCTACAGGCAAGACCCCTCTGCTGAGCCAGTCCAATGAGCCCACTGCTGCCACTGCCCCTTGCAGACCCTGGAATACCAGTGTATTATCTTATCACTATTGAGATGTGCATCTCCCTCCCTCACTGGACTATGAGCCCCTTGAGCACAGGAATGGGATCCTATTAATGTTTGGATATCTAGTGTCATGCCCCCTCCCACACACACACACACTCCATAGGTTCACAGTTCTTGCCACAGAGGAAGCAGAATGCTGAATGAAATAAATGAGCAAATAGAATTTTCTGGATACACTAATAATAGGCAGAAAGAGTGAGAGCTGTATATAACTGAATGTGTCATTCCTGAACCTCAAAAACAAAAACAAAAAAAATGCACACTCTTTCTCATTCTCCATTTCTCCACTGATGAATTGTCAGATGTAACTTCAACCAAAAACATGTGGCTTGGCTTTCACGGTGGACTAGCTTTGTCATTTTCTCTGAATTAAGCATTGTTTTTAGCAGAGATCTGTATAAAACCATGATTTCATAAAATGATTGTCTTAATTTTAAATGGTAGATTCTGATGAACCAAACTACCAACTCTATTGGGATTCCCTTCCCCCCATCCTTTGCAGTCCTAGAGATGAAACCCAGGGCCTGTGCACACCGGGCAAGTGCTCTACAACTGAGCTGCACACCAGCCCTGGGCTTTTTGTTTTAATTACCCATACCTTCAAAGAATTCCAAACACATACCTTAAACAAACAACTTGAAACCAAACATGGTTCATAATGACCAGGATTCTGGAGCAATAAAGCAAAAATAAACTATATATTCAGAATTAGTTTTCATAATAAGCCAGGAGTCAGGAACACATAAGAATCTGACTCCACCACACCCACAAATTATGTAACAGTCTCAGATTTCATCTGCTTTTTCTAGGCCACAGGGAAGTTAGAGACTGGGAAGCTCTTTAAAAATGAAGGATAATGACTTTCTAATAATAATCATGATCCAAAGAAAGTTGATTGTCTTTGCTTATTTATGATCATTTATGATCCACCTCATACAATATACTATAAAAGGCAAAAGCTCAGAGAAATAAAAACTGATGTTCACACCACAACCTGTACATGAATGTTTGCAGCTTTATTTGTAATAGTGCAAATCTGAAATCAATCCAAATGTCCTTCAAAGGATGAATTAAACTGTTCCATCTGCATCATGGAATACTACTCAGTAATAAAAGGGAACAAACTATTTGATATGTGCAATGAACTGGATACACTTCCAGAAAATGCTGAAAGTCAATCCCAAGAACTTACATACTGTATGAACCCATGAATATGACATTCTTGAAATAATATGTGTGTGTGGCTATAAAAGAGTGACAGGAGGGATTCTTGTGGTGATGGAATGTTCTGTGTCTGGGCTAGATCAATATTATGATCAATATCCACTATGAAATTATACTATAATTTTACAAGATGTTACCATTGGGACAAGCTAAGTAAAGTTTTCATAGGATCTCTGTATTTTTTTTTACACTTTGAATCTGGAATTATCTCCAAATAAAATGTTTAATTAAAGAAGGAAACAAACAAGAAAAGGTATAAGCAGCACAAAAATAAAAATGGGAAATATGTATAAAAATGGGAAATAAAAATCTGAGCAACCAACCTCAAGCTCTGATGATTAAGTATTAGTTTTAAATTTGTGTGTTTTCTTGCAGTAAAATGAAAAGAAGAAAACATGATAGATTGAATACTATCATTCTCTGATGAAAGTAATCATAAGGAGAGGTGATTCCCCCCCCCCCGCCCCTTTTAGCAGTCAATTCTAAAAGAGAAATTAACTTAGTTTAAAATACAACCCACTGATGCAGCCAATTTGGAAAGCAGTATGGAGATTTCTTGGAAAGCTGGGAATGGAACCACCATTTGACCCAGCTATTCCCCTCCTCGGTCTATTCCCTAAAGACCTAAAAAGAGCATGCTACAGGGACACTGCTACATCGATGTTCATAGCAGCACAATTCACAATAGCAAGACTGTGGAACCAACCTAGATGCCCTTCAATAGACGAATGGATAAAAAAAAATGTGGCATTTATACACAATGGAGTATTACTCTGCATTAAAAAATGACAAAATCATACAATTTGGAGGGAAATGGATGGCATTAGAGCAGATTATGCTAAGTGAAGCTAGCCAAGCCCTAAAAAACAAATGCCAAATGTCTGCTTTGATATAAGGAGAGTAACTAAGAACAGACTAGGGAAGAAGAGCACGAGAAGAAGACCAACATTAAACAAGGATGAGAGGTGGGAGGGAAAGGGAGAGAGAAGGGAAATTGCATGGAAATGGAAGGAGACCCTCAGGGTTATACAAAATTACATACAAGAGGAAGTGAGGGGAAAGGGAAAAATAATACAAGGGGGAGGAATGAATTACAGTAGTGGGGGTAGAGAGAGAAGAGGGGAGGGGAGGGGAGGGGAGGGGAGGGGAGGGGGGATAGTAGAGGATAGGAAAGGCAGCAGAATACAACAGACATGAGTATGTCAATATGTAAATCAATGGAAGTGTAACTGATGTGATTCTGCAAGCTGTATACGGGGTAAAATGGGAGTTCATAACCCACTTGAATCAAAATGTGAAATATGATATATCAAGAACTATGTAATGTTTTGAACAACCAACAATAAAAAAAAATTTAAAAATAAAATAAAATAAAATACAACCCACTGAGCTCAGCCAGCTGAAAACTCAGGTGCTGCTTAATTTAATGATTATTAATCCATGACTTGGTTATTTGAGATCCTAGGGGAAAAAAGAAACCCAATTTTCAGGCCGAGTCCTACACAGATGTGGAGCAGATGAACACCCAGAAGGAGTGGCTTTGGGGAAAACAAAACAAAAAACACTTCATGCCCAACTGTCTTTTCCTATGCACTCTCTGAAAGCCCGCCATTTGGGATGAACTTCTTTAGACTAAGAAATTTTACTACCTGGATTTCTGAAAATTCAAGGCCTGGTTGTTGCTGAAGTGATGCTCACAGAGGAGCTACTGGGCATTCAAGAGCCTCAAGAGAACATGGAGAGATTTATACCCTGAGCTTTCCCATCTAGGGCAGCCCCCAGCCCAACCCTCTTGCCTCCTCAAGTCTCACCTCTCCAAGTATCCCCTGGCCCTCACTGCCTCACTGGTTTTCCACCTAAACTGGATCATGCCTATTAACACACACACATGTGTTCCAGTATCTCTGAAAAGCCAAAGCCAAAACAATTCTACAACAAAATAATGCCACCCCTTTGGCCCACTGCGCTGCCTATTGACTGTATTCCTTTCCTTTGCTTCACAGCAAATCTCTCCTTCTCATGGTCCTGGTCTCCACTCTGCCCTCTGCCTTTCCCCCACAGCACCTGTTTCGAGAGGGCGCCACACCTCCAGGCCTGCACAGCTGACTTCCATATTCCCAGATCTAAGGTCACGTCTCTGTTCTCATCCTACTAGTTCTCTCTGTGGCATTTCTTCCCAGCTTCCCACTCCCTACTTCATGACATGCTTTCTCCTTCCACGATTCCTTGCTCTTGGTTTTCCTCTTACCTCACAGGCTATTGGCACATTGTTGATCTATGTTGCTGGAACACATAAGGGATTTACTGCATTTTCTGGCTCCTCTTCTGCTCTTTCTAACATGTGGAAAGCTCTACAGCTGGGTAAGGACCCAGTGTCTTTTCTACTTGCATTAAATCTCTCCTTAGCCAATCGTTTCCAGTCTCAATGACCACTTACTTCCAAATCTACATTTCCAGGTCTGATCTCTCCCTCAAATCAGTAGCCTCTCACTGATCTCCCATCCTCCATTCTCCATTCCGCACTGCCTTCAACCTCCAGCCCACTTTCCACACAGGAGCCAGAGGAATCATTTTGAAAATAAATCGTATCATGTCACTACTTTACCTAAATCCCCCATCTGCTCCCCAACCCAATTAATATAGAATCCTAACATCCTACCCACTTACAAAGCACAAATCATCTGGACTTTGCTAACTGCTCCTCATTCATCCAGAAAGACACGGACGACATCTGCCTCATCATGGGAGAATTTGGAGGTCATAGCATAACAGGTGTACTATATAAATATTTCTTTGTGAATCAGTAAACTAATAATTTAGTAAGACAAACTTGTAATTCTAGACCGGTAGCAATAACTCCGTTCCTCAGAGTTCTGATTTGAAAAGTTAGCATCCATCACCAGCATTCTCCCTGGTTTGCTGTAAGAAGTCATGGGGGTGGGGGAATTGTCTAGTTCTAAAAATCCACGCAATTGGCCTTTAATGGGTACATGTTACCACGGGAGTCCTGGGATGACACTTAGGGCTCCTCCCCCCTTGATTCTTGGTGTGAAATGACACAAGACTCTTGGATTCTCAAGCAGATGCTGCCTTTGTGTCTGCATCAGTGTGTGACTGTCGGCACATATTAAAGGAGGTGTGAGAAGAGAGATGGTGAGTGTGGGGGAGGAGATAATTACCCCAAGGGAAGCAACAGCACATTTATACAGTCAGAGGCTCGGAGAAACAACACAAAAGAGCATGGAAATCCACTGCACTTCCACCCGGGCCTCAAGCCAGCTGCTGGCAGGGGCTGAAGTTGATTGGAGCAGTTACCCATCTATAGGATTTGCTGCATTTTGTGATTTTCTTTTCTTTTCTTTTTTTTTTTTTTTTTGAGGGAATCTTTTTTATTTTCAAACTTTTCATGCATGCTTTGGTCTGTGCTTGTTGCAAAGCAAAAGAATAATTGGGGGGGGCGGCGTTGTGGCTCAGTAGTAGAGCTCTTGCCTAGCATGCATGAGGTACTGGGTTCGATTCCTGGCAGCACATAAAAATAAAAACAAAATAAAAGTATTGTGTCCATCTACAACTAAAAAAATTTTGAAAAAAACCAAAAACTGGGGAGGGTGCAATTTTCACCAATCACATCCTGGTAGTTCATGGAGAGCTGATACCTACTTGTTTTTATCTCCCAGTGTCCTTTCCACTTCTGCTCCCCCTGCAACTGTAAATATTTAAGTCTTTGCCTCTATTTTTTTTTAAAAAAGAGCAAAAGCTTAGAAAACCACAATAACATTATTATACCTAACAAATTTACCAATAATTCCTTAATATCAAATATCCTCCCAGTATTAAATTTCCGATTGTATCACATACATTATATATGATATGTATTACATATATATCATAAAACAATTATTAGCTTGTTCAAATTAGGATCCAAACAAGGTCCACAATGTATTTGACTAATATATCCCTTAAGTCTACTTTTCTCACTTAAAGATTCACTTTATTATTTGTTGTGGAAATCAGGCCACTTTTTCTGTAGATTCCTCCCTTTTTAAAATTTTCCATCTGCATGCCTGCAGTGCTATGGAGCATTTTCCTCCTTTCTTAGGTTTCCTAGACTTAGGCTTACAGACTCTGTTCTATGCAGTTTTAATTTTTTGGAGGGACTTCTTTAGAGGAACTGTTGTAGACTCCCTGCATGATGCCCAGGTGTCTCTTAGGATGTCAGCTGCTACTGGCGATCAATGTCTGATCCATTATTCCATTTATGATTTACAAAATGATAATATTCTAGCTCTATCCCTTTATGGGGGTTGTTTTTGTTAATTTTTTTAGTTGTTGATGGACACACAATACCTGTATTTTATTTATCTATTTATTTTTGGAGGTGCTGAGGATTGAACCCCATGCCTCACACATGCTAGGCAAGTGCTCTACCACTAAGCCACAACCCCAGCCCTATCATTTCCTTTTAATTTATTTCCTGAAATAGCTCTGCAGAGAAAAATTGTCCCTCATCCACTATTTGGGTTGCACTGTTCAGTTGGAAAGGGAAATTACTACCTGTCATTTGTTGGGTAGAAAGAGCCAAGGAAAAGAGAAGCTCAGAAGAACAGCTGTGCTGTTTTTATCAAAGCACTGGTACAGGAGGAGGGGGAATGACTGATGGAAAAGAGATGTTCATTCCCCTCTCTGTGTCCTCATCACTTCTCAGGGGGTGATTTCGAGTTGGCCAGCTGCTTGGTCCGAGTCTCCACTTCACAAGTTAGCCTTACCCGCTTGCTCTCCCGTTCTGTCACAGAGTTTTGCTCTTGACTTCCTAGTTCAGCTCTGAAGGCTGGAACCCTCTTGATATGGTTTAGATCTGAAATGTCCTGCAAAAGCTCATGTGTTGAAGGCTTGGTCCACAGTGCATCGGGTTCACAGGTGACCTTTGGGAGGTCATTGGATCATGAGGGCTGTAACCTCGTTAATGGACTAATCCATTTATGGACTGAGAGCTTAAGGGGCTATTGGGAGGTGGTAGAAACTGTAGGAGGTGGGACCTAGATGGAGTAAGTCACTAGGACTGTGCCTCTGAAGGGTATGATCTGTTCCTGTTCCCCCTCTCTGCTTCCCATCAGCCATGAGGTATAGTTTTGCTATACCATGTGCTCCCCATCATGATGTTCTGCTTCGCCACAGGGCCAGAAACAATAGAGCCAAGTGATCATGGACTAAAACCTCTGAAATCTTAAGCCAAAATAAATCTTTCCTTCTTTAAGTTGATTTTATAAGGTGTTTTGTCACAGTAATGGAAAACTGACTAACACACTCACCTTATACTTCTTCTTCTTCTTTTTTTTTTTTTTTTTTTGGTTTTGTTTTTTTAGTTGTAGTTGGTCACAATACCTTTATTTTATTTTTATCAAACCAGTACCCTGCACATGCTCAGTGAGTGCTATACCGCTGAGCCACAATCCCAGCCCCTCCACCTTATACTTCTTAAGTGTCTCATAAACCTAGCAAGGTACTGAGCACTGAGTAGGTTATCAATAAATTACTTCTTATAAGGTAACAAAATATTTACTTTATCATTGTTCTAATCATTCTAAAAAGAACTTTTAAAGTGCTTATTTGGTTACTGGGCTGAATAGAATGACACATTTCCACCCCTCAATGAGTGGTAAATCAATAATGGACATCTTCAGAGATCAACATGAACAAGCCAGATATTTGAACTAGCCCTAAATGAATACACAAATATGCTGGAAAGGTAAAATATGTTACTGCCAAATTTCCTTCAGAAGGGTCACATCAGAGCATACTGCCACTCCCTCATTCATGTGTGAGAGTGCCTGGTTACCTACCCACTTGCCAATGTTGGTCATTATTTCTTTCAATCTTTGCAAATTCTATAGATAAAGAGTGAAATCATATAATCTAGTTTATTTTTCCAATTGTTTAATTTTTTTTACTGGGCACTTTACCCAATGGTGCTCTACCACTGAGCTATGTTCACAGTCCTTTATTAGATTTTATTTTGAGACAAGGTCTTGCTAAGTTGTTCAGGCTGACCTTGAACTGGTGATCCCCCTGTCTCAGCCTCCTGAATCACTGGAATTACATGTGTGCACCACTAGGCCTGGAAAAAATTTGATTCTGGAAAGAATTTGATTCTAAATAGTGTCAATGATCTCAAACTAGCCAGTGGAGGTGGGAGAGGTAACACCTCTACAAAGGTCTTAGTTGCCACCCACCATAATGCTGGGTTTCAGAGTGACCTGACTGAGGTTCTCAGACCCAGCACATTTTTCTTTTGCTTTGCTTAGGCCTCTGGGTTTGAGTTAGGAGAAGTAAAGGAAATGAGAATGAATCTTTGCCCAAAGAAGAAAAGGGAGGTTATTTGCAAAAGAAGTGATCTGCTATACCAAGCCCTTTGGCATGGATCACCTAGACTGCCTTAGACATTATCGAGAGAGAGAGAGAGAGAGAGAGAGAGAGAGAGAGAGAGAGAGAGAGAGAGAGAGAGAGAGAGAGAGAGGGCATGCTAGCAGTATGTTGCTAGCAAACTCTGGATACAGAACAACTTTTTGAACCTACTCCCAATCAGACTGCTCTGGAGATGGAAGCACAACAGCCTGTCAATAAAACAAGGGGGGAGTTCACTGGGCTCTCAGCCCCAGAAACTTTCTTTTGCAACCTAAAACTTGTTTAGAGGGAGGTCCATGAATGGAGAGTCAAATCTACTTTTCTTTCTTGGTATGGAGATTAGCTGAGATCAGAATGCCACATGTTAAGTCCTAAACAGGAATGGTTTGTGTATCTATGATGGAATTGAAGCCCAAAATAAATGCAAAGACAGAAATGGTGACACAGATAGGTATCAGAAGCAGAACCAGGAGTAGGTGGCCTTAAGACGATGGCCAAACTAGAAGACAGTTCTGCAGCCACTGACAAAAGCTTAAGCAATAAAATAGCTCCATCTTTCCTAAGTGCTTGCTACCCCCACCAACCCCACAGCTCCTCCACTAAACAAGGCCTGGCCACCGGGTTTTCGGGTCTGAGCCCTGGTATCTTCCACCCATAGCTGCCTATTCAGGCTCCACAAAACTTCAAGAGCCATCTCCATATCCATCCCTCCATCCCCAACTTGAAAACCTCTCTCCTTTAAGCTGAGTAACACTGTTTCTCTTTATATCTGACTTCTAGCCTTCTTTTCCTTGCCCTGCTCAGGGAGAAACCTGAATGAAGACTGCATGTCAATGCATGTTAATCATCTCTACAATACCAGGTGCCACCTAGGTACTGGTTAAACTTTTTTTTTTTTTTTTGGTGCATGTATGGGATAGTACTCAAGGGCACTTTACCTCTAAACTACATCCCCAGCCCTTTTGATTTTTATTTTGAGGCAGGGTCTTGCTAAGTTTCCCAGGCTGGCCTTGAACTGAACTTGTAATCCTCCTGCCTCAGCCTCCAGAGTTGCTGGGATTAGAGAGGGTGCTCCATCATGCCTGGCTTAGTGTTAAATTTTTAATTTGCCTTTTTTGTTTCTGAAATTTTATTTACACACATACCAAAGATGCTTTTTCATAAGGCAAAGTTGGATTTAGAAATGAATGCTTCTTCACCAGTCAACTAAAATAGTATTTAAGTGGCCTAATACTCTTGAAGAGTCACACTGAAGTAGAAGAAGCAAGAAAGTAACAAAATAAACCAATAAAAATAAGAAAATGAGCTTTCAAGAGATTTCTGGAATTATTTAATAGTCTATTGAACTTTTTACAAAATAACTTGAACAAACAAAATTAACTTGAATAACTTAAAAAGTTTAATAATAATAACACACATATTGATCCTATATCAAGCAGTTAAGTTGAAGTAGTTTACCTGAAGTGCTGGGACTTGATTACAGAAGTGGAATATACCAGATTATTTAGGGCATATTTAAGAAGACAATGTTTTCATGACTCCAGTGTGTCCTGAATCTGGTTGTTATTTCTCTCTACCAGGGATGGAAGTCTTTTAGATGATTTTGCATTTTCTTTTGGTTCAAGAGGGAGAAGGGTATGAGGGTTGAACAGACATCGTGGCTCCCCCAAAATGCCAACTCTGTAAAAAGAATTTTTGGTACAGCTGAGGTAGTATACTAAAACTAAGACAGACAAGACACAGACAGACAGACAGACACACACACACACTTTTTTGAAAGTTGTCTCTATTTCATGAATAACCACTGTGGTCTGACATATGAATCCAAAACTCAATCCACAGCAAGATTTTGTATTGACCCTTCCTAAATTTCCCAAAGATGATTCTTACAATACATAACCATCAGCCTTAAAGAATCTGTTACTTACTTCTCCAAGTTACAACTATTTGGAGTTTCGCACAACTTTCTAATGATTTTTTTTTCTAATCTCAATGGATATAACTAGAATTAATCTGGACAGGAAACAGTCAGGAGCAGGGGATTCATGGAAACACAGATGCCTTGTCTTCATTCAATTCTCTGCAGAGGCCTGGTGCTGAGCCCCTGCCCCTTCCAGGTCCAACCCTCAGGCTGTCTGGCCTCCCTCCTGAGTCACTTACACTGACATGGGCACAGAGTCCAGACTTTGCATGTGTTTTTGTACCCGGCCTGGGAGTTTGATGCCTACTAGATGATACTTTTTCTCAACGATATTCTGAGCTTTTTCTCTGAGAGATGGCAGCAGAGTAGACAGGACTGGAGAACGCATGTTAACGGCTTTTTTAATGGCTGGGCGTTTTGCCATCATTCGCCTGTGGGAGAAGAAAGATGCCATTTAGATCACCTTCTCCAGCTGTCTAGAAACAGCCTCAAGTTTACAAAAGTCAGAGATCAAACCTGAATTGTACAAAAGTCATGCGTTTCTTCTCCCCTCCTGATTCTTCATCTTCCCGTTTCCTTCGAGGAATGTTGAACATATTAGAGCGGAAGAGCCTTCCTATTTCTTCCTCGATTTCTGTCAAGTGTTGACGTTGGAAGACAATCCATGCTACATGTGTACAGAAAGTGAATAAGGACTATGACAAAAAACAGACAAGAATCACGATTTTCAGAAATCATAAGAAAAATTCTCAACTGTTCATATAACATTGCAAAGTAGCTACAAACCCAAATGACCCAATTTCTCAATATCCCTGAAAAGCCATGAAAAATTGGACATGTACTTGCCTTCATGGGAGAAAAATCAGACCAAAATCCTAAGGTGTACTATGTGGCTTGTTAGCATTTTTTTTAGAAAGAATATTCACCAAAATAAGTGCCTAAGAAATGACTATTCATCATTGCTATGCACTATGTATCACAGCACAAAGAAAATCCCTAAAATGTGACTCACCTCGAAGAATTTCCAGTCTTTTTGTGTGTCTGACATTTTCTCCCTGCAACATAGCACATTATAACAATAGGCTGAGAGGGAAGTTTAGTCTTTAATAATCTAGCTCTTATCTTTCCCAAAATGTAGGCTCATGACCTGTGGCTCCAAGACAATTAGCTACATGAATGCTAGCAAAAGGCAAAGAGAATACAAATGCCTTCTATTCAACTTCCTAGGTGACCCAGGTCAAAACTTCTGGAGTGTTTGGGCAAAAATTAACCAAAATTACCAGGCACCGTGGTGCATGCCTTCAATACCAGTAGCTCCGGAGGCTGAGGCAGGAAGCTTGCAAGTTCAAACCCAGCCTCAGCAACTCAGCAAGGCCCTAAGCAACTTAGCAAAACCCTGTCTCAAAATAAAAAAGAGTTGGGAATGTGATTCAGTGGTAAAATGCCCTTGGGTTCAATCCCCAATTCCCAAAAGAAAAAAAAAAGCCAACATAAATTCAGAATAAACAAGCCAATGAGAAATTGTATATTTTCAAATGCTTCTGGTGATGTGAGTGTTGGGGACATGACGAGAGTGGGAAGGTGGTAAACAGGTTATGTGAAGTGATAAATAGATGTGGTTGCACAGAACTAGAAGGTAAGTATAGAATGAAGAAAAACAATGGTTTTGGCTGCTGGATGCAAAAAAGAAAGAGAAACAAAATTAATAAAATCAACACCACACCATCAACAGACTAAGAATTATATTGTGCTCCTCCTTCTTCTGAGTAACATCTGACATTAAAGAGTCTGGAGCTTTTTCTCTCTTGCTAAACCACACACCCAGACCTGAGCCTTAGCTCTTAAAGGCAGATATTTGCCCAGCAGTCCTTGCAACACAAATTCATTGTTAAGGCTATTGTACTGGGATGAGCATGCTTAGTAAACCTGACCTTGCATCTTACACAGGTTGTTTTGATTTTGACTTTCAGCTTTAGGGAAGCAGGCATGTTCTGAAGAGTTCTTGAGAGTTGACTGTGGGGGCTGTGTACCTGCAGTCACTCCATCAGTCATGGGGAAGGAGGTCAGACCCAGGGTGCTCCAAGGTTGAAGCTGGTTTCATTTCTGCTTTTCCTTGTGCCTTCCTTGGAGTAACTGTGATTCCTAGGATTCTAGGATTGGTCCTGGGACCAGGCTTTCCAGAACCATCCTGGAAAGTCTAGGGAAGATAATCCTCAATCCTCAGGACCTGCATCCTTCTTCCAGGGACTTTGGTTTTTACTGGCCCAAAGTGACCTTCCATTGGGGCATGAGCCCAAAGAGCTGGTTCATCTTTTACAATTCTTATCCTACCTGCTTCTTTGTATACTGGATTCCTCATGTACAAATCTTCAACACAAAATTAAGGCAACAATAATTACATTAAGTGCAGACTATATTGCCAGATACCATGCTGAAACCTTTATGTTGACTACCATATTTAGTCTTCATAATACCCATATGAAGTAGTCAGCACTATTATTCCCACTTACAACAACAACAAAAAAAACTAAATTTGAGATTAAAAACCAAATATATATGTTTAAGTAGGGACAGATCTTTTTTTTTTTTTTAATATTTATTTATTTAGTTAGTTAGTTTTCGGCGGACACAACATCTTTGTTTGTATGTGGTGCTGAGGATCGAACCCGGGCCACACGCGTGCCAGGCGAGCGCCCTACTGCTTGAGCCACATCCCCAGCCCAAGGGACAGATCTTATGCTAAAATTCATGCCTGTAAGATATACACCTCTGTCCTCATAACCAGAATGCTTGGGAAATGGCTTTTTCTTTAGAATAGTTTGCAGATAAAAATATTGAACAACGGAGTCCAGCAGAAACTTTTCAGGGAAAGAAGCTTCCATGTTTCTTTGGTTTATTCAGAAATTCAGGTATGAATTCCTGCCCTTTCATACCTCTACCAGATTGAAACTAGAGCCCATGCAGACCTGCCAAGCTGAAGCAGAAAACCAAACAATCTGTTTTTGGAATAATGAGTCAGCTTATGTTCTGGGAGAAAGTTTAGAGAGACAGCATCTTGGCAAGGTTTTGAAATTAGAGAGTGACGTCCATGAAACACACATTCTCCCTCTCTCTCTCTCTCTCTCTCTCTCTCTCTCTCTCTCTCTCTCTCTCTTTCATTTTTTAGTTTAGAAGGAAAGGTAACATGAACGTCCTTCACTTTCCTTCAAATTGGCATAAATACCTGAACTCTTATCTCTCTTAAAACCTAAAGCAAACTGATGTGGCCCACACCTGGGAAATGAAGAATGGAAGACTGGGTCTTACCATTCTGATTTATCTCTATGAAGGAAACTGAAATGAGTCCAGGAAATGGATGTGTAGCAGGGGCACTGTTTGGGATCTCACAGTTCAATCTCTGTAAATTCATCTATTGCTGGTGAATTGTGGATCATTTTCTCTTTTTTGTATTTTATAATTTCTATATTAAGGACATAGAACCTAAAATCAATTGATTTAAAATTTAGAAATTTTTTGATTAATAGAATGAAAGACACTTCCCCCTCTGCCAAAATCACCTGCAAAATTAAACAAGGTTTGTAATAGCACAATCCAATAGTAACATAAGGTAAGCCATAAATATAATTTTTAAATTTCTAGCAGCTATGGTTAAAAGAAACCAAACAGGTGGATCTGGAGGTATAGCTCACTTGCTTAGCAAGCACAAAGCCCTAGGTTTGATCCCCAGCACTGCAAAATAATAAAATAAAATAAAATGGTGATGTTAATTTTAACAATATATTATTTTATTCAAATTCCTGAAATATCATTTCAATATATACTCAATATTTTAAATTGATAAGGTATTTTATTTACCTTAAAGCTTTTTGTACATATTTTATATACTACATATATTTCACACTTATAGCATCTCTCAATTTGAAGCTACATTTCAAATGCTCAGTAGCCACATGTGGCAAGTAGCTACCATGCTTGTCTGCAAGAGCACTGTAGTGTGTGTGGGACCCGGGTTCGATTCTCAGTACCACATAAAAATAAAGTCATTGTGTTATGTCCCTCTACCAAAAAAAAAAAAAAAAAAGTTCTCTCTCTCTCAAAAAGACAGAGAGAGAGAGAGAGAGAGAGAGAGAGAGAGAGAGAGAAAAGGTTCAGTTTGGTCCACAGTGTTGAAGGCTTCAGTCCATCATCAGCTGCTCTATTGCTTTGGGTCTGCAGCAAGGTAGCACATCATGGCCAAAGCACATGTTGTACCAAAATCACTCACTCACCTCATGAACCAGAGAGCAGAGGAAGAAGGGGCCAGGGCCCCACAATCCCTTTCAAGGGCACAACCATAATGACCTAAGGATTTCTCATTAAGCTCCACCTCTTCAAGCCTCTGCCACTTCCCATCCTGGGGATCAAGCCTTTAACTCATGGGTCTTTGAGAGACATTCAAGATCTAAACTAAATAAAGGTCAAAATCTGCCCTATACAAGGAAAAAGAAGCTTCAAAGATGTGTTGGTGGAGAGGGGAAAGAGTCCTTAATGCATGTGACTGAGCTGGGAGGCAGGTTTAAGAGTGATTTAGAGCTGTGTGTTGTGGCATGCATCTGTCATCCCAGCTATTTGGGAGGCTGAGGCAGGAGGATAATTTGAGACCAGGAATTTAAGACCAGTTTGGGCAATATAGTCACACCCACCACCCCCCCAAAATTTTAAAAGATGATGTTTTAAAAGAGCCTACTTTTCTTTCTATCTCTACCTCCACCACCAGCCTCTTTGGTCCACCATGAGGTGGCAGCCACACTGAGAGTGTAGGAAGAAGGTTCATATCCTAGGATGGGGGTGAGGATGAAGCCTGTACTAGCTACAACCAAAGAACAGATCTAAGTCTATAGTTTACACCAAAAAGGAGGCTTTTGCATGTATCTCCAACACCAGATAAATTTTACTGAACACATTCATCAAAATTTTGCTGATTTATGTGATACTGGATTTTCACAGATGTGTTTAGAATAGAGAAGCATCTTCTCTTACTTCTCAAGCAACATGAAAGCACTAGATTAACAGCCCCAAATTATTGGTTCTACTATAATCTTCACTTTAACTCCAGAGATAAATGGCATGAGGTATTCTAGTCCAATATTAGCCATGCATGTATTAGAGGGAAAAAAATCAGAAAACCCACATGAAAATATTAGCTTATTCAAATTATAGTGAATAAGACATGTTAAAATCAGCTAATTACTTATAACTGAAAAAAATCACTGTCCTCATTTTCTACATAAAACCCACCAATGCCAGGCACGGTGGCACAGGCCTATAATACCAGTGTCTCAGGAAGCTGAGGCAGGAGGACTGTGAGTTCAAAGCCAGCCTCAGCAATTTTGGAAGATCCCAAGCAACTCAGTGAAATTCTGTCTTTAAAAAAGAGGGCGGGGGCTAGGGATGTGGTTCAGTAGTTAAGTGTCCCTGAGTTCAATCCCCAGTGCAAAAAAAAAAAAAAAAAAAAGCCCACCAAAAGAATACTATAAATTCCTGAATCAAGGACATAATCAACATCCATGGCCATTAACAACTCACTGGCAGAACCATCCTGCAATCTGCTTTCCTCTAAGTCCTTTGTTCTATACATGTCAGTCCTTTGACATGTATGGAATTTGATACATAAATGGTGCATGGTGAGCTCTAAGCCTGTTCTCCAAACTGCCATCCAATGGGCAGAAGAAAAGCAAGTGATGCTGCAGATGGTGGAAAAGGGACCAGGATCTTGTGCTAACCAGAGGCATTCACCTACTTTCAAACATCATAGTTTCCTTTAAAAATCATATTGTAAGAAGGAAAAAGGAGGATGGGGAAAGGGGAAATATTGGAAGACAATAATGACCAAATTATATTGTTATATCATGTGCATATTCAAATATGTAACAATGAACCCACTATTGTATATAATTTTACTGCACCAAAAAAAAAAAAAACATGGAAAAGATTGTAGCTGGGAGCAGTGGCACACACTTGTCATCCTAGGTATTTAGAGGCTGAGGCAGGAAGATCCCAAGTTCGAGGCCAATCTGGTCATCTTAGCAAGACCCTATCTCAAAATAAAAAAGGGCTGAAGATATGATTCAGTGGTAGAGCACTTGACTAGCATGTGCAAGGTCTTGTCTTTTGCAATCAAACCCACATTTGTTCTACTTTAGTCCCAAGCATTTGAATGTAGCTAAAGATTCTCCAGATGCTCAATAGTTTCTAGATTTGAATTAGCAGTAGTTGATTTTCCAATGTTCCACTTATCTTTTTCTAAAATATAGGGGAAATTCAATAGTGTATTCAAATGGCCCAACAAATTAACACAACTGTCTAAATTGAACAATTAGCTGACAAACAACACTATGGTATAATTGCTTGAAAGGCTGAGTAAAGCAAAATTCTTATGAAAACACAAGAGTGCGTGTGGTACAGAAAGGATGCTGTAACGCAGTGGCTTTCAGACTCTTTAAATTGTAACTCACAGCAAGAAACATACTTAATATTGAGTCCCTAGAATACACACATTGACTGCTATGGTGTGAATCTGGTTTGTCCTTGCTGAAATACAAGCTGAGGCTTACTTACCCAAGGTGACAGTATTGAAAGGGAGTGGGACCTTTAAGAGGTGAGAACTAGTGGAAGATGGCAGAGTCACCACTGCCCTCTACAAGGGATTGATGCTGGTATTATGGAGAGTTGGGTTGGGTCTCATAGAAGTGGATTAGTTTCACAGCAGGTTGTTAAAGAAAGAGCCTGGCCAGGCACAGTGGCACATGCGTGTAATCCCTGGGACTTGGGAGGCTAAGTCCAGAGGATCACACTTTTGAGACCAGTCTTGGCAAATTGGCAAGATTCTGTCTCAAAAAATAAAAAGGGCTGAGATGTGATTCAGTAGCAGAACACCCTGGGTTCAATCTCTAGTATTAGGGGGTAAAAAAAAGAGCAAGCCTGCTTTCTCCCTGATTTCTTGCTTCCTTTCCCACCATATTGTCGCGACCCCTTGCCCGCAAGGAAGACGCAACTCGGGAATCTTCTTTCAGCGGTTTATTCAGGCCCTTGATGTTTCTTCTACTCATCCCTCGGATGCCCCTCCCAGGCTTAATATAGCATCTCAAGCCCCAATGCGAAGCTGCCACGTGGAACTTTCTCATAGGGTGCTGAAAAACCATGCGCCAACTCTCCCAAATAAGGAGTTGTTTGTCACAAACCACAGCGGAGCCAGCGCCATCTTGTAATGGCGACCATAATCTGCATAAGCGGCAGAGGCGGCTCACCACACCATATGATCTATCTTGTACACTATGACACCTGACTCCTCTTTCTTCTCTATCTTCACTCTCTCTCCACTTCCCACCTTTGATGCTATCTGCCATGAGGTCCTTACCAAAAGTGAAGCTTGGTACCATGCTCTTGGACACCGGTTCTATGAGCTCATTAAACCTCTACTATTTAGAGAACAATAATACAGAACCCAGCCTCAAGTATTTTGTTAAAGCAACTCAAAACATACTAAGACACAGACACAAAAGTATCCTGAAAAAAAATACTTAACTTAATTTTATATGATATACTTGATTTTTTTAAAAACATTAAAAAAAATTTTTTAGTTGTCAATGGATTTTTTACTTTATTTATTTATTTGTTTATTTATATGTGGTGCTAAGGATTGAACCCAGGGACTTACACATGCCAGGCAAGTGCTCTACCACTGAGCTACAACTCCAGCCCCAGATACACTTTTTTTTCAGTTGTTTATTAAAGTATCCCTGGACTATGGATTTCTATTTATTACTTTTACGCCAGATATACTTATTTTTTAAAATTATTTTATTCTCTTCACAACTACATTGATTTCAAGATCTACCAATATGCTATGACTTGTAATTTTAAAAACAAATTGGTTTAGGAGCATTACCATAAGGAAAAGCAGGCTGTGGAAAGCCGAATGTGTAAGGACTATCTATACTTTTAAAAGATACAGAAAGAAATAATGACTGCAAGCCAGATGTGTTGGTCCATGCCTATAATCCCACCTACTTGGAAGGCTGAGGCAAGAGGATCAAAAGTTCAAAGTCAGACAGGAAAACTTAGTAAGACACTATATCAAAAAAATAAAAAGGGCTGGGAATGTAGCTCAAAGATAGAGTAGCCCTGACTCAATTCCCAATACTGGGGGGGGAAAAATCAATAGGAATTTACCAAATTGGGTTAAAATGTTAGAAAAATTCAAAATATAACAAGACATGTTACTGTGGAGAAAAAAATCACCAATAGATATTACTAGAAAGTTTGATATTAGTTAAAAAAATAAAAAGCTTATATTCATAGTTCATCTGATATGTTGTAACAGATTTCAAATGGAGCAAAGTCACATTTCTTTAAAATGCTAATTTTAAAAAATTAAAAAGAGAATAAGTTTAACCCAGGAACGGCAAGAACTTGTATGACTATCAAATATCAGAAAAAAGGTGGACATGTTTGAATAAAACATTTTTCTAATGTTTAAATATATAAATATTCAAAAGAAAACAACAAACTAAAAAATACAAATGATCAATCCTTGGTTTAGGATGTAAATAAAGAAATTAAAAAATTTTTCAACTCCCCCTTGGAAAATGGTTGAAACTAAATGAGTAGACAGTGAATAATTTTAAAAAGAAAAAGAGCAGAGATTCTAAAAGCCTGAAAAATATTCATTAATGTAAAACATCTTTAAGCTTTTAATATACCTTTAAACTATCAAAAATATTAAAATAATAAAACCCATCACAACCAAATATGCTTATTGCTGAGGGCAATACAAAATGTTTTAATTTTTTTGAAATCACTTTTCCCAGCCTCCCATGCAGGAGGTCTTGTGGAGGGCTCTGGATTCTTTTCAGTTGGTTGGTCTTGGTTGGTTGTTTGGAGATGGGGTCTCCCTATGTTGTCCAGACTGGACTCAAACTCCTGGGCTCCAGTGATCTTCCTGCCTCAGCCTCCCAAATGCTGGGACTATCGGCACATACCACTACCTCTGAAATGAACATTTTTGGAGCACAATCTGGCAATATGTTATGAAGAGCTTTTTAACAATTGTTTGTGCCCTATAGGTAAAAACATTCTGGGTAATAAGCCATAAGGAAATAGTCCACATGAACAAAGTAATTTATGTAAAGCAATACAAACTACAGTAAAACAGAAAAACTGAAACCATATAAATGTTTACAAAAGGGATGGTTAAGCAATGGGTACACTATACAACAGGATAACTACAGCTGCTATGGAAAGTGATAAGTGAAATTACGTATGCAGAATAAGAGAGGAGAGCACATAGGAAATGTAGAACACACACAAAAAAAACATAGGAACAACTGGGTTAAGTATGTTCATGGACAAAGATATCTTTGAAAACATGGGGGATTTAGAGAGAGGTATATCATGTATGTGTTCTTTTCCTATTGAGGGTTTTTTTTTTTTTTTTTTTTTTTAAGTTCTGGCTATGGCCATGGGATGGCTCTTGGGCTTGTCATGAAACTGTTCAGGGGGAGATTTGGGGTTAAGGATCAAAGTTTTTCTTCCTGTGATCTCCAACTTTCTGGTGATGAGACCCCTTTTTAAATTTCAATTACAATTATGCAGACATTGTCATCCTAAGACAAAAATTGTATTCCCATAAACAGTGTTATTTTATAACCCCCACCTCTGCAGCTCTTCCTGGCAGTTGCAAAACAAGCAGACATTCCATCCCCCACCAACATTGGTCTATCACTCGGTATGTACTAGAGGCAACCAGTAGCCCTGCCTAGCATAGGAATCCCTCCTGGTTGAGAGCAAGATTCCACTGAGAAATCAAGTCATTTAATCACAAGCAGGGGAGAATTTTTGAATATCAGCTGAGCCGGGTGTCATGGCACACACCTATAATCTCAGTAACTCTGGAGGCTCAGACAGAAACACGGCAAATTTGAGGCAAATTTCAGGAATTTAGCGAGACCCTGTCTCAAAATAAAAAACAAAGGGCTCGGATGCAACTCAGTGGTAAATACCCTTATGTTCAATTCCGTACCTAAATAAATAGATATTAACTGAGATTCTGGGATGTCTTCCATACTCACTTGACTCTCTCAAAGCAGACAACCCCCAGTGCTTGGGGCAGATTTTACCTGAGCCCAATTATTCTGGACAACAAAAAGGAAATGCTTTTCTCCCTGGTACCAGAAGTCAAATGCAAGGGTCCTAAGGGTATCATGATCTAATGGCATCTGGAGTGCACTTACTTTCCACAGCACATGTGATGCTTATCGGGCATGCCCAACCCTAGCACGAGGACACAGTACTTCTGAGCCAAATATTTCTGTGCTGCTTCTAACTTACTTAAAACCAGCTCCATCTCTTTTTTCTCTACAAGGCCCCTAGAGGGAAGAAAAAGATAATATGGATTAATTTGAGTAAATGCCTATTAATTAGCATTTTAAAAGTCTGAATTATAAACTTTTTTGAAAGATATACTAGTGAGTCAACAGACCTGACTTACCAATTCATTTGTTTTATTTGAGCCATGACATAGGAAAATCCTTAAAGTCCCTTAAATCATTATTAATCACTAGAATCAGTAACTCAAAGTTTATGGTCAATTTTCACTTGTTTATAGATAGATTCTTTTTGCTATCTATGGAGCCTCAATTTTATATACAGCTAGTCCTAATATCTACAGAACAGCTCAACTAACAAGTGACCCATAACTGGTTGCTGAGGCAGCGGGCAGCTTTTCTTTCTACTGTGTTCTCAAAGCTGCTGTAGAGACTCCCTGCCACCTAAGCTTTCCCAGTTCCTGGTGTTTCTATTAATCTTGGGGGCTTCAAGTACAGCACTGGGCCACTCTCAGTTCTGAGTTTAGGTTAAAGAGGCATTTGTGGACAACTATTTTGGGAACTTGGGTGTCAATTATAATAACATTGCTTCCCTATGAAAACACAGCCCCAGCTCCAACTGAATTGCAAATGATCTTTGTAAAAGTCTTTTCTTAGGTTGCAACATGTCTGAATCCTAATTTTAATTTTTTTTTTTGCAGCACAATAGGGAACTATATTCTTGACAATACATTCCAGTGCACTGTTAGTCACTAGATACCAAATGAAATGCGCAGTACACAAAAACAAATTACTATCCCTTCTGAGGTTAACCACTACAATGACTAGATGAAGATATGCTGTGAGGGGAAATGGTGACTTTAAGGATAATATGGCTGTTTCAGAGCACAAAACATTATTACACATGATAAAAGGCATTTTATTCTAGTGGAAATCACTAGAATAAAATGAGTTTCTTGAATAGATAAAGTGGGCTCCAACTATTTAAATTTTGTTTTAAATTTTTAAGAGAGAGAGAATTTTTTAATATTTATTTTTCAGTTTTTCGGTGGATACATCTTTATTTTTATTTTTATGGGGTGCTGAGGATCGAATCCAGCGCCCGGTGCATGCCAGGAGAGCGTGTTATCACTTAAGCCACATTCGCAGCCCTAAATTTTATTTTTAATTTGTTTTAATTAGTTATATATGACAGTAGAATGTACTTTGATACATCATATATAATGGAGTATAATTTCTCATTCTTCTGATCGTACATGATGTAGAATCACACTGGTCATATAGTTATATACAAACATAGGGTAATAATGCCTGATTTGTTCTATTATCCTTTCTAACCCCATACCTGCTCCTCTCTCTTCACTCCCCTTTACCTAATCTAAAGTAGCTATATTCTTCTCTAGCTGCCCCCCATCATGGATTAGCATCCACATATCAGAGAAAGCATTTGGCTCTTTTTTTGGGACTAGCTTATTTTGCTTAGAATTAAGCTCCATCCATGTACCTGCAAATGCCATAATTTCATTCTTCATTAAGAATGAGTAATATTCCATTTTTTAAATCTATTCATCTGTTGAAGGGCATCTGGGTGGTTCCATAGTTTAGCTATTATGAATTGAGCTGCTATAAACATTGATGAGGCTTCATCACTATATAAGCTGATTTTAAGTCCTTTGGGTATAAACCAAGAAGTGGGATAGCTGGGTCAAATGGTGTTCAAGTTTTCTAAGGAATCTCCATACTGCTTTTCATAATTCTTGCACCAATCTGCATTCCCACCAGCAATGTATGAATGTATCTTTTTCCAGTAGGCTCCAATATTAAGTGTCCAAATGCTATGTAACCCAAACACACCCCTCCACATGAGCCCCAATGGCCACATCACAGCCTCTCTCCCTGCTTCCTGTACCTTCAACCTTCCTTTGTCAAAGTTGCCAGTAGCTTTTGCTATAATCCCAGCAGCTTGGGAAGCTTAGGCAGGAGGATCTCAGGTTCAAAGCTACTCTCAGCAATTTAGCAAGGCTGTGGGCAACCTTGTGAGACCCTGCCTCAAAATAAAAGGCTGGGGATTTGGTTCAGTGGGTAAGTACCCGTGGGTTCAATTCCTTGTACACAAAAAAAGAAAAAGAAAAATTCTATATCTGAAAAACCATTCCCTATAATGTTTCAGCCTTTTTACTTCATTCTGTAGCACTGCCTTAGATAGCCCTAAACACTAAATTAATAGTTCACCTGAAATAACCAGTATATTCTTTAAAAATGCCAGGGTGCAGCTTAATGGTAGAGCATTTGACTAGCATGGCCCTGGGTTCCATTCCCAGAACTATTAAAAAAAAAAAAAAGTAAATGACAAGAATGACAAATTTTGCTGAAATTGATGCTTCAGTAAGAGAAAAATCAGCATAATACTGTGAAATAAACATCTGAAAAGAATTTCAACTGGAGTGTGGTTGTGTACATCTGTAATCCCAGTGGCTCAGGAGGCAGAGGCAGGAGGATAGCGAGTTCAAAGCCAGCAAAAGCGAGGCATCAAGCAACTCAGTGAGACCCTTCTCTAAATAAAATATAAAAAAAGGTCGGGGATGTGGCTCAGTGGTCGAGTGCCCCTAAGTTCAATCCCCTATACTAAAAAAAAAAAAAAAAAAAAAAAAGGTTTAAAGAGCCACAGAAATGATCATATTAAACCTTTGAGATTTAACCCAGGCACCAAAATATGCAACCTTAACCACTGTAATAAATTACCCCTTAATAACTAAAGTCAAGTCATTTACTTAATGGAAAGTTATGCCACCATTAAAAAATCATAAAGGAGGCCATAACTTGAAAAATGTTTATGGTACAAGTGTTTATAAACTCAGGCAAAATTGTGTCTTGTTCAGAGCTATAAATCTTGATTCTGAATGGATGAACTCTGGAAACGGACCCATAGTTGATCAATAGAAGGTGCTGGGTGTGGTAAAGCACAGGCTTTTGAGTTAGACCTGGGTTCTAGCCTCTCTCTACTACTTAGTAGGTATGTCATTTCAACAAATTACTTCACCTCTCTGAGCCTTAATTTTTTCATCTTTAAATGGGGAAGAGCTTTCTTTTCTTGGAATTAGGGCTTTTAACCATCCAGTATCATCTAAATGCATCTCCCCCTGCCCTTGGCTACACAATTTACTTTGCTGTATTTTTAAATTTTTTTAAAATTTTAATTTGTTATATATGACAACCAAAGACATATGATTCATATAACCCATACACAGCACAATTTTTCATATCTCTGGTTGTACACAAAAGTAGAGTCACATCCTTCGTGTCTTCATACATGTACTTAGGGTAATGATGACCATCGCATTCCACCGTCTTTCCTACCCCTCTGCCCCCTCCCTTCCACACCCTCCCTTTTACCCCTTTGCCCTCTCTAGAGTTTATTTAATCCTCCCACCTCCCCCGCCCCAAAAAAATGCATCTTTGACATCTTTCTCCATTTCTTTCTGCCCTCCTCTCACAGGATGCAAGCTTTCTTCCCAAGTGCGACCACTAGGTTAAGACAAGACACTATCTCGTTTATTTCTGTGCAACACTGTGAATTAGGCACTATCATTATCCCTATGAAATCAATTTTTTTCTGTGCTGATATCACATTGCAATCTATGTTTAATTCTAAATAATAAGTAAATGGACTGATTACTGGAAAGCCTGAAAATGAAAGGTCATAATGCTTTTTTAGAATCAAACCCCAGAATCAATCATTTTAAGACCTATTTTGCTTTTGGTCATTTCTGTAATTGATTCCTTCTAAGAAACAGTCTTATATCTCCATGTTCTAAAGAGTTTTCATGCATTTTAAAAATAACTAAGGAATCTTTCTTCTCTGTTACCTGTTAATTAAGATATAAAATAAATTTCTTTGCTAGATTAGCAATAAGCCTCAAAATTAGAAAAGACCACACAAAATAAGCCAAAATAATACCTCCAAAGTCTAATAAGTTTCTACTTGGGAATAGTAAGAATCCTTGTACCTTTGAAGCTCACACTGGCTTTAGCCCTTTTGCTCGCTACCATAGAAACACTGCATGCTCTGGCTGTCTTACTGTGAAAGGTTGCCCTGAAACAACACCAGCATTGCACATTATGATAGCTTTATGGTAGCAGCAGTGTTTGAATTATTTATTTGGTCCTTTACAAAACTGCTATCCAGAAACTATTTCTCTATCCATAAAATGTTTTTCAAACTGCTTGATTATATACAGGAGTTTTGCATTTCAAAATACTCTGTAGCAAGTTAATGGCTCTATTCAACATTCCTAACAGCTAAGTCACTGGGTTGGTTCCACATGTACGAGGAGGGCAGCTGGGCACTTGGAAAGTTCCATGCTTGTGAAAGGTCATGGCCAAGTCTGCAAGGCATTGTTCTGCTGTGGACTCCAAGTTCCCAGAGCTTGCCCCTGGGTGAATATCTCTAAGCCACCTCTGTGTAAAGCAATTATGTTCTTTACAAGTAACCTAAGAAAGTTTGGGGTTTTTTTCCTGTGATGACATTTTGGCCAATTCTGTTATTTAAAAAAAAAAAAATCTTAGCTTTTTTATTAGATGCTTACAAACCCTTTAGCAAGAACTTTTATTAGCACAGAAAGCATAACAAAATAAATCTATTTCTGCACTACTGGATATGGTAGCTACTAACTACATGTGGCTGTTGAGCATTTAATGTGGCTAGTTTCAACTGAGATATATTGTAAGTATAAAAGACACCAGGCTTCGAAGACTTATTTCATAAAAAAAGTAAAATATCTCATTAATCACTCACTTCCTAGTATTGACTACTTGTTATAATAATATTTTCCAGTCATAGGGTTAAATAAAATAACTTTTAAAACTAATTTAACCTGCATCTTTTTAAAATATGGTTACTAAAATTTTTTAAATTACTAATGTGGCTTTCATTAAATCTCATTATTGGGTACTGTTATTCTTTATTAGTTGGAATATTTTGTTGTACGGAATACCCATTATTCAATGAGCTTTAAAAACAGGAAAACTTCTCCCATGTACACCCAAAAGATTTTTAAAATTCCATTATCTCTTCACCTTAGGTAAAAGTTACTTTTAAACTGGCACTTACAGAACTTACTTACACCATATAGCTTTCGGGCTTCTTTTCCAGCGAGTTTTTTTCCAAGTAATGAGATAAATAGTATAATAATGCCATGAGGAAATTGTCAAGATTCTTATTTCTATGAAGAAATTTAGAAAACAGAAAGAAAGAAATCAACACTAACCTATTTCAAATATGAGGTTTTTCATAAAAAATATGGGCATAGGACATGAGTAGAAATACATGTTATCATGCCTATCACACAACTAATTTACTTACCATTTAAGATTCTATTACACTACTGAAAGTTAAGAAATTCACTTTTTGTAAAAAAAAAAAAAAGATTTATTTTTGGAAAGTCAGACACTAAATTCTTTTTGTTTCTTTTGTACTGGGAATTGAACCCAGGGATGCTCTTCCATTCAGCTACATTCTCAGTCCTTTTTTTTTTATTTTTTATTTTGAGACAGGTCTCACTAATTTGCTGACACTGGCCTCAAACTTGCAATCCTCCTGCCTCCGCCTCCCAAGTCCCTGGGATTACAGGCTCCACTGTGCCTGACTACTAAATTCTTACAGTTGTGCTTATTAATTAAATTTTTAAGAAGTTCTTAATATACAAGTAATATATATCCATTGTTTAAAAAATGTACAGAAATTGGGGCTGGGGCTATAGCTCAGTGGTAGAGAGCCTGCCTCGCATGTGTGAGGCACTGGGTTCGATCCTTATCACCACATAAAAATAAATAAAGATATTGTGTCCAACTACAACTAAAATATTTTTTAAAAATGTACAGAAATATATAAAGTAAAATATTCTCTCTTCTATCCTACTCCCTGGTTGTGGCCACTATTAAGTCTTTGGAATGAATTCTTCCTAAACGTTCTAAAGCATAGGTGTTTACATATAACATCCTCCCCCACCAACATGTATACATATGTATAAATATATGCCTTAAAGTATTTTTTTTCTATAGATATGATTTATTGCCACTTGCTTTTGTCACTTAAATGTGTAGTGTGGACCTCTTTCTATAATGCTATGTATAGATGTCCCTTATTCTTTTAAACAGCTGAATATTCTCTCTTCAATTACTTAACTAGTCTTCTGTTGAAGGATATTGATGTCTTTTTAAAATATTATAGACAGAAGTGAAATTGTTAGAACACAGTACACAAGCATATTAAATTTTCATGTTTTGCTCTCCAAAAAGAATGCACTGATTTACAATGCTATTCTCATTTTTCAATTAGAAGTTATTGTTTTCTTTATATTTTTATCAGATTTTACCTTCTTTCTAGCCCCCAAAGGACATTCTTACTCTGACATGCTTTCTTTTAACTGCACCTTTAGAGCAGAATGAAGGTGACTATTACAGATTTTTTTGTCAAGATATTAATAACTACTTATCTAACTTTGGGTTTCCCCAGAAAAAGATCCTGAAACAAGGAACTGAGAGTAAGCAGATGATGTGGGATGTGATCTTAGGAAACATCCTATGGAGAGTGGAAATGGAATAGGAACAGGAAGGAAGCCAGTGAATGGGGTGCTATCACCGTGAACTAGTATAATTCAGTTCTGCAGGGGCTCTGGGAGGTTGTATAGAAAATATCATGTAGAAAACAACTCTAAGGAGTTGTCCTGCTTGCCAAGGTCAGTGCTCAGGCCAAGTGGGCCCCTGCAGTGGAGCAAAACCTGAGGGCAGAGTCTCAGGTATTCATCACAAGCAACCTGCACTGGAAATCTGAGGGGATGTAGGAGAAGTGCCTATAGCATTGGGTGCCCAACTCTAATAGACCAGTCATATGTGCAGATGCCAAGAGAAGCCCAGGCACAGACGGCCATAGAAAGGAGACACTATTCTTAATTTTGTAGCTAAGGGAACTGATGCTTAGAAAAATCAAGAAACGGGGCTGGGGATGTGGCTCAAGTGGTAGCGCGCTTGCCTGGCATGCGTGCGGCCTGGGTTCGATCCTCAGCACCACATACAAAGATGTTATGTCCGCCAAAGACTAAAAAATAAATATTAAAAAAATACTCTCTTTCTCTCTCTCTCTAAAAAAAAAAAAAAAAAAAGAAAAATCAAGAAACATTCTACAGTAAATGGGTACATTCTGTGAATGGTATTATAAATATAGTGCAGTCTGCATGGAACTCTGGGAACATGACTCTGTACTCCTTGCCCTGGGACTTTGTTGGGGTTTCCTGTGGGCTCCTGTGACTTTTGGATTCCTCTGCCAGACTTTTTGATTTCAGTCTTTGTGACTGAGTGATGAGTTGATGGTTTACATAGAACCTGCTTCCTGCTGTTTCTCTAAAGATCAGATCTATCAGCATTTATCAGATGAAATTACTGCAAAGTAAAGGGGAAAAGACTTACAATGTCTTGCAAGCATTACACACCTCATAAACGTTGTAAAAGAACAGATCTTCTGCATCTCAGTATCTTGTAGCAAAAGCAAAGCAACAACTGAAAGGAGAGAAGATGGTAATTGAAGGAGAGACAAAGTGCTGCCTTAGAGGTTCATACCAGGTAGTGTGTAAGGAGGAGGGAACAGCTACTCACATTTAACATCATCCAGTGTAACGTTGCCCTGCTGACCTCGTTTCTCTAAGGCTTTCGCTGACTTATCCTCTCTTGAAGAGAGCCTTTTATCTGTCAACCTGTTTTGGAACAACAGCATGTAGTAGTGTTTTGTTTTTTTTTTTTGTTTGTTTGTTTTTTGGTACCAGGGATTGAACCCAAGGGCATTTAACCACTTAGCCATATCCTCAGCCTTTTTTATTTTGAAACAGGGTCTCACTAAGTTGCTAAGGCTGGCCTTCAACTTGCAATCCTCTTACCTCAGCTCTTGAGCCACTGGGATTACAACTGTGCACCACCATGCCCAGCCCCTAGTGTTTTAAAAGGTTTTAGTTGTATCTACTCTATCTTGTAGTGTGTGAATCATTTACTATAAAGTAAGGAGATCCTCAGAGTTATGCATGGGTTTCATTTAATGAAATATCATTTGGGGATGTATTTTATTAAACATTATATTTATTATGCTAGATATAAAAGGAATGCACACTGTCTGATATAAAATGTACACATAGGGCTGGAGATGTGATGCAGTGGTAGAGTTAGTTGCCCAGCATGTGCAAGGCCCTGTTCAACCCCTAATATCATATGTACAGTACACGCACACACACACATATATTCCATCCAAAAGAGATCATTTCAATCATCTATTTCTGGATAGTTACAATATTCAGATTAAAAGAAAACTAAAAAGTTGAAATGTACTAACAGCCAAGTTATCACAGATACATTTATAGGGATGATTTGTAACTCCCACTATAATTTTGAGGTAGTGCCTCATTTTTCCTTTATTGGTACTGCATTTCAGCCTGAGATAATGGAACTTAGAGTTTGTAAAGACTTAAGTGATTCCACTGAGAGGCACCATTGGCAGAACCGGCATGGATGAGAAGTGAAACCACCTTTCTGAAGCGGGGCCATCAGTTTCAGCAAAGTGAACGGCTTTGCCTTTCTTTCCTTTTTCCTTGAGTTCTACTGAAGATATAAAACTGCAATAGAAATGAGATGATTAGGAACTTGAGTTTTCCCAGGGAAAAAACTAATCACATCATGATCATAACTCATACAACCTTAGGATGGCATATATTATGAGCAGAGGCCAAATATTTTTGGGCACAACAGTGTTCCATTTATGAATTTATACACAGAATGATTAAATCTTCAGATTTTACATTAGGCTCTCAGCCTCAGCAGCCTCCACTATACTACCATACACAAAAATTTCTATCTAAAAATCTTGTAGTAACTTCTCAAGAAGCAGAAACCTCACTAAGTTTGCAGGGATTTTAAAAATTTATCGAGTACTTGTTATGGGCCAGATGCTTTTAGGAAAAATCTTATTTATTTATTTATTTTTGGTACTGGAGATTGAACCACTGAGCTACATCCCCAGTCCTTTTTATTTTTAATTTTGAGGTCTTGCTAAGTTGCTTAGGACCTTGTTAAGTTGCTTTGCTGGCTTTGAACTTGATCCTATTGCCACAGCCTCCCTAGTCGCTGGGATTACAGGCATGTGCCCATGCCAGGCAGCACAATCTCATTTAATCCTCATAGCAACTCTATGAGAAAAATAATATTAACACCATTTTTATATCTGGGAAAAACTGAAGCTTAGAAAGAGATTAAGTAACTTGATTGAGATCACATAATAAATGGCAAAGCCAGGATGGGCACCCAGGTTCTCTAGCCACAGAGCTATGGGCATAGCCACCAGGCAATCCTGCCCCCAAGAAGTCATCTTGGTAATTTTGAACCCCTCTCAAGAACTTGCCTGTCTCCAGGAAGTTTTCAGAACCCTTTACTTGACTCAGGATTTCCTTACAGGCAGTATAAGACTTATTTGGCAGTAATGGATCTAATTAACAAGAGACCTCAAAAAACAACAAGTTTATACTGAGGCCCCTGAGACTCTTGCTGACAGTGAACATGAGATGGTATCTGATTATAGCCACGCTCTCAGAATATCAGCAAATGCTAACAGGAAAATAGAAGTCTTTCAAAGATCAGTAGGATATGGTTCCTACCTTAGAGAGAATACATTTTCCACAACTGTGGTGTTTGCTACATACATTGGTTTGGTGGCCCAGTGTGGGTTATGAATTGCTTTTCTGCTTGGAAACAATACGGCATTGATAACCCAACCAGTAGCTTTATCTCTGCCCAAAGTTGTAAGTGCCTCTGTTAAGCTGAAATGTAGATAGAGTAATGGAAGTACTTTCTCTCCAGTTTTAGTCATTCTCTAAAGATGAATATCGATCATATAGATCCTTATTGCCTCCTTATAAAATAATTTTGGAGGAATACCTCCCCAGCAGCTTTGGCCAACCTCCTAATGTCCTGTTGTATCATATGTCAGCTCCAAAAAGTGAGTACATGATTTCACCTCAAGAGAATGGATTACTTGTATTTTTCCACCTTTCTTTTCCTTTCCTTTTTGAAGACACTGGCACCATGCTGGCCAATGGATGATTTCCATGCTTTTCATTCTTTCTGATGTTCCTCTTATCATTGGTCTCCAAGGATTGGGATCATGGGGGAGGGTGTACTGAGTTATTAGGGTGGGGGAAAGGCAAGAAAAATAAATAAATTTATGAATACCAACTGTTAATGGTGGCTACTCCAATGAGGGGTGGAGGGCTGGGACAGACACGAGATAGTGGTAAAGAAATCTGTCTTCCACATCTGTATGCTTCTGCATTATTTGAATTGTTTAATAATAAGAAGGTATGTTTATTACCTGTATAACTAAATCTTTCATCCCCTCTACATGCTTACTGACTCACCTACTGTCCTAATCTCTCTATTCTGTTAGAATTCATGGTCCTACCCCCTCCCTCTAAGATTATCCACCTAATTGGAATCTTGCTCCTCAGTGCTCCCACAGGAGGGGCTTTCTAGAGCAGAAATGTAGCTCATGTACTCAGTAAGGGTTCCTGGACAGGCCTGCCACCTCTGCAGCTTCTACTCCGACCACTGCCCACTCAGATATGTTCAGACTTTAATAAGAAATCAGCACCTATATTTCCACTGAACCCAAACACTAACTCTGGCCATAAAATATACAAAGGTCTATTTTCCTCCACCTTAGTACTGTCCCTAATAGCAGGACACTTAAGGTAACCTAAGGTTTGCCAAACTGAGTTACTTAAACATGAAACAGCTTCATCATATTCCTTTCTACATCTCCTCAAACTGTCCCAGAATGTATGTGTGTAGGCCACATAATACTTGGGGTATTTAATTTTTTTTAATTGAGTTGTAACTTATAAGTACTAAAGCAAATAAATCCTAAGTATAAAGCGTGATCAAGTTTTTAATATGTATATACCCACGTAACTACCACCAACACATAAAAACCATTTCCAGTACATGGGCAGGTTCCCCTGTACTGTCCCCCACTATGTGCCAGTTGATAATACCCCTAAAGGTAACTGCTATTTTTTACTTCTAACTTGGCAATTCCTTTTGTTTTAAAAAATTTTTACACACATATAACCATTCATTCAACCATTTACTTTTTTGTTGGGGGGCTTTGGTGTTTGGGGGGGAATTTATTTATTTTTGGTACTGGGGATTGAACCCAGGGGCATTTAACTACTGAGTTGCATCCCCAGCCCTTTTTCATTTTGAGACAGGGTCTAGCTAAGATGCTGAGGCTGGCCTAGAACTGGCTTGAGGCTCCTGCCTCAGCCTCCCAAATTACTGGGATTATAGGCATGTCCCACTGTGCCCAGCAGTATTTACACTTTGTATCTAGCCTTTTTGGGACAATATTATACTATGTGACTTAGATATTATTTTTAATACATTTAATCAACATATAGTAACTGGGGTACAGTGTGATATTTCAATACATTTATATAATATCATGATCAAATCAGGGTAACTGGTGTATCTATCACCTTAAACAATTATTACTTCTTTGTGTTGGGTACAATTATAAACCTCTCTAGATTTTTTAAAATAGACAATTAATTACAACCAATATTTTAAGTCATACCATCTCTAAAACTAGGGGAAATCAAATCAAGTCATATTTTAATAACAATTTGGTAACAAAAGAAACTTTAGCTTATGAATATGAATATTTTATAAATATGAAAAACTATGAAACTGATTATCTGTAAGTTTACTAGTAGGCTCAAATATGAAATAGTGCTACCTGGATTAGCACCGAAGATTAGTTTGAAAAGTACTGCTAACTGGGCTGGGGTTGTAGCTCAGCAGTAGAGTGCTCACCTAGCATGTGTGAGGCCCTGGGTTCGATCCTCAGCACCACATAATAATAAATAAATAAAGGTATGATGTCCAACTACAACTAAAAAGAGTAAATATTTTTTAAAAATACTGCCAATTAACTTCATTTATACAGAAGTTCAGTGAGTATGGTACAATTTTCATTAGAGAAGAGGGCTAAGATGGCCTTTATTTATATTTATTTTATTTTTCATTATTGAAGATCAAACCCAGGAATTCACATGTGCTAGACAAGCCCTCTACCACTGAGTTACATCTCCTTACAGCCCTTTTGTAATTTATATCTTACAAAAGGGCTGTCCCTATCTATTCTTCATCATGTTCCTTTCTACACCTCCTCAAACTGTCCCAGAATGTATGTGTGTAGGCCACATAATTTTTTAAATTTTGAGAAAAGTTCTTGCTAAATTGCCCAGGCTGGCCTCAAATCTGGGATTTTCCTGCCTCAGCCTCCTGAAGCACTATGTCACTACCTAAGATAGTCCTTAAATATACATGAAGAGGGCTGGGGATGTAGTTCAATGTAGAGTACCTGCCTAGCATGCTGGGTTTGATCCCCAGCACCTATATATGTCTATATCTACATATAGATACATAGAGATATACATATGGTATGAAGAATAGATATGTATATCTGTATGTATCTATATGTAGATGCAGGCATATATAAGAAACTTTTAGACCCACATTCTATTTTGATTCCTGTGACTAGTCTTTCATTTAATAACCACAGCTGTCTGTCTCACAGTCACCAAGTGTAATGCTTTAGAAGCTGCCAAACAGAATCTTCTATGACATTTCTGAGAAAAAAAAAAAAGCAAAACTAAAATTACTACTTTGAACATAAAAGATTCCTTAATCCTGGAACAAATATATTCTATGAAACTTGATTTCAATGCTAATAAAATGTGAAGCCTTTTAATTATTTGTTTGACCTCCATGTCATTACATTTATAATGTAACTATATATACTTAGCAAAGTTCTTCCTGGCCTCCAGCCCCATTTGTCCAACAGCTGAAGAGTCATATCCATGTGAACATGTCATAGCAAACTCAAACACACATTTGTGTCTTTTAATCTGTATTTGAGTGAAGGGCAAGCCTAGCCATTCACTTTCTCCACTCAGACACCTGGGAGTCAATAAAGACCCCTACTTCTCCCTCTCCTTTTATATCCAGCCACTTGTATTCTATCAATTTTATCCAAACATTCTGTCAATTCCACCTCTTAAATATTTCTTTGTCCTTCACCCTTCTGTTTTTAACTGCATGGAGTTAATTCTGCTACTTACTATAACTATCTCTAATCCTGCACAAGGGTTTTGGCATCAGACTAATTTTGGTTCAAACTATCAGTTGTGCTACTCAATGTCTATATGACTTTGCTTAACCTCACTGACCCTCTGTTTCTTCACCAATAAAATGAGAATATTTTTTAAAAATTTTAAAAATATTTATTTTTTAGTTGTAGTTGTTTGGACACAATTCCTTTATTTATTTTTATGTGGTGCTGAGGATGGAATCCAGGGCCTTGCATGTGTAGGCAAGCACTCTACTGCTGAGCCACAACCCCAGTCCCCATAAAATGAGAATATTAATGCTCACTTCATATAGCTATTTATAAGAATTAGAAAAATATGCACTAGATACACAAGTAGTGGCTAGTATTATCAGTTTAGTTATATAGTTTTAGAATCAGTATTTATTTTTTCCATTGATAGCAGGGTACTTAACCACTGAGAAACATCCCCAGCCCTTTTTTGTATTTTAATTTGAGACAGGGTCTCACTGAGTTGCTTAGTGCCTTGTTAAATTGCTGAGGCTGGCTTTGAACTCCTGATCCTCCTACCCGAGCTTCCTGAGCCACTGGGATTACAGATGTGTGCCACCACTCCCAGCTAGATTCAGGATTTTAGATTAGTTTTTCTAATCTAATTATATTTCCTTATAAAATGTACCATCATTGCAGGAGGTGTAATATGATCCCACTCATGTAAAACTATTTCTATAACTTACAAAGGCAACTTTACACAGTATTAAGAATATGGACTCTGAAGCCAAACATGCATACATTTAAATCTTCTTAGTCACTTATGAGCTATGCTATTGGACCAAGTTACTTAATTTTCAAATCACTTAGCCCTTTGAAATCTCAGTTTCTTTATCTGTAAACTGGATAGCAGCTGTTTCAAAGGGTTTGTAGACTGATTAGTAGAAAGGCTGGTTCATGGGAAGCAGCTGGTAAGGGTTAATTAACAGAAAGTGATGTCTGCCAGGCTGTTCAGTAAAATGATAATCTCCAGATAGTTGGACTTCACCAGATATTTATTTTATTCTCTATACTTTTTTTTCAATACAAATTGTAATGTTACATATTTGAAATTGTGGTCAAAAGAATGAGATAGAATTAGGCAATAATTCCAAATAGTAATATAAAATATCCTTTTTGTAGAATAATGCTAAATAACACTATAAAGGGAAAACACTGGTTAAATATTTATTTTTCTAGCAGTAGGGAAGATATATATTCCTGTGTATTTCTTAGCTTCCAGAATCTCTATACTTTTCTTCATTGCTTATTGCTTATTTTTTATCTCACACATATGTAATTTTATAAAACTGCTAATAGTTTTATTAAAATTTACCTTCTGAATTCAAGAGTTTTGGTTTCATCTTTCCAGTACCACATCCCTAACTGTAATCCTGATTGCTGCAAAATGAAATGATTGAAGCAAAATTAAAAGTTCAATTTTCAATCCACGTGTTACATAAACCTTTAATAACTCACACGTCTTTTTTTAACTCTAGTCAGTAAAGATGTAGAATCTTAAAAGTGTATTTTTAACTTATCCTTTTTGATTGCTTTTTGGTTTGGTTTCAGTAGGAAGGGAGGGAGGGAGGGAAGAAAGCAGGAAGAGGAAGGAAGGGACAGCTCAGGTAAGGAAAGGGAGGAAGAAAGAAAATTTAAACTGCACATAACTCAAGATTCATCGGACAAAAATATTTGGGATAAAATAAATTGAAGCCGAGCATAACCACAACCTTTGACCTGATTTGGACACAAAACAGCAGCCTGCTCCAAACCCTTCGCCCTCCGTTCCGAGGCAATCGCCAAACCCTTTCAGGTAGTGGTAGAGAGCAACCCACCAGCCCTTCCTTGCCCCGGGTCCTATCCAGAACAGGGCTGCTTCTCTGCCCCCACCCCCGACGCTCCCCAGCTGTTGGGCTACTTTGCAACCCTCCAATCAGAGGTGGTGAGGTGGGCTTTCACGAGCATCTAAACATCTGCGAGTGGAGCCAGAATTCAATTCCTACCGACTGCTCAATGTACCTCTCTAGGTCTGTTTTTGTGGGCAAACATGCTGGTATGTTTTTGAGAACTACCGGTCCCGGAGGAAGGCGGCGACCCGCCTGTGGAGGAGGTCACGGAGCGCAGCAAAGGACGAGGGCGTGCGGGTGCCGGTAGGTTGTTGTCCCGGGCACCCGCCGAGCCTGCGACCGTCGCCCGCGGCGCCGATTGCCGATCCGGGAGAGCAGGGCCGCCTTCACCAGCCCCCGGAGAGGGGAGGACACAGGCGGTTTGTACGTCCTGCCGGGAAGGGGCCTGCTTGTCCCACCGCTTCCTCTTAGACTCGGGCAGCCGGTACATGGCTGCACCCTGGCCGCCTCACAGCGTCGCCCAGGCCACCGGACGCGGGCGCTGGCTCACCGGACGCGGGGCGGGGTCGGGGGCTGCTTCCGCCGCGTGTCGGCGGGACTCGCGCTTCTCTCCAGGTCCCTAAAGCCCCACCCAGTGCCCCGTTAGCATGTCTGACTCAGTAGTAAAGCTGCGCAGGACTTGAGGGCATTCCCTCCGTGATAGTACACTTCTGCGTTGTTTCAAAGCAGCAACTATATTCCCTCCTATAGGGAAGAACTGTCTGTTCCCACCTTTCTACATTAAGTGGGTTGGACCTACGTTGATTTTGAGGTGTTGCAGGGGAAGAAGCAGTGTGGCCTAGTGAATGAGATACCAGAGGAGATTTTCAGAACATTTCTGCCTCTTCACCAGTTGTGGAACCTAGGGTAAAACAGCTCCCATCCTGCTTCTGAAAATACCCAAATCAGGAGTTATGAAGATTTTCATAGTTGTGTGTTTGTAAAGCACCAGCCTTAATAAGTACTCAAAATTAGTGTTGCTCAACTCAGAAAACGTGCTCGGTGTCAATGTGTAATTAAGTTGCTATTTTTACATATATTTTTCATTTTTCAAATCACATATCTTGTAATTTCCTTTTGCAATTGAGTTGGTATGCAGATTTTGGTTGATATTTTCCCCTTCCAACACAGAAGCAAGCAATGCAACATGATTAGGAATATTGAATAGTTTGCTTTTGTATCCCCATAGTTTAAATGGCATAAAAGATACTCAGTAGCTTAGGGATTTTTATGCTCCCATAAACTTTAAAATTGTGGCTAGAGATACTCTGCTGATTCCGACCCCTACCCTCCCATCTCACTACTTGGTGACAATTACTGATTATATCAGGATAAACTATAAAATAGTAATCATCTAGATCCATTCTGGTAGCTGTTCAGGTTGGCTCGATATATGGAAACCCATCTATACATTGGCAGTGCTGTTTTGAGACTAAGGATAGGCTTGCTTACTACCAGATGACTACCTTGAAAGGACAAGAAAAATATTCCAGATGCTAAAAGTCTTTTTTTCAAACAATGTATATAACTTGAGGTGGGGAAAACAGGGAGAAAAAAATGAAGAAAAGCTCCCCGGAAAGTCTAAGAAATCTGGATGGAATCTGGATGGAATTCAGTCATTTCATAATCATACTCAGAGTGTGGTCATTAAACTCTTCAAATTGCTCCCCCAAATGTGTGAAGTTTTAATGAAAAACCAAAGATCTTATATAACATACCATAATGTAACTCAGGCAGTGTAATATACAAAACTAAGGTAAAAAATGTTATTGACAGAGAATAAAATTATGGTATTTTCAGGTAAATGGGTAGAGTTGGAGAATATCATGCTAAGCAAAGTAAGCCAATCCCCCCAAAACAAAGACAGAATGGTCTCTCTGATAAGTAGATGGTGATCCATAATGGGGAGGGGGGAGGCATGGGGAAAATGGACGAACTTTGATTGGGCAAAGGGGAGGGAGGGTAGGAAGGGTGCATGCGGGCAGGAAAGAGGGTAGAATGAGATGGTCGTCATTACCCTAGGTACATTTTGACTGCACATATGGTGTAATGCTACATCATGTACAACCAGAGAAATGAAAAGTTGTGCTGCAATTGTGTACAATGAATCAAAATGCATTCTGTTGTCATATATACCAAATTAAGATAAATTAACAAAAAAAGAAAAATTATTTCCAGTACAAAAGGCATTTAAATAAATCTATACATAATTTGAATGCTAAAAAATAAACTCAAAATATCTACAAAAGTTATTTCACATGTTCTAGAAGAACAATGTTTAAAGAGAAACTTCAGTAACTCTGATGGACCATCTTAGAATTCTCTACCACTTTACCTAAGAATTCTTTTTAGGTTTTTATTTTTAAAATAGCACTAGAAATTTACAACCTACACTAGAAATGTATTTATTTAAAGAAAAACAATTTGTGACCTTTAAAGTAGGAATATAAAGATGACTTATAAATAGCTAATAATTCCAAGTGCCCTAACAAGACTTTTTTTTTTTTTTTGCCTAATTAAGGGAAAAAAGTTATACTCCTCAAAGTATAACTAAGAGCATATAACACAGAAGTAAGCTGTTGGTCTCAAACTTTAGGCTCAAGATATTAACTGAATACAGTGTATGCTTATACTATGAAAAAGTCATAAGGGAAGACTTACATATAATTCTACCTTAAAAATTAATTTTCCATAAAAGAAAATGGCAATACCAAATTCTGAATAACACCACTTTGGGTTTCTTATTTCCCTACCCATCAATTCACAAACAACCTGATCTACAATGAAAGGGGTCAAGGAAAGGGCCTATGACTTCTTGATTTGTTCTAAGGGAAATATAACATTAAGTATCACACTATACAATTTTAAAAATGCTAAACCCCTAAAATATTTCCATTCCAAGAGTCATATCAAAAATAAAAACTGGGGGCTAGGGCTGAGGCTCAGCAGTAGAGCACTTGTCTAGTATGTGCAAGGCCTTGGGTTAAAATAAAGATATTGTATCTACAACTAAAAAAAAATATTTAAAAAAATAAAAACTGGTCTGGAGTTGTATGGTGCAGTGGTAGAGCACTTGCCTAACACGTGTGAGGCACTAGTTTCAATTCTTAGCACCACATAAAAAAATATATTGTGTCCATCTACAACTAAAAATATTTTTTAAAAAACTGCACTCTTTCTGAAGATCAAAATTTTCTCCAAGGAACAAAATTCTGCCTCTAATTTCTAATTCTGTAATTCAAAACAGTTTACTCACATATTATAAGCTATAAATAAATTCTATTAGCAATTGTCTTGTGGCATATGATTTTTAAAAAAAAATTCTAGTATTCAAAAATCAAGGGAATATGAGTCTCAACAATTTTTTTTTTTTTTTTGTACTGGGGATTGAACTCTTGGGTACTCTTGAGTACCACTGAACCACATCCCCAGCCCTATTTTGTATTTTATTTAGAGACATGTCCTCACTGAATTGCTTCGTGCCTTGCCTTTTGCTGAGGCTGGCTTTAAATTTACCATCCTCCTGTCTCAGCCTCCCAGCCATTGGGATGACGGGCATGTGCCACCAAGCCCACCTCTCAACACAATTTTTATAAACTATATTCAATTTAAAGTAGCAATTTCTTATAGGCCCCATTTAGCTTCATAAAAAGACTTTTGATTTCATCCAGAGAGAGCCACTGTATTCCTGGTTAATACATAATACCAATAATTAAATTATCATTTAAAATCTCTGACATACTGAATAGGTGGTGTATTAAATATCCTATTTATGCATGTAAGTTTAAAGATGTCAATAGCATTAGTATCTCCTAATGTACAAGTTTTAATGCCTTTCCATTGACTAGTTACTGTACAAAGTGAGATTGTTTTTGAAATTTCACACATCTCAAATTCTGTAAATAATCTGTTGTGTCTCATTGTAACAGATGTCTAGATTTATCACCTTAAAACAGGGACAATCTTTAATCATACATTCAGATAAGAATGTAAGTGGGGGCTGGGGATGTGGCTCAAGCGGTAGCACGCTCGCCTGGCATGCGTGCGGCCCAGGTTCGATCCTCAGCACCACATACCAACAAAGATGTTGTGTCCGCCGAGAACTAAAAAAAAATAAATATTAAAAATTCTCTCTCTCTCTCTCTCTCTCTCTCTCTCTCCTCTCTCACTCTCTTTAAAAAAAAAAAAAGAATGTAAGTGCCTGGAGAAATATATCTTTCCAATCTCTTAGCATCTATATATAGTACATTTGCTTTAATCCTGATCAGTAGTCTCTACTGTAATTTACTACTTTTGAGTTCAAGTGATGTTAATGATTCCTTAAACTGTAATTTAGTCCTATCCTAACTTCAAGTACTTTTTCCACTGTTATTTGACTATGGCTGACCTTATATCTTCTAAGGAGTTCCCAAGAGTTCTTGGGTTACCAGTTTCAACTAACTCCTGGGAAACACTAAATGGCCACTTTGGTGCCTTTATCTTAGTAATATTTGAATTCAGGTAAATTTGAGAAGAATTAAATTTAAAAACACTCAAGGCAGCTAAAAGTTGTATAAATTACTTTTTAAAACAACAGAAAATAAAGCATCTAATACATTAAGGTTAGGACAATAGCTGGTTGCAGGAGGCCAGGCCATATGATCAAGGACTACCAAAGGTCAGTTTAAGACTTTAGAAACTAATTCCTATGATGAGGTTTAAAATAGTCATACTAATACCAAATTGCATTAAAGATATTATTTTTTGAAGTCAGAATAAAAGATCAACACTTTCAGCAAAGAACTGGAAAAGGGCAATAGTATGAGTATTAACTTGGTAAAACTCACGTAAAAAAGTCATTTTAGGGCTGGGGATATAGCTCAATTGGTAGAGTGCTTGCCTTGCATGCACAAGATCCTGGGTTCAATCCCCAACACCACACACACACACACACAAAAGTCACTTTAAAGCCACTGTTCACCTGATTCTGTCAGTACTATTTTGTCAAACATTTATGTGATGCTGTGTGTAGACAAAGAAACACCCATTGCCAAAAACTTTCCACCACTATAACACTAACATTAATAAACCCAAGTTACCATCAGCTTTTCTAATAATCACCTTTAAATTTCTAAAGAAGTATTCTGAAGTAATTTCACAATTGCCTATTTATCTTCTTCTCTCTCCCCTGGCCCAAGTGAGATTAAAGTAAAAATTATCTGCATGTAAGGGTCAACTATTGTGTGAGAAGCCCTAAATTATTACTCATACTATTATTCCAAAAATTAATCTCTTCATGGCCCCAAAGGGTCTGCTGCTAGATTGAAAATAAAGTTTTTATAATTTATATAATTTATAATCCAATTATCTTTGAACAACATGAGGAAAATCTTTTCACTTGGAAAGAGATAAAAGGACATTTATACAGTGAAGACATTGGGTTAAAACTATGAATTTTTTCCAATAGGGTTTACTGAATTTCTCCTAAATTCCCTTTAAAGGAAATGAGAATAAAGCAGAAGTGTCATTCCATTTAAAAAAAATAATAAAAATCACCTTCTCCCAAGGATGTGGATTTCCAAAGGGTTTGAAATATTCTATTTGTAACAATCTCAAATCAGATAAATGGTCTCATGTTGTATATTAACAATATACAGTATTATCTTGTAGTTTGCCTTTTAAAAAAGAAGTTTATGGGTTGAGGCTGTGGCTTGGAGGTAGAGTGCTCGCCTACCATGTGTGAGGCACTGGGTTTGATCCCCAGCACCACATACAAATAAAATATATTGTGTCCACCTATAACTAAAAAATAAATATTAAAAAAGAAGTTTATTATAGTGATTTGTGAGGCAAGTACTGCAAAAACATTATGAGCTTCAAATGGGAGAGGGGCCTATATATCATCTTTCCCTATCTCCCAATAGTTACAACTGCTGGAAACATGTTCTTATATAATTTTCCAGAAGTTGAGCTGTTTTGCTAGAAAATTAAAGTTAAAACAAATTTGACTTGATTTGTACTTAATGTTAAGTCACTTTTAAACTTTAAAGCAGGCAAGCTTTAAAGTGATTTACAGGCACCTGTATGTCACAAAATACAACTTTATTCTATACTACCTTTTGACTATTACGAGAAGATAACTTCTGCCTCCACTAGGTTAAAAAAAATCAATAATTTTTATACTTAACCCCAAAATATAGCTTGTATTTTCCTTGAATAGTCAAGTGGATTTTCAGTAGAACACTTAAACCAGGTCTTAGGAGCCTGGGTATACTAGAAGACCCCAGTCAGGTTAAAAAGGGAGAAGAAAAGTTTACCCAGATTCTTCTCCCCTTAAGTTGTTGATAATTCAAGGCTGGAACTTCATCTGAGAATTAGAGAAGATTGGATTAGATAAATTTCACATCACACTAACATTTTAAAAACTAACATGAATAAAACATGGGAAGGAGGTAAAATTGAAAAACTCCAAGACAATAAGTTTGAGATCAATTTCAGCTTTACTTGAAATTTGCATTTATTTGCAAAATATACCTGTCCTTAAGATCACTGTGATGCTTAGTCTTAAAGTAGTACATAAAAATAAACAATTTTAAGCATTTATGTATTTTGTTACTAAGCTTCCATAGGACAGGTATGCAAAGGCCAGGTTTCCCATCTCAAACAAATCTCCATGCACAAACTAAAGTAAACCAAAAAATGCTCAAATCAGCAATGACACAAATGCATTAAAGAGAAACTGCAAATCTTTTTTTCCTCAAAATTAAACTTCAGAACTAACCTTTAATAGTTAAACTAAGTTGTTGTACCTTTCCTTTCATATGCATACACCAGGCTAAAGACTTTCAACAATAGATTTCATACTTGGCACAAGGACATTTCAAAGAAACCAAAACAAAAGGGGGAAAAAAAGAGAAAGGAAAAGAGATTTACGCTGATTTAAGTGCAAGCCTTAGTCCACTTCCTCAATAGTAGGTCCCCCGGACGCTCCAGAACCGCCGCCAGGACCTCCTTGGTAAAGTTTGCTGATGATGGGGTTGCACACTCTTTCAAGCTCTTTCTGCTTGTGTTCATACTCGTCTTTTTCTGCCATCTGGTTTCGGTCAAGCCAGTTGATCACCTCCTGACACTTGTCGAGGATCTTGTTTTTGTCCTGCTCGCTAATCTTGCCTCTCAGTTTCTCGTCTTCCACCGTCTGCTTGATGTTGTAGGTATAGGACTCCACCGCATTTTTGGCTGCGACCCGGTCGCGATTAGCTTCATCTTCCGACTTGTACCGCTCCGCCTCTTGAACCATCCGGTCAATGTCATCCTTGCTCAGACGACCCTTGTCGTTGGTAATGGTGATTTTGTTTTCCTTACCAGTGCTCTTGTCAGCAGCGGTGACGTTGAGGATGCCGTTGGCATCAATGTCGAAGGTGACCTCGATCTGGGGGACCCCACGGGGTGCTGGGGGAATCCCAGTCAGGTCGAACTTGCCTAGCAGGTTGTTGTCCTTGGTCATGGCCCGTTCGCCTTCGTACACTTGCACCAGCACGCTGCTCTGGTTGTCTGAGTAGGTGGTGAAGGTCTGCGTCTGCTTGGTGGGAATCGTGGTGTTCCTCTTGATGAGTGGGGTCATGACGCCGCCAGCCGTCTCGATGCCCAACGACAACGGAGTCACGTCTAGTAGTAGCAGGTCCTGCACGTTCTCCGACTTGTCTCCGATGAGGATGGCCGCCTGCACTGCGGCGCCGTAGGCCACCGCCTCGTCGGGGTTGATGCTCTTGTTCAACTCTTTCCCATTGAAGAAATCTTGCAGCAGCTTCTGGATCTTGGGGATACGGGTAGAACCACCCACCAGCACAATCTCCTGGATCTGGCCCTTGTCCAGTTTGGCGTCGCGCAGCGCCTTCTCCACCGGCTCCAGGGTCCCGCGGAAGAGGTCCGCGTTGAGCTCCTCGAAGCGGGCGCGGGTGATGGACGTGTAGAAATCCACGCCCTCGTACAGCGAGTCGATCTCGATGCTCGCCTGTGTGGACGAGCTCAGCGTGCGCTTGGCGCGCTCGCAGGCGGTGCGCAGCCGCCGCACCGCGCGCTTGTTGGGCCCAATGTCCTTCTTGTGCTTGCGCTTGAACTCTTCTGCCAGGTGGCTGACCATACGGTTGTCGAAGTCCTCGCCGCCCAGGTGGGTGTCACCGGCCGTGGACTTCACCTCAAAGATGCCATCCTCGATGGTCAGGATGGACACGTCGAAGGTGCCGCCGCCCAGGTCAAAGATGAGCACGTTCTTCTCACCACCTGCGCAGCCTTTCTTGTCCAGGCCGTAAGCTATGGCAGCCGCCGTGGGCTCGTTGATGATGCGCAGCACGTTGAGGCCCGTGATAGTGCCCGCGTCCTTAGTGGCCTGGCGCTGCGAGTCGTTGAAATAGGCGGGGACCGTGATGACCGCGCTCTGCACCTTGCCCCCCAGGTAGGCTTCGGCGATCTCCTTCATCTTAGTGAGGACCATGGAGGAGATCTCCTCGGGGAAGAAGGTCTTCATCTCCCCCTTGTACTCCACCTGCACCTTGGGCTTCCCTCCCTCGCTCACCACCCGGAACGGCCAGTGTTTCATGTCCGACTGCACCGTGGCGTCCTCGAACTTGCGACCGATCAGCCTCTTGGCATCGAAGATGGTGTTAGTGGGGTTCATGGCCACTTGGTTCTTGGCGGCGTCGCCGATGAGGCGCTCGGTGTCCGTGAAGGCCACGTAGCTGGGGGTGGTGCGGTTGCCCTGGTCATTGGCGATGATTTCCACTTTGCCGTGTTGGAAGACCCCCACGCATGAGTAGGTGGTGCCCAGGTCGATGCCGATAGCCGGGCCGCGGGCGGACATCCTGACTGAAAGATAAACGAGCGGTGTTAGGACGAGAAAACCGGGGAGCGGCAGTCCGCGGCGGCGTCAACTAACGGTCACCTCGCACTACTCTCCGCGAGCGCAACCAGTCTCCCCGCTCCCCGCTCCGGGTTCCCCGCTCTTATAGCCGCCTTCTGGAAACTCCCAGAGCCAATCCGCTCCCGGGACCGCCCGCACAAACTCTTCCAGCCCAGCCACAGGCTTGCCTGGGTCGGAGTGACCGACCTGAAGCCCAACAGATGTCTAGTTGGGTGAGGGGCGGGACCCCGACCCTCGCTAGAAGACCCAAGGATGGCCGTTATGCAAATGAGGCTCCTCCCAGTACCTCCAGCTGCTTGGGGGCGTTAGGCTCGTGCCCTGGCCCCCGGGCCCCCCGCCCCCGCCAGGTGTGCGCGCTTTTTCCGCGGTCTTGGCTTTCCAGAAGCGGGATTCGTCGACACGCAAAGGATTGGCAGGGCACGCGGCCAGTGAGCAGCGCGGACTCCTCAGTGAGGGCGGGGAAGGAAGGGTTGAGGCGTGGCGCCGGCAGGAGGTGCGGAAGGGGAGCGGGGTGTGGGGATTATTTATGGGTCCCGAGGCCGCAAGTGCTTTTAGTGCCAGGTGTCCAGACTGACCTAGCACGAGGAAGAAGGGGAATTCATTTTGAGTTGGTTGTACCAAATAAGTACGGCCCAAACCGGCCCGTTTGGCCCAAGCTGAGGGGATTCCGGTCTCTGCCTGACAGGGGGTGGGGGAGGCTCCCCTGGACGGAGACAAAAATGAGGTTCTTTTGAGTCGGTGGTCAGCGACTTGAAATTTTATATAGCGTGTTTCGTTGCAGCTCCTTGTGGCTGTGAAGCACTCGGTGAAAGCTGCGTGGCGCGGGGGAGGACGAGCCCGGGAAGGCCAGCCGTTTTCCTCGCTGCGCGCGGGCGGTTTGCTGGGGCGAGACGGGAGTGTCGTCAGCCCGCCTCCCAGGAGCCTAGGGTTGCACTTTCTCGACCAAGCTTTTATGGTTCCTTGCTCGTCCTATCGCTGTAAACCTCCAGGTTTCCCCTTCCTGTTCTCTGCACTGTTTCCCTCATTTTCAGCTTCAAGTGCTTTGTCCACCGCTTTGAGTCCTTTAGGGGAAAATCGAACAAATTCACGAAACCCCACACGATCCCCGCATCCCTGGCGTTCGCACACTCTGCAGAGTTTATGTCTGAGCCCAGTGAGATAATTTTCTTTACCTGTGATGAAGTCACAGGTAACTTCAGGTGAAGGTAGATGAAAAAGTTCACGGTCCGTTGGTGTTCAACGGGAGTGTGGGGATAGCTCAGGGAAGCACTGCCCGGACCCAGGTGACTGGAGTAGAAGCTGAATCCTGGAGTAGAGAGCGGTAGCTTCTCGGGTAGGGGGTGGGGGGGGGGCGGAGAGGGAAAGTGAGGACAGTGATTCCTACTTTTAACAGGTACCTACTGTGGAGAGGAAAAAGACAAACGGCCCCCCATACGGGATTGATAGTCTGATAAGGAAGTAACACAACTGGAGAAAAGTGCTGGAAAAAAGGGTGCTGTGAGAACCCAGAACGATGAGTGAGACTGGTGTTGGTGAGGGCTTCCTGGAGAGGCCACATGCCCTAGCCAGGTGCTGAAGTTTGCCAGCAGAGTTGGAAAGGCAACGATGAGGCCAGTATATGAGCTTTGTACGGGAAGCTTACTGTTACTAGAAGGAGAGGGGTACAGACAAGAAAATCTCTACAGCTGGGCAGGATACTTTTAGGAGTCTTGTGCCCTGGTCTTTCCTGGTCTTTGAAGCTGGCTAAATGCTGGTGTAGCTTGGAAAAAAGTTGCATAAAACAGAGTGGGAGAAGAATTTTGGCCTGAGAAACACAAAAGCTATTTATATCTAAAAGGTAACGTTGACAGAATTCTATAAAATCAAATCAATGAACACCTTAAGGTTTTTTTATTTAGTCATGTATGTAATTCCCAGTTTTTAATATGAATTTGTTAATCTCACTGGTCAAGCAGTATTGGTTTTAACCATCATACCATATTCTTTTCCATGAAAGCAGTTGAAAAAAAATAGAAATAGGAAAACATTTAGAGAAAATATTAGGAAAACGAGGGGAAAAAATCAAAACATTGTAATTGAAGCTAGCATAAGTTGTGAGTACAGATTTCTTGGCTTTATTCTTGGAAATTCTTGTTTTTTAATTTTATTTATGTGGCCTGGAAAGAAATACTAATTAATTCTTCCTAGAATTGATGAAATAATGTGATTTAGCACTAGGGTCCTACCTACATTTGAAAGAACCTGATAAGCACAAGCTCTTCCTATTTCTTGTACTCACACGTTTACTTAAAGCAAAGCAGGCCTGCAAAAAAACAAGCAGGCCCAGAGTTCTCCCACACAAACGCTAAAATTAGAGTTTCAAAAGGAGAGGTTCTTTTGCTCAGTAACTATGTTTTACCTCTGTGCGCAGTTATAATAAAGAAATAGTTATCTAATGACCACATTCATCTTAAACACAACTTTCTAAACCAGAGTAGCAATTATAACCATACTTTGATTAGCTATAACTATATATTTTTTGCTCTAGTTTTTTACCTGGTAAATTGATTTTCAATGTTTTATAGTTTATATGGCATCCTGAACTTTTCCCAAAATGATACAGTATCTGCCTGTTGATTTTATATGGAAGACATTTTTGCATTCATAGACTATTTTTAGCACATACTGATTATTCTTGGAATTTTTATATTTTCCTTATTTGTATTGGTTTTTTAAAAATCTTATTTTTCTTTTTGATAATTGATTTATAATTTTAAAAACTCTTAAAAATTATCAGATTTGCAAATTTATGATCAAATAATATTCATCCTTGCCATTAATGGTGTAGCAAAACAGATAAGCCCTACCAGTGAGGATGTCAGATATTACAGTCTTTCTGAAGGCTATGTGACAACTTTTTTTCTTAAATACGACCATACTTTTCATTTAATATTACTTTTTATGGCTTTGCCCTAAGGAAATAATAGAAAATGCAGGTTTTATTATTTAAGTTAGCAACATAAATAAAAGGAAATGACTTAAATAGATAACAAGAGAGTGATTATGTAAATTATAGAACATGCATATGATGAATTATTATACAGCCATAAAATTGTTAATAAGGTTTTTAATGTTACACAAAATTATTCTTGATATAAGTGAAAAAAGAGGTTGCAAAACTTTTTTTATCTTTTTATCCTACACAGTAATTTACTAGCTCAAATATTTTGTTTCTGGCTAGTTTTTGTTTTGGTTTATTTTGGTTGCTGAGGATCAAACCCAAGGTTTTCGCATGTAAAGCACAGATGCTACCTTAGAGCTACATTCCTAGCCCTCTTCCTGTTTGTTAGAAGGGAACTGCAGCACATCATTTAACCTGAATCTTGTAGATAATAACTTCATTTTTCTCCTGATTACCTCTCCTATTTCTGTTTCAAAAGTTGAAGACAACTTTGCTGTCTGAAAATATTTGTACTAGAGATACAAAAGATGAAGAAAATGAGGCCTAAAACTATGTACATGCCCAAGAAGATTGAAAAGAATAAATTTTCCCAGAATTACTATGAGAGAAAAAACTTGTGTATTTTCCAGCAACCCTTCTCAATCCTTAATCCCTACCCACTCACAATCTTCCTAAAGATTGTGGATTGTTTTGAGGAGGTAATGCTGGCAGGAAAAAGAAAGAGTAACACCCTATAATTTGAGGACCTTTGAGCAAACTGGAGTTCATCTAATGATTATATTTACGATCTTTATAAATACTGCCATTTTATAATCCTTTGAAAGTGTCCTTTCTTGAAATAATTGTTCAATGACCTGTTGCTTCAGGAAAAAAAAAAATTGCCATTTGTTTGAGTCTTAAAAATCCAGTCTTTTAGTTACAGTTAAATTGTAGATACACAATAAGCTGGTGTAGGAAACAACTGTGTCTGGTATGGAAGAACTGAACCTGGAAGAAATCATTCTGTGACAGTAGCGGACAAATTGTTCCTCTTCCAGTTTTGAGGGCTAATTTTAAGGTTGAGGAATAGTCTTGAAACAATCCAGGAAAAGGGAGACTATTCTCCTGTACTTGGGGAATCAGACTCAATATGCCATTATTTTTAATACTTATTAAAATCTTTGAACATAAACAGAATTAATTGCTGGCAAAGAAGTCATTTTTCTGAATAGTAAATTATGTTTGCTATTTTGAGAAAGAAATTAACACTCTGAAAGGACTTTGTCAGTGGATTTTTTTTTTTTTTTTAGTTATAGATGGACACAATACCTTTATTTTATTTGTTTTATTTTTATGTGGTGCCAGGGATTGAACCCAGTGCTTAATGCATGCTAGGCAAGCGCTCTGTTGCTGAGCCATAACTCTGGCCCCTGTCAGTGGATTTTTTTATAAAATATTCTTTTTATATTATGAGGAAACCCAATTTGTTGTCATCTGTGTTTGCCATGAAACAACATTTTTCAATCATTATTCTATATTCAAAGAAACCAGGAATTGTCACAAGAGTTTTAGCTAATTCTCTTTGTGCTTTTTTTAAATTGTGCAGAAACACTATAATTAAATACATTGTTTATTCTGTTATTATAGTATTAGAGAATGAGAGGAATTGATAACTTTTCAGACTAATTATTATTTTTTAATGTACAGGGCACTGTACATTAAAAGATCCAGGTTGAAAAACATACAGTACAAATAAAAGTAATATACAGACAATTTAACTTCTGAACATAAAGGAGTAACTTTTATTAGATAAAAGCATGTATTTAAAAATGTAACAAAAGTACTTTATGTAATCCAAAAGTTCCATTTTATACTAATATACAGAAAATAATCATATCATAGAAGGCATTTATACCATTTATAATGATTATAATTCATGACACTTGTAGTTAATACAGTCGAAATTTAAGCCATTTTTCTTTAGTAAATCTAATTCATTAAAAATTTAGTTGATCAAATTACTTGTTGTCATTTTCATATTGATCTGGCACCTTTAATTATTGGTAATATTCTTTTATCTTTTGTTTTCTGTTTATTTTTAGAAGCCTGCAGTTGTTTCTTTGTGTTCCTAAGAGATGAATAGTAGTGTTTTTTAGACTCTAAAACTTCTCTAGACTTATTTATGTCTCTTGAAACATTTTCATGTTTGATCTCTTTAATGGAGTTCTTTTCTCCCTTCTCCCATCTATTCCTACTATCCCATTATAATAAATTCTGATTTTCAGCTAGTCTAATTATTATAATAGATATTCAGTTATCTCCTACTTTGCAGCTAAGGTTTTTAAGTGACTTAATCCCTGCATATATACTCTTAAGTATATTTTTAAAGTTAGATCTCTTTGTGCAATTTCTTACTACAATATTTGAATAAGCATAAAAATAAGACAGCACTTCTAAAAATATATAACATCTTGGTATTGCACTAAAAACAATAAAGATCTGGTTACATAATTAATCAAAGGTAACAGTATAGTATATTCACAATAAGGAAATAATATGGCCATAAGTCATGTGGTTAAGAATGTGTATGTATGTGTATATTGCAATGCATTTGTATCCAGGTTAAAATCTCAAGTATTTCTGCATGAAAGTTTTTTTTAAAAAATGTTAAATGTTAATCATCATTTCACTCAATACTTTGTTGAATTTTATTTTGAATTTTGAAGTTGAAGAGCAGGGCACTGTACATTAATATTGAGAATATTTAACAGAAATTAATTCTACCTTATTAGATTATATTGCTAAATTCAGAAGAAAACAGCGTGTCTGTGATTTGTGAAAATCTACCACTATTGAGATTATACTACTCCACTCTTCGAGTTAACAGACTTAAAGAGGAGCGTATATTAATAACCTTGTATGTGCTTGGTAAGCACAGAAAGGAAGGCAAGTGTTACTTACAGTAATAACTAGATTGTCTTGTTATAATATTGGCCTTACATTTCCTTCTCTGTACTCCTGTCTTTTTACTTAACACTTAAACTACATATTTTTCAGTGAATTTTTAAAAACTGCCTAACTACATTTCTTAATATATAAGCTATGATTCTGGTTATTTTAAGTTTAGAATTATATGTGTTCTTTAGAGATATGTGATTATCTCTTTGTTTTATATTTACAGTAGTCTACAAAACCCTTTTATTTTAGAAGGGACCACTGAAGATAATTAGCATATAAAGTTTCATTTTAGTGCAGCTTTAACCACTGATGTCATAAGAATTTTACAGTAACTTTAGCATATTTTTCACAACTACTAGGAAAGTCACCATGAATCAATTTTGTTATAACAAAGTGATTCCAAAGTGATCTTTATTTTCTTGGATCTTTGCAACTGGAACTTTTGGGGCTGATGAAGTTTGTCAGGAAGACAGAAAAGATGGTGCCACTTCAGATCTGATATTCCTGGGTCTGCACTTAAAGATTATCTGTTGAAGATTGATTCTTCCCCATGTCCTCTCCAAATTCAGATCTGTCACTTCTCCAGAGGTTTAGAAGGCCCTATTTCACCACTGCCACACAGAAAAAGACAAAACTCAAGAAAAAAAACATTACAAGTTGACTGTCTACAAGATACAACATATTTTTAGGTCAGAATTTCTTAGCTTTTGGCACCAGGCCAGCACACTGTTAAAAAGAACAAAGAATAGGAATAAAAGAATAGTTTCTAGAATTTAAATTTACCCAATTACTTCTTGAATATAACTCACTGCATCTTTCAAATATTATTATTACTAATACAATTCTGCTATATTTATTTAGCAGAATTTTATTTTTGTCTTGCATGTATGGTCTGAACTAAATGGTTGGGCACAAAAACGTAACATAAAAAAGGAGGTCAGACAAATAGAAGAGTAGGAAGGAAGAAGTTAAGACACATTTTTCCTTCAAATAAAGTTTTACAATGTATTTTTTAATGACAAATTTCTGATTGAAACAAATTTAAAAATTCATGTTCCTCTCTTCAGCTATGAAGCTAACATTGCCTTCCTCAAATATTGTTATATATTCTGCAAATGAAAAGGAAGTACACACATACACAGAGAAAGATGTTTTCCTTCAAATTCCTAGGTATATAACTGTCTTAACCAGCCCCAGTGATTCTGGGTAGAATTATATTTTTGCCTAGAATTATAATGCCTTGTATAATTGTAATTCCATAATTAAAAAATAAATTGTCTCTTAAAATGATTTTTTTCCATATCAGGGAACATAAACATTTGAAAGGTGATTTTCATTATCAGTGTGCTTAGAATTGTTTCATCAGAAATTGAGCTGAGCCTATTCAACTGCTATAAACTATTGGTTTTAAGTAGAATGTAAACATTAACACATTTGAAATAAAGGATAGACCAGGCTTTATAGCCTGAATGCTTGTCTGATCCTTTCTCAGGTAAGTAGAGTATTATACAAATTTTCTCACATAAAATTATTATTATTCCTGGCTGAAATGAAATCATGTTTTTTAAAAATTTGTCATTCTTTGACTCAGAGCTATTGTATGATTTCTTAGTAAAATGATGATTAGTACATTGAATATTCAATTCAGAGCCAAGTAATCTTTATAACACCTTTTTTTGGTCAGTTCATTGAGTAGGATATTAAGATATTATAATAGTTTCCTGCCCCCTAGTGATCTGTGTGGATTCTGATAGAACAATTTAGTCACTATTGAATGACCTCAATGATTTGGTTCTCCTAAATACATTAAGGGAATAGCTTAAGTAGGATTTAAACTTAATGCTGAATTCTACTAAGTGTATGTACATAAATATGTAAGCAATATTACATTGGTTCACAACTAGCTTGAATTTACAAGCTGTTATTTAGTTTATATTTACTAATTGTCAGTTACAGATACATTCTAAACCCTTGTCTTTTTGCCTCTTGCCTTTCATATAAACTTATAAGTAGTTAACTTTCATCTGGTTTTTGAGGCTACACCCATGTTACCAAATGATATGTCCTTGAATTTGACAGCAATGAAAAGCAGGCCACTTAAATGATTATATAGACATTCACAGAATCATCTGCAATTCAATCTTCTCACTTGAAAAAAAATGTTTTAACAGATAAGTCATTCTAGTAGTAGCATGGAAACTACTGTATAGAAATCAGGTAGTAGATGCAGAAGTTAGAATCAGATTGGAGGGGTTGTTTCACTTAAATGTTTAAATTTGCTGCTAGGTTAGGGTGGTTATGCAAGCTGTCATTTCCTGAGATTATTTTTCCTCTTTTATAAGACTGTAAATTCATCTAAAATCTATGCTTTCATAAGTTGAATTATACACTCTGGAATAACCAACTTTTGTTTCTTTTTTTCTTTTTGGCTATGCTGGGGATTGAACTCAGGGCCTCAAGCATGCTAGGCAGGGGCTATACCTCTAAGCCATATCTGCAGCCCTCCAATTTTTGTTTTTAAGCAAACCTTGATTGCTTTATAAATCTTAGCAATCACAATACAGTAATGGGAGAGTTTTTTTTCATATTTTTATTGGTGCATTACAATTGTACATAATAGTGGGATTCATTGTTACATATTTGTATATGCACACAATATAATTTGGTAAATTTCATCCCTCAGTATCTCCCTTTTCAGGGGTGTTCTGTTTTTTGATCAAAGAAATGATGACTTTCTTATCCACATCATCTGTTAAGGCAAAAAGAGGAAACTGGTTATTCTGTCATTCTGCTTTTTCTTGGGAGCATTTGTTTTCAAATGAGTTCTTAACTCATCAGTGTCAAAACAAATAAAAGGAAATGGAGATTGATGGAAGAGATTAAAACAAAGGACAGCAATAGAGAAAATAAAGGGGGGGAGTCACAGACATAGAAATGTATAAGTTGAATTCAAAGTAATTTTTAATTGATTTCTACCACAGGTCCCCACAAATGGCTGACATACCACTGAATGTTTCAAGTTTTAATGAAAGAAAATCAAAACATATCAGCATTTAATATTTATTTCTAAAACATCATTCTGAATGACTCATTCAAATAAAATTTTGTTTTCCATTCTCATATTTTCACATTACTCAGAATGTTCATTAGGTACCATTACTAGCCCCCTTACCAGGCATTGCAGATGAGATGAACAAGGAGCACAGCCTCACAGGACCTTTATCACATGAGCCTGAAAAGGCCCATCTTTGTACTTCTTGATAGGTGGAGCAAGTAGCTTAGTGGTTAAGTATAGTAATGTAGGCAAAGTTTGGTCTAGATTCAAACTCCAGGTCTAATAGTTTCTATGTGATTTTAGGAAACATACTCAGCCCTTCTGGACCTGGGTCCCCTATCTAGAAAATTAGTATGATACTTACCTCAAAAGACTGTGAGGCTTAATTAAAATTATGTATGTAAAGCATTTGAGTATATAGCCCTAAATAAATAGATACTGGGATTATTGAGAACCCTATTATGAATGGATAATGGATTTCCAAATCTGTGATGTAGCTTCAAGTTCTAAACACCAAATATAACTCCACTTGCTTGAGTTTCCTACCATCCAACCTATCACCCTCAGACATTAAGGATATAGGGAGAATCTTACAAGGATATGTTTTCCCACAGCTTTTTGGTGCTCTGCAATGCTAGAAGTTGTTGATGCTAGGATGCCTTCAGAGCACTAGCATTTTATCCCTGGGAAGCATTAGTTACAACGGAGAAGGGGATGGTGAGGAAAGTTGACTGATCAAAACAGATTAATGGAAAAAAAAATTTCAATTTTAATTCATGATAAAACTCAGTTAAATTAGATATACCAAATTTATTTATTCTTAACTATGTATGCATAGACATATCCAGGTTTTTTTCTATTGGTACTTATTTAGCTTTTTGTTAATGACAAGTTTTATACTTAAATATTGACAACTGTTACACTGGTTCTTTGGCAGATTTTCCAGAGATACATTAAGTAGGAAAAGTTTCGTAGTGATATAGAGGATTGAGTATCGTGTTACCAATGAGAAGTTGCCAGCTATCACCAGCCTCTTTCCATTGTTTAGAATATAAAAGTATCTCAAGTATTCAGGCATAGCCTTGATATGTACATCACTCTTATTCAGTTAGGCAGCCTATAATTATTTTAATCTCATCAATTTATTTTAATCTCTATTCATCTCACCTATAATTTTCAAATGTTTTATTTACTTCAATTTTTATATCCTATTCATATTTTTTTTGCTTTTAATTACAGAACAACATCTTTCTTGCCCATTATTTTTCCTTTTAATTAGTGTCAGCTCTAGCAAACACCATCCTTATTTTAATTCTTATTATTGTAACTAGCCCCTCTGGAAGATTTTTTTCTAATTTAATTTTTGTCCATAGACAAACTGTTAATTACTTTGTAGTAATAAAACATTTGCCAAATACCACTTACTCATATGGCTCGTTTCTCTGAATATTTTTACTTTAATAATATGGGAAATTAAGACAAACTTCTGAATCCTAATCTACTATGGCCTTGGCTATGTTTTATTAATCTCTGGGTGTGAGGGTCTTATTTACTAAAAAGTTATAAAACATCCAAATTGCACTGTAATTAGTGGCAAGTTTGTTAAAAGCTGATTATTCCTCCAGGATTTCTTGCTTTTTAGAAAAAATAGGCCTGGGGATGTAGCTTAGTGTTAGAGCACTTGCCTACATGTCTTGCAAGGCACTGGGTTTGATCACTAGCACCACAAGATAAAAAATTTAGTCTGGGATTGCTCATTACACATAAAGAAATCCAAAAAACTAGCCAGGCACAGTGGTGCATGTCTGTTATCCCACCTACTTAGGAGGCTGAGGCAGTAGGATGACAAGTTCAAAGTCTGCCTGGGCAACTTGGTGAGACCCTGCTTCAAAATAATTACAAAGGGATGGGTATATAGCTCAGTGGTAAAGTGCCCCTGGGTTTAATCCCAGTATGGAAGAAAAAAAGGAATCCAAGAATTGGTAGTGGTAAGAACAAAAGGTCTTTTCAAACAAAATGGTGTCAGGATGAAACGGGAACAAGATCCTACTCCATCTATCTAGATTTTTCTTTTTTTAAAATTTGGAGCCTAAAGACGTGTGTTTTATGAACAGCAGACAACTTCCAGTCTTCATTCTCTTCACAGCACAGGAGAGCAAGAAGCAATAGCAAAGGAGTTAGAGCTCTTTAGCTCCATGCTAACAGAGGATGGAGGTAAAAGGAAGTTGAGTCTGGCTAAGGTGTTGGGCATTTTTCATTTCCCCTAATTTTGTTTTATTTTGATATGGGATTGAACCCAGGGGTGCTCTACTCAACTACATCCCCAGTGCTTTTTATTTATTTTGAGACAGGGTCTCACTAAGTTGCTAAACTGCCGAGGTTGGCCTCAAACTTGCATCCTCTTGCCTCAGCCTCCCAAGTCACTAGGACTACAGGCATGTGTCACTGTGCAGAGCTTCCCTTAATTTTAAAAGCCACGGAGCCTTTGAATGAACTGTTTGATAAGGAAAATTATACTTTCCACTTGGAGAAGCCTGTACTACCCTGTAGCTAATTCCAAAACAAGTGTGTCCTGTGACATATGAAACAAGAAGAAAATATCATGAGGTGTGACTTTGTGAAACTATAAACATTTCAGTCATGTAAAATCAAGATAATGTTTATATATTTGGTTGCTAATTGTTGGCTGTTAGCACATGGCAGAGTACAAAATCACACAACCCCTCCCCAATGGAACAAATAATCCTTTCTTCAAAGAGGTAGTATTTAGAAAAAAGCCCTCCCCACCCCCCACCCCAATAGTGGGGAAAGCCATTTCAACAAAAATTTTGATGAGGGTAGAAAAAAGTGACCCTGAAGATCATGTTCACTAAGATATCATGTAGTTAGGAAATTTGGTTTATTTTATCTCTTTACACTACTTTCTGAGAGCTTTTGGTTATCAGGTTCCTAACAGTAATATATATATACATGCATCTTATATTTCATTTTAAGTTGCATTTCCAATTTAAGTATTTGATAAACAACTAAATCTAAGACTAAGAGGAACTCATTTTTCCTGCATTCTCTGTTAACTGTGTGGCTTTAAAAAAAAATATTCTTGATTTCTTGTTTTATCTTCTTGTGCCTCTCTACTTCACATTAATTCTGCCCTGGCTCCTGTGCTATTCCTAACCTCAACAATTTGAACATATCCCTGTAAGTCTCTGTACTCACACTGCTCTACTACTTTCAACTAAATCTTTACTAGCCAATATATCTCTCAATTCTCAACTTGTTCTTTTATGTAAACTGTACAAAAATTACTTATTTAAAAATCTGATGTGAACAAAAAGCAATGCCATTAAACTATTGCTCATAATCACAAAATTATATTTTAAATATAGGAGAGTTAACTAAAATCCTTTTAATTATAAGAAGGGTATTATGTTACAAGTAATTCACATTAATAGGCATTCTATTCAGTAGATGTGTTTATTGGTGGGTCAGGTTTGCCAGTGTTTTAATTCACATGTAAATGATGTAGACCCTCGGTCAATAACAACTAACAAACTACTTTAATTGAAAATGATAAACTATTTCCATTTATATGTTGATTATTTTATAATCTTCAAATTTTGTATCCTTTACAGAAAATAATAATAAAGCATGGTGATAAACTGCAATTTGCCACGACACATTTTCTCCAAATCTTAGTATAAAACACAACACATTTTTTGTGCACTCTACTTTTATAGAACAACCAGATTTATAATTGATTTATTTTATTAGATTTATCAATATACATGGCAACTTTCTTGAATCTCAAAGTTCCAAAAGTATGTAATTTTAAATCATATTTTCCTTTAGATGTCATACTTCTAGAGCGCTATTAAAGTCTATTTATAAACAAAAATAATTGGTAAACTAACACACTTTAGAAAATCAAGAATATTTTAAATTAAAAATATTTTTAATGAATACAAGATGTCTTTTTAATTAACTATCATAGTTAAATTTAATATCATAAAACAAAATGGCTTATCCCCACAAGTTTCACAAGTGAGGGAAAGCCATTGGGATTTACACTTAATATAAGTTTTTAATGTGATTATTAAATGATAATATTTTATCAGTTATAGGAAATGTTCATTTATAGGAATTTCCTCAGGTCCATCAATCTTTTTAGGCCAAGTTTGAGCCCATGTCAACCTTAAAGGTTAGATTCAGTGCACCTAACTTGCCTAATAAGCTTGTCAATTTAAGAATATGAATTTCATTGATAATAAGGGAGAATAAACAGTAGCTAACCCACTGTTCAACTGGGAAAAGAAAAAAGAAAAAGAAAAAAATGCTAACAGTGAAATAGGGCAGTTTGAAATAAATACTTTCTAAAATTTAAACAGGAATGGCCAATCATATTGGGTTTTAAATTTCACATGATAACCTTAAAAAAAAAAAACATAAAAATAGTGAAGTCATCACCTTATTGATAAAAAAAACTAAAGTTTAATAGTCATTGAAGGGGTAACAGCCACTTATCATCTACATGTAAAAGTAATTTAAATCCAAGCTAAGAAAACTAGAAACAAAGAATGCTATTAGAAACAACAAAAAAATGATAAAAACATTTTAACGCCTAAAATGTAGAAACTTAATATCCTAAACAAAAATATTAAAGATAAAAGGGACTTGAATTTTTTTAAAACAATTCATCTTATAAAATCAATTTCTAAATAGCTCATATCCTTTTTGCTTTGGTGTTTTGTCTGCTATCAACTAGACATTAGTACAGTAGAAAATCACTTAGGTTCTTTTCAAATGCTTGGCATTATAATGTGATCTCATATCTTTCCTCAAATTAAATTTTGCTCCACATATTCCACATGTATACAGATGAACATCCATGTGCTGCTCCAATTGTTCATTATTTGGGAATATCTGAAAGCAGACCTGGCATATAGTCTCACCAGCAGATAAATGAGAAATCATATGCCGTACATGGTCATGTTTTCTGAAGTTTCCTTGATCACAAATGGAACAGACATACCTGGCCATGCCTTTGTGCATATCATTGTGCAGACGCAACTGACGTTCTCTTAAAAACTGCTTTCCACATGTCTGACAAACAAACTGTTTTTCCTTAGTATGAACAGTATAGTGTTCTCTTAAATGACACCGCTGATAAAATCCTTTTCCACACAGATTACAGAAATGCTTTCGCCTGTGATCTCTTTCATTTTCTTCCATGATGGCACTCTTAAACATATCTTGGTCTAGGCAGCTAGACATATGTTCAACCACTAGATTTTCAGTTTCAAAACGCTGGCCACAGTTAGGACATCGAAAAGGACAGGCAGAATGCTTAAATAACTGCTTTTTTTGGATACTGTTTAACTGGTAATGACTGTCCCTAAAATCATCCAACATTTCAACAAACATATCTCTTATTTCAGACTGCTCATCAGGATTTTCTTCCATGTCCATTTTCTCCTCAGTATTTCCTAACCCATTCATTGTCAGATCTTGTGGTTCTCCACATCTTTGGGCATGTTCCTGAAGTTGTCTACCCTTGACAAGTATTTGTCCACATTTACCACATGCACAGATATTTTCAATGTGTTTGGCTAGGTAATGAGATGACAGGTCCTCCTCAGTTATTGTGAGTCCACACAGCTCACAAGATGCATTTTCAGTATCCTCTCGAACTGGACTGCTGTTGTTAGGGGGTCTCATATTTTCTAAACCAACTCTTTCATCAGCATTTATTGACATCCGAGGTTTTAGAGTTTTCCTACCACTTTTTTTAATGCTGACGTCTTCTTCAACATAGTATCTATAAAATGGCTCTTCGGGTTCATCTTCCAATTCATCGTTGTCAGTGGATTCGTTACAGTCTTTATCATTAACTTTAATAATGTTAAAATCTTTCAGCTCATCTGTAGGAATATCTTCTGGCTCCATCTTGATAATGATTCTTTTCCTCTCAGCAGCTCTGCTTTTTTCTTCAGTGGCTATTTCAGACTCCACTGTGCTACTTTTCCTGTTTCCAGTGGTTGAAGCTGAATCATCAGGAGCCTGGCTTGTGTCTCCTCTGTATTTGTCGGTCTGTGCAGAAAAAGTTTTAGAAGAATCCTTTTCACCAAATTCAGCTTTGATGTTACTGTCTTTTTCATCTCTAATATCTACTATTCGGTGGTAAGATCTTGTGTTTTGGTATGAATGTCTGTTAGTACAGGTCAACACATGCTCATCTAATAATTTTTCACAACTAAAGCCAAATCCACAGCTGTCACAGGTAAAACTCCGTCCAAAGCGTCTCGATACACGTTCTTTTGGAGCAGATAATTTGGACACAGAACTTTTTTTACATACATCAAATAGTGGTTCAGGAAAATTACCTAATTGTAAAGATTCTTCATCAGGCTCTCTATTATGTGGTGTATTTACTGTTGAACTTGGCTCTGCACACCACCTATTGGCTTCACTTCCATTTCTAGCCACAGTGTCTTCATACATTCTTACTCCAAATATCATTTTGCTGTTCTGTTTGCTGGAAGCAGAAGATGAACATTTTGAACTAGAACAATCTGCATCCTGTATATCCTCTAAGCAGTCAGGAACATTATACAGCTGTAGGTAGTTCATTGCCACTTTAAACTGCTCAAAACTGGAGGGAGCTGTCATAATTTTTCCTAAATACATAAATTGCAAAATGAGATCAAAACACTCAGCACTAATTTTCATATTGCTGAGATTCAGTTGTGCAGTACTATGTTGATGGTTCATGAAAAACATTCTAAAATAGGAGCTGCAGGCAGCTAGAACGGCTTTGTGGGCTTGAAAGTAAATGTCATCAATTGCAATACAACAGTCACAGAGAAAACCCCATTCTCTTTGGTTGTTTAGCTGCTGAAGAACGTAGCTGCTGTGGCTGGGTTTTGCCATCTTCTATTAATTAGAGACCTATGTAAAACAAAAATATTAAGTCAGATGATATAAGAAAAGCATTAAAATAATTTTTACCATTATTTCAGACTTGTCTGACTGCTATTACATTCAAGGTATGAATAGATTTCCACCCTAATGTAGTAAAACCTGCTAATACATTATGAATAATTTTTTAAGTTTGAAAATGAAAACAGCTATTTATTCAGGTTTCCCATATTAAAAAAAGTCATCAAAAACAAAAACCTTAATTTTGGTTTCAGGAAAAATGTATACATTAAATATGAAAAGAAAAATGACATTCTTTTTCCCTTTACTTTTAAAATGCACTGGCTTTCAAAAACTATATTTATGGGGCTGGGGATGTGGCTCAAGCGGTAGCGCGCTCGCCTGGCATGCGTGCGGCCCGGGTTCGATCCTCAGCACCACATACCAACAAAGATGTTGTGTCCGCCGAGAACTGGAAAATAAATAATAAAAATTCTCTCTCTCTCTCACTCTCCTCTCACTCTCTCTTAAAAAACAAAAAAAAAACAAAAAAAAAAACTATATTTATGAAGATAACAGAAAAAAGTGGGAAAATTTTCAAGATTTAGAATGGAGTACTTGAAGGAAATGAACAACAAAAGAAATAAAAGATTAATCTGAACATTAGTAACCAGATTATTATTAAAAATTTCTTAGATGATTGACATTAAGGAACTATTGCTCATTTAAGTGTGATAAGGGTTTTTTGATTGTTAAAAATGAGTGTATGTGCATATATTATACAACCAGTGTAACTTTACATAATGTACAATCAGAAGAATGAAAAGTTATACTCCCTTTATGTATGACATATCAAATGCATTCTACTGTCATGTAAAACTAATTTAAAAAGATATGCTTTGCCATTATAGGACTTAGTATGATAAAAAAAATATAACTCGCTGATCTATTTTTAAAAAATTAAAAAGTACGCCTATATCTCAAGTATAATATAACTATTAAAAATCTTTATCTTTTATATATATGTATTGAAGTGTTTGTAGATGAAATGAGATATTCAAGATGAATGAAGTGGGTGAAGGGACTATATATGATACAAAATTGGCTATGTGTTGATAACTATTGAAGCTGGGAGAAAAGTAAAATTCTATTTTTGTATATTTTTGGTTTTGTTTTGGGTAGTAGGGATTGAACCAGGGGTGCTTTAACACTGACCTAAATCCCCAGGCCTAAATAAGATCCAATTTTAGCCTCAAATTTTAATCTGTATACATAAAGGTTCAGAATGTATCTGCTACTAAAAAAATTCCTACGCAATTTTACTGAACTTAAAAAGAACATTTAAACAAGCTGTTCAGAGAAATAAATGTTCACTCTTCAGTCCCCAAACTCTTTGATCCCTGCTATTGTAATTAAGAGTATCTAAATTTACTTACTTTCTTCTTGCTTTTATCTGTTCCTCATAGATCAAATATGGATTACATACCCTTTCCCCCTACAGGCCTAAATTACATCTTCCTTCCTATTTCCCTGCCTAAAGCCAGAGTTCCATGGGTAGGGAACTCTGTGAGTGTGGATTACATATTTTCAGATTTGTTGTAAGCATACATGCATGGCATACTGAGTACTTCCTATATGTGTCAAACACATAGTTTTGCTTTTGTAGTGTGAAATGAAGGTGATGACATCTGCTGCCTTCTTAAAATGGCAACCACTATGCCTTCTGGAAACCAGATCAGGTGTATCAAGTAGGTATGATATTTCAAACCACTGTAACTTGAAAATCTGTACCAAACCATGAGGACTCCTGTTTTCCATGGATCTAAATACAGAAGCAGTTTATGCCAAAGACGCTCATCAATATGTTATTTATAATTTGGGTGCCTGATAAAAAGGGAATTTTTAGTGAATAGTCTACTCCCTAGATTCACTCTTAAAATTCACTGACTTTCAAAAATTGTATTTTTGAATGAAGACAACAGAAGTGAGAAATTTTTTTAGGATGGAGAATGAAGTAAACAAAGTACAAAATTCTATTACAATTAGAATTATATAAAACAAATCCAAACAATACAGTCTTATTCAAAAGTTTTAAAAAAAAAAAAGTCTACAAAAATGTGGGACCCAAGCTCATTTAAGTAGGGCGAGATTTCTAGTGTACAGTCATTTTTGTAGGATTTGGAGAGACCCTGAATGAAAACAAAGTAGAAGGATTGAAAAAAATTACTTTCTAGTAATAAGAGTTGTTCAAAAATTAAACAAACCTGTTTGGAGGATAATAAGCACCCAAATTAAAGAAGAAGCAAAATGTTATTGAGGATATTACAGTGAAATGAGCACAAACCTTGAATCCGCACAAACCTTGAATCCGTCAGACCTGGGTTCCAATCTAACTAAGAGTTTTTAACTTGCTTTCCTAGTTCACCCTTAGTTTCAAGGTGGGGATAACACCTCAAATAACATTAAAATAAGCATTCATAGAGGTGGCGTATAAAATGTATAGTGCTTGGCAGGTAATCAGTTAATGGAAGTAACAGTAACTACTGTCACAGCAGTGGTAATGCTTACTTAAGCATCAGGAAGTAAGTCTAAGTAGATAATCTTAAAGTTTCCTTCTAAATAATACAGTCCATTAGAAAGCTATAAATCTATAACAACTTTCAGGCATTAAATAGTCCACACTTGAAATAAAGATAAAGAGTTCCAAGAACTCTTATCCGTATGAAAAGCAGTTTTATGGCCATTAATTCAAATTAATACAACTACATGTAAGTCCAATTACATATGACATCTGAAGCTATAATCACTACTCAATCAAAGTAGTAAAAATACATTCTGTGTTAACATAAACAAAACACTGAAACAAATAATGGTACTTATAGTATTTAATGTATATTTATTCATTCAAAAATTTTACTGAATACCTTTGGTGGACCAGGCACTATTAAGTACTGAAATGAGCAATAGCATAGGCATTCCATAATCTCAAGGTTAGATCACTGAGAATTTTGACATTTTCTAAATTAGTGATTTCATTCAACATGAACTGAGTAAAATTCCTACTCTATGGAAGAAGGCATCATGCTGTAGTAGAACACAAGGGCTCTGGGTTTAAATGGGTATGAATCCCTTGCCTCCATCTGTCTGTCTACATTCTCTCTCATCATAGAGGTGGAAGCTGAACAAGGGCTGTCTAATTTTTGGTGCTAACCAATTACTAGGCTGACCTACAGTTTAAGCAATGGTATTAAGCAATTGTCCAAGTTCTGGGTAAAACTGATCTTAGGTAGAATAACTTCTAATAGCTGTAATTTACATTGTACCAGCAACTGTATTCTTGTTCTCTCTCATTCAGAAAAGCTTTAAGAAGGCTTAATACATTAAAAAAAAAAAAAGTAGGTATGGAGGATGAGGGATCTAATCCTTAAATCTCTTTTACATTACATTTTTTATAATGCATTCACTTTTTTGGGGGTGCTGGGAATTGAACTTAGGGGCTTCACACACACTAGGTAAGCACTCTACCACTGAGCTACACATCCTTAGCCCAGTGCTTTTGCTTTTATTACAAAATAATTTCAGCTGAGTGCAGTGGTGCACAGCTATAATTTCAGTGACTCAGAAGACTGGGGGAGGAAGATCACAAGTTTGAAGCTGGCCTCAGCAACTCTGTGAGACCCTGTCTCAAAAATAAAAATGACTGGGGTTGTAGTTCAGTGGTAGAGTACCCCTGGATTCAATTATCAAAATAAATAAATAAAATCCACAAAAAATAATTTCACTCAAATCCCAAGTTTGATCTCTTTTTCAATATTCTGACCCTCTTTAATGATGGTATTAAAAAAAACTTAGTGAACTTTCTTATAGTAAAACCTATAGAAAGTTTCACATAAAAGTATTGCTTATATTTCAGTTGCTCCTGTTTTTATGACTGAAATCTGTAGTTGCTTTTGTTTGTGTTACTTAGCTGCATCACTGGAAAAACAAGTTTATCACAGCTAGAAGTCAAAGGCTGGGCTGACAGCAAAACATTCAAGTGTGATTCAAAGGACTTCATGTTTTTTGGATAAGGACTGCTCCCCTAAGGCTAGGATACCCAATGTGTGGTACTTCAGCAAGAATTTAAAAATTAAAAAATTATGCTGGATTTTTAAGATTTTGATTTGAAAAGCTTATTAGCTCCAGCTCATCTCAAATTCAAAAACAGCTAACACATTAAACATATTAAGTAATTTAGATAGTCACAGACATGTAGAGCTTAAAAAGATCTACTCCAAGTCCAAATTCTTATTTTATAAAAGAAGGTTAACAATCTAGGGCCACTAAACCATATCTCTCAGGATATAGTTAGCTGTGGTGAAGTAAGTAGCAGGACTATAAAACAAGGACTCCAGTCTACCTAGATGGTACTAAACACTTCTTTGGAACTATGAGGTGTGGCCCTCTGCAAAGAACACTAACAAAGACTGGGCGTGGGGCTTAGAGTTTATTGGCTATGTGCTACTGCACAAGTGACCACCCCCATTCTGAACACTATTTGTAATGTGATTTTACCTGCATTTGTCCACTTAGTCTTATTCAACAGATGTGTTCCCTAAGATATACTATGTAAGCTGTTTCAGTAAATTTCTTATTGACACTAAGATTTCAAAAACACTTACCCTCCATGGCTAAATCTCTTAAATTGGAAATAATAGTATCACTGGATTACCTATTTTCACATTTCTTTATAAGCAGACATCACAGTCAGCACACTGAGTACTTACTATGTGCCAGGCACATAACCTTTCTTTTTGCAATGTGAAATGAGGGTGATGACATCTTTGGCCCCATCACTGGATAAATGAAAAGGGTCTACAAAAAAGCATGTAAAGCAAATAAAGTAACTTAAAGTAATTTTGAAGTGTCTCCTTCTGTAAGGCAAATAATAATTCCAAATTGTGACACAGACTTGCATTACCACTGAGAAACTTAAGGATGATTTGCACAGCCTCAGGAAAGTCTGGAGGAGGGCCTAGCACCAGACTCCCAATTCAACACCCCATCTCTACACCTATTACAGTTACCTCCAGATCTCAAAGGGTTATTTAAGTACAGGTTGAACATACCTAATCCCCAAATTCCAAATGTTCCAAAATCTAAAATTTTTAAAGTATTAACATGCCAATAAAAGTCATAAAAATATTCTACAATCCAGGAAAATTCTGTCTGAAAGCTGAAACAATTTTGGTTCCAAGCATTTCAGATATGGGATACACAACTTGAACTTGTATATACTTTACTCTCCTTTTACCTATTTCTGTGTCTTATAAGATCGAATGTATGTGTATGGATTTAATTAAGGACTGTAGATTACTTTTTTAAAAAATATTTTTTAGTTGTAGATGGATACAATACCTTTATTTATTTATCTTTATGAGGTGCTAAGGATGGAACCCAGGGCTCATACATGCTAGGTGAGTGCTCTACCACTGAGCCACAACCCCAGCCCAAGATTACCTTTTATGGAAGCCTAAAATGTAATGAAAGGGTTCCCTCATGTTTTATAATTAGAATATCAGAATGTATTGAACACCTACTGTGTTCCTAACACTGTATAAAGCATGGGGGTGCAGAAAGATGGTGTATAGCTGAGCTAATTATATATGAGGGATTAAATTTGAAACTAAAAAGCAATTTGAGAACAACTAAATGCTAACTAAATTATATTGACTAAAATACAGCAAGAGTTTAGAAGGAGAAAAGCATGAATTATACCAGAACATTAGGCTTTAGGAAGGATGTAGGATTTGAGTGGAAACTTGACAAAGGGGTAAGTGGAGAAAAACAGAGAGCAAGGGAAAGACATTTCTGGTATTTGCATAGGTATGTATATAAATAGTTGGGGGGGGGGACTATATAATAGTTTGAATGGAAAGGAAGGTAGATTTGCTTTATAAATGGAAGGTGAAGGATGTGAGGTGTGGTAAATGACAACTATAATACAATAATAAAATGAATAGCTAATATTTGTTAAGCCTTACTATAATGTCAGGCTCTGCTCTAGGCAGATATTTGTGTGTGTGTTTATCTCAACACATACTACATATACATACATAGGTTAAAAAAACTAGATTAAAGAAACAGAGGTTGCTATGGTTTGGATGCGATTTAAGTGTGTTCAAAAGTAGTGCACGTGCTGGAAGCCTTGTCAGACATGGTACCTTTTTTTTGTGGTGGTGTTGGGGATTGAGCCCGGGGCCTTGGGCCTGCAAGGCAAGCACTCTACCAACTGAACTATAGCCCCAGCCCTAAGATGTGGTACCTAGTAGGAGGACATAAGATCACTGGTAGCACCACCCTTGGAAAGGATTAAGACCAGGTAGCTCCTAAGAGGGAGTCTGTTATAAAGAAAGCAAATATGCCCCTTTATTTTATCCTTACCTTCCCTGCCCTTGTGAGGCCTCTATTATCAATCCTAAGTTATTGTAACGGGTTCCTTAATGTGCTCCTCAAATATATCCTTCACTCCCAACATATGATCTAGCCAAGAGGTGACTTTACCAGAGCCAGTGCTATGCTCTTAGGATCTTTGGCATTCAAATTGTGAGCTAAATAAACTTTTCTTTATAAATAACCCAGTCTTAGTTATTTTATTATGGTAATGAAAAACTGACCAAGACAGAGGCATATAGTATGGCATGTATGCCATAAAGAGAGAACTTCTTTGGATTAGAGCACAAGCAATATAACTCTCCAGTCTAAGATCACAACCTTAGAGATTTTGCCACCTAAAAGAATATCGCATCAGCAAAAGTTTTTTTCTTTGAATACCATTTTCCAGGGTATACAGTTCAATCTCTGAAACTGATTAAATTCTTTAGGTTTTCTCCTTGAAACTTCTGGGAATAACCAGTTGTAGAGGGTCCTAAAGATAAAATGTTTTACTTTAAGCCATTTAAATGATTAGAAAAATTTATTAGAAAAATTATTAGAAAAACTTATTCACTATTTAGACAAACATTCTGGCTGGTTATTAAATTCCAAATTCAGTACTCAGTACAGGAAGTTCTGAAATTATAATTGGGTTATGTTCCAAAACTTGTTTTTAAGTTATTTGGAACCTAAAACACATATTCCCATAGAAACAATGCTATAAATGGTAGCTTGGTTTCATGTTCACACCCTCAAGTCTTTTAAAAACACAACTCAGCTGTACATTAATGCTAACAATGCTGAAGTATTACTTGTATCGTTAGCACTGACAGAGACCCAAGGAACAGTCTGGTATAGTAATGCCCACTATTCTGAACCCTCAAGTTCAGGGCCGAAGCTTAACAGCCTGGGTGTTCCTGTGTCTAGCACACTCTTCTCACATAGTTGGCACTTAGTATAGCTTGTTAAATGAAGGAATTTTTTAAAAGCCCAGGAAGCACACCCTACTAGATTTGAATACCAGCTCTACAACTTATGTAGGTATGAGGAAACTTTTTTATCTCTCTAGTTCTACTTTTCTCAACTATAAAATTGGCATAATTAATACTCATCAAAGAACTCTTATATAAACTAGAGATGGCAAATGTTTTTTGCCTTTTCAATCCAAGCATAATCCAATTTTTAAAAATTATTAATGTCATCATTGCACATTTTATAAAATTTTATGAAATGACAGGTTCAATCTACTATTCTAGAGGCCCACAAAGCAAACCAAGTGATATGCTCACAGCCATTTGTAGGTTTAGTGGTTGTCAGGATAACCCTGGTCTCTTCAGTCCTGGTCTAGAGTTCTTCGCTACTCTAACTGCAGCTCCACACACAGCACCACCTGACTATGTTCTCTACATCAATTATGTTTTGCTGAGGTGCAGGAGCTGGTGAAATTTGCAAAGTTTGTTTATACCTACACCTGCTTTTGGAGATGGTGGTTTGTTGGTTGGTTTGCTGGTATTTTTCTGTCCCCTTGTCAAGCCAACAGCTGTTACTTCTAAAAGGTATGCTGACCTCCTTCTGTTCACCATTTCAGTCTCTTATAGGCTGTGAAACAAGACAAAAACTCATTGAAACTCAATTTATAATAAATTAATTTTCTGTGAGAACCTAGGGAAGGGCTCCAGGAGTAAAGATATGTTTTCAATCCCTAACTGGGTTTAGTGGTCCATGCCTGTAATCCCAGTGGCTCAGGAGGCTAAGGCAGGAGGAACACAAATTCAAAGTGAGCCTCACCAATTTAGCAAGGCCCTAAGCAACTTAGTGAGATCCTTTCTCAAAATTTAAAAATGGCTGGGGATTTGGCTCATTGGTTAAGCACCCCTAAGTTTAATCCCTAGCACCCCCCCACACACACATACAAATTTCAATTTCTGTACTTTGTTGATAGGCACTCAAATTGCCTTCTTCTGCTTCATGACAGGGATTAGGTAAGATTGCCAACCAAATAACTTATGAAATACCTTTGTAGTTCAACCGAATTGCAGGTCTAGGAAATCAATTCAACCCAAAGGCAGAGGAAACAGTGGCTTCTAAAATATTCTCTTTCCTCCAGGAGTAAAGTATTTAATCCAGGCAGTTTCTACACTTTCATCCTTCATCTTGAAGAGGCAGCATAACATATTTTGACCACCAGAGGGCACTGCATAAACAGTTGGCTTTTCTCCACTAAAAGTGGTTTTACCAGGAAGTCCCTTTTTGCACATGGCATTTGTATTCACTCTTAGGGTTCATTTTGTAGGATTCCTACCCATTCCAAAGTACTCACTTTATGCACTCAGACTTTGTCTGAGGCCCACCTAAAATTGCTCCTCCCCCTGCATTCTGTTTCAGTTGCCACCACTGTGCACCCCCAGGCTACTTACAAATTACCTGGAACTTCTGGCAATCAATTTACCAAGTCTTGCCAATTTTCCCACTCAGTATTTCTCAAATATGCCCTTTAGTTTACCCTTACCTTCCCTGCCCTTGCGAGGCCTCTATTATCAATCCTGAGTTATTGTAATGGGTTCCTTAATGTGCTCCTCAAATACATCCTTCACTCTCAGATGATTCACAAAGAATAAAATTAGACCTTGCCATTCTCCTGCTATAGGTGCCCCCTCACATATCCCCAGGCCATATAACTCCTTGGCAAGGCATACAAGACCCTCTGTGCCCACCCATCTGTGGCTGCTTCCTAATTCAAACTTCAAAATTCAAGCAATAGAGTACTGCTTGTGGCCAGGCATCCTTAATATACAGGACTTCATGTCTTACCTCCAGTTTTACTGAGGCTGATTGATTCTGCTGTATGACCCTCCCACATATTAGAGGTTACTACCTCCTCCTAAAAGCATTTTATAACTTCCTCTCCCATTTTTAACTGTGTATTATCACTTTATTTTGCACTTTACATTTTAATAATTAGAATAGCAATATATATAGTGGGCATTAAAGTACTGATTAACCAGATGGCCTGAGATCGGCCACTTATTAGGTGTGACCTTGAGTAGGCTGCTCTCCCAATTTGTGCCTCTTTCTTCAACTGTGAAGGGATGGTAGCTTTTAGAGTTACCATAGGCATGTCAGTCACAAAGTGCTAAATAGGAACTGGCTACAATTACATATGTATTGGTATGCCTCAGTAGATTGTGAGCAACTTGAAGGCAAGGACTTTGGCTTATTCCTTTATGTGGAACACAACTATTCAGTGAACAGTTACTGAATGAAGAACCAGTAAGGTAGATCTCAGCAATGATGGCAGGGATCACCAGTTTCCTTCTTTTAGGAAATCTTACACATTCAACACTTTTCAACTCTGTGGCCCCAGTGTTTTTTGTTTGTGCATAATTCTTTTTTTTTTAACATTTATTTTTCAGTCATAGATGGACACAATACCTTTATTTTAGTTTTATGTGGTGCTGAGGATCAAACCCAGTGCCTCACACATGCTAGGCAAGCGCTCCACCTCTGAGCCACAATCCCAGCCACTAGTTTGTGTATAATTCTAACCACACTCCTAATTAAAATTCAACAAAATGAAGGTGAAAATAGTGGCACACCACTCTAATCCCAGCTACTTGGAGGCAGGAGGATCACCAGTTCAAGGCCAGCCTCAGCGACTTAGTGAGACCTTCTCTCAAAATAAACAAGACCTAGAGGTCTAATTCTTGTTCTTTATGAATCATTTGAGAGTAAAGGATGACCCTGTCTCAAAAAATAAAGAGGGGTAGGGATACAGCTCAGTGGTAGAGCACCCCAGAATTCAGTCCCCAGAATGGTGGGGCACGAAATTCAATGAAATGAAACCAATAAAGATTAGCATAAAAGTTAAGAAGCTTAGGAGCTGGAGTAGCTAGAGTGCTAGAGCTCAGTGCTAGAGTGCTCACCTGGCATGTGTGAGGCCCAGGCTTCAATCCTCAACAATGCATATAAATAAATAAGAGATCCACTGACGACTAAAAACTATTAAAAAAAAAGTTAAGAAGCTTAAACTTAACTCCATTTTAAGTCATAAATCTATTTTAAGATTTTCCTTCATCCCAAATCACCTAACACCGTGAAAGCATTCCTACCTTCACACTATTGCTTAGAATCTTTTCCATGTCCAGCTCACATTCTCTGAGGAGTTCTTTCTGATCCCAGGAAGAGGCAGAACACTCTCTTTTATGCTTCCCAAACTCTGTATACATACAACCATAGGGTGGCCAAAAATTTATCTTCTAAACTGGATGCTACATCTATACTGCGCTTAAGGTAGGTATTATAATTATTTAGTTCCTCTGCTTTATTGTAAGGTTTAGAACACTGTCTTAGTCATTACTGTAACCTCTAAGCCTCCAGTTGCCTGACATTTAGTTGATATTTGATGGTTTTTGGATGAATAATTGTTGAAGTAGGTTAAGTTTTATTTTGCTTACCAACTTTTTGCTTTGTCACATGGCTGACAATTTACAGATCATTTTTCATGCATTATACAACTAATTCTCACAACTACCCAAAATAGAGTTTTTATAAAAAATATTTTTTAATCGTAGATGGACACATACCTCTATTTTACTTATTTATTTTTAATTAATTAATTAATTAATTTTTTTGATAGTTGGACAGCATGCCTTTATTTATTTTTATGTTGTGGTGCTGAGGCTTGAACCTAATATCCCATACATGGTAGGCAAGAACTCTACCACTGAGCTACAGCCCCTACTTACTTATTTTTATGTGGAGCTGAGGATCAAACCCAGTGCCTCACACATGCCAGGCAAACGCTCTACCACTGAGTTACAACCCCAGCCCCCAAGATAGGTATTTTTACTACCCTCATTTTGTGAATGAAGAAACAAGTCCTGTGGTTGATTTACCCCAAACTGCTTGTCTTGTAAGTAAAAGTTCTAAGTTACAGTTTCTGTAAGCCAACCAACACTTTCTGGACATAACTATCAACCACACTGCTCTTTTGGAACATTCTAAGCTTCTCAGAATCTCCCTTTTTTACAAATCCAAAAGTTCGCATCATTCTCATACTGCTCCATCTTACAGGCAGGCAGAATGCCCTGCCTTTTCCCTAACCAGATTCTTGCTGCCCACTATAGAATGTCCTCCCCAAACACTAGAATTTTAAAGTGGAGATGGACCTTCTTCAGTTATTTCTAAAAAAGAAAAAAAAATACATCTATCTTACATATACAACAGAAAATTTCGGCAACTATTTCTTTAATTTTCACATTTTATTTTAAAACAGTTATAAATTCAAAGACAAAGTAGTGTTTAAAAAACAAAACATGTTCCCAATACCCTCAAATAACTGATATGAACTATCTTGGGTCTTTGTTTTCAAAACAACTTCTTCATAGGTTATTCTTCAATACACCAGGCTAAGGAGTGATTCTGTACTTTGACTAATATCTCCTACAGTTAATGTAAAAATAACTATATATGCCAAAATGTAAGTTCATTACAAGTCTCTACCTTAAATATATGCCAAGATGCCAATTATTAGTAGCACTCAGGTTTGAGTCCCATCCACCCTTCCCCAATCGGTCCTTCTCATGCCATACCTGAAAACAGACTACTAACTTCTCCCTCTTTCTTCTCATTTCCTTTCCGTAATATTCAAAATTCAATCTCTGGATACCTTCATCCAGAGGTATGTGGAACCTCCATCATCCACATCAGCACAGGGATACATTGGGAGTGGTCTTTATCCCAATTACACCCACTCATACCCAACTATAAATAAAGAAACTTTCTACATGTGAGGGGTTTGTCTTGTTTTAATGCATTTGGCTTGGATAAAACAATCCATCAGAGACTAGATAAAATTAAAAAAAAAAAAAGTGTGAGAACCCACCCACCAAGGTACACTTCAGGAGAACAAAGCGAAGATAGCAACTCTGATAAGTCTAAACTCTCATGTTTGCTACTTGATCATAGAATTTAAAATCAGCTCAATTCAAAACACTCCCTTTTTCCCTACCTGGCAATTCTCACCAACTCAAGCAGTGAACAGAGAACATGAGCCCATGAATCATGACAGGCCATCCTTAGGCAGGGTAAGGCGCATGCAGCAGCACAGCTATGATCAAATGTTGCCTTCTTTCCTTTTAAAAACAAGGAATTGACTGTTCCTGGTGATTATCTCTGAGGAGTGGGAGTCAGAATAACTTTCATTTTTGTATTTTATGTATTTCAGCATAGATCGAATGTTTACAAAGAGTATGTATTTTATAATTTTAAAAAAGTATTTCCATTTTGAGGAAAAAATAGACATGAATAACACTTGACTTGGTTCACATTAGAATATAAGAAAAATTACAAAGCAATCTATCATAAAAGGTACTGGCACAAGAAGAAAATATCAAGAGAAAACATAAAGTAAAAAGCTAAGGAAAAATTTCTGAATTTCTTGTCCCAAATGGTTTCTTCCCCTTTGGGCCAGAAGGTCAACAGTGAAGACTTAATGTCTTTCCTGGCCAGAGAAGGACAGGCCTGAAAGCAGGCACTTCTCTTCTCCTGCACATTTAAAGAGAAATGATGCTGCAAAGAACATGGAGACACTTTGAAAAAGGTCCACTATCTTCCCCATAGCCTGGCAGAAGAGGAGAATGAGGAAGCAGTACAAAAATAAGCAGTGTTAAAGTGAAATCAAAACACAAGGTCAATAGCAAATGGCTGTGACTGTGCTCATGCCCTGCTAAGGTCCTGGTTAAAACATGGTTTCTCTTCTCTGACAATGATGCACTAGCCTCCTCACCCCCTCAAAAAAAAAAAAAAAAAAAAAAAAACACCTAAAGAGTACGCCATCATGTTAGAGGTGGAAAGAAATAGACTGCGTGGCCTGAGTTACTGAATAGCAGGAAAATTTGGTCTTAATGAAGAAATCCTACTATAAAAATCAGTGTGTTAACTGAAGGCTTCCTGTATATTTTCTGTTTATTAACCTTTGGAGAAAAGCATTTCACCTCCACTATGCTTCAGTTTCTTCTGTGTAAGAGGAGGACGCCCCATCTGGCTCTCAAAGCCATTCAGTTTTACTGAGACTTAGATACTTAGCAAGTGATTCAAAATAAGATTTAATTCTGAGCAAATGATGGCTTGCCATCAGTCAGGCTTCATCTTCCTATATCTACAAATCTCCCGTTTCTCCAGATCATGTCCAATTTTACCAATAAGATTCCACAGAATCTAATTTCTTCGTTTCAAAGCAAATCATGAGTGCTTTGAAGTTGTCATATTGCAACCTTCAACAAATTTGCCTTAGAGTGCCTCGACCTTCACTCAAGAAATTGATTCTAAGTTGCCTCAAAAAGCTCCTTTGGGTTCAAGTATCAATGGGAAAATTGTTCCCGTCGTAATACGGTATGAAAATACACTTTGGCCAACGCAGAATCTGCATGTACCTGAAACTGCATGTATGCTGAAACTCGACTTAGGAACATTATCACGACATACAAATGCCTTAAAGCACTGAAAACAACGACTTTTATCAACCTCTTCCAGACGCGCCCAACTAGGAAAACGTCTTGTCAACCGTTCAGATCATGTGGACGCGTTGCTTAGGTGGAAGGGGAGACAGAGCGGAGCGCAGCTCAGTCAGACCCATGCCTACACACTCCAGTGGCAACAACTCCGGATCTACAACCAACAACACATTCACCGAAACTAACCAAACTTCTAGTAAGCGGCCACCACTGGAGGCGAAAGCACTTTCTTCCCAAGAAACAGATCTTTCCCACTGAAAATTCCCAATACCCAGACCTACCACTTTTTACTGAACAAAAAAGCGTGTGTGCCGGCGAGAGCGGGTGGGAAGGCGCGTAGGAGAATTTGCAAGGCTCTTATGCCTCCTCCCTCGGAGCGCGCCCAAGTCTGCGGCCTCGGGCTCCGGGACACTTCCCCTCCCACCCGCCGAGGAGCCGCAGCTGTAAGTTGAGAGAAGCGGGCCCTGGGCCCGTCAATCAACCGGGTCCTCCCGCCTCCCGTCTACACCTCCCCTCCCCCCTTAAAAAAAATAAAATAAAGGCAGAGAAAGAAAGGGAAAAGATGATAACTATTTGGTAACTACTCTCCACCCGGGCTTCGCCTCCCACCCAGGGAGGCCGCACGCTCGGGACCTGGAGCGCCGACATAGAGCAGGCGGCCCAGCAGCCGCCGGTCTCCAGTTCCTCCCAGCGCCTCCGCCTTGCTCCGGCTTCCCGCACGGGTCGGCGCCCCTCTGGCCCCGCACTCCGCCAGGCCCGCGGCCCGCCGCCCTCAGGCCCGGGCCAAAGTTGCGCAAATAGCCCCACAACTGGCAAATACTCACCCGCCGCAGCAGGAACCCGGGCTGCGGAGATTTTAGGGAGTTTAAGGCAAATCAGCCGCGGGAAAGGCGGGCGGAGGCGAAGGGGCCGCGAGCTGCAGTGGCGGCGGCGCGCAGAGCTCGGGCTGGGCTGCGCGGAGAGACTCTGGCTCTGCCAGGGACTGTGCTGCAACAAAGGACTTCCGCTGCCGCACAGCCGCGCCTGCCGCACCGCACTGAGCCGGCCCCGCTTACGCGGCGACTCCGGGTCTGCCCACCAGTTCGCTGCGGCGTCCGCCAGCCTTCCCCTCCCTCTCGCCCGCCCACCCACTCCGCCGCTGGCTGCTAGGGGCACCCGCGGTCGCCTGTTTGTTGCAACAAGTTTCTGCGTCGGGCTCCGAGGAGGCTGGCACAACCCGCACCGCGGGGGCCGTCGTGGCGGCGGCTTGACCACCCCTCTCGCCCCTCTCCCAAGGGTAGGCTTGGGACCTCCTAATGTTTGCACAGCTGGATGGGACTGGGTTCCTCCCGACTCCCCAAGGGCAGGATGATGCTTTACTACTCGTCCCAGATGTTAGACCCCCGCCCAGCAGGGCCTAGCTGCGGGGCCCTCTCCCTCGCGGTATGCCCGGGGCGTTCTGGGGGCGCCGGTACCCTCGCCCCATCCTGTCCGCGGCTCATCCGCTCTAGGACGCCCATTCCCCGCGTTCCCCCCACCCTGCCTTCATTGGGCCTGTCCGCCTCTGGCCTTGAGTCACTTCCCTCGCCATGCTCCACCCCGTCCAGACGGCCTCGCCTCCCAGGCTCCCGCGGCTCGGCCTGGCTGGCCCCGCGCCCTCACCCGCCGAACACGCGGGCACATCTTCCCCGCCCCCACCCCAACCTCAGAACTGCGGGGGTGCCCGTGCTTTTGCACACCCTGGGGAAAGTCCCCAGGTCACGCGGTTGTATGTGGGGAGCCTGTGACGCTCAGGCTTAGCCCCACGCTTCCGCTAACAGAGTCAGGACTGGGGACCGTGGCGGCACCCAGAGCGCGGGCCGACCCCCGTCTGGCCACTTAGGCGGGCGGGCGCACACGTACGCACGCAAGCACGCACACCCGGCCCCGTCGTCGCTGGTTCCCCAGAAACTAGGCGCACGATCACGTGGGCCCATCGCGCGGCGGCCGACGCGGGAAGCCGCGCGAGAGCCCGGCACCGGGTGCGTGAGTCGGCACTGCCGCGTGCAGTGCGCGGCGCGGAGCCCGCCCCTCCCGCATAGAGAAGCCAGCCCGCCGCCGCGGCGGCGTCTGGGTAAGCGTCGCGGCCCAGCCCCTGTAGGCTGCTCTGGGTTCAGTCCCTCCCGCCGCTAGCCACTGGGGCTGTGGCTGCAGCTGCATCGGCCGTGAGACGGATGCAAGTAGCTGGGGAGAGGGGTGTTTTTTGATCTATTTGAGATGTCATTCAGGGCGCAGGAGGAAAATGGCAACCTTGAATGAGCGCTGGGTGGATGACCAGAGCTGCCCTTTGGTGCCACGGCTGGGGCCTGACCTGACACAGTCGGGTGTGGCGCGCGGTCGCGCCGCGCAGGCCTGGAACCCTCCCTGCTGAGGGCCTGGGTGCGACCCCGCGCCAGAAGCCCCGATACTCATGACGCGTCTCCCCCTCCTGTCCCCCCTCCCGCAACTGGGCCCACCCATCTTACAAGCGGGAAGGTCTGCAGGTGCAGCTGCGCGGATGCAGCGGCCAATATCTCCTCCCCATTCTTGTTTGTGAGTACCCAGTTTCAAGGACAAAAAGCTAGGTCCCTAATCCCAATAATTTCTCTCTCTCTCTCTAAAATGTTTACGTCATTCTAAGCAAATTCAGTTTTTCTCTTTGAAGTTGGCCCCATCTTATCAGCGCCTCCCCAGCACTTACTTGGAGAAATCAAGTGCTAATCAATTCCTTGGGCAGTGAGCAGCGCTGTACCTAGAACCTGGCAGTAGCTAACGTGTTTTATAAGTTAACGTTTGTATTTCCCTGCAAGAGGTTAAATTTGGTATTCTTCTCTTTAGACTCAAGTCCTTTTGGCAGAACTGTTGATTCACTCAGGATTCTGTCAAGTATGTGAAGGACATTTCATAATCTCAAACGTTTGAACTGAGAGAAGCCTTACATAAAACTCAGTTCGGGGCTTCAGTAGTAGAGCGCCTGTCTACCATGCACGAGGCTCTGGGTTCCATCCCCAGTATAGCAAAATAAGAAAACAAAAACCAGATATTTACAAGTACATCAAGCCTAAAGGGCATGTGTTTCTCGATCTGCTTGATCTAGGGCCTCCATCTCAGCTGGAGTTCATAGTTGCAGACATCTTGGACATTGCATCCTCCACCATGCCAGGACTGCTGTGCCAGTTTAACCCGCTCTGTATGTATCAACCAAAGGAGATTACACTTGGCTTGTAGGATTTCTCAGGTTTATTGAGAAATCAGTCTTGCCAGTATGTGATGGCTCTGCAGTAGGGAGATAGCACTGTTTCTAGGCGGGTTAGGCAGCAGGTGATGTGCTTTGGGGCCAAAAGCCCATTCTCCCTCCCAATACCTCCCACCAAAACCAAACAACAACAAAACCCTTTAGCTCTATTCTCTGCAAGAACTACAACCTTGTGGCATGAGTTGGTTTTTAGGTTTGGGCATCAAAGCCTCTAGGAGTCTGAATGTGTTAGTTAAGGATAAACTATGAATCCATTAGGGGACAGAATACTAATGACATGAAATAAGTTAGTTCTGATGACTGGGATGAAACCAAGAGGCAACAAAACATCAAGGGATGGTTAACAAGAAAGTTGGAAGGGACCCCACCTTACCTGCTGTATCTTTTTGCTCAGTCCTATCCTGAATGTCTTTTTTGGATATAGCTGAGATGGATTCTGCTCAAGTTAGGTTTATTGAGTACATTTAGTGGGTCAGGTCCCATACCAGCTGCTTTCATAGATGAATTCTAAATTGTTCCCTAGAAGAAGAAAATACTGTCTCCATGTTATAAATGTGTTAAAACTCTGAGGAAATGGGCTCAGAGAGATTTACCTGACTATGATGATAAAGTCATTTACAGAGGAATTTCAACCTAGATCCCTTATCTTCCAAGTCTAGTCTGTACTCTTTTGCATTATATGTTGCTCCCAATTCAAGCCAGGAAGGGGATGAGAGAATCGCCTGTGGCTGATTTATTGGCGCCTGTGGTTGCCCATAGAGGCCAAGCAGGACTTTCAGCTGCCCTCTATGCCTCAGAAAGTGGAGCTATGTGCTTCCACCCTATCTCCTGAGGGGAATGCAAAGGAGCCAGGCTGTCTAGCTGGGGAGGAGGGGCCCAAGTGTCTTGGTTGTAAAATAATCCTGGTCAGGGCTATGCTGGGAAATATTGCATAATGCCCTCCCTACCACTGAACCAAAGTGATTTATTTACTATGGTCCGTAGGTGGTGCTTGACCAACTTGTCCATCTTAGTAATAACAGACCAGAAAAGAGTTGGGGGTCTTAAATGATTGCAGATTCCCCCCCTCCATCTTGTTTTAAAAAAGCAGTGCAGGTGCTCTTATCTAGATAAATTATAAAGTACTTCTATACTACTTCTGTGCTCCCTTTCTGTTTTATTCACACAGCATGTGAATATCAGTCCTTTGAGAGGAGAGATCTAACAAAACTACTGCTCCAGTTTATAGTGACCAGTATAAGCTATGGAGTGAGACCTGCTAGTTGTTTTGTTTGTTTGTTTGTTTTGTTTTGTTTTTTAACTTTTTTTTTTTTTAATGTGGTGGTGCTGAGGATGGAACCCGGTGCTTCACACATGCTAAGCAAGCGCTTTACCACTGAACATCAAGACCTGCCTTTTTTGATCCCCATGTTATACTACTTGCTAGTTATGTATCCTAAGTTTAAATTTTTTCCTCATCTCAAAAATGGAAATGAAAATAATAAACATTAGTCACAGGGTTAAGAGAGAGACTGGGGAGCACTAACATACAGCCTTACGTATAGTAGTATAGTAGTATAGTAATAATAGCTGTGGGAAATAATCTGGATAGTATTTATTCTTCCTAGAAAAGGAAGGATGTTGCTTCTTAAACCTGCTTAGGGGGGCTGGGGATGTGGCTCAAGTGGTAGTGCGCTCGCCTGGCATGCGTGCAGCCCAGGTTTGATCCTCAGCACCACATACAAACAAAGATGTTGTGTCTGCTGAAAAACTAAAAAATAAATAAAATTCTCTCTCTCTCTTAAAAAAAGAAAAAAAAAAACCTGCTTAGGGAGAGTGGAGGAAGAAGTGGTGTTAGAAGCAAGCAGTTTCAGGATTATTAATTGATTTTACTTACATTCTGCTTTCCTTTTTTATTAGGAATTTTATTTTTTTCTTTATTTGGAGGAAAAGTGTTTATAGTGTTAAGTCAGTTATTTTTGAAATTTTTCTAATTCAGTTTTTCCCTAGTTACAAATCAATTATACATGGATGTTTTATTTCTTCTGGAAAACTCTAGGCAATAATAGCAAAGAATTTCATGGTTATGTGGATTATATGTTCATGGAACTGTAATTCCTTGGCAAAGAAAGTTTTGTTTCACTTATATTCAGAAGTTATAATCACTCTTGTCTTACTGTATTCTAGGTCTATACTAGCATTGTCCTTTTCAACTTTCTCTGATTCTTTGAGGAACTTTTTTTTTTCCCTGTCAGAAATTCAGTTTTTATGTTTTTTTGTTTTTTGGGTTTTTTTTCCTTTTCTTTTTAATGGACTAAAAAGAATCTTTTTCTTCACAGGGTTCTGATTTTTTTTTTTTTTTTTGTAAAGGTCCATTAGCAGTTTGTACTCACTGCTGTTAGCATTGTTGTTGGCCTAATGCTGTGGCTTATCAGGCATCCCACAATGTTGTTTAGATGGGGGTTAGAGGTGGAGAAGCCTGGCTGTGTCTGCCAACTGGCAGGAGGCCCCAAACTGACATTTGCCCATTCTGTTAAAGGTTTCTAGAGAATAACTGCTGTTTCTTTATCATCAACAATGTCTATTTCTCCTCTTTAACATTCTCTGTGGATTTCATAAGCCAATATCAAGAATTTATGCAGAATTTCATCAAACATTTTCAGATTTGAAATTTCTGTATCATTTTTACATATTATGAAAGTAAATATAATGGAATATGAGAAATTTCTAGTGTTTTTTTTTTCCCCTTCTTGATACGGGAAAGCTACATCCCCAACCCTTTTTGTTTTTTTGTTTTGGGGCAGGGTCTTGCTGAATTGCTGAGGCTAATGTCAAACTTGCATCTTCCTGCTTCAGCCTCCCAAGGCTCTGTGTGCACCAGGCCTGGTTTTCTAAATACTTTTTTTTTTTTTTAAAGATATCAGAAAATAATGTATTCTTCCTCTTTCCCATCCCTAATCACCTTACTAGTTTCAGAGCCTTTTGTTTCTTATTTTGGCCAATTTTTAAAAAAAGTTGCAACTGGAATTATGGTTCATTTAATATACACAATATCATTCCCATACTTTAAACTTAACATTACTACTTATAAATAACTAGTATAAAATTGTTCCATTTTACTTAGTTTGAATTAATCCAGAGTTACTATAATCTAGAAAGTAAATAAGATTTTGTTAGTCTCCTAATAACATGTAATTTTAGAGTATGAAGTACTTCCTTGGTTCTGTGCTCTTCCAAGGCAATGGTTGTTAATTGTGGTGTCATATGAAAGATTCCTGGGAGCTTCTTTTAAAAGAAAGGACCTATGCCTCACCAGGAATTGTTTGGGTGGCCTGGGATGGGTCTCTGGCATTAGTCAACTTTACATAGAAAATTTTATAGTTAGTGATAACATCCATTTTTTCAGGATAAAATAATTTCTAATTTCCATACCTTTTCTTTTGTTCAGTGCTGGGGATTGAACATGGCCTTGTGGGTGTTAAGCAAGCAGTATACCACTGAGCCACACCCCCAGCCCTATTCTTTGATTTTTCTGGGTAATCAAATGTCATACCTCTGCAATCATCTTAAAAGTTGTATTAAAAAGTTAAAATCGTTGTAGAAAGTATTTTGTCACGTAGCACTTGGAATATTTTGTTTTTACATTTGTATTTATAGCCATAAGTAAGGAGTTCAAAAAAACTGCGAACATTTCTCTGCCAACTTTCTGTCTTCTTGTCTTAATGCTTATGGTAAAGTCTCAGTGATAGAGACCTACAGGAGAAGTAAGACTATTTTCTTTCTTTTTTTTTTTTTTTAAAGAGTGAGAGAGGAGAGCGAGGGGGAGAGAGAGAGAGAGAGAGAGAGAGAATTTTTTAATATTTATTTTTTAGTTCTCGGCGGACACAACATCTTTGTTGGTATGTGGTGCTGAGGATCGAACCCGGGCTGCACGCATGCCAGGCGAGCACGCTACTGCTTGAGCCACATCCCCAGTCCAAGACTATTTTCTTTCAGAAATAGATGTCCTAATCCTTTTTTCCTTTCTTATTAAGGATTGTACAGCCTGGAGAAATAGGAGTTGTACGGTCTGGGATCTCATTCTGGCTACTATAGAGATGAGAGTGCAGTCTAACTAATAAAATATATTTTTCTAAATAGAAAAAATTTACATCAAGCCAACTTGTATGTTATAGATGGACACAATGCCTTTATTTATTTATTTATTTATTTTTATGTGGTGCTAAGGATACAGTCCAGTGCCTCATACATGCTAGGCAAGCGCTGTACCATTGAGCCACAACCTCAGCCCTCAAGTTAACTTTTTTTTTAAGAGAGAGTGAGAGAGGAGAGAGAGAGAGAGAATTTTTTTTAATATTTATTTTTTAGTTCTCGGCCAACACAACATCTTTGTTGGTTTGTGGTGCTGAGGATCGAACCCAGGCCGCACGCATGCCAGGCAAGCGCGCTACCGCTTGAGCCACATGCCCAGCCCTCAAGTTAACTTTTAATTAAACAAACATATGGTATTAAACTTCCTTATCTTACTTAGTTTGAACTAATCCTGATTTAACTACAGTTTGGAAACTAAAAAAAGTTTTTATAGTCTCTTAAATATCATGTTAATCCTGTTATTTTATTACTTTGATAACAAAGCTTGATTTATTTATTTATTTTGCAGTACTGGAGACTGAACCAAGGAGCACTTTACTGTTGAGCTACATCCCCATCCCTTTTCACTTTTTATCTTGAGAGAGGGTCTTGCTAAGTTGCTAAGGCTGGCCTCCAATTTGCGTTCCCCTGCCTTAACAAATCGCTGGGATTACAGGCGTGGGCTGCTTTGTCCAGCATATAAAGCTTTAAAATGAAACACTCTTATTGTTTCTAGTATTTACAGATATAATAAAAGGATAACTTTTTTGCATCCTTTCTGCCATCTTAAAACTTCCACCAAAAATTCTTAAATGCAGCTTCTAAGATTTTCTGTTTGCTTGGGAAACTGATTATTTTGCATATCAGAAAGTAAAATGGATGACAAAGAAATGATGAACAAAGTCTATATAAAAAGGCTGGGGCTGGGGCTCAGCGGTAATGCACTTGCCTGGCATGTGTGAGGCACTGGGTTTGATTCTCAGCACCACATACAAATAAATGAAATAAAAGTTTATCAGCAACCAAAAATATTACTAAAAATAAAAAATGCTTGACTAGGATCATACATGATGTGCATGTCTGTAGTTCCAGCTATTTAGGAGGCTGAGGCAGGAGGGTTGAAAATTGAAAATAAGCCTAGGATTTCATAAGGCCTTGTCTCAAAAGAAAAACTTAAAAAAGGGCTGGGGTAGAGTGCTTGCTCAGTATGCAATCTCCAATACAAAATGGAAAAAAACAAACTCAGCTAGGGCTAGAGTATAAATCAGTGGTAGAGTACATCGAAGGGTGTGTATTAGAAAATATTGTAATAACTTTGCAGTGGATTGGCACTTTGACAGATATAAAATATGCTGCCTTAAAATATTAAATGTCTTTTATTATGCAAGCAAGCTTGTATGAATCTGTTTTGTGTGTGAGGTATATGTATGTATATGTGTGTGTGTATCTTATCTTTTTAACAGTTCTGAATTTATTTCATTTTATAAACTTGGAGAATTTACCTCTGTTTGCAATTTGCAATTATATTTCAACATAATGGAAAGATCTACTATCAATCTAAATGTTTTAAAGTTCTAGATGGGGGTTTGGAGAAAAGGCACTGGATTTAAAAAGTCAGAACTTGAACTACCATTAGCCTTACTTAACAGCTAGTTTTCTGACTTTGTGTACCTTTCCTGCCTTTTCTGATTTTAAAGTTTCTCAGTTAAAAATTGGAGCTGATAATACCTGTTCTACTACCTCATGGGGTTTAAAAAAAAAAAAAAGTGTAGGTTAGTAGTTCTCAAAGTGTAGTCCAAAGACCCTTGGTGATTCTGAAACCCTTTCATTGGATCTACAAGTATCTTCCTTTGGCAAGATTTTCAGTATACTTGAACCAAAACAACACACAGCAACCCATTGAATGCAGAAGCCAATAAGTTGCTTAGGTCATCATGAAGTTGCTGAGGCTGGCTTTGAACTTGTGATCCTCTTGCCTCAGTCTCCCAAGTCAGTGGAATTATAGGCATGTGCCATTGGACCCAGCTCCAGCTGTATTTTTTTTTTGGTACTGAGGATTGAACCCAGGCGTGCTCAACCAGTAAGCCACATCCCCAGCCCTTTTTTGTATTTTATTTAGAGGTGGGGTCTTGCTGAGTTGCTAAGTTCCTTGCTAAGTAGCTGAGGCTGGCTTTGAACTTGCAATCCTCCTGCCTCAGCCTCCTGAGCCACTGGGATTACAGGTATGCGCCACTGTACCCAGCTCATTTAAACATTTTATACTTTTAATTTCTTATTTTTTTAAGTTGTAGGTGGACACAATATCTTTATTTTATTTATTTATTTTTATGTGGTGCTGAGGATCGAACTCAGTGCCTCACACATGTGAGGCAAATGCTTTACCATGAAATACAACTCTAGCCCCTGTACTTTTAATTTCTAACATGGTAAATATGGATAAATATTATCCACATAAATAATATCTTCATAACCATTAGTCCCTTTTTTTTAAAGTGTTTAAATATACGTTGAGATCAGAATTTTTAGAGCAGCTGATAAAGAGTAATGGCTAATTTGTTCCTGTTGGGACAGTTCTGCAGATTAAAAACTAGGGGAACCTTTTTTTTAATTACCAGATGACATTTAATAGTTACAAAAACGAGAGTAAAATTTGCAACTGGAAGAGGGAAATACCAGTGGGTAAGTTTATACTTTAATGAGTTTTTAGCATGAGGGTAGGCTCCAGTTGGTGACACAAGGGAATGGCTAAAACTGGGGTAACAAACCTGTACTCTTGCTTAAGGAAGAGGCTAGAGTTCAGAATGTCGGTGTATCTGGAAAGTGAAGGAGAAATCCTAGAGAGGATATTGGGGTGGTGGAATCATAAATGCTAAATATAAACTTGCTGTATATATACTTGCTGTGTATATATATTCTTTGCTGATTCAGGGTTGAATCTCTTGCCCATTCCTGATATGTACATGTATAGAATACCTTCCAAACAGCACACATAAGGCTAAAAAATCTAAACAGGTATTTTCAACTGTTGCCCAACGTTGGGGAGGCCACACATGGAGTTTAGTTCCAACCAAGTTAATTGTCTACAAAAGTAGCACTCTTTGAGGAATGTGACAGATTCTGAGAATCTCTTATATTAATCACAATTTTTAGCATATGATCTAAAATGACTACACATGGGAAAGAAAACAACAGGGAACCATCACCCTAATCAATGGACCCCCACAGCAACCCAAAGCTAGATTGCAGAGAAGATTTAAAACGGATATTATAACCATGGTTAAGGATATGAAGCTAAGTAAGGTTGTAAAAAATAGGAAATCTCAGCAGAGAAATAAGAAACTTCCAAAAAAGGAATGAAATGAAAATGTGAGACCTGAAAATATAGTATCTGAAATCTTAAAATCTCACTGAGTGGGCTGGGGTTGTGGCTCAGCTTGCCTGGCACACATGAGGCACTGGGTTTGATCCTTAGCACTACATATAAAAAAATAAATGGTATTATGTCCATCTACAACAAATTTTTTTAATTAAAAAATTAATATAACACCTGTGAAATAAATCCTGTCATCTGTATTTTATGAGTGAAAACTGAGACCCAGAGTGCTGAGTATATTGTTAAAAATCACAGTTTAGTAAGCTAGCCAAGCTGGAGTTTTAAACTGGCTTTCTAGAATCTAAGCTTTCACTACTGTGCTATTCTTCCTGCAGAATAAGTAACTGATCATACTGTTCTCACTCAAACATCTTAGCTTATTGCAAACACAACTGGGGTAACTTATATTCAGTCTCCTCTGTGAACTGACCCCCTCTTTCTTATTTCCTTTTGTTTGTTCTATGCCAAATGAATTCTTCTGTTATATAATTATTCATATACCTCTCAGTATTTTTTTTTTCTTTTTTGATACTGGGGATTGAACCCAGGGTACTTTATCACTAAGCTATGAAAGGGCTGAGGAAGCCCTTTTTATTTTTTATTTTGATGCAGGTTCTCCTTAAGTTGCTTAGGGCTCCCCTGAGTGGTCAGAGCCTGACCTTGAACTTGTGATCCTCCTGAGTCAGCCTCCTGAGTCACTGGGATTAGAGGCATGTGCCACTGTGTTCAGCCTTCCCAGTAATTTTTATCATTATAATTATCATCATCATCATCATCATTATTTTCCCTATTTATGTAAGACCAGTTCTCGTGCCTTGTTTTCCATTAAGTTACCTGTACTTATCTCCCCCTCAAAGCATGTTCATAGCATGTTTTCTGAACTGTTCTGATGGCACCACTTAATGGGTTTTTTTTTGTCTCCAGGTCTTGAACAGTACATGCTTTCAAATATTTTTTCTCTATTAGGCTTTTCTTCAAGAGTATTTGTTGAGTAAATTAAGAGTAATGAGTAAATGTTACTCGGACTATTAAACAAGATATTTGTATTTGCGGCTTTTTAGTGTAGTATTCCTCATTTCCATATGGTTCAATAGTTCATTACATTAATGCATTTTATATATATATATATATATATATATATATAGAGAGAGAGAGAGAGAGAGAGAGAGAGAGAGAGGAAAATGTTTAGGATCTGAGGCTTTTTTTTTTTCTAAAGCAGTTTGTAAGTCTGGCTTAAGGTATTTCAATTTGAGACATTTCAATGATTTTCACATAATAAAATTTCTAATAGTGTTTTTTGTGGGGGCAGTACTGGGGATTGAGTCACATATCCAGCCCAATTTTGTGTTTTATTTAGACTGGGTCTCACTGAGTTGCTTAGTGCCTCACGGTTGCTGAGGCTGGCTTTGAACTCTGGATCCTCCCATGCTGCTAGGATTACAGGAATAAGCTACCGTGCCCGGCTCTAATAAAGATTTTTATTTGTTTATTTTTTTAAATCTCCCTGATGGTATTTTGAAATTGGGAAAATGTGAGAAATACAAGTAGTGGTTTTTGGTGAAATAACTTCTTGGAACAGTACCTACAATTTAAATTTTTGTTTATATTTTAGAGGATTGAGTTAAACTTCTGTATTTTCTGTTACCTTGTTGATGCTTAAGGTGTTTTAAAAATGATATGCGGGCTAAGGGTATAGCTTAGTTGGTAGAATGCTTGCCTTGCATGAATAAGGCCCTGGGTTCAATCCCCAGCACCACCAAAAAAAAAAAAAAGAGAGAGAGAGAAAGAAAGAAAGAAAGAAAGAAAAAGAAATGGCAAGGGTTAAGAGGTTTTGTTTTAATTGGGGGATAAATGGGCACATGTTTGAATAAATAGGGTTTAAAAGTAATGCCTGGTGTCACACACCTATAATCTCAACAATCTGGGAGACTGAGACATGAGGATCACAAATTTGAGCCCAGTTTCAGCAATTGAGCAATGCCCTAAGCAACGTTGTGAGACCCTGTCTCAAAATAAAAAGGGTTGGGTATATAGCTCAGTGGTAAACTGCCCCTTAAATACCAAGTAACCACCCCCCACACACCAAAAGTAATACATGAATGTGGAGTCAAAAGAATCAAGTTACAGTATTCCTAAAGAACAATATTATTTATATAAAATTTTAAAACTTGCAAAGCAACAGTATACCTTGTTAAAGAATGGAAATGTGCAAGAGAGCTGTAAACACCAAGTTCAAGATCGTGGTTATCTTTAGAGGCAAGGAAGATGGGGGGACAGACTGAGGGAGAGATGCCAAGGAGTATCTACTGTGCTTGTGATATTTAGTTTATTTATTATTTTTTAAATATTTAATTTTTAGTTGTAGTTGGACACAATATCTTTATTTTATTTATTTTTATGTGGTGCTGAAGATCGAATCCAGGGCCTCGCACGTGCTAGGCATGCACTATACCGCTGAGCCACAACCCAGTGCCCCCGTGATGTTTATTTTCTGTGTTTTGCAGTAGGTGGGTAGTTTTTTTTTTCCCTCTGTATCTACTTGTCCATCTGAAATATATTATTTTAAGTTCAGATCTTATAGTTCCCTATCCATCCTTGACTTCCCCTACTCCTTAGTTTCTCTCCCAGAAGTAAACATTTTACTGGTTTCTTGGAACCTTCCCAGAGATGTGTAGTAGACATGTATAAAAGAAAAAATATTAAATCCTCTTACAGATAAAAAGCTGAATCAATACAGAGTTAAGTAAGTCATTTACACAGGGCCATAATGCTAATAAGTGTCAGAGGATTCAAACCCAATCTCTAGAGCTCAAATTTCTGGAGTCCAAACTTGTGTATAAATAAATCTTTCTCCCACTTTTTCAAATAACCAGCAGCTGGTGAGGCTAAGGCAGGAGGATCACTAGTTCAAAGCAAGCTTCAGCAACAGCAAGGTGCGAAGCAACTCAATGAGACCCTGTATCTAAATAAAATACAAAAAAGGGCTAGGGATGTGGCTCAGTGGTTGAGTGCCCCTGAGTTCAACCCCTTGTACCCCTCCCCACAAAAATAAATAAAATTACCATCCATTCCTTTTATATAAATAGTTTTCTGTATACATTTTACACTATGCTAGATTTTATTTTACTAATAAGATTAAGCATTAATTTTACTGTATCACATCTGCTTAACCAGCAGAAAATTCGATTTTCTCTCTGATTCCTCTTTTCCAAATACTCCAAAGGCTTCATAGGGGTGTTTTTATGTGTAATCCTTGTGTTTTCTTGGCTCTTCCAGTTTGTAGGTCATATTCACTCTGGGAGGTGGGGAGGAAGGAAATTTGGACTCTAGAGTTTGGGTTTGAATCTTCTGCTCTGCCATTTACTAGCAGTATGACCTTGGATAAGTGATTCAAGTCTGTTGATTTTTTTTTTTTAATCTGTAGGAGGCATTTAGTATTATTTCTTTTAGAGTTGTATTAAGAATTAAATGAGTGGAAGGTGCCTAACACATAGAAAGCATGGTAAAATATCAGCTATTTTTATTATATTATTGATTATCAGCTGTCTATGCTCAAACTATTGCCAGTCCCCAGACAGCTAATCCAGACCTCCACCATTGACCTCCTTTGACCTTGATCTATCTGGCTAGTGAGGTAACTTCATTCTCTTTTTCAGGATCTGCTCTTTCAAAGGGTGTTCTCTCAGTCACCTGGTGATGCCCTTTATAAGTACCAGAACACTCTGCACAGCTAGAACAGAGAAGGTGGTGAAGAATATCCTTCCACATGCCTAGAATGATGGCACTCCTGAATATCCTTATGCTCACAGTAGGCCTCTTGGCCAGAATTTTTCTTACAATTTCTTCCTTATGTAGGACTTTGTCCCTTGAGACTCATTTGTCTTATCCTGCCTTTCTTTCTTCTTCCTCCTCCTCCTTCTTCCTCCTTCTTCTCTTCCTCCTCCTTCTTCTCCTCTTTACCACTGAATTACATCCCCAGCCCTTTTATTTTTTTAATTATAGATGGACACAATACCTTTATTTATTTATTTTTATGTGGTGCTGAGGATCAAACCCAGTGCCTCACACATGCTAGACAAGTGTGCCACCACTGAGCCACAACCCCAGCCCCACTAACCCTTCTTTTGAGATGGGTTTTGCTAAGTTTCTTAGTGCCTAAGTTCCTGAGGTAGACCGAATACTTGCCATCCTTCTGCCTCAGCCATCTGAGTTTCTGGAATTATAGGCATGAGCTTCTGTACCTGACATCCACCCCTGCCTTTTCTTACCTTCAGGCATATATGCTTATCTGTTGGAGTCCAGTTGAGAAGAGATCAGGAGTTAGTTTCTTTCTCATGGGGCTCCTGGGCTCCCATGTAAATCAGAGAATGTGGCCTGACATCTTTAAGGGCTCCTAAACTTAGTGTTACTGATCATTCCCCACAAACATTTTAGGATAGGTGGGCAGCTATGTCCCCTGAGTGCCAGAGGATCCATAAGGAACAATGGCAGCTCTACCCTAGACAGTATTCCTTATGTTATTCACATTTATAACTAACATTTGAATAGCAGTATCTATTACAACATGATTTTCATGTAAGTTAGCTCATTTAACTCTGAGGCAGGGATAAGTATCTCATTTCCATTTTTCCATTGAGGAAACTGAGCATTAGAAACATTATGGTTGCATAGATAGAAAAGAACAGAACTTCCTTTTGCTCATGCGTCATTCATATCAAGCTACCGTCTTATAAGGTGATCAAAGGCCTTGTTTACTGTTCAACAGAGTTTATATCAGTTATCATAATGGAGGAAATTAATATTAGCAAGTTTTGGGGTGAAATTAACAGGATTGAAAATCTATGATTTCATTTATATTTAGGAATCCTTGCTGCTCTGTAGGTTTGTATCAACTGTAAACAGTTTTTATAACACATACACACACACACACACACACACATACAAACATATATTTTTATATTGCTCTTTTTCTCAGAGCCACAATGGATACTGCTAGCCATAGCCTTGTCCTTCTGCAGCAGCTGAACATGCAGCGAGAATTTGGTTTTCTATGTGATTGCACAGTTGCTATTGGAGATGTTTACTTCAAAGCCCATAGAGCAGTGCTTGCTGCTTTTTCTAACTATTTCAAGATGATATTTATTCACCAAACAAGGTAAGGATGTGTTTTTTGTATATTAGAAGAAGATTATGTATATTTCTCACATTACAATATTGAAAAAAGTATGTCTTATACTATCATTTTGTGTGCTATCATTATAGTGAGACCCCCTTTTTCTTGGTACTGGATCATCTATCATTTTATCAGTATACTATCATTATACTCAATTATGCATTTTTATCTAAATGTTCATTCATTCAAATATATTAAGCAATTTTATAATTGTCTTATATATCAGTAATTAAACTCAATATGTAGTAGATCTGTGGTGGAAGGTCAGAATGAAATTATAACTTAAATGTATTGAAGGCTTATCCCATATTGAAGTGCTAAATCTTATAATGTAATTCTACAGTTACCCCTATATTAGAGAAAAGAAACAAATTGAGTTGGTAAGATCGAGTTGCCCAGCCAGGATTATATAGCTAATATGTTAGACTCGGGTGCAGATCTGAAGCTAAAGGTCTATGCTCTCTTTTTAAAAGATATTTTTAGTTATAGACGGATATAATAACTTATTTATAATAACTTATTTTTTTATGTGGTGCTGAGGATCGAACCCAGTGCCTCACATGTGCTAGGCAAGCACTGTACCACTGAGCCATAAGCCCTGCTCAGGTCTTTGCTCTTAATCATTGAGTTGTTGATTTCTATTTCATGATACTTTCATAGCAAGATTTTGGTGTCATAATTCTACCTACCATGAACTCCATATTACAATTCAAAGGTCTTTTGTTTAAAATATGTTTTCAAAGACTTCCTTTATGTTTTTTGAATTTATATACAAGACAAATTTAGATATTCAGATTACGGGGTTGAGGGATACTGGGGATTGAACCCAGAAGTGCTTTACCTCTAAGCCACATCCTAGTGGTTTTTTATTTATTTTTTTGAGAAGGGGTCTCACTAAATTGCTTAGGGCCTTGATAAATGCTGAGACTGGCCTCAAACTTGCATCACCTTGCCTCACCCTTCCAAGTCACTGGGATTACAGGCATGCGCCACTGCACCCAATTTAGATATTCAAATTTGAAGCTCTGAATAGAGAGTAATTTTAGTCCATTCTAGATTAAAAGTGATTCAGCAGTCTGTTTTTCTTTAAAGAACCTTACATAAATACTTAGGAATCCAACCTCAATTATACATTTGTATCTAAATGTTCATTCATTCAAATATATATTAATTATTTGTTGATGTGTTGGCACAGGCCTATAATCTCAATGACTCAAGAGACTGAGCCAGCTTCTACAACTTAGTGAGACCTTATCTCTAAATGAAATAAAAAACTCTCAAGATGTAGCTAAGTGAGTACCACTGTATTCAATCCCTCATACCAAAAACAAAAAACAAAAAAACCAAGCCTGCACGTTATGTATATTAAGTACCTATGTGCCAGGCACTTAACTAGACCCCAGTAAGTGAAGTTATACACCCTGCCCTCAAGAAATTCGTAGTCTTGAAAAAAAAAGTCCTATAGATAATGCATGTAAAACAAATTATTACAATGTAATTTACTTCTCTATACCTCTCTTCTGTCTTGCCTGTAAAGTTTTAGAATAGAATAATCACCCCCTAGGGTATTTGAGGAGATTAAATAGATCAATATAGATTAAAATGCTTAAAACAAGAGCTTTGTTGTTACTAATAATACCATGTCTATCATAGAAGAGTGTACAAGGTAAAATAGTATTTCAGCAGCTGTACTGTGAAGAGACTTTACAGAGGTCCTAAATCTTGAAAGATCAGGAGTTATTCAGATAGAGAGGCCTATAAGAGGTATGTAGCAGATAGAAGGGGGAAAAAACAGCATGAAAACATATATATATATATACATACACACACACACACATACATATACACACATACATGCACATATATGTATATGTGTGTGTATATATGTATATACATATGAACATTCAGACATTCTGAGTAGATCAGAATGATTGGAATGCATGGCACAATAGGGAGAGCAAGTTTGAGTGTAGAACAAGTAACAGGCAGCTTTTTCTGCCAGTCTAAGGAGTTTCTTCTCTGACCTAAGTGTCACAGTAGATTGCTTTCACTGCTTTAGAAGTGGCACTTTGTCTTCAGTCTCCTGAGAGCCATGAATTGGTTCAGCCCCTAAAGTACATGTTGTGTGCCAGGTACAATGCTAAACTGAACCTAGGAATTATGAAGGTTGCAAACCTGCTCTGTATTGAGCAACTAAAGAAGCCCCTCAGTTAATAGAGTTCTTAACTGGTATTTTAAAAAAAAATTGCCACAGGCCATGTCATTGGGTAGCTAGGTCAGAACAAAGAATGAAGACCAAGAGAGGAAGAGGGAATCCTGAGATATCAGGACTAAAGAAATGTATTGCAAGCATACTGACACCCAGTGCATTCTGATGCATTGACAGTGAGCTTCTGCTTCCGAAAGGTAAGTCCATTGACTGATTTCCATTTTCCCTTCATATTCAACAGTTTCCCTTAGGTTGTCTCTTTTCCAATTTTATAGGGATTTTCTGATCTCTTTTTTACTGTTATTTCCGTCTATTAACTAAATTCTAGATTCATATCTAAGAATCAGATTAGGATTACCTTAATTTAGGATTACCTTAATTAAAGTTTTCCAGAATTGTACCTATGTTCATTTGAGATTTAAAGAATAGAATATTAATGTATTTTGGAAGCCAAAATAAGGTTAACATAATTTACATTTTAAATATTACCAATTTCAATAGACTTTTTTAAATTTTAAAGTATTTTTATTGTGCATGGAGATGGTACATATCACTTCTATGTGTATGTATACCACCATTTTAACCATTTTTAATTAAACAATTCAGTGGTAGTAATTACATTCACAATGTTGTACAATCATTGCTGCTATTTACAAAACTTTTTCATCACCCTAAACAGCTTGTTGTAACTTCCAATTTCTGTGTTTAATTTGCCTATTCTAGGTATTTCACGTAAGTGGCATCATATAATAGTAGTCTTTTTGAGTCTGGCTAATATTACTTAACATAATGGTTTTAGGGTTCATGCTTGTTAATAGTCTGTATCAGAACATTATTCCTTTATATGGCCGAATAATCTGTTGTAAGTATAAAGCTGCATTTTGTTTATCTATTCATCTTTTGATGAGCACTTCAATTGTTTACACCTTTTGGCTACACTGAATAATGCTGCAGTGAACATTGGCATGTAGGTATCTGAGTCCCTATGTCAGTTCTCTTGGTTATATACTCAATAGACTGTTAAATTCCTTAAGAACAGAACATCTGGGCTGGGGATGTGGCTCAAGTGGTAGCGCGCTTGCCTGGCATGTGTGCAGCCCGGGTTCGATCCTCAGCACCACATACAAAACAAAGATGTTGTGACCGCCAAAAACTAAAAAATAAATATTAAAAATTCTCTCTCTCTCTCTCTCTCTCTCTCTCTCTCTCTTAAAAAAAAAAAAGAACAGAACATCTATCTTACTCTTCATTTTTCTACCTCCTGGCATCTAGTATAGTATTTATCACTTAAGAGTCATTGATTAATGTCCAACTAATCAGAGTATCTGTCTGCATTTCCTAACTTTAGCCAGTAGATGAAATATATGAAGGCTTATTGTTAGACCATAAAATTGGTGTAAAAGGAAGTGTAGGCTTTTGTTGTAGTGTTTTATCAAGACAGATTGCTAAATTAATTTATACTTCGTAAGAAGAAACTGCTTTAGACTAAGATTGCTGTTAACTGAAAGGCCAACTAGGTTGTGTTTTCATTTTGCATGGTTCTCTCTCTCTCTCTCTCTCTCTCTCTCTCTCTCAACAGTGAATGCATAAAAATCCAACCAACTGACATTCAACCTGACATATTCAGCTATTTGTTACATATTATGTACACGGGGAAAGGGCCAAAACAGATTGTGGATCATAGTCGTTTGGAGGAAGGGATTCGATTTCTTCATGCCGACTACCTTTCTCACATTGCAACTGAAATGAATCAAGTGTTCTCACCAGAGACTGTGCAGTCCTCAAACTTGTACGGCATTCAGATTTCAACAACCCAAAAAACAACTGTGAAACAAGGGCTGGAGGTCAAGGAAACTCCTTCCAATAACAATGGAAACAGAGCTGCTGTCCAGGGTGACCACCCTCAGTTGCAGCTGTCTCTTGCTATTGGGCTTGATGATGGCACTACAGACCAGCAGAGAGTTCATCCTGCTGCCCAGGCCTTGGAGGAGCACCAGAAACCCCCGGTGTCCATCAAGCAGGAGAGATGTGATCCAGAATCTGTGATCCCCCAGAGCCACCCCTCACCCTCATCAGAGGTAACAGGTCTCTCTTTTACAGAAAACAGTGTCAAAATACATTTATGCCATTACTGTGGGGAACGTTTTGATTCCCGTAGTAACTTAAGACAACATCTCCATACCCATGTGTCTGGATCCCTTCCATTTGGTGTCCCTGCTTCCATTCTGGAAAGTAATGATCTTGGAGAAGTACATCCACTTAATGAAAATAGCGAGGTTCTTGAATGCCACAGGCTCAGTTCCTTTATTGTCAAGGAGAATGAGCAGCCGCCTGAACACTCAAATCGTGATACCTCAGAGCCTTTGCAGATTAGTCAAGTATCTTTGATCTCCAAAGATACAGAGCCAGTAGAATTAAACTGTAATTTTTCTTTTTCAAGGAAAAGAAAAATCAGTTGTACCATCTGTGGTCATAAATTTCTTAGAAAGAGTCAATTGCTGGAACACATGTATACACACAAAGGTAAATCTTACAGATATAACCGATGCCAAAGGTTTGGTAATGCATTGGCCCAGAGATTTCAGCCATACTGTGACAACTGGTCTGATGTACCTGTGAAAAGTTCTTGCTTATCACAAGAACACTTGGACTTGCCTTGTGCCTTAGAGTCAGAGCTCACACAAGAAAATGTTGACACTATCCTTGTTGAATAGCAACTCCTCCTACAGAATTTTTATACCAATCCTGAAAAAAAATTCATGTGTTATTTTTTGTTTATGAATTATTTTCCTTCTCAAGTGCTTGACTTTTTTTGTAATCCAGTTTTTAAGGTTGTATATATTAGGTCTTACAAGACATGCCTATTAAAATGTAACCTTCAGTTAATCCTATGAACTTCTCATAAATTAAATCTCAGTTTAGAAATCAGAAATCAGTGTGGAAATTTATAGAAACTTAGAATCTAAGTTTTTCCAGGTTTCAGAATCAGTAAAATAAAATAGAATATGAAATCTGTTTTAAAGAATATTCTAGGGGCTGGGGATATAGCTCATTGGTAGAGTGCTTGCCTAATATGTGCAAGGCCCTAGGTTCAATCCCCAGCACTGCTAAAAATAATATTCTAAACTATCATTCATGGCTTATGTTTCATATGAATTTAGTCCCTATGAGGATTATTTTAAAATATTTTCTGCCATGTAGGAAATTAGTAGCTAATTTAATACATAATTATCAATAATACATATATTTGTCTTTTTAGAATTTTCCCCACTTTTTTTATTGGTGCATTAGAGTTGTACGTAATGATGGAATTTGTTGTTACATATTAACAATATAATTTGGCCAGTATCACTCCCCAGCACTTCCTCACTTCCTTACCATCTCCCACCCCTTAGTTCTTTTCCTCTATTGATCTCCCTTTGACTTCCATGAGATCTGCCCCAACCTTTCTTTTCCTTTTTCTTCTCTAGCTTATGCGTATGAGAGAAAACATAGGTCCCTTGACCTTCTGAGTTTGACTTTACTTAACATAATGACATCTAGCTCCATCCATTTTCCTTCAAATTACATAATGTAATTTTTCTTTATGACTGAAATATATAGTATATAGGATTAAGACGTGGCTATACTGAATCATGAGTAATTTTGTTGTTGTTGGGTATTTTTGGTTTTTTTTGGTACCAGGGATTGAACCCAGGGGCACTTAACCACTGAGCCACATTCCCAACCCTTTTTTTTGAGACAAGGTCTTGCAAAATTGCAAAAGCTGGCCTCGAATTTGCAATCCTCCTGATTTAGCTTCGAAAGCCACTGGGATTAAGGAGTGTGCCATGCCTGACTTTGTGTGTGTGTGTGTGTGTGTGTGTGTGTGTGTGTGTGTGTGTGTGTGGTACTGGGGATGGAACCCAGGGCATTCTGTCACTGAACTACATCCCTATCCTTTTTTTTTTTTTTAAGACAAGGTCTCCCTCTGATTCCAAGGCTGGCCTTGAACTTGTGATCCTGCTTCAGTTTCATACGTAGCTGGGATTACTACAGGTGTGTGTCACCATACGCAGCAAAATTTTACTAGGTTTGCAACATCTTTTATTTACTAAACATTGAGTATAGCTCTTTTAAAAAATATATTTCATTTAAAAGAGTAGTCGAGAGGGCTGGGGTTGTGGCTCAGCGGTACCACTCTCCTAGCACATGCGAGATCCTGGGTTCGATCCTCAGCACCACATAGAAGTAAATAAAATAGAGGTATTGTGTTCAACTAGAACTAAAAATAAAAATAAAAAATAAAAGGAGTCAGATTAAAAAATAATCTTAAAGAGAAATACATAAGCAGATCTACCTTAATCTCTGTTTTTATATGCTTAACTAATACCCTGGGGTTGTAACCTTCATCCCAAGCATTAAGAACAATTTGAGATATTTCTGAACATACATTTACATGAGTTTAAAGACAAAAGTGATAAAATACAAATCATCTTTCTACTGTCTTCTGTCAGGATTTTCTAGACTACATGGGTTAATGTTAGTTTTCTAAAAATCACTTGACATTTTTTAGAGGCATAATGGTCACTTTTTCTGTTCCTAAAACAAGCAAAGTAGATAAATTCAGTAATCTAGAACCACATTGAAAATCTGTGATGGTAGCTTTCCCTGTGTGAATAACTTAGTTTCCTTTTATATAATGGTGATATAAAGCTAAAATCCCAGAAAAATTAAAGTTTGTAGAATAAGTGATAGATACTGCTGCTCTCTATACCTGAGAAACATCTGGTCAAATTTCCCCATAAAAGATAGATTTAAATTGTTTCTGAAGAATTTAAATTTCAAGTACTAATAGTGAAGAATAATAAAGGAGAACTGGGGTTGTGGCTCAGTGGCAGAGTGCTTGCCTTGTATGTGTGAGGCACTGGATTCGAGCCTTAGCACCACATAAAAATAAACAAATAAAATAAAGGCATGCTGTCCATCTACCACTACCAAAAACAACAACAACAAAACCCAAAAAAACATAGCACTGGATTTATTAAAAAACAAAAACAGAAGAGACTCCAAACAGTCATCATTTTTGTGTATTGCCCTATTAAATTCTAAGCCTCACAGACATTTGAAGAACATTTAAGAGTTCCTACTCTTATTTTTATTTTATTTTATTTTTTCCTTTTGAGATGGGATTTTGCTCTGGTTTCCCAGGCTAGCTTTGACTTCCTGGGCTCAAGTGGTCCTTCCATTTTAACATCCTGAGTAGCTAGCTAGGACTACAGACAAATGCGACCGTGCTTCAGCCTTACAGACATTTGAATATATCTCATAAAATTGATTTGTAAGACTTGGAATTTAACCACATTCAAAAAATCTTTTTTTTTAATGACTTGTCTTTTTTTTTATTGGTTGTTCAAAACATTACAAAGCTCTTGACATATCATATTTCATACATTAGATTCAAGTGGGTTATGAACTCCCATTTTTACTCCATATACAGATTGCAGTATCACATCGGTTCAAGCTCCTTCCTAACTGCACACTTCTTAGGATATTTGGTGACGTACTCAACAATCTTGATATTCAATCAGGAGTGAGCTCAGAATAATCCACCTAATTAGAACACAAAGATTTTCTCTAGGTAAACAGTTTAGGTAAAATTACAAAGTGTTAACTTTTTCTTGAGGTCTGAATGAAGAATACTTCTAGGCATTGTATAAGGCAGTTGAATTTCTGCTGAAGGTGAGAAAAACCTCTTGGTGTCAAGAATGATCTGTGCTGAGAGCAAATTTCTTTGTTAATATGATCAATTGTATTGGGAATTGTTAAAAACAAATGTGTTGCTCTTTGGATTCAGAACTTCATCTAATCTTAAAATTTTTTCTACTAATTCACATAAACAATTACTCAAACTTATACTGCCCTTCAAGATTTCAACTCACAAGAACAACACAAATATTAACACTGATTTTATGTATTTTGGGCTTTTTGTGATATATTCTGTGATCTTCTATGTATTTTGGGCTATTTGTGATATATTCTGTGATCTTCTATGTATTTGGGGCTATTTGATATATTCTGTGATCTTCTTAAAGTAAATTTTTATTCTCATTAAGTTTTCTTATAGCTGATTAGCTATGCTAGACAATACTTTAAAATTAAAGTACAAATAAATCTATGTGAGTGTTAAGATAGTGGTCACCTGGATTTCTGTTCTTATACTTTCTTTTTAATATTAAGAATTCAAAGCATTGGGGTGTTGTGGTACACACCGTAACCCCACTAACCCCAATTACTCAGAAGGCTGCAGCAGGGGCATTACAAGTTTAAAGCCTGTCTGTGTGATATAGCAAGATCCCATCTCAAAAAAAAAAAAAAAAAAAAAATGGCAAGCAAGCAGATGCTCTTTCCTTGGTCCTTTTTTTTTTTTTTTTCCTCTTTTTTTGTTTTTTCCCTTGGTCCTTTAATATTCTGTCTTACAGTATGGAAAGTGTTGTTGACTTCATTTTATTGGGAAAAAAAAAATCCCAAAAGCTGAATTCCAGAGAGTCAGTAACTTTTTTTTCTTTTTTCATTCATCAGGCATTTTTAAAATAACTGTCATAAGCCTAACACTGGGCCCTGAGAGTTGTTTTTTTTTTTTTTTTTTTTTTTTTTGGTACAGGGGATTGAACTCAGGGGTACTTGACCACTGAGCCACATCCCCAGCCCAATTTGGTATTTTCTTAGAGACAGGGTCTCACTGAATTGCTTAGCATCTCACCATTGCTGAGGCTGACTTTAAACTTGGGATCCTCCTGCCTCAGCCTCCTGAGCAGCTGTGATTACAAGCATGCACCACCGTGCCTGGCTGGTTTTTTGTTTTCTTTAAGACATGATTCCTCACTAAAATTTTTAAAGTTCTTGTATGTAAAGCCTTTTGTTATGACTATATCATCTGCAAAATAGAACTATGTTTTTAGAAAGTATTCTAATAATGTAGGTTTGCTTAATGATTATCATTCTTAAAACTGGAAAACTAACTAGGCATTTTCCCCATGGGTCAGCTTTAAATTTTCTCTTCTTTTCAAATTCTACATATAGTTTTTTTTCTTGGAAAAAAATAGACAATTTCAGTATTTGTCCTTATGAGTGTATTATCAAAACTTAATGTCTAATAAGTAGTCTGCCTTATAAGAAAACCAAAATTCTTGATCTGTAATTTTTGAGATTGTTCCTTCTTGCTCTGGCTTTCTGATTTCCTACCTGTAAAATAAGTACAAGTAATACCTACCTCATAGGGGTGTTGTGAGGATTTGTATTAAAGTTGTGTTAAATTCTGTTAGTATTAATGATTAAAAACCAACCATAAAGAGAAAATTACATTTATTCTGTGACTAAAAATATTACCCAATATTTCAGCTTATAAATTCTAGAACATGTTAGAAGCAGTCGTGTACTATTTAATATTCAATAATTAATTGACAAAACTCATTTTTTACAAATAATAGAATTGCTTGAATTCTTATTCTACTGTAATTATAACAATTTTTCTTTAGCCTTCAGCAAAGAAGATAGGCTTTTGGCATTATTGGGAATAAAATCTTGCCAATTTCAGCTTTATTGGAAGTTTCTCCAAATGTGTTGTTTTCACATAGGAAAAGGAACAAAGACAATGAAGAAATAACCATTCATTTTTTTGATGAAGATGATTTTAATAGTAAATAGGAATAGAAAATGGAGTAAGGATATTACATGGTACTTCATTAATATTACTTTAAAATAGTATTAAAATAATTTTCACTAAAAACTGAAGGAAATATATATTATGGAAAAAGATAATCTGGAGAGTGTATAACTCTATTAAAATTTATTTGTACAGGCAAATGTTTGATGTTGTAACTCAGATTCTTGATGATCAATATCTATTTTTTTGTAGTAATTGAGGTAAAAATAGACCATGTCAGAGTTTTTATAATGTAACTTGTGTCTTTGTATGTTTTAAACTGAATGTAGGTCTTTGGCATTGTATTACAATTAATTTTTAATCTTAAGAGTGAAATGTGTAAATATGCTCTGCTATACCTACTTTTTTTTTTTTTTTTTGAAAACTGGTAAGGTTTTACTGTCCCATGCCTGGATGTCTTAGATCCGAAACTGTGATTATTATCAAGACCTGGAAAAATGTTTTGTGCTTCAACATGTGTCTGTACCACACTTGATTACCTAGTAGATATTGCTCCAGTGCAATTGACATTAAGTGTCATCAACTATATTTTGTGCCAAAAAACTCATTTAGTCAAATCAAAATATAAATAAAATATTTTAAAAGAAAGTTGAACTATAAATGTTTGCATAATAATAAAGGGCATACTGAAGAAATCTTAAAATTATAGGTAATTTATAGCAAATGCAGGAGACTAAAATCAATAATACATTGTATGATTAAATCTTTCAACTAATGTACTATGAATTTGCTTCAGAAAAATTCTTTTAGAAAGTTTTGTATTCTCCAGTTGGAATAGAAAAAATAGATTCAATGTACTTTATCAAGACAAATTAATGTAATTTATAAACAAAACCTTTTATTAGCTCAGCTTATAGATTGTGTTCTTATTTTACAGCAGTCCTGCCAAATATTGTCTTCCTAGTATTGAGGTAAGTAGTCTTTGTGCTGGGTAACATTTTGGAGGTGTGATGCAAAAAAGTATCAGTGGACCCTGTTCTTCCCAACCATAATCTGTGGTAAAAGAAAAGGGGTATCCTAATCAAATAAGTGCCTTCCAACTGCCATTTCTGGAAAGAAAGGTAATAAATGTCTAGTCATTTCCCAGAAGTTTCTTTGCCCCTATCTTCCCTATTTACATTATATCTCCTTGCCCCCAGTAACATGATCTACATCAGTGGTTCTCAACCATGTGTCAGTCAGGATGGGATTCTCCAGTGAAAAGGAACCAACAGGAGATAGAAAGATGAGATAGATATATAGATGTGTTACAAGAAATTGGCTCATGCATTTATGGAATTGAGAAGTCCCAACATCTGTATTTTGCAAACTGAGAAACAGGGGAGCCAATGGTGTAGTTCTAGTGTGGTGCAAAGGCCTTGAAACCAGTAGAGCTAATGGCAGAAGTTCCAGTTCAAAATTGGGCAGGTTTGAGACCCACGCCAGTATTTCAATATTCATCCAAAGACCGGAGATCAGTATCCTAAATTAAAAAAAAAAAATGCTTACAGACACCCAGAATACTGTTTGACTAAATATATGAATACTTCATGATCCAGTCAAGTTCAGACATTAACCAGCACACAGAGATATCCCCTTCTCCATGGTAACATCTGGCAGTATGGAGATGGTTTTGGTCATCTACTGAATTAGGAGATAAGGGAAGGTTGCTACTGGCATTTAATGGGTGTCAATCACGGATGCTGCTAAAAATATTACAGTGCAGAAGATAGCCTCCCACAATGAAGAACCACCCAGCTCAGTGTCCATGGAGCTGAGGTTGACCAACCCTAGTGTAAAAGCCTAATGTAAGTTTTGTGGTAGTTGTCAGGAATTAAAGGATGCAAAGAAACTTATTTTAAGATTTATATCCCAATTATTTTTGAAGTTAATTATTATTTTAATGGAGTATGTGATATGTTTGTTGTGAACTGAATTCTATTTGTATTATCCTATCCCCCAGATTATAAAAAATTAAAAATGTGATTATTTAAAAATCAGAGGTGTATTAATTGGAACAGTTTTAAATCTATTCATATACTATTTGAATGAAATAATTGTTGTCTCTAAATTCTCTTGGTGAAATTAAAATGGGATTGTAGGTTATAATTTTGTAAATCTTGGGGGATGGGGTTGTGGCTCAGGGGTAGAGTGCTCGCCTACCATGCGTGAAGCACTGGGTTCCATCCCTGGCACCATATAAAAATAAAATATTGTGACAACCTATAACTAAAAAATAAATATTAAAAAAATTTTTTTGTAAATTTTCAATTGGCCAAAAGGTGGCACCAGTGTACTTTTGAAAAATGCACCAAGTTTGGTGTTACTCTTAATTGTTAGCTACTTCTGGATCTGCCTTTACTTTATAGTCAGGATTTTCCTAAAATTTCAAGTTAGGTATTACAATATCTTAACATCCCTCTTTGATTAGGATGCCTCCACTTTACATGTAAATATCATATCAGTAGATAACTTTTTAAAGCATCCCACTTTTATTTTAATATTGAGTATTTCTGAGGATTTTTACAAGTCATTAACCAAAGGTCATGGGATTTTGGTCCAGTCATGTTGGCTCTTCTGATCAGGTGTCAAATTCAGTTGATGTTTTGTCTGGTGAAGGGATTTGAGAAAATAGAGACATTTGAGAAAATGATTCCTTGCTTTTTTTTTTTTTTTCACATCCACAATCTGAGGCAGACCATTTAATTTCTTTTACAACTATGGTTCAGCTGCTCACTACAGTGGTATTTTTTTTTTCTTCCTCATTTCCTTCCATCTAGTTCTAGTCTGAGTAAGCTGAGAATTCCTTTCTCTTTAATGGAATCCTCTTACCCTCAGCTCTTCTTGCCTTCCAAAAATTAGTCAATGTCTGTCTTTTAAATTTGTTCCCATTTCTACTACAAGGTTATTGTTAGTTTTCTCCTAGAACTTAATACCTAGCCACCAATTGCTTTCCTCAGTTTTATTTCACAGTTGATGAGCCAACTTGGAAAATGAACCCATTTCCCTCAGATAAATTTTCTTCCAATGTTTATACAATGTTATACTTTTTCCATTGAAACAACTTGGTGATATCAAATTAAAATAACAGAAATAAAGTAACCCTTTACCGTTGTCCTTTACTGTCAGAAGTCTGAAGGAGTGAGTAGCAGTGCACTGGGAGGGATTCCTTGTACACTGCACTAGTCCCTTCCCTTCTCAGAGCCAGGGAGAGGCTTATGGAAGGAGGCAGCCGGAGAAGGTGTCCCTCACCAGCTATAGTTGTGTTTTTACTGAGTTTCAGAAAGTCCCACATCAGATTTGTGTGTACCTAGTGAGTCTTTGAAGAATGAGACCTTATGAATTTAGCCTGTTTTTCTGAAGACATATGACATATGATACTTTGTTCTAAATATGTAGGTTAAAAACAAAACAAAGGAATGGGAGATGGGAGGGACTGAGATTTGTAGAAACTGCTTTGTAGGGAAGGAAATCTAAATAAACTGTAATGGTTCTTCAGCAAATATTCATCTGTTAACTTTTTGAATGAGAAAATGAAACATTTGCATAAGGAAGGGGAAAGGTCTTTAAATGCAGACCAAAGATTCCAGAGAAATGATATAAAAAATTTTCTTAGCCAGTCAGTTCTCATTTCCGAACACTTCCCCTTTCTCACAATTATGCAGTCTCATACTATGAGTGAAGTGGTTCCTGTCCTCTTTTTTCCAACCACAGTATTTTAAAGTATGGGAGGAAAGGCATATAAAGGGAAGACTTTTTTAAAAAAATTTTACGCATCTCTTTGTAGACCTCTCAAACTTTGATGGCTACACTCAGCCACCATGATGGCCCTGCAGATTATGTGTAAATACACAGATGGTATAGAGGTCATAATAAGATTTAAGTTTAAAGACTTGTCAAAATTTGTTATACGCTACAAATAGGTGGATTTTTTTTTTTACTGTTTGTAAAGTATGGCTTAATGAAAAAAGATGCATACCACTCAGATAAATACAGAAAAGTCTTATTAGAGTTTAACAAAACTTAATGATTGCTATTATTCACAGTTATTCATCATCTTTCAGGAGAAACGCATCAGCCAGATATTGAGCACATAGAGAGAACTCAGAAAATTAGAGATAATTCTATGCAAATTCATGCTGAAATCAGGGAAATAGCTGACAAGGCTATTTGTGACATATTTGGATAAAATATAGAAAATCCAGTTCATTTTTCTTCATCTGAATTTTGTAGTGACCATTTATTTTGGCATTCTATACATCTCAGCCTTCTAGCATTTAAGGGCAATTCTACTTTAGTCATTCTGTTAGGAGAATAGAAATACTTCAATTTTGTATGACACTTAGAGATATTCTGCCTAAATACCTGATTTTGCAAATGACAATTACACATGAAACCTGTGTCCTGAAATTTATACGTGAGGCTATTTGATGAGCACACATATGCATGCCTATAGCTGCGTTAGCTGTGGTGATGGATCACCAGGGTATCCCAGAGTCCCCCTAGTGACCATATTGGCCAGACATTTCTGTGTGACCCAAAGATACAGATGTTAAAGCAGGGATTTGGGGATAAAAGATTTAGATACAGGGCTGGGAGTGTGGCTCAGGGCAGAGTGTGTGCTTAGCATGCATGAGGTCCTGGGTTCAATCCCTAGCACTTAGGAAACATATGCAGTTATTTGCACCCAATCTCCCAGGAGGGCAGAAGTGGAAGACCCTGGTTATGGCCCCAAGTTCACCTATGAAAAATATATGAAAGGCTTAATCCTGCCCCATAATTGCAGTGTCATAAAGGTCAAGGCTGAAAGTCCTTTTTAAGATTAGTTACAAAGCAAATGGTGAGGAAAGTGTTTAGTCTTGCTGATGTACAGAAACCGCTAGGGACTGCTACCATGGTTATAATAGGTTGAAAATCAGTTTTAAGGCTAGGAGTTTTCCAAGCTAGGAGCTATCACCATCTTCTCTAGGTTTTACTTTTTTATGGTGCCTGCACCCAACATTGCTGAGAATTCACTGCAGTTCTGACAGTGTGTCATGTGTACATGTACAAACACACATGTATTTTTTGTAGAGCTCAGGAACAACCTTTGGTAAGCTTAAACTGGAAGTGGGGGAGGAACTCACAAAACAGTTGGAGCCAAGGTGGCTTTAACAGGGATTAGCAGAGTTGCCTGTGAGGACAAGTTTGCAAAAGGTAGTATATATTTCTAGAAATATGTAATTTGATGAAAATTTTAAAAATTTGATAACTGAGCCAGGTGCAGTGGCGCAGTCTGTATTCCCAGTAGCTTGGGAGGCTAAGGCAGGAGGATATTGAGTTCAAAGCCAGCCTCAGCAAAAGTGAGGCGCTAAGCAACTCAGCGAGACCCTGTCTCTAAAAATATAAAAATTACAGCTGGAGGGGCTGGGATTGTGGCTCAGTGGTAGGGCGCTCACCTAGCATGTGAGAGGCCCTGGGTTTGATCCTCAGCACCACATAAAAATAAATAAAATAAAGGTATTGTGTCCAACTACAACTAATAAATATTTTTTAAAAATACAGTTCAGTGTAAAGTGCTCACCTAGCATGTGAGGCACTGGATTTGATCCTCAGCACCATATTAAAAAAATAATAAATAAAATAAAGGTATTGTGTCCATCTACAAAAAAAAAAAAAAGACATTAACTGGAACTAGGTTTAGTTTTAGGACTTTGAAGGTACCATCAACTTTTAAATGGGTCCAAGTCTTTCATAGAGCCCAAATATTATTATTGGGCTGTAATTAAGAAAAACCAGCATTATGTTAGCAGTATGAATCAGTGTCTTAGTAGTCACAGAACTTTTGACACACCCAGCCTTAACCGGTACTACCTGGATAATTTAAGCATTTTTTACATCAAGATGGCTTGATTATTTGGGAAACCATAAAGATCATTAAGAAATCAGATTAATATAATTCAGAAAAGACAACTAATGAGTATATAGCAAGAAAGGATGAAAACTGCCTTTTTTGTTTCTATTATTATTTTGTTTTGTTAAGCAGCACTGGGGAGCAAACCCAGGACTTCTTGCATTGCTAAGCAAGAGCTCTTACCACTGAGCTCTACACCCCCAGCCTCCCAGTTTTCGTTAAATTCACAGGTGGCATCACATTCAGAACTTCCCTTTAGGTTGAATTGGTTAAGAATTCTAGTTCTCTTTTTATGTCTCTTGCTGAAAGTAGACTCCTTCAGGCACATATATAAAGTCTGTCTGATGCCCAATCAGCTGAGTGGAACTTTTGGTAAGGCTAACAAAGTGGTTTTATCAGTATGATATTTATAGTTTTATGAAGTGAACATAATTTACCATTTTTTAAAGCTGTGGATAAATAAACATTCTTTATTAATAATTAGTATCTAAATTAATTCAGCTTGAAACCTTTTTCTCATAGTATTATTTATTTAATACTAACATCTGATCCACAGTAATACAATACCAATTTCAATGAGAAATACAAATGGAATTCTTAAGACTTTCAGAATAGCTCATCCACTTAACATTTTTACAGACAATGAACTACTATAAATATGTAACGTTATGCAGGCCTTTTTCTGTACCTAGGCACAATTCAGAATGAATATACTGTTTAACTATTTTGAAACTGCTAGTGTATTCAGATGACACTTTGCCCCACACAACCCAAAATTACTCTCTGTTTCCCTATCTGGCCTCATGTTGCTGCACTGTCTGTGGCTCTTTGCCTTAACCTCTGTCCCAGCTTCTGCTGTCCTGCTCCCTAAACTGAGCTCTTGGAAAGCAGAGAACCTGTTCCATTATCAAAATGTTTGGCACGTGTAATGCCTAACAGAGGCTGAATTAAATAGTATTTAATCTGCACACATAAGTTTTATGAAGCTTCATTCTAATAAATGTAACTAAATAAGGATCATTATTTAAAATATCTTTCATAAAATGTACTATGGAGGATATTTTGAATTGTAAGAAACCTCATGTTACACAATAAAACACAGGAATTTGAAACTAAAGAACTCTAAAACTTAAGGGATTCAAAAATAGCAGGCAGAAAAATCAAACCCTGATGTATTTAATAGCAGATGAAATTAGAAAGTAGACTTTTTTCAGTAAAGTTGACATTAAAAGGATGTTTTCGAACAATAAGATTCTAAAGTCTCACAATTATTTTTAAAATTCTGTAAAACCCTAAAAAAATCTTAACTTTAAAAAGTAAGGCAACTTGAAGTTAGTTAGAAATTTATGGATAAAATTAACTCTGGAATGCATGCAGATTTGACTGGAGCCCTCTCATGATCTCTGAAACAACCTTTAGCAAGATGCTTCTTCACATATACTGGTGAAATAATACAAGTTCTCAAAAGTAAATTAGAAAGTTTCTAAAGACTCCACTGCATAGTAGCCCAATTAAGATCATTGCAAACTCTGTGCTGTCAAATATATTATCTTGAAAGAAAATTATGCAGACAGCTTTTATATGAAGAACTCCATTTGTGCCACATGCTTATTATTCTTTGAGGTGGAGGAGGTGGCAGGGAACATAATTTCTGTTTGAAAGTTCTTTTGTTTTCTTCTACCTTTACTGGGTACTATTTTTATATCTTGTAAAGTGCTTTAAAAAATGTTAGGTGAATAGTGCTACATAAAATAGAGGAGAATTTTAATATCCTGTGTTGTAAGAAGCAAAGTGAATAATACTTGACTCTTAAAAGGGGGAAGATAATATGCTGAAAAGATTAATAAGAATCTGATAAACTCCCCCAGGCTTGCAAAAAAAAATCTGAGTTCAAAGTGAAGCTAAATCCTAGCTAATAAATGTTCATTAAAAGCAATATTTATACCGTAGCAGATTTAAATGAAAATATGGTGTTCTTAAATTTAAGCTTTTTAAATGATCAAATGGATGTGAAATGAATCAGAACCTATTTATATTCACACAGTATTTTGCATATGTGGTAAAATTACTTAAAATAAATACTATTATAATAAAAAATATTTTATGAGAGACTTCTAGGCCATCCAATTCCTGCTTATTTCTATAACAAAAAACAATTTGGATCCCTTTAGAAATTCACTATAATAGGATTTGGCCATGTAACAAATATAATAGATTGAGACCAATTAATTTGAGGATTGTATTTTCAAATAAATACTAGTTATTTAATTCACCAGAAAAGATTGAGGAGAAACCACTTAATAAAGAACACAAATAAGAGTATACATATCATCATAAAAACAATCATAATGCATTCTAACCAAAATTACATTTATCAAACAGTGTGAAACCTAGATATTTCACTATACATATTTAGCTTGTATCTGTTTTTTTTAAATCCTAAATAAATGTCTAAACCTTCCAAACTGCTTTAAATAATTGATGAATGCTATACTTTTGCTTGTTCATAAGAGATTACTGGAAAATTATAATGCAAGTATATTGGCTTGGAGCAATCCTTGTAATAAATGAAGACAGGATTCTTCAAAATACTATACAATGCACCAACCTTAATCAGGTTTTTAAGCTGTTCATTTTAATATGTGATATTTGCTGGTAGCTTTCTAAGTATATTAGCACCACATAAAGAGTTTTTCAAAGAATATGACTTAATCTTTAAAAAATATTGGTAGAACTTGTATAATTAAAAGACAAGGATTTCTTGGGTCATTTTTTATCTTGCTACTAAAGGAAACTTCCCCACCAATTTTATAAATATGAAGGTAGGAAAATCTGGGAGAAATATTTTTGTACTGTAGCAAAGAATCTTACTAATAATATCCATTATTTGGTTTAATTCCAAAGTCAGACTAGCTTTCTCTGTCAGAGGTCTCAAAACTTATTTACCAAAAAATGAATTATAGGAAAAATTAGCACATAACTTTGTGTAAGCAATCTTGAAATGACGCCAAGTCGTCACCCAGATCATTTAAAATCATCTAATGTGCATCCTTCCTCTAAGGTGGTCTTCAACAAACCTTACCATTCATACTTCCATTTCTTCATGTGTTTCAAGTAGTAACACCATAACTCAGTTTAGAAAATGGGAGACTATACAATATGAACTCTAACCTGTGAGGCAAGGAAGTATGTTAGGGTATCGTGGCCATTTCATACAAGAAAACATAGAGGATAGAATTTTCTCCCAAAAACATGGCAATCATTAATGTGATTGAATGCTTCTCTTTAAATAACTGAATAAAATGCAAATGAGCCCTTCTCGTTTTTGTAAAATATTAGCTGGACTGGAAATTGTGATGAAAAGTTAATTTTCAATATCCATGTAAAATACTTTTTACTGGTTTCTCTTAACACATAGACACGCTGAAAATATGTACCTTATAAATAACTATACATGGCTCATTCTTAGCCCAGAATAAACAACATTTTCACTAGAATATTATAATTTCCTAGGATCTTTACCATCAGATCTCTCCCTTCCTTGAGGAGAGGTTGGTAAATAGGGTCTTTAAAGAAGAAATTCTTCAAGAAGAACTCTGTGCTGTGATCATTTGTTACTTCTCCTGGATGAAAAGTAATATTCCCCTCATTTTGTTTTCATTGTTTTGTTTTACACTTTTCAGCAGACCAGCCGGTATCAGCTGGTATAAAAATGGATATATACAGATCTGCTGGGTCTAAAGCAAGGTGGAAAGGGAAACTGTATCCCTTGTTTCCACACTATTTGCCTATTTGAAGGATCTCACGAATGGTTTTTGTAAGGGACTTGAGCAAAATGAGAAAACCACATATGTTTAATTCCAGTATGCATATTATGCATACCCTCTGCTGAAATTAGAAATGAAATATATTTTTTGAGGTAATACTACTGCTGAGGAATATAATAACTATAAAATATACATTCACAAAAATAACTCACCTTATTCACCATTTTAAACAACATAAAAGTGCAGTGTAAAAAAAGTTTTTGAAAGCTGAATTCGATGTTACATAGCATTGAACTATTAAAAAGAAATCAGACTTTGACATCAGAGAACAGTAAAGAGCTTATGGCATACTTCAGTGCTCAATAAATATTTCCTTCCCCAAACAATCTCCATATGCCATTTTAGTACTCCCTGTATGTCACTTTGTGTTGCAATCTGTGCTGACTTCCTTCAATCCAGAAGTGACTGCATTTCAGTGGTAGAGTTTTATGAACTTGATTTACTCTTTAGCACTTGTAGGCCGGGATTTTTACCTTTAATTCCACAAGTGATAAATCTTATTTGTTTCTGAACAAGAAATGCCACAAATGTGTAAATGGTTAAGCTTTTCTTCCTTGACCTGGAAATTAAGTCACTGTAGGAGAGTGTTTATCTTATTATCATCGGAGGCCATTTCATTAACCAGCTGTTCTATAGACAACTGGATAGCATTCCTGACAAGAGAAGAAGCTGTTTCTATTAAGAGTGTCTCATATTGTTCTGGAGTTCTACCCTCAAAACCACTATCATTAGCGAAAACCCCTACTTGCTCATTTTCTATTGAAATTAAGAATGGCTTTGGGACATTTTTAGATTTCTTAACATCAAATTCACTGATTTCAGTGTCTGTAATAATAATAGCAATTGGCTCCATTCTTTTGCTTTCTTCTGATTTGGGTTTCTCTGCATCGATCCCATTTTCTTTCAGATCTGATTCCTGGCTCAATTCAGTATCTTTTGGCTTATTCTCTTCAGCTACCATCTCTCTACTTTCATAGTCTTCACAGTATGGTCTGCTTTCTAGGACACTGTTACTGGATTCTTCCACAGTTTTCTGATCTGGGATTGCAGGAGATGGAGGAACATCAGAAGCCACTAGTTGCTGGTTGTCTGTTTCTGAACTTGCAAGCGGGCTTGCTTGTTGGGGTTGAACACTTTGTTTTTCTTCAATCATTTCAATTTCCTTTTCAAGGATTAGAGTTCCTGTTTGAATAGCAGAATGCCCATTATCTAATTCAAGTTCTACTGAAATCACGTTCTCTCCAGATGTTATGCTGCTGTTCACATTTGATTCACAGACCTCATCACCATCTTTTTGCAGGACGCCTTCACTTAGGTCCTGGGCTGACTTAGCCTTTGTTGCCTGGTCATTTAATTGGGTCTGAGTTTGTATATCCAACCCTTCAGCCTCTTTTTGGACTTTGATGGTGCAGTCTGAGTCTTCTGTAATTCTGGAATGATTACTTCTTTGTGCACCTTTTGAGAATTTTATGCAGGGAATCTTAATTCTGGATTTTACCTTTTTCTTAGGAAGATCAGCATCCTCATCCTTTATTTCAGGTTGCACTTCAGCCTTAAATGACTTTTGCTGCTTTGAAGAATCTGACCTTTTCCTGTGTGTTACTAGACGTTTGATTGAGGCCCAGGTGCCCCCTGGGTGCTGTGGCTGATCAGAAGCTCCTGCTTCTACCCGACACTCCCTTGCCACATTGGCAGCCTCAGAGACAGCTTTGGGCTTCACTGCCTTGACTGCTTTCTTTCTTCTCTTGAAGCAAAGCATGGATGTTTTTTCCTCATGTCTTTCATTCTGAGGACTGACTTCTGCTAATTTCATTTCATCCTTATTTTCTACTTGAATTTCAGAAACTGTGGTCTCCATATTTACACCACACTCTTTCATTCTCTAGAAAACTATATTATTTCTTCCTTAGGCAGCCTTTTAGGGCAAACCGGTGGACAAAAATATTCACACTGAGTAAAATCTCTCCCAGGTATATTCATTCCTTTCATCCTACTTTATACGGTTGTTTTAGGGCTTTCTCTAGTATACAGATGCCTCATTTCTCTATTGGTTGCAATTTCTTTTTTAATTTCTTCATGAAAGGTCTTCTATTTCAAGACCAACCTGATGAGAATAAAAAAAATGGTATTTTATTTGACCATGAGAATATTATTTTCTGTGAACATTATTTCAGTTGAATGTAGATTCTACTGGACATGTTTTCCATATAGTAACTTCCCAAATGACTAAAGAGTAGAAATTGGGGTTCTACTTTTGCCCTATCAAAAATATTTTGATATGAATATATATTTTCTTTTTTGTGAAAATTTCATTTTGGATTACTCTGCAAGTCTGATATTGTCAATTCTTTAGTTGGGCTTGTCTTCATGAATTATTAATGATCGTAAATTGTAAGTTTAGCAAAAAACAACTACAAACAACAAAAAACAGTGAAGGGCAGGATGACAAATAATCTAATATAAAGAATTTTGAAGCTGCAAAGGACATCAGAGATTACTTGAGGTCATTCAGGTCCAGCCAGATGACAAAATTGAGCTCCAGAGGGGGCACTTGGCAGATAAGGTCATAGCCATAGTTAGAAGATTTTGACTCTCTAGAGTTCTTTCCATTGTACCATAAAGTTTCTGCTCTAAAAGTGTATGTTCTATCAAGAAGGTGCTAGTTTTCATACATACTCTTAGGAAAATTTAACATCACTGTCAATCTCCACTCTCAAATTAGTTCTATAACTTTGGTGTTTCACTTAAGTGTTTGCTGTTCATACTTTTTCCACTGTGGTATGCACGTAGTTGGAGGTTGGTACAAGTTAATGATAATAGCTGACATATGTTCAGCAACTCTTGTGTATTAGTCCATGCTGAGCACTTTTACATACATCTCTAACCTGAACCAGGATATTACCAAATGAGTGGGTGGTAGTATCTCTGTCTACAGATGAAACAGCTTTCCTAAGATTACAAAGTTAGGTCACAGGCTCACATTCAGCCTAGCGCTGCCTGTTTCTAAAACCTATGCTCTGAAACTGGGCTTTAAGAGTTTCATCAGAAAACTATTTTTTTTTCTTATCTTCAATAAATCCATTAGTCAAATTTTAAAAAATTGTTTAATGGTCATTTAATTAACCATAATGCAGCCCATCAACTCATAATTGAACCTAGACTGAGTTCTTACTATTTTAAAACCAAGCTTTTGAAAGTCTTTTTATTTTTTGGTTCTGGAACCAATTTAAAAGCTAAATATAAATTGATACGCCATGCAATTGGCAATTGATAGGCTAAACAAAAATATGAAGGAGTATTTAAAATTAATCCACAGAGTAGTATGATAGCATCAAAGAATGCAGATATGAGGTGATTACCTAACAAAAAAATCCTATAAATTTTAGTTGGTATCCTAAAATACGCAAGTGAATTATTTTCTCAACTGTTTTTTATGTAAATCCTAAATGAAGTTTCATTTGGGTAGCCCTTGGTTTTGTGAACTGGAATTCTGGAAAATCAGTTTATGATCTAAGGAAATATATTTTTAGGTTCAGTATGGCATACTTCATGCTTCTAAGACAAAGTCATTCTAGAACGATGGCAGAAAATATGAACATTTTACAGTATCTTTCACTCATAATGCTTCAATCAGCACCAGAACCTCAGCTGATTGTAACTCAAGTCTTCTCATCTCTTGTGCATTCTCAGAGCTTAAGCATTTTTAGTAAGCAGAGGATGTATTACTAATAGAAATATTGAAAATAGATTATTTTTAAGAATGTATCATTAGAAACTAACCTGAATTGCCCTAAGACAACTGCTTGTAAAGCTCACTTGAATGTATATCATGCTGTAGAAACAAACATCCAAACAGAAGCCTAACAGAAGTGGAGGTGGGGGAGGGCGGGAGGCAGTCTGTAGACATTAAAACTTAGAAGAATGTTAGATTGCTAATGACTCGTCTTTAACCTGCAAGGGTAGCTTCACTGACTCAGGAAACCTTAAAGCCCCCGTTTTTCACCGAATCTTATGTCTCTAATGCCACATAAAATACCACCTCCCTTCTATGCCTTGCAGCAAAGAGCAACCACTACCTGAGGAAAGCAAAGCATCTTTCCCGAGCACCAGATATGGACCACGAAGCTTCCTTCTGGAGGAATGAATCTCTCTGGCTTGATACCCTTTATGGCAGGATATGGAGCGCTCAGGATAAAGTACTCAAAAAGGAAAATGTCGGGGGCGTGGAACAGATAACCAAGCTTCAAGCTATCTGTAAAATTATAATGGTCAGGAATCTCAAGTCACATTTTCCAAAACAGGGTAAAGGAGAGGGGGGAAATACCGTAACCCATGCTTCTGGTACTAGCGGTAAAGCCAAGTGGGTAGGTGGGAGACGCCTGCGGACTAATGACCTTCTAGGTTCTCATTCCTGGCCATCTCGGAGGACCCGGGTCCCCCTTGTAGTGAGGGCACCTCCCACCCACTCTGCCGCACAGGAGGTGAGCGGACCTGACACTTCTCCGACCCACCGCCTCCGCAGCCTTCTAACCTGCCTTCACTTACCGTTAGCGCTGGCGTGAACTCCACTGCTGAGGTTGGGCAATCTTGCGCAGCACTGCGCCCAGACAGCCTGGGAACCACCTCGCACCCTGAGCAAACAGCCCTCTGCAGAGGGACTGCAGCCAGGCTGCGCCCCTTCCCCAGCAGCTTGAAGATTGACAGCCGGCCTCACCAATGCGCGAGGAGCGGCGGGGCGGGGCCGGAGGCAAGGCGGGGCAACCCTAGGGGCGGGGGCGCTGGGAATGGGGGATCCACCTGTGAATAGTTTGCAGCCAGCTGGAGAGCTCCCTTCTGGATCATAGCCGGTGATGCGAATTCTCCCTGCGGTCTCAAATCAGGGCAAGGGCAGAGGTACCACCGAGAGAGTGGTAAGATGGGGGAGGTGACCAAAGAAGAGAACCCCGCATTTTTCAAAGTAGCAAAATCCTTTTTTAAATTATAGGCACTCCCATTAAATTACCTCCACGAATATTGAAAGACAAGGCAGACGTCTAATTTTAAAAGCAGGATTCAAAGTGCATAGAGTAGTGAAGTGTCAGTTGGAAAGAAAATTACATATAAATCCAAACAAAAAGAAACAAAACTTTCCCAGCAGTGGCTTTGAATATGAAGTTCTCATGGTTCTTGCCAAACAGGCTCTCAGACCTGACTCCCAGTAGGAGGTGGAGATGACAACATCTAAGCCAACAAGGTGAGAAGGGCACGGATCGCAGTCCCACCACTTCTTCTTTTTTTAATAAATATTTTTAAATTGTAGCGGACACAATACCTTTATTTAATTTATTTACTTATATGTGGTACTGAGGATCAAACCCAGGGCTCACATATGCTAGGCAAGCACTCTACCCAGAGCCACAACCTCAGCTCCAAGTCCCACCACTTTTAATAACTTACATATATTTCCTAAAATAAGTTGAAATAGCTTTAAGTTACTTATGTTATAAGCATATAATTCATTATGTGATTAACTTTGTCTCTCTTAATTAAGCAGGCGTGGAAGAGAGGACATTTCTTACTATTCCAGTCTGTCAAAGGGTTCAGGCATTTTCTACCTTCCGGCCTGATGGTATTTTATTTTCATGGATTTTCTGAGCCTTTACCTAAAAATGGTTCTAGTCGTGGTTAAAAACTGCACAAGTACTTATTTGTAAACACAAAGCATGAATGTAACACCCAATGAAAGCTTAGGTTGACTTGCTTTGGGAGCACTCCTGGGAGCTTCAGCTGTGAGGTCCAGCCTCCTCCCTGAACCTTTCCAGCAGAACCTCCAGATGGTGGAAGGAAGAACTCCTGAAAAACAGCAGCACTTCTTTCTTCAATGGGACCATCATCTTAGTGTGTGTGTGTGTGTGTCTCCATTTTTGAATGTTTTCCCAGGAACACCTTTTACCTTTGTAAGATTTTTTTAATTCCTTTTTTCCCCCAGGGCTGAGGACCAAACCCAGGGCCTTGCGTGTGCTAGGCAAGTGCTCTGCAGCTGAGCTAAATCCCCAACCCCACTTTGTAAGATCATTCCACCAAGACTTATTAAGGAACAAACTGCACAAAAACAAACTGAAGTTGGGCACAGCAGTCCACGCCTGTAATCCCAGTGGCTCAGGGGGCTAAGGCAGAAAGATTGCAAGTTCAAAGCCAGTCTCAGCAACTTAATGAGGCACTTAGCAACTCTGTCTCTAATTGCAATATAAAAAAAGGGCTGGGGATATGGCTCAATGGTTGAGTACCTCTGGGTTCAATCCCTAGTACCCCCCCCAAAAAAAAAAACCAAACAAACAAATAATCCAACAAAGCTGAATTGAAGTTGTCAGGATCTTAAATTTGCAGATAAGAGCTGTAAAGCAGGAAACCCATAAACATCTATAAGCATCTGAATTAAGAAATTCAGTTTAGCACTGTTTATCCAACAATCATAGGTGTGTGAAAATGGCTTTGATATCTCCTTATGGGCTGCTAACCCTGCTTCTGCCAGTTTTGAAGCTTAAACAAGACAAAAAAACTGAACTTAGTGGTCCACACCTATAATCCTAGTGACTTGGGAGGTTGAGACCAATCTCAGAAACATACTGAGATCCTGACTCAAAATAAAAATAAAAAGACTGGGGATGTAGTTCAGTGGCAAACTGCCCTGGGCTCAAACCCCAGTTCTGCACAAATAAATAAGAGCAAAAAGAAATTCATGCCACTTATACTCAAACTCCAAGATTCTTCAAATCTAGTGGACCTGAGAATTTGCAGCAGTTTTAGGCAACAATAAGGATGGTTTACCTAGATGAGGACAGGGCAGAATAGCTGTCTTAGTAGAGAGCACTGGGAAATGAAGAAAGATTCATGTTGAATGATATAAAGTCCACCTTAATGACTCGTAGATCTTATTCTACTTGCTTAAAAAAAAAAAAGTAAAAGGGAGCAGAAAAGCAGTTTGAGGTCAGAGGTAAATTTATCTTGTATTTGAAAGACAAATTAAGAGATTTCTTTGAGGTATATTACAAATAACTTGTCCCTGACTTCTACCACACATAGTCATTCACACTGAGTATAGTACTATAAATAAAATACTGCACTGTGGTTTTTCTTTAGGATTTGACTAGAACCCGATGCCAGATCTATTTTTTAAAAAATGTATCCAGTACCTCATACATGAAAGAAATCTGTCATCCCTGAATGCACTTAAGTGACAGTTAAGACTGTTGAAATTATTACACATATCATTGTCTACTACTCTATTAGTAGCTTTGCATTATGTAATAGGAAATGGGCTATAAATGTCTCTCCAATTTGATGAGAAATTACCCTACTTACAGTTTATCATGTAATATCACCAGATACAGTGTGACAATAAAATAGTTTACACATTTATCTGAATCATACCATCATACCATTTCTCCAACTCTGGTCACTACCCACCCACAGTCCAGGCCTGAGCTGTGGAAGTGGGTAAGCCCTTCAAGAGTCTTAACATTTCAGAGGTCTTCTGAGAAAAAGTCCTTCAGCCCCTTTCCCTAGCACACCATGAAGTGAAACTGTGGTTCCAATTTGCTGATGGTTGATCTGCCTGGGGGCAGCATGAAAGTTGCAGAGAGCCACCAGAAACCCAACAGCAGTTCTTCTGGAATCTGCTTTAATTGGCAGCACATAAATGTTGCTGACTCAATTTGAATTAAGTGTCTATACATTTTCAATTCACAGCAACAGCCTAGCAGTAAGATGACTAATATGGGGAAGGAACGCAGTCACAGCCCAGAGAACAGTAAGAACAGACAAAGGGAAGCAGTGATCAAAAGTAACTCCCAACCCCAAGGTGAAAACACTGGGCCTTCTCTGGTGACACACATAAGCACTCCACGCACCAATGCTTCTATGGTCTTTAATACAAGTCTTCACTTGACCTGCTGTTATTTGGCTGCTTGTGCCTTCTTTCATTGTGGAAATAGCATCTGTAAGCTGGTACGTGTGACACATCTTCTTTATCAAAGACTGAAAAAGCAATTTCACAAAACCCATGCCATCAGGACTGCTCAGCAGCCTTCTAACCTCTATTTCCTCTCTTAGCTTCTTCTACCCTTATCATTCCTTCCTTCTGGAGGGATATAAAAAAGGCACAGCTTACCACCTCTCACAACCTGGCAGGAGTTGCCTTCTAGGTAGAGCTTGGAGAGACGGACTGATGGTAGAGAAAAGACTTTGGAAACAAAACAACTTACAAGTTCATGGTGCAGGCCCTGGCAGTGCAATCTTGCAGTTTGCCTTTCTGTAAAATGGGGATACTAACTTAATTTAGAGATCTATTCTATCATAGTTAATATTTACACATTTTTAAGCAAAGGTTAGCTCTTACTTTGAGATGACAGGTCTCTCACAAGAAAAGTTAGAATATTCTAGGAAAAATTAAATTCTATAGAAAAGCCCAGACATTTAGTAGCAACTCAATAAACAACTGCTGAACCAGCAAGAGTAAAAAGGATTAACCTATGTCTAGTGCTATGACATTCCTTCCTAAGGACTTAATGGTGCTAATGCTATGATAGAAATGGGAATTCCAAGGAAGCTCATATATACGCAAACCTATATACGCAATACTTCCCTAGGATGGGGGTGGGAAATGAACAATATAGAAAGGTATTAGATAAAAAGGCAAATCTTCCTTCATACCCTACTCCACTCTGACCTTCTTAGGTCTCCTGAATCATGGGTCCTTGAAGAGATACACAAGCATGAACATATTCCCCACTTTAAACACAACTGATCACAAAGTACATACTGCAATTTGCTTCTTCAGCTCCAGGGGGCTGCCCAACAGATGGGTTCAGATAGGATGGCAGTGACACTGCAGCACAGTCTATCAGTGCTATGATTTACATTTTAACACCAAGATAGCAAAATTACTTTCTTTTTATTCTGTAGAACTTCATTAAAGTAAATAGGTACATGAGCTATGTTAATTTGTACATAATCATGAGAATTAAGGCTGAAAAAAGGCTTGTAGGCAGACTCCCATTATTCATTTCATAAGACCCTCGGCAGCGGCTGACTTCTCACAACTTCCCACCACAGTGGGCCAAACTTTCAAAGTGGCTTCTTGGAGAAGAATGATCTAGAAAGAAAAACAAAGAAATAAATGTTTTCTCTTTGCACCAAAATGTTTCTTCTTTCCTTCCACACTGCATTATTCCCCATTCATATTGCTAAAGCTGTTGACATTTACATGCTCTCCCACCTTCTAGGTGGGTCTGCCCATAATAGGTTGGAGAATAATGCATGGCATTTACATGAAGGTTATGTTAATACTGCTCAGGAACACACCAAGCAGTAAGCCAGGACCGCATTTCCAGTAGTTCACATGCCCTCTCAAAGAACACAGTCTCCCTGGCATTGAGCTCAAAGTCTCTCTTCTTAGCATCCTCACCATGACTTAAATGTTACATTTTGCTTCCATCTGGACCTTTACTTTCTCAAATGATATAAGAGCTTTTATTCTGCCCTTTGATGCCCTTGTCTTTTCTAGCTCTTTCCATCATTTCTCAAGCCGTCCCTCCTCTGGTTCCAGTTTGGATTTGTAACTCGAGATCATTTACATAGTCGTCAGTACACCTGTTACTGTCAAAATCAGGACTCAATTTCCTAAAACTCATCTTCCTCTTTTCTTGGTTTATTTCCTCATTTTTACAGGGTACATTGCTAAATAATTTCCTAAGAGGAGATGTGGAAGTGGCAAATCTGTGCATATCTGAAAACATCTGGACAGATTTGAATGGGTTAACATAGAGGGAAAGTTATCTTTCCCTGAACTTGGGAGATATTGCATTGCCATTGTTAAAAAGCCTCTTATTGATGATAAGACAGGTGTTCAGGGTAATTCTCATTTTTTCACAGGCAAATCATTTTTTTTTTCCCTTACTTGGAAAAGATTGTTTAGGATTTTCTTATTAGATGTTTTTGAAATTTCAATTGGATGTGCCTAGGGATAGTTCACTCATTGTGATTCACTTAAGAACCCAAGAACTCCTGGACTGGTCCTGTTTTCTTCTTCTTCTTCTTTTATTTTTTAAATACTTTTTTAGTTGCATATAGATACAATACCTTAATTTTATTTGTTTATTTTTATGTGGGATCGAATCCAGTGCTTCACGCATGCTAAGCAAGTGCTCTACCACTCAGCCACAACCCCAGCCCCATTTTCTTCTTTACTCTGCTTTCTGGGACATTTACTCAACTCCTGCCTTCTGTCTGTTCAAACTTGTTGATACAGATCTCTAGCTGGTCTGGCCTCCAACATGCCATCAACTTTTAGCTCAAGCCTAACCTTCTCTGCTGGCCCTCCATAGTTCATTACAGCAACACGCTCCCCTGCACAGCCAACCCAGGACAAGCCTGCTCTTTTCCTAAAGATGTGTTGAAATACAAATATCTCATTCACTGGCTATTGCTAACTCTCATTCTTGATCTCCTCCCCTCAGTGAAGTCCAAAAAGAAATGTTTTGAAAGCATTAAAATTTGAATTTTTACAATTGTTGATTTCTGTAATACTAAATATAGTATAGAGGGAAAGAAAAATAAAACTCTATCCAATAACAATTTACCTGTTTAAAAGAGTCCATTCACCTGTTCGGTTTCAGGGTCCAAGTCAATGTCATAAAAACAGGGCCGGGTAGGGAGCCCAGGCATTGTACTCATCTAGGATGTAAAACAGCATGAAAAATGAACTTAATGTGATTTTTTTCGGGGGTGTGTGTGTGTGTGCAGAGTACCATGGATTGAACCTGGGGCACTTTACCACTGAGCCACATCCCCAGCCCCCATTTTTAAATTTTGAGACAGGGTTTCACTAAATTGCTTAAGGCCTTGCTAAGTTGCTGAGGCTGGCTCCAAACTTGCAATCCTCCTGCCTCAGCCTCCTGAGTAGCTAGGATTACAGGAGTGCACTACTATGTCCAGTACAATCATTACTCTTAAACTTATAGTGCTTATATGTTTATTCTTGCTTCTTTTCTAAAGTCTTGACTTTAATAAATACCTGCTTAGATGCAAATTCACATGGATTGTAAGTGTGAACTTGGTATATTTTTATGTGTAACCATACCCTGTATAATGAACACACACAAGTTCCAAATCAGAACCAGACAGGAAAACAACTTAGGCTGAACTTTTAAAATTTAAGTATAAAAACACTGTTAAGTAGGATGAGTCATCTTCTGTAAAACAAAACATTAATACTCAAAAAAATCTAAATTTTGACATGTGAGCACCAAACAATACACAATATAGGGATCTGATAACTGGTTTCTATTCCTGTGTTCTGCAAGAGATAAGGACAACTATGGAAAAGAAAAGGACTAGTTTTTAGACCTGGCAGAAAAATCTAGCAGACTGCATATTATGAAGACAAGAGATATGTGCCCACTGGGGTAGATGTGCATGTGCCTGTCAGCAGAAAGCTCTAAAAATGGTTCCCCAAACAGCAGTAAGATTTTCAGAGTTTTTACTCCTTCCCAAAGAAGATTTTTTTCTTAAATATTGGTTATTAATAATCAGAAAAAATAAAATGATGTGTATACATATATATAAATCTACATATAAAACTCTGAAAAGAAGTCCCCATGCTTTGAAGTGATACATAAATAAATCCTCTGAGCACTGCTGAGGCCCCACAGCAATCAAGAGGTGTTTAAATCATTTGATTATGTGTGCAAGTCTTGGTCAAAGTTAAAGCTGAAGGCCCCTGAAGCAAGTTTTATTCTCCATGAGAAAGTCTTGTACTGGGCAGGCTGGCTGTCTGAGCAGGCAGATGTACACTGGCCTGACCACATCCAGCTCTGCTTTCACCTCTATGATTACCCTTCTTCATACGAACATGGAAAGTAACCAGGCAGAGTGCAGCGACTGCTCTTGTTCTGATAAGTGCTGACAATTTCTCCAATAGAACAGCATACATTTCTGCAGGTGCTGGTTTAACATTCTTATCAAAAGAAAATTTCTACAAGCCCCAAACTGATAAGCATTACATCACAAGACTAAGCCTCCTATTCTCTGGAGTGGCCAAGGAGGCAATAGTGTGCTGGCACTTGTGCTGATGCCATTGTTCCATGGTGATGTTGACCCATGCTGTGAGCTAGGGTCAATGGGCTCACACCTCTTGCCTGAGACCAAAGTCAGCAGAGGTAAGAACTGAATTCAGCTCTGACATCATGCACTTTCACAAGGATGCATAATGTCACCCCTATCACTTTCTTACTGTACCGAAAGAATGGCATAGCTTTAAAAATACATCCATGCATTTCTTTTCTTTTTCTTTTTTCTTTTTTTGGTACTGGGGATTGAATTCAGGGGCACTGAGCCACATCACCAGCCCTATTTTGTATTTTATTTACAGACAGTGTCTCACTAAGTTGCTTAGCACCTCGCTAAATTACTGAGGCTGGCTTTGAACTCTCAATCCTTCTGCCTCAGCCTCCCGAGTTGCTGAGATAACAGGGATGCAGCAATGTGCCTGGGGCATTTCTTTTTTATAGTACTAGTCTAGTTGAATATTTCAATTCTGTTTTGCATGTAAGTACAATTTGTAAATTCAGGATAGCAGGCAGACCTAAGAGGAATCTTAGGCGCAAATCTATGTTAACGTTAGGACAACATTTGTCTAAACTACGATTATGTCCTTAATCATCTCTCTACCTTCCTATTATGTGCATAAAACCTGTAAGTAGGCAAATTTGCTTTTTGTCTATCTATGATTCAGTTGTATTTTATGAAGGAATTCCTTACTCAAAGATGATGACCTCCCTGAATTTTAGGCATCTACTCTAAACCTGTCAGTAAAACCCTGGACATACAGAACCTCAGTCCTTACTCCTAGGACTGCTGGGAGGACTGTTATCTAGTATAAGGTGCCAAATAAACACTAATTATGATTATAATTGTCCTTCAGTAACATCAGGGGTTGGTTCCTGGATCCCCATGATTTCTAAAATCTGTAGATGCTCAAGTCCCTTATTTAAGATGATGTAATATTTGCATATAACCTATGCACATCCTCTCCTATACTTTAAATTATCTCCAGATTACTTGTAATGCAATGTAAATGCTATATAATTATATATATTAAAAAGTTTGTATATGTTCAGTACAGACAATTTTTTAGAAATACTTTTGATCCACAGATGATTGAATCTACAGATACAGAACTCAATGGCTATGAAGAGCTGCCTACATATTACCACTGACCCAACCTATCAATAGGTCCATCCTGGACTCAATCAAGGGCAAGTTACCCATGAATTTTTTATGCAGTAGTAGTCAGAGTATCACATTTGAATTAACATCAATATGGTCCATAGCATGAGGATTAATCATAATAGGCCTAACTCCAACTTTCTTCTCAGCAGTGAACTCTGTTAATTTGGCATTTTATTGGCAACTTAACAATACATTTAGGATGAGAAGCACACATAAGTAGGTTCCTCTCTTGTGGCCTCACTTACCGTTCCTACTAAAGGGTAAAGAAAACCAGCCCCGACACTGGCACGGATGTCACGAATGGGCAGAACAAAGCCTGTGGGCACCCCTTTTTGCTCTGGGTTGTGAGACAAGGACAAGTGTGTTTTGGCCATGCAGATGGGTAGATTCCCAAAGCCCTGGGGGGAAAGAGAACAAGAGTAGGACAAATGAAAAGTTGACAAGTACAAAAAAGGATATCAGGGCATTCTGATTACAAGCTTCTTTAATTTATTTGAAATAGCTGATGACCTTCATGTTTATCTCTATTTCTCTATCCTCCTGCTTAATAGAGCATGAGGATAAAACCGGGGAAAGGTTCTTGATATTTCAGTTATGACATTCCTCATATCCTCAGGGCTTTTCTATACATTCACATACGACATATGGGTAAAGGAAGACCCTAGATGGAATCACCTATCCAAACCCAGGATTTCAGAGGTGAGAAGGCTGCTATTCAAAGAAGTGAAGTGGTGGGTGACTGGCAGGGCTGGGAGAACTCAGGGATTCTGACTCCAAGGCCTGCTTTGCAAAGGGAGGAAAAAACAAACTAGCCCAACGCCTACCTGCTTTGTGTAGACTTCAGCTTTCTGCTGAGCTTCAGGGAGTAATTCAATGTCATCGGCCCCATAGATCTTCTGTGCAATGATCCTGATTTTATCCTCAACTGGGAGCTAATACACAAGAAAGAAAAGAGAAACCATGACATGCATGAGAACTCCTCACAGGGACATGGTCACATTCCAGGTCAGTGTCACTAAAAGGGTCATATTTTTTAATATACATATATTAAAATGCAAATAATTTGAAGTTTATTGGTTTAGGAACATGTTAATTCCAAGCCCCAGATTTTTAAAAAATTTTTATTTATTTATTTATTTTTAGTCATACATGACAGTAGAATGCATTTTGATATATAATACATAAATGGAATGTACATACATCAATCATATTGTCTATTCTATTCTGCTGCCCTTCCTATCCTCCCTACTCCTCCCCTCCTCTCCCATCCTTCCTCTCTACCCAGTCTAATGTGACACACTTTTTTTCCTTTTTCCATTACAGCATCATATATGTATTCTGTATAACAATGAGGTTCTCCTTCCATCTTCTGTGCAACTCCCCTTCTCCCTCTTTTTCCCTCCCACCTCTCTTCCCTATTTAGTGGTAGTCTTCTTCTCATGCTCTTCCTCCCTATCCCATTTTGAGTCACCCCCCTTATATCAGAGAAGACATTCGGCATTTGTTTTTTAGGGATTGGCTAACTTCACTTGGTATAATCTGCTCTAATGCCATCCATTTGCCTGCAAATGCCATGATTTTATTATTTTTTAGTGCTGAGTAATATTCCATTGTGTATAAATGCCACATTTTTTAATCCATTCATCTATTGAAGGGCATCTAGTTTGGTTCCACATTCTAGCTATTGTGAATTGTGCTGCTATAAACATTGATGTGGCTGTGTCCCTGTAGTATGCTCTTCTTAGGTCTTTTGCCAAGCCCCAGATTTTAAAAAATTTTTTAATTTTTTAATATTTTTGTGATACTGGGGATTGAATTCAGGGATGCTCTATCACCCCAGCACTTTTTTATTTTGAGACAGGGGCTCATTAAGTTGTCTAGGCTACCCTCCAACTTGTAATCCTCCTGCCTTAGCCTCCCAAATATCTGAGATTACAACATGCTCATCCCAAGCCCAAGGTTTGATAAGTGGAGAATGTCCCATGGAAGTGAAATTATTTTGTCTATATATAATTATACGTGAGTGTGTGTGTGTATGTAGAGGGTATGGTTAGATACACTGATAGAAAGATACATACACACACACACACACACACACACACACACATATATAAATACTGTATTAAAATTAGTATTTTAACTGGTTCTCTACTCCTTAGCAACTAAGATTAAAAGAATATATTGGGCAAGTTTTTTTTTTTGAAAGGAGTAATAAACTTTATAAAAGTAAGAATTATACCTTTAAAAAGTCATCATTTATGAAGGAGCTTTGTTTAATGGTCATGAATAAAATGAATATTCAATAAAGGTTTTAAAAAGATGCAACAGATTACTTTCATATGCATTTTATAATTGGGGCTTATTAAATGCCAAGGCACATTGAGAACTTCTGAGGCAAAAAGCACTTTGGCGGAGGGGTGATCTAAGACTAGCCGATATTGAATAAGACAAAAAGTAGTAGCTTTGTCTTATGTCAGAGCAGAGAAAAGCTCCAAGCAGAAATGGGTTAAAAAGTCCTTGTTACCCTACTTCTTCCATGTCTCCTGCTTGCTTTAAGAACTGTGGTTTCTGACTTAAGTGCTGTGGATAGGGGTTTAGAGAGGGTAACTGTAAGTACTTTGCACTTTGTGTACCATTTTCTAGAATGATGATTGGTTGAAAAGATTTTCAAACCCATCTATAAAAACCAGAGTTCAGGGGCTAGGGAGTAGCTCAGTGGTAGAGCACTGGCCTACCATATGAGAGCACCATGTTTGAGAGCACCAGTAAAACAAAATAAACACAAAATTCCATTAAAAAAAAATAACAGCGTTCAACAGGAGAATGTCTGTCAATAGGAGATCTTTTTTTTTTTTTTTTTTTTTTTTTTTAAAATACTGGGGATCGAACCTGTGTGCTTTATCACTGAGCCATATCCGGAGCCCTTTGTATATTTTATTTTAAGACATAAAGTCCTGCAAAGTTGCTTAAGGGCCTCACTAAATTGCTGAGGCTGGTCTTGAACTTGCAATCCTCCTGCCTCAGCCTCCCAAGTTGCTGAGATTACAAGCATGTGCCACCACTCCTGGCAAAGAAGTTAATTAATTGGCAGTGTATTATATCTGCAAGTGACAAAGAGGAACAAGACAAAGAGGAATTTGACAGTGTATCATATCAATATAAATACTGTATTAAAAGCAATCAGTATTTTACCTTTATTTTACAAGAGTAATTGAGTTTCTTCCTTCTGCTTTTTTATGTTTTTAATTTTTTTTCAAAGCCTATGATATCTTGTAAAAACCAAGCCAGGAACTAGCTTATAGAATTACAACCAGAACTGCACCTATACATTCCATGTTCCTAACCGAGTTTCCAATTGTGGGCATACTACTTAACGTTCGACCACATCCTGAAGTACATGGGACAGAGAACTGAAAACAAAATGCAATCTTACAGTTATCCGGAGCTGAGAGTCCAGTCTTTGGTCCTGTAACTCGCCCACGTAGGAAGTGAAACCACAAGGTTGAGAGGCTGAAGCTGCTACACATGGGCTCCACAGAGATAGCCACACAGAAACCTCACTATACTTTTTTTTTCTTCCGCATATAGCAAGTAACCCACCTCAAGGTCATAAAGGAGCTGGAAGCTGCTGGGCACCTGTGCAGCTCTCTGGACAGCCTGAGCCAGGGCTAAAGCACCCTTGCCCCCTTCCGCCCAGTGAGTGCACTTGACGGCATCAAAGGCCCCATGTTCTCTGGCAAGGCGGCTAACGAGGTCCAGCTCGGCCTCTGTGTCTGTCCTGTAAAGGAGTGCTTCACGTTAAAGCATGGAAGATGGCTGGAAAGGACAAAGTATAACTTTTTTATGCCATTAAAACCCATGTGAGTTACCCACTGATAAATGGAAATCAGTCAATACAAATAATACTGCCTGGGTTTGAATCTTATCTTCACAACTAACTACCTAGGTAACTTTTGGCCAAAACATCTTTATGTATCTCAAATCCCACATGGGTTAAAATGGCAATAATCACAGCACTTATTTCATTGGAATGTCATCAGGCTTAGATGGAAAGTACTTGGAACATTTCCAGAACACTATCAGGAATCAATAAATATTGGCTTTTCAAAAATTTGCTTTCCATTCTACTGCAGTGAGGCCATTATAACAAAACCCAAACCAGTAACAAAATGCCAAACAACCCACGCAAGTCCTCCCATGAGCATTTCCAGCTCAACATGTTCAATTCCATCAAGACACCATCCCACCAGACCTAGAGAAATAATGGAAGACTGCAGGCTACAATCTTATGCTAGTACAAAAGGCCTCTATCAGCCAATGGAGCATTAAACCTCCATCCTGTGTGCTATCTATCTTACTCAGTGTTTGAAAAGGGACCCCACAGGGACTGAATCTCACTTCTGGACCTTCAGAAGGTAAGGCAGTGAGTTTGCCGTGATATATGTGGTACCTGTCAAATTACAGGCTCAACCCGCAGGCTGTAACCAGTAGCAGCAACTGAAGAACAAAATGAAACTAAAAGCACCTCTCAACAGTTAGCTATAGGAAATGCTTCCTGGCTATTTTCCACATTCCTCCCCTTTTCTCTTATGGTCTGTACTTACTTGAATGCATTCACAGCCACCACTACAGGAACTCCAAACATTCTGGCATTTTCTATTTGTTTCCTCAAGTTACTGAAGCCTTTTTCAACCAGCTCCAAGTTCTGTAAAACAAGAGTGACAGGTCTGTAAGCTCAGAGAGCAGATGGTTGCAGCTTCTTCTTAAAAGGCAAACGGCCTCCTTGAGTGAGTAGCCTTTCATTGCCAGGACACAGAGGCAAGCCGACAAGTAAGAGAAGGGCCAATGAGGCAACTCACTCCTGGTGAGTGGATGCTGTGGAGGAGGAAGGAGCTGTAACTCCACCTGCAGCACTGGAGCTATGCCCGTACCCTCATCACCTTGAAAACACAAGAGCTAGGGGATTTGTGGTCATTATACCACATCTACTAGCCACATCTTAATAGCTCTGCTGCTGTTTGAAGGGGATGAGTTGCCCCTACCTAAATGATGTTTATGGATTGTATACACACATATGCTACAAAAATACAGACTCTTTTCAGTACAGTATAATCCCTTCCATTAGAAAACAGAGCCTGGCACAAAAGAGGCATTCACTACCCTTTACTGTAAAAGACCTATGACGACATCACTGATGCTCTCACAGGCTTGCAATCCTACTTATTTGGGAGGCCAAGGCAGGAAGATCTCTTGAGTCCAGGAATTTGAGACCAGCCTGGGCAACATAGTGAGAACCTCATCTCAAAAACAAAAAACAAAACAGACAAAAAAAGGCCAGGCCCAGTGGCAAACACATATAACCTATAATCCCAGTAATTTGGGCGGCTAATTTGAGAGGCTAATGTCAGAGAATTGAAAGTTCTAGGCCAGGCTCAGAAACATAAGACCTGTAAAACATAAAAAAAGGCTAGGTTCAATGTAGTACCACACACACACACAAAAATAAAATAAATAAAAAATAACCAAATACTAAGGAAACATATCTTTAAATGTTACTGCAGTTCTGCTTGCACCATTGGAAAACTGCAAACACTACTAACCTCCTTTACAGGGGTTCAGGCCACGGAAGTATAACCACTCAATAAATATTCATCATGCAGATGTTATGTTTAACTTTTTTTGTTTTCCTAACAGAGCCAAGATTTCAGGGTCCTTTTCACGCATTCTCTCATTAAGTATAAAATGGACTTTTCAGAGATTATTATGTGACACAGGATATCACAACAGGTCAAATACAAAGATGAGAATCCAGCTGTCTTCAGCTAACCAGATACAGAAGTGATCTGAAAATAGATGACGCCCATTTTTTTTTTCCAAAAACTATAGTAACTTTCATAGAAGTTCTTTGTTAATGTATAACTCAATGCTAGTTTCTAATATATTATAATATAACTCACATAAGTAGAAGCTCTCATAAGCCTTCAACAATCTTTTTTTAAATGACAGGAATCAAAAGATTATATATTTAAAAATATATATATAGTCATCATCTCCAAAAATACATATACATAATGATATGTACACATATATACCATGAAAAAAGCCTAGTAGTATTAGTGCTTGATTGTGGACCCCTCAAACAGCAACAGGTTAAAGGTAGAAAACAAATAGGCTCATTATAAATGTGACTTATGGGTTTTTTTCTTTAATAATTGTAAACTAAGATTAGGATTTATCTGGCATTTTAAAAAGCATTGCTAATTCTTAACCTCTAATCACATGAAATCCAATTCATATGTAAGACTGATTGAGAAGGGTTTAAACAAGTAGAATTTCTTAAATGAAGACACCAGCTGGGCCAGTTTGGGGCAGTCACTGTAATTAGACACAGGAGAGGCTGTGGGGTGGCAGAAGGGCCAGAACTGTGAATTCCCCTCCTACGCATGACTCAGACGAATGACCATAAAAGGCAAATCATCACGCAGAAGACAGGCAGATTCAAGGCACCAACAGTTTTTTTCTAGCCAATTTTGAAATACTTTATTTGAGACCTACATAATGACCCTGTATTATTGGATAATGTAAAGGCCTCCAAAAGGCAGAAAAATTGAATTAACCATGACAGCAGATGACCCTGCAACTTATCTGAGGGCCTGATTGTCATGGAGCCACCAAATCTGGCTCTAGAGATGTTTCTTTGATGGTAAACATTATCAATATGAAAAGGTTTGTTCTCATAAATTGTTCTCTGGCTCCTGCTTGATACTATAAACCGAATCAGCTTATGGAAGATGTGCCTACAAAACAACCAGAATATTATTATCTTGGCTCTTTAATATGTGCTTAAATCTGCAGAGGAAAAGGTTATTTCTAAAAGGTTCCTACTTGCTTCTGATTTCAATGGCATTAGGGACTCATCCTGCCAATGCAGGGAAGACAGTCCAGGAAACTTCCATTGGGTTAGGGCTGGGTTTTTCAACCTCAGTACTACTGACATTTTGAGCTGGATAATTCTTCACTGGGGGGGCTATCCTGCTCACTATAGGATTTTAAACAGCATCCCTGTCCTCTATCCACTAGATGCCAGGTACACTCCCCACCCCCAGCTATAAAAAATGTCTTTAGACACGGCCATGTCCCATATCCCAGGAGATCAAAATCACCCCACTGAGAACCAGTTATGGGTCTGTATCAGTGGTTTACTGATCTCTTCTGTGAGGCAGTTCCACTTACTACTACTCATTTAATACAACCTTCAGCACGCTGCCTTTTAGCATCCTGAACTCCCAGGAGCAACCCTGGATCATAACCACATCCATTTCATTTCCCCATGGGCCAGGTTGATTTGGGATATGGTGCTTTCTAAGGCAAATAAATAGAAATAACAGAAGTTACCTCTTCTATGTAATCCTTCGGAAGAGGCAGTCCAGCAGTGACCTGCAAGGAAAGGACACGAAATCAGATGCACTCCCTACTTACAATTAGGCTCTAGCTTAAAGTGGTGTTTGTCCTGAGTAATGGGTGAAAGGCTGCATGCTTGGGGGTTATACAGCAGTAGAGGTTGCTTCCTGCCCCAAGGACTTAGGGCAAGTGACCAAGCACACAGCACAGAGCAAGAACTCCTTTGAGCAAAGTGGGGGACTTTTTGCCTAGGATTTTGTTATTGTTGTTTAATGCCTTTATTTTTATTTATTTATTTTTATGTGGTGCTGAGTATCAAACCCAGGGCCTCACACTTGCTAGGTGAGCACTCTACCATTAAGCCACAACTCCAGCCCAAGTGGGGGACTTTTGTGAGGTAAAGTAAGAGGTGAGAAATGACAGATCTATGACAACAGAGGTCAAAAGGAACACGTTCCAGGCAGGACCAGTGTCCTTAGTAAGTGAAGAAAACTGCAGCAGGGGAGGAGTAAAGGTGAGCATGGGAAAGGCAGCAGCCAGGCCTGCAAAGATCACCCTGGGATGTCAGTTGATGGAACCTGTGATGACCCTGTCATAGTTTCAAGAGCTGGTCCACAGGGCCGGCCAATATCTTGGGGGAGCCAAACCCTGGCACAGGTATAATACAAGCGAGGGAAAACAACAGAATTCCATCATAGAGGACAACTGAAAGCAACCAAATACTTAAGCAGTGGGTTCATTGTGTGTAGATGCCTGGGTACCATGTCCTGATCTCTATAGTGGTTCAGCTCTGCCGCATCCCCAGGAATGAGCAAGGGGATCAAGGTGCTGATTCCATGGACCCAGCATGGTTGGCAGATGGTAATGAAGAACACTCCAGGTCAGTCTGCCTGAGTTCTTCAGGGAGACTACCGCTCCAGCTTCAGGGGGCCATGTGGAGGCAGGGCAGGAAGCAAGGAGCTTACACATCTTTCCATCTGTGAGGTCATGTGGGCAGCAGGTCTAGGTCCTTGATAGAGTTGTACATGCAAAGCCCCCTCTCAGGGCTGGCCAGGGTAAGTACCCAGAATTCTTGCTGTTCAGATCACAAGGTCAGGAGGAAGGAAGCAAAGGAGGGACAATGGTATGTAGATGAAAGAGAGGAATATTGGCTATGAAAAGGGGAGCTTATCCTGCACTGCTAGCAGAAAGGGGTGTCCTGGGTCAGAAGTGCCTTTAGTACCCCAGGAATAACTAAGACCCAGAGCTCTGGGAGGTGTGTTAGAGTGTGGAGGGCACCCACTGTCACACTGTGGTCTGAGAAACCTAAGTCTTCAAACAGCCCTGAGACCAAAACTGTTTTCCTAATAGAGCCAAGATCTCAGGGTCCTTTTCATGCATTCTCTCATTTCTCATTAAGTATAAAATGGACTTTTCAGAGATTATTATGTGACACATGATATCACAACAGGTCAAATACAAAGATGAGAATCCGGCTGTCTTCAGCTAACCAGATATAGAAGTGATCTGAAAATAGATGATGCCCATTTTTTTTCCAAAAACTATAGTAACTTTCATAGAAGTTCTTTATGTTAATGTATAACTCAATGCTAGTTTCTAATATATTATAATATAACTCACATAAGTAGAAGCTCTCATAAGCCTTCAACAATCTTTTTTTAAATGCCAGGAATCAAAATCTTCAAAGAATTTTAAGAGTACCAAAGAGGATCTGAAGCCAAAATACTTGAGAATCACTACAGTAGGACAATGCTGGTCACCTCACTAAGAAACACTGATTTTATTCAGTAGATGAGGAAGATCTTATTTCCCAAGTTATAATACAAGTTCCTGGAGAATAGGAATTTAATTTCAGTGTTTTCTGAAAACTAGCACCATGTCTTTCTATGCTGGTGCTGATTAAAACATGTTAAAATGCTAGAATAAATAGTGTAATGGCGGGGGGGGGGTACTGGGGATTGAACTTAGGGGTGCTTTACCACTGAGCTATATCCCTAAACCTTTTATTTTTTATTTTGAGGAAAGGTCTCACTAAATTGCTTAGGGCTGGATGTGGTGGTGCATGCCTATGAATCCCAGTGGCTCAGGAGGCTGAGGCAGGAGGATTATGAGTTCAAAGCCAGCCTCAGCAAAAGTAAGGCCCTAAGCAATTCAGGGAGACCCAGTCTCTAAATAAAATACAAAACAGGGCTGGGAATGTGGCTCAGTGTCCAAGTGCCCCTGGGCTCAATCCCTAGTATTTAAAACTAAATTGCTTAGGGCTTTTCTAAATTGCTGAGGCTAGCCTCAAACTTGTGATCCTCCTATCTCAACCTCCCAAGTCAATGAGACTGCAGGCATGCAATACAATGCCCAGCAAAAAGTGCAATTTCTAAGGAGTCAGAATTCAGGAAAACCTAGTACAGGTTGAAGCAGAAGATAAGCTAGTCTAACACCTGCTTCTTTATCACCCAGTAGTCCTAAGAGGCTCTATCATTCTCCTTCACCTGCCCTCACTGACCAGGCCTCTGCCCTCCTGCTGTCAGTGGCCCTGTCCACCAAGAACTTCTCAAGGAACTGACTTGTGCCTCAGCTAAATGGTGTGATTGGCTGGCTGCCAATGTCCCTATTTAGAAGTAAAATGAGATTCAGATTTACAGAGAACAGGCTGACATAAAGGAGCGTTTTTGTGCGTCGTATAGCTAAGCACATGTCCTTGGAGGAGTTTAGATACTGTCAGATGTTTCCTTAGAAAGGCAGGCCACAAAGCCAATTTCAGCCCTCTTAAAATGCCAAGAGCTGACGACATGCCTATGAGTGATAAGGCAGACAGCACCGAGCTGTGCGACCACCTCTTGCTTTAGCACCCTGTTAACTATGAGGACAAGAGCAGGTTACTGTTGATGCAGGCAGAGTTATCCAACTTCTTTCGAGCCGCTGAACATTCCTGATAAGACTCTTCTGACCCTAGATCCTCACCGTGGGGCCTCCACCGTGCATCTTAAGAGCCCTGACAGTGGCAACAAGCACCACCACATGAGGGCGGAGACCAGAATATCGGCATTTGATGTTAAAAAACTTTTCCATTCCAATGTCTGCTCCAAATCCTGCTTCGGTCACTGCAAGGGAGGAGAAGAGCAACTGTAAAAATGCCATCCCAACCCCCCATGTTCCAGGAAAAAGCCTGTTCACTGACATTGTAAAAGTTCTCACCAACAAAGCCCTCTGGGCCAACAAGCTTGAGTGCAATCCGGTCTGCAATGATGGAGGAATTCCCGTGTGCAATGTTGGCAAAAGGTCCCGCATGGACAAACACCGGGGTGCCCTGTGGAAACCAGGACACCATGAGCAGCACCATCAACCCTGCTTCAAAACGGGATCATGCAGTCAAGAGCATAGAATTTAGTTGGAATTTTAAAGAAAACTTCCCAGAGGGAAAATACAGAGCCACCTCGTATATTTCAGTATTCTCCCAGTCACAACTGTCAAAAAGATAAGAAAGAGATGAGCAGTAGAAAAGCTCTCTGACTGCCCAAGGAAAGCGTACTTTCTAATCACTGCTCTGAAAGTCAAAAACCAATTCTGGAAGACAGGGATTCCTCTGCTCACCTCTAACGTCTGCATGAGATTGGGCTTGATTGCATCCTTCATCAGTACCGTCAGTGCTCCACTTACCCCCTGCAAGACAAATGCAGGAAGTATCAGCTCACGCCAGCAAGAAAAAAAAACAACCTTTGACATTCTAGCTGTTCCCTTTTTAGTCATCTTGGACCAATTAGTAGTTTCAGCTAAACTAGATCATTCATTGAAGCTACCAGTTATTTTAAGCAGGGAAAACAAGTCGAATGAAAATGATATTCACATGCAATTTCTGGAAAAACATGTTCTAGAAACAAGCATCTCAATCAAGCTCTGTTGCTGACTAATGTGAAGAATCCATTTCAAGCTCATTTACAGCACAGAAATGCTAGTTCCTAGAGGAATGCATTATTTGTAACTTTGGTATCTGAACAGAAATTCATTATGTTTTTTCCAAAACTGAAATTAAAATATTACCCAAAAATTCAATACCAACTCTTAGATATCAGGTCCTCCGTTTTTTCTTTCAGTGCTGGAAATTGAATCCAGGTCACTCTACCACTGAGCTACATGCCCCAGCTCTTTTTATTTGAGACAAGGTTTCCCTAAGTTAGCTGAGGCTAGCCTTGAATTCGTGATCTTCTTGCTCCAGGTTCCTCCTTTAAGCCATCCATATAGCCAAACAAATTGGTGACAATGAAAAATAAAGCAATAATTCCCATTTATACTAAATTTTTTTCTTTTCTTTCGTGGGTGATTGCTAGATATCAAACCCTCATGCATGCTAGGCAAGTTCTCTAATACATAATCCTATATTCAATATTAATGAGTTTCTAAATTTAAGGCAAGGATGTTAAAATTTAAAATACATATTAAATTCATATATTTGACTATGAAAACAGAAAGTTAATACTTTCTCTCTTTTCTAAATTCTTCTGCCATACCACTATCACAAGTCAACTAATTTGGTTAATACAATATAGGTTTTTAAAAGTTGAACTATAATAAGATTCTCATTCTGCAGGGTACCACAGCACACACCTGTAATTCCAGCTACTTGGGAAACTGAAGGATTTCAAGTTCAAGGTCAGCCCCAGCAACTTAGCAAGATACTATCTCAAAATAAAAAGGGCCATGGATATAGCTTAGTGTTACAATGCTTGCCTTACATATTTGAGGCCTTGGGTTCAACTCCCAGTACCACAAAACAAACAAAACCCCCCAAACAAAAAAAAATTCTCATTTCAAATCTCCTATTACCAGACAGTTCAGAAATAACCCTGAAGTAGACAGCCAACTTAGAAGGACCATCAACAAAATGGCTAATGAGTTTTTCCAATGCAGTTATCTGGATAGATGCAGGGCTAAAAGCCCCAGAGGCCTCTGTGCAGAAAGCCACATGTCATGGGGAGGAGGCCAGGAGTGACTCCGAATTCACTTACTAAAGGCCTCACTTGGCCTCTAGATGTTCTCTGAAAACTGAAGCCATAAACTAACAGAATGAAGATGTTATTAAATCATCTGGAGCATAACACCTATTATTCACTATGAATTACTATTTACAAATTTCATAGTTACCTTATCATTAGCATAATCATACTGATGAGTAGATTAGATTATAATGTCTTAAGAAGGGCATAGTTTTTGTTAGTAGTAACCACTGAGAGACCCTAGGACAGTGGGCTCCAATGTGTCATCAAGCCTGGCATGCCTGGGCACTCACCAAATCTTCAGCACTGATGGGCTCCCCTTTCTTGCTGGATGCCACCACCATTTTTCCCAGCCTCTCTCTCATGTCTTCCAGAGAACTGGTGAGAGCCAACACCGCCATGATTTCACTGGCCACAGAGATATCAAACTGTGCCTGTGGGCAGGAAAAAGAGACAAGAACAAAACCTCTGTGTTAAACTGATTTTTTTTTTAATTGCAAAATGTCATCCTATTTGGCATCCTATGCCTTAAATAAATACACAAAGAATTTCATAAAAATAATCCTGTAATTACTTATTCCAAGTCCTTGAGTAGCCAATTTTTAAAAATGTTTTGAATGACCAGGAAGCTATTGTTTTATCCCCGTGAAGGCAGCTTGGAATTGTGTTTATGGTTTCCCCAAACAAGGGACAAAACAGTCACTTTTATGGAGAGACATTTTGTCAAATGACCACAAAAGAGGAGGAATTTTAACCAATTTATATATAAGGATATTCACTTGGGCCTCTCCACCTCCAGGAAAAAAATGCTGGGGGAAAAACACACAGGTGACACATGGGATTTATTGCAAAAGCTGTCAGGAGTGCTCAATATCACACCTACTCACTTCCATTTTAAAAGGGAGAAGGCAGAACAACACCTGGCAGTATCAGTCGTACAGGGAGGATGGAGGAGGATAGAGCAGCAAGATCTAGTTCACACAAGCTAATTTACTTGGGAAGGAACAAATAGTTACCGTCCGTGTGTGCCCTTTCTCTGTTGGAGCCTGTCCAATGGTGATCTTCCTCAGGAATCTGTCATTGGTGTCCAACACTACAATGGAAAGGGAAGACACAGAATGGTGTTTAGTAAAAGGACCTGCTTAAGGGAGCAGCAGAGCTTTGATGGCAAAGTCAGAGTATGAGTTAAGAAATAATATTCACATACCAGAAATGTACAGGAATTATTTTTAAAGCAAGTGAATGTGGAGTGGCTATTTTTATTTCATCTAGAGAATTCAAACAACTAATTAGAAATCTGGAATCTATTTTTTTTTTTTTGTACTAGAGATTGAACCCAGAGGTGCTTAAACCATTGAGCCACATCCCTAGCCTATTTTATTTTTTATTTTGAGATAAGGACTCACTAAGTTGCTCAGTCTGGCTTTGAACTTGTAATCCTCCTGCCTCAGGCTTCCAAGCCACTGGGATTACAGGCACGCACCACTGTGCCCAGCTGGAATCTATTTTTAAGCAAATTCTATATTACAAGAAACAGAGCAGTCCACTCTTTAAAATGGTTGAGGTTTGTGTTGCTCTGTGGAGGAACTTGTTAACCTTATTCCATTCTAAGAAACAAGAGACATAGACTCACAGCAAATGCCAATGCCTTTTGAAAACATGCCAGGTAAAAGGCTTGGTCTTTCCTTTAGCACATTCTATTCAAATGACAGAATATACATCTAATTATATAACTTTGGAAAACTCGGCACAGGCCTCCCAACTATATATAATCCTACCTCCTAGTACTATGGTAGTGCCTCCCTAACTTTGGCTTTTTTATGCATGATATAGGAAGAGTACATTTGATGTGTGTCCTACATTCCTGGCACAAAACTCCGAGAGCCTTTGGAATTTTAAGGGTGATAGGAGTGTCTTGTTATTCATAAAAAACCCCTTTTAATCACATGAGTTTATTCTAATAAGATGACAGTCCCCTAGAGAGCAGAAGGAGGGTCCTGGTCACCAGAAAGATTAAATGATTGGAAGTTTGGAAATTCTAGCCCCATCCACCAACCCCAAGAAGAGGATTAGGGGAGAGAGATAAAGGTCTATGAAAAACTCTTGAATAATAAGATATTTTGATGAGTTTGCAGGCTGGGGAACACATCAAGGTGCTAGGAAGGTGATGTATCCTGCCTATCTTCCACTCTGTTTTTTAAAAATTTTTTATAGTTATACATGGACACAATATCTTTCTTTTGCTTATTTATTTGTATGTGGTGCTGAGGATCGAACCCAGTACCTCACATGTGCAAGGCAAGTGCTCTGCCACTGAGCCAAAACCCCAGCCCTCTGTTAGACTAGTCTTTTTTTTTTTTTAAATACTTATTTTGTTTTTTAGCTGTAGTTGGTCACAATACCTTTCTTTTTATTTACTTATTTGTGGTGCTGAGGATCGAACCCAGGGCCTCACACGCACTAAGCAAGAGCTCTACTGCTGAGCCACAACCCCAGCCCCAGACTATTCTTGAGTTATATCTTTTATAATAAACTGGCAAGCAGGGAATGGTGGCACAGGCCTGTAATCTCAGTGATTTAGGAGGCTGAGGAGGAGGATCACAAGTTAGAGGCCAGACTAGGCAATTTAGCAAGATCCTGTCTCAAAATGATTTTTAAAATACAAAGTGCTAGGGGTATAGCTCAATGATAGAGTTCCCTGGGGCAGAGTGCCCTGGGGTTCAATCCCTAGTACTGAAATAAATACACACACACACATACACACATATACACAAACAGATAAACATAAATAGCGTATCCCTGAGTCCTGAATTGTATTTAGCAAATGATCAAACTTAAGGAGGAGGTCATGGGAGCCTCCAATTTACAGCCAGGTGACTCTTTGGGCTTGGGATTAAAGTATGCAGTAGGGAGGGCACATTGAGAGATGGACCCTTGGGCTGGGGAGGTGGCTCAAGTGGTAGCGCTCTCGCCTGGCATGCTGCGGCCCGGGTTCGATCCTCAGCACCATATACCAACAAAGATGTTGTGTCTGCCGAAAACTAAAAAATAAGTATTAAAAAATTCTCTCTCTAAAAAAAAAAAAAAGAGAGCGAGATGAACTCTTAACTTCAGACTGTGTCAGATGGGGTTAAATTGGGAGATACCCCGTCAGTATCCACTGGAAAACTGAACTGAATTGTTCTGGGAGGAAAAAAACAAAACCTCTAGACATCTGATGTCAGAAGGAAAGTACTGAGAGCAGTGTGGGCACACAGGGGAATAAGAGCAGCCACTTCTGCATGAAATGCCAAGCACACCAACAGCAAAGCCCAAACGGACAACCACCAAGCCAAAGCGGAACCCAGTTCATACGTAAAAGGAGTCAAAGAGGAGAAGCATTTATATTTTTCCAATTTTGAGGACTAAACCCAGGGCCTATGCATATGAGGTAGGAGCTCTACCACTGAAGACCCAAGGAAAAGTATTTTTAAGGAACTCGGTGAATTAGTTTGTATAAGAATTACAATAAGGCTGGGGTTGTGGCTCAGTGGTAGAGCGCTCACCGCGCATGTGGAAAAAACTGGGTTTGATTCTCAGCACCACATGCAAATAAAATAAAGGTATGTGTCCATCTACAACTAAAAAAATATTTTAAAAAAACAAACTATAATAATGTTTGGAGCATGTACTTAGCATACACAAGGATTTGGGTTCAATCTCACCAAAAAAGACTAATGACTTAAACACCAAAAGCAGTGTTATCTGCCGTACTCAGGAGACACACAACCTTACTCAGTAAGTGCACAAAACAATGTGTTGTTGGAGTTATACCTTACTTTTCAAAATATATACTATCCAGTTCCTTATAACTAATTTTTCTGTATCAAATAGCTTGTTGATATTTGTGATCCATTTTTTGTCTGTCAAGAATAGACACAAAGCAAAAGAAAAGTAAATAAGATATTAAATTTTCAAAATGTATCTTTAGTTTATTCCTGGTAAAACATTATACCATCTATTTAAAACTGCTGAAGCAAAGGCAGACCTACCAGTGTGGTTTTAGATATTAAGCGTCTCACCTTAAAAACACCATTAATAGTTTCCATGCCAATAAAAATCACAAAAACAGCCAATATATTGCCCTTTAGCTGTATTCTACATGATGATGAGAATTTCTTCTCAGCAGTAATATAAAATAGATGGATGCACCCTTGGTACAAAATAAAATTATAAGCCATGCTAATTGTGCGTGGAGAAAAGCAACATATGGTGGTGGAGCTGGGCAACTCACTAGCTAAATTCCTAAGTATTTAAACCCTGGAGGCTATCTAATTTGCTACAAAAGAATCTAATAAAATGAAGTAAAAATGATTAGGCAAGCTGAAGAGCTACAAGAAAAATCAACTCACTGATGCCAGACAAGAGTTCTAGAATAAAGGGCACACATGATTCAAGAAATGATTAAACATAATTTCTCTACTTCATGACACCAAAACTTCTTGCATAAAATGGAACTTTAAAAACGTTATTTTTGGTTTATGCATGAACATCCTTGAAACCACCCTCATTTCAATCAACACTGAATAGATAGCAAAATGTTCTCCCCATCCAGCCAAGGGGGTTTGATGGCAGCTGATAAGAGGGGGTGGCAAGAAAAATAATGTCACCATCTTGGTCATGCCTTAACCATGAAAATACCAACCCAGGAGCTTCTGGACTTCACATTTTCACAACGCTCCTGGAGGGCATGGGGAGTGCAGTATAACCCAACACCTTGGGCTTTAGTACCTCTTTGCCAAGTTATGGTTTCCGGATCAATATCCAGTCTTGCAAATCTGTTTATCTCTTCATCTGTTAGTGTGGCAGGGTCAGTCTTTTCAATGCCTAGTCTCTGAAGAGGTAGAAAATTGAAACATAAAATAAGACAAAACAAACATCATAATTTAAAAAAAAATGAATCCTTTTCTTGAGATTGGGTCCCCTTGTAGGAAAAGCAAATCATCTTAAATTCAGAAGAGAATATGATGATGCCTGAGGCTACACCTAGAGGTTATTTCTTCCTTACACATGCACAAATATTGACAGGTTGGTCCCTATGACTGAGTACTAGAGGCATTTCCCTCAACTTATCTCTAAAAAAGAATAGACCAAGAAGTGTTGTAAGACACTTCCTAATTCACCAAGCTCAAATATACTGAAAGGAAAGAAAAGCAATATACAAAGATTTTTTGTTTCTTTCTTTCTTTTCTTCTTTTGGTGCTGGAGTTCAGACCCCAAGGTCTCATGCATCTAGGCAAATGCTCTACCAGTGAAATCTACTCCAAGCATTTTTTTTTTTTGGGGGGGGGGATACTGGGGATTTTAGCCAGATATCCTTTACCACTGAGCTACATCCCCAGCCTTCTTTATTTTGGGACAGAGGGCCTTGCTAATCTGCTGAGGCTAGCATCAAACTTGCAATCCTCCTATCTCAGCCTCCCCCGTTGCACCACTGAGAGCTGCCTTTTCTTTTTTTTCATGTCAGGGATTGAACCCAAGGACTCATGCATACCAAGCATATGCTCTATCACTGTGACAAAGATTTTTAATCAGACAACCAAGAAGCCCAATTCACATGAAAATTTTAGGGGATGAGGAGGCAGCTTAGTGGTAGAGTGCTTACCTAGCACATGTAAGAACTTGAATTCTATCACCAGTACCAAATAAATAAATAAAATTTCAGAAAGGACAGAAATGAATATCCATAAAAAATCAACATGACTTTTACATGCTTTTAATGTAGTGTTGTACTTTTGTTAACTTCTCATCGTTCTCAAAGACAAAAAAAGGGTTTTTATTTTTCTCCTCCCAACAGTGTCTACACAGGTCACATCTTCCAATTTATGGTAGTTCAGAGTGGGCCCCAGCAAGATCTGCTCTGCCTCGCAGTTTCTTTCTTGTGTTATGAGGACCTGCTTTGAAACCTCAGATTGTTTGCAAAGCTGGCCACTCACTGGCTTGTCAGAGAGCCCCACAAAACCTAGAACATGACATTGCTCACTAAAGCCAGCAAAACCCTTGGTCATCCTGTTCAGAATCTGTTGTTGACAATCTACTCTTCAGCAAGCGCCCAGGGCAGACTATACAACGCAGAATGCCAGGAGAGAGGGACAAGAGGCCTAGGACTAGTTCTATCCCTGCAAGGGGTACTGTCACCTTGTGCATGTCTCTTGGCTTAAGAGCCTTTCCCTCCTCACCTCTGATAGAAATTTCTATTAGCAAAGGTAAAATCAGAAGTCGCCTGCTCTTTCCATGGCACCTCCTGCCTCACGGAGCACTACTCTGTTTTGAGTAACAGCTGAGCTACCTGATGGACAGCACTGCAGGGTAGGGTGCAAAAGCAAAATAAGCTATTGAATGCCAGACTGCGTCATGGTTGGTTGTTCTCAATGGTCCACCAAAAAATGCACATGTATTAATAGTGACAAAGTTGTAAAGCAAGTACAGCAACATGTACAGCAACAAGGCATCTGGTACAGGAGAGCTCTGTGGACTATTCTTGCAAGCATCAAAATATAAAGTAGCCAAGAATTAAAAATAAAGTGCGTAGAAATGTTGTTGGTAATAAGCACCCAAAATTTATTAAATGCTTATATGTACCATGCTATCTAAAGAGCACATATATAAAATTTATCTTCCTTACTTCTTCAATAAAGGAATACATGAGTTTACTTATTTATTTTTAATTTTTGGTACTGGGGATTGAACCCAGAGGAACTTTAACTCTGAGTCACATCCCCAGTCCTTTTTTGCTTTTTATTTTGAGATGGGGGCTCACTAAGTTGCTGAGGTTGCCCTTGATTTTCAATCCTCCTGCCTCAGCCTCCTGAAGAGCGGGGATTGCAGGAGTGTGTCATCACGCCCAACATGATTTTTTAACTTTACAGTCCTTTCATGATCACACTCTGCCTTGTCTCATGACTCTTGGCACTACTGATGTGTCCTCCATCACTACAGTTTGTCTTACTGAGAATGTCATGTAAATGGAACCACACATATTCCTTTAAGACTGGCTTCTTTCACTCGGCACAATGTCTTTAAGATTCACCCAAGTTGTTGTGTGTACCAATAACTCATTTCTTCTTATTGTGATTCACCCAAGTTGTTGTGTGTACCAATAATTCATTTCTTTTTATTGTATAGATGTACCACAGTTTGTTTATCCATTCATCCTTTGAAAGACAGAATATTCTCAGGTTTTGGATATTATTAATGGAGCCACTAAAGATACTCATACACAGGTTTTTGTGTGAACACAAATTTTCATTTCTTTTGGGGAAAAAAACCTAGAAGTGTGGTATAGTATATGCTTATTAACTATATATTTGTTACTAAATTTCTAATAATATTTCAAAGTAACTACTCCTTTAACTATTTGATAGTCCTCTATCTATGCAGGGCAACAAGGCAAGTACAGATGAGTAAACTGCAAGGCAAGTTTTATAACAATTTTGCTTTAAGGTCCCAAGGCTGGGAAAGGCAGGGAATCAAACTACAATGTTACTGCAATGGCATCTTGACTCTTTTCCATGCTTTCTAGAAAGGGAGCATCAGTTTTCTTCTTAGCTGAGGGCAGGTTGTCAGTGCTCTCTTTGTTCCAGGACTAACTATTTATAATTTATAAATAAATGAGAAATAACCTCGACCACCAATCCTTGCCACCCACATCACGACAACAGGACTATGATTGTTGATGTAACTTGACACAAAATAAGATATTTTAAGGAGAGTTTTATATCTTTATCACCAAATTTTAGACAATATCACAAAGAGGGAAAAAACTTACCCGTAACCTTCGAATTTGAATGTCAGAGAATTTTCTTACTCCATTTACCGATGGTACCAAACGATTAAAGAGAGCCTTAAAGAAAAGGAGGGAAAGGGCTTTTAGGTCAGAGGAACCCCTTTGCCTTGCTACCCAAGGGGCCAACACTAATCTGGGTGCTTCAGCCCTTTCAAAAACCCCTGGCACCCTACCTTGTCTGTCTGGGTCAGCTCATGGAATATGCGAGCATCAATGGCAGCAGCGACGAGGTTATTAGCTGCGGTGATGGCATGGATGTCACCAGTGAGGTGGAGATTAAACTACAACAGAACAGAAGCCACATTGGTCTCCCAGCTGCTCTGTCTTTCCAACTTTCATTCTACTGCAACCAGTCAACCTCCATTTTAACGCCAGGGGAATACCAAGGTCAGCAGTTAGTGGAGAACGCCCAATGGCGGGAGCTCCTAGAAAATGAGTGACTGGCTGTCTTCAAGAGTAACTCCTCCCACACAGTACAGTTTTCTCTTAACAGCACAGAGATTACAAATGCAACACCACTGGAACCAACAGCAACACAGACTGCTGAGGACATACTCAGATCCCTTAACCAAAGAGCAAGAAGGAGCACACTGAGGCGGTACCAACTGCATTTCCTCTCCTGTTCCCATTCCTGTTGTTAGTAGCCTGAATTCACTGTGTCCTGGTGCTTCTCAAAATCATGCTCCATTTGATCACTTGCTTATGAACTGAAAGCCAGACTTTGGAACCAAAATGTCACAAGTTTACGAATTAAAAGACGATTCTTCCATTTGCATTGTTTCTACTGGGAAACAAGTCATTTGTCCACTAACAGTGCTATTTTTTAGGAAAAAAACCCTTTAATCTCTGGAGATATAAAGATATAAAAAGGGTCTGATTCAGCCAAATCCCAGATTACCTTACCTCTTCCATAGGAATGACCTGGGAGTAGCCACCTCCTGCAGCGCCACCTAGGGGAGAGTAAAGGTTGGGGACTCCTGTTAAAAAACGCTTCTCCATGACTTGGAATCCAAAAAAAAAAAAAAAAAGGGGGGGGATTTTGTAACCAAGCATATTATTTGTTTATTTTTAATAATCATTTGGACAGATTTGATCAAGTATTTTCTAATTTTCTTTTACCACAGTAAAACACTTGATCATGTTCATGCTGAATAGTCTCTCAATTGAAATCTGAGTCTAAATGACAAAATCACGAACACATACATACATACCTAGTCATTATCTTTAGAAATAGGTTCCCTGTGATTCCTAACACATTAAAAGACTCAGCTGACAGTTACATAAAGGCAAGCCTGTTTAATTTCCTACTCTCATAAAGCTACTCTGGCTTTCAAAATAGGAATTTCCAAAGTATTCACACCTAACACAGAGACTCTAATCCTTCCTGAAGTAGACATATATTAGAAAACAGCTTAACTGCTAGAGTTATGCTGGCCCATTTGGATTATTAACACAAGGCCAGTCAAAAACATCCAGGTTACCACATCATTAGTGAGATAAATGTCAACTTGGAATATAGATTTTATTTTTGTGAGGCAGAGACCATGCAATGAGGCAATAAGAGGAAAAGGAGAATAGTGGGTTCACTAAATAGAACAAGGAGAAAGGCTCCTTCCAAAGTGGAAAGGGGGCTGTTAAGACAAGCTTGAAAGCAGAACTAAGTCAAAACACATTCATAAAACAGGTAGAGGGGCAGAGGTGTGCCTGGTGTCGACATTTGCAGTAATTACTGAAACAAGAAGAATGGATACCCTGTCACCAAGCAAATGAGAAAGGTGACTTGAACCTATTATAATTAGTAAAATAATTTTAATTAGAAAAGCAGGTCTACACCACTGCAGCAATCAAACTCTGAAAGATGATTACTGATGTCGTGTTCTCATCCAATCAGAAGAAGCATGTGTTAAAGGTAGTTTAGAGCTTGAAATATCCATGGGAAGCTGCTCTCGTCCTTAATAACGGCGCCTCTGACCAAGTTATTACTAAAATTCTGTTGCTGCTATTATAAAATGGTGATAATACTATGTCATGTAGAACTATAAAATGAAATAATATGCACAGAAATAATATGCTTTGCACAATAGCTGACAAAAAAGCATTCAGTAAAAGTAAGCTTTTCTTATTTCCAACAAGACATCTCTAGAGTCTGTCTCAGACTTGTCAGCATGAATCAATAGCTGGGATAACTTTATTGTTACTGAGATGGTAGACTATTAGGGTCAGATAAAAGCACCTCCAGCTACATATTACCAATCCCACAGAATCCCTGTGCAATGTCCAATAGTGACAGGAGCTGGGGTGATCCAAGGAGAGCCTTCACCAAATGCACTTCTTTGGAGGACTTGAACACCAGGTGTTCCTAGTGTCTAAATGAGGTGAAGACCTCAGACACATTCAGGAGTCAAGTGGATCCGAGAGGAGTGAAGGAGAGGTAGGAGCCCTCTGGCCACCTTGGCCTTGCCCCATAAGTACCTTTTATTCCAAAGGTGGGCCCTTGAGAAGGCTGTCGCACACACGCAAACACATTCTGATAAAGATGGGCGCCAAGGGCCTGCACCAGACCGATCGTGGTTGTGCTTTTTCCTTCTCCCAGGGGTGTTGGAGTGATTCTTCAAGTTTAAAGCAAAAGAGGAAAAGATTCATTCATAAATTATTTATCTTTCACTAAGTCAGACCTACCAGATACTAGAGAATGACTCTAAATCTAAATAAGGACAAAAGCCCTGAAAGTGATCTTTTCTAAAATTCTTAGCTATAATTTCCAAAAAGCTTAAAAAAAAAAAAAAAGAAAGAAAGAAAGAAGGAAAAGCTCTAATTGTAAGAAGCAAATATTCTTGACACTTGATCTTGTAGACAGATGGTATAATTTTACTTTCTTTAATTTCTTCCTTTGGGGCTGAAAATGTGGCTCAGGTAGAGCACTTGCCTAGCATGTACAAGGTCTTGGGTTACATCCTTGGCATTGAAAAAATAAACCTAGCTAGCGTGGTGGCACATGCCTATAATCCCAGCAATTTGGGAGGCTAAGGTAGGAGGATCACCAATTTCGAGACCAGCATCAGCAACTTAGAGAGACCCTGTCTCAAGATAAAAAGGGCTTGGGATATAACTCAGTGGCAGCACATTCCTATGTTGAACTCCCAGTACTGTTAACAACAACAACAAAAACTAGCTTTAAATATAACTTCACCCAGCATTAAAAAATGACTGCTCAGTGTGAGGATGTGGGGAAAAGTTTCACTCCTACATTGCTGGTGGGACTGCAACTTGGTGTAACCACTCTGGAAAGCAGTATGGAGATTCCTTAGAAAATTTGATATGGAACCACCATTTGACCCAGTTATCCCACACCTTGGATTATAATACCCAAAGAACTTAAAATTAGCATACTACAGTGATGCCACCACATTAATGTGTACAGCAGCTCAGTTCACAATAGCCAAGGTATGGAACCAACTTAGGTGCCCTTCAACAGATGAATGGAAATAAGCCAGTCCCCAAAAACCAAAGGTTGAATGTTCTCTCTGACATGTGGATGTTAACCCATAACAAGGGAAGGTAGGGAGGGGATGTATAGAAGTTCATTGGATCAGACAAAGGGGAATGAAGGGAAGGAAGTGGGGATGGGAATAGGAAAGACAGTAGAATGAATCAGACATAACTTTCCTAAGCTCATATATGAATACACGACCAGTGTAACTCCACATCATGTTCAACCACAAGAATGGGATGAAAATTATAATGGGTTGCACACCATGTATGTGTAATATATCAAAATGTACCCCACTGTCATGTATATCTAAAAACAACAAATAAATTGAAAAGACAGAGAACTTCCAAAAAACGGACTGCTCAGGAGATCTATTGAATTAATGAATTAGGGGTTTAATTTTAAAAAATCATACTCCTCTCTACAAGATGGAAAACTAATTTTCTCATTTCTGAAAGACTTCTACTCTTCCCTACTTCAAGAGGTTGCTATAAGAATCAAATAAGATCAGGTGTGTGTGAAAACGCCAAGGCAAAATTAAAGGCACCTCCACACATGCATGCCACATGCAAATGCAAGCCCTGGTAACAGTCAAGATGGCTCTGAAGACTCGAGCGGCAACACAAAGCAACACGGTACCCAGTCACCACCACGTATTTCCCATCAGGCTGGTGCTTCAGGCGTTCCAGTGTCGAGAGCAGGACTTTGGCCTTCGTTTCACCATATAGTTCAATCTCTTCAGAAAGCAGGCCGATTTCCCGAGCCAGGTTACCAATGGGTTTTGGTTTGCAAGATCGTGATATATCAATGTCACTTTAAAAATACAGAAGATAGGCATCAGTCTTTATTCAGTGAATTTAATCCTATACTGGTAATGGCAATACAACCCCCACCCCAACTGATGGTACTTTTCTTGGGAGCGTTCATGTGCCCTTGGTATCCATCAGCTTGAGCCCAGCAATCCATAACATTCGAGATCAGGAAAATTTCATTTTTACCTTGGAACAGGTGTCTTGAGGTTAAGGGTGTTATACTGAAGTGTCCACTTCCCTGGCTTAAATTTCTCCAGGAAACGCTTTGCACTCTCTACTGTGCTCTAGGCAAAATGACATAAATGAAACTTAGAAGAGGTGATTATTTTAACCCCTGTGTCAGTTCCAAACATAAGGGGCCTCTAGTTCAATCCCAAAATGAGCTGATTCATAATCCTCCTAGGAATGTGCTTTGATTCTAGGTGAGTCCTCGTGTACCTGATATGCTCTGGGGCTGCTTGCCTCCCCCCAGACCAGCTACTATGTGTCATAAAGAGCAAGCAAACCAAAACAGATGGAGCCAAGTCAGCCTGTCTGTGCTTTTCTGTTTCTGGAGAGAATTACATTCCAAAGGAAATAAGAATTATGCCATTTCTTCTGTTAATGTGACTGATACTATTTCTCCATTCTTCCATTTCTTTTTTGGGAGAGAAAAGCAGTGTTGACTCTTCAGAACAATCACAGCAACTTTCACTCATCAATACCTGCATCAGCATAGCCACTGTCATGGGCCCGACGCCGCCAGGGACAGGCGTGATGAAGCTTGCACGCTCCTTGGCCTCCTTGTATGCCACATCACCCACAACTTTCCTCCCATTGGGTTTTTTATCATCTGGTTGAGTGGGAATAAATCAAAGCAGAGTCTCAGAATCGAAAGCTAAGTTTCTCTCCAAGCTAAGTGATCAATTATGAATGTTTGTTCCAAAAACTAAGGCAAATTTTAGGGTGTATAACCCCATCAGGCTCAAGTATCTAATTAAAAGCCACAGGATAGGGTTGCAGTGTGGCTTGGTGGCAGCACGCTTGCCTAGGATGCATGAGGTCCAGGTTCCATCACCAGCTCCACTGTAGGGTGACAGGTGTCTCCTATTTCCTAGGAAGATCATTTTACCAGCAAAAATTCACAAGACAACTAAGTAGTTTTTTAGAACCTGGAGAATCCTTTTGTAGTCCCTCAGGTGGCAAATAAAACACTGTTTTTTATTCTTAAAACCAACTACCCAGTATATAATGAGAACCTTTTAAAATGTTAATTTGCCAAGGCCTACAAAGGAATTTTTTTTTGGGTGCAAAAAACTCCAACTATGTCACAGCTGCCAGATACCGTTTCTACAGCAACTGTCAGCGTTTTGTAAGCTCCATGCGTGAGCTGGAGGAACAATTCAACATCCAATTCCAAAGACGAGCAGTTACTTAAATGTATGCTGAAGGCAAAGAATATAATTACACTTCCCTTAAATGGATACAAGAACAACTACAAATCTTACCAGCAAAGAATAGCTGTTCAAGAGAACAAAACCCAATGATGCATCATTGCTCACTCACACAAAGAACATCCTACACTTGGCTTGGTGCACTTCCGGGAGGGGCTGGGGCACAGGCCTAGACCTTGAAGCAATGAGGCTGCCAAAGCAGGATCTGGTAGAATCTTAGCCTCATACTACTTCTCCTTCAGCAGATCTTCACAGCTGAGAGAGGAAGCTTTCAGATGAGGCCAAAAAGCCAGAACTATGCTCTAGGATAAACCCTTTAACTGTTTGTCCTCCACTCTGCGGTGCCCATGTTCCTTGAAAGTACAAAGATGCAAAGAAGAAACATCACTACCTATCTCACAAGCTTGCTGAGAACCAAACAAGAAAAGTGCAAATTCTCTGTGTTGTTTGTGTATGTGCAGCAGTGATACTAGGGATTAAACCAGGTGGCCACTATCACTCAGCTACTACCCCAGCCCTTTTACCCCCTACACTCATATTTTTTTTTAAAATATTTATTTATTTTTAGTTCTCGGCAGACACAACATCTTTGTTGGTATGTGGTGCTGAGGATCGAACCCGGGTCGCACGCATGCCAGGCGAGCGCACTACCGCTTGAGCCACATCCCCAGCCCTCACACTCATATTTTTGATACAGAGCCTCACCAACTTGTTGAGACTGGCCTCAGACTTGCAATCCTCCTGGCTCAGCCTCCCAAGGAGGTAGAATTATAGGTATGTACCACCATGCCTAGTGAAAGTGCACATCCTTGAAACTAAAAACGCATTCTCTAAACATTAAGGTTCTTCTTCCCAACCTAGATATGTACTAGAGGAAGCTGGTGAACACAACTCCTTGGAGTAGTTCCTGGTTTCTAGAAGATTATGAAGCAGCAAACTATGGTAGAACATTTCCCCTCATAACCCCTGAAATCATTTCAAAATGCCAAGGAAATGCAGTTATAGGTTTCAACAATCTAACACTGAGATTAGCCTAAAATGCTCCTTTCATTTCTATTTATTAGTCATCTTAGTTTTTGTATTTTAGTTTTGAACAATGTGCTCAGGGGAAATAGTGACCACTTCTGAGCCTAAGTATACAGCTTCAGTAGCAGATAAACATTGAGATTATCAACTCTGGCCCTAGAATTTCTCTTTCATTGGAAAGTTGCATATACAAAATTCAACTGAGGGGCTGGGGTTGTGGCTCAGCAGTAGAGCGCTTGCCTGACACGCGTGGGGCTCTGGGTTCGATCCTCAGCACCACATATAAATCAATAAAATAAAGGTATTTGTGTCCAATTACAACTAAAAAATAAATATTTGTCAGTACAGGAAACATTATACTGAATGAGTTGAGAATGAATCAGGGTAGGGTGGGAAATCTATTACCTCTTCTTCTATGCCTTTCAAATAAAACACTATTAATCTAGGTCTTCTCAAATTATCTTTAGTAGTAGGTTAAGGAAGAAGAACCTTTCACACATTGCCCTGGCCAATACTTTTTGCTCTGCACATAAATCTTATTAAATAAATAAATAAATTCCTTGTTTGCATGTGTAAGGACCTAGACTCGATCCCCAGAACTATAAAAGAAAAAATTCTTTTTTGAAAAACATAAATTCACCTTAATTCATTCTTAATTTGTCAAATAATTTATCCCTGTTAACCTTGACTAGGTCATGCAAATGATTTAATTTTATTTTTTTGGTGCTGGGGACTGACCAAAGGCTCAGAGAACCAAGGATTTACTGAGTTATACGCCCAGGTCCCATACAAACAATTTAAATAAAATGTGAACCAAGAAGTGACCTAATTGTAGAATATATTGCTTCTAAAATGAATATTTGCAAAGAATGGTTTTTAGGTCCTGCAGCCCACCCACTGGTCTGTAATGCAATGATTCTACCATCCCTGGGGCACAATAACATCCAGGCTTATGGATATATTTGCCTAAATGCACAGGATCACCAAAAACACCAAACAGAAAGGATGATATTGCTTTAATTTTATTCATGTGTTACCATATACACAAAGAATCAATGTGAACAGGAGTGTAAACAAACATTTCAGTCCTATCTTCCAGATTCCAGATCCTCACCCAGGTTTTTCTTCTCCATCTCTCACATCTAATCCAAAAAATGCCCACAGCAGGACTAGGATACAGATTGCAAGGACTGAAAGACAGTGAGCTTGAATGTCATGCTGCAAGTGTTCAAATTGAGGAGTTGTAGGAGAGCAATTTCTTTATCACCCATGAGATAATTACACTACCAGAAAATGAGTGATCATTTATGAGCTACTGTCTTAAAATCGAGGTAGGGAGAGTGGGAGGGAGGTTAAAAACAGTGAGGACTTGACAGTGACTAATGCTCCTGGCAGCTCAGTGTCTACATTTCAAACTTGAGATGGGAAGGGAGGAAAAAAAAAAAAGATTATTCTTGCTATAACTCCCTGAACAATTCAACAGATCTGAGTGCCAGCTGTCAGAAGGCAGGAAGCCGGAGAAGACTCCCCAGAGATGATGACTGGGAGGAGCCTAGCATGGAGCGTACAGGACACTAAACATGAGACAGACAACAAAAGAAATACCAAGTTTTGTGGGAGGGGAGGGGAGGGAAGGAAGGATTTTCAAAAGAAGGTGAGACCACTCCTGGCTAAGGGGAAATAGGACAAGGTCTGGAAGGAGGAACAGACATCACAAACAGAGAGGAACTATGCAATTCGAAGTGAGGTCTGAGTCATTCAGGAGGCTGAGGCAGGAGGATTGCAAGTAAAACTAAAGATCAAAGTAGCTCCAGTGGTAGAGTAGTAGAACTCCACTTGCCTGGGATGCACAAGGCCCTGGGTTCCATCCCCAACACCCCCCCAAAATAAAGTGAAGTTCAAGACTGAATATGTCGCTCAGTGGCAGAAAAGTATAAGGCCCTGGTTTTGATTCCCTGAGAAAGAAAGAAAGCCAGCCAGCCAGCCATAGCCAAGCCCTATTTGGTTGTGTAGTCCAAGCCCTGGCATGGCCCTTGCTGCAAAGAAGGAAGCACTCAATTAGAGATTGCTATTTTCTTTTTTAATATTTTTTAGTGTTGATGGACCTTTATTTTATTCATTTATTTATATGTGGTGCTGAGAATTGAACTCAGTGCTTCACACATGTGAGGCAAGCACTCGATCACTGAGCCACAACCCCAGCCCCAAGATTGCTACTTTCTTGAATCTATGAGGTATGCAACAATACATGTATTACTGTATTGCTCTTTGAAAATTTTATGTTTGAACAGCCTACTCCGCTAAGGATGCAGCACAGAAATTGCAAAGGACAAACAAGGAACGGGTAGGGAAGGCAAATTGGTCCACTTCCAACAGCTTATGCCAGGTATTCATTAAGTGCAAAGAAGAAAAAGGACTATACGGGTCGCTGAAGCTCATGTGAGGAGTCTGGCAAGAGACAAGGGAAGACAAAAGGCACACAGGTCCTGGCCAGCAGGTGGATCTGTGTGGGAATCAGCTGCAGATAGGCAGACCAACAAGAAATGGACAGCAGCTACCCAGCTGAAAGGGCAACTCTTGGGGTGACACTGAAAACAGGGGAGAGAGGAAAATGGTACCTAACATTTAAAAATGAATCCAACAAAGAGAATGATTGGAAGGGAAATGAAAAGGTTTCAGATATGCAAAAAGGAAGGATTACGATATCACTAGCCAAAATAAGAAAATAAGGAATAACCTGGGGATAAGGAAGACACATACAACTTTTGTATTGTTTTGCTTTCTTTGTACCAGAGATTGAACCCAGGGGCACTTAACCACTGAACAACATCCCCAGCCCCCCCCCTTTTTTTTTTTGAGACAGGGTCTCCCTAAGTTGTTAAGCTAGCTTTGAACCTATGAACCTCTTGCTTCAGCCTTCCAAGTCACTGGGCCACCATGCCCAGCCACATAGTTTTGGACGTGACTAAAAAGCTGAATTTCTCTCCTCTGAGAAAAAAATCCAGGTTGAACATTTGTCTGTTTTTTTCATTTGGCAGTGCCAAGGATGGTACCCAAGGCCCCACATGTGCTAGGCAAATTCTCCACCACTGAGCTACACCCTCAGCCCAAAAAACTTTGTAAAACCCTTCCAGAGAACTTTTGGTAGAATGTGTCTCTCTTCTGGACACTCACAGCACTTTGCAACAATTATACAATAGATCCACCTTACCTGTGCGGGATAGTTTCAAAACCCCACCTCCAGTTTTTGCCTGAAACCATGGACAGTACCAAATCCTATATATACTATTTTTTTTCTAAACATCCAAATCTATGATAAAGCTTAATTTATAAATTAAACACAGCATGAGATTAACAACAACAATGGAATAGAAGAGTTACAACACTACACTATAATAGAAGTTATGTGAATGTGGTTTCACTTTCTTTCAAAATACCTGATTATACTTTAACGTCTTCACTTAAAGGAAGCACTCTACAGCTTCTCTTTGGCATACCCAAATTGCCAGCATCACTATTCTTGCATTTTGTGGTTGTGATTAAGTGAAGTAAGGGTGAGCTGAACGTCAACTTTACAACTCCATGACAGTTCATCTAACAATTGAGATGGCTACGAAGTGACTAGACTAACAGGCAGGTAGTATATTCAATGTGGACACGGAGAAGGAAGAGATGACTCATATCCCAGGTGGGATGAAAAGGGACAGCACAAGAGGCTCACCAAGTTACTCAGAACAGCACACAATGTAAAACTCATGAATTGCTTAATTCTGGAACTTTCCATGTAATATTTTCAGAATGAGGTTGAATATGGGTAACTGAAATCATGGAAAAAAAAAAACTGTGGGTAAGAGGGGACTAACTGCGCTACATTTTAAACCCACCCATCACCTTTGTTAAAACAAACTGATCTCTACATGAAGACAAACAGGAGCACCCTCCCAGCCCCTCTGCCACCCTCTCCCTGGATTAAGTCAACGAGGATTAAGTCACTACAATACAGCAGTGAAAGTTCCAGGTTCTCACACCAGGTGGGCCTGCCCACAAGAGGCAACTATCTCACCTATAAACCACGTGCACCCTCAGGCAAGTCAGTCTCTCTAAACCTCAGTACTTCAAACATAAAATAAGGCTAAAGGTTCTCTCTCAGGTTTCCTGTCCTTCTGGGCCTTTACCAGAAACCATAACAATACTCACCTGGGACATAGTTGATTCCACAGTCAATGACAACTGCCCCAGATTTGATCCACTCTCCTTTCACCATTTCAGGCTGACCAGTTGCGACCACCAGAATGTCACCTTTATTTACCTAAGGGAAGGGATTCAGTTTTCAGAAGCTGAGTAATGACACACACAAAAAAATCTAAAAGTGGGTGCTAGGGATATAGCTCAGTTGGTAGAGTGCTTGCCTCGCATGCACAAGGCCCTGGGTTCAATCCCCAGCACCATGAAACAAACAAACAAATAAATAAATAAAGTTGTGTCCATCTACAACTAAAAAACTTTTTTTAAAAAAATCTAGAAGTAGAAAGGACACCTTTGAGCTTTATACTAATTTTTTTTTTTTTTTAAGTTTTCGGCAGACACAACATCTTTATTTGTATGTGGTGCTGAGGATCGAACCCAGGCTGCACACATGCCAGGTGAGTGTGCTACCACATGAGCCACATCCCCAGCCCCTATAATAATTTTTTATTATCATCAGCTATTTCAGGATATAAGAGTAAGGCTTCCAATGGAAGCCACATGCCTGTTTCTGATGGCCTTTCACATGCTATGAATTTCTACATATACCTAGAGCTCCCCTTGCATTGAACAAAATGGGGGAAAGCAATGAAAACCTTTAGGGTGAAGGGGAGCCTGGACTCAGAGCCACAGACTCAGGACAACAACCCTGCATAATATAATGCCTGAAAACTGCATTCTCTCCTACAGAACCTTCCACAGAGCACTGCTTTAGAAAGATTAAAAGAGAAGATGTTAGGCCTCTCTCCTGCTCTCTCCCCATATCTTGCTAAGTTGCCCAAGCTGCCCTTAAACTTGCAATGCTCCTGCCTCAGCCTCTCAAGTAGCTAAGATTACAGGCATGTGCCAGCCACCAGGCCTGGCCATGCAAACATTTTTGGACTCAGGAATCTGATGCGAGGATCAAGAATTAGCTGCCATGGCTGGGCGGGCTGGCACACAGCCTGTAATCCTAGAGGCTCAGGAGGCTGAGGCAGGAGGATCATGAGTTCAAAGCCAGCCTTAGCAAAAGTGAGGTGCTAGTAACTCAGTAAGACCCTGTCTCTAAATAAAATACAAAATAGGGCTGCAGATATAGCTCAGTGGTCAAGAGCCCCTGAGTTCAATCCCTGGTACCTCCCCCCAAAAAGAAGAAGCTGCCATGGGTGTCCGCTGCCCACGACTTTCTCTGGAACACTTCTTCTTCTGCAGTACACATGGGATTCTGGATACCAGAGGCCAATCCCAGTGCCTACACTGCTAACCTCTGTTTGCCAGGAGGCAAATTACTGTCAAAATATACAGTCAGAACAAAATCTTAATGTATAAACTTGGGCAAGTTTGAAATTTGAATTTGTTCCTTATCTTGTAAAATGAGAAAAGAAACATATTAACAACATTATGAGGTTAAACAAGACAGTGAGGGTGAAGTACACACATGCATGCACACACACACTGAACACCTCCTACTCTATCCCAGACCTCCTACCTCCTTGTCCAGATTGGCAGTCTTGGAGTGACAGGTGGTCACTGTGGCATTGTTCCACAGAAGCAAGTCATGCATTGGGGCACCAACTATTTTACTACGCCCGACCACCACCGCATGCCTTCCAGCAATCTGCACCCCTGAAAGAAAAGCCAGCGTGCGTCAGAGTTGGAACAAAGCAGCTGCCCTTCTTCGCCTGCCACCTGAGTGGAAAAACAGAACAAGTGCACGAAAGCAGGTTCTTAGCATCGAACAGAAACCTTCCTAAAAACACTCCTTCTCTGGCAATGAGATTCTTAGCTCTAGGGTTTCACATCCAGATTAGGAACTTGTATGCTGTCCTTGTTGTGGTTTTGGAGAGCATCTTAGGCCAAGATCCATTTACTGAGTCATAGGGGAGTGGGAAGAAATCCTACACTCAAAAAGAAACCCTGAGATACAGCTAAACAACCATATGGAAGAAGTTATCAGATTAAATTACTTGGGAAAAATGGTTACAACTACTTGGGTGTATGGAATGGGGTAAAGAGAAGTGAAGGAAATTAGATTAGTTTTGGTGATTCTTTCCAGCTTCAAGTTTATTCATGCAGTTCCTTATTAAAGTTTCTCATTTGACTTATAACCTGAACCACAGAGTCATTTGCAGGGAAGCGATAAAGAGGAAATTTTAACTATAGTAGAAAGCTTTCTTTTTGCTTACTAAGCGTCCATTCTTCTGGAAATATACTAACATCCTTTTCAGGACTGACTCCTACTGTGCTCAACAGAGATGACTACGGTGAGTACCCAGTAGTAGACAAGTGGCCCTATTTCATCCCCTGGCAAAATCCCATTACTATTATGCCCAAGGATGGACAAGGAACCTGAGAATGAGCTGCCCGCATACACTAAAGCAAAGAGAATGTTTTGAGGACTCTGTCTAAGCCATAGGATCCAGTCAAGGTTGAAGACTGTGGATCATTGCTTGAGGCAGTTTTGAGTTTAAATTATGCTTCATTTATAAAAATCAATTTTATCAGAAAAAGATCAGATCTTATATAGTGTTAACATCATGAATATTCAAAAATAGACTTCTAAGTCTAATATGTTTAAAAGGTTTATCTTGGTCAGGGTTGGGGATATAGCTCCGTGGTAGAACACTTGCCTAGCATGTATGAAGCCCTGGATTCAATCCCCAAAAGAGCAGGCTAGCTAAATACACGCAGACATACACACATATAAAAGATACCTCACTATGCTTTTTAAGATTCAGCAAAAGACTTGAAGCTGACTTAGGGCAAATGGTAGCTACATTATCACTAAGAGGAAGTAGAAAGCTTATAGCTGCTATATAGTTCATGAGATTTGCTTTTATCACATTGTAATAAGCATTTGCTCAGTATGCTGAAAAATATAAATTTAGTTGTAGGACTGAACTGTAATAGCTGTCCCAAGGCTTATGGCTTGATCTTTTCTTGTCAACCAAACAGAATTTTCATTTATGCTGGCCAAACTTTCCATATGAAACTTCTGGCCTACTTTTTTTTTTTAAATAGGACCCATTTCCTTGCAAAAAATAACCTCTGCTAAAAGTATTCATAATGAAATTAAAAATACCAAGGTACTAACTACGTAATAAGGAAATATGGCCAACTGTTCAAGATATCCATTTCCAGCCATCTGTCTAGTCTTAAAACCACTATCTGTGCCAGTTTCAGGGATGGGGACTTTTCACTTTGTACCCTTTCATACTCTCTGAATTCTTATCACCATACAGGATATTTTTTTCACAAAAATAAATTGCTTTCAACTCAAATAACTCTGAGTTCAAATCATGGTTCTGTTGTCTCTTAGGCAAAATACTCCATCTCCCTGAGCCTATTTTCTTAGCTATTGAATGATAACAGCACCTACTTCACAGAGTTTTCAGGAAATTGTGACTTTAGGTAAAACCCCCTAGTAAACAGGCCTGCTGCCAATCAAATCCATCACTTATGCCCACAGTGTGTACCCTCCTCTGCACTCCACATGTCAACACAGGCCCTCAGAGACATTTTGTTATTTGTTTTGTTTTCACCTGTCTCTTTGATGAGTTCCAAGCATCCTTTAGGTGTACAAGGGATGAAACAGTCTTTGAGATCACCTCTAGCAAGTTTTCCAGCGTTGATACTAGTCAATCTAAACAACAAAGTGATAAAAATGAGGGGGAAACAAAAATCATTAGGTGTCTATTCTTCAGAAACAAATGGAACCATCCAATGCAGTGTAGGAAGCCAAGTCACACTCACCCATCTACATCCTTTTCAGGTGCAATAGCATTGATAACTGCCTCAGTATTAATGGGATTCTCTGAATCTAAGGGTAGCTGTACTATGAAGCCATGTACAGTAGAGTCTTCATTCAAGGACGTGATGCTCTTTAACACCTAAAAGTAAGATCACACATACATAGTACATGTACATAGAAGTCAAAAGCTGGGAGAAACATGTTTCAAGGGAAAAATCAAGTGGCCCAATTTTCCCAAAGAATTTAATTATAGTCTTCTCAGAATGTAACTTACCCTGGAATGCTGAGAGAAATTCTACTTTAACATAAAATGTACCTGCTATAGTTTAGACCTGAAATGTCCCCAAATGCCCATGTGTTGAAGGCTTTGTTCACAGTCTGTGGCATTAAAGGAAAGAGGTGGGACATATGGAACAAACTGGGTCAATGGAGACATGCCCTTAATGAGGATATGAGAATGCTGGCCTCTTCCTCTCTCTTTGCAGCCCCCAAGGGTTTAGCAGGCCTTCTCTCTACAGCCCCTGCCATGATGTACTGTGCCACTGCAGGCCCAAAGCAATGGAGCCAAGTGACCATGGACTGAAATCTGAGAACTGTGAGCCAAAAATAAATCTTTCCTCCTTATAGATTAATTAGCTCATTTTACTACAGCAGCAGAAAAGCTGACTAACACAATTCCCCAGGTGTTTGCTAAGAAATCTTAACAAAAAAGCTGGGTACAGTGGCACATGCCTGTAATCCCAGTGACTCGGGAGGATAACACAGAAGGATATCAAGTTTGAAGCCAGCCTGGGCTTTTCACAAAATAAAATACAAAGGGCTAGGGACACAGCTCAGTGGCAAAGCATCCCTGGGTTTAATTCCCAGCACACACATACACACAAAAAAGTAAGAGCTTTAACAACTCACTACTGCAACAGCAAGACCTATGTTATAACCATCAAAATCCAGATACAGAGAAGCCCTTTCTGCTTCTGCTGCTCCCATGGTGCATATTAAAAAACTTGTGGCAAAGTGGGGCAAAAAAGGAAGTAGATTTTGAGGTTTACCCTTAATTAAGCCCATCCTAGAGAAGACGGAATCACAGAAGCTGCCAGTTTCAAGCAGTCTCTCCAAGAGAAAATAAAAAATGGAAAAGCTGGGAATCTCAGTGGATGGGTTGCAACCCTCGAAAGGAGAAAAGGCAAGACCACCATAACAAGGTAACCTGTTCTAAAAGGTAGTTGAAGTATTTTACCAAAAAACATTTGAAGAAGAATATTGGCAACTGGTTGCACACAGTTGCTAACAAAGCAGTTATAATTTGCATTATTCCCATACTAACTAAATGAAGAAGAGGAGGAAGATGAGGATTAAAATTTATTCATCTAGCATATGAGTTCTGGTACACATTTATAATCCCGGTGACTTCAGAGGCCGAAGCAGGAAGATCGCAACTTCAAGGCTAGCTTTAGCAATTTTAGTGAGGTTCTAAGCAGTTACTGAGACCTGTCTCAAAATTATCAAAAGTAATAATAATAATAATAATAAAGATTTGGGAACAACAACAAAGATATAGAGCAGCAATGTGCAATAATCCTGTCAGTGATGACAGGAATGTTCTGCAATTTGTATCTTATAACACAATGACATCTACTGAATACTTGAAATGTAGCTAGTGCAACTGAAGAATTAAATTTTTCATATTATTTCTTTTTAATTCAACTTAAAACAGCTTCCTAGGGTTAGAGGATACCATGTTGGACAGTGTAGGCACAGAACATTTCCCCAGAAAGTTCTTTTTCCTTCCTACCCTTTATAGTTATCCCCCTACAAGTAGGCAACTACAGTTCTGATTCCATTTATTTATTTTTTATATTTTTGCAGTGCTGAGGATTAAATGTAGGGCCTTACATATTTTAGACAAGTGTTCTAACACTGAGCCACATGCCTAGACCACAGTTTTTTTCTTTTCCCTTTTCTCTCTTGAGACAGTGTTTCACTATGCTGCCCAAGCTGGTCTCAAACTTGTAGGTGCAAGCTTTAGCCTTAGCCTCTGGAGTGATTTCCACTACAGGCATGCGCCACCACCCAGCCCACAGTTCTGACTTTAATCACCACTAATTTTTTTGCCCATTCTCGAACATCACTAAATAGAATATGGGACTGGGGATGTAGCTCAGGCGTAGGACACTTGCCTAGCATGTGCAAGACCACTGTTTCAATCCCCAGCTCTGCCAAAAGAAATAAACAAACAAACAAATAATTCATATTTGGTTTTTAAACGGAAGGTAATTACAGGTCAAGGATCAGTTTTAATGAACATGACAGATGATCTAGAGCAAATGGGCCTGCAATCAGCTTTGAGTACCAAATATTCATACCATAGGATGCGCTATTTCCTCTGTGGGTATTTCTAAGGATTTTCTAGAGGTCTATAAAGAGAGATCTACCTGGGGATCTTATGTATCTCAGTCCTTAAAATGCTACTAACAAAAGCCAGAGAAGAAAGCACTCTAGCTGCCTCTTCACAATCAGTCCCTAAGGCTCACCTCAGATTCTGTAGCCGTTCTTGGTAATTTAATGTGAATGGCTTTGATCCCAATCTGTAAAAATGAACATTGAAAACAGGTAAATGCCAATTGAAATTAAGATATGGGCCCGCTTCTTTTAAGGATATGACTAAAATAAACCAGGTTGTTAGTCATGATTTCGCCCCCATGTTCTGAAGACTTAGTCCCTCATTCCAACCGCTCATTATTTACTTGTTCACTGTCACCACACATCATATCCATTATTCCTGCTCTTTGGGAAGTAAGAAAATCATGGATGAGAAAGCATTCAAGAGCAAACCAGAGGCTGCCACACTGTCACCCATTTCTGACTTGCAAAATAAATACTCTAATGTTTGCTGGTGGCAGTAAAAGTCCTATGGGAAGGGCAAAGGGTAACTGGCAGGACCTGGAATGAAGGTGGGGGAGGGTGACAGCACCATTTCTCTAGGCTTTACCTCCTCAGCAGCCTTCAGCTTCACGTTTATATAAAGATTGGAATCATCTCTGTCGCCAACCTAGAATAATAAATACATGCAAATCAGACAATTAGGGAAAGGCAAAGTGTACAGAAAAGCTTCTACAATTTTAGTTATGATAAAAGGAACGTTCGAGCATGTCTCTCTTGTTGGAGAGAACTTTTATAGGAGAAAAAGGAGGCTGTCAGGACAGGATGGGGACATGAATGCTGGTGGCATCGTTACGTTTGCCCCCACTCCCCAAATAAGGTTCACCCAACTCTCACCAAAAAGGTCAAACTAAAAGAAAATGTCAAGCTGGGAGAGGTGGCTGGTGCCTATAGTCTCAGCTACCCAGGAGGAGGGAGAACCGCTTGAGCCTAGTTCAAAGTAGCCTAGGTAACATGGGGGGAGACCTTATTCCAAAAGAAAAAGTAGGGGCTACTTGCATCTGCATGAGAAATGAAGCACTAAGCAAGGGGGCTAAAGGGCTACCAGAAACATGGAATTTCTGCTGACATACCAGAATAAGGCATGGAGGGCTATGAAATTATTGTCAGGCAAAAAAGACACCCGAAAGGCAGAGTACCCTGCCTTCCCCCACACGCAGGCCAGTGGAAAGCTCTGGTGCCCAGCCACACAAACAGCAACCAGAAGAGGACCTCATTCACAGAACAGACAGCCAAGACAGGCAGAGGGCAGTCTGCCACCCTCACAGCAGAAGAAAGTCGGTGCAGGAGCCAATCCTTCGGGTCACTCTGCTGTGGCTCCCTGTGTTCCCTCCATTTTCTTAATTATGAACATATTGAAAGTTTTCCATTATAAGCATTTATCTGTAAAATTTAATTTTCTAAGTATTTTTCCACACTCTAGTAGTCAACCTTTCTCTTTTGAGGTTAAAAAAACACTACAAGTATGGTTTCTCCCCAAACTGCAGAGGGAAAAGCAGTAGGTGCCTTGATTCCAAAGATGATTAGAGCCCTGCTCCTCTGAACAGTACCACAGAACCTGTGCAACTGTACTGCCAGACCCTGCCACACAGATGCTGCCCTTGCACATTAGGACATGGCCTGAATCCTGGCTTCAGACATCCCTTCCATATGTAGTTCTAAGTTTTCTATAAAGTTAATTTGAGTTTTGAGAGAATCAGAAGAGTCCTGTTAGGGGAAATTGGTTTGGGGGGATTTGTCTGTTTTTCTGCAGGGCTGGGGACTGAACCCAGAGCCTTGCATATTATAAGCAAGTGCTCTACCATCAAGCTACACTCAGTGTACCTACCAGTCCTTTTTAAACTACTTCTCTACTTCAGAGTTTCTCTTCATTTACTCTCAAGCAGCTGAAATACTACCATAAGTCATGATTCCAGGAAAGGTATGCAGGCATTTTTCTGAGTCTATATATACCTGAAAATATTTTTTGCTGTCCTTTGTATTTGAAGAACCTTGGCTAAATTTGGAATCACAGTGTGTTCCAGAAGAAACTAGTTCTGGTATATGAGGACTGACCCCAAAGTACTGTAAAACTAAAGAATAAGAGGCAGACAGATCCAGTATTGCAGAATGCAATTTATTTGGGGACTTAGTGACAGAAGTGTGTCTTGGATGGCAACACGACCAATTAGATCCCACAGTTTGGATCAGGAAGAGAAGCATATCTAGGTTAGGACAATGACTTTATCCCATCCGGAATGTACCTGCTTTATCTTATGCTAACATCAAAAGAGTCCGATGAGCCCCTGAGGCAAGGGGCCAGCTGGAAAGCTCCACATAACACTCTAATGATTTTGTCTATTTGTAGCTTGCTGGAAAACTATATAGGAACAACTGGCTAGGGTTATTCTGGGGCAATCATGAGACTACAATTCAAGAATGGCTACAGTCATGTCAAGTTGAATCCGTATAGTGTGTTCCTTCAGAGATGTTGTCTTTGGCATCTACAGAAGACAAAATCTATTTTCATTTTTGTTTAATCCAGGGATTGAACCAGGGGCACTCAACCACTAAGCCACATCCCAGCCCTTTTTTATATTTTATTTAGAGACAAGGTCTCACTTGAGTTGCTTAGGGCCTCCCTAAGTTGCTGCAGCTGGCTTTAAACTTGTGATCCTCCTACCTCAGCCTCCTGAGCTGCTGGGATTACAGGTATGCAACACTGTGCCCAGCCAGAAGACAAGTCTAAAGTCTTTATATATTAACTATTTTATATATTAACTATTTTCTGCCCTAATATTTATAAAGGAATTTTTCTAAAACTCCAAAACTGCCACTAGTTGCAAAGAAGCCTTAGTCATAAGTTAAAATGCCCACATTTTAACATAATCCAAATGTAAAGGAAGAGATATCTAAGGTATCAATTCAAAGATTACTCTCAGTATATGCATTTTATTTCATTCTTCTGTTGCTCGGGATTGAACCCAGGGCCTCACACACATGCTAGGCAAGCACTCTACCACTGAACTATACCTCCAGTTTTAGGCATTTTATATGGAAAAATAGTTACACAATCACTGATGGACTAGGTGCAAGAATATTTAGTTAAAGAACATTAGATTCTTGACTGGCAGTCAAGTGGGTGGGTGGAAGACTGGTGTCTCAGAACAAAATCTTAATCCCATTAGTTTTATCAAGAACAGTGCTTCAGCATTTTATCAGGAATGCTAATCTCTTCCTTCAAAGTAGCTATGCATTATATCATCCCCCCACAAAAAAACAGCCCTATTCCAGAACAGGATATCTTTCTTTCTCTCTTTTTTTTTTTTTTTACAGAAGGAGTTTGCAAAGGACCAGATAGGGTATATTTCAGGCTTTATGGGGCACATACCCTGTCACAGCTGCTGCTACTTCTTTTTTAACTGGTTACAATCTGGGCAATGTTTAGAAATGGGCCACAGTTTACCAATCCCTATTTTTATACCAGAAAATATCTTGGGTATTGATCTACTCATTAATTTAAAAAATTTTCAGTTATACATGAATACAATATCTTTGTTTTGTTTATTTATTTTTATGTGATGTTGAGGATCAAACTCAGTGCCTCACACATGCAAGGCAAGTGCTCTGTCACTGAGCCACAACCCTAGCCCCTACTCATTAATTTTTATTTCTGTCTTAGGAACTTTTTAAAGATACTCAGGTCAGTCAAATTTATTACTTTTTCTTTTTCTTGCTTTTTTTTTTTTTTTGGTCCACATATTTTGTGGAAACTGAGTGAATTACTACATATAAAGCACTCAAAATAAATTCTGATAGGAAGCAAGTACTAGATATTATGTTATTAATAATTAAGATTGCCAGGTGTGGTGGCACATGCCTATAATCCCAACAGTTCGGGAGGCTGAGACAGAAGGATCGCAAGTTCAAAGCCAGCCTCAGCAAAAGTGAGATACTAAGCAACTCAGTAAGACCCCCATCTCTAAATAAATACAAAACAGGGCTGGGGATGTGGCTTAGTGGTCGAGTGCCCCTGAGTTCAATCCCTAGTACCAAAAAGAAACAAACAAATATATTTTATGTACTAAAGAATAGAAAGAACTACAACCTTATTTGTATTTCATAAAAATTCAAGTTTGTTTTATTTTTTTTTGGGGGGGGGTGCTAGGAATTGAACCACTGAGCTACATCCTCAGCCCTTCTTATTTTTTATTTTATATAGGATCTCACTAAATTGTAGAGGCTGGCCTTGAACTTGGGTTCCTCCCTAAGTCACTGGGATTACAGGCAGATCATTAAACTGTAGTAGACACTGGATGATATGTAATTAGTACTGTCATGTCTAGATGTAGTTGCATTTTAACAAGCACTGCAGCTGTAGTCAAGAGGACAGAGAGGAGGAGTTTACATCAGAAGCTTAGAAGCAGTGAGTGCTGACTGTAATGGCTCATGGGCAGGAGCAGCAAGAATCAAGAGGAGGGTGCAGACTCCCAGAGTTTAAGAGTCAGAATCACAGGGAGTGGGGCAGAGAGATGCTCTAAGAGAGGACCTCAGGCATCTGGCATGGTCATACAGGAAGATGGTGGTGCTAGCAACGCTAGAATTGTGAAAATGAGAGATGTGATTGGAACAGATTACGTAAGCCTTGAAAGTGTCGACTCAGTGCTAAAGTACAAGACTGAAATATCCTACCACTGTTTTATCAGCAAGGACATGGAGACAAGCTGTAGAACAGTATTTATATAATAAAAACTCTTGTAATCAATGCATTTAAAGTCAATTCTGGAAGTAGATTTTTAAAAAGGGGGAAAAATTGCTAAGAAAAGGCTTTGTAAAAGTACAAAATTTCAATAGTTTAAAGATCTTAATTGGTTATTTGCAATTCTGGAATTGGGCAATAAAATAGCATCAGTGTTCCAATGAGCTTAGCAGAGGAGGCTGGTTTTATAAACAGAAACGAGCTCAAAAGGAGCAGAAACAAAAAAAACAAAAAGGCCTAGGGATGTACCTCAGTGGTACAGCACTTGCCTAGCATGCACTAGGTTCTGAGTTTGATCCCCAGCACCACTAAACAAACAAATAAAATGTGTGTGTGTGTGTGTGTGGGTGTGTGTATGATTTCAAAATGACTTTCCTTGTAGACTAGGACAGGGAGTTAGAATGACAGAAATGTAGCTGATTGGTTAATTAACATCAGGTTACCTGTTTAGGCAAAAGGATTAAGGCAGAGGGAACTGCAATATTAATTGAAACTGGCCTCTCTGGGAAAGGTCATTACTATCTCTCTAGTCCTAAATTCTCAGAAGATCAGATAAACATCTTAGTTTCAGCTTGGTAGCAGGGAACATCAGCATTAGTGATTCCATTTTGATTTTTAGATTTAACTGATGGGGCCTAGTGCAGGATCTTAGCCCAGATAAAGACCTACTATAATTTTTATTTAACAGTTTACAGAAACAGATTTGGCTTTGTTTGGGTGGTTGTTTTTCCAGTGCTGGAGGCAGAACCCAGGATCTTACACGTGCCAGGCAAGCACTCTACCACTGAGCTATATCCTCAGTCCAGAAACAGATTTCTCACCTATGACATTTACTTTCTTTTTACAACAAACAATAATAAGCCAAGAAATAACCAGTCCCCAAATGTACCAAGTATACACCCACAACCTATTACTTTCTTAGTAATTTGCAAAAAGAAAAAAAAAAAGAAAAACTCATCACAGCAGAGAACACACCACATACTGAGTGACAGGCCCTCTGTGCCTTTTCACTCACCTAAGGCCTGTGAGATACACAGTAACGGGAGGGGAATTTGAGTAGCATTCACACTGAAATTCTTAACAAACAAGGAAGGGAAACTTAGCAAGGGGTTAGATGATGTATGTGGAGACATACAAATAGAGAGAACATGAGGCAGGAAGCTGGTGTTTTAAGGGAGTTTCAAAGGAAAACTGTGAGATCCTGTCATCCAAATCAAATCTTCCAACAGTCAATTATACCTTTGCCCATACAAATATATATCAAATGCCTCCCTTCTGCATGCAATCAAAATCAGGGAAGAAACTCCAATTAGAGACCTAAATTTGGAAGTATTCCCTCATGAAACTATGGGATTGGGTAAGGTCACTTAGGAAAAAATTAAGATGGAGAAGAGATATGAGAGCTGACCCTAAGTCATCCATATGGTTTAGGTATCAGAAGAAGACAAACAACAGCAAAGGAGGCTAGAGAAGGAAGGGAAACAAGGGATGTTCTCTCCAGGAACGATGAGTCTGGATCTCAGAAGGGATCCAGGGTTCACAGTTACTGAACCACCTAGGGCAATAGTTCTCAAAGTGTATCCTGTGCACTCTAGAGGGATCCCAACACTTTTTCAAAGATCTGTGACTTTGGGGGGAACATCTATACCATTCCCCATAATGCCTGAACTAATTTACATTCTCTCTGTCAGGCATGAGAGTTCCCTTTTCTCTACATCCTCACCAGCACTTGTTTTGTTTTTGATAATAAACAATGATCTAGCTACCCCACTTCTGGGTATATATCCAAAGGAAATGAAATCATCATACCAAAAAGATACCTGTTTATTAGCACACTATTCATACCAGCTAAGATGGGGAATCAAGCTGGGCACAGTGCTACACACCTGAAATACCACTAACTCAGGAGGCTGAGGTGGGAGGACTCCAAGTCTGAGACCAGCCTCAGCAATGTATCAAGAACCTGTCTCAAAATCTAAAAAAATAAATAAAAAGGACTGGGGATGTAGCTCAGCGGTAAAGCTCCCTTGGATTCAGCCAGTACCAAAAAATAAATAAATAAATAAATAAAATAATTAAAAGAGCTGGAGTTGTAGTTCAGTGTTAGAGTATCTTTAGGATCAATCTCCAACACAGTTTAAAAAAAGATATGGAATTGGTTTAGGTGTCTATCAACAGATGAGTAGATAAAGGAAATGTGATAAATATATACGCACAATGGATTTTGTTCAAAAATAAAGAAGAATGAAATCTGTCATTAAAGAGTAAAATGGATAGAACTGAAGGACATTATATTAAGTGAAACAAGCCAGACACAGAAAGACAAGTGCTGCAAATTCTCTCCCAAATGTGGAAGCTAAACAAAGTTGATCTGAGTTCTAGAAGTTTGGAAGGGTGTAGGAGTGGATGGATAAAGGGAGATTGAATTTGATTAGTGGATGCTGTATGCATGTGCTAAAATATTACACTAAATCCCATTAATAGGTACAATTAATACAGGATGATTAAAACTAAAATAAAATAACTTAAAGGAGAAAAATTACTATTAAATGAAGATAAATCTGAGGGCCAAATTATTTTCATAATAGAATTTGTATCTAAATAATATTCAATCTAAGTAAAAAATGGAGAGAGATTCTCCAAAGATAATAAATTTATTCCAGAATGAGTATTGCAATAGAAATATACCTGCCACAGAGGCTGGGGATGTGGCTCAAGCGGTAGCGCACTCGCCTGGCATGCGTGCGGCCCAGGTTCAATCCTCAGCACCACATACCAACAAAGAAATATACCTGCCACAGCAAACTATGTGCATATTCAGAGAAGTAAAGGCAAACAAGGGTTTTTAAAGGCAAATTGAGTGTTCCATTAGTTGTTTTGAAACAATCACCCTTGGCCACAAGGATCAATAACAAAGGTGGCATCTAATGTTGGGTAGGCAGTTGCTGGGTAGATAAACTTGCAGAAGTATTTTCTGGGTGAGGCTATAGTACTTTGGCTTTGTGCAAGTCTGTGCTTTGGGCAGTCTTTGGTGATAGTTTTTTTTTTTTTTTTTTTTGAGACAGGGTCTTGCTAAGTTGCTGAGGCTAGCCTTGAATTTATGATACCCCTGCCTCAACCCCCTAAGTTGCAAGGATTAAGGTATGCACCACCACTCCCAGTTGGTGATAGTTCTTATCAGGCAATTAAGCATGAGAACTCTCCCTTCATGGCCTTTTCTGGCTTCATTTGTCAAGGTTTGACACAGTGACTCCATTTATATTCTGACAACTTCACATACTACTATGTTGTTTGCTGTTTTATTGTTTAAACTTTTATTCTGATAGCACAAAAATAATGCTGGATAAGACTGTTGGTGATAGCACAAATTGAGACAAGGGTACCAAACCATACTCTGGTTGCTAAGGTATCTTTCACTGACACATAAATCTTAGTAAAAACAGATAACAGCTTCACTTATGAATGCTCTTGAAGTAATACAAATTACTGATTTTATTAAACCTCAACCTTGAATACATGCCTTTTTATTATTCTGTGTAAAGAATCAAGAAGCATTCATAAAGCACTTCTGCTGCCCAGGGAAGTACAGTGGCTGTCAGTAGAAAAAGCACTTGGGCTTTTGTGCCTTGGCAGCTGAACAAGGTGCATTTTGCTATAGAACACCACTTTTTTTTTTTTTAATTAAAAAAAAGATTTTTTCTTTTAGTTGTTGATGGACCTTTAATTAATTAATTATTTAATTAATTTATTTATTTATATGTGGTGTTGAGAATTGAACCCAGTGCCTCACACATGCTAGGCAAGCTCTCTACCACTGAGCCCAAGCCCCAGTCCCTGGAACACCATGTTTACTCATAAGAATAGTTGGAAAAACATGATTGTCAAATACTTTATCAAAACTGAATAAAGCAAGGAGAACAACAAATTGCACTTGTTGCCAATGATAACACTTCTAGGCTACGGGTTCAGCTTGGTGGTAGAGATGTGCTGAGCAGGAACAAGGTCCTGGGTTCAACTTCCAGCACAAAAAAAAAAAAAAAAATCAAGTAAAGATTAGAACTTAATCAACCTTTGTGAATTTGACAGCTTTTTAATACTTAAAGACTTTTCTGAGTCTGATGAGCTTGTTGGTGATACCATTTTTTTTAAAAATATTGAATAATGAAGAATGTTAGCATTTAGAAAATCTGCCTAATTCAGGGAACCATTGTTTTCCAAATGAGGAATGAAGGATGTTACAAAACCAGTCATGGGTCAATATCCATTCCTGTTTTGTAACATTTTCATGCTTTGTTACTTTGAAGTAAAAAAGCATGAAAATACAAAAAGAAGTTACAAAACATGAACTGTTCACTTAGAGACTTTCAAATTCCACATTGTGACTAACCTTTGAAAACTTCACTCAGTGAATCCTGGTACAGTATCAAAGAAAAATATCTACAATTATCTGGACAACTATATTTAAAAAAAAAAAATTCTTCCCTTCAACAGCTATACATCTGAATGAGGCCAGATTCTCTTCCTACATTTCAACCAGACCAGCACTCAGCAAGAGACTGGATGCAGCTGCGGTTGGGAATCCCCCCTCTTCAACTCTACCACATCTTTACATCAGACAGTAGAGCTCTACGAAGCATGTAAAATAATGCCCCTCTTCTCATTAAATTCTATTATCAAAAAGGTTTTTTTTTCCATTTATTTTACAGAATAAAAAGCTTCCTATTAGAATTTTAACATGAACGAATATTTTTAAAATGTAGTTTTCATTTCCAATACAGTAAATACGAATAGGTAAGACCATATAAATAAAAGCTCCTTGGGGTCTTAAATTTTGAAGAGCATAAAGGGTTCTATGAAGATCAAAGAAAAGGCATCTGGGGAAAAGGCATCCAGAGAGAGGGGCAGGGGACAGCTTAAACCAGCACATGGAATTTGAGGAAAAAAAAGGAGTTGTCTGCTAAGAGAAACTGTAAAGGCATGGGGTTTCACAAAAGCCAATAAAGAAAAAAATGGAGGAAGAAGTCTGAAGTGCCTTTTGCCTGAATTGCTACCATGTGTCTTCTCAGGGAGGTCATTAGAAGAAATATTCATGATAATACCTGTAAAATTGCCAGGCCTGGGGTGAAGTCAGGTACTTGCTCTTTCATCTGAATGACTTGGTTCTTCAATCTCTCCCTTATTTGCCTAGAGAAAAAAGAAAGGTTGAAGATAACACTTCATGTTACAAGCATAAATAAGTGACATGGATTATTAGATGTATTTCTCTTAAATTAAAAATACTTTCACTAAATGAATCTAGGATATAATGTACGATGATCATCTCATCAGTTTTCTAAATTTTAAGTTGATATGGATCCTTTCTAACATCCATTGATGATGACTAGGCTGGGGGTGTGAGGACAGTCAATTTAAAATGTATTCAGTTGGGCCAGCCATCATGATACATGTCTGCAATCCCAGCTACTCAGGCCTCTGAGATAGGAAAATCATGAGTTCCAGGTCAGTGTGGGTATCTGTCTCAAAATAAATAAGTACCCTGTCTCAAAATAAATAAGTCAGGCTGGGTTATAGCTTAGTGGTAGAGCACTTGCCTACCATGCACAAAGTCCTGGTTCAATCCCCATCAACCCTCCAAATAAAATATATTAATTGATGGCATTCTAAATCATACAGTGAATAAGCAAAAATCTGAACAAAATTTCTAGAAGGTGCTGGTTCTAATCTTTTTCAGCCTTTCCACTCACCAGATGCTGTCTTGAAAAACTTTTACAGGGAAGAACTTAAGCTCACACCTTTTGCTCAACCTACCATAGTAAGAAGACGACAGAGTGTCCACATAAGGCTCAATAATAAATCAGTGAATTCCACGGCAAATTCAACATGAACTTACAAATGGCATTCTAATTCATATAAGAATTTTCCTTACAAAAATATAATGCAAGGTTTAAAGAATAACCTCAAATGAAACTCAGATAACCCATTTATCAACATATAACTTCTCAACAACATACAACATTAAGCAAGTTAAATTACATCCATAAACAAATATTCAAAATAGCTCAACTTTGCCCAGTTATGATATATATAATTACATCTGAACAGGATTTGTCTCTCTTGGAGATCCAGTTTTGCCTATCTTTTTTCATCTTACCCTGAACTACACTTGACATAACAAATAAACAAGGACCCTCATTCTAATTGGGGTACTCCTGGCTCTACTTCTCCATGCTTTACAAAAACTGTCATAAACAGGCACAGAAGTTAAAAGAAAAAGCTCATTTGAACTGGTCTAGTAAACATCAAGATTGTTGAATGGTACAAGAAGTCATCCCCTAGCCTTCCAATTTTTATCTAGTTAGTGATCTTGTTTTTCAAATCCATATTCTTTACAAGAATATATTTCATGAGAATTAAGACAGGCATGGTGGTGCATGCCTGTAACTCTAGCAACTTAGGAGGACTTTAACAATTTAGCAAGATCTTGTCTCAAAAAATAAAAAAGGGCTGGGGATGTAGCTCAGTGGTAAAGCATCCCTTGAGTTCAATTCCCCACACTGTACAAAAAAAAAAAAAAAAGAAAGAAAAGAAAAGGAAGGAAGGAAGGAAGGAAGGAAAGAAAGAAAGAAAAAGGAGAAAAGGCACAAACAACAAGGCAAGAAGTAAAAGTTCTGTGTCTCTCAGGGCTCTCCAAAAAAAGGGTAGGTAAAAGTTTCCACTGGTTCTACTTCACTTTTCCCAGCCGAAACAAAACTCATGAAATAACTTACTAGCACAACATAAAAGGAGCCTAAAAAATGGAAAGACAATAGCAGATAAAGATGGTGAAAACAAAGAACAATTCTGAGACTCAATCACCTGGTGAGCTAGGAGAGTTTTCTTATTCACTGAAGTCATGTGACTTTCCTTAAGGCCAAGTGGCAGAAAGATGAACAAGAGTGATGACCCTGAGTGAGCAAATGAGTTCCAACTAGAAACGGGAAGCAGTTTAACCAGATCAGGTGAACTGTCTTATTCTGAATGTGATAGGAACCCGTGAGAGGGTTTTGAACAGGTCTGCCATGATCAGACTCAGGTTTTTAAAAGGTTGTTCTGGTTGCTGAATTGAGAACACACAGCAGAGATGTAAGTCAGGTATACCAGCAACAAACAACTGCAATTGCCAAAGTCCAGGCAGAGATGCTGCTGCTGTTTGGATTACAGTGTTGATTGTAGGTTGGTACAAAGTGATTGAATTCTAGATACATTAACATAAGGCACAGAGAAAATACCAGGGCCACACATAAAGGGCTGAGCTTTGGGGCTGTGAAATGGAAATGGAAAGACTGCCCACTACAAATATCCTAAGGCACTGAGCAGATTTCATTCTGATACAATGAATTTACTTAGCAATTCTTAGAAAGATTCTAGAATAAATGAGCATTTTGAAACCTAAAGACAAAAAATAACAACAAAAAATACACCCAGCAGGTGGTAAGCTATGGGAACCTAGAACCACAGGTGGTACAGATGGAAAGTGGTGTTTTAGTTCAGTAGGTTAACAACAAAGAACTGTTCCATATTTCTATTCTATCATTTAAATAAATCTAACTTTGGAATTTTTTTTTTTTTGTACCAGGGATTTTTTAAACTAGGGTACTTTACCACTGAGCCACATCCCCAGCCCTTTTTATTTTTTATTTTGAGACAGTGTCTCACTAAGTTGCTTAGGGACTCGCTAGAATGCTGAGGCTGGCTTTGAATTTATGATTCTCCTGCCTCACCTTCTGAGCTGCTGGGATTATAGACACAGGCCACAGTACCAGGCACGCGTGTATGCACACACACACACACACAAAAAAAAAAAAAAAAAAAAAAAAAGATTACAGCTGGAGGGCTGGGGTTGTGGCTCAGCGCTAGAGCACTCGCCTAGCACATGGGAGATCCTGGGTTCAATCCTCAGCACCACATAAAAATAAATACATAAAATAAAGTATTGTGTCCAACTACAACTAAAAAAAATAAATATTAAAAAAAAAAAGATTATAGCTGGAGATCAGTTACACTGAATCTCCTAAAGTTTTCCTAAGAAGCAGACTTATCTTTGCAATTGCCTTGATGGAGAAGTTCTTCCAATTAGAAAGGTCTGTTTAAAAGCAGGCATTCAGGCCCTTTTAAACCATAACCGCAAGAACTAACTGTTCATAACTAAAGCAATAGGGTAGAAAGTTTTCAAATCAGAGAGGGAGTCAAGCCCACTGGTTAAATCCCCTAAAATTTTGTGCCCTGTCTTCATTTTCTGGGTTAGCCACTAACTGAAGAACCCTACCATGAAAAGCAGAATAAAAGCAAAGGTCAACAATGACTGAAATTAAGAAACTACAAAAGAGAAAAATGGAGAGAAAAAGTGAACATTCCCTCATCAGTCTTTATTTTAGGGTCATAAAGCTGTGGTGAATTAAATGGTGAGAAGCCTGTAAATTCCAGAAAGTTTAAATGTTGTAACAGAACAACTTCCTAATCTTAAAATCTTCTAAATCATCCGAAACTTCCTTGAGTTGAAGCTGCTGCCAGTTTCTCTCCATCCCCATGAGTTACATATACCTTCTAAGTAAGAATTCCCGAACAAAGTGAGACCAAAATAGATCGCTGGAGGAACACTCATTGTCTCTGAATACCAGAACTACATACATCGAACTAACACCATCCTCCATCAACATTAACTCTAATATCTAAGGGAAGACATATCTTAGTCTCTATGCAGGAGAAATCAGCACTTAAGTGTTAATGAAAGAAGAAAAAGTAGCAATATACCATTAAAGTCTCTCTGGTTCTGATGGATAGATACTAGTAAAATAATTATAGCTTCTTAGATATGTAAAAAGCACAAGCAAGAACAGATACAGGTGCAGTTTTAACTAAGATGCTACTGGCATCTAGTGGGTAGAGATCAGGGGTGCAACTAAACACCCTACAATGCATAGAATAAGCCCCCATGGCAAAGAATTATCCAGCCCAAAAGTTAATAGTAGTAGTGCCAAGGCTGAGAAATCCTGCAATAAAAGGTAATGTTTAGGATTATCTTTTCTAAGGAGCAGAAATCAAGCAGGAATTATTTACTTGACAAAATTTCCTTAAATCTCTGTTAGATAAGAGTCATCTGCCACTGTCAATTTTCTCCAAGTTAACCTCCCCCACAACAACTGTAAAACAGCCTCATCAACGAAAGTCAAAAGTGAACATCCCTACAGAACCACATACTACCTCTGGAGAGTCCTTGTCACACAGTCTAACACCCTCACAGTCACCAGTCATCTCTTTGGCCCAAAGGCTTATATAATGATTCTTGACAGTCTATGATGAATTCCAATTCTACCTTTCTAACACAATGGCACAGGTTCAAATCTTTTGACATTTTATGGCGGAGCAAAAAAGCACTGCTGAAATATAAGCTAAAAAGGACATTTCAACATGATAGACAAAGGAGGCAGCAAAAGGTATTTAGGGACATGGCTCAGGAAGAAAACAAAGCTGCTGTTAGACAACAAATGCTGAAATGTAGTACAAGCTGACAGTAACTCTCCATTCTCACAAGGTACACAGAAGGTAGCTCAGTGGTAGACTGCATGTTCAGCATGTGCCAGGCCCTGGATGCAAATTCCAGCACCAAAGTGGGGAGAAAAGGTACTCAGAAATGCCTTTAATAACTGTCAGAGAAAAAGAACATTCATGGTCAAAATATGTCTTTAGCCAGGCATAGAGGTGGGTACCTGTAGGCCCAACTACTCAGGAGCTGAGGCAGAAGGACCATCTGTGCTCAGGAGTTCACGGTCATCCTAGGCAACACAATGAGACCCACCTCTCAAAAACACAAAACATAGAACTTTTCCTAAATAAGGACCCAAATTTATTTTCCCCTCCAAGGAATAGATTATTCTTAAGATTTTAACAATGCAATTTAACACAAAAAAAATTTAATTAATTTGCTTTATCTCTATTTTGTTCCTTTTGTTGCTTTTTCATTTGTTCGTTATACTTTTTTGCTAACAGGTACTTCAAATTTCTTTTTTTTTAAATATTCACTTTTTAGTTGGACACAATACCTTTACTTTATTTATTTATATGTGGTGCTGAGGATTGAACCCAGGGCCTTACACGTGTGAGGTGAATGCTCTACCACTGAGCCTTACACGTGTGAGCTCTACCACTGAGCTCTACCACTGAGCCTTACACGTGTGAGGTGAATGCTCTACCACTGAGCCACAACCCCAGCCCTTCATATTTCTTTAAAAACTTAATAAGTATTTTCTTATAAAAATAATTTTGATTGTGAGGCCATCTAGTGTTTTAAGAACTACATATATCTTTTTTTTTTTTAAGAACTACATATATCTTGAATTCCTAGTCCTTTAAATCAAATTAAAGACAAAATTACCTTCTTGTTGAAAGAAGTCTGACTGGTCATAAACCACCAACATAGCAAAAAGCTACATTAAATCAGTATATTGAATAGTCAACTAATAACAGTATTTTATATTATTACATATAGGAATATTTATAACAGAAACTCTTAAAATTCAACCCAAGGGTTGGGGTTGTGGCTCAGTGGTAGAACATTTGCCTAGCATTTGTGAGGCTCTGGCTTCGATTCTCAGCACCACATATAAATAAATAAAATAAAGGTCCATCAACAAATAAAAAGTATATATAAGTAAAAAATTCAACATAAATATTATTACATTTGACAGATATCTCTCATACATTTTTTAAAAAATTTTTTATAATTGTACATGGACAGCATGCCTTTATTTTATTTTTTTATTTTTATCTGGTGCTAAGGATTAAACCCAGTACCTGACACATGCTAGGTAAGCACTCTGCCACTGAGCTACAGCCCCAGCCCTCTCATACATTCTTGAAAGTTTAATGTGAAGAAATTATTTTATGCTTCATTGAAAATTTACAATGTCTCAGGAGGCGGAGGCAGGAGGATCTCGAGTTCAAAGCCAGCCTCAGCAATTTAGCAAGGCGCTAAGCAACTCAATGAGACTCATCTCTCTAATAAAATACAAAATAGGGCTGGGGATATGGTTCAGTGGTTGAGTGCCCCTGAGTTCAATCTCTGGTACCCACACCCCGCAAAAAAAAAATTAAAAAATAAGTTCTTCCATCCAATTATAACTCTTTCAAAGATCTAAGAAAGGAAAAGTAAATTGTCTGATACTTGACAGGAAAATCAGGTATACATTTTTAATGAATACTCTCTGAGGTAAAAGACCATCATTTATCCACATACACAATGTACATAACTACTTATTTTAAGCTTCTAGATCAGGGTTTCTCAATCTCAATACTACTGACATTTGGACCAGATGATTCTTTGTTATAGTGGTTGTCCTGTACTTTGTAGGATGCTTAGCAGCTTTCCTGCCTTCTGCCTTTAGATGCAAATAGCACACAACTCCTCTCCTGTCCCATGTAATAAACCAAAAAGGCTCCACTCATGTCCAAATGCCCTGAGGTAGAGGAAAGGAAAACCATTCCTCTTCAAGAACCACTGACAGAGAAACAAATGGAGCTAAGGAAACAGATTGAAAAGTGGGTTACAAATTCATTAGAGAAGGGTTACAAAGAGAAAAGCACCTTTGGAGTCCTGGGGCATGCAACCCAGGGTGGTAGGATTCCTGAACACTGTGGCCCACCTCCCCACCCCTGCTCCACCCAGGAAGGCAGGGCGGCATTGATCACACAACATAATGGCAACATTAATACAGAGTATAGTTTTGCTAAACTTTCCATCTCCTTTCAAAAAGTGAGGCATCCAGATTTTTATGTGTTATTACAGACATAAATGTGTTGAGATATAATCCAATTTTTAAAAATACTTGTACAAGTCAAACAAAACAAAACATTTGGCTTCTAGACCACTGTTTTGTTACCTTCTGCCAATAGAAAGAGTTGTGAGACAAGAGTTATGGCTCTGAGTATGAGAACCTAGAAGCTGTGCCCAACTATATGCCAACAAGGGAGAGTAGTTGCCAGATGCCTCCCAACCAGGGCCTCCCATCCAGAATCAGTCTCACTGATTAGGATTACCTAACCACAGATCTGGCCACCAGAGCTAGTTATGGCTCCAACAAACAGCTTCAAGTGCCTTGCGAGGCCTCTGAATCATCATCCAGGGGCAGTGTGGAAGCTTGAGCCATCTCCAGTTGGAGGGCAAGAGCAACTCAACAGCTCTTCCATGAGAAAAGCTTCACAAAGAGCAGGCCTTTCTGTTCTTAGAGGAGACTAAAGGAAAATCTTAGGTAGAAAAGACTTTGGTTTTGGGCTGCTTACTAAATAAACAGGAACTAGTGTTTGACACCAAAACCCAAAGGAAAGATCATTTATCATGAAGAAAAGTTCCTGACAGGCTCCAGCAAAATGCTGTACAGAAAAGCTCCTTTATCTTCTGAGACTCAAGCATCAAAAACCCAAAGGTGTACTTCTACTACTCAGACTAGTAGCAAAGACCTTCTCATCAAGGAGGTGGGGAGGGAGACAATCCTTAGCCAACAAAGTAAGATGGTTAGATTCTGTAATCAGTCAAAACCCTCAAAAATGACTTTTATTTTATCTATTTATTTTGTACTGGGTGCTCTACCACAGCTACATCTCTAGTCATTTTTTTTTTCCTTTGAGACAGTGTCTAAGTTGTTGAGGGTTTCACTAAATCGCTGAGGCTGGCCTCAAACTTGCGATCCTCCTGCCCTAGCCTCCTAAATCCCTGGGATTATAAGTGTGTGCCACCTCACTGAACTCTCTGACTTCCTGAAGAGGATCAGTTTGAATGCTTCCCAAACAGATTGACTGAGTCATCTCCTAACAGTGGAAAGGCTTCAGGGAGAACCAAACTCAAGAGATCTCTTAGTGGAGATAAAGGTTTGCACTTCCTTTTAGTAAGCAATCCACAAACCCTTCCTTGGTAAGGAAGGAAGATGCACTGTTGAGCTTCTATCACCAGCACTGGAACTCTGGGGCAAGGCATGTCACTTGTGGTTAAAGTTTCATGAAATACAAAATGGAGAGAGAGATGGCTGAGCTGGGGCGGAGGAATCCTGACAATAGCACCACCAGCCACCCACTCCTTCAAGGTCAAGATTTCCAGGGCACCAGTGCCAAGGGGATCAAAGCGCATAGTGCAGGGATACTGGGACCTTCCTCCTGTGCTGTGAATCAGATGTCAAAGAATACAGCTGTAACCACAGTTAGCACACGGGCTTTACACATTCTTTTAGTCTTCCAGACAACCTCCATGACATGATAGTTACCATCAGTCCCACTCAATGGAGAAGACAGAGAAGCCACACACTCCTGCTTAAAACTCCACTGCCAAACTCCCTGGTTCTAATTCTCCTTATAAAGCAAACACCTACTTGCAGACCATATCCCCATTGAAGACTTTTGCTGGTGCCATGACCACAGTAGTTGCTGCCAGCTCTGTGCTCTGCCACATTCCAACTACAACCTCAACAGCCTGGTCTTAAGGTTTTGCCTTACAACCTAGCAGAAAGTCTCACCTCTCATGAACTCCCACCTGCTTTCCTGCATAGGATCCCAAAGCTGAACCTGCTAGGACCCTCCAGGTTCCATGGAACTTTTTTTTTTCCTGGTACTGGGGATTAAATCCAGGGGTGCTTAACCACTGAGCCACATCCCAGCCCCTTTTTAATATTTTGTTTAGAGACAGACCCTCGCTAAGTTGCTGAGGCTGGCTTTGAACTTGAGGTCCTCCTGCCTCAGTCTCCTGAGCCGCTGGAATTACGGTGTCTGACTATGCCCAGCCCCATGTAACTTTGAGTGACCTGGAGCACCAAAAATTGGAGCATATTACAGACAAATCTTTTTAAGCATAAAAGGGCATATAGATATTTCATGTATAGGACAAAAAAAAAAAAAGGCTTATCAATGTTGATTCAGTAGCCAAAAAGACTTGCCCTTTGCCATGATATCAGGGACTGCTCTAAATGCTTTATAAGTAATAACTCATTTAATTATAACAACCTTGAGTTAGGTATCATTAGTACCCCAATGTACAGATGGAAAAACCAAATCACAAAAGTTAACTATTATCCAGTGATCCATGGCGGCCATGCATAGGCTTCAGGGCTACAAGGAATTTACAAATGTATCCAACTTCCCTCACTCGACCAACAAAAACTCTTGAGCACCTACTCCTGGTGTCTGCCAAGTGGCAAACCATCTGTCTCTTTACAACCAGTCTTTTTTAGAAAACAGAATAAATAAAGAAAAATGCCTCTATTGGAGAAAACAGGTCTAATTGTAGGAAAGGAAAGTTTAAAAAAAAAAAATCACAAAACACAGCAGACCCCACTTTGAAATACACAGATAGGGTTTGCTTTCACCTCCAAAATACAAAGCAAGATGGTTTTTCTAACACTGTCTAATATACACCCTTTCCTCCCTATGTATAATCTCTTAAAAGACTTTCACACCCAAGGTATGTGTCACCACCAGTGTTTTCTCTGCTTTCCACAGGGCCATCTGTTAACCCCAAGCCAATCATTTATTAACTGGTTACGTTAAAGTCCAGGGCACAGGCTGTTTTGGGTCAGGAGACCTCTTCCCCATAACAGCAACAGGCTGGTGACTCCACCTCCTTCAAGTCTTTGCCCATTGGTCACTTTTTCAAAGACTATAACCTTAACTCCCATATCAAAAATTACAACACCCATGCCACAGAAATTCCTGACCCTTTTCCCTACTCTGGTTTTCTTCTTGGCACTTCTTATACCTCCTGTTGTTTTACCCACTTTATCATCAATTACCCATCGGTCCACACATTCCATGAATTTATAATAAATAAATAATTTATAATAAATAAATAAATAAAGGTTTTTGTTTTGTTTTGTTTTGAAGACTCTGCCTGGCGCCATGGTGCGAACCTGTAATCCCAGCAGCTCAGGAGGCTGAGACAGGAGGATGGAGAGTTCAAAAGCCAACCTCACCAACGGTGAGGCACTAAACAACTCAGTGAGACCCTGTCTCTAAATAAAATATAAAATGGGGCTGGAGATGTGGCTCAGTGGTTGAGTGCCCCTAAGTTCAATCCCTGGTACCAAATAAATAAATAAAACAGACTCAGGTCTTTGAAGATTGCCTGGCATAGAGAAAACACACAGATATTTGTCAAACAATACTCAAAAAGGACACATACATGTCTCTAACCATGTTATGGTTGGGATAGACAATTCAGAAATGTTCGGAGGTGAAATTATTAGATTATGAGAGCTATGATCAATTAATTGGGTGGACTAATAATTTGAAAGGACTACTGTACTGTACTGTAGGCAGGTGGGGCCATATCCTTGGGGATTATCTCTCTCTCTGGCTCCTCCCTCTCTCTCTCTGCTGGCCACCAAGAACTGAGCAGCTCTCCTCTGCCACACCCTTCCGCCATGATGTTCTCTCTCACCTCTAGCCCAGAGCAATGCAGTTGGTGTACCTTGGACTGAACCTCTGAAACCAAGAGCCCCCAAATAAACTCTTCCTCCTTTAAGTTGTTCTGGACAGTTATTTTGATCACAGTGACAAAACAACAACACAAAACAAAAAAACCTGACAATACAAACCTCAGACCTCCTCCTAATTGTCAAATTCAGGCTGAAATCTCAGAGCTCCTGTCGGGGAGAAACTGGGGTGTTACTTTCAAAGGGAGGTAATTTCACAAAGGGCAGAACAAGCAGAGAAGAAAGCTGGAATGCTGAACTTGGCTTTCACAAAGACATAAAAGCAGACTGATAAGTAGATAAAAGTCAGGGGTAGTGTTTTCAGCAGAGTGGGGAACTGGCAATGAGAGAAGACTGAAGAGAAACAGATGAGCTTATTAAATTCCTTTTAGCAAACAGCCAGTACTTGACAGAGTGAAAACCACCAAGTACTAGGTGAAGACCATGGTCCTAGTTGAGCCTCTGTCATGAAGTAGTCTAGTGGCCATTAGCCAAATCACATTGCTTTTCTGGTCTATTTCCCTATTTGCAGGATGGAGAGGGGGTAATGGACTGGATTTTGGAGAAATTCTGACTGTGAACTCGTGGTCTTTTCCCCACCCTCTCCTCTAATCAAGGAAGAGATTTTTTTTTTATAATTCAAACACTGTATCAATACCATTGATCCAGAGGAAGAAACTGCCCAGGGTACTTGAAGCCTTACAAATGTGACTCCCAGGAAGGCCCAACAGTTGGTGGCAACCAAGGAAGTTGATCTGTAAACTTAGCAAAGAGGGACACTTTCTCTGGACTCCAGGATCCCTGACTGCAATGGAAGAAGCTTGCTTACCTTTCCTCTCATGAGTGTCCTTAGCCTAGCAAAAGAGAAAAGGTAGGGAAACCTCACCAAAGGTCTCCATCTGCAGCCCAACATGCTCAAGCTTTAAGAACCACCTTCTCGCTGGATACAGTGACACATGCCTATGATCCCAGATACTTAGGAGGCTGAGACAGAAGGAACACAAGCTGGGAGGCTAAAACAGGTTCAAATCCAGTCTGGGCAACTGAGGGAGACCCTATTTCCAAAGGAAAAAGAAAGAAGAAAAAGAAAAGAAAGAAGAAGAAAAGAAGGGGACTGGGGATATAGCTCAGTGGTTGAGCACTTGCCTAACATGTGTGAGGCCCTGGGTTCCAATCCCTGTACAGCAAAAATAAAGAAAACCTTGTTGTTCAGGAGTGCCCAGGGCCATGGCCCCAAGAGTTAGCTTCCTGCTACAGTTTCAACACAAGGAATCTAGAAGAACTATGATATCCTATGGGTCCTGCAGGCCACCTTCCCTTTCAGAGCTCCTACACTGTGAAGAATTATAAACACTGTTGCATAGTTCCTAGAGTCAAACTCTCTAGGCAGGTCAAAATGCTAAGATACAGTCACCTTATAAGCACATTGAAGAAAATTCTTCTGTGTGCAAAAACAAGCCTTTGTGTGTATACATATGTGTGTTTTGCTTTCTGTTTTCAAGTCTTCATGCTCCTTTATAAATAGCACTTATAAGAACTGGCCATTCATCAAAAGATGATGCAAAAAGGTCAGCCTGGGTTGGGGATGTAGCTCAGTGGTTATGTGCTTGCCTGGCATGCATGAGGTCCTGGATTTGATCCCAAGCACTGCAAAAATTAAAATTTTAATTAAATTAAATTTTATTTAGCTATGTTACTTCTGAAAAGACTGGAGAAAGAAAACCTTCTAGTACATGGAACAGGTTTTTTCTAGAAAGTGTCTTCAATACCTATGGCCAAATCATTGATACCTCATTCTTCAATGACAGGAACTTGATTTAGATTTAAGAATTTGGATACATGGTCTCAAACTTCAGGATGCCTGCAGGGAGCTTATGGCAAGTGAATCCAATTATATCAGTATCGTATTTGCACCAAGCACTGATATTTTTCAAAGCTCCTTATGAGAGTAAATTGGTAAAACAATCTTGGAAAGATTGCCAATATCAAACAAAACTGATCATTTACATGTTCTATTGTCCTATAATTCTATTCTTTTATATATATATTTATATATTTATATTTATATATATTATTTATATTTATATTATATATTATAATATATATTATATATTATAATATATTATATTTATATTATATTATTTATATTTATATATATATATCTCCAATAAAAAAGCATATCACATTACACCAAAAGACATGTAAAAGAATGTGCATGGTACCATTTGAATTGCCAAGACCTGGGAACTTATGCCACTTATGTCCACAGATAAGTAAACAGCTGTACACAGAACACTATACTGCAATGAGTCAATGAAGTATGAGTAAATGAATTATATGTAACAGAATAATTTCAGAAATGGAGTATGATGCCATTTATAGAAACTCAAAAACAGACAAAACTATCTAGTTTTACAAGTCAGGATAGCGATTGCCTCTATGAGAATTGGTAACCAGATGGCACTTCTCAGGTGCCAATAATGCCATTTCTTTTTTTCTTTTGGTACTAGGGATTGAACCCAGGGGTACTCTACTACTGAGTTATTTCCCCAGACCTTTTTATTCATGTTTTTTAAATATTTTTAGTTGTAGGTAGAGACAATACCTTTATTTATTTTTTTATGCAGTGCTAAGCATCGAACCCAGTGCCTCACACATACTAGGTAAGTGCTCTACCACTGAACTACAACCCCAGCTCCTTATTTTTTTTATTTCAAGATAGTCTCACTAAATTACTGAGGCTGGCATCAAATGTGCAAAAACCTCCTTCCTCAGCCTTCCAAATCACTGGGATTAAAGGTGTTTGCCTCCATAACTGCCAATACTGCCATTTCTTGATCTGGGTGCTTAGTTATACAAATATGTTCAGTTGAAAAAATTCATTGAGATGTATATTTATAATAGGTATACTATTTTATATGTATCCACATTTAATATAAAAATAACAAAAAGTTCCCAAAGTGATTCAAGGTAGCTATCCCTGTCAAAAGAAAATGATTCTAAGCCAGGCATAGTAATGCACACCTGTAATTCCAGTGGCTGGGGAGACTGAGACAGGAATATTGAGAGTTCAAAGTCAGCCTCAGCAATGGTAAGGACCTGAGCAACTCAGTAAGACCCTGTCTCTAAATAAAATATAAAATGGGGCTGGGGATGTGGCTCAGTGGTCGAGTGCCCCTGAAATCAATCCCCAGTACCCCCCCAAAAAAGATTCTATCATTTATGTATATATTAACTAATTACAGATCATTAATACAGCTAACATATATTGAACACTTATGTGCCAGGAACAATTCTGAAGGTTCCTGTTTGGAACTCATTTAATTCTCCTTAGAACCCAATAGCCTGGACGGTATCTTTATTTTACATCTGAGGAAATTTTAGCACAGACACATTAAGGAATTTGCTTAAAGTTGCACAAGTAGTAAAGAGAAAAAAAGGGTTTTCCAAGTATTTGGGTTACACACAAAAAACAAAACAATCTATTTGTCCTTAAGGAACTTATAAACATATTTAATATGCTCTCTGTCCAAATAAAACATGCCCAGTATGCACCAATTTTTGGTAGCCTGCCAAGACAGAAACCTAAATTATCTCTTTACAACCAATCTTTCTAAAAGGACGTTTTTATCAAGAAAAAGTCACTGGTAATGGGCTGGGGCTGTAGCCAGGAGCAGAGGGCGTGCCTAGCATGTGTGAGGCCCTGGGTTCAATCCTTAGTCCTACGTAAAAATAAATAAATAAAATAAAGGCATTCTGTCCATTACAACTAAAAAAAGAAAGAAAGAAAAAGTCACTGGTAAAAGGAATAGATTTGAATATAAGCAAAAATAAACAAAAAGGAAAGTCAGGCAGAAACTATGCAGTTTAAGAAGCAAGGTATTGAAAAACAAGATTTTTAAAAATAGCCAACAAGTATATGAAAAGTTGCTAAACATCAATAATAATCAGGGAAATGCAAATTAAAAGCACTTCACATCTCTTTGGATGGCTATTATCTAAAAGACGAGAGAGAATCAATGTTGAGGGGATACAGAGAAAAGGGAATCCTAGTACACCACTGGTGGGTATATAGATTAGTACTATTATGGAAGATAATATGGAGCCTCCTTAGGAAAGAAAAAATAAAAACTACTACATGACCCTGCAGTCCCTCTCCTAGATATATAATCAAAGGAGACGAAATCACCTCCTTGTAAAGATAGTGCCCTGTCACTATGCACTGAAGCATCATTCAAAACAGCCAAGATATGGAAACAACCTAAGTATCTGCTGATGGGTGTATGGATAAAGTGGGAAATATTTACCATGGAATATTACCAGCCAAAACATGGATGGACCTGGAGGACATTACACTAGGTGAAATAAGCCAGAAACAAAAAGAAAAATATTGCATAATTTCGCTCATATATGAAATATTTATACATAAGATTAGGTCAAAGAATAGAAAGTAGCAGTTATGTAAGAGGAACATGTCTAGACTTCTAATGTACAACATGAAGACTATAGTTAACAGTTATATTGTGTGAGGTTTTTTTTATTAAATAAGTAGATTTTAGCTATTCTTGTCCCAAAAAGTATCTATGAGATAATGTAATTTGCTTCACTATAGAAACCATTTTATTATCTATATGTATACCATGATATCATGTTGTAAACCTCAAATATACCTAATAAAATATATTTTTAAAAAAGCACTCAGGGATTAAGTATTGCAATTTCTAGTGCAAAAATCTGGGGTTCTTCCTCACCAATGTGGAAGATTCACCACCATCTAATTTACATCTCTCCATCTTTGTTCATAGTCTCTACCTTTCAGGAAACAATCATTTTGTCCCAAGGTAGGCTTTACCACCAGTTAACTTTCTAATGCACTCAAAAGCCTCTTTGAATAAAGTTAAGGATTAGAGGACAATTGTTATTGTCAGCTACAGCACATACTAAATAACTGGAGATGCCAAAGGTCTCAAATGCAACTTCAGTAAAGTCAGAATAGATCATTCTCTGTTCTTTCTACCCTCCTCTTACCCCCCAAATCACTTCTAAAACAAAAAGCAGGGGGCATGGTTAGGGGGTGTAGAGAAGTAGTAGAGCACATGTTGAATACTGGGTACAATCCTCAGCTCAGTAAAGAACAGGAGATGTTCCTTTCTGGGAGCAAAGTTGGCACCAATATCCACTTCAAATCTGAAGGGGTAGAAAAGGCAGAGCTCAAATGGAATATGGAATATTGTCAGGACTCATGAGCCAAACTAAAAATTAACTCTAGAGTCAGTACAGAAAGATGGCTGTTAGGAGCACGAGATGGAAGGGAGAGGAAAAGTTAAGACTCTGGTGTACTTGGAAAAACCATGGACTGTCACCAATCTTATAAAGTGCTGTCACAATGTAATCACCTCCAAATCATAGGAGAAAAGAGTGGACAGGATTTCTGAGTTCTTCAACTGGCGCCCCGGAGCAGTTCCAAATACTCTCTCAAGAAAGTTGCCAGCACACGGCACTTTTGGAGCTAAGTCAGGCCAAGACTTGCCTCCCCCACTCCCCCCTTAGAGGAGCCCAAGGGCAAACAGACTGGGCCTGGGACCTTTCTTCGCTTTCAGGAGACCTGTAGTAAGGTGATATGGGCCCAGTCAATGTTCTTCCTCCCTACGCAACAGACCTGACACTGCTTCTACCAGCGTCCCTCCTGCAAAAATTGGGTCGGTGGGGAACTGCACACCTGGCTCAAAGATCTCGCCAGCGGCCCAATACGCCCTAACAAAAATGACAAGTGCTTACGCAGAGACCACCTTCCCGTTCAGGACTTCCGCCGGTGCCATGGCCTTCAACAGACCGCTGCCCACGATTGACACCACCAAAATCGAGGTTCCACTCCCTTCGCAGCGGCGGGACCCCGGAGCCTAACCCACGTGTTTAGTGACTGCCCACAGAGCTCGTACTACTGCGCCTGCGCCCACCCGCACCCCTCCACCCCCAGGAGGCGGAGGCGCGTGCGCAACCCAGGAAGCTGTCGTTCCCTCTGCTAGCGAAGAGCGGAGGGGTAGGGGGCTGCAGCTAAGGGAAGAAAGTAGGTGATGACTGGCTGGCGAGAATGATTGGCTGGTGGGAAGAGCCGGTGCCGAGCGCGCGTCTTTCTGGGGCGGGAACCCGCCGAACAGCGAGCTGGAACCGACTCCGGAACCCGCCTTGGTTTCAGCCAATCAGGGCCGGGCGGCCTGGCGGGAGTTCGCGGGCGCGGGAGGCGCGTCTCCGCTACCTCTCTGTGCTGTGGGGACTTCGGGCTGAAGCTGAGGCTGAGGCCACCTGGCTTCTCTCGAGAGTTCTGCCCCGCCCCGCCTGGCAGTGGCTGGGGACCCTTGGCTTGTGGGCAACTTCCGACTCTCACACCCGCGCTTGTGTGGTCGGGGTCGGCCTCTGATTGCAGGGGACTGAGTTGGCGCCAGCGGCTGTTCCAGCCCCGCTGTGCTGGGAAGGGTGACGGAACTGGAGGGTGCGTGGTTCCCCGCCCCAGACCTGGGGTTGGAGCAAGGACGCGGGCCGCCGGTCCGCGAGATGAGGTTGACCCTCGGAGCGCACGCTCCTCCCTGTAGGCGTCCCTCCGGGAGCAGGACTGAGTTTGGCATTTGCTCCGGGAACCTGCGGGACCGACGAGGCAGCTGGGGTGTGGGTGAGGACGGTCCCGCTGGGCGCCGGGTCCGCTGACTCTGCTTTCTCTGCACCAGCACCTGGCTAGGTTCTTACCGAGCCCGGGTTCAACCTCCCCATGTAGTTTAGTCGTCCAGATAGATCACTTAGGACCTGACCAGTTAGCTGGGCTTCTTCTAACAACCGTTTCTTTTTCTTTTTTTTTTATATTTATTTTTTAGTTGGACACAATATCTTTTATTTATTTTTATCTGGTGCTGAGGATCGAACCCAGGGCCTCACACGTGCTAGGCAAGCGCTCTACCCCAGCCCTAGCAAGCGTTTCTTAATGGCAGAGCTTATTTATTGAACTTGATGGGGTCGGGGGCTGTAATTGACATTTGTCTAAATTCTGAAAATTCCTAAATTCTTAGAATATTTTGCAATATCCACTATATGGAATTATAGAATCTTTTTCTTGTTTTATTAACAGTTTTGAGGTGTGGCTTACATATCATAAAATTAACCCTTTTTAATATATATTTTTTTAGTTGTAGTTGGACACAATACCTTTATTTGATTTATTTATTTTTATGTGGTGCTGAGGATCCGAACCCAGGGCCTCGCACGTGCTAGGCAAGCGCTCTACCACTGAGCCACAACCCCAGCCAAAAATTAACCCGTTTTTAAATGTCAGTTTTTTATATATTTACAGACTTGTACAGCTACCACCATGATACATTTAGGAAATATTTGGCGATTTTTTTTCCAGTGTGTGTATGTGTGTGTACACTTAGGCTAAAGATTGAATCCAGGGCCCCCCATATGTTAAGTGGCTCTGCCAGTAAGCAACATCCCCAGCCCCTAAGTGGACACAATATAACACATAGTGATACAATAATTACCATATAATAGTAATATAATGACTTCTGAACACACACTCATATTGTTTTGCCTGAACAAATGAAATTAACAAGAAAACTTTCTGATGAATTACAGGTAGTGAATCTTTTTGTATCTTACATTACCAGATAGTGACTGTTTCTGTTGTTTTGTTTGCTGAGAAAGATATCCAAACTCCATTTTACAAATGGGCAACTAAACTTTGAAGTATTACTTGCCCAAAGCTGTTGTTGGCCCTAGGACCCAAAGCTGGATGCATCATCTTTAATTTATTGCCTTTGCTATCTGAACAAGTCTAGTTTTCAGCTGTCATATCTATGACCTGTACAGTTCATTCATTCATTGAGCAAGAAATTGTTGAGCAGCCACTATGTGCCAACAACACAGCTCTAGAGGTATATTGCTGAACCAAATATATTAGTAAGCTGTTCCTGCCCACAGTTCATATTTTGGTGGGGGGAGAGAATGATCAGTTTAAAGAATATACAGCTAATAGATTAAGGCATGCTATTATTTGTTTCCTCATTTACTAATTTTGCAGTGCTAGGGATCAAACCCAGGGCCTCAAGCATGCTAGCAAGCCCTATAGATATAACCCTAGCCCAGGGAAATGCTGTTTTTAAAAAATAGACTAGTTAAGAGGATAGATAGTGATGGTGGGGAGGTGGAAGGTGATGGTTGATACATGTTTATTCCTTTTTCCTTTGCTGGAAATTGAACCCAAGGCCTCACACATGCTAAGCAAGTGTACTACCACTGAACCACAACCCCAGCAGTGCAGTTTTGGAATTGTGGTAAGAGAAGTTTCTCTGGGCAATGATTAAGCAGAAACCTAAATGAAGGGAGGAACTTGGAATGTAATAGAAAGATAACAAGGACTTGGTCTGAGCTACAGGGAGATGAAAGGATTTTACCTTTCTGTAGAAGGACCAGGTTTTAGGGATAAGATCATGAATTCAACTGAAATGATTTCAGATGCCTCTTCAACATACAAGTGGAGACATATTTAAATCCATGAGACTGGATAAGAGCTCACCAAGAAAATTGGATATAAGTAAAGAAAGAACCAATGACTGATCCCTGGAACACCCAAGAGGAAAGACAAAAAGTGAATCCGGTGTGTTATGAGGAAAACTACAAAAGCGCATTGTCTTAAAAGACAGTATATTTGGGCTGGGGTTGTAGTTCAGTGGTAGAGTGCTTGCCTAGCATGTAAGAGGCACTGGCTTTGATTCTCAGCACCACATATAAATAAGTAAAATAAAAGTCCATTGACAACTAAAAAATAATTTTTTTAAAGAGAGAATTTTTTTTAATATTTATTTTTAGTTCTAGGTGGACACAACATCTTTATTTGTATGTGGTGTTGAGGATCGAACCCAGGCCGCATGCATGCCAGGCCAGCGCGCTACCACTTGAGCCACATCCCCAGCCCTAAAAAATATTTTTTAAAAAAGTATATTTCATGGGAAAAGGGATAATTAATTTTGTCAAATGTTGCAGATAAGGAGGATTGCAAGTTCAAAACCAGCCTTGGCAAGTTAGCAAGACTCTGTCTAAAAAATAAAAGAAAATGTTGCACATTGGTTAAAGTAGGGAGTAAGAATTGACTACCTCAGAGAGAACAGTAAGACAAAATTTTTTTAAATACATGTAATGGCAGTTGCTAGAAGATATGTGTCACTTTTTTGCCCAAACTTCATTTTTACAACCTTTTGGAGGAGTGATTTAATAATATATTGATATTATTGTAATTCTACTTCTTGGAATTTATCCTTAATTAATATTCACACAGATACACAAAGATAAATAGGAAAATGTTAATTGCAACATCAACTTCAATAGTAAACCTCAATAGCCTTCATCATAATGAATCTATGTAAAGGCAGGTTATCTGTAAAATGTATATTACCATTTAATTTATTATTATATCCCCCAAAGGTCTTCTTTGGTTATACTATTAAAAAGTTGCCCTCTAATTTACCTCTCCTTTACTTTCACATGAGCTTATTTTATTCATAGCACTTATTACCATAAAAATGATTTGTTTTTAAGTTATTGTGGACTATCTGCTTTCTCCACCAGAGTCTGAGCTTTATAAGATTTCCTTTGTTGTTCGTACCTACTACACATGGATATTTTTAATTTTATTTTTATTTTTTGTATTGTCGAGGATCAAATCCAGGGCCTCGCATACAATAGGTAAGTGCCCTATCACTAAGTTACATTCCTATCCTCAGTGAGTATAATTTTTAAAAAATCTTGTAGAGGGAAAAAATGCTTCCTGTTATCCTGGAGTAGTTATCTATTACTCTAATTTCTATAACTTAATTTCTCCAGCCTCATTTTTATCATATATAGATGACGACAGTGGGCAGTTATTCTCAGCCCTAAATTTACTTTTTTTTTTTTTTTTTTGGTGCTGGGGATTGAACCCAGGGAATTGTGCATGTGAGGCAAGCACTCTACCAACTGAGCTATATCCCCAGCCCCTAAATTTACATTTTAATGACCTATATAGCTTTTAGTAGGAAGTTATGCTTAGGTTCTACCTTTGACTAATAAAGTCATAAATTGGGGTAAGTTCAAGGTATCAGTATTCTTTGAAGATTTATTTGATATTAAAAGATATTTCTGGTTATTTCAAGATCAAGAATACATTATAGAGCCAGCAATGGCTGTGCCTAACTATATTCTCAGGATACTGAGGCAGGAGGATCACAAGTTCAAGGCTTACCTGGGCAACTTAGCAAAACTCTGTTTCAAAATCTTTTTTTCAAAAGGGCTGGGGAGGTAGGGATGTAGCTCAGACGTAGAATGTCCTGACTTCAATCCCTAGTACTGAAATAAAATAAAATAAAAAACTAAAACTAAAAACTAATAATACATATCCAGGCATAGGGGCACATTCTATAATTCTAGCAACTCTGGAGACTGAGGCAGGAGGATTGCAAGTTCTAGGCCAGACTGGGCAACTTAGCTAGGCCCTAAGCAACTGGGGATGTGGCTCAGCAGTTAAGTGCCCCTGGATTCAATCTCCAGTCTGCATACACATAATAATTGTAATAGTAATAGCGACCTACTTTCTCTGCTGTGAAAATATTTTCCAAGAATTAGAATCCTGATTTTTCAGACAAAGAATCTTTTGCTTTAGAAATAGTAGATGGGTGACTGGAGTTATGGCTCAATGGTAGAGCACTTGCCTAACATGTGTGAGGCACTGGGTTCGATTCTTAGCATCACATTTAAATAAAAAAAATAAAGGTCTTTCAACAGCTTGAAAAAAAAGAAAAGAAATAGTAGATGGAATAATTTCCCATTCTCTCAAAATAGTTCTTCTTTGATGAGATATATGTTGGAGTACAAATGTTTGACCTATTCTAAGAATTTCACAAAAGGAAAATCAGAAATATGATTTGCATGATTGCTGGAGTGTTCACTTTTTGGTCAGATCACTTTCTTAAGATTTCCTAAGATTACTAATGCTTGATGAAAATCACTTTGTTTTTTCATTTTATTAATTAGGGAAATAACTACAAGTCTAACTGTCACTTTGGGAGATTTCTTCTCCCTCCTTGAACCTCTGTGATGCGGTTGCCCAGCAACAGCTCCTTTGATGTGCTAACATTCTACTGGCAGGACTGCTGCTTACAGTGGACAATTCAGGTGCCTTCTGGGATTGACCTTGGATTTGGAATTTTCTCTTGTTCTTTATGTGGTAAAAATTTTTGCTTTCTATTAAATTTTACATAGCATATTTTATCTTATGAGTATGTAAAATAGAATAGTCATATATAAAACTAAAAATCCCAGAATAAACATGTCATATTGTTACATTTTATTTTTACTTTAGATATCTCATACATTTTTATTGTATTTTCATGAAATTCATTTTAGGGAACAGTACTAATATCTATTAAATTAACTTTGTATTAAGGATTTTTTTTCTCTTATTGTTTTCTTTGGTTGTTCAGTTTATATTTTCTGTGGCTGTTGTGAGATGATAAGGACAAACCAGAAGTAGATCCTACTGTTAAATACCTTTTATTTAGCAGGAGAGATGAAAATTTGACATAATACAATATCAAATGAGATAATAATGAAATGAATAGTCTGTGGGGCTAGAACAGAATACCCAGGCTGCGTAATTTATAAAGACTGGAAATTTATTTCTCATGATTCTAGATTCTGGAGGCTGGGAATTCCAAGATCAAAGCACTGGCATTCAGTATCTGGTAAAGTGGTAAAAGCCTTCTTCTTTTTTTTTTTTTTTTCCTCAGCACCAAGGATTGAACCCAGGAGCATTTAACTACTGGGCCCCTTTTTTCTTTTTTCATTTTTAGAGGGGGTTTCCCTAAATTGCTCCAGCTGGCCTCAAACTTGGCAATCCTTCTGCCTCAGCCTCCTGAATGTCTGGGATTACAAGTGTGGGGTACCACGCTCAGCCTGGTGAAGGCCTTCTTATTTCATCCTCACATAGTAGTAGAAGATAAGAGAGTGAGCTCTCTCACTCAAGACTTTTTTTTTTCTTCCTGTACCAGGAATTGAACAACCCAGGGGCACTTTACCAATGAGCCATATCCCCAGCTCTTTTTATTTTAAATTTTGAGACAGGATCTTACTAAGTAACTTGCAATCTTCCTGACTCAGCCTTCCAAGTCACCACCTGCACCCAGCTACCTCAAGACTTATTAAGAGTCCTGATGCCATCCGGGAGGGCTTGCCCTCTTATCACCTCCTAAAGGTCCTACCTCTAAATTCTATCACACTGACAACCAAGTTTCAACATATTAATTTAGGGGATACATTCAGACCATAGCAAAGTTAAGAGGAAAGAGAGATCACCTTTGCTTTGTAGAAATCAAGGAATCCCCTTAGAGGAGATGGTATTTGAACTGACACTGAAGAATTTTTATAAAAGTTCACCATCTTGGAATGGCCTGCACAATAGCTTGTTTTTTAGAGAATATGAGTGAAAATCAATAAATAAAGTTGTTTTTAATAGAGCACAAGGGGCTAGGGAATAGCTCAGTGGTTGAGTGCTTGCCTAGCATGTACAAAGTCCTGGGTTCAGTCCCCAGAACTGCAAAAAGAAAAAAAAATAGAGGCCAAGATTCATAAGATGGTAAGAAAATAAAAATGAAAGTAAAAACTGAGAATATTAAGAAGAAATTTATTTTTAGTATCAAGATTATTCCAGGACTAAGGAGGAATTTATTTTTCCTTCCATGAAAACTTTAGTTTTTTTTATTCTCTTCTTTGGCTTTTAGAAAAGAAATTGATATAGTAATTATCTTAGGTATCAAGTAATGAGAATAAGGGAGAGATTAAAGTCTCACTAGACATATTTATACTTTATTATTTGCTTTTGATAATATTAAATTTAGAGTAAATTATTAGATAGATTTTTAAAATATTTATTTTTTAATTGTAGTTGGACACAATACCTTTATTTTATTTACTTTTATGTGGTGCTGAGGATCGAACCCAGGGCCTTGCATGTGCTAGGCAAGTGCTCTACTGCTGAGCCACAACCCCAACCCTATTAGATGGATTTTAAAACAGACTTCAGGGTTAGTAAAGAAAATACAAGCCCTTATTGCATTGTGTTCCATGCTCCTCAAGTCACAGGGTCCTTGGGGCTAGGGGTGTGGTTCAGTGGTAGAACTCTTGCCAGGCTTTTCTGGTTTCCATCCCCAGTATCACACCACACACACACACACACACACACACACACACACACACACACGTACACACTTGCGTGCGAATGCACACACAAGTCACATGATCCTTATTTTTCCTTTTTCCTTGAAAATTCCTATCATTCTGAGACTGTCCAATTCTATGGGAGACAACACTTAGCAAAGGAAAAACATACCCCACACTTACATGAAGCCCCTTCAGGGCAGTTCCTAAACATCAGAATGCATTCCCTGATTTTGTTTTGTTTTATTTGTTTATTTATTTTGGTACTGGGAGTGGCTCTACTACTTTGATCCCAGGAGTGGCTCTACTACTGAGTTACATCCCTAACCCTTTTTATTTTTTAAATTTTGAGATAGGGTCTCACTAAGTTGTTGAGGCTAGCTTCAAACTTTCTGTTCTGCCTCAGCCCCCCAAGTAGCTGGCATGTACCATTGCACCTGTCAATTTTCCTGGTTTTGAAAAAGGATCCCCTATCCCGTTGCTTGATAAAACATATGGACATTGATCTAGAAGGTCAATTTTTTAAGTTTTCTCTATTCTTTAAGATTTTACTTTAGAAAAGAAAGATAATATATGGAATTGAACTGGGTAGAGAAAATAGATTTAAGGCAATGCTGAAATTCTTAGAGAATTTAATTTACAAAAATTACAATATGAGGTTACATTTTATTTTCCTCTGGGGTATAAAATGCACTATGAACTATCACATTCTATGTTATTAATTCATATTTGACTTTTATATTTTAGTGGTATCTTGAGGGACATAATATTTCTAACAGATTAAAAACAAGGAAAAATTTACAAGTCAAATAACTAAAAACATGATTAACAAACAACATTGTGGGTATAACTCAGTAGTAAAGTGCTTACCTAGCATGCACAAGGCTCTGGGTTCAATCCCCATCACTAAAGGAAAAAAAGGGGAATGATATTGTAAGTGTACATACCTACATTCACATGCTACTTTCACCAGTTACACTCTAAACAGAGTTTGGTCCTGTCTCTAGAAACCAGCTCTTCCTTTTCTCTAAGCAATAGGTTCATTGGGCAGCTTCTTCTGAGGTCTAACTAAGCCCTGAGGATCTGAAGTAGAACCTTCTAGAAGACATTGCTTTTGATGCCCAACAGACCTCAGCATCTCTTCTTGAGTACTCTATGGAAACTTCCCTGGGAAGCATCTGGGGTCACCGTTAGTAGATCCGTTTCATGCTGCTTGTATCTCCAGCATGTCAAGCCCTCTCCGATCTCTAAACCACTCACATCCAGGAAGGCTTCCTACTAGGCCCCATGAGGCTAAGTCACCACAAGTCAAGCAGCTATCAGCCTGGAAAAACCATCCAGTGGTGAGTTGTACTCTGGTGTTTATTTTTTTCCCCATTCTCATAAGGAAGTAAATCAATCTCTCCCACACAACTGAGAGCCTGAAGAAAGGGAAAGTCCATTCTGTTTGTCCATTTGTCTATGCTAGTGCTCTGACCCTTTCTTTGCTAGTGAATGAATACAAGAAATGAGGTCAAATGATATCCCACTTCTTTTGATTTCTGGCTTGATTCTAGAACAAGGAGCAAGAAAGTATTAGAATCTAATAAAACCTCAAACGGATTTTGGTTTTGACTGGTTTTGTAGTTCTGGTATTTCACTAATGCCCATTATCCCCAAAATAATATAAAAATAGACTATAAATTGAGTTTGATCTAGTTCAATTATTTTACAGATTAGGATACTGAACCCTAGAGAAAGGTCATAGTGATTAAGTGGCGGAACTAAATAGTCTGACTCTCATTATCTTTTTAGTGCACCACATTTTTTTGTTTGTTTATTTGCTTTTTGTAGTACTGGGGATAGAACCCAGGGCCTTACCCATGCTAGGCAAGCATTGAACTATATCCTCAGACTTTTTAATTTTTATTTATTTATTTACTTTGTTTTTTGCAGTACTGGGGATTGAACTTTAGGGTGCTCTACTACCAAGCCATATCCCCAACCCTTCTATTTTTTATTTTAAGACAAGGTCTTGCCAAGTCATCTAGGCAAGGCTTGAACTTGCCATCCTCCTGCCTCAGCCTCCTGAGTTGCTAGGATTATTTTTTATTTTGAGGTAGGGTCTCACTAAGACTGGCCTCAATTTGAGATCCTTCTGTCTCTGTCTCTAGTAGCTGTGATTACAGATGAGCACTACCAGGCCCGGAATCAATTACCTAGTAGTTCATGTTTCTGTAAACTTTTTATTAGATGCACATTAAAATTTCCCCATTTTCTTGATTCCTATGTTTTCAGAAATTGTGTCTGCACAATTTATAGATGTGCAGCATTTCCTCGTGGCTCACATTACAAATTGTTTTAGAAAATGTGAAGTAGCTTTTTTGGTCAGCATGTTGTTGCTTGCTGTTTTCTTGGGACCTAATGTGTTTGTTAAGGTAGCACCTCAAAATGAATATTTTAAAGTTTGGTCTATTTAAAAGTACTTACTTGAGTTAATATAAGCCAGAATATTGTGGGTTTTTATTCACAGGATACATGTTTAGTAATTAATTGGCAATTTCTCTTTGTAGGCTTGTTTTGATCTACCTCCTGAGGTGATTTCTACCAGGAACCCAGTTACATGCAAAAAAAGGGCAGCTGACCCAGTCCATCCTGACTTTGCTGGTTTGTTGGTGAAAAACAAGAATCTTTTAGCTGAGGTATAGAGATTATATAAACAAAAAAAGAACACTAGAAAATTATATCTTCTGTAGGAGTAGGGAGAGTAAACATTCTGATAAAGAGCTCAAGGTATTATCTATCCCACTTTTGCTTTTTGTGTGTGTGTGTGTGTCTCAATATTGAATTCTTTCATTCCTGAGGAGCAATTTTAATTTAGACTCAAATCTGTCTTTTGACAGAGAATATCCACTGGAGATGACTGACAAATGTGGGATATTAGAACATAGCTTACAGATTACCATGCTTAAAATTTATGTAAAAATAATAATCAATTATATGTACTAAGTTGTTTGTTTGTTTGTTTTCCAGTGCTAGGGATTAAACCCAGGACCTTGACCAAGCTAGGCAGGTGCTCTACCACTGAGCTATACTGCCTACCTTAATTTTTTTTTTTTTTGGTACTGTGATTGAACCCAGTGGTGTACTACTATTGAGCTATACCCCTGCTCTCTTTCTTTCTTTCTTTCTTTCTTTCTTTCTTTCTTTCTTTCTTTCTTTCTTTCTTTCTTTCTTTATTTATTTTTGAGACAATGGCTTACTAAGTTGCCAACGCTGGCCTTCAACTCACAATCTTCCTGTCTCACCTTCCCAAATAGCTGGAATTATAGGTGTGCGCCACCATGCCTGGCTCCTAAATATTTTTAATTAAAAAAATGAGCTCCTATTTTTAGCATACCACCAAATGGCAAATATTCACTAGTTTAATTTAATACTTGATATATCTAATTGGCATCAATAGATTAAAAAACAAAAACAGAAAACACATTTGTAGGAAATCCCTTGACTTTTACTCCCTCTGATGAAGACTAGAAAGCACCTGTAGAAATTCTTTAGTTGAGCCTAACTATTCTCAGGATTTGTTGCAAGAAATAGTTCCATAGGTAGCCATGGTTGGAAGCTCAAAGGTCATTGTTAAGGGTACTATGATGTAGCCATTTATGTCTATGCTGCCTCTATGGTTACCTCTAGGCAAAATGCTGGGAATGCTTACATTTGAGGGGCAATGACCAGCCCTTTGAATAAGTAGCAATCTATGGTGACTATTTCCTAGGGCAGCCATAACAAAGTGTCATAGACTGAGTAGATTTAACAACAGTTTATTTTTTCACAGTTGTGAAGGCTAGAAGTCTGAGACAAAGGGCTAAAAATGTGACTTAGAGGTAGAGTGCTGGAAGCGCCTGGTATATGTGAAGACCTGGGTTTGACTCCCCAGAGTGGAACAACAGCACCCCACATCAAAAAAGTCTGAGACAAGGTGTCAGTTGGGTAGTTTTTTGGTTGGCTTGTAGCTGGTGGTCTTCTCCCTGTCTTCACGTGGTTTTTCCTACGTATCAGCCTATGTCCAAGTTTCCTCCTCTTATAAGGATACCCATCATATTGAATTAGGGCCTACCTTAATGATATCATTTTAACATAATTACTTAACATAATTACTCAAATTCAGGCACGTGCTGAGATATTAGGAGTTAGGACTTCAACATATAAATATGGGTGCAGGGACTCAACATAGTCCTTTATAGTGGATTCTTTGCTGCCCAGAACCATATAAAAGTACTTTTCTATTATTTCCTCTATCAATGGCCTAATTGATTCCAGATTTAATTTAAGTAGATACAAGTATAGATACAGATATCTAGGTAAATATATTTATGTATATACATATATATATATTTATTTCCATTTTATCTACACAAGAGTGGTAGATAGAACTTAGATTTAAATGGAGCTTATATAGACATAGTATATCTTATGAAAGCTTTGATAGAGTCATAGATTTTTCTTTTCTTTCTGGAAAAATGATGCCAATCCCTTAAAACTATAGAGATCTTATTATAACAGTGTAACTTATTATTAATAATCTCAGAAATTTGAATTTTTTATAACTCATATTTGTATTAGATTAAGTTTTATGTCTATGCATAATTCATTTAAAAACTTTTAAACCATCAAGTATAGTAGCAAATTCCTATAATCCCAGCAACTCAGGAAGCTGAGGCAGGAGGACCACAAGTTTGAAGCTAGCCACAGCAACTTAGGGAGACTCTGCCTCAAGATAAAATCAACATATTTGGGGATATAGCTCAGTGATATAACTCAGTGGTAAAGCACTTGCCTAGCATATGCAATACTCAAGTTCAATTCCCAGCATTAGGAAAAAAAAAAAAGCTACTTGTCACGTGTATATAAATCATTTCCTAATTACATATATGTCTTCATCTATTTAACAAGGTAAATATCTGAAAGGCTCTGTAATATCTCATTTTGACATGGTTTTAGATAGCTCCCATTGGCATTGTCTAAATTTAATACAAATTAGTGTCAGCCAGGTACAGCAGCACATGCCTGTAATTGCAGCAATTTGGGAGAGTGGGGCAGGAGGTCACAAATAAAGAAAAAAAGAAAAGAGAGAAAGAAAAGGGCTAGGAATATAACTCAGTGGTAAAGCACTCTCAGGTTCAATCCCCACCCCCACACTCAAAATTAGTGACTATTTTTGCATGGTTTCCTAGTGTTAAAGTCATTTTAAAAAGAAAAGTTTAGTGATTTCAACAGAATACCTGAGCATCAGCATGAGTCATCTTTTCTTTTTCCAATAACCTATTATTTAATTCCATAGGAACAAAACTGTCTTGATAGGGTAGTTCTCTTCTCACTGCATGCATTTAAAAATTTTTATTATAATTTATCTCTTTGTGGGACATACAAAAATAATTGTGTTTTTGCCGTTTAATGGAGAAACAGGTGCAAGAGAGCTATATTTGGCTAAAGCTGGATATAGAAGGAATAAATATTAACCTATTCAGTTGGTTATTGTGTTGTCTAGTTAAAGCAGTATGATACTGAGCTAAAACTCTTACATAGTGCTAGGTGGGCTGCCATGTTAAAAAATATGAGTTCAGAACAAAAAGTCATATGAATATGTAATAACAAATCTCACTAATATGTATAATTATAATGCACCAATAAAAAGGAAAATGTATAATGAATTATGGTGTTCTAAATTTAAGATAATTTAATGTGTCTTACCAGTACTTTTTAGTTTGATTCTCATGGAAACTTTTATTTGTAAGGGAATTGACTATATTATGCAGATATTTTTCTTGCCAGAGAATAATAATAAGGCTAATAGTAGGACCTGGTAGATGAAGCCAGCTCTGGAGAGGGTAGATGAGAATAATAAAATTTTTTCAGGTAAAGAAAATTATTACTCTTTCCAATTGATTTTTTTTACTGAGATAATCATAAATATACTTGAAATTATTAAAAGAAATGGCAAGCCAGTCATGGTGGCACACACCTATAATCCCAGTGACTTGGGAAGTCGAGAATCACAAGTTCAAGTGGGATCACAAGTTCAAGGCCAGCCTGGGCAACTTAGCAAGACTAAAAATTTAAAGAAAAAGTAGGGGGCAGGGGCAGGGGGATGTGGCTCAATGATAGACTGTGGAGCAGTGAGGTCTTGGATTTGATTGCCAAGGTGTACCACAAAAGAAAAACAAAAAGTTACATTGAGATCTCTGTACACTGTGTCCAATTTCCCTTTTTTTTTTTTTTTGGTATAGGGATTGAAACCAGGGGTGCTTAACCAGTGAGCCACATCCCCAGCCCTATTTTTTGTTTTATTTAGAGACAGAGTCTCATGAGTTGCTCAGGGCCTCACTAAATTGCTGAAGCTGGCTTTGAACTTGTGATCCTCCTGCCTCAGCCTCCCCCGCCGCTGGCATTACAGGTATGCACCAAAACACCCAGCTTGTTTAAATTCTTTTAATGGTAAAATATTACAGAACTATAGTATAATGTAACTGCCTGAGTATTAACATTGATATAGTCTACCAATCTTATTCAGATTTCCCCAGTTCTGTTTGTACTCATTTGTATGTTTATATATTAAATGCTATAAGTCAATCAAGATACTGAATAGTTCTAACGTCACAAGAATCCTTCACATTGCCATTTTACATCTACACCCACTTCTTCTCACCCCCAACCCTTGGTAACCACCAATTTCTCCTTTATTTCTCTTTTATTTTATTAATTGTAGATGGATACAATACATTTATTTGTTTGTTTGTTTGTTTGTTTATATGTGATGCTGAGGATCAAACCCAGTGCCTTACACATGCTAGGAAAGCACTCCATCACTGAGCCACAACCCCAGCCCCTTTCTCTTTTATTTATGAAATGTTATTCAATTTAAAGTATATGAGATGATTTTATATAAGGGACTTGGGCATCTGCAGATTTTGGTTATATGTAGGGAATCCTGGAATTGATCACCCACATATACGCAAAGGACAACTGTACTTTAAATCACCTCTATATTACATATAATTCCAAATTGTAAGTGCTATGTAAATAGTTGTTATATTGTATTGTTGGAACAATGACCAAAAAGTCTGTGTATGTTCAGTGCTGGACTCATTGGCACATGCATGTAATCTCAGTGACTGGGGAGGCAGAGCACAAGGATCACAAGTTTGAGGCCAGTCACAGAAATTTAGAGAGAACTTCAGTGTTATGGTTTAATTATGAGGTGTCCCCCAAAAGCTTATATGTGAGAAATGAAAGGTTTAGGGGTGGATGATTGGGTTATGAGAACCTTAAAGCAATCAGCAAATTAATCTCCTGATAGGGATTAACTGAGTGGTAATTGAAGGCAGGGTAGGATATGACTAGAGGGGGTAGGCCTTTGCAGTATATATTTTGTCTCTGGCAAGTGGAATCTCTCTCTACTTATTGATGGCCATGTCCTGACTTGCTTTCCTCAGTCACATTATTCCATCATGATGTTCTGCCTCATCTCAGGTCCTGAGGAATGGAGATGGTTATCTATGTACTAAGACCTCTGAAACTATGAGCCCCCAAATAAACTTTTCCTCCTCTAATTATTCTTGTCCGGTCTTTTGGTCTTAACAATGAAAAAGCTGACTCAAATGTGCAGCAACATAGCAAGATCTTGTCTCAAAATAAAAAATAAAAAATAAATAAATAATAAAAGGCTGGGGTTGGGGCTGGGATTGTGGCTCAGTGGCAGAGCACTTGTCTTGCACATATGAGGCACTGGGTTCAATCCTCAGCACCACATAAAAATAAATAAATAAAGGTATTGTGTCCATCTACAACTAAAAATAGGTGGGGAGGCCTGGGATGTAGCTCAGTGGTAAAGTGCCCCTGGGTTCAATCCCCTGAACAAATAAAAAAAAGTTTACACATGTTCAATATATAAACACAATAGTTTTTCAAACATTTTGATACATGGTTGAATTCCTGCATGTGGAACCTGAGGATAATAGAACTGAACTGTATATTAAAACACTAAACATGGAGTTATCATATGACCTAGTAATCCTTTTCCCAAGTATACTCTCAAGAGTGGTGAGAAACATTCACAAAAAAACTTGTACATAAATATTCCTAGTAGCATTATTTGTAAAGTCAAAAAGTGAAAACTCGGGCTTGAGAGAGAGAGCTCAGTTGGCAGAGTATTTGCCTTGCATGCACAAGGACCTGGATTTTTTGATACAGGGGATTGAAACCAGGGCACTTTACCACTGAGCTACATCCCCAGCCCCTCTTTTTCAAAAACATTTTTTAGTTGTAGATGGACTCAATACCTTTATTTTATATATTTATTTTTATGTGGTGCTGAGGATCGAACCCAGTGCCTCAGCAACACACATACACACACACACACACACACACACACACACACACACACACACATAAAAATGAAAACTCAACCTGGAACATGCCTGAAATTCCAGCAACATAGAGGCTGAGTCAGGAGGATTGCAAGTTCAAGGCCAGCCTGGGCTACTTAATGAGACCCTGCCTCAAAATAAAAAATAAAAAGGGCAGCAGCTGTAGCTCAGTGGTAGAGTGCCCTTGGAATCAATCCCTAATCAATCAATATCTCTCTCTCTCTCTCTCTCTCTCTCTCTCTCTCTCTCTCTCTCTCTCTCTCTCTCTCTCTCTCTCTCGTATACACACGGAAACTCAAATGTCCCTCAACTGATAAGTGAATAATCAAAATAAGGTTTATCCACATAGTAGAATATTGTTCAGCCATAAAAAGGAATTAAGTAGTGATATATGCTACAATGTGGATGAACCTTGAGAACATTACCTAAGGGAAAGAAGAAAACATATACAATTCCATTCATATTAAATGTACAGAATAAACACATCTATGGTTTCCAGGGGAGTATGTAACTGCTCTAGTGAGTATGGGGCTTCTTTGGGAGATATGAAGATGTTCTGGAATTAGATGGTAGTAATGATTGCAAAAACTTGTGAAAATATGAAAAAATACTGAATTGTATTTTTCCCCACATTTCTTTCTCCTCTCCTCCTCCTCTTCCTCTTCCTCCTCCTCCTCCTCCTCCTCCTCTTCCTCCTCGGCACTTGACCACTGAGTCACATCCGAAGCCCGTTTTTTGTATTTTATTTAGAGACAGGGTTGCTTAGCACCTCACCTTTGCTGAGACTGGCTTTATAACAATCTACTTTGGCCAATATCACTCCTAAGCACTTCCCCCATCCTTTCCCATGAATTGTAATTCTGAAAGGTGAATTTTATGTGAATTACATCTTAGTTTGTAATGGGAAAAAAATGAAGCTACTATGATTGCACAATTCTGTGAATACAAAAAACTACCCAACTATATAAACTTTAAATTGGTGAATTAACTGGGTGTGGTGGCATACACCTATAAACTCAGTTACTTGGGACACTGAGACAGGACAATCTCAAGTTCAAGGCAAGCCTGGACAACATAGCAAGACCACACCTCAAAAACACTCCTCCCCCCCCAAAAAAAAGAAGTGATGAATTATATCTCAATAAATTTGTCTTTAAATGTTATATAAATAGAATGTTACATATGTAACATCTGGAGATTGGCTTTTTCACTTAGGATAATTTCATAGAGATTTATCCAAATCATTGCATGAAGCACTGATTTGGTTCTTTGCATTGCTGAGTAGTATTCCATTGTATGTATGTACCATAGTTTGTTGAATATTCACCCATTGACAGAAGTTTTAGCTTTCCCACACTAAGACAAAATATATGAGAAAAACAACTCAGGAGGGAAGATTTAATTTGCCTTATAATTTCAGAGGTTTCAGTCCATGATGGGCTGGCTCCAAGGTAGAGACATGATGGCATAGGAAAGTTGCTGACCTCATGGCAGCTATGAAAGCAGATCAAGAGGGAGAGGTGCAGGGGACAAGATATGCTCCCTGTTGTCACAGTCTGTCTGGGCACAAAATAACCGAGCCGCCACAAAGCCTTGTAGGTTCAAACAGCAACTCTGTATTCCCGAACTCTCTCTGGCACTCTACATACACTTCCCGGGAATACCTCCCTCCACTAGGCTCCATGCACCAATTCTCCCGGAACCCCGAGAGAACTCACCGGGAACTCCAAAGTAGGGAGTGCCCAAGGCAGCAGGATCTGCCCTAATCCAGGAGCCGCCCTATTCCTGGAGCAGGGTCACCTTTCAACCATTCCCTCTAGCAAAATGCCAGGCGTCATTCCGACTAAACTGCGGCTCTCAACACCCTGTGACCCACTTCCTCCAGTGAGGCCCCACTTCCTACCGTTTCCATCACCTCCCAATGATGCCATCAAATTATTATTCCATCAGTTAATCCATTGATGCAGTTAGAGCCTTCATGATCCATCCATTTCCCAAAAGCCCCAATTCGAAACATTCCTATATTGGGCACAAGCCTTCAACACATGAACCTTTGGGGAATATTGTAGATCCAAACCATAATAATAGATATCTGGGTTGTTTCCAATTTTTTTGGCTATTACAAATGAAGCTGCTGTGAACATCAATGTGCATATTCTTGTAAGAACATAACTTCATTTCTCCAGGATAAATACCCAAGAGTGCAGTATCTGGGTCATATGGTAACTGCATTTTTACTTTTATAAGAAAGTTGTCATACTATGTTCCAGAGAGGCTGTACTATTTTACATGTCTACTAGCAATGTATGGGTGATCCAGTTTCCCTGTATTCTTACCAGCATGTGGTGTTGTAATTACTTTGTATTTTAGATATTCTGTGTGTTGTAATATTTCATTATGGCTTTAATTTGCATATCCTAATGGATGATGATTTTTTTTTTGTTTGTTTGTTTTTAATTTTTTATTTAGTTTTCGTTGGACACAACATCTTTGTTGGTATGTGGTGCTGAGGATCGAACCCGGGCCTCACGCATGCTAGGCGAGCGCACTACCGCTTGAGCCACATCCCCAGCCCGAATTTGAACATATCTTTATGTGCTCATTTGCTATCTGTATATCCTTTCTGGTAAAGTTTCTGTTCAAATATTTTGCCCATTTTCTTTCTTTCTTTCTTTCTTTGCTAATAATTTCTCACTTTCTTTATATCAATTTTTAAATTTATTTTTAAAATTTATTTTAACTTTTTAATTTGTTCTAATTAGTTATTTTGCCCATTTTCTAATTGGATTGTTATGAGTGTTCAGAGAATTCTTTATATATTCTGAATTCAAGTCCTTCATTGACAGTTTTTATCAATAAGTCATATCTTAGTTTTCACAGTAGCCTAAAGTTAGCTAAGTCCTGAGTATATTTCTGGTTCATGATCTCTAAATCCAACATCTGACTCTTCAAGTTTGGATTTTCTTTGTTACCTAAAAAGTAATGCATGAATGTTTTAAAATCTTAGAGTTTACAAATCAGTGGTCATGAAGAAAAGGTAAAAAAATTAGGAAATGGGAGTAACAATGAGAAGTACCAGGAAAACTACATGAATATAGGCTTCTTGAAGGTAGTAGCAGTTAGGGTGGACTTGAAGAACACAGAATGTTTCACAAAAGTTGAAGAGGGGGACTATAAAAAGTGATTGGAGAGAATGGGTAGGCAAAATAACTTGCATTTGAGTTTGTCCTCAATGGGCAGGGGGATCATCACAGGGTTTTCAGGAAGATCTGAAGTGACAACTGAGGGCAGAATTAGATATCCTTTGTGTTCTCTGTCCATTCTTTTCATACCACTATTACTGTATTTATTAAGGTAAAGTTTTATCTAAAAAATTATTGTCTTCAAATTGGTTTACCTGGCGACCTGGAAAAATCTTGAGAGCATTCTTAATCTTCTTTGGATCCTTAGCACCTGGCACCTGCCTGGAAAACAGAAGGCAGTAAGGGCTTATTTGTCAATTAAATGAAAGGATGATTCTGAGAAGTGTTAGAGTGGCAGGGCTAGTACTGGCAGCCAAGCCAGGAAAACTGCCTGGATCCCAGTTGGCAGGAATCAGCCACCTGCCCACATGGGAAATAAGCAATGATATAAAAAGGAAAAGTTAATTTAATGCAGCTTGATGAAACTGGGGAGAAACAGCTAGATTGTTTCTTCAGTGGCTCTACAGAAGCAGTTACAATTTGTAGAAACAAAACCCAGGGGATATATATATAAGCAGACTTAGGTAGGCTATACAAGCTATAGAAAATGTCAGTCTTACCTTTCTTGGCATCCATCAAGGCTGGGAGAAGTTTCTCAGTTTCCCTTCTCAGTATAAGGAAACTGAATGCAGAAAAGTATTTATCAGGAAGTTTCTTTTCATTTTAAAGAGGCTGTGTTTCATTTGCATTCCTTCTAAATAGTTTTACTTTAATGAAATAATTTTTTAAAGGACTTTAGACTGAAAAACTGATTTATGTTAACATTTTGCCAGAAGGGCCTAAAAAACCCAATTTCATACTCTAAGTTAATTACCATTTTCATTTTCTCTAGGATAAGAAAGCTGTACTTAGCTTAGGAGAATTGCTTAGGGATAAAGACTATAAATCCTCTCTTTAAAATTTCTTTTCTTTTTTTTCTTTTTTGAGATGGGTCTTGCTGTGTTATCTAGACGGGCACACTCCTGGATCCAAGTGATCCTTTCACCTCAGCCTCCAGAGCAGCTGCACCACCACAGCCATTCCCAGCTTGTAGGGAGTTTTAATAGGCATATGATTGAAGACATGGAATAGTATTTTTAAAAGATTGGTCATGTGCTGGGAATGGAATTAAAAAGCACTCTTGCCCGGGCATGTTGGCATATACCTGTAGACCCAGCTGCTTGGGAGACTGGACAGGAGGCTGGGTTTGAGCTCAGATGTTTGAAGCCAATCTGGGCCACATAGTGAGACCCTGTCTCAAAAAAAAAAAAAAAAAAAGAAAGAAAGAAAGAAAGAAAAGAAAAGGAAAAAAAGCTCTTTCAGTGATGAACTCAGTGTAGGCCTGACTTTGGGGTAATTGGACTGACCAGAAAGTGTTTATTGAATTCCAGAGACTCTTCTTTTCTGGGAAGCTTCATCTACTTTTCAAACAGTAAAATATATTTTTAAAAAATTTTGTACATATTTTATGATTATTTAAACAGGAAAAAAAAAGAACCCTGCACCCACAATATAGGGTGTGTTATATCCAGCTTAGCACTGCTCAACAGCAGCAAAGCACTTTCTAGAAACACTTACCTAGATTTTTTAAATATAGATTTAGGAAGTTTTACATATTACTTTCATGTATGATGTGTGTGCAAGTTAACTTTCCTTAAACTTTTTTTTGGGGAGGTGGGGGTAGCAGGAATTGAACTCAGGAGCACTGAACCACTGAGCCACATCTCCAGCCCTGTTTTGGATTTTATTTAGAGACAGAGTCTCACTGAGTTGCTTTGTATCTTGCTTTTGCTGAGGCTGGCTTTGTACTTTCGATCGTCCTTCTCAACCTCCTGACACTGGGATTACAGGCATGCACCACCGTGCCCGGTTTCCTTATGTTTTAATGCTCTTTCGAGGATAACCCCTATAAATATCAACTACTGAAAATAAGTCATCATATTCATATTGTCTTATTTCAGTTTGCTATCCGGCCTCAATGAAACAAGTTAAGAAATAGTGTTCTTGGTTGTTTATGGTAATCATGGATGCCTCTTTTTCTTTTCATAATAAAGAGCAACAAAAAATGTTCAAAGTTATTCAAAGGGTGGCAGTACTATTTATTTTTTATTCTTTTTAGTTAAATATGACAGTAGAATGTATTTGACATACATACAAAGAGTATAACTTCCCATTCTTGTGGTTGTACATGATGTAGTGTTACACATTTCCTATATGAATATAGAAAACTAATGTCCAGTTCATTTTACTATCTTTCCTATTTCCATCCCCCTTCTGTTTTTCCCCAATTCACAGTATTATTTATTGAAGTAAGGAACATAAGAAGAATTATTAGAGCTGGGGATGTAGCTCAGTGGTAGAGCTGTTCAATAAAAGGGAATTGAAAGCATTTCAAAATCAATCACTCCACATAAATATGGCCAAATATTAGTCTGATATATACCATAATCTCTTTTTATGGTCTTACCCTTTGCTGTACATTTGTTTCAATAGGATTCCATATTTTGGGTATGCATATCAAGAGATGACACCAAACAGAAGTTGGAATCATTATGGTTAACCTGAGTATGTTGGAAACGAAAGAGAGGCTGAACATTATTATACACAGGCCATGAATCAGAGTGAATGTTAGCTACACTATAAAACAGACAGCAAAGTTTGGGTGGAATAGTCACCAGCAATTTCCGAATAACCAATAGCTGATTGACAGGTAATATCTCTCATGTCCCAAACCCATATTTGCTGCATGGCTGCTATGATGCTTGATTTTTTGGCTAAAATAGGACTCGTCAATTTGCAAGTAGTGAGCTGTACCACCACCCTATTTCAGAAATGCTTGTATGGGGCTGGGGATGTGGCTCAAGTGGTAGCGCGCTCCCCTGGCATGCGTGCAACACGGGTTCGATCCTCAGCACCACATACAAACAAAGATGTTGTGTCCGCCGAAAACTAAAAATAAATATTAAAAAATTCTCTCTCTCTCTTTAAAAAAAAAAAAAGAAAGAAATGCTTGTATACTTGGAGATAGAATTGTAGATATTCAATCAATGGAAGAATTTGAACAATTTGACCCAGGGAGACAAATTGTTCAATTGACCCAATCTTCTGTTGAAATGCCTCCAAGCAAGATAAAAAGAAACATAGTAGAAGACTGAAAAGAAGTCTTCAGAAATCTTCAGAGAGGAAAAGAAAAAGGAGATAACCAATTTCGTGAAAATCAAGGAGGAAAAAGTTGTGAAGAGGGATAGATCAGTCTTGGTTTCACTGTAGGAAAAAAACACTCTAAATCAAGCAGAAAATAATTTATTAAGTCGGGGAATTAGGTGTATAGCAAATGATTGGAAGATCAGTGTGTGGGAGTCAGGGCCAGCACTGAATGGATGAGTAAGCTCAAGACATCTGTAGACACTATCCTGTGGTTAGGAAGTTGCTGCTGTTGAGATTTATTTATATATTTGTTTATTATACATGACAGAAGAATACAGTTCAATTCATAGTACACATATAGAGCATAATTTTTCATGTCTCTGGTTATACACAAATCATTTGTGTTTTCATACATGTACTTATTATAATGATGTCTGTGGTTGAGTCTTTATGGCACAGCCACGGTGGCCTCCCAACCTCTGCAAGGGCGGAATGTTCATTTTGGCCCCATCCTTGACCTGGCTCACCAAAAGAAATAATAATGGGAAAAACAGCCTCTTTCTATACTCTGTTTATACCAAAGAGACAAAGTCCAGTTTGCAGACAGCCTAATTCTCAAAGTGTAATTCCCCAGACCAGCCACATGAATAAAATCTGGGAACTCAGAAGAGAAACAAATTCTCTGTTCCCACATCAAAATTTAAACTCTTGAGGTAGGCCTAACCATCTGTTTTGCTTCTTTGTGTTGTTTGTTTATTTGTCTTTAGGGGCATATGTTGGGGATAAACCCAGGGCTTCACGCATGCTAGGCGTGAAGCTACATCCCCAACCCTAGTAACCTATTTTTTTTTTTTTAAACAAGCCCTCCAGGTGATCCTAATACATGCTAAATTTGAGAACCATTGGCCTAAAGAATCCCAGCCTATTTAAGGGAGTCTGGAAAATAACAGTTTTATTTTTAGTTCTGCAGTACCAGAGGATGACATGGGGGTAGGAATTGGTACCCAAAACCAGTGACCACATCCGGCAAAGGAGAATGGTCAGTGGTGTCAGAGGCCTCAATGACAGATGGAATATAATGGTACCTGAAGAGAAATGGTTGAATCTCTCAATTAGGAGATCACTGAAGAGTTTCTGGGGTGGGGCATGCAGGATAACTGATGAAATGACATTAAGTCCAATTATGATGGACTAGGCCTGAACATAGAGAACTCTTATACTTGGGGTGGCTGTGCAACAGAGACAAGACATGGGTTTTCAGCTGGAGTTCAAATCTTCTGCTTCCCCCACGACCAGGTCTGTGCCCTGTACCATCCTGGCTCCATTTCTACAACTTTTTTCAGGATCTAATATGTATCAGACACTGTACTAGGCCCTATGTCATCTTTAATCTTTATAGCCACCTTGTAGGATAAGTAGGAAAATTTAGCTGAATTGCCTATGGCCACAGTCTGTCTTGCTGCTCTGAGGTTTGAGGTCTGTCCCTATGCCTTCCGTTCTTGCTCTAGAAATTCTCTGGACTCACTGAGATGTGTTTTTATGAAAGATATCATATATGTTTTAAAAATACATGAAGGTATGTTTTTAGTGAGAATATAGAAGATTCAGTTCTTTTTATTCATCTTGTTTTCATTTCACATGATTTTTTAGACATAGAGGACAAATACCTTATATACATATACTGATGAAAAACTTAGTTTAAAATGCTTGGTCCTCATATAGACTTCACTATTAGAAAATATAGCTTGTGTGTGTGTTTGGAGGGGGGGAGAAGTACTGGTACCCCTGAGCTATATCTCCAGCACTTTTTAGGCAGAATCTCACTAAGTTGCCCAGGCTGGCCTTGAACTTATGATCCTCCTGCCTCAGCTGGAATTCTAGGCATGTGCTGATATACTTGTGAAAATATAGCATTTCTAAGTATTTTTTTTTCATAACAGTATTCCTGAGCTGCTTCTGGTTATGAAACTAATGATCTTTCACTATGTAAAAAAGACTAAATCTGGGGCTGAGGTTGTAGCTCAGCAGTAGAGCCCTTGCCCAGCATGTGCAAGGCCCTGGGTTCCATCCTCAGCACCACATATAAATAAATAAATAAAATAAAGGTATAAAAATATTAACAGTTAAAAGATCCCTGAATATTAGCAGTACCTCACTTTTCCTTCATCTGGTGAACATTCTCCACTTATCAGAAGAGATGGCCCTCATTACTTACAGTTCTTTCTGGGCTCCTCCTCCTATTCCACACCTGTCCCGATTGGTGGGTGTGGCTTCCCCACTTCCCAACAAGCCATTACTCTTGCTTCTTTCCACAACTTTATAATCTCTTCTTCCCTTTATCTGCCTTACATATATATAGCCTATTTATACCTTGCTTTTCCTCCTGACTTCCTCTCCGCTTCTCCAATGAGCACAAATAAGACCAGGAACCAAGTGTTATAAACAGGCACCTCTCCCGAAGATAGACTTGTGAACCCATTTCTCTTTACAACTCATTGGAGGCCTGGGGTTGTAGCTCTCAACGGTAGAGCACTTGCCTAGCACGTGCCAGGTGCTGGGTTGGATCCTTAGCACCACATAAAAATAAATAAAGGTATTGTGCCCAATTATAACAACAACAAAAAAATCAACTCATTGGAAAGCAAAACAAACATCTAGCTGGATGTGGTGGTGTGCATCTGTAATCCAATGATTCAGGAGGCTGAGACAGGAGGATCACAAGTTCAGCAACTTAGTGATACCCTGTATCAAAATAAAAAAGGACTGGGGTATAGTTCATTGGGAGAGAGCCCTTGGGTTTAATCTCCTGTACTGCAAAAAAGAAAAAAAAAAAAAGGAAAGAAAATACATTTTTAACATTGGAATATATGGTTAAGAGTTGTTTGAAAGGCTTCCTTTTAGAGTTCGGGATATAGCTCAGTGTAGGGTAACTGGCATGTGTGAGGCCCTGAGTTTGATTCCCAGCACTAAAAAAAATAATAAAATTTAAAAAATTTTAAAAGCCTCATTTTTTTTAATATAATGTGTAACTTAAACACTTGTAATTACTTAACATTATGAATGTTTAAAAATCAAATTATAAATGATTTTAATTAGTATTTACTTTCTCATTAGCTAAGAAATCTTCAAAGCAAACTTCTCATAAAGGAAAGTATGTTGCAAGAGATGAAGAGTGAGCTAGAAAGTTATAAAGAAAATAACACCCAGCAGTCATTCCAGATAATGTCCCTGAGAGATGATATCCAGGACCTACAGGAACTAATTGCTTCTCTAACCAGAATTAAGTCTTTGAAAAACACCAACATTGAAAGTGTTGAAAGAGGCAACTGGGAACTAACTGAACGAGTTACAGCACTAGAAAAACTTCTAAAGTAAGGAATTTTCTGGTTTGTTTTAAAACAAGTCTTTTGCCATTTGTTTGCACATAGTAGGTGAACATTATACTCCTGATTAGTCACAGAATTTAAATCTAGTAAAATTTCACCTAATACCTGAATCAACATTATAATAGTTAAAAAAAAAAAAACCTTTTGCTGGTATGTCACATACTATAAGAATCATGCCTTTAAAGTATATAGAATGCAGTAGTTGCACAATCATCACCACTAATTTCAAAATATTTTCATCACCTTCAAATTACCAGCCACTTACCAGTTACCCCTCATTCTATTCTCCTCCAGGTCCTGAAAACCACTAAGCTTTCTGTCTTATGGATTTGCCTTTTCTGGATATTTCATATGATGCAATTATAATGTATGAGGCCTGTGTCTGACATCTTTCATGTGCCAAAATGTTTCAAGGTTCATAATTCAGTGCAGGGTAGCATTAATCAGTTCTTCATTCCTTTTTATAGCTGAATAATATTCTATTATATGTATATCACATTTGGTTTATTTATTTATGTAGGGGTCATTTGAAGCAAAAAAGTTTTTAATGAAGTTTAAAATTTTCTAGTCACTTATATCTTTGGTGTTATATGTAAGAAATCATTGATTAATCCAGAGTCACATTTACATCTATCTTCCCCCCACCGCCCCACCTTTGGAACTGGGGATTGAACTCAGTGATGCTTAACCACTAAGCAACATCCCTGGCATTTTTTTCCCCTAATTTTGAGACAGGATCTCCCTATGCCAGTTCTACACTGTTAATTACTGTAGCTTTATATAAGTTCATTTAAAGATCATTTCAGTTTGTCAATTACCCCCCAAAAACGTAACTTGAATTTTGACAAAGATTATGTTGAATATATATATATATATATATTTTTTAATTTGTTCTTTTTAGATATACATGACAGTAGAGTATATTTTGACATATTGTGTATATATACATACATATATACATATGTATGTATGTATATATGTGTATATATTAATATATTGATATTGTCTTCATTCCATGCACATGGGGTGTACTTCCATTTATTTGGGTCTTCTTTAATTTATTTTAATAATTTATTTTGGCACTGGGGATTGAACTCGGGTTTGCTTTACCTTTTTATTTTGAGACACAGGGTCTTGCTAAGTGGTAAGGGTCTTGTTAAATTGCTGAGGCTGGCCGCAAACTTAATCCTCCTGCTTCAGCTTCCCAAGGAGCATGTGCCACTGCTCCTACCTTCTTTATTTGTTTTAGTGTGACATATTATAGTTTTCAGTTTACATGTATTTTGCTAAACTTATTCCTAAGTATTTTTCTTATTTATGAATTATAAACAAAACTGTTCCCTTAATTTCATTTTTAGATTGTTCATTTTTAGGGATTAGAAGGACAATTGATTTTTGTTGTTGTTGTTGTTGTTGTTGCTGGGGTTAGAACCCAAGGCCTTGCACATTCGAGGCAAGCACTCTACCAACTGAGCTATCTCTCCAGCCCAACAATTTATTTTTTTTATGTCAATCTTCTGTCTGCAATCTTGTTTAACTTGTTTATTAGCTCTAATAGGTGTGTGTGTGTGTGTGTGTGTGTGTGTGTGTATTAAGATTTTCTCTATACAAAACTTTGTTATCTGTGAGATGGTTTGACTTTTTCCTTTCCCTTTGGTGTTTTTTTTTTCCTTGCCTAATTGCTTTGCCTTCCACTATTCAATACAATGTTGAATAAAAGTGGCAAGAAGTCGGCATCCTTGACTTGTTCCTGAAAGCCCAGAAGAAGGCTTTCAGCCTTTTACCAGTAATATGATGTTAGCTATGGGATTTTATAGATGCCCTTTATCAAGTTGAGGATGTCCCTTGGATTCCTAGTTTGTTGAGTAGTTTTATCATGAAGGTGTGTTGATTTTGTAAAATGCTTTTTTTCCGGCACCTTTTGGGATCATCGTGTAGTTTTGTCCTTCATACAATTTGTTACTTGTAGACCTATGGTTACTTAGTAGGTTTATAGAGAAAGAAGGCATTTGATCATGTGTCCTCGGCGGACGGGCAGAAAAAACATCATTAATTTTCAGTCCTATTATATGAATACTATTTTTAAAAGTCACACAATGATGAAAAAATGTTCTGTTCAGATATGAATACTAGTGTAGCCTGTTATTATTCAGGTTGTACTAGGCTCTATTAGCTCACGGATAGGTTGAAGTTTCTTCTGTGTCTTGTATTTTCCAGATCACTTTTTAAAAGAAAACAGGAATGGGGGTATGTAACTCAGTGGTGGAGCACTTGCTTAGCCTTTGTGAGGACCTGTGTTCAATCCCTAGCACAAAAAAAAAAAAGAAAGAAAAAGAAAGAAAAAAGAAAAGGAAAAGGAAGAAGAGGAGGAAGAGTGGAGGAGGAGAAGAGAATTAAAAATGTACAGGGAACTAAAATTGATAGGAAAACAAATCTTTACTTAAAGGCTTGCAAAAAGGAGAACGGGACTTCCACTTTTCTTCTGCTTATGCAAAGTGTCTAGAAAAAGAGGACTGACAAACTTTAAGTGAAAGATTGATTAAAAGTAATTCATCATTCAGATAGATATGAAGTTGCCTATAGGTTGATCCAACAGCTGACCAGCCATGGCAAGCTATTCAACACAACTTTGAATATTGCTATAGAATGTTAAGAATTGGATAGAGGTGTCCCCCCAAATCTTCTGTGTTAATGCAAAAATGCTCAGAGGAGAAATGATTGGGCTGTGAAAGCTGTTACCTAATCTGTCTATCCTAGTTTGAATAGACTGGGTGGTAACAGTAGGCAGGTGGGTGGGCTAGAGGAAGGTGGGTCACTGAGGGGGTTCCCTGGAAAGGTGTATCTTTCCTGCAGCCCCTCCCTCCTTTCTCTCTCTCCCTTTGCTTCCTGGCCAGCCATGAGAGGAGCAGCTTTCCTCTACCACACCCTTCCACCATGATGTGCTGCCTCACCTTGGTCCCAGAGTAAAGGAGTTAGCTATCTTCGGAAAGAGACCTTGAAACTGTGAGCCCGATAGAAATTTTTTCTCCTCTAAGTTGATCTTCTCAGTTATTTTGTTCACACAACAAAAAGCTGACTAAAACACAGAGCAAGTCACTACTGACTTGTTTTTTATTATCCTTAGCGCTGAAGAAAAACATGGCTGTATCTACTGTGATGGGTAATTCTGTGTCAACTTGACTGGGCTATGAGGTGCCCAGTATTTGGCCAAACATTATTCTAGGTGTTTCTATGAGAGTATTTTTGGATAAGATTAACATTTAAATTGGTAGACCAAATAAAGCAGATTGTTCTTCTCATGGGTGGATCTCATCTGGATGGTGAAAGGCCTAAATGGAGAATCTTCCCTGCTTGATGGCCTTTGAACTGGGACATCAGCTTTATTTCTGCCTTTGAACCTTAACTGAACCATTAACTCTTCCTGGCTTCAAGCCTGTGGGCCTTTGGACTGGAACTCCACCATCTGTTCCCCTGGCCTAAAGCCTTCAACATAGACTAGAACTATGCTGTTGTTTTTCCTGAGTCTCCAGCTTGCTGACTCACCTTGCAGCAGATCTTGGAAGTTGCCAGTCTCCACAACTGCATGAACCAATAATAATAACTCCCTTTCTATTCATTTATAAATCCTGTTTCTCAAGAAAACCCTGATTAACACACATACTATTTTTTTTAAAGGGATTTCATTATTAGTGTTTGGGGGACAGGAGGAGTGGAAACAGTTCCCATGGAAGAAATTTGGGAGGACACTCTGGACAATAATTGTTCTTAAGCCATTTCTGGTTCCCAGATCCTTTAACTATTGTCTCCTTGCATTTAGTGAATCTAGGAATAAGATTTCATGGGCTGTGAATGTAGTCAGTAGTAGAGCACTTGCCTAGCATGCATGAGTCCCTGGATTTGATCTCTAGTATCACAAGCAAAAAAAAAAAAAAATTAGGCCTAGCACTTTTTACTTTTATTCTACTGGTATTGAAAGAAGTATGAAAATGTCCAATTATGATTGCAGATTTGTATTTATTTCTTCCTTTTAGTGTTGTCAACTTTTGCTTTATATATTTTGAAGCATCCTAAATATATTGATATATTTCTATTTAATTGTCCACCCCGCTTTTTTTTTTTTTTTTTTTTCAGTGCTGGGAAATGAATCCAGGGCCTCACATATGCTAGGCAAGCACTCTACCACAGAGCTACATCCCAGACTGTCACTTTTTATTATGAAATGACCCTCTTTATCTTTTTATGTACTTTTTCCTTGTGTGTGTGTGTGTGTGTGTGTGTGTGTGTGTGTTGTTGTTGTTGTTGTTGTTGGAGGTCTAACCTAGGGCCTTGCACATGCTAGGCAAGCACTCTGCCACTTAGTTATACCCCAGGCCCTTCTTGCTTTAAAGTCTACTTCGATATTAATAATTTCACACCAGCTTTCCTTTTGTTAATGTTAGCATAGAATGTATTTTCCCATTTTAATTTACATTTTTCTGTGTTCCTATATTTAAAGTATGTCTCTTGAAAAATGTTTAACATTGTCTTTTTAAAATTCAGTATAATAATCTTACATTTTAATCAAATGTTTATATCATTTGTCTCTAAAGTAATTACTGAAATTGTTGGATTTCAGCCAGTCATATTGTTATTTTATATTTTCCCCATCTGTTTCTGTACCTTTATTAATCCTTTATTGCCTTATTTATTTATTTATTTGGTACCAGGGATTGAACTCAGGGGCACTCAGCCACTGAGCCACATCTCCAGCCCTATTTTGTATTTTACTTAGAGACAGGGTCTCACTGAGTTGCTTAGTACCTCGCTGTTGCTGAGGCTGGTTTTGAACTCATGATCTTCCTGCCTCAGGCTCCTAAACCAAGGGGGATTACAGGCGTGAGTCACCACACCCGTCTCTGTTTTATTTTTGATTCATAAGTTTTTATTTCATTTTCTCCTGTATTGAGCTTTTAATACTTTTTTAAAATATCAGTTTTCACCCTAAATTTAGTGATTAAAAAATATATATTTGATTTATTAGTTTCCTTTAAATTAGTACTTTTACAATACCCCCTCAAATAAAGTATTTATGACAGTTTAACTCCATTTACCTATTTCTTGCTTTTGTTCTATTGTTATATTTTACTTTTCCACATGGTAAATAATATATTATTGTTTTTTTAACCATCAGTTTTTTTTTTCTGTAAGTATTTTATTTATCACTGAAGAAAAAACACAGCAGCAAGTTCTGTGTTGGCTTTAGTAAGACCAAATAGTTAATCTTTAACATAGCTACTACACTTCAAAAATTGAAGTCAACACAGTCATTACTACAAATTACTTGTTGAAAGAATCTATTCTGAAGAGAAAGGAAATTAGGAAAAAGAATTTAAAGAATTCCTCCAAATCACACATTTATAAATATTGTCATATTTAAAATGCTTGAAAGGCATGAAGTCTCCATTAATGGAAAAGCATTTTGCTATTGGCAACAGAAAAAAAAACAGCGATAGTTTACCAAATGCTTTAAAATTTAAAAGCTGTACTATTTCGGGTTTGCACTTGAACAGTATTGTCATTACAATAATGACTGCAAATTGCTTTATACTCACCTCTTCTTAAGTAAAATCTACAGAAAATCCCACTGTATCCAATGTCTGTAATATTTACTGCACTTAGAGTGAACCTAAAAACTTCCTAAATTTAGTTAATAGTAAATACCTCAAAATACCTAAAGAGGTAGGTTTCAACCGCTAATGGTGTAAAAATTGTTTCGGATCCACTGGTTTAAAGGGTCTTCGAATACATTTTAACAGAAGCTTAACACCTCATTCCAAATTAATATCAGATATTTCAAAATCAAACAAATATCAGTTCTATACCAAGATACAGGTGTTACTCCATACCTGACGGGTTTAACCATTAGTTTTAATTTTTGTCTATGCACACATTCCCTTTCTGTTGTTCTTCATTCTATTCCACAGTTCTGTGCAAGCATCAGGGATTATTTTCCTTCATCATGAAAAATTGCCTGTCATATTTCTTATAGAGTGATTCTGACATTTTTCCATTTTATCCCCCCTGAAGCTGTTTATTTTATCTTCAATTTTTTAAGTACCTTTATTTTATTTTTTTTTTTTATGTGCTGCTGAGGATTGAACCCAGTGCCTCACATGTGCAAGGCAAGTGCTCTACCACTACGCCCCAGCCCCAGCCCCTCATCTTCAATTTTGAAGAATAATTTCACTGAGTATAGATTTTTGTGTTGTCTGTACTTTCCTTTCAGCCACTTAAGATGTTATTCAGTTATCTTTTGGTATTATAATTTCTGTTGAAAAACCAGTCATCAGTCTTACTTTTGTATCTTTGAAAGTAATGTGTATTTTTCCTCTAGCTGCTTTTAATTGTTAGCAATTGACTACATGGGATTCACAGAGCTTATTGAATCTGCCAATTCATGTCTTTCATTGGATTTAGAAAATTCTTGGGAATTAGTTTTCCAAATATTGATTCTATTCCATTCTGTCTCTACTTTCATTCTAGGGCTGAAGTTACAGGTTTGTTAAACATTTTGAGTGTGTCCTGCATGTTAATAATATTTTTTGAATTAAATTTTTATCTTGATAATTTGAATACTTTCTTTTGGCTGAGTGACTTAAATTTGTTAATTGTTAATTCTGGGGGGTGCAATTCTTAGAAGAGTCACCTAAAAAATATGGAGGATAGATTGATTGAACTCAGGGGCACTCAACCCCCGAGCCATATGCCCAGCCCTATTTTGTATTTTATTTAGATACAGGGTTTCATTGAGTTGCTTGGCACCTTGCTATTTTTTGCTAAGGCTGGCTTTGAACTCTCGATCCTTCTGCCTCAGCCTCCAGAGCCACTGGGATTACAGGCGTGCACCACCACATCCTGCTAACCTAGTTTTAGGATAGAAAATATTACCAATATGTGCAATTGGTAATCAAAGAAGTACCAAATTATTAGCTGCTTATATCAAAGAACATGATTTAACAAGTTTTTATATATGCTATTCTTTGTTGTGCATTATTATTTCTTTTTTCTTTTTTTTAATATTTATTTTTTAGTTTTCGGCGGAAACAACATCTTTGTATGTGGTGCTGAGGATCAAACCTGGCCGCACGCATGCCAGGCGAGCGTGCTACCGCTTGAGCCACATCCCCAGCCCATGCATCATTATTTCTAATTCTTTATTTCCTCATCAAACTCCAATTGAAGTCCCACTTAGGGATTGTTAAAATAAGAATGTTTATCCATATGGATCCTCTGGATGATCACAGTATTTCCACAGTGGCATATATTCATATCTAAATTTCACCTCAAGAGGATTGTTTCACAATGATGTCCCCTAGGGGAATTACTACAAGGATTAACACTGGATTGTTTTTCTTTCCATTTCTCTACCATTTCTAATCTCTTCCTAGAAATACTTAGATAACTGCCTAGCTCTTTTCATAAGAAATATATTTTTACTTGATATACTTTTAAATTTATTTTGAATGGAGGCATTTAAAAGTTATTTTTAATTAATTGAAAATTAGTTGAGTTGGTTTTACAATATTGTTATCTACTTTTATCTTACACAGAGTACATCTGGTTGAAAGAGAAAAAGCAGAGCGAAAAGCTGATCTTTTGGAGAAAATGTTGTCAGGCACTAGCAGATTCCCTTCTTATATGACTATGAAAGGACAAGAAGATTTATTGGATGTTTTCCCAGTGAAGGTGAGAACAAATTCCAATTAATCTCTGAAGAAACAGGATTTTTATTACCTATTGTTACTCCAGAAGATAATGGGTAGAGTTGAGTAACTTATTGGTTAGTTCTCTCTGTCTCTCTCTATATATATTGGGGATTGAACCCAGGAGGGTTTTACCACTGAGTTACATCCTTTTTTGTTTTGAGACAAGTTCTCACTAAGTTGCTGAGACTGGCCTCAAACTTGTGATCCTCCTGCCTCAGCCTCCCCAGTCACTAGGATTACAGGCATGCACTCCCACACTCAGTTGCCCTCTTCTTAATGGAAGATGAAAGGAAGGAGGAGAGTGTGGCAGGCTGGAAGCTGTTCTGATACATGGAAAGAATATGCAAGAAGGATCTGAAGATCTCTCTGGTTCTAAAGAAAAGGTTAGCGGAAATGGGGCTGTGAGATAACTGGGAAAGAGGTGATGGTGAGAGTGAAATATTGGATTTGTTTGTGTGTTTGTTTTTGCAGTGCTTGGAATCAAACCTAGGGTCTCACACGTGCTAGGCAAGTGCTCTACCACTGAGCTGTACTCCTAGCCCCCAAAATATTGGAGTTTAAATTTCTGGTGTGGATTAGTACCTGCGGCTGACAAAATCTGGGTTAGTGCATCTGAGTGTAGGTGGTTGAAGAGGAGAATAGAAGTGAAGGTCACTGGGGTACAGGAATCATGAAGCTAAATTGGTGGGTCATCTCCATTGGTCATTGACATCTAGAATGATGATATAAGTTGGGTTTAGAGGAAGGAAGTGAGCCTGGGCTTTAGGTAGACAGTGATTGATAGGATGAGTTGAAGGTATTATAGAAGTCTGAAGGAAAAGAAGGGGAGCCAGATGTTGTCCAGGAAGTGGTGAAAGTTTATTGTGAAATCCTTAGTTTATTATATAATGTGAATCTAGAACCAGGCATGGTGGCACACACCTTAACCTCCCCCGCCCAGCTACTCAGGAGGCTGAGACAGAAGGATCCCAACTTTGAGGTCAGCCTCAGTAACTTGATGAAACTCTGTCTCAAAATAAAAAATAAAAAGGGCTGGAGATGTAGCTCAGTGTAAAGTGCCCCTGGGTTCTCTATCTAGTAGCAAATAAATAAATTAAAATGTTTAAATCTGAATTTAAGACAAGATCCTATACAATCTGATTAATGGGAGGAGTTTCATTAAAAAAAATTCAGCAACTACTTTCAAAGTATTTTGAAGTATTCTTTATTTGCCCCTCTCAAGTAATTTAGAATTCATAGTTCCTCTCTCTCTCTCTCTCTCTCTCTCTCTCTCTCTCTCTCTCTCAAATATTGTTGTAAAACTCACACATTTCTGAAAAACTCTCACAGAGTCAAAGTTCATGCAGTTCTGACCTTTTCTTCCCTTAGTCTTTATTCCTGTGGCTGTTTCTTCCTAAACTTTTAGTGATACAAACCCACCATTACTTCCACAATTCTTGCTCTTCTTGAATTTCTCAGTTTCATAACAAAAAGCCCCAAAACTGAACTTGCTTACTTAGCTCCCAGAACTGAAGGTGACAGGAAGGTGGGAAGAAAGTCTTGTTGAAGTTATAAGGTGGAATTCTGCTGTGGGAGGTAAGGGAAAGAGGTACATGCATTATCTGTAATTTTTTTTTCCTGTCATGTTTACAATGGAAGCAGAATGACTACAGGAGCATAAAGGAAAGGTTAGGGAAAAGAAATATGACTTTCATTTATACTCTCATGTTATCACGGTTGTTTTTATTAAATTATATTTGATAATCATAACTCTTTAGGAAAATATTCAATTCTCTGCCAACTTTTCACTAATGGTCTTAGCATTCATTGATGATTTAAAAAAAATTTTTTTAGTTGTAGATCGGCACAATACTTTTATTTTATTTATTTTCATATGGTGCTGAAGATCGAACCCAATGCCTCATACTTGTGAGGCAAGCACTCTGCCACTGAGCCACAATCCCAGCCCATCATTGCTGATTCTTGCTTAGATCAGTTATTACATTAGGAGTTACAAAATGATGATGATGATTTTTTTTTACATTCCTATCATTCCTTCTACACTTTTTAGCTCAATTTTTTATACCTTCATCAACTGGGGATTTTTGGTTAGCTGCTTCTTTAAGCTTAATTTCTACTTTTGCTGTTCCCATTTGTTATTTTGAATATATGCCCAAGTTTCTCTTGTGAGTCTTAATTCTTTCTCTTGAGGGTCTCCTGAAGTTTTGTGCTACTACTATATTTTGTAGTTCAAAAGAAGGAAAATAGAAGTCTCTGTATTTAATTTCAAGTGAGAAGTTTAACTTGTGTGCATATTTAGGATAAGACCGAAGCTTTCCTGGCCAACAACTTTGAGAGAGACATTTTTCATACTGAAGAACCAAATCATAAGCAGAAAATTTGGGATGGATGTCAACAAGATTTGATACAAGAGGATAAACAAGCACCAGAGTTAGACAGACAGCCATATTCATGCGGATGGGAAACTGAAACCGCACAATCTCAATATCAGAATTTCCTCAGTCAATTGTCTACTCTTCTGAGTGATAGCATTGTTCCCATACCAGCCACAGAGGAAGCTGTGAAAGAAAGGATACTGGAAATCAGTGAAAATGAACTCTCTTGGAAATCTGTAAGCACATCAAAAGAAAAGTTATTTTTTCCTATTTGATTCTTTTAAGATATAGACTTTGCTATTATCTAATTTAGTATACTGTATGGCTCTGAGTTGTAATTTTGATTGTATTTCCATAGTGAAAGAAGATAAATAGGTCATCTTACGACACTGGAAAAAGTATAGCACAGTCACTAAGAGCACAGAGGCCTGCTATGAATCCCAGCTCTGCTCTTAGCTAGCTGTGTGATCCTGGGCAGATTACTTATTCTCTCTGAGCCTCCATTTCATCTGTAAAATGGTGGAGAGGAGTATAGTTCCTATCTCACAGAGTGGTTGAAAGGATTGAATTGGTTAATACATGGTAAATGCTTAGTACAGTTTGGTATAAGTTCAATAAATATTAACTTAAAAATATTGCTATGGGAAGATAGTATTTTCATAATGTTCCAACACTGGTTAGTTTAGTTGGTGCAGTTAAACAAACTTGTCAGGTCTGGGGTGTAGCTTACTGGTAGAGCATGTGCTTAGCATGCATGAGGCCCTTGGCTCTGTCCCAGTATCAAAAACACATTCATAAATAAATTTCAGATCAGTTAGTTTAATTTACTGGTCAAGTCTATCAAAAGACTGAATCAACATGTTCATGTGGATATATCTTCTTGTCCATGTCCAAATCATTTTAGTAAAATTTTGTGATTCCTCACCCTGGAATTTAGCTGATGATAAGTATTTCTTAAATTCAATGTGTTAGTAAAACCTACTGCACAATAATCTGTGTTCCAGTTTTGGGTTTTTTTGGGGGTGGGGGCAGGGACAGAGGCAGTGCTGAGGATTAAACTCAGGGCGTTGTGCATGCTAGGCAAGCACTCTACCACTGAATTATATTCCAACCCCATCCATTTTAAAAAAAGAAAAAACAAAAAACTCTGCACACTTAAAATTCACTATACAACTTCCTCAGTACTAAAAATCTCTTAAAAGTATCTCTTAAAAGGCTTCCCTATTCATCTATTTTGTAATTTAATGTCATCACAAAATCAATATAATTAGAACATACAGTTTTGAAATGATGCAGAAAGCATGGATCATCAGGAAGTTTTTGAAAAATATCTCCTTTTTTAAAAAGAGAACGGAAGGCCTACAGCAGGAAATTCAGATGCTCACTAAGCAATTGGAACAGCTGCATCAGATTTACGAAGAAACTGCTCAAGAATCACCTCAGGGTGGAGAAAATTATAGGGAACAAAAAAAACCCTTGAAACGTCTAGATGGAAACATTGGTATCAATGACTTTTTTCAAAGGAAATCAGACTTGGACAGGAATAAAGTAAGAATATACTGAAGCATAGGCATTTCTTTGATAAAGGGAATGATCATATTTTATTTTATTAATGACTTTAACATTATTTAATGTTTAAAGCTATTCATACTATATATACTTCTCCTACTGGAAAAAGGGGAGGATTTGCTATAGATCCTTGAAGTTTCTGATTTTATCAAAAAGCCTCTCCTCTTTCCATATCTCCATTTCCTTACTGTGCACATATTTGATGTTTATTATGACAGATATGTTAATAAATATCTTAATACACTTTTAGAAGAGGAATTAGAAGGAAAGGAATACCAAGGAATGATTCTCTAATGGTAGAATTTCAGGCACTGTGACAGCTAAATATGATGAGTGTCAGTGAGGTGCATTGATGATATTCCTTGAATAATTACTGTATAAACTGTTATCTTCTCCAATTTCTGCTTCCCTGAATGTATAAGGAAAAAGGCAATCCTAAAAGTGGGATGGAAACGAGTAGGTTGCAATTCAATTTGTTTTCAGAAGTCCTGTTTCTATTTTGCTACCTCTTCACTGAATTACCTGTCGAACCTTAACCTATTTTATACTATTTCTATAATTGCTGTGGCTTAAGGTGTAATATCACTTACTTATTTACTAATGACTCAGTTGGCCTTTCAGCCCATTCATGCATCCAATACACACACACACACACACACACACACACACACACACACATATATACACACACATATGTACATTTTTTTAATTTTTAAATTTTTTTGGTGCTGAGGATTGAACCAAGGCCCTCAAGTATGCTAAGTAAGCACTCTATCACTGAGCTATATCCTCAGCTCCAATCCAATATTTATGGAACTCTTTTTTTTGTTTTGTTTTGCAGTGCTAGATGGTAGGCAAGCATTCTACCATTGAGCTATACCTCTGGCTGGAGCTCTTAAGTTTTTCTTCCAGCACTTTAGGAAATGGGGTTTTTAAAAAAAATACCCATAAACCAATACAGTGGTTACACACCTATAATCCCATCTGTGTACAACTTTACCTCTAAAGAAGCTGAGGCTGGAGAATTGCAAATTGAAACTAGCTTCAGCAATTTAGCAAGACCCTATGTTAGGAAAAAAAAAAAAAAAGACAAAACAAAAACCAAAAAAAAAAAAAAAAAAAACTGGGGATACAGCTCAATGGCAAACTACATCTGGGTTCAAACCCAGTACCTAGGGAAAAAGACATATTCCATAGAATTCAAAGATGAGTGCAGCTTCTATCTCTGCTTTTACGTGTGTGACTGATAATGATTCATTTCCACATAAAATTATTTTAAATGCTATATTGAAATTTAAGAATATGCAATCCAGGCGTAGTTGCACGTGCCTGGAATCCTAGCTACTCAGGATGCTGAGGCAGAAGGATTGCAAGTTCAAGGGCCCGCCTCATCAACTTAGTGAGACCCTGTCTCAAATAAAAAATGAAAAGGCTAGGGATATAGCTTAATGATAGGGTACCCTAGGTTTCAATTCCCAGTAAAGTGGGGGGGGAGGCTAATAACATATTATTTCCACAACCTTTTTAATCATGTTAAAAGATTTTAAGAAAAAATAATAATTTTTCAGCCCTCTTTCTTCCTCTTTCTTATCAGTAACCAATTGTGTATACAAGCATTCTTTGTATTAACCAAGAATAAATTGTACCAGAAACATACAGGACTTATATGAAGAACATTGCAAAATCCTAATGGGGAATATGAAATAAGATCTGCAAATGAAACATACCAAATTATCAAACAATGTCAATCACCAAAGTTATAAATATGTAGATTATTAATATCTGAAAAAGTGACCCATCAGTATATTAATATTTATTTATTTATGGGTACTAGAAATTGAACCCAAGATACTTTACCACTGAGCCACTTCCTCAGACCTTTCATTTCTCTGGTTGTACATGATGTAGAGTCGCACCATTTGTGCAATCATACATTTACCTAGGGTAATGAGTCTGTTTCATTCCACTCTCTAACCTACCCCCATGCCCCTTCCCCTCCTCCTCTCCGCTTTACCCAACCCAAAGTGCCTCCATTTTGCCTCCATTTTTCCCATTCTCCCTCCCCCCATTAAGGATCAGCATCCACTTACCAGAACATTTGGCCTTTGGTTTTTTTTACTTTGCTTAGCATGATGATGTTCTCCAACTCTATCCATTTACCTGCAAATGCCATAATTTTATTCTCTTTTAATGCTGAGTAATATTCCATTGTGTACATATATCACAGTTTCTTTATCCATTCATCTTTTGAAGGGCATCTAGGTTGGTTCCACAGTTTAGCTATTGTGAATTGAGCCTCTATAAACATTGATGTGGCTGTGTCATTATAGTATGCTGATTTTAAGTCCTTTGGGTATAGACCAAGGAAGGAGTGGGATGACTGGGTCAAATGGTGGTTTCATTATAGGTTTTATTTTTTTTAATATTTATTTTTTACTTTTACTTATACAATATCTTTATTTTTTATATTTATGTGTTGCTGAGGATCGAACCCAGTGCTTCACACACGCTAGGCGAGCGCTCTGCCACTGAGCCACAACTCCAACCCTCATTCTAGGTTTTCTAAGGAATCTCCATACTGCTTTCCAGAGTGGTTACACCAATTTGCAGTACCACCAGCAATGTATGAGTGTGCCTTTCCCCTACACATCCTCACCAACATTTATTGTTGAGTGTATTCTTGATAATTGCCATTCTGACTGGAATGAGATGAAGTCTTACAGTAGTTTTGATATACATTTCTCTAATTGCTAGAGATGTTGAACATTTTTCATATATTTGTTGATTGTTTTTATATCTTCTGAGAAGTGTGTGCTCAGTTCCTTAATCCACTTATTGATTGGGTTGGTTTGGGGTGTTAAGTTTTTGGAGTTTTTCATATATCTGCAGATTAGTGCTCTATCTGATGTGCATGTAATAGAGATGTTCTCCCACTCTGTGGGCTCTCTCTTCACGTTATTGATAGTTTCCTTTACTGAGAAGAAGCTTTTTAGTTTGAATCCATCTCATTTGTTGTTCTTTGAAACATGTTGTGTGGAACTAATTCTTCATCTGCCATTAAGTGAAATGTAGGGCAAGGCTGTGTGTGTTTTTTTGTTTTTTTTTTTTTTTTTTAGTCCATACATTTTTGATAACAGGATTTCTCCTGGGGATATTTAAACAGACTATAAAAAGTACATAGAAAATTTTACTATTTAGTATGCTTAACTCCTCTTTTGACCAAAATACAGTACAAGAATTCCAGACTTCCCTGGAGACAAGACAGAACAAGGGCTGTGTTTATTTTTTATCTTTTGATTGTTGCTTCTGGTAGTACCTTCATTTCCCTAAATAATTTTATACTACTACATCTTGAATTTTCTATTTCAGACATTATCTGTTGATTTCATATTAAAGTTTTATCTCTCTTATACCACTTTCCCATCTAGCTATTTCCCAAATATAGTTGATATACTGATAGTTGGGGAGAGATCCATAATCAATATTTACTTCACTATGACAACTAAATATTTACAAAAGTTACAAAGTACTATGTTCTTGTTTCATGTCCTTTCTTGCATTGCACTTTTCCTTAGAGTGAATATACCTTCCTTGTGTTTTCATATGTGTCATTTTCAACATTCATTTGTTTGTCCCTTAAATATTATAACAAATTATCTACTAGTCTATAAAAATATGACATTTTTTCCCCTCTCAAAATTTTCATTTTCTTCCTTAAGACTGGGGATCTTGATTTTTACCCTATGGGTCTGGACCCAGGTGTGATCCAGTGACTTTTCTTCTCTAATCTCTGAATCTCATATCTTCTTCTTCTTCTTCTTCTTCTTCTTTTTTTGTTAACTTTCTCATTTTGCTTGGATACATCCTCCAATAACTTCCTAAGAAATGATACCGTGGGAAAGATACTTTTTCTTTGAGTACTTGCATAAATAAAAAGGTCTTTTAAAAAAAATCTTCACATTTGATTGATAATTGAGTTCACACAGAGATTAGAAAACATTAATTCTTCTAATTATCTTTGGGGCTCCAGTGTTGTTATTGAGAAAAATGTGCCATTCTTATTTTTGTTATCCAGTGTTATCTATTTTGTTTCTTTGAATGTTTTAATACATTTGCTACATTTGTCAAGATATTTTAAATAACTATTTTTTTCTCATAATAAAATTAATTCATGTGCATTATAAAGATTTATAAAGCACAGAATAGGAAAAGAATAAGACCAAAATCACCAGTAATTCCACCATTTGGAAATAACTGGTGTTATCATATATCATATTATAATGTTTTCTTTTGATTACTTTCCATACATATTATTTTTGTCTGGTTTGTTTGTTTGGTACTGGGAAGTGAATCCAGGGGTATTTTGCCACTGAGCCACATCCCCAGCCATTTTTATTTTTTATTTAGAGACAGTGTCTCACTAAGTTACTCAGGGCCTCACTAAGTTGCTAAGGTTGGCTTTGAACTTGCAATCTCCTGTTTCAATCTTCTGAGTCACTGGACTCACAGGAGTGTGTCACCATGCCTGGCTCTTCATGCATTTTTTAAAAAAAACATTTTCTTAGTTTTAGATGGACACAATACCTTTATTTATTTTTATGTGGTACTGAGGATCAAACCCAGTGCCCCACACATGAGAGGTAAGCGCTCTATTACTGAGCTACAGCCCCAGCTCCTCAGTGCATATATTTTTTTTAAAATATTTATTTCTTTTAGTTGTACACAATACATTTGTTTTTATTTATTTATTTTTATGTGGTGCTGAGGATTGAACCCAGGACCTTGCACATGCTAGGCGAGTGCTTTACCGCTGAGCCACAACTCCAGCCCCCTCAGTGCATATTTTTAACAACTGAGATAAGCATAGTTTTTCTTAATCCTGTTTCTTTCATTTAACTCTATATTATTATTTTCTTTTAATAAATATTTTTTTTTATTGTTGGTCGTTCAAAACATTACACAGTTCTTAATATATCATATTTCACAATTTGATTCAAGCGGGTTATGAACTCCCAACTTTACCCCGTATACAGATTGCTGTATCACATCAGTTACCCTTCCATTGATTGACATATTGCCTTTCTAGTGTCTGATGTATTCTGCTGTCAGTCCTATTCTCTACTATCCCCCCTCCCCTCCCCTCCCCTCCCCTTTTCTCTCTCTACCCCTTCTACTGTAAATCATTTCTTCCATTTGTATTATCTTGTCTTACCCCTCCTTTCCTCTTATATATCATTTTGTATAACCCTGAGGATCGCCTTCCATTTCCATGCGATTTCCCTTCTCACTCCCTTACCCTCCCACCTCTCATCCCTGTTTAATGTAAATCTTCTTCTCAAGCTCTTCGTCTCTACCCTGTCCTTGTTTACTCCCCTTATATCAAAGGGGTCATTTGGTATTTGTTTTTTAACGATTGACTAGCTTCACTTAGCATAATCTGCTCTAATGCCATCCATTTCCCTCCAAATTCTATGATTTTGTCATTTTTTAATGCAGAGTAATACTCCATTGTGTATAAATGCCACATTTTTTTTATCCATTCATCTATTGAAGGGCATCTAGGCTGATTCCACCATCTTGCTATCGTGAATTGTGCTGCTATGAACATCAATGTAGCAGGGTCCCTGTAGCATGCTCTTATTAGGTCTTTAGGGAATAGACCGAGAAGGGGAATAGCTGGGTCAAATGGTGGTTCCATTCCCAGCTTTCCAAGAAATCTCCATACTGCTTTCCAAATTGGCTGCACCAATTTGCAGTCCCACCAGCAATAAACAAGAGTGCCCTTTTCCCCGAATCCTCTCCAGCACTTATTGTTGTTTGACTTCCTAATGGCTGCCAATCTTACTGGAGTGAGATGGTATCTTAGGGTAGTTTTGATTTGCATTTCTCTGACTGCTAGCGATGGTGAGCATTTTTTCATGAACTTATTGATTGATTGTATGTCCTCCTCTGAGAAGTGTCTGTTCAGGTCCTTGGCCCATTTATTGATTGGGTTATTTGTTATCTTATTGTCTAATTTTTTGAGTTCTTTGTATATTCTGGTTATTAGGGCTCTATCTGAAGTGTGTGGATTAAAGATTTGTTCCCAGGATGTAGGCTCCCTGTTTATCTCTCTTATTGTTTCTTTTGCTGAGAAAAAACTTTTTAGTTTGAGTAAGTCCTATTTGTTGATTCTAGTTGTTAACTCTTACGCTATGGGTGTCCTATTGAGGAATTTGGGGCCCAATCCCACAGTATGTAGATCATAACCAACTTTTACTTCTATCAGATGCCGTGTCTCTGATTTAATATCAAGCTCCTTGATCCATTCTGAGTTAACTTTTGTGCATGGCGAGAGATAGGGATTCAGATTCATTTTGATGCAAATGGATTTCCAGTTTTCCCAGCACCATTTGTTGAAGATGCTATCCTTCCTCCATTGCATGCTTTTAACCCCTTTATCAAATATAAGATAGTTGTAGTTTTGTGGATTGGTTACTGTGTCCTCTATTCTGTACCATTGGTCCACCCGCCTGTTTTGGTACCAGTACCATGCTGTTTTTGTTACTATTGCTCTGTAGTATAGTTTGAAGTCTGGTATCGCTATACCGCCTGATTCACACTTCCTGCTTAGTATTGTTTTTGCTATTCTGGGTCTTTTATTATTCCATATGAATTTCATGATTCTTTTATCTATTTCTACAAGAAATGCTGTTGGGATTTTGATTGGTATTGCATTGAACTTATAGAGAACTTTTGGTAATATCGCCATTTTGATGATGTTAGTTCTGCCTATCCATGAGCAGGGTATATTTTTCCATCTTCTAAGGTCTTCTTCTATATCTTTCTTTAGGGTTCTGTAATTTTCATTATATAAATCTTTCACCTCTTTTGTTAGGTTGATTCCCAAGTATTTTATTTTTTGGGGGGATATTGTGAATGGAGTAGTTGTCCTCATTTCCGTTTCAGAGGATTTGTCGCTGATATACAGGAATGCCTTTGATTTATGCGTGTTGATCTTATATCCTGCCACTTTGCTGAATTCATTTATTAGCTCTAATAGCTTCTTTGTAGACCCTTTTGGGTCTGCTAGGTATAGGATCATATCATCTGCAAATAGTGATAATTTAAGTTCTTCTTTTCCTATTTTTATGCCTTTAATTTCTTTCGTCTGTCTAATTGCTCTGGCCAGTGTTTCGAGGACTATGTTGAACAGAAGTGGTGAGAGAGGGCATCCCTGTCTTGTACCAGATCTTAGAGGGAATGCCTTCAATTTTTCTCCATTCAGAATGATGCTGGCCTGTGGCTTATCATAGATTGCTTTTACAATGTTGAGGTATGTTCCAGTTATCCCTAATTTTTCTAGAGTTTTGAACATAAAGGGATGCTGAACTTTGTCAAATGCTTTTTCTGCATCTATCGAGATGATCATATGGTTCTTATTTTTAAGTCTATTGATGTGGTGAATAACATTTATTGATTTCCATATATTGAACCAGCCTTGCATCCCAGGGATGAATCCTACTTGATCATGGTGTATAATTTTTTTGATATGTATTTGAATCCAATTCGCTAGAATTTTATTGAGGATTTTTGCGTCCAAGGTTCATTAGAGATATTGGTCTGTAGTTTTCTTTCTTTGAAGTGTCTTTGTCTGGTTTCGGAATCAGGGTGATGTTGGCCTCGTAGAATGAATTTGGAAGTTCTCCCTCTTTTTCTATTTCCTGAAATAGCTTGAAAAGTATTGGTGTTAGTTCCTCTTTAAAGGTTTTGTAAAACTCTGCTGTATACCCATCCGGTCCTGGGCTTTTCTTAGTTGGTAATCTTTTGATGGTTTCTTCTATTTCCTCTATTGTTATTGGTCTGTTTAGGTTGTCTATATTCTCCTGACTCAATCTGGGCAGATCATAAGACTTAAGGAATTTATCTATGCCTTCACTATCTTCTATTTTATTGGAGTATAAGGATTCAAAATAATTTCTGATTATCTTCTGTATTTCTGAAGTGTCTGTTGTGATATTATTGCCTTTTTCATCCCGTATGTTAGTAATTTGAGTTCTCTCTCTTCTTCTCTTCGTTAGCATGGCTAAGGGCCCCAACTTTTAGTTTTGTCAATTTTTTCAATTGTTTCTTTTGTTTCGATTTCATTAATTTCAGCTCTGATTTTAATTATTTCTTGCCTTCTACTTCTTTTGCTGTTGTTTTGCTCTTCTTTTTCTAGGATTTTGAGATGAAGTATGAGATCATTTATTTGTTGGTTTTTTCTTTTTTTAAGGAATGAACTCCAAGCAATGAATTTTCCTCTTAGAACTGCTTTCAATGTGTCCCATAGATTCCGATATGTTGTGTCTGTGTTTTCATTTAACTCTAGGAAGTTTTTAATTTCCTCCTTGATGTCTTCTAAAACCCATTGATCATTCAGCAACCTATTATTCATTCTCCAAGTGATGCTTGATTTTTCCTTCCTTCTTTTATCATTGATTTTCAGTTTTATTCCATTATGATCAGATAAGATGCATGGTATTATCTCTACCCCTTTATATTGTCTAAGAGTTGCCCTGTGACATAATATATGGTCTATTTTTGAGAAGGTTCCATGTGCTGCTGAGAAAAAAGTGTAACTACTTGATGTTGGGTGGTATAGTCTATATATGTCAATTAAGTCTAGGTTGTTAATTGTGTTATTGAGTTCTATAGTTTCCTTATTTAACTTTTGTTTGGAGGATCTGTCCAGTGGTGAGAGAGGTGTGTTGAAGTCTCCCATGATTATTGTATGGTGGTCTATTAGACTCTTGAACTTGAGAAGAGTTTGCTTGATGAACACAGCTGCACCATTATTTGGGGCATATATATTTATGATTGTTATGTCTTGTTGGTGTATGGTTCCCTTGAGCAGTATGAAGTGTACTTCTTTATCCCTTTTGATTAACTTTGGCTTGAAATCTATTTTATTAGATATGAGTATGGACATTCCTGCTTGTTTCCGCAGTCCATATGAGTGGTATGATTTTTCCCAACCTTTCACCTTCAGTCTATGAATATCTTTTCCTATCAGATGTGTCTCCTGTAGGCAGCATATTGTTGGGTCTTGTTTTATGATCCATTCTACTAGCCTGTGTCTCTTAATTGGTGAGTTTAAGCCATTAACATTTAGGGTTATTATTGAGATATGGTTTGTTCTTCTAGCCATATTTGTTTATTGATGTTTCTAAACCTGATTTGTTATCCTCTTTGACTACTTTCCCCCCTTTACTGTCCTACCTCCCATTGTTGGTTTTCAATGTTATTGTCCATTTCCTCTTCCTGTAATGTTTTGCCAAGGATTTTTTGAAGAGATGGTTTTCTAGCTGCGAATTCTTTTAACTTTTGTTTATCGTGGAAGGTTTTAATTTCATCTTCTATCCTGAAGCTTAATTTCGCCGGATACGCGATTCTTGGTTGGAACCCATTTTCTATCAGTGTTTGAAATATGTTATTCCAGGATCTTCTAGCTTTCAGAGTCTGTGTTGAGAGATCAGCTGTTATCCTGATTGGTTTGCCTCTAAATGTAATCTGCTTTCTTTCTCTTGCAGCTTTTAAAATTCTCTCCTTATTCTGTATGTTGGACATTTTCATTATAATGTGTCTAGGTGTGGATCTCTTATGATTTTGCACATTCGGCGTCCTGTAGGCTTCTAGGATTTGGGATTCTGTCTCATTCTTCAAGTCTGGGAAGTTTTCTCGTATTATTTCACTGAATAGACTGTTTATTCCTTGGTATGGAGCTCTGTGCCTTCCTGTATCCCAATGACTCTTAAATTTGGTCTTTTGATATTGTCCCATAATTCTTGGATGTTCTGCTCATGGTTTCTCAGCAGACTTGTTGAGCTGTCTATGTTTTGTTCCAGTTGAAATACTTTGTCTTCATTGTCTGATGTTCTCTCTTCTAAGTGATCTACTCTGCTGGTAGTATTCTCAATTGAGTTTTTAAGTTGGTTTATTGTTTCCTGCATTTCTAGGATTTCTATTTGTTTGTTCTTTATTACCTCTATCTCCCTGTGAAATTGATCTTTTACTTCCTGGATTTGTTTGTCAATCTGATCTTTCATTGTCTGATTTTGCTGTCTCATGTCTTCCTTGAGACTCCAGTTCATCTGAAGCATATATATCCTGAACTTTTTATCTGACATTCCATCTGTTGCAGCTATTACCTCTTCTAAAGTTGAGTTGACCTGCATTGCTTGTGGTCCTTTCTTTCCTTGTCTTTTCATGCTGCTCACGTTTCTTTCTGCTTGGTGAAACTGTTGTGTTTATGAGATTTTCCCCCTAATTATTTATATTGCTCTTGTGTAGATGAAAAATCTCCCTTGCCGGGCGGGTAGTGGCTGTGCTCCTCCTCTAGTTGGGGTGATCTCACTACTGCGCTGGCGGGCCGCTAGGCCTGCTCTGCCGGTTGTTCGCAGGTCTGCCCACCCTGCGGGTGCGGGTGGCAGCTCTGCTCTGCCCCCCTCCAATTGTGGTGATATGACTACCACCCCCTCGGGTTGTTGGGCCTGATCAGGATGCGGGCGGCTGCTCTGCTCTGCCCCTACTCCAATTGGAGTGACGTGTCTACCATGCTGGCAGGCCTCTAGGCCTGTTCCGCTGGTGGGTCTCAGGTCTGCCTGACTCTGGCAGTAGGGGGAGTTGGGGGTCGAGAGTCCTTTGGTCCTTGCGGTCACACCCACGGAGAGATTTTGAAGTTTCCCAGTTGTTCGCCAGGTGGGCGGGGCTGTTAGCAGAGCCCGGAGGGCATGGCCATGCGGGGACCCTTTAGCTGAGTCGGGCCACCGGGAGCCACCTGAAGAGCGGGGCAGCTGTGTCTGCGTGGCTAAGATCCAGGCGGGTGGTTTGGCTGTTCGCCGAGCGAGAGCAGAGCCTCCCGGGAGAGCCGGTATGGCGGGGGCGTCTGCCGGTTTGGGCTGCCACTCTGCTCCGGGCTGCCACCGCTTTCAGAAGCTGCTGGTGGCTGCGGGATTGGACCTCTGCATGCGCGGGGGGGGGGGGGGGGGGCACCTGTAGAGCTGGGTAGCTGCGGCCGCGTGGTTAGGAACCGGGCAGGTGAGGCGGCTGCTCCCAGAGCGAGCACTAGGCCTCCCAGGGGAGCCTGGATGGCGGAGGCCGACTGCCGGTTCGGGCGGGGCGGGCCAAGTCGCTCCGGGTGTCCGCAGCTTGCAAATGCGGCTGCTGGCTGCAGGACTTGACTTCTGCACCCGCCGCGGGGCTACCTGTAGAGCCGGGTAGCTGTGGCCGCGTGGTTAGGAACCGGGTGGGTGAGGCGGCTGCTCCCAGAGCGAGAGCTAGGCCTCCCGGGGGAGCCGCTTGCCGGAGCGGCTGATGGCTGCGGGACTAGACCTCTGTGCCCGCGTGGCCGTCCAAGATCCACTTCTCTGGGACAAACTGTCACTTCCAATAAACCTACCAGTTCACGGCAGCTCTCCTCTTAAGGGAATTATGCTAGAAGTTCCTCCGTAGGTAGGCTGCTGCTGTTCCGATGGGTCTTTCTTATCCTGTTAAAGTGGAGAAGTTGGAATCGCTGCTTCCTCGCCGGCCGCCATGTTGGATTCTCTTAGTAAATATTTTTAAACAATTTCTAGGGAATGTATTATTACCATATGTAATTTTCCTGACATTTGTATTTCTTTTATTTTTCATTATGAATAGAGTAGTAAAGAATATCTCTGTACATGAATCTTTATACAAATGCTCATTATTTTCTTAGAATACATTCCTAGAAAAGAAGAATTAATCTATACTATTGCTAAGTATTTACAAATAGTCTGTTTAACTGTTACCTTTGATAGCAATAGACATCACTTTTATTGTAGCATTTTAGTCTCCCAATTATCTTAAAATGTGTATTTATGTTGAAAAGATATTTTACTTATGTAAATATTATTAAGCCTACAGTTTATTGTTCTAGAATAGATTGGTATCATGCTAGTATAGAACATTTTAAAGCCAATTATTTATTTCAATACTGTTAATTTCTGCAAAGGAAAACTTCAGAACTCCGGATTCTCAAGTAGATAAGCATAACAAGAAGTTCAAACAATTAGAGATGTTGTTGAATATTCGGCAAAATTTACAGATTATTACAACGCCAATATTGGAGGAGAAAATTCAGAAACTTCAGAAACAGCTCAGTGATTTGAAATTATCAAATAAAAATATGAAAACTCAACTGACAAAAATAAATGTCCTTAAAGTAAGTAAAGGAAATGAAGTTTTCAAAAATTCATAAAAGTTTTGGTCCATTCCTATTTAACTGCATTAGCTCTCATTGAACTTTTTAAAGAATAAATTAAAATAATTTTATATACAAACAGAATAATATGTAACATTAATATATAATATGTTATTCTATAATATGTATTACTATAGGAAAATAAAATTGGATGCCTGTGAATCCATCAATCATTTTAGAAAACAGAATGTTACCAATCCCACTGAAGCCCCCAGGTATCCTCCTCCCTATTTCTCAAAGGTAACTGGTATTCTGAATGTTATGATTTTAAATCCCTTGCTTCTTTTTGTTTTAGTTTTATTGTAGTTTCTTATTGGGTTAATGGATATTTTTTTTCTCTTCTTTGGAGCTAGATTCAGTTTTCCTATATCAAAAGTAGATTTTGAGTTAAGCCAAATACACACTAAATAATTGATCAACTGATATGCTGTTTTATCACCAATATTTTTCTTACTGTTGAACCAATTATTTTATCCATTTCTGTATTTGTTTAATGTAGGCTGTAAGACCTTTAAGGATATGGAAAATATGTTAAGCTTCTTTAAATCCATGAATTCAGTTTATATAAATGCTAAATGATTATGAATGGTAGAAATGACTCTTAATTGAAAAATTGTAGACTATTTCTCTTTTCCATATGTGGTCATCAACTTTTCATTGCTGTGACAAAATACCAGAGATAATCAACTTTTTCTAAGATTTATTTTGGCTCATGATTTCAGAGGTTTCAGTCCAGGATCACTTGGCTCTATTGTTTTTGGATCTGTGATGAGACACCCTTCAACACATGAGATTTTGGAGGAAATTTCAGATCTAAGTCATAATCATACCTCTTTTCAAAGAGAGATGGGGAAAAAAAAAACACGAGTTATCAAGCCTGTCTGTTTTTTATAGGAGATAAACTCACAGTCATCTACTCCCTTTCATCCACATTTTATCCTCTCATAGGACAAAACAATTATGAAGCTCAGACAATCTTTAACAAAAGTTGAAACAATGAAGGAGAAGGTAGTTATGAATATAGATGATTTGAAAACTACATCCGACTCTGCAGAGCAAGAAGCAAGATCAGACAAAGAGAAGGCCCGTCAGATGTTAGACACTGTCACTCCTGAAATCTCCATAGCCAAGAATGTGCTTGAAGTGTCAGGACAAGAACAAGAGGTTTTTTTTCTTATTACTATATTAAAGTTAATTTAGTTGGAATGATAAACACACCCACCTCAACTTACACTAACTAACTTAGACAAAACAGAATTTATTGACTTATGGTATAAAAAACAGGTTAAACTAATCTCTGTGAAGTCAGAGATGAACCTAGGCCCCAGGACTAGCACCCGGCACTTTTTCACTGTCTTCTTGGCATCTGTGTGACAGTTTGTCTGACTACCAGTGTTTTATTTTATTTTTTTTCCTATGACAGGAAACATGGTCAATGACAGCCATGGAGTTTCATATTTAGTTCTTGTGATGGGAGAGAAAAATTCCAGAAGGGATCTTATTGGGCCAGTTTAAATCAAGTGTTTCTCCCTGGAGAATCCCACAATGGCTTAGGAATGGGATATGTGATTGTTTTAGTTTGGAGGATAGGGTCATGTTAGAGAATGGAATCTCAGGACAATACATGAGGAAACCATGTATGTTATTGTTTGTGTCACATTCTAGAATAGAATGACACTTCTAAACTTGCTTAGATTTTCACTATACTTATAAAGCAAATTTGTTTCCTTTTTTCTTCCTTCCTTTTTTTTTTTTCTTGTTCCTTTTCTTTTCAGTGCTTGGGATCCAATCCCAGGGCTTCACTACAAGGCAAACATTTTAACAGACTTTTTAAAAGCTAACTGATCATTTTGGGCCATTCTTGAAGTATAATCACATATCCATATTAGTTGCTTAAAAAAATTGAAACTTTTCCAAATTCTTGATGATATGCTCAAAGCAGACTCAGGAGGCTGGGACAGGAGGATCACAAGTTCAAAGCCAGCCTTGGAAACTTAGCAAGGCCCTAACCAACTTACTGAGACCCTGTCTTGATTAAAAAACAAAACAAAAACACCAAAGTCATAGGATTAGTGTTTTCTCTTCTTTCTCTCTCTCTGCATCTTTGTCTCTTTCCCTCTATTTTCTGCATATTCATTTTCTTTTCTATTTTTTAGTTGTAGTTGGACACAATACCTTTATTCCATTCATTCATTTTTATGTGGTGCTGAGGATTGAACCCAGGGCCCCTCGCATGCCAGGCGAGCGCTCTACTGCTGAGCCACAATCCCAGCCTGTGCATATTCATTTTCTATGTTGTTTTTATCCCTCTTTTCAATGCCCCTTATATTTTCAGTAAAGTCTATTCCCCTTTGGTCACTTTTTTTTTTAAAATGTGCCAGGGATTGAACCCAGTGCCTCACACATGCTAGGCAAGTGCTCTACCACCGAGCCACAACCCAGGCCCTCCTTTGGTCATTTTGTAGCTCACTCCTCATTTCTGAAAAGATTTTCTGTTATTCTTGCCTGATTTCAATGATCGTATCTTCTGTATTCATTAGACATCTTAGACATGGTTTTATTCTGAATTATTAAATGTATAATTCAAAGAAAGGTGTTGTTGTTTTCTATGTCTGCAAATCCTCATTTAATTAAGATTTAATTCACTTCAGGGTTTTGTGTCAAACATGTTTCCTGTGCTTTGTGACTGTTTTTTTTTTGGGGGGGGGGCATATTTTCATCACCTAAACAGTTTTGATAATACTGCTTATTCTTAAAGCAATTATTTTTGAGGGAAAACTGAGGATTGAACCCAAGGGAGCTTTACTACTGAGCTACATCCCCAGGCCTTTTTATTTTGAGACAGGTTCTCACTAAGTTGCTGAGGCTGGCCTGAAACTTGGAATCCTCCTATCCTCAGCCTACCAAGTTGCTGGGATTATAGGTGTGTACCACTCCACCTGACTCTTCCTAAAGCAATTCTCTATGGATATTAATTTGCCATTTATCTGTTCAATTTGAAATCCTTTTAATTGTCCTGGTTTTCATGTTTCTTCTTTAGTAGCTGTAGGTTGGGTTTACTTACTAGGTTTCTTAACTCAATACCGCCCTCTTTTGTTGAGGTGGTAAATGCAGTTTTTGAAGTTCACTAGAACAAGCCTTTTATTTGGGGGGTAGGAATTTGTGTGATGTATGATTCTGCCATACTCTCCCGTTTGTATATGTCTTTTAATTTCATTGTTTACTTCTTCCTTTTCCTTTATTACCAAGCCACTAAGAAACACTTCACCCTTCTAAACTCTTCAACCTCCCCTTGCCCTCTAGAACTACCATTTCTGGTCTTTATGCTTTCAGGCCTCTTTCTTTTCCTTCCTCACTATCAGGTTTCAGATTTATTCTCTGTATTTCCCCATTTGAGAACTATCCCATTTCCTGGGGGTAAGGCTATCTGTGTTCTACAACAGTGGAAACCAGTAGCACCCTCCTCTGGAGCTGCCCCTACTAGTTTAGGATATTCATTTCCACTCAATGCAGATTGAAGGCTGTGATATTCTTTAGTTGTTTTAAGCATGGATTTATGGGTGATTTTTTTTTTTAGTTTTAGGTGGACACAATATCTTTATTTTATTTTTTATGTGGTGCTGCTGAGAATTGAACCCAGTGCCTCACACATGCTAGGCGAGCGCACTACCACTTGAGCCACATCCCTAGCCCCTTTGGGTGGTTTTTATTTGTGCTCTTTCTAGATCACTGTGGCTTTTGGAGTATGGATGGATATATATTTAAGGGACTTCTATTATCATAAAGCACACCAGAAGTCTAAAAAGTGTGGTTGTGCATACGTTGTCCCAGTTCCTTAAGAGGCTGAGGCTGGAGGATCACTTGAGCCCAAGGGTTGGAGGCCAGCCTGGGAACATAGTAAAATCCCCATCTCAAACAACAGCAGCAACAAAATTTAATTGCCTTATGGGTGAAAAACATTAAGATGTAAAAAAAAAATAGGTCTAATCTACTAAAGTGTAAACATAAGAAAAATATAAAGGAAATTTTAAAGAATTATTGGAATAAAAGGGACTAATTTTCTAGCTTAAAAATACCATTTGAATGTAGCATATATTACATTTAAAAAGAAAAGCTGAATAAGACCAAATTTCTAATATTAATTTCATTGTGCAAAATAAATTGGTGACTGAAACTAATGACATATCTTGATTTTTGTGGGTGGTTCTTTATAGCTTGGTGACTTTCGAGAAACTATTTTGAAGATGTTGGGATTTGACATGAAAACAGCAGACAAAGAAATCATCAATCAGTTAAAGCTTATTATACAAGTTTATGAAATATCTAACAAATCAAAGATTGCTTCTGATTGTGAGACTGGACAAGATAATGAATAAACAAGTTCTGCCTTTTAATTGCTGCCAAGAACTGAGCAGATATAGCTGTTTCCTACAGCATCTTGAATATGCTGTATCATGAATAAAATGCAGTGGAAAAATTTTACTTAAGTCTCTTCTCTCCTGTGATGTTTGGCACTTAACATGTCTTTGTAAATAATCTTGTTCAATACCTTTATTGTAGTCTAGTTTGGATTGCTACTTTGTAATACATATAATTATTTAATGACCTTTAATCACTAGCTGTATTTTTAGCAGAATGCAAATCAGAAACTTGTATTCTTAGTTGAAATATTTATATTCATAGTTAACAGTCTGTTTCTAGAATGAACAAGTTATTGGGTTTAAAAAAAAAACCCTTTAAGAGGGGCTGTGGCTATGGCTGTAGCTAAGTGGTATAGGGATTGCCTTGCATGTGTGAGGCACTAGGTTCGATCCTCAGCACCACTTAAAAATAAGTAAATAAAGTATTGTGTCCATCTACAACTAAAAATAAAATACCCCTTAAGAATCCAGGTAAAGTTAAATTCTGTAATTTGAATCTATCTTATACATTTTATTAACAGAGTATGAATAGCAAATATGAAATGTTGAGGGGTAGGAAGGTCTTTGACAATTCTTGTCAGGCAATAGACTACATTGTTTTTTATTTTCCTAACATTTAATAGTGTCTGTCAGTGTTTCCCTAATGGTAGGTTGATTTCTAAGTTTACGGGCTTTTTAAAAATAGTATAATTTCTAATATATTTCATTTAAAGTAGGAAATTGTTCATCTTCCAAGGTAGTCTTAGATTTACCCAATATGTCCTCTGTGGGAACAGGTCAGAATCTGAACAAGCATGTGGGATTCAATGTCTGTTGTGGTCACTGCAAAGGGTCTCCTGTTTGGCTTAGTTTTGGAGGGCTCCTTAGCATGGGAGGGATCAGGTTATATTGGACCTTACAGAAGTAGCACTTTGGAAGAAAATGATTATATAAAATACCCATTTAAGGAAAAATGAGAATCACCTTCTAAATCGTCATAGTTGTGACTCTCAAACTGTATGCCAAGGAATCTTGATATACTTCAAGAATTACAGAATTTTAAGCAGAATGTGAATCAGAAACTTGTATTCTTAGTTGAAATATTTCAAAATTTAAGGGGAAACAGTGATATTTAACATCTATCAGGAAAGTACATGAGTACTAGTTTCAAGTAGTTTATAATTTCAACATTTGATCACTTTGTTTCTTTTGATAACATCTTTGTGATAAAAACTGCCCAGAACTTTTGTAAATTTACTGCCAAGTGAGGCCCATCAGTTGGTATCCCTACCAAGGAAGCTGACATGCAAACCTGAGGAATAAGGCATTCTTTCCCTGGACTTTAGGATACATGGCTGAAACATAAAAAAACTTGCTTATCCTTCCTCTGAAGAATTTCCTTGATCCTTGATTTAATCCCAGTATATGGGGGTGAGGAGTAATATTCTTGGTCTAGCAAAAGAGAAAATGTGGGGTACACCTTGCCTGGAACAGGAACTGGCTATTCACAGAAGAGGGATTGTAAAAAGTGTTAACTGTGTTAATTCTGAGCAAGTTAGGGAGAGTTACCCTTCAAATATCTGGGACAATTTTTTCTAGAAATGCTTTCAATCCAAATCACTGCACATTGTTCTTCAAGGACAGATGTAGATATAAGTGTTTAGATAACTGGTTCTCAAGATGCATCAGAATCACCTAATAAACTTTCTTTTTTTCTAGTCCTATTAGAGGTTCCAGCTCAGTTATTTTTCTCAAAGCTTCCTAAGTATAAAAATTGATAAAATTACTTGGGAAAACTGTTAATTAATTTCCTGGGTCACCATAACAAATAAAGCTTGTTGGCTGAAATAAAAATAGGTAAATATATAAGTAAAAAATTAAGATAATAAATACAAATTTTTTATCTTATAGTTTTGGATGTCTCACTGGGCTTAAAAATCAAGTTGTTGGTAGAGCTGTGTCCCTCAGGGAAGAGGAAAATCTTTTTCTTTGCCTTTTCCAACTTCTAGAGGTTGCCAACATTATTGGCTCATTGCCTCCTTCCTCCATCTTTAAATCTAGGGTCAGTAGGGTGCAGTAGGACATGCCTGTAATCCCAGTGACTCTGGAGGCTGAGGCAGGAGGACCTGAAAGTTTGAGGGCAACCCCAGCAACTTAGCAAGACATGTCTCAAAAATAAAAAGGGGGTGGTGGTAGAGCATCTCTGGGTACAATTTCCAGTACCACAGAAATAAATCCAGGGTCATCAGGCCATCCTCATTTTGCCATACTACTATTTCTCTGGTTCTCCTCTGCTCTACTTGCCTCCCTCTTCCCCATATAAGAGCCCTTGTGATTATATTGGGCCCACCTGAGCAATCAAGAATGAAGTCCCTTTTTAAATTGTTAATACTTTGTCATACTAGGGATAGAACTGAGGACTCACACTTGCTAGGCAAGTGCTCTCCAGCCCTGATGTCCCTTAAGATGATTAACAACCCTCATTCTTTTTTGCCATACAACTTAATACAGGTGCCAGGGATAAGGGCATAGTTATTTATTGTGCCTACCATAGTTAACAACTACTAAAATTGAATACATTTATGCTTTATGAATAGGCAATTCTACTCCTACGTATATAACTAGCAAATGTGTGTATATTATACAAAAAGACATTTATTAGATTATTTATGGCAGCATTGCTTATAATTGTCCCAAACTCTCATCTACTAAAAAAAAAAAAGGTAAATAAGTGTGGCAACCAAATGCATTGATTAAGCATTCAGAACTCCTTTGGGATTGAACAAGAAGTCAACTGAAATGCTAAATTTCTCAGGGTCAGAAACTAGAAGGTGGTTATGAGGCCAGAACCTAAGAGATGGCAAACATAGGTTTGAGGAAAAGGGGTAAATTTATGGGGTTCTCTTAAGCAAGATGATAAGATTCAAGTATGTATGGTGGAGAAAGTAATGGGATGTAAGACCTTGTTCTTACTGAACTTGTCACTAAACAGCTTTGCACACTTGATAAAGTCCTGGCACTTCTTTGAACTCGAATTTTATATCGAAGTTAAAGAATGTGACCTGGATTCCTGAGTTCTAACTGTGAGATTCCAGGCAGCCCCAACGACTCTGGCAGAACATGTTCTGGTCAGATTAAAGGAGCTCTTTACCCGCAAAAGACAGGAGCCAGCGGGCACAGCCACTAGGTACATTCTGATACAGGCTCCTTTCCTCAACAGCCAAACAACGTGTCTTCAGGCGTTGACAGTCTGAGATCAGCCTCCTCCCTCAGCCACCTAGCCCCGCCTTTCCCCTACAAGTGTCCCCTTCCGCAAAGAGGAACACCCTATTCAATGTCCTACGGTGCAAAACGTCCCAGCCCCAAGTCCTCCGCTTACGTGGCGACCACGTTCTAGTACGTGAGTCCCTTATGGGATTCCCACTGTAGGTGCGGCCAAACTGGCGAGCGACTTCTCGGAACAGTCCGCTAGCGTCCAACAGTTCAGGGAACCCGCACTACTGCGCCTGTGCGGAGAAAGGGTCGGGTATTCAACTGTGGTGGGTGCTGGTGCTCAACGCTGCTGGCGGGAGAGAGCAAAGAAAAAAACGAAGGCCGTCAGAAATGGCTGTTAGGGGCAAAGATGGGTTGGTGGAAAGAGCCGGTGCAGAGCGCGCCTCTGACTGGGGTGGGGCCCGCCTCCGTTCCAGCCAATCAGGGCGCGGGGCGGGGCGGCCTGGCGGGATCCGTTTCGCGGGCTCTGGAGGCGCGTCTCCGCTACGAATCTGCGCCCTGGGGACACTTTGCTGTGTCTAGGCTCTCGAGAAAGTTCTGCTCCGCCCAGTGCAGCAGCGACTGCAGACCTTGAGCTTGGTCGTTTGGGCGGCTCCCGACAGTGGTCGGGGCTGGCCTCTCATTCTTAGGGTCTGAGATGGAGCCAGTGACTTTTTAAAAAAAACTCGTGAGCGAACCTGGTGCCAGCCAAGGTTGAAGCCCCGTGGCTGTTCCAGCCCCGCTGTGCTGGGAAGGGTGACGGAACTGGAGGGTGCGTGGTTCCCCGCCCCAGACCTGGGGTTGGAGCAAGGACGCGGGACGCCGGTCCGCGAGATGAGGTTGACCCTCGGAGCGCACGCTCCTCCCTGTAGGCGTCCCTCCGGGAGCAGCACTGAGTTTGGCATTTGCTCCGGGAACCTGCGGGACCGACAAGGCAGCTGATGTGTGGGTGAGGACGGTCCCGCTGGGCGCCGGGTCCGCTGACTCTGCTTTCTCTGCACCAGCACCTGGCTAGGTTCTTACCGAGCCCGGGTTCAACCTCCCCATGTAGTTTAGTCGTCCAGATAGATCACTTAGGACCTGACCAGTTAGCTGTTTCTTAAGTAGCCTGTTTCAACTAATGGCACGGTTTATTATTACTCGGGTTCTTTTTTGGGGGGGGGTGCTGGGGAGCTCCTTGGGTATTTTTTTTTCTTATACTTAAATTCGAAGAATATTTTACAGTACCCCCGTATATGGAATTAGAAAATTTCGTTTGGTTTCATTGGCAGTTTTGTTGAGGTATAATCTACATACCATAAAAATGCACCCATTTTAAGTGTATGATTTAGTGATTTTAGTGTACGGTCATGTGTGGATTTATGATAGGAACACTTCAACAAAATGCGTTCTTAGTCCATTTCGACCACGATAGAGCGTGAACTAAGAGGACTACATGGTCACTAAGCAATATAACTTTTTGGACCCCATTGTAAATGTGGTCAGTCCTTTACTGAAAAGTCATTATTCCACACATGACTATTTCCAGAGTTGTTCAACAGGAAATCCTGATAGCACCCCCTACCACCACCACCACACACACATATAATTTGACCTTCTACAGATACCATGTAACACAGGGGCCCTTGAAAGTGTATACTTAGGGCTGGGGTTGTGGCTCAGTGGCAGAACACTTGCCTAGCATGTGTGAGGCACCGGGTTCGATTCTCAGCACCTATTATCAATAAATAAAATAAAGGTCCATTGACAACTAAAAAAAATATTTTTTAAAAAGTGTATACTTAGATTATGTCATTATCTGAACAAGTGAAATTTAAAGGGTAATTAAAACATGTTCCTGTAAATTGCAGGGAATTAAACTATTGTGTCTTACACTACCTTTTTAAAAACATATACTACTTTTATTTATTTTTTTTTTTTTGAGACAGGGTTTCACTAAATTCCTTATAGCCTCACTGAATTGCTGAGGCTAGCTTTGACCCTCCTGAACCTCTGGGATTCCAGGTGTGTGCCACCACGCCCAGTTTGACTGTTTGAACTGTCTCTTATGCTGAGGAATATGGTATAAACCCCACTGTACAGGTGAGAGTGTGAACTTTAAAGAATATTGCCTAAAGCTGTGTCTGGACAAGGCCCCAAACCAGATGCCTTCTCTCTAAATTTGTTGCCTTTGGCACCTCAAACACCTTGATATGTCTATGTATGACCTGAGCGAGTACTTAATAAGTGGCCACTGTGTGCCAACAGTACTGCTCTAGATAAAAATACTTTAGTGGCTTTACCACTGAACTATGTCCCCAGTCCATTTGATTTTATATTTTGAGACAAGGTCTTATTAAATTGCTGAGATCCTCACTTAGTTGCTGACACTGGCCTCAAACTTGCAATCCTCCCGCCTCAGCCTCCCAAGTCCTTTGGATTACAGGCATGCACCACCATGCCTGACACATTGAAGATTTAACCCCTAATTTGATGATGTTATTGAAGGGAAGGCTTTTATGAAAAGTAATTAGGTTTAGATGAGGTCATGAAGGTGGGGCCTCATGATGGGAGAGAGAGAAACTAGAGTTCTCTGCTGTGTAAGGACATAGTGAAAAAGCAGCCATTTTTAAAATGGGAAGAGAACACTCATTATGATTGAATGGCATTTTGATCTTGAACTTTTCTGGCTCCAGATCTGTGACACACAAGTGTCTTGTTATAAGTCACCCAGTCTGTACTTTGTTATAGCAGCCCAAGCTAAGACTTATGGCCTTGTTAATGATAAAATCAGGTTATATAATAGAATATATAGTACAATCCCATTTATCTTAGCACAGAAGGCCTTTCTAGGCACACTATCAAAAAGTATTCCCTCATTTGATCTCTGATCACTAGTACTTTACTTTATTTTTAAAATCACCACCTAAAAGTATTTTATGAATTTTTATATTTGTTTACTTTCTCTTTTTTAAGTTCCATTAGAGTTCTGCCTCTTTTATTCATCTTTATATACCCAACGCTGGGAGATACAGTTCTTAACAACATTGTTTCAGGAAAACAAACAAATTCCCACACAAAACAGCATTTGTATGGCTGTTTTAAAATAAGACCACAAATTATTTGATTTTCTTTTCCTTCAAAAGATGGAATCTAGCTTGATGTGGTAGTGTACATCTGTAAATCTGTAATCCCAGCTACTGTGGAGGCTGGGGCAGGAGGACTGCAAGTTCAATGACAGCCTGGGCAACTTAGTGAGACCTTGTTTCAGAAAAATTAAAAAAAAAAAAAAAAAGGACTGGGGATATATCTTGGTGGTAAAACAATTTGCTTAGCATGTGTAAGGCTCTGGGTTCAAACCCCAGCAACACACACAACACACACACACACACACACACAGCCAATTCCCCTCCTTCTGATTAGAATATGGTGGAAGTGGAATTATGTCAATAGGTCACAACTTCCTTCTTGCTGTCTCTTAGATCATTCACCCTGAGGGAAACAGCTGCTGGGTCATGAGGACATATCAAACAGAGCTGTTTTTAGGCTCATGCAGTGAAAAACAAGTCTACTCCCAGCCAGTGGGGACTCAGGACTTTTGCCAACAGTGGTATGAATGAGCCACCTTGAAGCTGATTTTTCAGCCCTAGTCAATCCTTTAAATGACTGCCTCTCCAGGTGACCTCTTAACAACATGTCACAAGGAGGCCCTGAACTGGATCCCTCAAATTCAAACTCTCAAATTCTGTTAGATAATTTATGGTTGTTGTCATAAGCCACTAAGTTTTGGTGGTAGAATGAATAGACAGTGACTACACTCCCCCTTAGGACCTACCATAAAGCAAAATAGGTGTGGCCTAAACAGTAGCTAGCAAAATTCTTTTCTATTAGGAATTGTAGAATTCATTATTTGTATAAAGTTCACTTTTTAAAAAGTGGGACAATTTTAATGTTGGGAATGAAATCACATTCTAATCTATATGTACTAATCTGATTTTAAGATGAACACTGGAATACACAGATTTGAAAGGTTTGATTTTATGTATAAGTTAAATATCCATCATGATTTTAAAATAGTGAATTTTTAAAAAATCTACAATTATAAATTTGTGTGTGTTTGCATGTGTGTATGCATGTGTGAAGTTTTATGGATTAAAGCCAGATGCCTGCTACCACTGAGCTAGTTGCCAAGGCTAACCTTGAATGTGGCTCCTCCTGTTTCAGCCTAGGCAAGAGCTCTACTGTTGAGCTATTTATCAGTCCTAGAGATTTTAAAGTGCATACTTGATTTATTATAGTTTACTTTAATACTTCTATAACTTCTCCCCCAAATTAAGACTCTTATGATAGTTTAATTGAATTTATCCCATACCTACCATGCTATTTTTGCCATATTTACTTTTACACACAATACAAATCCCATGAGATCTTATTTTTAAAAAATATATTTCTTTTAGTTGTTGATGGAACTTTATTTTTATTTATTTACATGCAGTGCTGAGAATCAAACCCAGAGCCTCACACATGTCAGGTGAGTACTCTACCACTGAGCTACAGCCCCGCCCAGACCTTATTTTTATAGTCATTATTTTTTATATAATTTTTTAGTTGTAGATGGACTCAATACCTTTATTTTATTTATTTTTATGTGGTGCTGGGGATTGAACCCAGTGCCTCACATGTACTAGGCAAGTGCTCTACCACTGAGCCACAACTCCAGCCCCTTTATAGTCATTATTAACTATCATATTTATGTCTGTTTCCCAATACCATTATCTGTTCTGGTGCTCTTTAATTAATTAATTTATTGCAGTGCTGGAAATTGAAACCAGGACCTCATGCTTACTGAGCAGTCACTCTACCGTGCACTATATCCCCAGCTGCACTGGTGTTCTTTATTCCTGTAATTCTCCAATGAAATTATTTTCCAACAACCTGAAGAACTACTTTTTTTTTTTAAATATATTTTTTAGTTGTTAATGGAACTTTATTTTACTTATTTATATGTGGTGCTGAGAATCAAACCAAGAGCCTCACATATGCTAGGCAAGTGCTCCACCACTGAGCTACAATCCCAGCTCCTGAAGAACTACTTTTAATGCTTCAGTTCCTATAGCAGTGAATTCTATCAGGTTTTTTTTTTTTGTTTAATTTTCTTAAAAACTTTCTTATTTAATGTTCACTCATGGATGGTATTTCACTGGGTATAGAATTCTGGGTTTGAAGTTTTTTCTTTCAGCACATTAAGATATCATTCTTTTATTGTCTGATTGCCTTGGTGTCTGTTAAAAAGTCAGCCGTCAGTTTTATACTCTTATTGTTGTGCCTTTTAAGGTAATGAGTCTCTCCACTCTTCCCAATCCCTATGGCTGCTTATAAGACTTTCTCTGTTTTTAATTATAAACAATCTGATTATTATGCAATTTCTCTCATTCTGGGACTCCAACTATACACACACACACACACACACACACACACATACACTCTATATCTACATATATATATATATGTACACATACACATACCTACACATGCATATACATATATATGTGTGTATGTAAATATATATATATATATTTGTGTGTGTATGTATATATATGATTTTTTTCTGTGTGTATCACATATCTCCAGAGTTATTTTGTGTGTGTGGTGGGGTGGGTACCGGGAATTGAACCTAGAGGCACTTTGTCACTGAGCTATATCCCCAGCCCTTTTTATTTTATTTAAAAATTTTTTTTTAGTTGTATATGGACAATACCTTATTTTATTGATTTATTTTTATGTGGTGCTGATTATTGAACCCAGTGCCTCATACATGCAAGGCAAGTGCTCTACCACTGATCTACATCCTCAGCCCCTGTGACTATAATCCTAAGAAAGGAGGGGATGTAGAAAATATGGAAACACAATTGAAACTATAGATAACTTTAGAAACTGTAGTGTACTTTTAGAACAGAGAGAGAGAGAGAGAGAGAGAGAGAGAGAGAGAGAGAGAGAGAGAGAGAGATATGACCATTCTAGCAATTGCAATTGGTATTCAAAGCAAGATCCAAGACTGGGGTTGTGGCTCAGTGATGCAGCACTTGACTAGCATATGTGAGGCACTGGGTTCTATTCTCAGCTCCACATAAAAAAACTAAATAAAATAAAGTTATTATGTCTACCTACAACTAAAAAATATTTAGAAAAATAAAAAATAAAGCAAGATCAGTCATAAAATCAGTCATTTGAGTATCTAAGCTATTTGTGTATAAGATGCCAAATTTTCACATATATTATTCTTTGTTGTAATATAGTTACTTCCAGTTTGCTTCCATTTTCTAAATCCAAATTAAAGGATGCCTTTGGGCAATTATTGTGGTAGAAGTAGTTCAGTCTGTGTGTGATATCCTAAATGTCATAATCATCAAAGTATTATCCTAAATCCCCCATGTATATGTATACACACACACACACACACACACACACAAAATTTTATTTCATGATGAAGATTAAAGTAAATTTTGATTTGTTTTAAAAGAAAAAGAATTTTTGTTACCTTGTATTACTCTACCCAGTAATATTGATATGTGTTGATTAATTTGTTCCTTCTCTTCTCTAGGGAGAATAAAAGGAAACAGTACAGCATGGTTGACTGGAAGCCTTCCTGCCCTTGGATGTGTGGAAAGAAAGTGCACATCAGGCCTGAAAGTCTCTGTGATGCTAAAGAGAAGGCATGGGGGAACTAGGACTGTGAGAGAGCTGAGTTGAGGTGGTGGTTAGAGAATGAAATATTGGAGTTTTAAATTTCTAGTGTGTTGACAAAATTCAGGATTGTTTTTGTTTGGATCTAGGTGTAGGTGAAGAATGGTAGAGGCAGTCATGTACTGGTAAACCAGCTCAAAAAAAAAAAAAAAAAAAAGAAAGAAAGAAAAGAAAAGAAAAAGAAAGAAAGAACATTTCAAATTGTAGCATTTATTGATTCACCATGACTGATTTCAAGCTACCAGTATTATCAATATAATATCATTATGCATGGAATATGAAAAAGCTAAGAATAATCAACTCTCAGGAACTGGAATGAGCTAGCTTCAACAGTGTGCCACTGAGTACTATGGTAAGTACTTTAGTCAAGTCTCCCCCAAAGTGCCACGTGTTAAAGTCTTTGTTGCCAGCCCAGGGGACTGTTGGGACTTAGTGAGATATTTTGGAGGTAGGGCCTAGTGGAAAGAAGTTAGGTCATTGAGTGTGCTCTTAAAGGGGATATTGGGATCTCAGCCTTTCCTCTGCATTTCTTTTTGCTTCCTGACTGCCATGAAATGAACAATTTTCTACTACATGCATTTCTACCATGATGTACTACTATCCAACCACAGGCCCAAAAGCAATGAAGCCCACCAAGGACAGACTGAAATTCTGAAATCTTCTTATCAATTGTTTATATCAGGTATTTTGCTACAGTGACCCAAAGCTGACTAACATACTGAACATGGGCAAAGGTCATGGAATTATAATTTTTTTTTTGAGATGGGGTCTTTTATATTGCACAGGCTGGCCTCAGACTTGCAATCCTCTTGTCTCAGCTTCCTGGGTAGCTGGTATTATAAGCATGCATCAACATATTGGAATTAAAAAGTTTGTGAATCACAAAACTATATTGTTATACATGTCATCATCTGTAGCCATTGGAATACAGAATTATGTTATGTGTTGGTGTAGAAGAATGTGAATTTGGGGTTGGGGTTGTAGCTCTGTGGTAGAGTACTTGCCTCACACATGTGGGGTCCTGGGTTCAATCCTCAGGACCACATAAAAATAAACGATCATTGTAATGTTTTGAGCAATTAATAAAAAAATTAAAAAAAATTAAACAAATAAAAATAAAGATATTGTGTCCATCTACAACTAAAAAAAATATTTTAAAAAAATAATGTGAACTTGTCCCTAAATCTTTGTTAAGTGAAAGAAAGTTGGGGAGTGATCAGTAGATAAGAATTCTTAAGATGCCAGCCAGGGAGATTTTTATAGAAGCCTATTGGGGGGAAAATTTTTCAAGGAAGTAGTGGGAGTCCTCTTCAGCTCCAACAGATTGTTCATGTAGTCTGTGGGTAGAGCAAATTTCCACAGATCTAATGTATGTGTGGGGTTCCATTTTTAAAGAACAGTTCAGTTGTTAAAAGTTGTTGACTGTATCTGGGCATGTTGTGGTGTCATGTGATGTATGCCTGCAGTCTCAGCTACTCAGTAGTCTGGGGTAGAGATTTGATTTGAGAGTTCTAGGATAACGTGAGCAATGCAGCAAGATCCCATCTTAAAACAGGAAAAAGAGAAAAAAAGAAAAAAGAAAACAACCAAAAAAGGCAAAGATAAAAAGTAGCTAAAAGGAATTTCTATCTTAATTTGCTTCTTTCAAGTAATAAAGAGATCAATTATCCATCATTCATAACACACCTTCCATTTTCTGCCAAAGCCAATGTCTCGGCTTGGCACCAGAATCACGAGGCACTCACAGCTTTGTAGGTTCAAACAGCAATTCTTTATTCCCGCTCTCACACCACCTCCACACAGGTCCAGGGGCAAAACGCGTTCTCCTGTCTCCCGCACCAACCACCTACTCCACGAGGCTCTCTCCAAATCCCATTTTAATCTCTCGAGAACTCAACGGGAACAAGCAGCAGGAACACCCTAATCCCAGCAATAATCTTCAACCGCCAACTTCCCTAAAACCCATTATCTTAAACTGGCAACGCCTTAAACTCAAGGAGCCGGTTACTTCCTCAAACCTGATCAGCTCTAAACCCGGATCTGCCTAGGTCCTTGAGCAAGGTCACCTCATTAAAGCATGCATGCAATGTCCCATCAAATGTCCTCTAAGCAGCATGGGGTACGCTTGGCAAGGAAATTTCGATGCGTCATTCCTACTTGGTAATGGCCCTCAGCATCTCCCCCCTTCTGATTAATTAAACAACAAGCAATGTGGCTTAGGACCGTGCCTGGTAGGTTGTCCAATTCAACATATGGTTCTTACCCGTCATCGGATGAACTGACCTCTAGGCGTCAGTCCCCTGTCTTAGGTTGAATCCACTGCAATCAGATCAACCCGTCGCTGACTACCGGTCCAGCATTCAGCCATGCTTGTGGATAGGCCTAAGCACCAGTGGGGGGGTGAGGTTCTTGCCTCACCTCTGTTGGCCCCCAAATTTAACCTTGGTGCCAGTGGGGGGGTGAGGTTCTTGCCTCACCTCTGTTGGCCCCCAAATTTTAGACCATCACTAGTAGAAGGGAGGAAGATACAGAAATGCCACAACACCAAGCCAATTGACGGCTCCTTTGGAAAAATTGCATCACTGGTGACACCATCAGCAAAGATGTCAGCATTACCACAATTAACATGGGGTGCGCTGGCAAGGAAATTGCATCACTGGTGACACCATCAGCAAAAATATGCCAGCAGTACCACAATTCGCTGCACCAGACGATAGTTCACAATGCATGCAACTGATATATAGTCCAGGCAAGTTCTGCAGGCAGTTCAAATCGGAGGAGTCTATCAATATGTCCATTTCCTCCCAAAGTAAATCAAGTCCTTGATTGAGCATTACTTGTTGAGTTATATTCATTGATGCATCAGTTTATACAGTTTACTGTGGTAGCTATCATAGAAGCTGTAGTTTGGTTTTCTTAGTCTTCACCGGCACTGGGATGGAGATGGGAATTCTGGTAATGATGTTAAAGAGACATTATCCTGAACAGGATTATTAAATATAATGAAAAGGAAAAGTGAAAGTAAACAAACAGATCTGTTAATCACCTTTAAAAACAATAGTAAGCAAACAGATCTATTAACCACCTTTGAAAACAATCATTAACAGCTGTTTACCTAATTAGATTAAACCACTTAAATCACGTGAATAAAAAAAAATTCGGATCCATTTTTTCATGAGCGCTCCTCATATAAAAATATGGACATACACACATACTGACATGCAACACAAAACAGTGCAGACATAACATACAACACATAAGACAATAATAACGGCCTTGTAGCTTTACCTAGGTAAAATCTCCATTGCAATGTTTAAAAACTCCACAGTCAAAAAATAAAACACAGTCAAAAAACAAAACTGATCAGAAAAACATTAACCTAGGTTTGTATGAGCTCAAAAAATAAAATAGAACTACGATGTGGGAAAAATGCAATAATAAAATAGATATTGAAAAAAAAGGCACCGTGGTTAATCACTGTCGCAGATGTAAGAATAGCCAAGCTGGAGCTCTGGATTTCAGCTGTTATGGATTTCAGTCAAATCATCTTCTTTTTCTGTAGAAATTGTTTTGGTTAACCTCTCTGGAATCCAAATCGGCTGCTGTTCTCCCTGTGGGAACACACAAACGGAACCCCGACTCCAGACAATAACTGGATCGGGACCTTTCCATTGTCCTGTTAGAATATCTTTCCAAAGTACCTTAGGCTTATGTACATTTTTCGGATACATATGTCTTTCCGCAGCACTAAGTCCTGATGAATCCAAATTTAGAAAGTTTAGAGTAAAAAGAGTTATTTTAAGTTTATCTTTGGGGGATATATACCCCTTTCCAATTCCCTCTTTTTGCTTTAATAGGTACGTTTTAATAGTTTGATGAGCTCTTTCAACTATGCCTTGTCCCTGTGGATTGTATGGGATTCCTGTTATATGAGTAATACCAAATGATGAGCAAAATTGTTTAAAAGATTTAGACGTATAACCAGGACCGTTATCAGTTTTTAACTGTTTAGGAACACCCACAGTGGCAAAATTTTGTAAGCAATGAGCTATAACATCTTTAGTTTTTTCTCCGGCATGAAGGGAGCCCATCAAAAATCCGGAAGAAGTATCAACTGTAACATGTAAATATTTTAATTTTCCAAATTCTGGCAAGTGTGTGACGTCCATCTGCCAAATATGGTTAGGTATCAGTCCTCTAGGATTGACTCCAAGATTAACTTGTGGTAAAAAGGTCACACAATTTTGACATTGTTTTATTATATGCCTGGCTTGTTCCTTAGTTATTTTAAAACGCTTTTGTAAAGTATTAGCGTTAACATGAAACCTTTTATGAAAATTTGTAGCTTCTTCTACAGTAGAAAAAATATGTATATCATGTGTAGTTTTATCTGCTAAATCATTGCCCAAACTAAGGGCTCCAGGCAATCCTGTATGTGCCCTGATATGTCCTATGAAGAATGGATCTTTTCTATCCCAGATTAGACTTTGTATAGTGGAAAACAAAGAGAAAACAGTAGAGGAAGGGGAAATCCTACCAGCATCTTCAAGGGATGTTATAGCATTAACTACATACTGGCTATCAGAGAATAAATTAAATACAGAATCTTTGAACATCACAAAAGCTTGTAGAACTGCATTAAGCTCTACCTTTTGAGCTGACTGTTTGGGAACTAAAAATGTAAAAGTTTGATCAGGGGTAACTACTGCAGCTGTACCATTATTAGACCCATCAGTGAATATATTTGGAGCATTCATGATAGGTGTTTTTCTTGTCATTTTAGGAAAAACTACAGGATGCTTAGACCAAAAAGACAACAAAGGATTAGATGGTAAATGATTATCAAATGAAACATTCGATTTACACATGATTATTGCCCAAGTATTTAGTTCATTAGCTAACTCATCAATTTGCTCCATAGTATATGGAGTAATAATTTTATTGGGAGAAATTCCAAACACTGTCTTTGCTGCTCTTATACCTTTGAGTATTAATTGTCCTACAGCCTCAGGATACCTAGTAAGAATAGTGTTAGGAGAATAAGATAAATGTATCCACAATAATGGACCTTCCTGCCAAAATACTCCTGTAGGAATATTTCTTGTTGGTAGTACAATAAATAATAAAGGCAAACTTATATCAATTCTATCTAAATGCATATTTTCCATATATGTCTCAATAATTTTTAATGCCTTTCTAGCTTTAGGAGTTAACATTCGGGGTGAATTTGGATCTGATGGACCTTTTAGAATATCAAATAAAGGTCCCAACTCTCCTGTTGGTATGCCTAGATAAGGCCTTATCCAATTTATATCTCCCAACAACTTTTGAAAGTCATTAAGTGATTTGAGTTGATCTACTCGTATTTGAATTTTAGGTGGACGGACCATGGTTGAGGATAATAGAACTCCTAAATAATTAATTGGAAAATTTAATTGTACTTTGTCTATTCCTATCTCTAGATTATAATTTTTTAATAAGTTTGTAAGTGTGGCATAACATTCCAGCAATATGTTTTTATCTTTATGTGCCAATAATACATCATCCATATAGTGAAATATTTTTAGTTCAGGATTTTGATTTCTAAGTGGCTGGATTGCTTTATTAACATATATTTGACACATAGTTGGACTGTTAGCCATTCCTTGAGGGAGTACTTTCCATTCATATCTCTCATCAGGACCTTCATGATTTAATGCAGGGATAGTAAATGCAAAACGTGGACTATCCTCGGCATGAATTGGAATCGAAAAAAAGCAATCTTTAATGTCTATAGCTAAAACATGCCACGTTTTTGGTAAAGCAGACAATTGAGGAATCCCTGATTGAGCAGGTCCCATAATGACCATTTCATTATTAATTGCTCTTAAATCTTGTAATAATCTCCATTTACCCGATTTCTTTTTGATAACAAAAATGGGAGTATTATGGGGAGATACGGAAGGTTGTAAATGTCCTTCCGCTAATTGTTGTTTGACCAGATCATGGGCTACTTGTATCTTTTCTTTAGTCAGGGGCCACTGAGGAACCCACACTGGTCTTTCTGATTTCCAAGTAATTTTGATTGTCTCAGTGGCCCTTTCTGAAAATCCAACCCATGTCTGTCTGTTCCTTGATCTATTTGAATTGGCGCTGCTATACCTTGTTCTTGTTTTCCTAATCTTTTTTCTTTCCTGATACCTTGTCTAGCCCTAGTAGTGGGCACATTAGGATTGATGTTATTTGTTAACATCAAACCTAGTTGATCTAGGACATCTCGTCCCCATAAATTAATAGGAAGGTGATCCAAAACATATGGCTGTATAGTTCCTTCACATCCTTCAGGATCCTTCCAATCTAATACCATAGCACTTCTATGGGGATTAGTCGCCACTCCTAGGCCTCGAAGCGTTTGAGTGGCTTGTTGTAATGGCCAATGTTTTGGCCATTCTTGAAGAGATATGATGCTAAGGTCAGCACCTGTGTCCAGCAGTCCATTAAAGTCACGACCCTGAATATTTAGTTTTAACATTGGGCGAGAATCTAAATTTAAAGACAACATAGCCCAATCTACACCTGTGGAGCCTAATCCCTTGGAACCTCTTTCTACATTAAGACTAGAGAACTTATTATGTAGGCTGGGTAGTATTAACAACTGTGCTATTCTATCTCCAGGTGAAATTACTGATATACCTCCTGGAGAACTAGCTATAATTTTTATTTCACCTACATAATCGGGATCAATTACCCCAGGACTTATCATAAGTCCTTTTAATGTAGATGAACTACGTCCCAACAATAAGCCTACTGTTCCTTGGGGAAGAGGTCCTTTTACTCCTGTGGGAATGATTTGAACTCCCATCTCTGGAGTTAATACTGCTCTGGCAGAGGCGCAGATGTCCAACCCTGCGCTCCCTCGGGTTTGTCTGATGAGGGATTTAATGGACAATGTGTCCTGGGCACAACCCTGATGGGGTTTCTGGGTTCCTCCACTGCCCCGTATATTTGTGGTTGTGGGCCCCGGAGCATTGGGCCCCCCGGTCCGTTTTTTGGCAATGAAGCCTGGTGCCTTTCTCCACGATATCGTGGGTAAATACCTGATCCTTGTCCGTTTTTTGATAAGGGAGTACCTTCTATGGTGGTTTGAGAACGGCATTCATTAGCCCAATGTCTCCCTCTACGGCATCGTGGGCAAATACCCGGTATTCTATTCCTTTGATTTCTAGTTTTGTTAAACCCTCCTCTTATGGGGCAACTCCTTTTAAAATGTCCTGTTTGTTCACAATTATAGCATGTTTCTAGCCTGGCATCTAAAGCCTGTTGTACTGCAGCTGCCAAGACTTGCCCTTGTTCATTAACATCTCTACATAATTTAATATATGTGTTTAAATCTTCATGTCTCCATGGTCTAATAACCTCTCTGCAGCAACGATTTGCTTGGTCATAAGCCAGTTGTTTTATTAATGGCATTGCTTGTTCTGTGTCACCAAAAATTTTGGCAGCCGTTTGAATAAGCCTATCTACAAAGTCAGCGTAAGGTTCATTAGGTCTCTGTATTACCTTAGATAGCTGACCTTGTAAATCTCCATGTCCTTGTAAAGTCTTCCATGCCCTAACTGCGTCTGCAGCAATCTGTACATATACAGCAGGATCATATTCCATTTGTTGCCGCTGTCCCTCATAAGGTCCCTTTCCTAATAACATTTCAAGACTTCTTTGAGGGTAACCGGCTGCTGCATTTCGCCTAGCTGTCTCCATGCAAAATTCCTCATTGGCAACCTTCCATAACAAATATTGTCCTCCATTTAGCACAGATTTACACATGCTAGCCCAATCTGCTGGCGTCATGTCCAAGTTAGTAATGGACTCCACCATGCTTACCGTGAAGGGGGCTTGAGGACCATAGGTTGTTACAGCCTCCTTTAACTGCTTCACTGTGTTAAATTCTAAAATACGGTGAATTCGCCGCCCTCCTGCCTGTTCAAATACAGGGCATGCTAATCTTTGAGGTCCTGTCTCAGGATCCCATCTATCAACTACGGGGTTTGAGGGCCACTCAGCTGTCTCCATCGGTGGGGCTGTTGGTTGAATTACACCCTCTGGTAAAACGGAGTTAGTAACAGCCTCTTGTTGTGGCCTTTTTTCTAATAACCCCTTTTCCTTTAAATTTTCTCCCTTTCTCTGACTAGCTCGAGAGACCTTCTCTTTTGCTTGACCTAAAATGTCTTCCTCCATGGTCTGAATCTCTAACAATTTACTTAACACTTTTTCGGCTTCTTTTTTAATAATTTCTAATCTTCTATAAAGATAACGCAACCCAATAAGATAACACAAAACAAAACCACAACTGAATGAAACAAAAACTGAATAAAAATTCACTGTATCAATTTTCTCTTTCTCGGGGCTAACAAACTTCAAACCTTGAGCCAACCATTTTTCCCAGTTTGCCTGAGAAATTTCTAGGGATAGGCAGCTTGAAACAAAAACGAAATAAATCAAAACAAGAACACATTGTTTTTTGAAATGGTCACCCATTCTCTCGCCTTCCCTCAGGGGCGAGCGATTTTACTCACCTCCAAATTCAGACGTTCCGCGTACGGGCCACCAAAATGCCAAGGCCAATGTCTCGGCTTGGCACCAGAATCACGAGGCACTCACAGCTTTGTAGGTTCAAACAGCAATTCTTTATTCCCGCTCTCACACCACCTCCACACAGGTCCAGGGGCAAAACGCGTTCTCCTGTCTCCCGCACCAACCACCTACTCCACGAGGCTCTCTCCAAATCCCATTTTAATCTCTCGAGAACTCAACGGGAACAAGCAGCAGGAACACCCTAATCCCAGCAATAATCTTCAACCGCCAACTTCCCTAAAACCCATTATCTTAAACTGGCAACGCCTTAAACTCAAGGAGCCGGTTACTTCCTCAAACCTGATCAGCTCTAAACCCGGATCTGCCTTGGTCCTTGAGCAAGGTCACCTCATTAAAGCATGCATGCAATGTCCCATCAAATGTCCTCTAAGCAGCATGGGGTACGCTTGGCAAGGAAATTTCGATGCGTCATTCCTACTTGGTAATGGCCCTCAGCAATTTTCCTCACTATATTTTTCACATCTTAAAATCTTTTTTTCTCTCTTTTCCTTTACTCTCAATTTTCTTCAAATCTTGTCCCATATCCAGAACCTATACCACTCAGGACTTTTCTTCCCCATTTCTTATTTTGCCTCTGTTTTTCCCCTCAATTCCTTCTGAGGCAAATTTCATCATTGCTTTTCTTCTCTTTCTCTCTCCAGTGCTAGGGATCAAAACCAGGGCCTAGTTCTTACCATTGAGCCACATCCCCAAACCTCATCATTTCTTTAATAATTTTTTCTCCCAGTTTATTTTCTAGTTTTACTTGATTAAAATCTGGAAACTGAATCTGCTTATTGAGCCCAGAGTTGCATAAAAGGGTGGGGACAAAAGATACAATTTTTAAAAAATATTTATTTTTAGTTGTTGTTGGACACAATATCTTTATTTTATTTTATTTATTTTTTATATAAAAATAAATAAATATTTATTTATTTTTATCAGGGCCTCACACATGCTAAGCGAGCGCTCTATCACTGAGCCACAATCCCAGCCCCTAGATACAATTTTTTTAAAAAAGGAACTAAGAGCTGGGTGTTGTGGCCCAGGTCTGTAATCCCAGTGGCTCGGGAGACTGAAATGGGAAAATCGTTAGTTCAAAGCCAACCTCAGCAATGGTGATTGCACTAAGCAACTCAGTTGTTAGACCACAATGCAAGAAAAGACCACTGACTCCAATTAAAATCAAATTAAAGCAAGCTTATTATTTCGACCAGCCAGGCTGCCTCTCCCACCCAAAACCGTGGGAACAAGACAGCAGCTGCAGCTTTCCTGCAGCCCAGCTTTATAGCCCAGAAAGTTACACAAAGGGGGATTACAGATAACAGAACTCTGACAGCATAACACTAATGGTAGTTTACATTTTTTTTTTTTTTTTTTTTTGCTGGCCCCAACAGAATTCATGAGGATCATTAGAGCCTCAGAGAGGGTCGTTGTCTGGCCAGGGAAGGCCAATATTTATGAGGTGTCACTGAAGTTTCAGAGAGGGCTGCTATCTGGTCAGAGAGCCAGGCATGGGTGAGTTAAGGCACAGGCAGGCATTCCAAGCAGGTTCAGAATTTGCAGTAATTTATAGTAAAGCCGAAATTATCTTTTTCATGGCTTTGTGGCGAGATGGCTCCCAATTTTAAGAAAAGATTAGGTTGGGTCTATCACAGTGAGACCCTGTCTCTAAATAAACTACAAATAGGGCTGGGGATGTGGCTCAGTGGTGAGTGCCCCTGAGTTCAATCCCTGATACCAAAAAAAAAAAAAAAGTAACTTAGGATTTTACATGTAGTTAAAATGAATTGGCATATGCAGGCAAGGAACAAGAATTTCATATATTGCTTGTGGGAGGTTAAATTGGTATAACTAGCTTGAAAATATGTTTGGCAATATCTTCTAAAACCAAATGTCTGCCTAATGACTCAGCAATTCAACTTTATCCATTGTAGAATGTAATGAAGATAGCTATCAGGTTAGGTTTCAAAGTGTTAGCCAAATCTACTACATTGTAATTTCTATTTATAGAGATCCATACTCTTTTTTTTATGATTTTGTGTGTATTTTTATATTGCCGGGGTCCGGCTGGCTGGCAAAATAACCGGGGGTGACGAATAACTTGTGTACGTTGATACAGCAGAAGAGGGAGCCGTTTATTGTAGGACGACAGAGCTATTTATACATTCCACACAGCTTATCTTAATTAGCATAAACTAGATACAGTCAACCAATAAGGAATCTCCACACTTAATGGCTCACTTTTATTACTTCTCAAACCACTCCCTCTGGCATTTTGCCAGGCACCATCCAGACTTGTTTACGAACTCTTAACATTCCCCTGTCAAAATGCCAGGTGTCATCCCAACTTGTTTACAGACTCTAACAATATATAGTATTGGGGTTTGAACCCAGGGCCTGGCATGCTAGGAAAGCACTTTGCCCATTAAGCTATATTCCCAGACTCTACCTGAACCTTCTCTTTTAAAATTTGAGACAGGGTCCCACTAAGTTACCTGAGATGGCGTTGTTACATCCTAAGCCCTTGGGTGTAATGCCTAAGATTAGTGCAATCACCCCAGCACTGAAACAGAAGTCCAGCAAGGCAAGGATGGTAACTGGAGCAGGTTTCCTGCAAGGCAAGAGACAGTGATAAAGATGGTGAGATACATCTCAGAGAGAAAGATGGTCAGATAGGCTAGGGACAAAAATGCACTGAAATGATTAGGCTTTAGGCTTTTGTCAGGATGGGGTGGAATTTGCAGTGTCATGAAACCTTGCAGTGGCAGTAGCCATGCCTCTTCAGGCCACTGCTTGTGTAGTGGCTGCCTATTTGAAGGAATCATAAGAAGTCTGTGCTGTGCCCTTTTGTACCAGGGTCATTTTGTCCTTTCTGGCCTAGTGGCATGGATAGAAGATCATATAGCAGTCAACTGCCCTCAGCACAGTTGGTGGGCACAAGCCAGACCGTGGGAACATGATGTGTGCCTGAAAATCTGTGGAGAAGTGTGATTACTCCTTTGGTAGAATGTTGGGGAAGAGTGATGGTGTATTTGGTGGCTCTGAGTAGTCTGCTCACCATCCTCAGAAGAATTTCTTCCCTAGCCCCACCCACAAAAGGAGAGAAGGAATTTGTGTCCTTAGGGAGTGGCATGATGGTTATTGGGTCCTCTGGCTCAATCACTGCTCAGGGACTCTTACAGCTGCCACCACTTTCTCACCTTCCAGTTCTTCCATTCTAGCTCCTCTCTGACCAACTACCTACACTGATAGCATTGAGCTTGCAAAACTTCTGCCTCAGCTTCCTGAGTGTCTAAGACTATGGGTGGATGCCACTGTGCCTGGCAGATTCATAATTTTTGAATCTTGTTTTTTTTTAAACTTATTTTAGAACTTTATCACTATTTTAAAACTGTCTTACTCCATATACCAAAGTCTCTTACAGGCTAAGTAAGCACTCTACCACTGAGCTACATCCCCTGCCCTTAGATCTATTTATTTTTAAAATTAAAATGTAAATGTCCAAGCCGGGCATGGTGGTGCACACCTGTAATCCCAGTGGCTTGGAAGGCTGAGGCCAGAGGATCACAATTTCAAAACTCTCCACCACTGAGCTCCAAGCAACTTAGTGAGGCCCTCCCTCAAAATAAAAAAGACTGGGAATGTGGCTCAGTGGTTAAGCCACCCCTATGTTCAATCCCCAATACCATAAAATTAGAATGTCAAAATCTTAAAAAATGTCTTCCCTTAGTATTTATTCACTAGTTTATTGTCACTACAATGTCACTGTAAATGACTGATGATTAACAGAAAATGGTGGTTTGTTTTTTGTTTTTTTCCTATAGAGAATGAAAGTTCTTAAGCAGGAAATTTAGATGCTCACTCAGCAAATGGGGCACCTGCATCATTTTTTTTAATGAAGCACTTTTGTGAATGGTTCTAAGTTGAAGAAAAATATAAGGAACAAAAAAGACCCTCAAAATATCTGGAAGGAAAAATTTCTTTCAAAAACTTTTTTTTAACCTTTATTTTATTTATTTTTATGTGGTGCTGAAGATTGAACACAGTGCTTCACCTGTGCTAGGCAAACTCTCTACCACTGAGCCCCAGCCCCAGCCCCAGCCCAATAACTTTTTTTAAAAGGAATTATTAGATTTAGATGGGGAAAATATTTTTGTGTGAATTACAGGTGTTGCTCTGGTCAATGAAATTGATCATATATTATTTTAATATTAATGACTTTATTTCATGTAGTAAGTTGATAAAACTATATTTCACTTAAAATTGGAAAAGTGAGGAAGATACCTGTAAATCTTTAAAGTTACGCTTCAGAGTTTTCCAAAAAGCCTACCATTTTCTAAATCTCCCATTTTCCCCACTGTACACATATTTGGTATTTGTTGTGAGTGCATTTACATGTAGTTTTTTTTTTTTTTTTTTTTTTTTTTTTGTACTGGGGATTGAACTCGGGAGCACTTAGCCACTGAGCCACATTTCCAGCCCTATTTTTGTATTTTAGTTAGAGACAGGGTCTCACTGAGTTGCTTAGTGCCTTAAGGCTCCTGCCTCAGCCTCATGAGCTGCTGGGATTACAGGCATGTGCCACCTTGCCTGGCCCTATTGTTTTTTATTTTTATTTTTTTTAAATCCAGTTTGAGCTGTTTCTAGTACTTGGTATGGCAAATAATCAGAAACCTGGCCTCTCTCTCTCTCTCTTTTTTTTTTTTTTTTTGATGAGATTCTGGATGTTTTAAAAACTCTGGCTTTCTCTGATACTGCTATCCCAAGGAGAAAAAAGGTATTCTCAGATTACTAACAAGTTGAGATTAGCCTCCACTGACACCCAAGGAGGGGGTTTCTTATTACTCCTGGGTGGGTTGTGGGAGTTTCAGCTTCTTTGTGGTCTCTATAGACAGTGCGGTGGTATTCCTTAATTACTGCTGGGTGGTGATGAAAGTTTGGACTCTTCACTATGTTGCTTCTGCATTACCCCAGCGAAGAAGTGGAGGGCTGCATCATCGTTGCCCAGCAGGTATGGATTCCAAGGTTCAGGCCCCTATGTGGTCTCCAGTAACAACACAGAAGTGGGAGGAGCTCATGACCAGGAGAGAAAGAAAACCCAGCTTCTCTAAGTTGTCCTGCTCTGGCATGGCCCTGGCATGGCACTGCTGTTAGACATCTGACAGGCTTGCAAGGGTATATATCTGGGCTCCCCACTCAACCCTTGCTGGTGTGACTGGCTTGGTTTTGCTATTATTTTTCCCCTTGTGGTGTTTGGTTGGAGGAGAGCTGTTATTGTACAAAAGCTTTCTGTCTTGCTAGACTTCTTTTTCCTGGTCCTTTTGCTAGAGAAAATAGGTTTTTATTGAGACTTTTTTTTTTTTTTTTTGGTTTGTGCCTCTTCCATGTCTGGGCAGGCAGCTTCCTCTACTGTAAGTATGGGGTATGTGAGGCATAAAAGAAAACGTAGGCAACTAACCACCATGTTGTTCTGCAGGTCCGACTGGCCTGCCTTTTTCTTTCAGTCTTTTAGAGTCTTATTTTTTATTTAATACAATGCTTAGGTACTTTAGTTGTAATTTTCAGGAGGAATATAGAAAAATGCATCTATCCATCTTCCCTGAAGTATAAATCCCCATCTTCAGTTTTTGGTGTTATTCTGTAGTTTATGTCTTACTCAAGTATTGTGGCCAAATAATTTTTTGATAAGATGAAGTGTCACTGTTACTACAAGATCATTGGTACCCATTTAGCAAATCTTAATCACATTCAGGGGCTTTAGATAGTTGATCTAAATTTATATAGATTAATATAATATGTGAATATGCAGAAGTAATTTAAGTATTGACTTAGAGCAGACTAATTCTGTAATAATAAAAGACTTTCCCAAATTTCATTTGTAAATAGATGTTTATACATTAAAGTTAATTTGACAAATAAAATATAGTAGTTTAATTCTTCAAAGGCAGTTTACAGTAATTTAAATACCCTGTTTTTTTTACTTCACAGGCAAAATTAATTAAGTAGAAGCAATGCAAGAAATGGGTATAAATGTGATTGCAAATAATGACTTTTAATAGTTAAATTATGTCTTCAACTCTTTCTGATAAAAATATCACATTCATTTCTTTTAGGACTTGTTTTGTAAAGGTAAAATTTCTAAGCTGATTCTAAGCTGCAAAAGCCTGAATTAAAATGTAAAAGACTGGGCATTGTAAAGCTTCTAAATTGCAAAGCCTAAATTAAAATGTAAAAGACTAGGTATTGTTAAGTTCCTCTGCTACACCCAGAACCTGAAATTTCTGAGATAGTTAAAACAACCCCCTACTGGCCATTTAGCCTAGGGCCCTGTGCAGTTTGTCACAGGGCCGGAACCAATCAGTTTGAATGTGTACCCCGCTTAGGAATGACCAATCACCCCCACCTGACCTGTTCCCGCCAATGAATGTGCTAATCATGTCTCAGAGTTGTTGTTCAATTTTCCCCGCACCTCATGATGATTTGTTCTGATGTATGCAAAGCCCCCCCCCTTCCCAAAAAGTGTACTTAAGCTCTGCTTGACCTCTGCTCTGGGCTCTGGGCCGCTTTCCCTTCCTGAGTGAGCCTTGAGCCTCAGCGCGCTGAATTAGGATCCTCTTCAATAAACTCCCTCCTGCTCATTGCATGAAGCTGGTCTCTTGTGGTCTCTTTCTCCAACAATTCGCCGGACCCTTACAGTTTTTGCTTTTCTTTTTTTCCTTTTATTCTCCCCCTGCCTGTTTTTCCCCATTTTTTCTTCAGCTCTGGGAATCCAACCCAGGGCCTTATTCATTGCTAGGCAAGTGCTCTCCCATTGACATTCACCCCAACCTTTTCTTGTAAATAAACTGGCCCAGTAATCTGAAATAAATGGTCTGAGGTTGTGGGTTTTCATTTTAAAATCCTTTCCATTTAGTCAGAGAGAATAGCTATATCACACATATACTTTATCTATAGAAAATTTAGATCTATAGAATAACTATGACCACTCTGCCTGTGATACAATCCATGTTCTATTGTTTTACTAGTAGTCTTTCCTTTGAGTTTGCAAAGCTTTATAGTCATGTTTTCATAAACAATGCTCCTAAGATTGGTATCTGTTTCACAGCACTGACTTCACTGTACAATGTTTAGAAGAGAATATAGAAGCTAGGAAAAAACGTAGGCTTTTAAAATGTAAAGCAAAGTTGTTCTATTAGTAGTGTAGGTTTTAAAATCTCAAGAGGCCTAAACATGAATTAAGTTAGAGTTTTATAAAGCAATATCACGTTCTCCTTCTACGGCATTTTAATATAATTTTCTGGGGCTTGAACCCAGGGGTCTTCTACCATTGAGCTGCATCCTCAGCCCTTTTTATTTTTTATTTTGAGACAGGGTCTCACTAAATTGCTGAGACTGGCCTCAAACTTGCTATCCTCCTGCTTCAGCCTCCCATATAGCTGGGATTAAAGACATGGGCTACTGTGGCTAGCCACTTTAATATAGTTTTCTTTAATATCATGTAGCCCTAGTTAATAGGGCTCTATGATTATTTTGAAAACAATCTTGAAGTTAAGATACTTTCTCATGGAAAGAACAGATTTACTGACATTTTAGCATCCTTAAGTCTTCCAGTCTAGTGTGAGTTTAAATGATTTTAGAGAAGTGTGGGCAAACTTGAAATGATTATAGGGAAGTGTGGGCAAAAATCTATTACCAAAAAAAAAAAGCCTTTATTTTGCAGGGAAGAGGGTACTAGGTAATTGATGGAGAATGACCAGGAACACGGAAGTAGGAGGATTAGGTCAGACAGATTGAATTTTTAAGTATTTTGAAGACACTGTAAATGAGATTTTGAAATCAATATGCCTTTTTTTTTGTTGAACCTACTAAGGACTTTTAAGGACCCAGGCAAAATGGAAGATGGGATAATGCTGTGTCTGGCCCTGCTGAAGCATTGAAAGTGCTGTATATGTAAGTTCCCTAGAATCTCTTCAAAAAGGAAAACTGTATCCTTATACTTTAATTTTACCTTTGGAACAGTATCTTTATAATTTTATATTAAATATCACTTTAATACATGTGATGCCATTTTTCTCTACATTTTTATCAGTATATTATTATAGTTGTACATAATGATGGGATTTGTTATTACACATTTATACGCACACACAATATAACAATATAATTTGGCCAAGACATGTGATGCTAATTTCAATTTTGAAATACCTTACGTCTTTTTATTGCTGTTTTGGGGTGTCATTAGGTCTTCCATAATGCCCTTTGTACAGTCATAATGAGTTATATCATCCTTTATAATGTTGCATTCAAATACAGAATTCTAAAAGAGCAGCTCTGCCTGGATCTCAAGGAAGTTTCCTAACTGAAATAGATACTCTCAGTTTCTTACTGATAGTAATTTCCTTTTTCTTTGCTACTGCATTCCATGTTTGTTAGGGTTCTATCCTTTGCTCTATGGTCCTGTGCTCAGAGAAGAGAGATACTAGCCAAGTGGAGTGGCACACACTTGTAATCCTAGTGACTGGGAAGGCTGAGGCAGGAGGATCACGAGTTCAAAGCCAGCCTCAGCAACCTAGCTAGGCCCTAGGCAACTTAGGGAAGCCCTGTCTCAAAATAAAAAATAAAAAGGGCTAGGATGTAGCTCAGTGGTAAAGCTCCCCTGGGTTTGATCCCCAGTACCAAAAAAAAAAAAAGAAGAGAGGAGAGAAGATAAATGCTGATAAGACCCAACTATTTAAGGTGTTCTAGTCCCTTAGCCAGTGGTTTGTTTTGAGATGTGACTCAGTTTTGGCCAAGGAGACATGCAAAATATGCTAGGAGAGCTACTGGGAAACTTTTCTTTGCTCCCAAAGACTCACTGAATATTTTGCCTGAATGTGACCCTTGCACTGCTATAGCCATCTAGAATCATGGATGAGCTGCTGCTGAGAGCCATAGCCAAGTAGGAATGAAGCATGGCAATTTCCTTGTCAGCCTACCCAATGTTGCTTACAGTGTAAAGGTAAAATTTCCAAGCTGATTCTAAGCCGCAGAGCCTGAGTTAAAGTGTAAAAGACCAGGCATCCTAAAGTTTCCAAAGTGCAGGGATTGGGTTAAAAAGTAAAAGACTGGGTTAAAAGTAAAAAGTATTGTTAGAGTCCCTCTGCTACCCCCAAAACCTGTAATCCCTGTAGCTGTTAGGACAATACTGGAACTGCCCAGTAAATATTTCCACTGACTTTCTGGTTGTTTAATAGCTAAGGGTTCCGAGTTGCTTGGCACATAGGCATTGCAGGACCTAAACCAATCAGTTTGAATGTGTACCCCACCTAGGAGCACCAATCACTCCTGCCCTGATTGTTCCCGCCAATGTATGCACTAATCCTGACTTAGGGTTGTTGTTCAATTTTCCCGTGCCTCGTGATGATTTGTTCTGATGTATGCAAAGCCCCCCACCCTCTCCAAAAAGTGTACTTAAGCTCCACTTGAACTCTGCTCTGGGCTCTGGGCTGCTCTCCCTTCTTGAGTGAGCACAGAGTCCCAGCGCGCTGGAATGGATCCCCAATAAATATCCCCTTTTGCCAATTGCATGGAGTCAGTGGTCTCTCCCTCTGACGTTTCACCAGACCTTTTACAAGAGGGAGGACTCTCCATTGTGGAAATGGGCTTGCCTTGGACCCAGGTCATTTGCAGTGACATTGCATGAAAGATGACCTTGCTCAGGGATTAGGGCGGATCCAAGTTTAGGGTGGATCCTGCTGGGAATAGGGCGTATCCTGCTGCCTCAGGCGCCCCACTCCTGGAGTTCCCGTTGAGTTCTCCAGGGATTCAGAGGGTATTTGGAACGCAGAGCCCGGTGGAGGGTGTATTTTTCCCCAGAACGTGTGTGTAGAGTGCCGGTGAGAGTTCGGGAATAAAGAATTGCTGTTTGAATCTATAAGGCTGTGAGTGGCTCGTGATTTTGTGCCCAGCCAGACTGCGGCAAGCTGCCCCCAGGACAAAATCAGTCACACCAAGGACAGCAGAGCAGAAAATGGAAAGAACAGATTTATTGACATGAGTTTCTAAATTAATTAAATTTGTAGCTACTCTGAGGTTATACTTGTGAGATGCTGCATTTTCTGTGTTAAGTTCATGTGAGTCAAGCTTCTTATTACTTGCAATTGAAAAAATCCTGTTAAAATAATATTATACCATAGCATCTTTGGCTTATGTAACTATTTCCACTTAGCATATTCTTTTAAGCAGCAAATGAGTGTTGATTATGAGTGATCACTTTGTATTCCTTCCTGTTTCCAGAAGTGCCAAATAATTCCACTTTTACACCATTTTAATGATAGAAGAAAGAGTTTGACAATAATAGTTATCATTTATTGAACACCTACTATACCATAAACATTGTGCCACATGCTTTAGATTATCTCATTTAATTCTCATAAAATGCCTGGGTATTATTCTCCTCCTCCTCCTCCATTTCTTTTTGATCCCCCCCTTTTTTTTCAATAAGGGAAACTGAAGATCAGGGAATTTAAATCATTTGCTTAAAGTCAAAAACTAGTAAGAGAAGGACTGAACAGAAAGCCTCTTAATAAACCTTTTGCCCCAGCTCTGCCAATTACCCTTCATTAATGATAAAAGAGATAAGCTAAAAAGCAATTTTGAGTTTTGGGAAATCCTCAGTATTTCCAACCCAGGAGAAAAAAGTCCATGCCAAAGGACTAGGGAAAGAAGGCTTCTAAAGTATGTTGTTACTATTTGTTTCCAGATGACAACTGATAGCGAGGAATGGGTGTGATTGTGATGGAAGAGGTCATGCACTGTTAAAGAGCCTGGCCTCCAAGCCAGACTCTCTGGGTTTGTATCCCTAAATGTGTTTATAGAGAGTACATCTGGTTGGAGAACCAGGAGTGCATGGCATTAAGCTACTGCTGCCGGTGAACTTTTTATGGATAAAAAGTAGGCTTTAGTGTTGGGGTTATGGCTCAGTGGTAGAGCGTCCATCTAGCATGTGTGAGGCACAGGGTTTGATCCTCAGCACTGAATAAAAATAAATAAATAATGGTATTGTGTCCATCTTCAACTAAAACAAATTTTTTTAAGTGGGTTGATTCCCAAGTATTTTATTGTTTTTGAGGCTTTTGTAAATGGGGTAGTTTTCCTAGTTTCCCTTTCAGAGGATTTGTCACTGATGTACAGAAATACCTTTTACTTATGGGTGTTGATTTTATATCCAGCTACTTTGCTGAATTAATTTATTCTAAAAGTTTTCTGGCGGAATTTTTTTGGATCCTCTAGGTATAGAATCATGTCATTGGCAAATAGTGATACTTTGAGTTCTTCTTTTCCTATCCGTATCCCTTTAATTTCTTTCATCTAATTGCTCTGGCTAGAGTTTCAAGAACTATGTTAAATAGAAGTGGTGAAAGAGGGTATCCCTGTCTTGTTCCAGTTTTTACAGGGAATGCTTTCAGTTTTTCTCCATTTAGAATGATGGTACCCTTGAGCTTAGCATAGATAGCTTTTACAATGTTGAGACATGTTCCTGTTATCCCTAGTTTTTCTATTGTTTTGAACATGAAGCAGTGCTGTATTTTGTCAAATGCTTTTTCTGCATCTATTGAGATGATCATATGATTCTTATCTTTAAGTCTACTGATGTGATGAATTACATTTGTTGGTTTCCATATGTTGAACCAATGTTTATCCTGAGATGAACCCCACTTGACTGTGGTACACTATATTTTTAATAAGTTTTGTATTCTATTTTTCAGAATTTTATTGAGAATTTTTGCATCTATGTTTATTAGAGATATTGGTCTGAAGTTTTCTTTCTTTGATGTATCTTTTATCTGGTTTTGGAATCAGGGTGATATTGGCTTCACAGAATGAGTTTGGAAGTGTTCCCCCTTTTTCTATTTCTTGTAATAATTTGAGGAATGTTGATATTAGTTTTTCTTTGAAGGTCTTGTAGACTCAGCTGTGTATCCATCTGGTCCTGGGCTTTTCTTGATTGGTAGGCTTCTGATAACATCTTCTATTTCCATGCTTGAAATTAATCTGTTTAACTTGTGTATATATCATCCTGATTCAGTTTTGGCAAATCATATGACTTTAGAAATTTGTTGATGCCTTCAATATGAAAGACCTCTACAATGAAAACTAAAGAAGACTAAAGAAATTAAAGAAGACCTTAGAAGATGGAAAGATCTCCCTTGTTCTTGGATAGGCAGAATATTGTCAAAATGAAAAAATATTACCCAAAGCACTATACAGATTTAATGCAATTCCAATAAAAAATCCCAATGATATTCCTCATAGAAATGAAAAAGCAATCATGAAATTCATCTGGAAAAATAAGAGACCCAGAATAGCCAAAGCAATCCTTAGCAAGAAAAACGAAGCAGGAGGCATCACAATATCAGATGTTAAATTATATCACAGAGCCATAGTAACAAAAAACAGCATGGTATTGGCACCAAAACAGACATGTAGACCAATAGTACAGAATAGAAGACACAGAGACAAACCTACACAAATATAGTTATCTCATATTAGACAAGGGGGGTTAAAACATATATTGGCAAAAAGATAACCTCTTCAACAAATGGTGCTGGGAAAACTGGAAATCCAAATGTAGGAAAATGAAATTAAACCCCTGTCTCTCACCATGCACAAAACTCAACCCAAAGTGGGTCAAGGACCTAGAAATTAGACCAGAGACCCTGGGCCTAATAGAAGAAAAAGTAGGCCCAAACCTTCATTATGTTGGATTAGGCCCCAACTTTAACAAGACTCCTATAGTGCAAGAAATAAAATCAAGAATCAATAAATGGGATGGATTCACACTGAAAAGCTTCTTTTCTACAAAAGAAACAATCAGTGAGATAGATAGAGAGACTTCAGAAAGGGAGCAAACTTTTACCACACACACATCATATAGAGCACTAATCTGCAGGGCATATAAAGAAGTCAAAAAACTTAACACACCAAAAAACTGAATAACACAATCAATAAATGGGTAAAGGAATGAACAGACACTTCTCAGAAGATGATATATAATCAAATTAACAAATATATGAAAAAATGTTCAACATCTCTAGTAATTAGAGAAATGCAAATCAATACTACTCTAAGATTTCATCTCGCTCCAGTCAGAATGGCAGATATTAAGAATACAAACAACAATAAGTGTTGGCAAGGATGTGGGGGAAAAGGCACATTCATACATTGCTGGTGGGACTGCAAATTGGTCCAACCAATCTGAAAAGCAGTATGGAGATTCCTTGGTAAACTTTGACCCAGCTATCCCACTTCTCAGTTTATACCCAAAGGAGTTAAAAACAACATGTGGCTGAGTCCACATCAGTGTTTATCGCAGCAGCACAATTAACAATAGCTAAATTGTAGAACCAACCTAGATGCCCTTTAATAGATGAATGGATAACGAAACTGTGGTACATATACACAATGGAATATTACTCAGCATTAAAAAAGAATAAAATCATGGCATTTGCAGGTAAATGGATGGAGTTGGAGAATATCATGGTAAGTGAAATAAGTCAATCCTAAAAAACCAAAAGCAGAATGTTTTCTCTGATACGTGGATTCTAATCCATAATGGGGGTAGGGTGGGGAGCTTGGGAGGAATGGAAGAACTTTAGAATGGGCAAAGGGGAGGGAGGGGATGGGAGGGGGCATAGGGGTAGGAGAGATTGTGGAATGAGATGGACATTATTATTCTAAGTACATGTATGAAGATGGTGTGACCCTCACTTTGTATACAACCAGAGACATGAAAAATTGTGCTCTATATGTGTACTATGAATTGAAATGCATTCTGCTGTCATGTATTTTAAAAAAGAAAAAAAAAAGTGGGATTTAGCTGAGCACAGTGGGAAGCTCTTCTGTTATCCCAGCAGTTCCAGAAGCTAAGGCAGGAGGATCACAAGTTCAAAGCCAGTTTAGCAATTTAATGAGGCCCTAAGCAACTCAGTGAGACCCTGTTTCAAGATAAAAAATAAAAAAAGGGCTGGGGGTGCTGAGATGGTGGCTCAGTGGTAGAACGCTCACCTTGCACGTGTGAGACCCTGGATTTCATCCTCAGCACCACATGAAAAAAATAAATAAGTGAAATAAAGATATTGTGTTCAACTAAAAAATAATTTTTTTTAAAGGGCTGGGATGTGGCTAAGTGGTTAAGCACCCCTGTGTTCAATCTCCTATACCAAATTTAAAAAAAAAAAAAGCATTTGATAAAATCCAATCTCCATTCCTAATAAAATCTTTCTCAACAAACTAAGTATATATAAGGACCCTTTGTCTTTCTCTAGGCCTCATGTCCTTGAAACAACATCCAGTTAGCAGCCAAAAGCTGTGAAAGTTTGTGTTTCTGCTGATATCAGAGATGGACAGAATTTTGAAGGACAGGACCAAGGTGAGCAACAGAAGCGCTTAGTTAAAAGACAGGGATAGAATTAACTTGCCTAATTCTTCCTAAGAACTAAACTGTAATTGCTTCTTACTTAATGAAGTATTATTTTCCTCTAGTCCCGTTTTCTTACCTCCATTCAGGTTCTAATTCATGCTTCCAGAGCGACCCAGGAATTAGCACTGTATCTGCAACAGCTAAGGAATATTCTACAATATTTGTTGGGGTGCAGCAGAGCGTCGGAGGGGAGAAACCACACAAGAGACTCACTTCATGCAATCGCAGGGGGGAAGTTTATTGAGGATCCTGTTCCAGCGCGCTGGGACTCTGTGCCCACTCAAGAAGGGAGAGCGGCTCAGAGCCCAGAGCAGAGTTCAAGTGGAGCTTAAGTACACTTTTTGGAGAGGGTGGGGGGCTTTGCATACATCAGAACAAATCATCACGAGGCGCGGGAAAATTGAACAACAACCCTGAGTCAGGATTAGTGCATACATTGGCGGGAACAATTAGGGCAGGAGTGATTGGTGCTCCTAGGTGGGGTACACATTCAAACTGATTGGTTTAGGTCCTGCAATGCCTATGTGCCAAGCAACTCGGAACCCTTAGCTATTAAACAACCAGAAAGTCAGTGGAAATATTTACTGGGCAGTTCCAGTATTGTCCTAACAGCTACAGGGATTACAGGTTTTGGGGGTAGCAGAGGGACTCTAACAATACTAGTCTTTTACTTTTTAACCCAATCCCTGCACTTTGGAAACTTTAGGATGCCTGGTCTTTTACACTTTAACTCAGGCTCTGCGGCTTAGAATCAGCTTGGAAATTTTACCTTTACATATTAAATAGTTCATCTTGATTCTTAAGATGAACTAGACTATGTCTAGGTCTAAACATAACATGCATGTTTCTTTTTTTAAATATTTTGTTTATTTTTATGTGGTGCTATCAAACCTAGTGCCTCACAGGTGTGAGGCAAGCACTCTGCCACTGAGCCACAACCCCAGCTCCTGCATGTTTCTTTATTGCATCAATCAAATGGGCATTAAATGCTATAATTGTGACTGCTTTCATTTTTATAAAATATTCCATGTCATAGTTCCAATTTTAAAATTTTAGTTTTATTAAAAATCTTTATTTTATTAAATATGACTTGCATTTTACCTTTAATAATTCTCTTTTCTTTCTTTCTTTTTTTGGTATTGAAGATTGAATCCAAAGGGTGCTTTACTACTGAGCTAAATCCCAGTCCTATATTTTTTTTTTTTTCTGGATGTTTGGGGTGGGGTGGGGGCGGGGCCAGGGTCTTGCCTAGTTGCTGAGGCTGGCCTTGAGCTTGTGAACCTAAGCTGGGAGTCCAGGCATACACCACTATATCCTGCTACCTGTTAATTTCCATAAGCAGTTTTTAATTTACATTTTTGGTGGTGTTAGGGATGGAACCTAGGGTCTTGCCCATACCAGTCTGTATTACATTCCCAGCCTAGCTTATAAGCAGTTTTTAATATTTAAGAAGAAAAATAGCTCTTTTGAAAACATTTAACATTATTTTAACTTATTTATTTTAAAACTTTTTCTTTTTGGATAAATATACATTCAAATTTTGTTCATTTTGAAATTACAATTTGAAAAACAATCACATTTTACTTTTTATCCTTTAGATAATGGAACATAAGTTACATAAAAACTCAATTATAACAAAATAATTAATGGGTTTTTAAAATAAAGGCAAGAGATATAAATTCTGTGGAGTAATTATGATTTAAATATGTGTTCATGTTATTACTGATTCAAATCTTGCTGCTTCATCATCAAAACCCAGACATACACAATAGTAATAGAACCTAGTTCTTTGATATTTTGCCAACTTTCAGTCCTAGCAAAGCACAGCTTTTTATACTACAGCCCCCTCCCCTGCCAAACCCCAGGACTGGGAATTGAACCCAGGCCACCTTGCAGGATAGCCAAGGGCCCTACAACTGAGCTACACTCCTAGCCCTACACAAAATTCTCAGTTTCGTCATTTCAAAGGTACATTGAAAATATAAAATACATTTTATTAGCTTGATTTTTCATGTTTCAAAATTAAGACACGTGTGAGCCTCCATTTGTAAGCTTACCTGGGATGTCACAAGTATGAGAGACTGGCCTGAAAAGAGCCTGTGTGGAAATTCACCTGAATGCGAGCCCTTCCTGGCTATTTTCCTTGCCTTCCTTTTGTGCTGCTCTTGGAAATTAGTTGAATAAGCCACTAAATATTGTGTTAACGCGTCACACATTATCACATGATGATTTAAAAACAAACAGGAATCTGGCTAGTTGTACTCTTTCCCATCCACTAGAGGGAGGCATGAACCTGCTGTGGAAAGCTAACACTTGATTCTATAACTAGAAAGTGTGGCAACTCTGTGGAAGGTGGTCTTTTGTAGAATTTGAGCCCTTAATAAATCTGTGCAGGACTGGAGTGGGGGGGAGGGAAGCTACAGGGGGTTAAATGCAAGAGAATGCTCCTGCGCTCAGGAGAACACAGGTGAACTCCAGTTCTATTGCTGACAGGAGATAAATGTTGTGCCAGTAAACCAGCTTGCAAAAAACAACAAAATGCTTATTTGCTGATTGCATATAGTGTTTATGGATTTCCATAGAGAGAAATATAATATTCAGATTAAGCCATGTTCTGAAAACCAGAGAACTGCCAGGAAGCGTTCATGACAAACACCCTGTAGTGTTCTGAAGGAAACCGACAGGAGCACCTGTGAGCTACCTTCTGGCCAGAAGGAATCTTGATCCTATGGTCGATTTCAAGCTGCCACTGGTATAACAACCAAGTTTCAGATTCCTTGGATAGTCAGCTCTCTTGCGCCAGTGTGAGTGGGTCTTAGTAAACTTTCCTTTAAAATTGGGGTGATAACTTTGCCCACTATGTAGATTCAACTACATAGTAGACATGTGAGCACATTAGACATTTCCTTCACTAAGGTGCTTGTGCAAAATGCGTATCCCCAACCCCTGTCCCAGAGGAGCCTGATTTAGAACCTTCTAGGGAGAATCTGTATTCTAAATAAGTGAACCAGGTGACACTTGTGACCCAGGGATATGGGGAAAATGGGCTCTATTCCCCCCCCCCCCGCCCCCGCCCCCTATATGTGGCTAATTGAACCCAGGGCTTCATGAATGCTAGGCAAGCATCCTACCACTGAGCTACATCTCCAACACTAAATTGCTTTTATAGATGAGTCTGATGTCAGTATGTCAGACTGACTCACTTCATGATCGGGCCTGCTTGAGGAAGTGGATGCAGAGAACTCAACGAAGGGCATGATTCCCCGGCTACCTTCTCTACCCTCAGCCTGCTGCTTTCCCTTCTTAGGGTCAAGGCTTCCTTACATCTGGGAAGCCCTTTGTTCCAAAGATCTCTGGGTTGTTTTCAAGCAACCATTTATTGAGCCTTTACAAGGTGATAGGCACATTACAATTCATCATTTCTTTTAATTCTCACAACATTTTTGTGACAGATTCTTCTACTATTCCCATTTTACAGAGAAACATCAAAGAGGTCAGGAGAGTGTTCAAGCCCACACAGCTGGGAAGTGGTTGAGCTAAAAACCGACCCCCCGGCTCTGGCTTCCATTCTGACCTGTCTGCACAGAGGCCTGTGTTCTCTGTCCTCTGTAGAAGCCCCATGCTCTCTCTCCTCCCAACCATGTTGGGGTGGACAGAGCAAAGGCGGTCATTTCTAGTCTTCAGGTGTCTGAATGAAGCTTCCAGAGCATGAGAGTGGAAGAACGAGGGACTCCAAAGGAAGGATGCAAGACTGGGCCTGAAAAACCTATAGAATTTAGAGACCCCAGGGAAGCTAGGAAATCTCTAGGTCTGAAATCCATTCAGCTCAGGTAAGGAGCTCTGGGAGTGACTATGAAGTTCTAAGAGGAACCTAAAACTGCAGAAGGAACTTCCGAAAAGTCCATATAATTCTCACTCATTTCTCACTTATCATTTGTTAATAGGCAGGGATGTCTTTCTTGTATATTTTGTTCTCTCCCCATAACTAGAGAATAAAGCCTTAGGGATAACAGCAATACAGAGAAAATGAGCTTTGTAGTGGAACAGATCCGATTTGGACTCTGTTACTTACTACCTGTGTGATGTTGGGCAAGGTATTTCTCTGAATGTTAGTCTTCTCTGTAAATTGAGAGCATAAACAGTACCTACCTTGGCAGATTGTTTTGAGGGTTACTATTGTTTGGATCTTTTTTTTTTTTTTTTAAAGAGAGAGTGAGAGAGGAGAGAGAGAGAGAGAGAGAGAGAGAGAGAGAGAGAGAATTTTTAATATTTATTTTTTAGTTCACGGCGGACACAACATCTTTGTTGATATGTGGTGCTGAGGATCGAACCCGGGCCGCACGCATGCCAGGCGAGTGCGCTACCGCTTGAGCCACATCCCCAGCCCCTATAGTTTGGATCTTGAATGTCCCCCAAAGGCCTATGTTTTGAAGACTTGGTCACCAGCTCATGGTATTACTGAAGATGGTGGAATCTTTAGAAGTTGGAATCTGGTAGGAGGAAGTTAGGTCATTGGGGGGAGGCCTGAAAGGAGATATTGGGATCACAGACCCTCCTCTTGTTCTCTTTTTATTAATGTGTATGTGGGGGGGGGTACTAGAGACTTAATTCAGGGGTGCTCTATCATTGAGCTACATCCCTAGCCATTTTTGTTTTGAGACAGGGTCTCACTAAGTTGCTGAGGGTTTCACTAAGTTTGCCCAGATGGGCCTTGAACTTGCAATCTTCCTGCCTCAGTCTCCTGAGTGGCTGAGATTACAGGTGTGCACCACTGCACCAGACCTCTTGTCTCTTTTGTTTCCCAGCTCCTCTAATTGGGCAGGTTCCTATGCCATGCATTTTGGTGATGATGAGCTACCTGGCCACAAGCCCAAAAGCAATAGGACCAACCAACCATGGACTGAAATCTCCAAAACTGTGAGCCCAAATAAACTTCTTCCCTTTTAAGTTGACTATCTCGGGTATTTTGTTACAGTCATGGAAAGCCAAATTAGACAAGGATTAAGTGAAATAGAGCAGGTAGAGGTTTTTGCAAGTAATGGCTGAATGAATAGAAATTGTGTCTCCCTGTTCCTTTTCCCCTTTGAGAGCAAACACACTTATAAGTATCTCAGGTATACACTTAAAGCAACACATTTTAAGTGTCTCAGGTAGACACTTAAAGCTTTATAATTTTTCAGCATTAAAGGGACTTTTCCACAAGGAGATAAATGTGTGGCAAGAAGCTATTCTTCAAGAAAAGCATTTTATGAAAGAATAAATGTTATATCAACTGTCAGAAAAAAATGTAAAGCAAAAAGAACTAAAGCAGCTGTCAAGAATTTTCTCCCTTGAATGGTAGTTTAGACTGAGATGGTGTGGGAGGACCGAGGTAGGCAGGGATGGGATGGGGTCTGGCTGACAAGCCTAAGAGGCACCAGCTCTGGCAGTGGACATTAGGAATCCAGGGGGTAGTGATTTGGGAATCAAATCTCCTGTGAGGTGTATGCCTATCTACGAATCAGATGGCCTGTGTTCCTATATAAAGTTGTGTTTTCCAATAGCTGAGGAGTTGCTTAGAGAGAGAAGTTCATTTTATGATTGGGGTTACCAACAAAGGAGGGAATTCGATGATAGAGAAGAAAATAATTTATTTCTTTGGTTTGGCTCATTCAATTAAGAAATAACATATGTGAAAGAAATGCCTTCTCTCTGGGCACAAAAGATTGGGTCTGCATTTTCCTTTGAGGTAGTAAATGTCATCTTTCCTTTTAAAAAACTGATGCATAATTGTACCATGTGATATTTCATATATGTGATCAAATCAGGGTAATCATCTCAAATGTTTATCATTTCTTTGCATTGAGCACATTCAAAATTCTCTAGTTATTTTGACATATAAAATTACTGCTAACCGTGGTGACTCGGCTGTGATATGGAACTCTAGAACTTATATTCCTCCTCTTAACTATAATTTTGTATCCTTTAACCAACCTTTCCAGGTCTGGATTTTTATAAAAGCCATTTATGCAAAGTGCACCACTAGGGAGTTAGTTGATGTGGGTCTAAAGGACATAAGAGGCATTCCTAGTAACTTTCTATAATATGAATGAACAACTTGAAAATGTTAAACACATTTACAAGAAGCAGCAGAAAAAATTTTAGTCAACTTTTAAAAATCACTAAACTGTGAAATCAGACAGTCAGACTCTGTTGTCTTACACCATGTCTATCTATCCATCTTTTCCTTTTTGACCTCATTTTTGAGAAATTTACACTGTCTGACCTGATATTAGTATTATTTTATTCTGAATCAGAAAAGGTAAGGAAACTGCATTTCAGAATTGCATTTGAGTCATTTGTGAAATTGCATCTTACAATTTGCCACCATTTCTAGCAGTTCTTTAACATTTTCTTTCTTGACTGGGTGTTCACGTTCATGCCTCCAGGGTCTAATTTCCCTTCTGGTTCACAAGAGAGAATTGCTTTAATCAGAGCTGGATTAAGACAGGAGTATTTATTCTTCAGGTTGTTTGATTTCAAGTGGATAGAACATTAGGAACCCAAAGTATGCAAGAGGTTTGTGTGAAATCCAAGTCCCTTTGAGGAACAGTCCACAGGACAAGTCATTTAACCTGTTTATTTACAAATGTCAAGGAACAAGACTAAGATAAATGAGGGTGACTTATGGGAGAGGTGGCTGCAGATATTGATTGCTGAGGTGGTTCATTTAAACTGCGGGTCAAAGAAACGTGTCCCGTGTCCTGGACACCCAGATATTAGGTCATATCTACCTTGCTGCTTTTGTCCTTGATCATTTTATTGAGGATTGTATTCAAACACAGGTCAGTAAAGAATAAGTTATGTAAATATGCTCACAGGTGGTCAGGCCTAGACCACAATTTGGCAAAATTTCATTCAACAATACCTGGGCTCTATGGGACAGAGAGGTCTTCATGTATGTACCAAAGAAGGAAAACATCACGTGGTAACAGTGGAAAAGCATGGGATTAGCAGAGGAGCAGGAAAGCTTGAGTTGTAATTTTTCATTTTAGCATATGCATGTGGGTGAACTCACAGGAAAAAAAAAAAAGTCAGGTTCAGTTTCCCTATCCATAAAACAGGGATAGTCCCCGGGAATCTGTGAAGATTAAGGGAAATGAAAATGAACCAACCTGGCAAGTCTGCCTGCTGTGGCACTTCAGCACAGCTATACTTCCCGGATAGAGCAGGAGCTTACCTCACAGGTGGCAGGAGGTGTTGAGGCAGGGTTTGTATGCAGGAGGGTTAAGGTTCTGCACAGAGGAGATGTGCCAGCCATCTTTATTTGTGATCAAGTGCAGGTATGGTAAGGAGGTAAATAGGGCCTCATGCCCTGTCCTGGGTTCAAGTCCTTGTCAGCCAGTGACAAGCCATGTAATCTTAAATAACTCACAGCCTTCCTGAACATCCATTTTTTTCAACCATAAAATGGGAATAATTAATAGTAGAATTTTTACTTTATATATTTGTTGTATCTAAACCTGTCTATGAAGCCACTCTTGCTACTGGGTTCTTTTCTTTTCATGTAGCTTCAGGTAGCTGATATAAGCTCTGTGATTCTCAGTGTCTCATCTGAAAAGTGGGGTCAATAATATCTATTTACAAACCTGGTGTGAGGATTAAGTGAAATTCTGTGCTAGTGCTCAGCATACAGTGTGGCATGATGTAGGTAGCTGATAGATGGCAGTTTTCCTTACCCTCACACCGTTTTTTCCTTGCCTATTGGCTCATGACTGAAATTCCTTCATTACAGTTTCCATCCCAGAGGTATTAAGTTAACAAGCAAGTACCACCTAATAGAACTGGCTATCATTTGAAATTTTTCTTTAAGGTAGAAAAGAGGAAGGAGCACATGGGTATGGGACTATCTAGAGAGACACCCCAGATGGGGTTGGGGAAGCTGAGATTGGCAAAAATAGAACATCTTGGCCTTTACAAATTTTCACCAGGTGAAGTGCACCAGCTATCCACTCTACTGTACAAACTAACTTCAGTGCCTCAGGATTAGGGAACTGTCTTACAATCTGAAAGAAACCAGAACTCTTGGCTTTAATGAAAATTGGATGGGGGTGGGGTACAGTAGAGACTTGATAAACTCCTCCATATTTGAAGCCTTCTTTACTACCTGTGGACCTCATTCTTATAAACACAGAGCACAGAAGGGTCCTTCGAAGCTATGTTTGGCTAAATCCCAGTTGAGGCTGGCCCTGTAAAAGGTTCCTTCCAAATGGCCCCTTGGTGTTCCTCCATTAGAGATACAGATCCCATCAAGAACCATGTCCCAGGGCTGGAGCTGGAGCTCAGCGACAGAGAGCTTTCCTAGCATCTGTGAGGCACTGGGTTTGATCCTTAGCATCACATAAAAATGAAACAAATAAAAGCATGCTGTCCATCTATGACTACAAAAAAAAAAAATTAAAACAAACAACCCCCATCCCCAAACCCAAGTCCCAGCCCAAGTGTAGTGGCCCTGGCCTGTAATGCCAGTTACCTGGGAGGCTGAGTCAGAAGTTGTCAGCCTCAGCAATTTAGCAAGACCCCCATTTCAACAAATAAAAAGGATTAGGGATGTAGCTCAGTGGTAGAGTGGTTGCCTAGCATGGGTTTGATCCCCAGTACCAAGTCTCTTATGCCGTGTGTGGATGGTTTAACTATCAATTAGGCACAGGTGTGACACGGGGGGGGGGGGGCGCGGGCTCCCACTGGATTATGGGACATCCAGCCGTCAAAAGCTGACTTGAAGCCTGCTCTTTCTTAACATCTAGAGATAGTGAGGTTCCTAGTCTTCACCCAGTGGAGTCACAGCCAGTCGGGTGAGGAGAATCGGAGATGCCAGCAGGGGGCGCACGAGACCCTCTCCAGGAGAGAGGGGTGAGCCGAGACCAAGTCTATGAAGAGGGGCGCAGCCCCGGCGGAGGCACAGATTTTCCCGTCGGTGAGTTAGTGAAGACACCTGGGATCTTAGATCTAGCCCCGAAGGCCCTCCTAGCCAGCCTCTGGGATGTGAGAGTTCATGTCTGCAGCAGTCCATGGCTTTGCCTCTCAGCTTGCTGCTGGGGATCTAGCAAATCCACAGCCCTCTAGTTTCACTCCTAGGGATTTATTTACTTATTTACTTATTGCTGTGCCGGGGATCCAACCGAGGGCCTCCACTCGCCCCACGCAAGCGATCTACCACTGAGCTACACCCCTGGGGTTCCCCCACCCAAGTGCAATACTGGATTCTTACAGAGCCAGGAATGTAATGATACCCACGTGGGTTCTGGTTCCGAGACAGCATCCATAACGTGAGACCCGCGACCGGTAGCATCAGTCCCAGTAGCAGGCGGGACCTGATTAGAAATGCTCATCCCCAGTCTTCACGTCGGCCCTCCTGCATCTGAGAGTCTAGGCACAGGCAGGGGGAACCCGGTCTGCGCTTCACGACCCTTGCGGGGAACCCTTAAGGCGGCGCCAGGGCCAGAGCCCCTTCTCCGGGGCCGCCCCCTTTGTGGATCTTCAGGCAGAGCTCCCGGTCCTCCTACCGTCTCCCGCTCGTGGTCACGTGAGCTCACAAACTAACCCCCACACCCTCTTCTCGGTGTTTAAAAGGAAGAAGAGGCTCCTCGTTAAGTCGTGGGCGATCTCTCCAGCTGCTGGCCCTTTTGACAGTCTCTGCACCCCTGCCGCGAGGCCGTGGGAAACGCCGAGGCTGCAAGAACCACCTCTGGACACTTGCAGGGTGGAGAGGTGGCCGCCAGAGCTGGGGCGAGAGGGACCCTCGTGTGTGGCGACGGACATTCCTGGCATCCGGGGCTGCGGGTAAAGGCTGGCGACAGGGCAGGGTTGGAGTTGCGCTCACTTTCTACAGCAGGTGGCCGGGAGCCAGCTCCGGGAGTGGAACTTCTCCTAGGAAAGCACGTGTGGATATTTTAGAGAATGCAAGGCCGGCGTGTTTACCTGTAAGGTAGGTGCCCCCTTCGTCAAGGTGTGATTTAATTGTCATGACTTTGAAATTCTGCGGTGAGAAACCAGTAATATTGTGTGACCAATAAAAGTAAGACAAATCCAACCTCCCCCACCCACCCCGGGGCCGGGGATCAAAAGCAAGGGTAATCTACCCCTGAATTTTAAAGCCCAGCTTTTTAATTTTTAAATTTTGAGACAGAATCTTGCCAAATTCCGGAGGCTGGCTTTGAATTTGCAATCCTCCTGCCTCAGCTTCTGGAGCTGCTGTGATTTCAGGCGCGTGCCGCCACTCTGGGCTCCAGCCTTGGAAACTACTGGTAACAGAAGTTTTGTGCTTTGATTACATATCTTCACTTTAGACGCCAGCAAGTTAACTTACTCCGTTTGTGCTTATGATTTTCTGGTTGGGTGTTATAATATAAATGTCTTTTAAAAAGAAAAAAGGATCCTGTTTTGTGTTTTTCTTTTTGGTCCTCTATGATTTCCCCACTGTGGGTGAAATGAATACAGTGGACTTCAGCATGACGCTTCCCGCTTGAGTTTTATGAACCGGGAGAGTGCATGTCTCAGGCAGACAACCAGTGCTTTAAAAATGTGTTAACCGACGTTTCTCAGCCATATCAGAAATAGGTTTACTTATTTACTGGGCAGAGGGAACGACATTAAATCTGGTCTCTTATTTGCTGAAGAGGAATCCAACTGTTGCCTCCTCACACTTTGCATTATCCACGGTGTCATATTGAAGTACAAAATCAGGTCAAGTGAATATTACTTTTAAAGAGCTTTGACTTTGAGTGGAATTTTGTTTAGGAAAGTAAGGTTGACTTAGTTTTATCTTCTTCTGAAGAGTAGGTTTTTGTTTTGGTGTAGTATGCAGCACTTTGGAGAAAAGATATTGCCTTTCTTTGTTATAGTTCTAGTATTCCCATGGGCATTCCATTAGAAATTTTTATGTCTGCTGTAAGTTTCTAAACTCACAATGGCTATTTTCCTTTTTTTGTGTGTGAGAAAGATGTTTGTTATTTTAAAAGTGAACATGTGAAAGAGAAGGTGTGTACTTGGATTTGGTTATTAGTGGATGTATTGTGACCATGAAAAAAAAATGATATATTTCTTTGGCTTTTCCCCCCTCTGGAGAAAAATCTCTATTTCTACATACATTCTAGAAGGGGGGAAATGTAGATTTCTTCATCATTAGGTGTGCAGACATAAGCTTTAGGATTCCTGTTTTGCATTCATTTCTTTAGATGAATCTAAAACACTCTTATTTGAAAGTAATATCTTATAGCATTTAAGTCTTGCTTAAGGCATATAAATCTTTAAAATCAATTAAAAATAACACATTTCATGGTTTTGAGGGTCTGGAATGAATCTACCTTTTACATTTTAAAAATATATTTATAATACCGATAAGTCAAAACAGTAAATTCAACTTATAAAAATATAATTAGCATTTAAAAGATATTGAAATGTCCCTTTTGAGGAACAAGACTGCAATTTTCTATAAATGTGTATCTAACAGGTAATGATTCAAAATACATCCTATGTTAATTTTATTTGTTCTGAGTAATTTTATGAAACATATGTATGAAAATATATAAAATATCGAAGACTAACCTTGAATCATTTACTGGTAAATTATTATGTCTAGAGACCTTGAGAACTGTTTACTTGAATATTTGGCTTCATAATTCAATCAAGTATGTTGTTTTAGACATAATGACATTTGAAAAAAATTCAGACTTAGTATTGTTTACATGCAGTTATATTTGGCCTTTTTAGGTGTGTCACTGTATGAATTATGACTGAAGGAGTTCTCATTTTGGAAGATAATGTGAACATTTTTTTGTTGATGTTTTGTGTTTTTTCTTTTTTTGGGGGGTGAGGTGCTGGGGATTGAACCCAGAGGTGCTTTACCACAGAGGTACATCCCCAGCCCTTTTTATTTTTTATTTTGAGACAGGATCCCACTAAGTTGCTTAGGCCCTCACTAAGTTGCTGAGGCTGGTCTTGAACTTGCCACCCTTCTTCCTCAGCCTCCCAAGTCACTGGGATTTCAGGTGCATACTATGGTACCTAGATCCTGTATACATTTTAAATAGGTGTATGTAAATCGAGTATTGATGATCAGTTCTATGGTTGTTTTAGAGTAATTTTTCTTTATTCTAATTAATATTAAATTGATTGATGGCCTTACCATTTTGCTTTGGAAAAGATACATTTAAAACTCCTGGTTGCCAAACAGATAAATATATCAAGGATGCTCAGTCCTTAAGAAATGTATTTTTAAATCTTTTCCTTGAAATTTCTTCTAGTTTTTTTTCCCCCTTCTAGCTTTTGCTTTGTGAGTGTGAATTTATGACTTTTGTGAGGCATACAAATGTAGAGTGTTTGAATGGAATGCTTAGGGACTGTGATGCACAGGTGGGAGAAGAAAGGGGATGAGTTAGCAAAGTCCTCTCAGTCTTCAGGATTGAGAATGTAGCATCAGGGGCTGTGCATTTTATTTATACATACAAAGTTGACAGGCTACTTAGCAGCCTAGCTATCTGGACCGGTGATAATGGACTTCTATTCAATAGAAATGTAGGAAGTAAAATTAGGAGGCAAAAATATTTGGGGTGGCAATAAGTCATTTTATCTTAAAGGGTCTGGAAATTCTATACCATAGCTACATTCAGTGGGCATGCCAATAGACTGACTTCCCTCTCTTGGATGTGTAATAATACCTAATAGAATGCTTTCACATACAGCATTTCATTTTCTCCTCAGAGAACTATGAAAAGGTGCAGCCCATATAAGCCCCCATTTTTAACTGAGGAAAACGTGGAAGCTCAAGTCATTTATGTGTTTTGTCTAAGACATCTGGCTTTCAGGCAGAGCTGAGACCAAGACCCAGTGTCTGCTGGGTGGTGCTCTCAGCCAGAATATACATAAAAACAGGCTCCGTTTTGACTGATTTCTTATTCTTTAGCTAGATTTATAGGTGCTTTAATAAAATCAGTTTATTATTTTTGGAATGTCTTCCTACTATTTCTAGGGCTGACCTTGGTCGTCTCCATAAAACCACTACCAATACTTGGGATTTTAAAAACTTTTAAGTTTTTTTTTCAGTTTGAGAACCATAATGTGTTCCCCAGCCAGTGCCTTAGGATACCATGCATAATTCCATGTATACAGAAAACTTTTCTGATGAACAAAGATGGGACCTGAGAGGGCCAAACAGGTGTGTGTGTGTGTGTGTGTTGTGCTGGTGGAATGGGAAAGAAAAATCTCTGGATGGAAGACAGGCTTTCACCCCAAAGGACATGGAGCGATCATTTTAGGTTATGGTTACTAATTAAAGAGGATTGTCATAAACGTAATGAGTAATTCTAGAATGTCAGGTTTATGTTCTTTTCTTGGCCAGCTAAACCTCCATGCCTTCCAGGCCCAACAATTAAACTTGTTAGAGAGTATTTTTCCCTATTCTACCAGATATTGTGGTCACTGAGGCCATGCTTGACCTCAAATGATGTGCTGAGAGAATTCCACATTACAATGTTGAAGAAATTGGATCTTTTGAGGATTCTTTCCTTTAACCATTTTGTATCTCCATTTTAGAATAGAAGTACTCAAATAACCAGAATGGGTTTGTTCATTTAGTTTTATAGACCTTTGGTGGAGAAGGCTCCCCTTATGCTGCCTGTGTTCCTATTTACTGCAGTGGTTTAAGTTCATCATCCCTTGTTATGGCTTGGCTTAAGAGAAAAGCACTATGCATTGGCTACCAAGTTTACTAATTTCCCAAGATGCTTTGAGAAATAGTTGTCACATGAATCTGGATACATCCAAAAACTATCCAACCAAATAATAACTTGCTTTTTTATGATCACTCAGTAATCAGTTCTCTAACATTAATTGTCATTGTGCTGGGGATGTGTAGAAATTCTAGAGAAGTTGGGGATAAGTTAACATGTGAGATCTGTATTTTCTAGACAAAGTCATCATAGTACCTGATTAATGGCCTGGATGTATCTTGGGGTTTGCCATTTGTTGGTGTGTGTCTAACAGGTCATTTTAGCATCAATGGACCAACATTTTAGTAACAGGTGAAAATGAGTGATGGAATTGATTCTCTACCCCAGAGGAAGATGTCCTATTCTTTTAAAACTTTGTGTTCATTTTCCAATTAGATAATGGCAAGTGTTATTTCAGGATCATGAATTGCCATGTGACTGTTCTTTACTTTGTGTCAGTTTTTAAGAAGTCTGATGAAAGGAAAAGATGGCAGAGGTTTTTCTGATAGTTTGAGGTGTTGGCTCTGCTGAACTGCTTATGCTAAAGTGCTAATTACATTTCTAATGGGAGATGTAAAGTTGAGACTATCTGAAATTCAGTTAAACCTTGGTTGACCACACATTCATAGAATGTTTTCTTTGTGAAGCCATTTAATTAAAATTTTCATTAATTTTTATTAACTTGAAGTCTTCTATTCAAATTCCTCTAAAATTCACTATTTTCTTGCTTTATAATTTCCTGTATATAATTTAATCTGATGATTGAGAGTGTTATATTTGTCCTTATATAAGTTTATATTGAGCAGTACTTTGTATAAGAAAGAATACTAACCATAGTGACCTTACTAACCTTTGAACATGCTTTTTATTCATTAATTAGGTTGGCCATCTTATTTTTATACTTTTTTAAAGTTCAAGATATATAATATTACCTCCAGATTACATTATATTATGCATTAATGCAATATGTTTTATGCTACCTTAAGTATCTTGCTCTCAATTATTACCATGTATTCTGTTTAAATTTTGTTGTTGAAGTATTCTGAGTGTGTTTTCATTAAATATTTGGCTATATCAGATATGCTCAGATCATATAGCAGAAACAGTGCACTAAAATATGATTGCTAAGGTAAGTTTTGAAAACAAAAGCACAGTGAGCAGATGTATGTGTAGATGGATTGAAATATGAGACATATTTTCAAGACAGACAAATGCCTTTTAACAATACTGTCAGTTCTGAAGCTGCCATCTAATGGTTACTGATTCCTCAATCACCAGCTCCTGTGGTCTCTCCTACATTCAACCACTCACTCTAACCCAGGTCATTTCCATGGATCTGTAAATGAGTTCAAGCACTCTGTTTAAAACTATTCGATAAACAGAAAGTGGTAGAATATAATTCAACCTTAAAAAAGAAGGAAATTCTGACACATGCTACAACATGGGTAAAACTTGAGGACATTACACTAAGTATAATAAGCAGCCTCAAGGGCTGGGGTTTTGGCTCAGTGGTAGAGCACTAACCTAGCACATGTGAGGCCCTGGGTTCAATCTTCCACACCACATATAAATAAATAAAATAAAGGTATTGTGTCCAACTACAACTAAAAAATAAATATTAAAAAAAATGGGCTTCAAAAGGACAAATACTATGTAGTTCCACTTATATGAACTACGTAGTCAAATCTCTGGAGACATAATGTAGAATGGTGGTTTCTAGGGACTAGAAGTGGGGCAAGAGGGAAATAATAGTAAGTAATAAAAAATAAATAATAGAGGGAAATGGAGGAGTTGTTGCTTAACAGGAATAGAATTTTAGTTTTGCAAGATGAAAAGCATCCTAGAGATAGATTTCACAGCAGAGTGAAAGGATTTAACACTGATGAACTGTACAAATAGAAATGGTTAAGATGGTGCTGGTTATGGTAGCCCCTGCCTGTAATCCCAGCTGTTCCAGAGGCTGAGACAGGAGAATCACAAGTTCAAAGCCAACATCTGCATTTTAGCAAGAACCTGTCTCAAATTAGAAAATAATAAAAAGGGCTGGGAATGTAGCAGTAGAGCTCCTCTAGGTTCAATCCCTGGTACTGAAGTGTGGGGTGTTAAATTGGTAAATTTTATGTATATTTTAACACAATTTAAAACTTTGGAAGCTACTAGTTTTAGAAATAGCATTATAGACCATATCTAGCATATTTTCTATTAGGAATCCGAGATTGTATATATAATCAAAAATATAAGTACAGACTGTCCCTAATTTACAATAATTTAATATTTTTCAACTTAATGGGGCATGGTGGTACATACCAATAATCCCAGCTACTCAGAAGTGAAGACAGGAGGATTGCAAGTTCAAGGCCAGTCTGGGCAACTTAGCATGATCCTGTCTCAAAAAACACAAAAGATTTTTCAACTTTACAATGGTTCTTTCAGTAAAAACTATACTTTGTGTTTTGAATTTTGATCTTTGCTGTACTCTCCAGATGTTGGGTGGTACATTAGCTTCCTGAAGGTAGGCCTTTTTTAGATTTTCTTTCTTCAGCACAGCTCCATGCCTCCTGAAGGTGATCCCTTGAGTTCATAAAATCTTATATTTTAAACAGAGTTCCTCATATTCTTTCCCTATAAGAAATATTTGTTGAGTAGTAGTAGAAGGTGAATAAGAAAGAGCATATGCCTTCAAAAAGTTTAAGATCCAATTTTACTTCTTATTCTCTGGCCCATCTCTACTATTTCCAAGGAGTCATTATAATTCTGGTCCAATGAGGAGGGTTCGGTTTATAAGTGATTGAAGGAGTGCTCCCAGTGAAATGTGCTAAGACATAAAATGCCAACCACTTCTTCATGCATTTTTGCATATTTTTTGTAGACACAGCCAGTTTTCTGTAAGAAGTATCAGGAGATTAGAGTAAGATGAGGGTTGAAGCAACGTAGTGGAATGCCCTCAGTGCCCTGAGTGCTGGAAGAGTGTGGCTTATTACTGCAGTTGGTAGAAAGCAGAGTGCTGATCAGAGCTGTTTCTAAAGAATGGGTTGGGATGTAGCTTAGTGGTAGAACACTTACCTAGCCTCTGTGAAGCCCTGAGTTTAATCCCTGGCACCACCAACAAAACAGAACAAAACAAAACAAATAAAACCCCCAAACAAACAAACAAAAAAACATGTTAATTTGACAACTCTGAGCTCTGAGGATCTGGAAAAGGCCGGACCCAAGGAGCAGTAAGGAGCCTATTTTAGATGCTCAGAAAAGAAATAATAAGAACGTTCTTCAATATGGCAGCAAAAGACAGACATGGAGGCAAAGCATTTGGATACAAAGACCATGTGCCTGGGTGATTAATGGTGACTGGGTTAAGGGGAGAAGTCAAAGACAACTATAACAGGCTTGACGCAAATAAGGAAAAGGAGTGGTTTAGGGGAGGCAAATGATGAATTACATACCTTGGATATCATATTATGTGTTACTGTGTAACAAATTATAAATTTTATCATCTTAACACAATAAGCATGTGTAACATTATAGTTTCTGAGAATTAAGAATCTAGGACCAATTAAGCTGGATGTCCTCTCATGTGGTCCAAGTCAAAAATGTCCACACCATCATCTGAAGATTTGACTGGGGTTGGAGGATCTGCTTCCAAAATACTTTGCTCACAGAGGTATGGACTCGAGATTATAGTTTCTTGACAGCCACTATCAGGAGACCTCTGCAAGGCTGCTTGGGTGTCCTTCCATTAGGGCATCTAACTTCCCCCAAAGCGAGTGATCCAAAGAGAGCTGTATGAAGAGGCCACAGTGCCTTTTATGACCTAGTCTTGGACATCACACATTATCCTTTTTGACATTATTTATTAGAAGTGAGTATGGAACTGGGTATGGAACCACCATTTGACCCAGCTATTCCTCTCCTCAGACTATACCCAAAGGACTTAAAAACAGCATACTACAGGGAAACAGACACATCAATGTTTATAGCAGCACAATTCACAATAGCTAAACTGTGGAGCCAACCTAGATGTCCTTCAGTGGATGAATGGATTTAAAAAATGTGGCATACATACACAATGGAATTTTACTCGGCATTAAAAAAGATCAAAACCATGGCATTTGCAGGTAAAAAGATGGCATTGGAGAAGATAATGCTAAGTGAAGTCAGCCAATCCCCCCAAAACAAATACCGAATGTTTTCTCTGATATAAGGAGGTTGACTCATAGTGGGATTGGGAGGGAGAGCATGGGAGGAATAGATGAATTTTAGATAGGGAAGAGGGGTGGAAGGGAAAGGGAGGGGGTAGGGGATTAGCAAGGATGGTGGAATGTGATGGACATCATTATACAAAGTACATGTATGAAGACTTGAATTACCCAATTCAACATATTTTATATACAAACAGATAAAAAAATGTGGTATATATGTGTATTAAGAATTGTAAAGCAAAAAAAAAAAAAGAATAACATTACCTTAGATTAGGTAGAGGGAAGTGAAAGGAGGGGAAGGCAGGGGACGTGGGGGATAAGAAAGATAATAGAATGAACCAGACATTATTATTTTTTTCTTTGAGAGAGAGAGAGAGAGAGAGAGAGAGAGAGAGAGAATTGAGAAATTTTTAATATTTATTTTTTAGTTTTTGGCGGACATAACATCTTTATTTTATTTTTATGTGGTGCTGAGGATCAAACCCAGCGCCCCGTGCATACCAGGCCAGCGCGTTACCACTTGAGCCACATCCCCAGCCCAGACATTATTACTTTATACATGTATGTGACTATATGACCAATGTGATTCTACAATATGTACACTCAGAAATGAGAAATTATATCCCATCTATGTATGATATATCAAAGTACATAAGTGCATTCTACTGTCATGTATAACTAATTAAAACAAATAAAAAATTTTAAAAAAGAGAAAGGCTGACCCCAGAAGAACACGAGGACTCAGCTCAGATGGTGCCTCTGGAAGTGGACTTCATTATACAACAAAAAAAAGAAGAAGAAGAAGAAGAAGTGAATTTCTAAATCTAGCTTGCACTCAAGGGCCATGCTAGACTCCATCTTTTGAAGGGAAGAATGTTGAAGAATTTATGAACATAATTAAAGCCTCTATAGATAGGACTTTAGGACAAAGGAAATGAGCATTCAAATAAAAACATCAGGAGGAGGGTATTGGGAGCTTCTAGAGAATCAGATTGCCTATATTTTAAGCTATAGTTGAAAATATTGAGGATGGAGAATTCTGAAGGCAAGTTCCTTCATTTAATTTTCTTTCTTAACCAGCCTCATTATTAATGGTCACTGTTCCCTTTTCCAGATTATATTATTCCAAATTTTCAAATATTTTTGAAAGGTTTTCATTCTTAATTTGTTTGTGTTTTTTCTAAAGCTGTTTATGACGAAAAATTTATAGAAATTTCAAATTTACAGAATAGTTGAAAGATTGGCAAAATGAATGTCTGTGTATACCTGCTATCCAGATGCAGTAATTACAGCATTTTTACCTATTTGCTTTACCATTTTTTTTTCTGAACCATTTATCCGCTGATATTCCTTTGTACAGAAGTTTCCCTTGACAATGGAATAAAATATAGATTCTTTCAAAAAGTCAGGGTACAGATCCAGTCCTGGTGGCTGAGGCAGAAGGATCACAAGTTAAAGCAGCCTGGGCAACTCAGTGAGACTGTCTTGAAATTAAAAAAATAAAAACTAGAAAGGGCTTGGTGTGTGGCTCAGCAGTAGAGCACTCTTGGTTTCCATTTGCAGTACTGGGATATAAAAGAAGGAGCAGAGTATAGGCTTAATTACCTTAATTACTGTGTATCTAAGTAGAGAAACTGATGTAATGATAATTTACAATGCTAGCAAATGATTTCTTTTTCTCTTTTTTTGAAAGTCATAGTCCAAAAGGTAAAAACATACATATTTGATATATTTTGTCAAAGACCCATGGAGGGCTTGAGTCGTGGCTCCGCAGTAAAGTGCTTGCCTAGCGTGTGTGAGGCCCTGGGTTCGATTCTCAGGTTCAGGAAAAATAAATAAATAAATAAGTAAAATAAAGGTATTGTGTCAACTACAGCTAAAAAAAATAAAATATTTTTTAAAAAGACTCATAGGGATTATCATTTTCCACTCCCATCAGCATTGTAGAAAAGAGTCCCTTAGTCAGGTGCGGTGGTGCATACCTGTAATCCCAGAGAGTCAGGAGGCTGAGGCAGAAGAATGGTAAGTTCAAGTTTATCCTCAGCAACTTAAGGAAGCCCTAAGCAACTTAATGAGACCCTGTTTCAAAAACTGGAGGTATAGCCCAGTTGTAAAATGTCCCTGGTTTCAGTCACTAGCACATATGCACATGTGCACATGTGGATATAAATCCACGGCACTCTACGATTGAGCTACACCTCCTACCTCTTTTTATATTTTGAGATAGGGCTTTCTAAATTGCTGAGGTTGGTCTCCAACTTGTGATCCTCCTACCTCACCCTCTCCAGTGGCTGGGATTCCAGGCATGTGTTGCTGGCTTCTTTGTTTGTTTGTTTTGTGGCCTTGTCAAGACAGTCTGTTTTCAAACATTTGAATCATTTGCCAGGGAAATATTTAAGTTTTGTCTAATGTGTTAAATGAGATATAGTATCTTGATGTAGGCATCTCTTCTACAAATGAGGCTGAACATCTTTTGTATTTAAGAGCCATTTGCCTTCCTTTTGTATTCTGCCTGTGACTTTTGCCTGTTTTTCTAATGAGTAGTTTGTTCATTCTAATCTGAGTTCTCCCCATGTATTAGAGAGATTAGCTCCTTGTTTCTAAAATAAATTGAGAATTGTTTTTCTTTGTTTTTACAATTCATCATCTTTTTTTTTTACTTTGCTTATGGCATTTATATGATATACAAAAATTTGGGTTTTGGGTATTGAATTTATTGGTCATTTAAAAAAAATTGCTTTTGGATTTTCAGCCAGAGTTCTCCCCTCACACTCAGGTTATAAAGGGATTTTCCTATGTTTGCTGCTCTCCCCTCCCCTCTCCCTTTTATCCCCTCTTCTACATTTATATTTCTTTACGCTGCTTTCTTCTTCCATCTCTCTGAACTTTTTGATTTCTGGAGTTTATTCTGGTACAGTATATGATTTTTATCCACTGTTCTTTTTTTTTTCCCCCCAGTGGCTAGATTACCGTCTATTGTTTTCCCAGAGATTTGAGGTATACTAGATTTCCATAAAGTTTTGCTTTTGGATTTTCTATTCTCAGATCTTCTATTTTCAGATCTTCTATTCTCTTAACAGTAGTTTTGCGGGAAACAGACTGATCCAGAAGGAGCAAGCAACACTCAGAGAGGAGGAGAACTCCAAACTTTTAATTTTATGCAGGTGGGCCCAGAGGAAAACAAAAACTCCAAATTCTGAGCCCTGATCCGCAGTTTCTCACAATATTTATAGGTTATTTCAAGTTATCTTAGAACCATCCTATCATTGGGGCTTTTCATCTTTTTTTTAAAAAAATCCTAATCTACGCAGCTGAAGGCCCTGTGCAGGGTCTCTAACATAAAGCATGCTCACAAAAACAGATAAGAAGAAATCTGTTACATTTCAAGAGGGAGTAGTCAGATTCCTAGGGCAGTTATTTACAATCCATGGTTAATTAGGCTTCCTGGAGAAAGGCTTAGAGAAGGGAGTGGAATTGACCCCTTCTCCAGGCATTGGTTTCTTACCATAGCGTTTTTTGTAATTTCTTTTCACAACCACGTCTGGTTTTGCCATCACAGTATAGTTTTGAGTTAACTCAGGGGATAGAAACTATAAATACTTTCAACAGGGGAAATCTTTTGTTTCTATTTTTTGAGATGGACATCTTGCTAAATTGCCTAGCTTGGTCTCCAACTTGCAATCCTCCTGCCTGTGTCTCCCAAGTAGCTGGGACTACAGGCTCTACCACCATACTCAGCTAACAGGGGAAGTTTAAAGAATTACCAACTACGGTAACAGATTAAGTATAAAAGATAAGGAAACTCTCTTTGGCACCCCATGACTGAGGAGTAACACCTAAGGAAGAACAAATTTGGAAGGAGTTCAAACCTCACTGGATAAGTGAGGTTTGGCCATGAAGTAGCAGAGGTGTTGATTGATTTAGCCTGGCTGGTCTGGCATTGCAGGGCCAGCAAAATGCACCCTCTAAAGTGCCCCTGTGCAGGTAAAGTTGGGAGTTCATAACCCACTTCAATCTAATGTATGAAATATGATATGTCAAGAGCTTTGTAATGTTGTGAACAACCAATAAAAATAAATAAATAAATAAAAAATAAAGTGCCCCTGTGCAGATGGCAGTCAGTAACCAGTGTGAATGCATGGTCAATGTAGGTCCAGGTTCCCTCAAGGCCAGAAGGCCTTCACAGCATGCAAGTTGTAGAGTGATTTCTTCACCTCCTTCCCTGTCTCTTCCACTTCTTCCACTGAACCACATCCCCAGGCCTTAAATATATATATATATATATATATATATATATATATATATATATATATATATATATATATATATAGTCTCCCTAAACTGTTTAGGACCTCTCTAAGTTGCTGATACTGGCTTTGAACTCTCAATCCTGTTACCTCAGCCTCCCAACATGCTGGGATTATGGGTATGTGCCACCTCTCTGGATAAGGTGATATTTCTTAATGAATTCCTTTGAGATGTTGACCCTTTGGGCCACAGCCTGGATGGGTGGCTGTGGAAAAGTTATCACCAACCTGAGGCTACAAGATTGCGGAGGGACCTTGTTTATTATTGAAAGAACACAGTGTATTTGAATGTTAATAATATTAGCCTGGATCATTGATCTTTTTTAGGGTTTACCTGGCTATTTCTATTTTTCCACATGAGCTTTCAAATAAACTTCTCTAGCTCCAGAAAAAGCATACTTGATGGCATTTTATATACTCTTTTGGTTTTTAGTTTTCAAAAGTATTTTAGAAGACCAACCAGGAGGTCCAATTGTCTCAGCACAAACTTCATTAAACCTGTCTTTGTCACCAGTGCATGATGTAGCCATCCAGATGATACCTTTTGTCACATTGAAATTAATCTGTTAGATGACTCTAAAGTGGAAAGGCAGCCAACTAGGAAAAGGCTTTAAGTTGTAGTCATTTCCAGCTGGATGAAGAACCTTCGAGTTTCTGGCATTAGCAGATGGCTTCTATTACCTGACTGGTAAGAGAATAATGTTAGGCTTGTCAGAGCCTCACTAGAACTCACAAAAAGTTCAAGGGTACTTGTGGTCGCATTCTATGGCTATATGTTGCTACTGTTAATGTCTGTTTCTTTTTTAAAATTAAAAAAAATATAACCTTTTAAATTTTTATGTGGTGCTAAGGATTGAACCCAGTGCCTCACACGTGCTAGGCAAGTGCTGTACCACTGAGCCACAACTCCAGCCCATTAATGTCTGTTTCTATTGAATAAAACACCTTCATGTGGGCTCTGGTATGAACTGGTGTCTGCTCTAATATAGACTGAGCAGGCCTCATCACTGGTTTATCTTATGCTTGTATGGCTTGATTTTAGTTTTGTATTCCCTGTAAAGGAATACCACCGTTGAACTCAACACAATTTATAGTGAAATAAAATTAAAATATTGTAGAATAAATTATCATGGTTAAATGACTACCACAACAATGAAGCAATAAAGAAGTAAATGAGGACTGGGATTATGGCTCATAAGTAGAGCATTCACCTACTATGTGTGAGGCCCTGGGTTTGATCCTCAGCACCACATAAAAATAAATAAATAAAATAAAGATAGTGTGTCCAACCACAACTAAAAAATAAATATTAAAAAAAGAAGTAAATGAATGAGAGTTTCATACTTTACATTCCTACCCCTCTGTAGTTAATATTTTCACATGTATCTTTTTGGATGTATTTGTAATCCCATACAAAGGTGTGCATTTATAAAAAAATGTTTGAATACTTTTTAACAGTTACTTCTATAGCTCATAGCCGTATCTTTTGTTTCTCTTTACAGCCATTATACCTGCCCATGAGTCCTTGAGTCCTTTATAATGTCCCTTTGTGCCTCTTCTCACAAGGAGTTTTCTCAGCTGCTGCCTGTTCAAGACATGGATATCAAAAACTCGCCATCTAGCCTTAACTCTCCTGCCTCCTACAACTGCAGTCAATCTGTCCTACCCCTGGAGCATGGCCCCATATATATCCCTTCCTCCTATGTAGAGAGCCATCACGAATATTCGTCCATGACATTCTATAGCCCTGCTGTGATGAATTACAGTATTTCTAGCACTTCAGATAACAACGAAAGTGGGCTTGGTCAACAGACAGCAAGCCCACATGTGTTATGGCCAACTCCTGGGCACCTGTCTCCTTTAGCAATTCACTGTCAGTCCTCACTTCTGTATGCAGAGCCTCAAAAGAGTCCTTGGTGTGAAGCAAGATCACTGGAACACACCTTACCTGTCAACAGGTAAATGTAGTCTTCATTCTGAACTGCAGTTCGTGGGCATGATGCACTTTGCTCTGTGGTTTAATGAGAAGAAAGATGTGTGTTATACAAGGTCTTTATTTTGTCACCTAGATAACTTAGAGCACCGAAAACATATGATGCCCTCATTAAAAGGTTGTGCTTGTAGATAGGTATCATGGGGAGAATTCACTATCGTGACCACTGTCTTTATGTGATGAAGATTGACCTTCAATCAGGCTGGGGTTGTGGCTCAGCAGTAGAGCACTTGCCTAGCACGTGTGAGGCCCTGGAATCGATCCTCAGTACCACATAAAAATAAACAAAATAAAGGTGTTGTGTACAACTAAAAATTTTTTAAAAATTTAAAAAAGATTGACCTTGAATCACTTTCCTCCCAATGAAGCTATTTGGGTTTGAAAAATAAATCTTCACTTTCAGGTTAGAATCTTTCTGTGAGTCACAACTTAGTGTTCAGGACAAATTGTTTCCAGGATAAAAGTAAATAACATGCTAGCCATGTGAAGGCTGAAAAGGTAATTAGTACAAGCTTTCTAAACCATGAACTAAAACAATACTTTAAGAAGTTTGGTGAGAAAATGCATAAATGTAGGCTTCTGTTAAGTTTTTCTGAAATTAAATATTTGAGCTCTTTAAATGCAAGGTAACATGATGAATTATTTCAGTCTAAATTTTTATATTTTTAATAATTAGTATGGCTGTAGAGGGAAAGGATGGTATCAAAAGAAGGACAAAGAAGAAATAAACTTCTAAAACAAGCAGAATGCTACGTTAGGGCATGTTGGGTATTGAAATTCATCACTTTTGAGAAATGAGGCAGGGGATATGGCTCTGTGATTGAGCATGTGCATGGCGCATGTGGGACCATGGGTTCAATCCTTGGCATGCATATTTAAAAAAGGAACTTTGAGAAAATGTTATATAATAATTTTAGTTTTCTTCTTTTAATAACAACTTTGTATTGGTGGATAAAAAAGAGAATATAAAAATCGTAGGTAACTTAAAAAATTTGTGTTTTGTGGTGTGTGTGTGTGTGTGTGTGTGTGTGTGTGTGTATTTGCATGTATAGTATCTGAATACCCAATTGTTCTCCACTATTTTTTTTTTTTTTTGTAACAGGGATTGAACCCAGGGGCACTTAACCACTGAGCCACATCAGTGTTGTTGTTGTTTTTTTTAATTTTTTTGTAGTTATAGATGGACAGAATGCCTTTATTTTGTTTATTTTAATGTGGTGCTGAGGATCAAACCCAGTGCCTCATACATGTGAGGTAAGTGCTCTGCCACTGAGCCACAATCCCAGCACTCTGCCACTGAGCTACAGCCCAACCCCCCTGCCCTTTTTATGTTTTATTTTGAGACAGGGTCCGGCTAATTTGCTGAGACTGGCCTCAAATTTGCTATCCTCTTGAGCTACTGGGATTACAGGTGTATACCACCACATTCAGCAAAAATTGTAGAAAATTTTTTTTGGGGGGGGGTACTGGAGATTGAACCCAGGGGCACTCAACCATTGGGGCACATCCCCAGCCCTTTTTTGTATTTTACTTAGAGACAGGGTCTGACTGAGTTGCTTAGCACCTTGATTTTGCTGAGGCTGGCTTTGAACTCATGATCCTCCTGCCTCAGCTTTCCGAGTTGCTGGGATTACAGGTGTATGCCACCGTGCCCAGCAAAAAATTATAGGTAACTTTTTTGAAGTAATGTTGGGTTGGGGGCATATAGCTCAGTGTTCAAGCCCTCATCTCACACATATGACACACAGGGTTTGATCCTCAACACTATAAAACATAAATAAATACAGTTTAAAAATATAAAAGTAATGTTTTCCTTTAAAAGAGGAAATATTTTTGTTTCTGAGCTTGAATTCTAATAAAAGTTTTGTTAATATTTGGACAAATTAAGTAATAAGTCAGTAATACCCGTACTATTCCCTTTTCAAAACAAACATGCGCAGACAAAATTAGAAACTTGCCAGGTGTGTTTTTAGTGCCCCCTAGTGTTCCCTTGCTGGGTTTTCTGTTCCTCCTTGGTGTCCCTTGCCCCGAAGCAAGCTTTGAGCCTCTGCTTCCTTCCTGTGCATGGATGGGCACAAACTCACCTAACCACTTTCACACATCAGTCATTCTCCACATAGATCTGATATCAGTAACAGAGGTTCTGCTCCATCAGATTTCCTAGAATACATTTATCATAAGTCCTGGAAGGCAAAGAGATTAAATTAGACTATGTTCATGCCTTTTTTTCTTCCCCCTAAAAACCCTTTCTTTCTCTTCATGCTCTTTTTCAATGGATATTTTCTTTGCCTTCCCAGAGAGACACTGAAGAGGAAGGTCAGTGTGAACCATTGCACCAGCCCTGTTACTAGTCCAGGTTCAAAAAGGGATGCTCACTTCTGTGCGGTCTGCAGCGATTATGCGTCTGGATATCACTATGGAGTCTGGTCGTGTGAAGGATGTAAGGCCTTTTTTAAAAGAAGCATTCAAGGTACAAGAGTATTGTTAACTGCTCTTTTAGTTTTCCAATTTTGCTTTTAAACAATTTTGCAGTGATGACCTGGTAGAAATTTCAGCAATGATCTGTTTGATACATTCTATTCACGTGAAGATTGGAGGATCATATGTGTTTGGGAGTGGGCTGGGAGGAGCCGGTATGTGGGTTGTTTCAAGTGCACAGAACTTTATCTTTGATTGTCTTGTTCTATGCCACAACCCTAAGGTCATACAGCCAACTCAAATGGGTCTTGCTCCTCCTTTTACCCCCAGGATCATGGGGAGATGTCCAGTTATAGTTTCAAAAATATAATGTTTGGAAAAGGTGCACTTGTTAGAAGGTGCAGAGGTTTAATATAGGGCACACTTAACAGGACTGACAGTGGGATGGCTCCTGAGGAAAGGAGAATAAATAGATTTTATGAAAATGGTCAGAAATCAGGAATTCAGCTGCAGCGGACTTTGAGAATTGATGAAATGCTGTCTTCTTGAATTTAGAGTTTCCTGCATGGCTCCCTGTTTTCTGCTCTGGGATTAGATCATTTCTCTAACATTCTCCAATTTCCTTCTGGGCTAGGGTTCATGTATTTGGTTTGCTAATTTTCAAAAATCACCTTTTCGTCAATTTCAAGTTGTGCATGACTGGCTTCAGGATCAGTCAGCCCAATTCTGTACACATCCTTGCCATCACTCCCTCCCATGCCAGCCCTGATTGTGCTGAAGTCTCTTTGTTTGTTGGCTGTGTTCCTTTCTTTCTCATTGCCTCATAATTTCTTCTTCAGATGTCCCTTCTGGGCAATGTTCTTGTATAGAGCTCCTTCCCCCACCTACCTACCTTTCTTTCTTTTTAAATTTTGAGACAGGGTCTCTTGAAGTTGCTGAGGCTGGCCTCAAACTTGTGGTTCTCCAGCTTCAGCCTCCCAAGTTGCTGAGATTCAAGAATGTACCATGAGGTCTTCTTCCCTTTTCTATCAAAGCCTCAGTGCCTGTTTTTTGTTTTGTTTTGTTTTGTTGTACCAGAGATTGAACTCAGGGGTACTCAACCACTGAGCCACATCCCCAGCCCTATTTTGTATTTTTATTTAGAAACAGGGTCTCGCTGAGTTGCTAAATGCCTGCCCATTGCTGAGGCTGGCTTTGAACTCATGATCCTCCTGAGCTGTTGGGATGATAGGCACGCGCCATCGAGCCTGGCTTAGTGCCTTGTTCTTTTTTTAAAAAAAATATTTATTTTTCAGTTGTAGATGGACACAATATCTTTATTTTATTTATTTATTTTTATGTGGTGCTGAGGATTGAACCCAGGGCCTCACACATGTTAGGCAGATACTCTGCCGCTGAGCCACACCCCTAGCCCCAAGTGCCTTGTCTTGACCAATTAAGAACAGCAGCTTTAAGGGGGTTCATAGTGTGCAAATGGAAAATAGCAATTAACTTACCCACTGATAAGTGCAGATTAAGAGGAAGTTTTACCTGAAGCAGAGAAGCACCAATAGCACCCAGACCGTGGTGAGGAGAAGAATGTTGGTGGATAAAGTCATTTTTCTATGTAGCTCTGAAATTTACCCTGTTTGATAACCACCCATTTATCCTGGATCTTCCATGTTATAGCTCTTTGGCTTCATCTGAAGCTTCCTCTGTGAAACAGAAATACTCAGAGTTGTTCTAAAGATGAAATGAAGTTGATTATGGCAAATATATCTAATGCTTAAATTTTTTTTTAAAGAGAGAGTGAGAGAGGAGAGAGAGAGAGAGAGAGAGAGAGAGAATTTTTAATATTTATTTTCTAGTTCTCGGCGGACACAACATCTTTGTTGGTATGTGGTGCTGAGGATTGAACCCGGGCCGCACGCATGCCAGGCAAGCACGCTACCGCCTGAGCCACATCCCCAGCCCTTAAATATTTTTTTATGATTATCATAGCAGCGAATTATTAGGCCATTTTTTTGCTATATGTGATGTGGACAGTTCACATTTCCTGAAATTCAGAACTGAATTCTTGATATACATTTTTTAATTTTTTGTGGTACTGGGGTTTGAACACAGGGACACTCTACCAGTGAGGTACACCCCCAGGCTATATCTTTCCACCTTTGAATTTGAGACAAATCTAAGTTTCTGAGACTGGCCTTGAACTTGAGATTCTTCTGTCTCAGCCTCCTGAGTCACTGATATTAAAGGTATGTGCCACCATACCAGCTTGATATGATTCTTGAATTCTGTATTTTTCTGAGGTTCTGGAATTTTACCCCTTGAGGATTAAATATATATATATATATATTTTTTTTAGTTGTAGTTGGACACAATACTTTTATTTATTGATTAGTATGTGGTGCTGAGGATTGAACCCAGGTCCTCACACGTACTAGGTGAGCGCTTTACTGCTCAAATCCCAGCCCAAGGATTTTTTTTTTTCTTTTTTGGTACTAGGGATTAAACTCCGGGGTTGTCAACCACTAAGCCAAATCCTAAACCCACCCCTTTTTATTTGAGACAGGTTCTTGCTAAGTTGCTCAGAACCTCACTAGGTTGCTAAGGCCGGCTTTAAACTTCCTATCCTCCTGCCTCAGCCTCCTGAGCCACTGGAATTATAAGGCATGCACCACTATGCCAGCTCCTTGAAGAAATTTTGGTACATTACAATTAAGTATGTCTTAAAAGAGAGAGAGAGAGAGAGAGAGAGAGAGAGAGAGAGAGAGAGAGAGAGAGAGAGACACTCTTCTATTTTGCTGCTGGAAAAACATCTGTCTGCCTGAAATATCTTTGAACCTTGAGACTATAGCTGATAACAGTTGAAAGTAAATTTTCCCAATGTCATTCCTTCCTCCTACATCAGCCAGGAATGTCAAATTATAAATATGCAAAAAGAAAGAGTTTATGCTGTGACAACTACTTAAGGCCTAAACGATCCTTTCTTTGGACCTTTTATATTTTCATAAATACTTTGCAGTAATTGAAAATGACCACTCAAATGTCTCAAATAGGCCAGGATGGTACACTGTTAACTTGAGAAACTGGTTACATTTTTGTTTTGTTTTCCTAATTTTAAATTTATTTTGCTAACTTGATTCATAAGCTCCAGGACCACATCTTAATACATTTCCGTCCCTTTCACTGGATGAGTACACTGGAAGCTGTTTGAGCTGGGCAGTCCATTAGTGCTGACCTCGTTGGCTTCTTCGCACACTAAGTTGCCATTAGAGATACTGTCATTTCTCTCCTGGGCTGTGGAGCACAGAGCAAAGGAACCCAGGGAGAAGCTCCTCATCATTCCTGGTCCAGATGAAGGCATGGCTTATTTTTTAGAAGCTTGTTCTTTATTTTGCTTCTCTTTCCTATTAAAATTCACTTAATGAATATTTACTGAGCCCTGTACTAAGCTCTACAGGTACAGTGTTGAGCAAGACAACAGTTTGTGCTTTTTTTTTTTTTGGTACCAGGGATTGAACTCAGGGGCACTCAACCACTGAGCCATGTCCGCAGCCCTATTTTGTATTTTATTTAAATACAGGGTCTCACTGAGTTGCTTAGTGCCTCACTTTTGCTGAGGCTGGCTTTAGACTCAAGATCCCCCACCTCAGCCTCCCAAGCTCCTGAGATCACAGACATGCACCACGGCGCCTGGCTAGTTTGTGCATTTTGTTCACTTCCTGGTACTCAACAATTCTGTGAATGATGATTTTTAAAACATCAGTCCTGCAACTGCTGGGAACATATAACAACTTGAATGATTGTGGAAGACCTTGAATTTCAGAGAGTGCATACCTTAACATGTATTTCTGCCATAATACAACTGTCAAAATCAGGAAATTAACATGGATGCATTACTGCCATCAAATCCTCAATTTTTCCAACGGTGTCCTCTGTGGCACAAGAATCTAGTTTCAGAACCAGAATTTGCATTTAGTTGTTATGTTTTTATTCTTCATTTGTCCAGAGCAGTTCTTGAGTCCTTCTTTGATTTTCATGATTATAAGCACTTCCAAAGATTTTAGGCCATTTTGCAGAACGTCCGTCACTTTGGATTTGCCTGATGTTTCCTCATCATTAGTTTTCGGTTAACATTATTGGCAGGAATATCTCAGAGATGATTCTGTGGCGATGACGCTGTGTTCTTCTCATTAGCTCTTTTCGTGTGGTGCATGATTTTAATTTGTCGCATTCCTAGTGATGTTCATTTTGGTGATTTGATTAAGGTGTTGTCTGCCAGGCTTGTATTCTGTAAAAGTTCTGTTTTTTCTTTATTTTTTTCTTTCTCTTTGTAATTTATGAGTCTTTTTTGTTAGGAAATCCTTTGAGACTATGCAAATATTCCTGTTCTTCATTAAACCTTTAGATAGTTAATTTGTATTATTATAACTTATGATATTCTATTTTTTGCAATGAACTATTATCTTTAGTGTCATTATTTATTATCCTGATGTCTATATTATTTCGGATTTCACCAGCAGAAACCTTAAAGTGACTTCTATGTCTTTTTTGACATGTTCCTATAATTCTTTGGGCACTTATTCATAAGATGCTTCAGGCTTATCCATACTTTGCCTGTCCCAGTCCTGGGATAAGTTGTTTCTCCGTGGAGCCCCATTTTCTCCTAGTGGAGAATGGTGTTTGTAGCCTGGCATGGTGGCTACAGGCCTGTAATCCCAGTGACTTGGGAGGCTGAGGCAGGAGGATCTCAAGTTCTAAGACTAGCTTCAGCAACTTAGCCAGACCCTGTCTCAAAATAAAAAATAAAAAGGCCTGTGAGGTAGCTCAGTAGTAAAGCTCCCCTGGGTTCAATTCCCAGCATACCCCCACCAAAAAAAAAAAAAAAAAAAAAAAAGGGAGAAAGAAAAAAAAATCTGAGTACTAGTTTTCTTCTTGCTCTGGGAATGTCCCTGCTTCCAAGTCTTCTTAGGGGACAGCATTAAGTAATATATATTGTGTGTGTGTGCATATATATACATGCTGTAGAAGTGTAATGGGAGATTTGTTCTAGTTTCTTCCTGTTTGTGTATTTCCATCTTCTTTCTCTAACATGAAGAACCTGTTTCTTTTTATTTTCACTGTTTGCTTCTTTAATCAATACCTCTATATGAAAAATTTTTAATTGTTGCTGCCCCTGTTCATCCTCCAGGCAGACACCCTCTTCACTCCAGTGGGGCTTCATTATGCCACCGTGGGGATGGTCCCACATAGAAGCTCAGGGTCCACCCTCCCCACTATCCACCACACCTAGTTCACTGGAGAGTAACTAATAGCAACAACAAAACACTTCATTGATACAAATTATGATCTATATTCATTAAAAAAACACTCAAATAATGTGGAAAAATAAATGTAGAAGAAAGTTAAATCACCCCCAGTTCCACCACCCAGAAGTAATTACTCACGTAAGTGATGAGTCTTCTAGCTCTCTCGGTCCTTATGTGCAGAGGGAAAGATATTTTAATAAAATATGTAGAGGGAAAGATTAACATACTTTAATAAAAATGAGACTGTATTATTAGAGATGCTATCTTTTGAAATAAAAGATAGTTAACTATGTCATTTAAGTGTAACTGAAGAAAAAGGGCCTAACCAAAGTTCAAAAGAACTTTTCTTTGCTAAATGAGATACTCATATTGGTCAAAAAAAATGTGGAGTATGTTAAAAGGTTGGAGTTTTTATTTGCCACTATGCAAAAAAAAAAAAAAAAAAAGAGAGAGAGAAAAGTAGAATTCTGCATGCATTATATTCAGTTTAAAGAATAGGAAAGCAAAATCCCTGTGTAACCAGTACTCAGGTAATGAGACAGGATATTGCAGCCCCAGGTAATGAGATAGGATATTGCAGTGACCCCCTGGGTGGCCCTTCCAGTCATAGCTCCTTCCCTCCCTCCAGGGGTAAGACAGTCCTAACTTCTGCCTTCCTTGCTAAGATTTTACCACCTGTGCACATATCCCTAAGCACTATAGTTTCATTTTCTCTGTTTTTGAACTTTGCATAAATTAAACTCTCTTCCACTGTGTCCTGACTTGTTTCTTTTCTGACTTATTCATTTATCATTGAGATTCATCCATTTCCCACTCTGGAAATCTGATCCATTTAGGCTTAATGTAAGAAGTTCAGGCTCTGTTGTTTATTAGAAAGATACAATGAAGAAATAAAGGCACCTCTAGGGATGGTGCCTTTATTACACTGCTGTAATCCCAGAAGCTCAAGAGGCTGAAATAGGAGCATCAAAAGTTCAATTTAGCAACTTAGTGAGACCCTGCCTCTGCAAAAAAAAAAAAAAGGGGGGGGGGGCTGAGGATGTATCTTAGTAGTAAAGTACCTCTGAGTTCCATCCCCAGTAGCAAAAATAAATTTAAAAAATTTTAAAAAGAGCTGGGTATGGCCGCATACCTGTAATTCCAGTGGCTCGGGAAGCTGAGGCAGGAGAATTGAGTTCAAAGCCAGCCTCAGTAATTTAGTGAAGCCCCAAGCAACTCAGCAAGACCCTCTTTCTAAATAAAATGTAAAAAAAGGCTGGGTATGTAGCTCAGTGGTTGAGTGCCACTGGGTTTAATCAATCCCTGGTACCAAAAGAAAAAGAAAGGTACCCGAATGCTCTATTTTTTTAATCTGTTTTATGATAGTCTCCATTTTCTAAACCTTTCTCAGACCCGTGTGTCCCTTATCATCCTTTTTACGAATGTCCAGTCCAGACAGCCTCTCTCATTTACACAGCTATAGCAGGTTCTCACTTGGTCTCCTGTCCTCCATTGGTTCTGCTGACTCTAATCCATTCTCCATACTGCATCTGAAATAACTTTTTTTTTTTCGTATTAATAGACGGACAGAATGCCTTTATGTTATTTGTTTATTTTTACATGGGGCTAAGGATCAAACCCAGTGCCTCACACATACTAGGCAAGTGCTCTACCACTGAGCTACAGCCCCAGCCCATGAAATAACTGATTTTTGAAATATTTTATCTCTACATAGAAATAAAAGTGTAATTGTCTTAGAGGTTGTTATCTAACAAACAACTTAAATCTTAACGTCCTATTACACTGAGCATTAGTTTTTGTATGGGTGGATCTATGGGTTGAATAAGATGGTTCTATTCCATAAGGCTGGCCCTGGCCTTTGGGTTGAGTTCAGGTCTTTTCCACACATCCCCACATTCTCCTTGGACCAGTGGCTACCTTTTAGGCACTCAAGAGGTCAAGCCAACTGTTAGAACAGCACATTTATTAACATACCATTGCTAAAGTAAGTCCCAGAGTCAAACCCAACATCAGTGGTGCAGAAATGTACTCTGTGCACTCTAGCGTATCACAGGGTCACAAGGTGGAGGGAGGGAGGGAGTGAAGCAATGAGACTGATAACCCACCACAGCTAAAGAAGTACTTTCTGTTCTTATGTCGATTGCTAATTTCTGTTTTAAAGTTTTGTTATTGGTTCATTATAGTTGTACATATTAGTGAGATTCATTGTCACATATTCATACATTCATACAAACATAATCTGGTCAGTTTCATCTCCCAGAATAATTACTAATTTCTTTATTTGTTCCTTTTGATTTACTTTTCTTATTTGGTTATGAATTCACATAAAAAATATTATATTAAATCCCAAAGAGGGATATATGTAAAAGCATACAAGCAGTTGAATTTGGTAAGTTGATACACAACTCTCGAGGAATTCTTTGATTTGGAGCAAGTCAATTTCATGTGACTTTCCCTTTCCATGTCCAAAGGAGAATATTTCTAAATGTATTTCTTTATTTATTTTGGTACTAGGGATTGAACCCAGGGCCCTTAACCACTGAGCGACATCCCCAGCCCTTTTTTATATTTTATTTAGAGATAGGTCTCACTGATTTATTTAAGGCCTTGCTAAGTTGCTGAGGCTGGCTTTGAACTTGTGTTCTTCTTGCCTCAGCCTCCCAACCTGCTGGGATTACAAACTTGCACCACCGTGCCCAGCCTAAGCATATCTATTTTTTTAAATTCTAGTAATATGATGGAATAATCTATTAGCCAAAAAGCAAGGTACTGAGCTATTCTTAGTTCTCCTTTACTTGTTGTCAGGGTGTCACTTTGGCATTTGTATCTATCTGTATCTGTCCCCTATCTCTCATGTAGATAATATGCTTTTCCCCACATTTTTTTTTCTTGGTGCATTAGAGTTGCACATAATGATGGGATTTGTTGTTACACACTCGTCTGAGTACACAATATAATAATATAATTTGGCCAGTGTCACTCCAGCCCTTATCCCCACCCTTCCTCTTTTCTACCCCTCCATCTCTTTCCTCTACTGATCTGCCTTTGATTTCCATGAGGTCCGCCCCCACCTTTCTCTTCCTTTTTCCTCTCTAGCTTCCACATATGAGAGAAAACATAGCCCCTTGACTTTCACTTAACATGATGATCTAGTTTCATCTATTTTCCTGCAAATGACATTATTTCATTTTTATTTATGACTTAACAAAACTTCATTGTATATATATATATATATATATATATATATATATATATACACCACATTTTCTTTATCCATTCATCTGTTGATGGACACCTGGACTGGTTCCATCATAGCTATTGTGAATTATGCTGCTATAAACATGGTCTGTGTGTATCATTATAGGGTGATAGCTTTAATTCTTTCAGATAAATACTGAGGCATGGTATAGCTGAATCATGGGGTGGTCCCATGTCTGGTCTTTTGAGGAACCCCTATACTGATTTCCTTAGTGGTTGAACTAATTTACAATTTCATCAACAGTCAACTGGGTAATATTATCAGTGTTGTTGCCCTGGAAGAAATTTAACCAAAATATTTTAACAAGAACCTTCATTTTTTTTTCCCTCTACTGTAGGACATAATGATTATATTTGCCCAGCTACGAATCAGTGTACCATAGATAAGAACCGGCGTAAAAGCTGCCAGGCCTGCCGGCTTCGGAAGTGCTATGAAGTAGGAATGGTGAAATGCGGTGAGTGTTCACTTGCCTTTTGTGTCTTTCGAGGAACTAGAGGGCACATAACCTGGATAAGAGATTTAGGACATAGTGATTATCTTCAAGTGTTTGTCACACCGTATTGATCAGTTCCCTATAGCTGCAGATGTCAGAGCTGGGATGAGTGTGATCAAACTGCCAGAGGCAGATCTTGGCCCCAAATGCGCAAGAACTTGCAAAGTTCATGTGGGTCTAGCAACAGAATAGGCCACTGCATGGGCTAGGGAACTTCTAGCCACTGAAATGTTTAAATAGGCTGGATGGCCACCTTCCTGAGACCCTGAAAAGTCCCATTCCAAGAATGACATCCTGATTTAAATGTCCACAGTGGAAACTTATGACAAGAAAGAAGAATATCTTGTGGGTTATTTGGGTAGCTATGGAGAAGTGTCTTGCTTCCTTCTACTAGCTTTCTAGAAGTAGAAAAAATACATATAGGAGTCAGATTTTGTTCTATGACGGTATGTATGTGTGTTTATATATGTATGCATAACATGTGGTACACTATATAGTATATAGTGTATATAATGTATAGTATATATACATGATATGTGTGTATACATGCTATACATACACATGTTAAAAAAAGAAGAGCACTTTAGTATAACAAGTCACAAAGATGCCTACTCCTGCTCTCTCCACCTGGATAGCTTTTAATTTACTTGTCTGTATACACTTTTTTTTGTGTGTGTGTGATGGTGGTGAGGATTGAATCTAGGGCTTTGAGCTTGCTAGGCAAGCATTTTTCCACTGAACTACATCCCTAGCCTGTTTATTTTTATCTTTATTTTTATTTTGAAACACTAAGCTCACTAAGTTGCCTAGGTTGGCTTTGAACTTGCAGCCTCCTTCCTCAGTCCCCTCAGTAGCTGGGATTATAGGCGTGCACCATCATACCCAGTCATGCTTATTGTTTATATATATTTCATATCAGCTCTGCCTGTGCTTTTCTTATTCTTTTGCTAGCCTATATTTTGCCTGGAATTTGTTGTAACTTCTTTCTTGGTATCTAATTATTTGAAAAAATTAAAATGAGCATCTTTCTCTTTTTCTTCCTGATCATCTTTCAGTAGCTCTGCTTTTTAAACATTCTCTGGTTCTTTTCTTTTTCTCTGTATGTGCAATAGATTAGAACCCTCACCTAAGTCACAAGTACAGCAGAACTCTCTTAATTTGATCACACTTCTTGGGCTTTTGTTTCTGAGAAAGTTTACTTGAAAGCTTTGAACAAAACTGTAAAGGACTAATAGCTAAGAAGGGGGAGAAATCACAAACTTAGGAATGTCTAAGTTGTTGCTCTAGTTCCCTTCCCCCCATCACCCCCCACCCCCCGCCCTTGGGTACCAGGGATTGAACTCAGGGGCACTCAACCACTGAGCCACGTCCTCAGCCCCATTTTTAATTTTATTTAGAGACAGGGTATCACTGAGTTGCTTAGCACCTTGCAGTTACTTTGAACTTGTGATCCTCCTGCCTTAGCCTCCCAAGCCTCTGGGATGATAGGCGTGCGCCACTGCACCCAGCCGTGTTACTCTGTTTTAAAAATGCTGCCACTGGGTGCTGGGGTTGTAGCTCAGTGGTAAAGCACTTATCTACCATGTGTGAGGCATTGAGTTCGATTCTTAGCACTGCATGTAAATAAATAAAATAAAGGTCTATTGACAACTAAAAAATATTTTTCAAAAATACTGCAACTGGAAATCCAGAGATGACATATGGGTGTAGTCCATGCACAAAGGTGATTTTTCCAGGTGTCAGAGATGAAAAAGAGAAAGCCTTCGGCCCTTTGACAAAAAAAAAAAAAAAAAAAAAAATTACAAAGAAAAGGTCTTTATTTTTAAGTTAAGCAATATTTTAAGGTGAGTGGTGTGTGTGTGTTTTTAAAAAACAATGATTTTCATTTTAGTCTTAGGTCAAGGGCACATTGTGTACTAGGATCTATTGGACAGCTCTAGGCCTCAGGGTTCAAGGCAGCACCCACAGTAGGAAGAGCATGAGGGTTGGACTCCTATGGACTGAGTGTCGTTTTGTTTCTTTTCTTTTTTTTTTTTTTAAAGAGAGAGTGAGACACACACACACACACACACACACACACACACACACACACACACACAGAAAGAGAGAGAGAGAGAGAGAGAGAGAGAGAGAGAGAGAGAATTTTTTAATATTTACTTTTTAGTTTTCGGCAGACAAAACATCTTTGTTTGTATGTGGTGCTGAGGATCGAACCCGGGCCGCACGCATGCCAGGCGAGCGCGCCACCGCTTGAGCCACATCCCCAGCCCCTCATTTTGTTTCTTTACTTTTGGCCTCTCTCCAGTTGCCCTTCTTGTCTGTCCTTCCCCCAAACCTTCTACCCACATTTTACCTTCTATTCAGTCTTGGAGGATTGGTAGTCTCCCTACATTCTGGATCCTCCTGCACCATCTACATTCCCTTTTTAGTCATAAATCATGTCTCTGTGACTGATTTTTTCTTCTTTACCTCTGATCTTTTCTTTCCTACTGATGTGTTGATATAGTTATTTAATATAGGAGGACAGCTGTCTAGACGGACATCAGAGATAAGGCCTCTTTACAAGGATATGTTTCCATGTAACTATCCAGGAAAACAATCTCAATAGCCACATATTTAGTCTGTATCCCTGTGTTGGGACAACAGCTCAGCGTCTTTCGAGTGTCTTCTTTTTACTCACCTGATGTATATACTTTCAAAAAATGGTTTTGGTAGTTAGTTGGTATAAAATAAGAGTTAAACAATAAGACAATAGCTACAAGCACAAGCTCTGGATTCATATGATTGGTTGGATTTAGATCCTGCTCCTGCTATTTTCTAGCTTTCCTAACTTGGTCAATTTTTTTTGAGCTGCCTTGTGTCTGGCTCCTCCTCTCTGTATTGAAGATATTAATAGCACCTGTCCTTGTAGGGTGACTGTCAGCACAAGATAGATAATCTGTGTACGATACACAGTATCTGGTATGTGGAAGCTTCTGTTTGATGTTAGCTGCCATTATATCCTTTATTACCGTCACCATCCATCCTCTTTGGGCTGGGACTATTTACTATACCCTATTGGTTAGTTTGTCATTAAGCTCACTGAGAGGCAGCTGCCTAGGTTGTAGTGTCAAAGTCATAGCATTAGAAATGTCCTCATAGAAAATATGAATTCCTTCACAAGGGTTTTGTTTTATGGAACCTGAAATTTCCAGAACTCACTACAGGGCCTAGAACATAAGACTTGAAAGTCTTTCACATGGGGAAGGCACATCTCTTTTGTACACTCCTTATCCTCACACAGGGTACAAAAGAGAAATGTGTGATTAGAGAAGTGCTTTGTAAGCCATACATTTTATTCCATGTTAGTCTGGAGTAAAATTGGACTTAAATATTTATAACACTCTGATTGCTAATAAAATGAAATATGTCTTAAGCCAGGCATGGTGGCTCATAGCTGTGATTCCAGTTACTTGGGGGCTAAGACAGAAGGATCACAAGTTCAAAGCCAGCCTCAGCAATTTAGTAAGACCCTAAATAACTCAGTGAGACCCTGCTCAAAATAAAATTTTAAAAAGGTCTGGGGATGTGGCCCGTGGTTAAGCACCCCTGGATTCACTGCCCAGTACCAAAAAAAAAAAAAAAAAAAATGTATTTTAAACTTTTAATTCTTTTGGTTATAAATTTGATTCAACTCTTCCTGAGTGGATAGAGCCCTTCCTTGGATAGAGACTAAATTTCCTTGGGAGACATTAGTTTATATTTTCTCATGCCTTCTAGTTAATTAATTAATTTATTTTTGTACCAAGGATTGAACCCAGGGGGCAGTTGAGTACTGAGCCACACCTCCAGCCCGTTTTATTTTTTTAAGACAGGGTCTCACTAAGTTGCTGAGGTTGGCTTTGAACTTGTGATCCTCCTGCTTCAGCCTCCTGAGTTGCTAGGATTCCAGGCATGCACCACTGTACCTGGCTCTAGCTAATTTATTTCATTGCTAATTTTATCTTTATTTTAACATCATCAAAAATGATCTGACATCAATTTTAATTAAGATTTTCTTTATGACCTGATATGTGAAAATTTTTATAAATATTTATGGTCTGTGTATATTAAGCTTGTCAGTTGTGCGGTTGACATGTTCAGCATTCTCACTTTTCTCTCAACTGTTTGCTCCATCAGTTGCTGAGGGAGATTACATTACTATATCCTATAATAATAGTATATTTGTCAATTTCTTTCTTTTATAATCACTTTTTTAAAATATATTTTTTTAGTTGTTGTAGATGGATACAATACCTTTATTTTATTTATTTATTTATTTATTATGTGGTGCTGAGGATCACACCCAGCACCTCGCATGTGCTAAGTGAATGCTCTACTGCTGAACCACAACCCCAGTCCATTCATTGTATTTTTTTTAAATATTTTTTTATTTGTAGGTGGACATACACCTTTATTTTATTTTATTCATTTATTTATTTTTTTATATGGTGCTGGGGATTGAACCCAGTGCCTTTATTTTTTCATTTATTTTATTCATTTATTTATTTTTTTATATGGTGCTGGGGATTGAACCCAGTGCCTCATGCAGGCTAGCAAAGTGCTCTACCACTGAGCCACAACCCTGGTCCCTCTTCCATTGTATTCTGATTTAAAAACCCACATTAATAAAACATTTTGGTACTAACACAGGAATAGAAAAGTAGATCTCTAAAACTGAATAGAGAAAAGATAATTTTATATGTAATTATTTATTAATGAAAAGACGTTTCACATCAGTGGTGAAGTCTTATTCAATAATTACTATTGGGAAAATTGTACATCCATTTGAAAAATATAACATGAAAATAAATATATAATATCATGATATAATATAATGCATATAATATAGGTATGCATAAAATTCCAAATAAATTTGAATCACACATTGTTCAAGAAGACAAAGGAAAATATATAAAATATTGATATAAAGTAAAAATATTTGATTCTGCATTAAAGCTTCTTATGACAAATGACACCATGAGCAAAATTAAAAGCCATATATCAAGTAAGATAGCCAGGTATGGTGATGCATGCCTGTAATTCTAGCAACTGTGGAAGCTGAGGCAGGAGGATTGCAAGTTTGAGGCCAGCTTTGGCAACTTAGCAACACCCTGCCTCAAAATAAAAATTAAAAAGGAGGGGCTGGGATTGTGGCTCAGCGGTAGAGCATTTGCCTAGCATGTGCAAGGCCCTGGATTCGAGCCTCAGCACCACATAAAAATAAATAAACAAAATAAAGATGTTGTGTCAAACTACAACTAAAAAATAAATATTAAAATAAAAATTAAAAAGGGGTAGAGGTGTAGCTCAGTGGTAGAGCACTCCTGGGTTCAATTCCCAGTACCACAAAGAAAAACAACAATTAAAAAAAAGCGAATAAGGGCTGGGGTGGCGGCTCAGTGGTAGAGTGCTCGCCTAGCATGCATGAGGCACTGGGTTCGATCCTTGGCACCACATAAAAGCAAACTAATGTATCCACCTAGAAACAAAACAAAACAAAACAAAACTAAAGATATATAAATAAATAAATATTTTTTAAAAAAGCAAATAAGATGAATGTTGCATCTAACAAAGTTATCTATCAATACTATACACAGAGCCTTTGTAGGTTTTAGGGAAGAAAGGGGCAAAATACACAAATAGGCAATTAATAAGTAAAGAAATACAAAGGACAAACATATTAGTTAACCTAACTAGTAATTTTAAAGATAAAAAGTAAGGCAAGACTGTTTAGCCCAGCCTTATAATAGCAAATATTAAAAATGTTAGTCCTTATAAAAGCAAATATTAAAAATGGTTTTTAGGGGCTGGGTTTGTGGTTCAGTGGTAGAGCACTCTCCTTGCATATGCAAGGCCCTGGGTTTGATCCTTAGCACCACATATAAATAAATAAATAAAATAAAGGTATTGTTTCAACTACAACTAAAAATATTTATTAAAAAATGGTTTTTAATGCTCAATGGTATTATGTGAGAATAGGTGGTCCTTAAACTACTAGATTATAATTTTTGAAACCCTTTTGGGGAGTAATCTGTGAATGTGTATCAAAATTTTAAATATATGTATGCCTTGGTTCAACAATTTGATTTCTTTGAATTTATTATAAGGAAGTAATTTGATACATATACAAAAATGTATGTTTATTATAATATTTAAACTAATAGAAAAATTGTAGCAAATTAGATTTACTTTAGCATGGGACTCTAAATAAATGATGCTATACTAATAGAACAGAATGCTATGTGCATTTTTAATTGTCATATGACATTTTTATTTATTTATTCATTTATTTTTTATGGTGCTGGGAATGGAACCCAGAGCCTTGTGCATGCAAGGAAAGCATTCTACCAACTGAGCTATATCCACAGCCCTTCATATGACATTTTTAATGAAAAGAGAAAAAGAAGGTTATGAAATAGTATCTATGCCATGATTCTAATTTGGTTTATAAAATATGAAAATGTATAAAAGCATAAAAAGCTGAAAGTATTTATGTCCAAAGTCATTCTCTTCTCTATTTTCCAGATTCTTTTCAATTAATTTATTTGAAGTATACTTGCTTGTGTAAGTTTGTGACAAGAACACGTGTTACACATATGTGTACATGTGCATACAGACATGCATACATACATGTGTATGTATATATCCATATATTTAAAATATATCATAAGGTGTATTATCAATGTTGAAGTCCTAACTTTTCCCTATTTTCTACCTGAGGAAAATTCTTCATTTTGTAATTTGGAAACTGAGATATGTCCTCATGCTTTAAAAGAGAAATGGATTTAGTATCCACAGATGACTTTCAAATGGAGATTTTAATACGCCTAAAATGTCAAGTTTTTGATTTTGTTAATACAGTCACAACTATAGTATTCTTCAGTCCAGGTCCCAAGGCTCCAGAAAAGAAGTTGACCTTCTGTTCTCAGACGCTTTCTGAGAATAGACTCTGGTCCTTCAGGGATATCATGGCTATGTTTTTTCCCTGGCCATCAGGATCTAGCCTCTGGATCAGAGCAAACACTGTATGGCCATCTGATCTCCCCTTCAGGCTCCAGGAGAGAAAGGTGCGGGTATCACGTGGTGAAACGACAGAGGAGTTCCAGCGAGCAGCTGCACTGCCTGAGTAAAGCCAAGAAAACCAGTGGGCACCTGCCAAGAGCCAAGGAGCTGCTGCTGAGTGCCCTGAGCCCCGAGCAGCTGGTGCTCACCCTCCTCGAGGCGGAGCCACCCAACGTGCTGGTGAGCCGCCCCAGCACACCCTTCACAGAGGTCTCCATGATGATGTCCCTCACCAAGCTGGCCGACAAGGAACTGGTGCACATGATTGGCTGGGCCAAGAAGATTCCTGGTAGGGCTCTCTGAGTTTTAGCATTTCACTTATTTCTAGAAAGGACTGCTCCCAATATTTTTGGGGTTCAGAGTACAGAGTGGATGTCCAGGACTTTGTCTAGATATTTAACAATTTGACATCTTAATTTATAACTTCAAATGTGTTCTTTTCTCCTATGTTGAAAACATAGCTTCCACATTTCCTGGAAGGCAGTGTGGTTTAGAAGTCTTGGACTTCTCAGTTCCTCTCTACCTGACATGTTGGTACAGAAGGAGTCGTGCCTGGCCTGTTTCTGTTCCTGACTCCCTTCTTTTCCCTACTCCCTGGGTCCTTCTTGCACGCACCCCATCCTCTCTGTACACATCTCCAAAAGACACTGCCTGTTGACTGCCTCTCATTCCTACATGTGGTCAGGGAGAACAGTCTCAGAAAGAGACACACCTGGGTTCTGAAATTGAACTTGGGACCATTTGGGCAAGAAAGTCCAGGATTTGGAACCTGGAACATAGTTAAAAGGTAGGTATAAGACCTCCACATTGACTGGGTCTGTTGGCTGTGAACTTCTCACCTTGAGCAGGTTGGGGTGGAGTAGGGTACAGTATGACCAGCCTGAAAATGAAAAGTTTATCAGATCCTAAATAGGAAGTTTTAAAATATTTTTTCCAATCAAGGAAGTATCAGTTATGTACATAAGTTAATATACAAAGATTAATAGAGTAAATCAGCAGTTGAGGTAACATGAATCAAAAGACCAATAAACCTGGCATGCTGTCAAGTCAAAAGCTAGCTTAACTGTTTTTGAGTTGTCATTTAGAACCTACATTTTTCCATCCTATAAAGTAAACTTTCCATCTTATAAAGTAAACCAGACCTATTTATAGTATATATAGACAGTCCGTGATTTAAGATGGGACTTATAATTTTTTAACTTTATGATGGTGTGAAAGTGTACCCATACAACCATTCTGGTTTTCTCCTGTGGTTCAAAATTCAATCATGAGCTATTCAGCATTTTATTATAAAATGGGATTTGAGTCAGATGATTTGTATCCAACTGTAGGCTAATGTAAGTGTTCTGAGCATGTTTGAGTAGGCTAGACTGAGTTATGATGTTTGGTAAGTTGAATTTAATATGTGCTTTTTTTTTTTTTAAGATAGGGTCTTGCTCTTGCCCAGGATAGCCTCAAGTGACACTCCTGCCTTAGTCTCTCTAGTAGCTGACACTACAAATGTGCACCGTAGTACCTGGCTCTACATGCATTTCTCTTCTTTTTTTTTTTTTGAGGGAAGGGGTACTGGGGATTGAACCCAGGGGCACTCAACCATTGAACCACATCCCCAGCCCTATTTTGTATTGTTTTAAATATATTTTTTAGTTGTAGATGGGCACAATACATTTATTTTACTTATTTATTTTTATGTGGTGCTGAGGATCGAACCAGTGCCTCACACATGCTAGGTGGGCGCTCTACCACTGAGCCACAGTCCCAGCCTCTTATTTTGTATTTTATTTAAAGACAGGATCTCACTGAGTTGCTTAGTGCCTCACTTTTGCTGAGGCTGGCTTTGAACTCACAATCCTCCTTCCTCAACCTCCCTACCTGCTGGTATTACAGGTGAGTGCCACCATGCCAGGTCTTGCAATTTTTGACTTAAAATATTTTCAGCTTACTGTGGCTTATCTGGATGTAACCCCATTGTAAGCTGAGGAGCATCTGTACCTGAAGTACTATATTGTGCTAAAATTACTAAATTACTAGCATCTGAACTAGTGTTTCTATGGAGGAGTGAATTTAGGATTCTAACCTTGTATGGCTGCAACACATCATCCTCTGAAAAGACATCTCCATCCACTTCTTTACAGTAGCCTAAGAAATGAGGTCGGGGGCTGGGGATGTGGCTCAAGCGGTAGCGCGCTCGCCTGGCATGCGTGCGGCCCGGGTTCGATCCCCAGCACCACATACCAACAAAGATGTTATGTCCGCCGAGAACTAAAAAATAAAATATTAAAATTTCTCTCTCTCTCTCTCTCTCCCCTCTCTCACTCTCTCTTTAAAAAAAAAAAAAAAAAAAAAAAAGAAATGAGGTCTCTCTCCAGGCTCTAAACCCCTGGCTTCAGAGGCAACAACTGCATTAGGCAAACTGTAAATATTAGGTGGGGGTGAGAAGCTAGGTGAAGAAATGTTGGGGATAGAGAGCTGTGGGATCCAAGACCCTATCTCTTGTGGTCCTTTGTGGGCCTGGGCTCATTCCTTCTGAGTTTTCTGAGGATTTTCTGGTGTCTGGCTTTGTTTTGTTTTGTCTAGCATCTTCACCTTTGCCAGAATGATTTCATTTTCTCTGCTGTTTCCCACAGGAGAAAACACTGATGCACTTTCCTTCAGTTTTTGCTTTGAATGCATAACACTATTTTGCAGGATCCCACATGGAGAGTAGTGGGGAAATTATTGCTAAAAACTCTGCAGCTTCTTTGTACTCTAACAAAAGTGAACTTTTAAGCCATATTAGTCCTTCTTCAAGTGTGGTGTTTTGAAAGTTTTGCAGAAAATTTAGGTATAGGCTTAAGGTGTGATTTTTCTCTCCCTGCAGTTGACATAGTCATTAGCCAAACCAAAATGGTATTAAAATATCATCTAGCCTCAATCTTGTCAGATATCTATAAAAAATAGAAATCTTCATCTCTCTTGGGTAGGTTTAGTGTTTATAACTGAGTGGAATTGGAATGTATGAACATAAGAGGGACCTGACCTGGGCTATGTGTGTGTCTATGGAAGGGATTTGTCCATCTTTACATTCATTACTCCATTGAACTCTCCTTTGTGCAGATTCACAATGTAATTGCTCAAAGATTTGAATCATGTGTGTGGTCTTGGTACTGCAGTTTCCTCATTGGTAAAGTGAGTAGGTTAAATGATTGTACCTATAGGAAGGTTTCAGAGAAAGGCAAGAGTGCCCCATGTTTCCTATAGAAAACAGTCTTAAGGGAGATTAAATAACTAGCTAGGAGGGGACTGAGCTAATGTTCAAACTGAAGTTCATTCTATGCCAAGACTTTGCCTTTGGTTACCCTGCCTGCTCTTTTTATCATAGCATATAAAGGAAGCTCCAGTGTTCTCTACTTTGCTTTAAAAGCACTCAGTTCCTTACGGATTTCTGTTTCTTTCCGGTTCTGTGACCAATGCATGCTATTAGGCCGTCAGGACCTGCTTCAGTTGTAGTATTTGCTCTTTAGAATGCATTCACCTAGAATGAGTGTTCCTACTCAGAAGAATGATCCTAACTCTAGAGAGGAAATTTGAAGCAATCAGAGGAACCATTTCAGTTGAAGCCTTGACTTTCAGCAGAGGCTGGCACTGCTCCCTGCATGGCCCTCACCCCCAACCTCCACCTACCCTTTCTGCCCACCCTTTTAGTCCCAGTCATGGCTTGGGTCAGACAGGTAGTACCTCTGACTGGCAGTTGAGCTTTATCTTTCTCAATAGTCACAGGAGTTATTAAGACAGTTTTGCTAACAAGGATCAGTTCTGGCTTCCTGTTTTCCTTAAGCATCTGCCCAGGGAGCCAAGTAGCCTTGGTAATAGTTCTTTATAAATATTAAGTGAAGCCCACTGTGGTGGTGCACACCTGTAATCCCAGTGACTCAGGAGGCTAAGGCTGGAGGATCACCAAGTTCAAGGCCAGCCTCAGCAACTTAGCAAGACCCTGCATCAAAATGAAAAATAAAAAGAGCTGGTAGAGCACTGGGTTCAATCCCCGGAACTGAGGGAAATATAAATATATACATACATACATATATACACAAATACTAAATGAAATTTATTTATCTCTAGAAAAGGTTCAAGACTGGAAACTGCAAGTTACACACCTTAAATTCAAAACTTTCTTCCTTTAAACAACATTTAATCACATCTTATATTTATTATTTCCCTATGTTGTTTGTTTTTTTTCTCTCTTATTTTTTTATTGGTTGTTCAAAACATTACAAAGCTCTTGACATATCATATTTCATACATTAGATTCAAGTGGGTTATGAACTCCCATTTTTACCCCGTATACAGATTGCAGAATCACATCGGTTACACATCCACATTTTTACATAGTGCCATATTAGTGACTGTTGTATTCTGCTACCTTTCCTATCCTCTACTATCCCCCCTCCCCTCCCCTCCCATCTTCTCTCTCTACCCCATCTACTGTAATTCATTTCTCTCCTTGTTTATTTTCCCATTCCCCTCACAACCTCTTATATGTAATTTTGTATAACAATGAGGGTCTCCCTCCATTTCCATGCAATTTCCCTTTTCTCTCCCTTTCCCTCCCACCTCATGTCTCTGTTTAATGTTAATCTTTTCCTCCTGCTCTTCCTCCCTGCTCCGTTTTTAGTTGCTCTCATTATATCAAAGAAGACATTTGGCATTTGTTTTTTAGGGATTGGCTAGCTTCACTTAACATAATCTGCTCTAGTGCCATCCATTTCCCTGCAAATTCCATGATTTTGTCATTTTTTAGTGCTGCGTAATACTCCATGGTGTATAAATGCCACATTTTTTTATCCATTCATCTATTGAAGGGCATCTGGGTTGGTTCCACAGTCTAGCTATTGTGAATTGTGGTGCTATGAACATCGATGTGGCAGTATCCCTGTAGTACGCTCTTTTAAGGTCTTCAGGGAATAGTCCGAGAAGGACAATAGCTGGGTCAAATGGTGGTTCCATTCCCAGCTTTCCCAGGATGTGTTCCTAAGCCTTTAAAAACTTGCTATTCTGACTTCACAGAACAGGTTGGAAGAGGAGGGCGGGTGTGTCTCACGGCCTCTTCTTTTCCCTAGGCTTTGTGGAGCTCAGCCTGTTGGACCAAGTGCGGCTCTTGGAGAGCTGCTGGATGGAGGTGTTGATGGTGGGACTGATGTGGCGCTCCATTGACCACCCTGGCAAGCTCATCTTCGCCCCAGACCTCGTTCTGGACAGGTGAGGAACACGTACTGTGCTTCTTCTCACACTCGTTTTGGGTGAGGCCACTTCGTGAGTGGAAACAAAGTCCTAGGTGCAGTAATTAAAATCTCATACCTGAAAGGGTAATTAGAGGATGATAATGTCATCGGCTCCTTCACTGGGTCAAGAACCCAAGAAAAAGAAAGCTGTCCCTTGCCTCCCTGCTAATCTGTGGTGCAGCTGCATTCAAAGGCCAGGGTCACAACAAGGGACTGTACCCTGCAGGAAATATGGCCACTAAGTGTGCAGGTCAATGTAAATTTTTCTGCATTAAAAATTCTATTTTAGTGGTGTGCAGTGGTGCATGCCTATAACCCCAGTGGCTCAGGAAGCTGAGGCAAGGAGGATCATGAGTTCAAAGCCAGTCTCAGCAACTTCGTGAGACCCTACCTCAAAATCAAACATAAAAAGGGCTGGGGATATGGCTCAGTGGTTAAGTACCCCTGGGTTCAATCCCTGGTACCAAAAAAAAAAGTCTTTTTTCAGGTTATAATCTTAAATTGTTCTATCTTGTCCACCTCTAGTGAGCAATTACATCTCCAGCTATCTATACAGGTGATAAATTTCTTATGAATTTATTTTCATATGCTTTAACTCACTCTAAAGCATGTGCTGTAACAGTGTTTTTGGAAATAATGCTGAAAGGAATAGTTATTAAAACCAGATGAAGGGGCTGGGGATGTGGCTCAAGTGGTAGCAGCTTGCCTGGCATGCGTGTGGCCTGGGTTCGATCCTCAGCACCACATACAAAGATGTTGTGTCCGCCGAAAACTAAAAAATAAATATTAAAAAAAAAAACAGATGAAGGTTTATATAAGTTGGGATATGATAGTGCTAATGTCATAACTTGGTTACTTAGCTTTTTAAAAATGATGGCGCAGAAAAGGAACCAATTTTTAATTGATTTAATAGAGCTGTTTATGGAGGGAAAGCTGGAATATACAACCACATTAAAGATTTCTGCAGAAAAAAATAGAAAACTTTAATATGTGTATATATATATATAAACTTTAAATTAAATATATATATTTATATACATATAAACTTTAATATATATATAAAATTAAAATATATATATATATATATAAAGGTCAATAGACCCTTATTTATTTATTATTTATTTATATGCACTGCTTAGTCTCGAACCCAGTGCCTCACACATGCTAGGCAAGTGCTCTACCACTGAGCCACAACCCCAGCCCTCATAGAAAACTTTCAGTGTACATTTGAACAGTTTGAAAATCTCCACAGGAATTGATTTCCACTTCCCCTTATGTTGAAAAAGTGCCACGTTGACTCTGCACAGAGTGGGAGGATGCCTAGTGCTAAGAACAGAAAGTACCTGCCCCAACTCTTGCATCATAATCCTGTTACCACTTTAGGTCATCAGAAGACCCTCATTCGCACGTTTGGCAGATGAAGAGCGGTGCCCCAAGGTATCAGCATCTATTCATGGATGACATTGACAAAGAGCACTGTTCTGAGTAATGAAGGTGTTTTGGTGGAGAACAAAGCCTGTGGGAAGAACTGGCGCATGGGATGTGGCTTGAGCAGGAGCAAGCCCTGGTGGTGAACCATAGAGGGAAGCTCTGGAAGCCCAGAGCAGTGTGGAGCATGAGAGCCTTCAGTAACAATCAAAATAGCTCACTTAATGGCTTGTATGTGCCAGGCACCATCGTAAGCACTTGTTTAATCTTCACAACAGCCCTTTGTGGGTAAGCACCATCAGAATCCCCATCGGAAATGGAAGGTTTAGTGACATTGCTTCAGTTATACAAAAGTAAGTGGTAGAGTTGGATTTGGGGACCTGTCTGTGGAATCCACACGCTTAGTGACATCGGTACATTGCCTCTCGGCAAGAGAGAACTGGAAGGGGAAGGAGGAGGCCAAAAGGCTGCCTTGCTTTCTACTTTATTCTTTTGGCTTAGAATAACATTATTTTATTTCTGCCTACTTCAGAAACTCACTCTTCCTGCTGTCATCTCAGGGTACCGTGCTACAAGGCAGGCCAAAAAGCCAAGCCCCCAGCCAAGGCATGCATTCATTATGTTCCACTCATGACTTAAATAAAGACACATACACTCCCCGACAAACCTACTTGTACATATAATATACACATACAGTTCTCCTAGAAAGTTAGTGCTAGTGAGATGTTCTGTTCCTTGATAATCCAGTAGATTTGCAGATATTGAAATTATTTTACTTTTTGTCTTGTGGTGTTAATTTTCGGTGACTATATCATTCCTGGATTTTAGTGCAATTAACTTGCTTCTTTATATGGGTTCTTTAATTCCTGTAAGTAAATGTGAAAATTTCTATAAATGGAAACCAATCCTGGATAAATATTGTGCTTACATTGTACTTAGATAATAGAAGAAGAAAGTTATTTTTAATATATTCACATTACTATTTATAAATATTTGAAAGTCTTCTGTTTCATAACATAAATTTAGTATATCTCATTAAGTATAAAAAGGAGTTCTAGGGAATTGTAAATGCTTTCACATTGAGGAGGCATTGTTTTAAGTGACTCCTCATGTTTACTTTTTGTTGTTATCCCTAATATTTAAAAAAAAATTTTTTTTGTAGTTTAAGTGGACAGAATGCCTTTATTTTATTTGTTTATTTTTATGTGGTGCTGAGGATGGAACCCAGTGCTTCACGCATGCTAGACAAGTGTTCTGCCACTGAGCTACAGCCGCAGCACCCTTGTATTATTTTTGACACATTAGCTTTTTGGAATCTAGAATTTCAAGTTTAAGATAGTTCAGTTACTCAGCTCATCTCTTATATAGATAATATAGTTTTGTTTCTGGGGGAGTTGCCTAATCAAAATCAGGGATCATACTCTATAAAGGAGTTCCATTATGAATCTATTTTTTTTTTGCTAAGTAAATAAATAACCCTCACACTATTTGAAAATTTGCTATCTGTTGCTAAATTTCCCTGCCAGAATTTCTTCAAGTAGTGATATGACCTTTATTCATGTTGAGGCTCTTGCAGCAAGAAAACTTGAACCTACTGAGGATGAGAGGAAAATCTGGTTATCTCAGCCGATTTCCAAAAAGGTAGTTCTTTTAGTAACCACTAAAATCATAAATTCATTTCATGATCTATTACAGAACCTGAGATGCTGCTTGCTCAAAAAAAATCATACATGACATTTTTATATCCTTAGCATCAATAAGAAACTGTTAATGTTAAATGCTTTTTAAAGATCAGAGGAAGCTGGGTGCCGTGGTGTGCACTTGTAATCCCAGCAACTCAGGAAGTCACAAGTTCCTGAGTGGAGGAACAGGAGGCCAGCCTTAGTAACTTATGGAGATCCTCAGCATCTTAGTGAGACACTGTTTCAAAATAAACAATAACTACAAAGGGCTGAGGATGTAACTCAGTGGTAAAATGTCTTTGGGTTCTATCTCTAGTACCAAAAAACAAAAACAAGAACAAAAAACCAAATGCCATAAGAGGAAGTTTGAGTGTATATTTGCATTAATTATTTCTATATTGAATTTTCTTCAAGGTAGCTATAATATTTTCACTTCAAAATTTAATTTACCCTTGGTATCCAAATGTTGAACCCTTGTTAAGGATAAGCACATGAAAAGGACTTACCTGGGTCTGCCCACCCTATATCCAATGGCCATACACAGGAGGTAAATTCTGGTCTGTAACCATGTGTGCAGCCAGCAGATACATATATTAGTATTGAAGAATAGCCCCAAAGTAGGGCCCACTCATTGAACATTTGTCATTGTATTAAACAGGATGTCTTTCTTTTATAAAAGAAGATTATCAAGCAATAGACTATTCCACATGTAATTAGTAATTTTATTTGGCACTGGTTTGTGGACAAATGGTGGGCAAATGTGTACTTCCATGAGTAAGTAGATTTGATTGAAATACAATTTCAATATTTTAACCTTCAGTCCATATGTTTTCTATCTTTAATTCAAATCTTATTATCTTGTCCTAGTTTTTTTTTGCTTATAATTCAGTTTTAATCCATAATTACAAAATAAATGAAATAGACCTCATCAATTTAAATCCTCCACTTTTCTGTATAACTCAACTGAAAGTAGAATTTTATGAGGTTGTCATTTATGAGGTATTGTTTGTTATTGCCCCTCTATTTCTCATTTATTTTCTAAAAAATATATTTGGTTTCTACAGACTGTGAAGTGAATAAAATATTCTAACTTTGCCAGACCTTGAATGAAATGGTTATCTGTCATATCTCCCAAAAAGAAAGCAGTCAAACCTGGTTCTTTAGGATTTCTTTCAAGTGAATTTCACGAAAATTCACTTTTCCCATGAAGTACATATGCTCTGATTACTCTAAGTTGCAGTATGTATCTGTATGTAAACTCTCTCTGCATTTTGAAATATGAATATTCGTTAAAAATGGCATGCATTTGGGGCTAGAGCTGTGGTTCAGTAGTAGAGCGCTTGCCAAGTCTGTGTAAGGCACTGGTTTGATCTTCAGCGTCAAGTAAAGAATAAATTTTAAAAAGGTATTGTGTTTACCTACAACTTAAAAAAAATATGGCATGCATTTAATGAGGGAATGGTACCAATCTCAATATTTAGTGGCAGGTCTTAGGCACAGGTGACAACTTCTAAAAAACAGGGTTGAGTTCAGATGAATGTCTGCTAGACCATTATGACTTCTGAGCCTCACAGAAGGGTAAAGGGTCAAATTATTAAAATTAATTTTTTTTAGTTACAAATGGATACAATATTTTTATTTTACTTATTTATTTTTATGTGGTGCTGAGGATGTAACCCAGTACCCCACACATGCTAGGCAAGTGCTCACTGCTGAGCTACAGCCCCAGCTCCCAAAGTCAAACTTTTAAAGTATAAGTGCAAAATCAGCTTCTCTGAACCAAATGTCCTCAAGCTCAACAGTTGCAATTTCTAAGAATTAGTTGTCTCAAGCAGAGTGACTTGATGTGGCACAAGGGATGTTTCTTGTGTACCTGCTAAGTGCAGAGCCTTTGTTGTCCCTACTGGAACCCAGAACTGAGGAGGTGGTCAGGGGAGGTAGGAAGAAGGGGTGTGGGGAGGGTGGGGGGTTTCTTGCAGATTTGGGCATTCCTTCCAAAGTGCTCTGATTCTCCCAGATAAATGTCTTTCCCTGTAAGTGACTTCTAGGGGGCACTAGTGTTTTGTCACTTAACCTGTGTATTTTCAGAAAGCTGCAACTTTTTGCAGAAGTCACCATGCTGATTTGCCAAAACCCTGAGCCAGTTTGGGTGCTTGTAGCTCTGTGTAGGTGAGTCTGTGGGGTTGTAGGTGAGTCTGTGGGGTTGTAGGTGAGTCTGTGGGGTTATAGGTGAGTCTGTGGAGTCACAGGTGCTGTGGAAAGCAGGACCCTGGTGAGCTGCGCTCCTAGCTGAGCACCTAATGGGAAAGGTCTCTCTAGAATTGGTGGTGCCCAGTGGTGTCAGTTTATTTGAATTCTACAGAGGCTGTTCCTGCAAATACCATGATCATTAGAAGTGTCCTGGTGGGGTTGAGGGAAAAGGGTTGGGAGCAGCCAGTGCCAAGGAGACTTTAATCTCCCTTCGGGGGATGCTAAAGAGACTAAAAATGAAACCCACAGAACCCCACTGTGCCATGGACACCCTTCACTCAGATGCACTGCAGCTTTCAGGAGTAATGAGGGTTTTTGGGCAAAATCATCTTCCTGATTGTTAGGGACTTCCAGTAACTCTATCTGATGATGACAGAAGTTTTTTGGAAAGCAGTGAGGTAGAATAATATATGTCTGGCTAGAGTGAATAAAAGCCACTGTTTTTTTTTAAAGATAAAGAACAGTAATTTACTTCAAAGGTATGTTTTAAAAAAATTCATCCCTATAAGGAGTTCTCAAAAGAGTTTTGATTATATGCTTTGAAGTTTGCCTAAAATTTTTGCAGAAAAATGATCTTCAAGCCTGGTGTGATGGTAAGTGCCTGTGGCCTAGCTACTGAAGAGGCTGAGGCAGGAGGATCACTTAAGGCCAAGTGTTTGAGGCCAGCCTTGGCAACATAATGAGATTCTGTTTCAAAACAAACAAATAACAAAAACTTCAAGTCAAAATTTTCTCCAATCCCACTTCTGCCTTTTTCTGACACTAATTCACCTCCGTTGTGATTTCTTCGTATATTATATTCCCAGATGCATTTTTTTCAAATTAACTTTTTTGGAAGTGTGTCTTGGTTGGCACACCTGTTTCTAAGCAGCTAGGAAATGAGAAGCTCTAGATATGAAAGTTGATTCTTCTTGCGATATTTGCTTCTGTAACATGCAGACTTCCTCCTTAACACTTCCCAATGGGAACATGGAATGTCTCATTTGAGTCATCTGTCATATCTGGCTAGGTGTCATATCTGGGTGACTGAAGTGGTTTAGTTTTAAAGTAATCAACTAGAGTGGTATTCTTTAAAAGAAAATAAAACAACAACAAACATCTGATGACAAGGTGGAAGGAAAAATGTAGTTCCAATGCATACTTTTGCCTAAATAATATCGACTCAATATTATTGATTTACTAAAATATCCCCTATAGCACACCTTGTCTTCTTTATGTGAAGATAATTGTAGCAGCTCCATGTTGCTAGGTGTTGTCTTAATAATACCTTACTGCAGTCAAAGGATGTACAAGATGAAATCTGAGATTAAAAAGAAATTGTTCCTTATTCTTTTTGATGATTGCCTAAAGCTGTGTGTTCCTTAAATTCTCAAATGAACTTTTGTAGGGATGAGGGGAAATGCGTAGAAGGAATTCTGGAGATCTTTGACATGCTCCTGGCAACAACTTCAAGGTTTCGTGAGTTGAAACTCCAACACAAAGAGTATCTCTGTGTCAAGGCCATGATCCTCCTCAACTCCAGTAAGTAACCCCCGCAGCTGGGCTGTGTTTGTGGAGAGAGATACTCTTTCTAGAACTGGCATGGCAAAAGAACAGTATTAAACTTGTGTTTGATTTTAAAAGGGGACAACAGCTTCCTTTGGGACTTCTCTCTCTCTCTCTTTTTTTTTTTTTTGGTAGGGATTTAAACTGTAGTTAACTTTTTGGTAACTTGAGTATAAATTATTCATCGGGTGAACTCCTGGGAGTTGATTTAAAAAGTAGCTCAGGCCATTTACTGGAAAAGAAAAAGAAATGAACTTTAAAGTGTTTCCCCATTAGCCTTTTTGCAAGGCTCCGACAGACATTTTACAGGGTTGATGTGCATCTATAGTTAATGTTTTAGGCTTCTACTTTTACAGATTCATGCATTCATTTGTTCATTTAGTAAAGACGCTTAGGAAACAGTCCTGCCCTTAAATAGCTCATAGTATAGGGAGGAAGGAAGTAAACTATGAAAACTCATAATCTCAGTGCTGTACTTGAGTGTGTGTGGAGTATAGCAGAACAGGAGGAGAGATTCAGGAGAGGCTACCGAAGCAAAGACGTCTGTGGAAGAGCAGAGGGGGGTTGCCTAAGGCTGCAGACTGCGGCATTGAAGGTTACGAATGGTTTCCTTGGGCACTGAGCAGCCAGGAGGTTCAGAAGGGGACAGTTGTGCATGGAATTGTGTTATAGCAAGGTCACTCCCATTTCCAGGTGGAGGACTCCCTGGAGAGGAAGAGACTGAGGCAGGGGTCCTGTTAGAGACACTGTGAACTTGAACCAGTTTGGTATAATGGGATCAGGCGATGGATCAGGCTTCAGAGGTGGGACACAAGGAAGGTATCTAAGATGTGTGGATGGTTTAACTTTGCTGGCTTTAAAAATTATACCAATAATTCCTGGTTACTGTGAACATTCAAACAAAAAGAAGAGTTTAAAAATCACTAGGAATACCCCTCTTGAAGACAACCACCATAACTTTGGTGACCGTAGTTAATAGAGTGTTTGTGCTTTCTTGTTCTCTATCTAGTTCTCTTTCTCCTGTTGTCCTTGGGTATCCATGGGGGTCTTAGTTCCAGGATCCCCTGTAGGTATTAAAAAAACCTATGGATGGCTCAAGTTTTTATACAAAATGATATAGTATTTGCATATTCCCTATGTATATTCTCTCATATACTTTATTTTTAAATTACTTATCATATATAAAATGCTATGTATATCATTTTTGAATTATATAATTTAGGGAATAATGACCAAAATAGTCTGTATGTGTTGAGTACAGATTCAGTCTTTGTTCCTGAATGTTTTTGATCCATAGCTATTTGAATCTGTGGATTGGAATACTGGATACAGAGGGTCAGCTGTATATATTGATAGAATCATACACAAATACACAAATGTGTGGTATGTTATGTTCAAAATTATGGGTGCTTTGAAATAGACTTATTTCAGTCTTAATTTTGTTGTTTGGCCCTCAGTGTTCCTATCCAAAATCAAGTAGCCAACATTTTGAGACCAGGTCTTACAAAGTTGCTAGGTATCTTGCTGGCCTCAAACTAGTGATCCTCCTGCCTCAGCCTCCCTAGTCACTGGGATTACAGGTGTGCATCACTGAGCCCAGCTCCAGGTAGTTGATCTTAACAGCCAAATGATAGCTTTCCTACCTTCTTCCATCCTCTGGTGGTTAACATACTACCTTACCACTAATATACACAGTCAGGCTTTTATTTTTTTCATTTTAAAGAACATTGGGCCACTACACACAAATCTCTGTATCTTGCCTTTTTACTTTTCAAAGTGCTGTGAAATTCCTTCAGGTCAGCTCAGAGAGATCTCATTCAATCTTTGAAATCAGGACATTTCATAGGGCAGTTGTTCAGCCATTTCCCTATTGATGTGCCTTTACCTCATATCCAGTTCCTTTTAAAAAATCACTATAAACATTACCTTAGTAAATAAAGATATGTTATTTTGTACACATTTCTACATTTCTAGGTTCTTGTCATACTGCTCAGCTTACTCTCTGTCTGGTGTTCATCCAGCCTCCATATCAGGTATTGATTGTTTGCTTAGCCATTGTTTACTTATTTGTTTATTTTGAAAGTACCGGGGATTAACCCCAGGGCCTCACACATGCTAGGCAAGCACTCTATCACTGAGCTACACCACAGCCCTTTTTATTCTTTATTTTAAGAGACAATTTAGCTAAGTTTCCCAGGCTGGTCTCAAACTTGCAAACCTCCTGCCTCAGCCTCCCAAGTAGCTGTAATTAATTATAGGCATACACCTTTGCCTAGCACTTAGCCATTTATTCTTTTTGGGCTTTTTAGGTTATTGATTTTTTTTCTGACATGTTATATATATACATAGAATTTTAAATGTAGTTATATAATTTGTATGATTTTATGTATTTGTAATTTATATTTATTTTTATATATTATATATGTTTATATATTTATGATTTTATAATATTTATACTTATAATTTTAGATTTACATTTATATAACTTGCATAAACCATATATATTCACACAATTATTCTGTTGCTTGCTATAAAGTTTCTAGAAGCTTATATTCAATGTCTGCTTATCTCTTTGTGGCCTGCTAACAGTCTTACTTTGAGTAGCTCTGGAGAGAGCACAGAATGCTTTCCAGGAGATGGTTGGGTCTGGGTGGAAGGTGGGTTAGGCCACACAGGAGAGGGGCACAGAGGAATGAAGAAGGGATCCAAAGGTACAGAGACCCTGAGGACAACCCTTGAGTATGTACCAGTTGGGTCTCTGTGTGACCTCACCTTCCTAACAGGACACTACCCTACATCCAACACCCCTCCCATTTATTGTTACCATTCATAAATTTTTCTAAAATAGTAGATGATTGGTGATTAATAATTCCTAATTAGGGCTGGGGCTGTAGCTCAGTGGCAAGCACTTGCCTGGCACATGTGAGGCACTGGGTTCGATCCTCAGCACCACATTAAAAAAAAAATTCCTAATTGATGGTTAAGTTAATGTGCATATGGGCAAATTTCCAACAGGACATATAAAATTGATCAGGGAAGAAAATCAACTTTTTCTTGCTCTTTTTTTCCAACCTGCCTATAGACATTTACCTCACATGTTTGCTGCCATTTCTGTCTTTGTTAAAAGAGTGAATCTGCTTAAAAAGTATGTTCCCATCTCATCAATGGAAGGACATCAAATGCCAGATTATGGGGTTCCTCTTACTTTCAGAAATAATTCAGAACTCGTTTCTGTGTTGCAAAGTGCTCCTTGGAAAGCAGTTTGCTTGTTGTTACAACGCTTTACTGTAAAAAGCCTTCTCTTTGGCAAGGCTCCTTCTAGTCATTTGAGACTCTGAGACATCATATTGTGTTGTTGTCAAAGCTAAAAGCAGCATCTGTGCAGATGGGGAACACGAAGGCAAGTGCGCTCCTCCTGCGAGATCTGACAAAACCACATGGTAAGAGAACCACAGAAGGCAAGCGAGGCAATTACCACTTGTGACAGTAAATGACTAAAATTTGTTTATGGTAAATCCAAATGAAAAAAATCTCCAGCAAGAAAGTTTCTTGCTTGGTAGTCATAACAGTTGTCAAATGAATTTATGTGGTTCAACATTGCTCGGAGGAGAATGGGATTCTGTTTCTATTGGAAATTTTCCTACTGTTGAGAAAGGGGGGTCTTTTGTATGCCAGATTTTAAGGATTTGCAAGAACAGGCTTTTTTCTTCTGGATTATTCGTAGCACTTAAATTGGAAACAAAAGCAATGCCCCCCCCCCCCACAAAAAAAGCAGGTGTGGAACCTACTGCCCCAATATTAAATACAAATCCATGACAGAATATATAAACAGACATTGGACAAACAGACCATGCAGGACAGTGAACCCTAAGAGAAGGGATATAACAAGGTGACACTAGTTGTCTTTCTACTGCATGGAAGCAGTTTCTAGGTTGCAATGCAAGGAAGTATATTAGGTTTCAACAAAGAAACAGAATCAATAGGATGCATGGACAGATATTGATGTGATATGCAAAAGTGGATTTATCATGAAAATTGGCTCAAGGGATTATGAGAAGTGTCATGTGTGCCATCTGCAAGCCAGAGACCAGGGAAGCTGGTAGCCTGGCTCTGTCCAAAGGTCTAAGAACCAATAGCTTCGATGGTGCATCTCACAGTCCAATGCCAAAGGCCTGAGAAACTAGGAGACCACTGGGGCAAGGCCCAGAGTCCAAAGCCTGGGTAACTTGGAGTTCTGGTGTCCAAGAGCAGGAGAAGTTGGATGTCCCAGATCTGGGAGACAGGATAGGGAAGGGAGGGAAAAAGAGAAGTGAGGAGGAAGAAAGGGAGGAATTAATTTGCCTTTAGTCTGCCATTTTGCTCTCTCTGGGCCCTCTGCCCAGGATGGGGCCTGCCCACATTTGTAGGGGCAGATCTTCCTTACTCAGCCCCCTGATTCAAATGCCACTGTTATCTGGAAGCACTCTCAGACATACCTAGAAATAATGCTTTGCCAGCTGTTCAGTATTCCTTAATGCAGTTGACACCTGTAATGGTTCATTTGAATTGTCAACTTGATTGGATTAAGAGATGCCAATGACAGGCAGCACCATCAATAGGATGATGGCTTGGGTGGAATAAAAGTTGGAAGAACAAGGAAGCAGCAGCAGATGTAAGCTTGGTTCTTCTTGAACAGGTTCTTGATTGCTGCTGCGATCATCTGAGGATATCGAACTCTTGATTCTTTTCTTTTTCCAAGTGGATTCTGCCAGTGATTCCCCAGAAACCTTTGGTCTTGGAATGGGGTAGCACCATTGGTCCCTCTTGTTCTGGGGCTTCAGCCTGTTGGACTGCGCAGCTGCTGGGTCTTCCAGTTCTCTAGCCTGCAGATGGCCATTGTGGACTATCTAGCTTCTGGCTGCATAAAACAACCTGATAAGTCCCCTTTTTATAATTATATTTCCTGTTGATTCTGTTCTTCTAGAGAACCCTAATACAACACCTAAAATTAACCATAATACGGGCTGGGGTTGTGGCTCAGTGGTAGAGCACTTGCCTAGCATGCATGAGGCACTGGGTTCGATCCACAGCACCACATAAAAAACTAAGTAAACAAAATAAAGGGTATTGTGTCCATCTACAACTAAAATAAAATTTAAAAAATAACCATAATAGGGAGTAGCCCAAATAGAAACCATTTTTCCCTGAACTGAGGGGGAAGGGTTGTGAATTTGGGGCTATCAAGGCAGCTGTGATTTTTAGGAGATAAGACTTGAGAGGAAAGAGCTGCTCAGAGAGAGAACTTTGGAGATCTGCAGAAGACCCTCTTCCAGAAGGCTTTCAGCTGGGTATTCATCTGCTCATGATTATGAAGATACTGAGGGCCAGCCTGGGAAGAAGCACCAGAAAAGATGGAGCAAAACAATCCCTGAAGTTCAAACAGGGTGAGCTTCCCAGGCTGTGAGGAAAACCTTGTGAGAGCCCAGACATTGGGTGTGATCCTCAGGAGACTGTTGTCTCGATGGTGCGGAGAAAGCAACCCAAGACTGAAGGCTACCAGACAAAACCTAAGAGGAGCCTGAGGGCTGAGCTGTAGCTCAGTGGCAGAGCACTTTGGCTAACATGTATGAGATACTGGGTTCAATGCTTAGCACCACATAAAAATAAACCTATAAAATAAAGGCATTCTATAAGTACAAAACAATTTTTTGAAAAAATAGTAAGCCTGGGGCTGGGGCTGGAGCTCAGTGGTAGAGCACTTGCCCCTCACGGGTTTCATCCTCAGCACCACATAAAAATAATAAAAAGATATTGTGTCCATCTACAACTAAAACAAAAAGTTAAAAAACAGTCAGTCTGAAAAATCAAAATATTGCTAAGGAATTTGACTGCAACCCAAGACAAAACTCAAGATTATTTAAAGCAGAAGATTGGGGTATTGCTCCCTGGTAGACTGTTTGCCCAGCATGCTCAAGGCCCTGGGTCCAATCCCCAGCGCTGCAAAACAGAACAGAACAGAACAAAACAATACAATACAAGGATATCGAGTGCCCAGTAAGAAAAAATTCACAATGTCTGGTAACCAGCCAAAATTAGTAAGCATTCAAAGAAGCTAGAAAATGTGATCTCTAACAAGGAAAAAGCCACTAGGTTAGAAAAGACCCACAAATGAAATGAATGATAGAATTAATAGACAGTACATTAAGACAGTTACTTTAATTATATTCAATATATCCAAGAGGCAGAGGAAAGCATGAGCAGGAAAAGGAGGACCATGGGAAGTATGAAGCAGGCACAAAAGGAACTTCTCCATGCAAAAACTTTGGGTGGTGTTTACATCAGGTGAGGCGCAGCAGAAAGAAGGATCGTGGATGTGAAGACATAGAGTTCTTAAAAAATGAACGCAGCATTAGTGAGACAACTGCAGTTGTTCATGTGCATAAAATTGAAATCCCTGGGCTGGGATATAGCTCAGTTGGTAGGGTGTTGGCCTCACATGCACAAGGCCCAGGGTTCGACCCACAGCACCACCCTCACTCCGAAAGGAAAGAAAAGAAATCTCTGATAAGGGGGATATGGAAAAGCACTTAAAGAGGCAATAGTTTTTAAAAATTCTAAATTTAATGAAAACAATAAACATGGTTTCTATGATGCTCAGTGAAGCCTAAGCACACATACAAAGAAGGAGAAGGAGGAGAACAGAAGAAGGAGGAGGAGGAAGAGGAAGATGATGAAGATCACACCAACATATATTAATCATCAAGTTGCTTAAATTCAATGAAAAAGAACAAAAAAAATTTTTTTTTTTTTTTTTTTGAGATTGGGTCTCATCATATTGTGTGGCTGGTCACAAACTCATGGGCTCCAGTGATCCTCCCACCATAGCCTCCTGAGTAGCTGGGACTATGGACACGGGCCACCTCACTAGACTGCAAAAAAATCTCAAAAAACCAGCCAGAGAAAAAAAGACATACGGAGGAACAAAGACAAAGATGGCAAAAAAAATCTGCTTTCTGAAGTGTAAATTAAAGAGATGGAAACAACATCTTTAGAGTTCTTGAGAAAACAATTGTCACTGTAGAGTTCCTTATACTTTCAAAACTGAAGACAAAATAAAAATCTTTTCAGATATAGAAAAGCTGAAAGAATGTATTACTAGCAGCCCTGTACTGTAAGAAATATTAGTAGATGCCCTTTAAGGAGGTGAAGATTATACCAAATGAAACCATTTGGTATAATCTTCACATCCAAGGAACATTCTTTTCCTATTTAAGTCCTTTTATTTGTGTTTCAAAGATAACCTAGTATTTAAAGCCAAAATAATAACAACATGCTGTAAGTTTATATAGAAGAAAAACATGTCACAAGAGCACAAAGGCCAGGAAAGGACAAACGGAAGTATGTGCTATTGTTAAGTTCTTCATCTGAACATGAAGTAGTATTGCTTGAAAAAAACCAAAAACTGCAGTGAGTTAAATATGTATATCATGACCCTGAATGCAGCTGTTGAAATTATTCTTCAAAGAGTTAGGACTAATATAATTTTTAATAAAGGTGATTAAAAATAGAACCACAAGAAAAATCCATCTAAAGGAAGATATTTTTAAAAAGTGGGAGTGCTACGTGGCAGGTTGAGACAGGAGGATTGCAAGTTTGAGGCCAGCCTGATAGCTCAAGAGTAAAACACCTCTGGGTTGCTCAATCCTGCAAAATCAAAACCAAAAAAACAACAAACACAACGAGAAACCATTATATACTCATAAGATGTCAAGATGAACTGGACACAGTGCTTTTGGTCTAGAATAGGGGATACATCCTTAAACTTTCAAGAGTCTGATCCTTACTGGACATAAATGGAAGAGGCACATCCTCCTCCAGGTGGGGGCTTAACATTCTAGCTTGCTTCTCAGTCACCCTCTGCACCAAGCATGCAGAGGATGTGGGTGGAACTGGAACCACAGTGTGATCTCAGCCTCTGATGAGCCTCTTGAGACGCAGAGACAACAGGAAATGTTACATTTAACAACCTGTTCCAATGTTCAAGTGTTTTAGAAATTCAGAGGTGTTACGTGAGCACTGCAGTTAATAGCATCCTTAGTTAAGAGCAGAAGGACCATCCTTGTCACCTAGGACCCTGAAGATTCATAATCCTCCCTCAGAATTAAAGAGATCACTAAATCTAAGAAATAGAGTGGAATCAACCTGCAAACATTTACCCTGAATCTTTCAAACTAGTTTAAATTGGGAACATGTCTATTTGTCTAAAAAATTTTTTATAGAGGTTTTATTTTTATTTATATATTTCTGTTTTAGTTATACATGACTGTAGAGTGTTTTTAAAAAAAATTTTTGTTTGTCTGAACAGTTTTAAGACTTAAGAAGAAAGAAACTTAACAGGAAAGGGACAGAGGTGATCCTGTTTTATATTAGACAGCACATACCTACTACACCTCCCATAAGCTAGAAATTTCTTCCTGTGGTCAGTATTCTGGGATTTTAATTAAACAGTCTAGGTTTTCTAATTTATTTGCCTTCAGTCAAGGAACTACATATCTTCATCCTTGGAACACATAGGACGTGGCAGATCTGGGGCTTTGTGCTTCTCAGAATATTATCAAATGGGCCAGTGAGAGAGATGCGCAGCTGTCCCCAGAGGGGAGAGGAGACAGGGTCCTGGATTTTATTTTACTGTCTTTGATATGTGTGGAGCACTGGCCAAGATCATCCTTTGTACTAGATCTCTTTAGTTTCAGGAAAGGTGCTTCATATAATTCTGTTCTATAATGAATCCTAGCTGATGTTCCCACCTTTTGGGAGGTGGAGGAGTTTATTTTTGTCATTTCCTGTGTGTTTGACTGATGGGGCTTCCGGTCTGGTCCTTTGCTCCTGCCCAGGGCCTGCTCTTAACAGTTATTGTCCCCAGGTGCTGGAGTGATCAAGAGGGTGCATGAATGGCCAAAGTGCAGGCGCTCCTGCCTGGGGAGGGCATTGGCAGTGCAGTGGGCATTCTTCAGGCCACTGCCTTCCCAGGATGGTTGTGTGCTAGTTGCAGTCTGTTGTCTCTGTATTTCCCCATATGTAAAATTGGTGTGATGGATGCCTTGTTAAAACTCTGTCTAGAGGTAATCTTCCTCCCTTGCTCTCCCTCCCAACCCCATTTTGAGTCACCCCCCTTATATCAGAGAAGACATTCGGCATTTGTTTTTTGATAAATTGTGGTATAAAGGTGTATTAAGAATTGCAATGCAAAAAAATTATGAATGTAATGCACTCCTCTATTGTGATTTAAGAAATAATAAAAAAATAAAAATTAAAAAACAAACAAACAAACTCTGAAGCCTGCCCTCTGCAAACTGCTCGTTAATGATGGGCCAGAGGTACTATGTAGAACTGTGCTGCCCTGGCCTGCAGAAGGTCAGGGTCAGCCTCAGGCTATGCTACTGCTTCCGGTAGGGTGACCTAACACCAAGCATGTGTTCTCACACTGCCCAGGGCATTTATGTTACTATAATTTTGGTTCTGAGGTGTTATTTTTATTTAAATACATCTTGTGCCCTAATGCACATACCACAAAATGAAGCCATTTAAGTATATAATTCAATGCTTTTATTATATTCACTATAGGTGGTGCAGTCATCACTATAAATAATTTTATCACCCCAAAAGAAATCTGATATTCTTTAGCCATCAACCTCCGTTTTCCACCCAACCTATACCTCCAGGCAATGACAAATTGTTTTCAAGGTTCATATATGCTATAGTATTTGTCAGTACTTAATTCTTTTCGTGGCTGAGTAGTATTCCATTATATAGATAGACCACATTTTGTTTATTCATTCATTTGTTGATGGGCATTTGGCTTACTTCTACTTTTAGGCTATTTTTTTAAAAAATATGTTTTTAGTTGTCAGTGGACCTTTATTTTATTTATTTTTATGTGGTGCTGAGAATCTAATCCATTGCCTCACATGTGCTGGGCAAGCATTCTGCCATGGAGCCACAAGCCTAGCCCCTCCTTTTAGGCTGTTATGAGTACTGCTGCTGTGAGCCTTTGAATACAAGCTGTGATTCATTTTTATTGTTTCAAATTTTGTCACTTTGGAATGAGATATGTCCAGGTATACACTTTTGGTTCCTTTTAGAATTTGAAGACATATTTCTTTATGGCAGTAGAAACTCATAGAGCACGTCATGCAGCAGAACATATTAGATAACAGTTCAAAGATCTGTTTTTGCATCTGGGATCAATTTTAGGCAAAGCGAACTTAAAATAATTTTCTCTGTACTTTTAATTCATGATTTTCTGTTGTGTACCTAAAATATGTGTTGACATTTAAATGATGATGATGATGATGGGGCTGGGACTGTGGCTCAGTGGTAGAGCACTTGCCTAGCATACATGAGGCACTGGGTTCAATCCTCAGCACCACATGAAAATAAAATACAAAGGTATTGTGTCCATCTACAACTAAAAATAGTTTCTAAAAATTACGATGTATGTTTGGGTAAAAAAATGCAAAAACTTGAACCTATGTGATTTCAGTTAAATTCCTCCCATAGATGAATGTTTCCTCCACACCAGGCATTGTGCAAGGTGATGGGGATATAATGACAAGTAGGTTCTGTGCCCTCAGAGCACATGTGTGCAGTCTTGGGGAGGACTGGAGGGTGGCTTTGGAGATGCAGGAGGACAAGGCAGATATCCAGCATATGGAGTTTTAGGGGAGAACTCAAGCCAAACTTAAGGTGGATGGTAGGCAGGACTGGGGAAGCTTCTAGAAGGAAGTCCAAGAACAGGTTGGGATCTAAAGGAGGAATAGATAGAAACAAATAAGAGAAGGAAGGCTGGAGAAGGAGGGAGTTCCTAGGCAGGAGGTTGGGCGTGTTTAGCACATCACCTGGGTCCCTCAACTGCTGCATCAGGTGGTTGGGACTGTAACCCAAGAGCGCAAGAGGGTGTGCCTTAGAGGGTGCTGGATGAGCAGATCTGCGTTTTGGCCATTCAGAGGATGTCCTGGATCAAGAGTGGGGTCTTGTTTCCTTTCCATTGAGAGGGCAGGTCACCACTGGGGGACAGTGGCAGGCCAGAGGGTGCGAAGGGATTCAAAGAGCCACTATGGAGGACAAGGTGAGCAGGTGGGTTAGGGAAGCTGCTTTAGGGATGCTATAAAAGGTGGATATTTTAGATATGCATCACGAGACATTATGGCGGGCCCCTAGGCATATGCCGAAGCTCTGCAGTTGGGTAGCTGTGCTTCTGTGTATCCTGTGCCGCAAATGGGGTTGGGTGTATTTGAACTGAGTTGCCTCACTGTAACTAAAAATGTCAATAAGAACAAGAGCAAAAATTGCCAAAACAAATCCATCATTACAATCAAATCTGTAGCTGTGGTTGATGTCACATAATTTTCTACTTATTATTACTTTGAAATTGAAAGCCTAGAAGAGAAGTCAATGTTTCAGGAATTGAGAAGTTGTTTTGTGGGGGCAGAGAAGGGGGGAGACTTACCCGAGTTGTTATTTTGTTAATTTGCAACCATTGGGAAGCTGCAGCATCTTAGATCCCAGAGTCAGAGGGGAATTGAACCTAGGGTAGGGCAGGTTGGGGAGGCAACCCTGCTTTTCCGGGTCTAAGGAAATAATGTTCCTAATTAGGAATTGAGGCTGGAGCTGGAGATCTGGTTCAAGGTTCGAGAGCTAGAAATGGTAGACATAAGATAGGCAAAACTCGACTCCAAATGAGTGGTTATCCTGTCCCAGCAAGGTGTCCCAGAAGTGAGATGCTGAGGATCTGGACAGGGTGGCAGTGGTGCCACCTGTGTGGGACACACAGTGGTGTGGGGGAAGCCAAGCTTCATAGCATTGGCCATTGTTTCTTAAACTCCATTAGGTAAGGCGCTCTTCTTGGGCTCAGAGTAGAATCAATCTCCCTTTCTGACCTCCAGATATACTTGTCGCTACAGATGTAAATATCCCATCATGATCTGGGGAGAATAGATACACCTACTGCTTGAGCGAGGCCACTGTTCTGGCCTGACAGATTGATTATTCGAGAGATCATTTATCTGCCCTGCATTCAGCTGGGCTTCCCTTGCAGCTCAGAGATGGGGCTGGCTTTCAGGGAAGAACCCCTGGGAGGTAAAGTCAGGCTCTTGAGATCTCGCCTCAGATGCCCAAGCCAGAACAGCTCAGATCTAGGTGGGCTTCCTTCCCCGACAACGTGGGCACGCTTCATGGTGAGCACGTGACTTTGTTTTTTCACAGAGCAATGACTTGGGGCTCTCATTGTCTCCTCCAGGTATGCACCCTTTGGCTACAGCGAGCCAGGAGGCGGAGAGCAGCCGGAAGCTGACTCACCTGCTGAATGCTGTGACTGACGCTCTGGTCTGGGTGATCGCCAAGAGCGGCATCTCTTCCCAGCAGCAGTCCGTTCGCCTGGCTAATCTCTTGATGCTCCTGTCTCACGTCAGGCACATCAGGTACCGGCCTGCAGGGGCTGCTCCACTGAGCGCATGCGCGGTGTACATGCTCAGCGCTTCGGGAAGTTGAAGGTGGCTAGTGTAGGCTTGTCACCTTTAAGAGAAACCCCGTGAAAGGGAGTGGGGATGTTCACTCACGTGTAACCACCGATTGGCACGTAGTATTGAGTGAATGTCACAGGGCACCTTCCAGATTTTCTTGGCATCATGTGGTGTCCTGTTTTTTGGTTGCTAGGGTTTAGAGCTTTTTCATGGAGTCCTAAAAGGGGCAGTTCCTCCCCTGCAATGAACCACCACCCTGAGCCATGTTCCTGAAGAGGCTAAGTCTGATTCTCCTAGGGCATCCGTTAGGCCCGTGATTTGGGGAAGCGCACAAAGCTTTCCTAAAATTTATTTTTTCCTTTTGATGACATCAAGATATTAAGAATGAGATCTTCCAAACAAGTTTGGGAAGGCAGGGTTGTGGATGGAGCACATTCCAGACCCACATGTAAAACTGTGTGCTGGTGAAGGGGGTGGCAGCAGTGGCTTCTGCTGGTGCATGGTGTCACCCAGTAGGGTAGCCCTGCACCAGGGCTGGATGAAGGTGGAAGATAATGTCGGCTTGAGGAGCCAGGTGAGGGGCTGTGGGGAAGGATTTTAGCACGAGGGAGGAAAAAAGACCACTGTCCCCGTTTTTTTCTTTATTTCTTTTTGAAACAGCACCTATTTTGCCCAGATTGTCCTCAAACTCGTAATCCTCCTGCCTCAGCCTCCCAAGGAGCTGGGATTACAGGCATGTGCCATTGGGTCTGGCTCCTGTACATTATTCAGAGCCACATTTTTACATTTTGGGGGGGGGCAATTTCATTTAAAAAACAGCTTCCTAATGCAGTGCAGAAATGCTCTCTAAGAAAAGCTGTGATGTACCTTTTGGAGAAAATAGGTAAGTTTGCTTCAGGCATGAGTTAGGGTGCCTTTTGTTGTTGGCTGTGAGTTTGATGCTAATAAATTGACAATGTCTATTAAATAAGGCATCTTTATATAAACACACCTAAAACAAGATTGACCAGCTGATGAAAATGGGACGAGAAGTTTTTAGGAAACTGTGTATGTCCCTGAGGAGCAGTGACTCAGTATTTGCTAATTCGGTGTTTACAGTGACTTTATAGAACATGACTACGGTGAATAATTAGAATTGATTGTACCCTGTGCCATGTGCTGGGTGGGTGGTGGGACACAGAAGTCAAGACAATTTTGTTTTTGTCCTTGAATATAAATTACTGAGAGCTGGATACTTGAGCTGTAGAGTAGGAGACTGGGGGAGTGCTTGGAGGGGGCAGTTTCGGACCTGCTCTGCGCAGGAGAATGGGGAAGATTTTGACATCCCAACCCTACCCTCAGGGAAAAAAAATCTCAGTATCTTTTTGTCCTATAGTAACAAGGGCATGGAACATCTGCTCAGCATGAAGTGCAAAAATGTGGTTCCCGTGTATGACCTGCTGCTGGAGATGCTGAATGCTCACACGCTCCGTGGGTACAAGTCCTCCGTCTCGGGGTCTGAGTGCAGTTCAGCAGAGGACAGAAAGAGCAAAGAGGGCTCCCAGAACCCACAATCTCAGTGATGCCTGGCCTGGAGGTAAAAAGGCCCACGTGAGGTCAAAGTCAGAAGCATGAACTTAAGCAGACTGGGAGCCTGGCCTTCACCGTATCTCCACAGAGTGGCCCCTCATCTGGGTATGGCTGCCTCCATCATGTTTGGTCCTTCCCTACCTTCCACTTCTCAGGAGTCAGAGTGAGAAAATCAGGTTTTCCTTGTACTGGGGGCACATTTGAATACAAAGTCCCATGTTACATGGCTGTCTAGGATCTCAATGTGGTCCCTTTCTTACTTTCCATCTCCATTCCACCTCTTTGAGAAATATCCTAAAGGTCTTGGAATGAATGGTGTAACTCTGACTTGGAAGTATTGCAAATTAGAACATGACATATTGATAGGAAATGGACTAACCCTTACTGTGCACTCTGTAGTCCCTTTGGAATTGACCTTTGGATGCTCTCTTCTGGACCATTTGATTATAGGATCGAAAACCGCTATGACAATCAGTTAACTAGTTTCACGTACCTACCTCACAGGCCTGTGAGGACTGATGTTATGTTCTGAGGTTCTGTCAAAGACCAAGGGGACAGTGGTTAAACTGGCATGTGAGCCTTGATCTTCCTACCAGACTTTGTTGCTCTTTTTGCACATATCTGTCCCTTAGTTTGCATTCATGGAGCCCACTAATTCTTTTGGTGTGTGTGATCACTTTCATGGAGGATTGTGGAAGATTTAAATTTCTCTGCCCTTAGAGTTGGGCCTTCTTGAAACTATTGTCCCAGTGTGCTTAGCATGTGTGCTACAGAAAGACCTCATGTCTGCAGGAATGGGATTCTCTTGTGGGTGTGGGTTTTAACCAGTTTTTCCCAGGGTGCTGTGAATGCAGTTTCCATCTTACATGGCAGAAGTGGCAACCATAAGTGCCACATCAGCCACCTGGGAGACACAGGAACACCATGGGTTATGGGTGCTTTTCTGTGGAAAGATGCTACACACACACACACACACATACACATACACACACACACACTAGCATGTTAGCTCTGGGGCCATGTTGTCTAGACACCACTGGAACAAGACTTGGTTTGGAAACTCTCCTTAAAAAAGAAAACTATTTAGGGGTAAGTATTTATAGCAAAAAATAATCCTTTTAACCCCTGGGGAACTCTCAAAATATTTTCTTATCAGAAAATTTATATGGTAGTCTGGGCAATATAGAAATAGGAAAGGAAGACAAAACACTTCTGAAATGACAATTTTAACTCACTTTTTTAAAAATGGAAATTTTCAGTCCAATTTTTGGAGGACACAGCCAATGTGTAAAATGTATAACAGTCATTATTTTGGAAATGAAGTTAAATGATCATGTTGATTTTTGTAGTAATGTTTTTCAAAAGTTCCTTGGAATATGGCAGTAAGTACATTTTCTTTTTGAAAATAAGTTTACTTTGGCTAGCACATCCTGTATTTACTGTCATTAGGAAGATTAAATTTCATGTCACAAAGGTTAGTTTTTGCTAGTGAAAAACCTTTAGTTCTTAATTTTGACCCTGGTGCAACTTTACTAAAAAAGTTGAGTTTAGCTGTCTTAGATACACTTGGACATTGGACACACCAAGCCTGGTAATCTGAGGCAGTTTAAAATTATTCTCAGTAACCCAAATGTGACAGGCTTAGAGAAATTCAGCACAGAAAACAAGCTTGATTTCATAAGGAAGCAGAGAAGGTCAGTTTTCTTTCTTTCTGAGCAGCCTAAAGTTTCCTACTGTAAACACACAAGGCTTGGCAGTGGGGGCAAAGAAGGCAGCCTTGAACAGTTATTTGCCAGTGAATTCTTCTATTTTATAGATGACCAGGCAAGAAAAACAAGAATAAACAATAGAATGGGTTCCAATCCATTGCCTAATGTGTACATAGCGGAGTGGATTTTTTAGGTTGAGTTTTTTCTTTTTTTAATCTTTATTTTTATGTGGTGCTGAGGATTGAACCAAGTGCTTCACATGTGCTAGGGAAGCCCTTTACCACCGAGCCACAACCCGGCCCCCTTAGGTGGAGTTTTGACACCTAAAGAAAGTACCAGATTGGACTCGGGTGGCCAAGTGCCCTTTGTGCCAAGTCCTGTGTTTCCAGTTAAGTGGGCGTTCCCTGTGATTCTTATCCAGTGGCCTTTAGTTATTTTCCACAGATTCTTCTGCCTGTTTCTCAAGGATTTAGCCAGGATGTGAATCTTTCCAGGTCTCACCTGGGTGTGCTGGCTGCACAGGTTAGCACCTTCTCACCCCAGCGCTCTGACTGGGATCTGGGGCAACCAGACGATAGAGAAAACATACTCGGTACTCAAAGGGTTTGTTTTTCATTTTGAGTATCCTAGGGCCCTCTTCCTCTTCAGATGAAGTGTTTTGAATATCTCTGCCCATCTGATCCAAATATATCCTCTAAGGATGGACTTTTTTTTTTTTTTTTTTAAATGCTTTAGGTTGCCCTTTTGATGTGCTGGTCAAATCCTCTGTGTCCATTTTAAAGATGGTAGTTCGTCTAATTCACAGTGCTTTCTTTGAAATGCCTTCATTTTGGGGATGTCTACTCTTCTTAAATAGTCTATGTCCACATTCCTCTAGGGCAGTTTGAGTTCTCCCATAGCTAAGCAGGGATCACAATGTTTTCCAAGTTCAGTTTTTAAAAGGAATTAATTAGAGCAAACAGAATCTGACAAGTGTAAACAGGAATTCGATTATTGAATGAATACAAGACCCTAACTACTTTCAACATATTTTGGAACCCTGATCCTCAGCTTTGCCTTGTATTGGTGACACAGGATTTCCTTCCTGTTTTAATTTGTAACTGATCATTTAATGTAAGAAACTTATTTACAGGAGATGAGTGAGATTTGGGCTTAATTTGAGAAACATGAGTATCTAACATGGGGTCATATAGACAAATGTTAAGGGTCACCATGGAATGTCCTTCCCACCCAGAGTTCACTCGGATTCAGATAGTGACTGACAGTCCTGAAAGAGGACCAGGGTGGACAACCTCAGGAGAGCAGTGATTTTTCACAGTGGGTTTTCTAAGGGAAGTTCCCTCTGTTCTCACTCCCTCTTTTCCATCCTCAGACCTGTCATGTACCGGACCAACTAGAAAAGATTAAACCCCAGATAATCCTGAGATTTTCTTGAAAATTTTATATGAGAACAAAAGACAGAGTTGTCAGCCAAATAACAAATTTAGAGAATCTTAATTATAGTAAAAACAGTTATTTCAGAATTAGAACAAAAAAATCAACTGCCAACTCCTGGCAAAACTGTACTACATATTCATATGTATGTGAGCTAAATGGAAGCAATTCTAGAATTTTCTAGCAAGTGAAAATAGGTGTTTGGTTCCTATTTTCATCTGCTGAGGGTCTTGAATATTTTGATACTTTTTCTAATTCAAGATGAACCTTCAGTTTCTAGTTCTATACACACATACGTACATGTTTTTTGGTACTGTGGATTAAGCCCAAGGGTGCTTCACCACTGATCTACCTGCCCAACCATTTTATTTTGGAGATAGGGCCTCACTAAGTTGCTGAGGCTGGCCTGAAACCTATGATCCTCCTGTCTCAACCTCCCAAGTCCCTGGGATTATGGGTATATGCCACGCCTGGCTTAAAACAAAATATTTTCATTAAGATTGGTATATTTTTTGCCAGTCACAGTAGTGCATGCCTGTAATCCCAGCAGCTGGGGAGGCTGAGGTGGGACAATCGCAAGTTCAAAGCCAGCCTCAGCAAAAGCAAGGTGCAAAGCAACTCAGTGAGACCCTGTCTCTAAATAAGATTGGTACATATCTTTAAGCTGCCAAAACCCTTTCAAAAAACACAATAAAGGTTATGTAAAGTAAGCCTTTAGCACTTACTTACATTCAATTTCCATAATGATTACCATGATCATAACTTTCTGGCTGGAAACTAGAGAGTCTAAGCGAACTTGTTCCAATCCACAAAGGGCAAGTAACAGAGCTGAATATAGGCAGTCCAAGTCCAGTGCTGGAAGTGATCAAGCAGTTCAACTAGTTCAAAAACTATGAAAGGGCGGGGGAGATTATATATATCTATATCTATCTATCTATCTATCTATATATATATATATATATAATCTGTCTATCTATCTTTTGGGTCTCTACCACTCACTTATATCTCCAGCCCTAGCCCCATCCCAGTAATTTTAAACTGCAGAATCCATTTATCAAAAGCACTCTGACATGCATGGCTACTGTGACTTAAGTGGGACCTACTGATGACACAGTATACTCCTAATACCTACTACAACCCTGTAGACACAGTTAACAGCTTGGAAACCTCTGACACAGAAATTCAGTTCCACCTTTTCTTTTTTGGGGGTGTGGGTGGGTGGGTACTGGGGATTGGACTCAGGGGCACTCTACCACTGAGCCACGTTCCTGGCCCTCTTTTGTATTTTATTTAGAGACAGGGTCTCACTGAGTTGAGGCTGGCTTTGAATTCATGATCCTCCTGTCTCAGTCTCCGGAGCTGCTGGGTTTACAAGCCTGTGCCACAGCACCCAGCTCCAGTTCCATCATTTATACATGTGTAAATGAAATTCCCCAGGGGATAACTGACCTGCTTAAGGTCATACTTACCATGGAACCTGGAATGGAATTCCAGTCTGCTTGTCCAGCTAGCATTATTGCTGCAGGATTCTGCTTCTTGAGCTGAATCTCAGTAGGATGGAAAGATGGTTAGTCAGTTAGGGTTGCTTGTGTTGTACCTTCAGATCCTGCCTTCTCAGCTTGGATGGGGTCTGCATGAATTCTTACAAGTGGCAGCAGTGGCAGGCAGAAAAAAAAAAAAGATGTACTATATTATTCCTCTCCTCTTCCTGGGCTCACAGGCCAGAAGGGACCATCATCACCACCACTATCTACCTATTACTACTTTCCCCAAATGTGTCAAGCTGAGTATATTCCTTGGAAATTCACCCATGTAGAAGTCTCACATCTCTTAGGCATGAATACTTTCCTGTAGCCCTTAATACCATATTGTGAAAATACAGGCATCTTCATAGCTCTTGAGCTCACTGGAATTTTGGCTCCATGTTTGTGGTCCCTGTGATATATAAATCTATCAGCCTTTTTTGTTGTTCATGAGTCAAGGATTTTTTTTTTTTTTTTTTTTTAATGCCAAGGATCCTAATTCACTTATAGGACCAGCCAGTTGATGGTGGGTTTCCTCTCTGGGAAGGACAGATGTCCAATGGTGTCTGAATGTCATATGAGTATTGGTCCTATAACTATATTCTTCAATGGTCCAGTGTACCTCAGAGTTTGTTGCTTGGCTCTAATTTGTCATTTTTGGGGGGTGATGCTTTGTGCCCTTGATTTGTTGACTCCCGTTCACAGGCTTTCAAATGCGGACTTTTCAAGAAATGAATGTGTGATGTTGTGTGGAAGCAGACATGGAGACTTGCTTTCCATTCCTCTGAGTAGTGCTTTTTCCTTACTGTGTCCTTCCAATGTCTATGGAACCATCGCAGAGAAAAGTTTAATGTGACATAAATAAAGTGATTTCCTAATTTTTGTGATGTATTTGTTGGGCATATAAGAACTTATAATTGGGCTAAATGGTGTCTACATTCTACTGTGAATTCTGAGTTTATAGAGCCCTCTGGAAATTTGATGACGACCATGGGCGCATTCTTCCTTTATGAGATCCATAAACACAAATGCCTCATTTCAGAAGAGTTCATCTCTGCCTTCATCTCCAGCTTCTTCAACAAGAAACATTTAATCTTTAGTCATTAAATCATTTGTGATCTGACCACAGGTAAGTGTGTATGAGTAAAATGAAGCCCACAAAATGTCAAAGTCCTGGTGTGCAGGGCATCAATTATCTGGGTAATGACCCCTTCTGAGTCATTTAGTATCATACCCTTCAGGAATGCAGGGGAAAATAATTCATTCATATTGAAATTATCTTTGAGTCAACGGTCACTTGAAAATTTCCCCCACAAGTAGGGATGGAAAGATGCAAATATATTTGCAGCAATATAAAACATTATCTCAGAGAAGTGTTTTTGGGAATACACTGAGTTTGAGGTGAGGGAAGGCAGCAGTGGTTTCATCAGAGTTGGGGGTGACTAAACTCAAGACTTAAAGATCTTTACCTTGAGGGAGTGTCCACAATTGATATGCATAGTTAGGCTTTGAAATGCAACCAGCACTTTGACCAGCCTCAGGTCTCCCCCTTAGGGCAGAATGGAAGATGGAGAGGGAGATAGGAATTTTGTTCTTCCTCTCAGGCTAAAATGGAGCAGGAACTCTCTAAGCAACTCAGTGCCTTAAGGAAAGAGCTGTAACATTTTTACTTAAATTAATGTAATCCCAGAGAAATTTATGAAAAAGGTGAATTATTTGGTACTGGGAATTGAACCCAGGGCACTTTACCACTGAGCTTCATTCCCAGCCCTAATTTTTTGAGACAGGGTCTAAGTTGCAGAGGTTGGCCTTGAACTTGTGATCCTCTTGCCTCAGCCTCCAAACGCAGAAAATGACCCATTTTCATATCTATCTCTAGATACTCGAGATGCAGGTGTGGAACTGGGTAACTTCAAGGCAGCAGAAATGCTGGGGTTTACCTTCTTTGTTTTGGCAGAAGGCAGACAGTGGTGCTGGAATTGTATGGAAGGCAGGTGGCTTTGCCTGAAACATTTGTTAAACACTTGATTACCTGTCACAGGTTGAGCATGCTTCACCCAAAAATCCAAAACTTTTTGAGCACTGAGAGCACTAACATAATGCTACAACTGGATTCTGCACAGTGAAATTTTGTTTCATGTGCAAAATTACTTAAGATATAGCATAAAATTACCATCAGCCTCTGTGGATAAGGTGTATACGAAATATAAAATACCTTTTTAGACTTGGTTCCCTTCCCCTATATATCCCATTATGCATATGCAAATATTCCAATGCAAAAAGAGCTTCAAATCTAAAATATTTCTAGCTACAAGCATTTTGGATAAGGGATATTGAGTCTGCAATTCATTCCAGAAAGAGATGTACAAAAACTGGGTCATATGGTCTTGATCTTTTGTGTCCACCTTCCCTTTGGGACTTTCTTCATCTACTCCCTATTAGCACCTGAGATCATACATTGAGTCATTGACACATATACAAGGGTCCTTCCTCCAGACAGGGTGAGGTTTCTAGATCTCAAACAATCCTGTACAAAGTTAAATAAGTAGAATATAAATTTTAGCTTAGAATAAAAAGCCCCTTATAATATTTTAAAAACAATTTTTGTTTAATAGAAGACTGCCACTGACCCACTTTGTGATATAATTCAGTACAACAGTTTGGCTAATTTTTTTTTTTTTAATGAGAAACATCTGAGTTGTACATACCACAGACAGCTTCAAGTTTCTGTACCAACCCCCGCCCCCCTGGCAAAATGGTTCAACCAAACCTGAAGCATCTCTTTAAACATTGAAAACTTTTATAAAATTAACTTACAAAAACATCCCTATCAAGTTTGTAGTTTGGCGTTTACTGTACATTAGTCAAAAGCTCAAGCTAAAATCTGATTTTTAAAAAAATCCAAGTTTACATTATTCATAGATTCAGCATTGTTAAAAAATATGCACAAATAACCACATCCATGCAATAAAATTTCTTTAAAAATTTAAAGCAATATAAAAGAGCAGATCTAGGTACTGAGCTGAACATTTTGGTTTATAACTGGTAGCTCAAGATCACTAGCTGATTGGAAGAAAACGGATTCTAAACATTTAAAATATGATTGTTTCAGTCAATCAGCTCGGTGCATATGAATTTTGGAACCATTTCTAAGGTGGGATCTGCTTGTGTCTCTAATATATATTCTGTGATGAACGCCACTGCTCATGGACCACGTTAGCTACGTTATAATAATGCTGTTTTACAAATAAGTCAGAATTTACAAAGTGCGAGACTCTTAGGAAAACTGCCCTTTCCAGAGTTCCCTCAACTAATCAACTAGCTTTGCCCAAATGCCCTGGGTAATTGCTGCAACAGTTCCCTGTCCCCAAGGAAGGACTTCATTTGAAAGCTGCCCTGGAACCCCAAGAGCCCATTCTGGACAAGCCCAGAGGTGGGTGTCCACGGCAGGTCCCTGGACATTCCCAGTGCTAAGAGTCACTCACACATTGGTCTGGGGCCACAAGCTGGGCACCCATAGCAAAGAGGCTGGTGTTATGGTGCTGGGACTGGCTGAGCCCTCTAGGTCGGGGGAGGCCCATTGGTGTACCGCAGCATGGGGTAGAAAGAGCGGGCGAAGTTGTTGGCCTGGGTGCAGCTGTAGTCCTCTTCGGAGGAGGGCAGCAGACAGGCCAGGAGCAGCAGCAGCAGCAGGAGCAGCTGCAAGGGCAGTGCTGCCCTGATCACCCTGGAGAGGAAGGAGCGCTGTGGCCGTGAGCTGCCGGGGCCAGACATCCTGCCAACAGAGGAGAGCTGATCAGCAGGTTCCAGAGGACACACTCACCTGCTCCCCTGACCCTCTGCTATGTAAGCAAGAAAATCTGGGGTGAGAGAGCCAAAGGCAGCCAACAGCTGGGGTCCTGTTTTGGAAGAGAAACCCTAGCAGTTTCCAGGAGAAAGAAAAGCAGATTTCTACAAGGACCTGCATAGTGGCACTGGCAGAGCTGGCATAGTGACTGTGAACCCTGGGGAGTCACTCCTGTGACTGTGAGGTCATTACCTGCTGTCTGTCTCATTCTCATCTTCTGAAGTTCTCTCTGCTCTGACCTGCTGGGAAAAAGAAGCCAAAGAGTAAGTTGAAGACAGTTTGGTCCTAAAGTGATACACTTCTATAGCTCGTCTTCCTGCCACACTTGAGACTAGACTAAGACACCTGAGATTCAACAATACTGAGTAAGAAATAATTGGGTTTGTTAAACTATGTTTGTTGATCTGCTTTGAGGGAGAAATCAGGAAACCCCTTTAACAAGGGCCCTCGTATTTTACAATCTACTATGATCCCAAACTAGTGTAACTGAGTAGGAGACAATCTTTGAGTCAGGTCTTTTTAAAAAGTATATTTTAATATTAAAAAAAAAATCTTTGGAGGAAGAATTTCTTTTGATTAGAGTTAAAGCAGATCTGTGCTGTCAGGAACTGTCTAAAGGGGTCTTGGAGTTCCAAGTTTCTGTCATCTCACGAGTGTATGGGGCTGGGGTTGTGGCTCAATGGTAAAGCGTTTGCCTAGCATGTGTGAGGAACTGGGTTCGATTCTCAACACCCCATACAAATAAATAAATAAAATTAAAAATAAACAAAATCACGACAGTGGTTCTGACAGAAGGCAGGGGCTCTCACCTTCGCTTGGGGAGCTGCCATGGCTGCTGCAGAAGGCTGGTCCCCGGAGTCTACCTCATCAAAGTTGAGCAGAGATGGGTCTGAGTTCTGAAAGCCACACCCCAACAGTTCAGTTCAGAATAGTCACAAGAGCACAGAACCATGCTTCACACAGTCTTCTAGGCCCTGCTCCCTCCCCGAGCCTACAGCTCCTCCTGAGCAGGCTCCTTCCCTTGCTCTCCGCCCTTGACTCGAAACCTTTTCAGACAAGAGAGAACATAACCAGGGCAAGGCCAGCCATGTGCACCGATTCCAGCTGACCAGGGGCTCACCAAGGTCACTGTGGCCATCGAGACATCGAGTCTTGGGTGTACAGGACGAAGTAGAACATTCTAGAGTAGAGGGACCTGTCCCAAGTTTGGGGAGCCCACAGCCTGGGTATTCCTTTGGTTCTAAATTTTATCCCATTTTAAAGAGAGGGAAGTTAAATAAATTAGAGAAGTGGTGAGAACCAAGGGACCAGGACAATAAAGAGGACATGAAACCTCTGAAGTGAGTGGGGTGATGTGGGAAGACCAGGCCCTCATCCACTAAGGCAGATGTCAAGGGAAACTCTCAAGAAACAGCACTATTGAGATACAGGCGAGAGTGAAGCCTCGCGTCTGATCCATCTGAAGGCAGAAATGATGGCGGATGGCTGCTTTCCATAACCCCAGCCAGGACAGTTAAGGCAGTTACCTTGCTCTCTCCTTTTTCACATACAGAACACATGTGAGGAGCTTATGCAACTTGTATGGCCACACTCCACTCAGACCACCTGCTCTCTCCTGGCCTCCTCGCCACAGTAGGGCTACACACCCTGCCTTCTGTCTGCCTCTACTGTGACATCTTAACCCATAAAAAAGCCACCAGGGGACTCACCTGGCTTCCCCGTAAGGACATTAAATCTTGGGATACTTGTTCTCGTAACTGTTTGAGTTTTTTCTGGATGACATGGACCTTCTCTTCAGCTTCAATGTAGTCTTCTCCATGCCCCTTAACGAGAAGGCTGGTGGAGAGCTCCTGTAGGGAGTTGACTTGAGGCTGACGTTCCACTAGTTCCTTTTTCAGTTGCTGAAATAAAAAGTGTGTGAAATAGTTATCCAAAGAGAAGATGGTGTGGCCACCCGAGGCTTTCTCAGTTCCCGATGAATGCTGAGCCTTCTACTTTGCCTGTGTCCTCAGTCCAGCACTGTTTAGAAAGCAAGCAGGTTGCACCCTGTCCCCTGCTTTTTTATTCCTTTCCACTCTGCAGATAATTATGATGCTGGAGAAATCAGAGGAAAGGAATGAGTGGGGTGGGGTAGGAAGACTTGAGCATCCAAAACTTTGGTACCTACAGGAGTCCTGGAACTATGTCCCCAGGCCTTATGTTTTTCAGGATGTAATTTATTTCAGAAGTACCTGGGATTGAACCTAAGATCTTATGCACTAGGCAAGTGTGCACGAGGCTCTACCACTAAGCTCCACCCAGCTCTTCTGATATTCAGACAGTGTCTTGCTAAGTTGCCCAGGCTGGCCTAAAACTTGCAATCCTCTTGGCTCAGCTTCCTGAGTTGCTGAGATAACAGGCCTGTAACGCCATGCCTGTTGTGTCAGGGTATTATAAACACTCATGTCCCCAATTCCTGAGAGTCTGAAAGACTCTATCTCTTCATCTCTGCAAGTCATTGTGCTTCATGATTACAGAGGGCTGCTTGGTGGACAGCAAAGGGAACATGAGGGCCGAACTCCTGAGTCACAGCTCAGTCACAGTCACAGCTGCCTCTGGCACTGTCAGTGCCCGGGAGCACTCTGACCAGCTGGAGCAGCCAGCAGCCAGTGACCTGCAGAACCCTGGAGAAGGGAACTTACCATTAGTTCTTTCTGGCACTCCTGGAGGACCTGGCGGTTTGCCTTTGGAGTGGTGACATGAGCCTTCTGCCTCCGGTTCTCAGCACTTGCCAGCCACAGGAGCAGGTTTTGACTTAATTCGTGGAAATCCTTAAAAAACAACATAATCTAAGCACTGCGCCTTCTGGGCACCATGGGAGAGGAAGTGCCGAGAAGGCTGCAGGCTGCTTCTCAGCCATCAGTCACCCATTCTTCTAAGACAGTGAATAAAAGGGCCACATCTCAATTACAGTACAAGGCCTCAAACCAAGCCAAGGGGAGGGCAGGGGGAAAGTGCTAGCAGAAAGGAGGGGCTTCAGATCATCCTCAACGAAGAGACCATGTGCATTCTTCAACAAGTTCACTGGGCTCCGTGGCTAAGGGAGCTGGCCCAGGCTGTGGTGGGCTCTGTTCCCTAAAATGGGGTCACAGCTAAACAGCAATGCAGTGTTAATAAATGCTGAGCACTTATATGTCAGGCACCGGGCTAAGATGACACACACCACCTCATTTAGTTCTAAAAAGGACCTGGGAGACAGGTATTAAAACGATGCCCATTTTTCAGATGAGAAAACCAAGACTGGGAGACTCAGTGATTTTGCCTAAAGTCCAAAGCTATGAAGTCGTACACCTGGATTAACTGTTCCTGTGGTCCATGACCAGGTCTGCCAATTACTCTGGCAGAAGGACAAAGATGGGGCAGTGTTGGGGTGGCATTCCCAACCTACAAGAATGTTTGCTGTGACCCTTACAGGTCACAGGGGGTGGGTGAGGCCAGGAGACTCAAGGCGAGCACTGTGTGTGTGTGTGTGTGTGTGTGTGTGTGTGTGTGCGCGTGTGCGTGCACTGGGGTGCATGACTCTTTGGAAACACACAGTAAAGCACACATTTCCTAGTACAAGTCACATTTGTGCTAAAGCAGTCTGATGATAATAAAAATATCTGCTGCTCCCACCACATGGGCCTGGCCGCTGCCGGAGACAGGGCCTTGGGCTGAGTCAGCATACCTGGCACTGCATGAGTGACTGCCGCAGGTCCCCTCTCCAGCTGTCCACTGCGCCCTGGACTGCTTCCCAGCGCAGGCCCAGCTGGCGGAGTCTACTCTGGAGCTCTGTGGCTTCGGTGCTCTCAGTTGGCAGAGATTCCTTGCCGCTCACATTGACAGAGACCATTAATGCCTTGTAGTTGTCAAAAGCTTTTAATATCTCCTGCCACAGAGGGAAATGAGTGGGCTAAGTGCTCTGGAAAAGGCGGGGCTCCTTTGAACCTCAGTAGGGAGCAGGCCTTCCACACACTTCTCCGGGCTGTGGCTACTGAAACGCGAGTGACCTCGCTTGTGACTGGCTGGGAAACATCAGGTGAGGGAGCTGCCTTATAAGGCCAGGGAACCTGGCACACTAGCCCGCACGGCCCGACAGCAGAGGCTGGTCTCCTTGCTGGTGGACTCGCTGGATTAACTTCATGCCTGGAGGCATGAAGCGACCCCGTTGACTGCCACAGCCCTTGCTGTGTGATGGATTTAATAAAATTTCTGGACCCAGATTCAAAGTCTTTTGGATAAAGTATATATCATTTTTCTACCTCCAGATATCCTAGAAATGTTATTTCTAAGATGAATGGGAATCCCTGATATACAAACACACAAAGCAAACTAAAAGTACATATATGAAGAGTGCTTGGATACCCCAAGACCCCTTGCCCAGGGTCTCTAGAGCTCAGGCTTGTGTTCGGAACACCTCCAAAGTACAGGGCTTGAACTGCCCCTACTCTGCTCCCTAGGCTGGTACAGGTGGAGCCCAGGCTGATTATGGGGTGACAAATCCCAACAGTATAGTAGGGTGACCAAATCAGGCCACAGGATCTACCAACCTGGAACTATACATATAGTTCAGACTTAAAGGTGCTGGACAGTGGCCACCAGCACCTCCACAGTCTCGAGGTAGCTGGGTACAGTGGTATCTGCCTGTAATCTGAAGTCTGTGGCAGGAGGGTTACAAGTTTGAGGCCAGCCTTAGCAACTTAGTGAGACCCAGTCTCAAAAAAGAAAAAGGCCTAGGGACACAGCCTAATGGTTAAGTGCCCCTGGGGTCAATCCCCCATAATATAAAAACGACAACAACAGAAAAGTCTAGAGGTGCCTGGGAAATCAGATCTGTCCATCCCTGGGGAATCTGAGCTATATCTCTCCAGCACTGCTCTGGGTTTCAATCATTTGTAGATACTGTTCCATGTAAAAATAGAACTCTGCGACCTTGTCAGTTACAGAAGTGACGTGAAACAGGCTGACCTCTACCACGCTCCATCTGTGAGCTGCCACCTACCCAGCCCAGCAGTGCATTCATGTGCCTGTTCTCAGCTCCTCTCCCTCCGGGCCTCCAGCTCACCTGCAATCTCTTCACTCTGGGTTCCATTTCCTGGATGTTGGAGGGAGGCTTTGCCATCTTTAAAGTTTCAAGCTCTGCTTCAGTTTTTCCCAGCCAAGCAGTGATGGCGCTGATATTAGAGTTCAGCTGCTGCATGTTTTGTTTCATTCTGAGTTTACTGTGAAGCTCTTGTGCTTGAATCAGTTCCCATCTGTCAAAGGCACCTGAAACAAAGGCACCAATTTAAAAAAAAGCAATAATGCAGACAGACTTCTCTGGCTGAAGCTACTAGGTAGGGGTCAGCGTGGTAAAAGTGTGTGGGCCGCACGCCCCTTGCAGGAGGATCTGGGTAGGGTTGTTCTCTTTTCCAGAATATGGCACAGCGCATTTCTCTGTGCCACACTCCCAAAGGCTGGAAAGAGGCGGGGACTTGGGGAGGAATGGGACCGATGTGTGCTCTGGTCGCCTGCTCAGCATCTCAGTTCTCTGTTTCCTCCTTTGGTCCACACACAATCACTCAGAGCATCAGCTTCACTTTAGATTTCGCTGAGCAAAAACTTTGACAGTTATTGGTCTGGTCTAATGAGGGGACACTTGAGAACACTTTATCACCTTTATTTTGATTTTTTTTTTTTTGGTACTGGGGATTGAACACACTGAGCCAAATCCCCAGCTCCTCCACCCCCCCACCTGCCTTTTTAATTTAGAGACAGGGTGTTTAGAGACACCTGTCTCTAAATAAAAACTAAGTGCCTCACTAAGTTGCTGAGGCTGGCTTTGAATTCAAAATCATCCTGCCTCAGCCTCCCGAGACTTCACATTTGATATATATATATATATAAAGTCATTAAAAACTTCATCATAGGAGGCATATTTTGTCAATGTTTAAAGAACAGTTTCCAAATTAAAATGAATAGGGACTCATAAATACAAGTTATTTAATCTGAAAATAATATTGGCTGTTGTAGAGCAAGTTTAATAGTTTTGGTGAATCATATGTTGATCAATTCCTAATTTTGGGGGGGTGAGTGCTGGGGATTGAACCTTTACCACTGAGCTATATCTCCAACCCTTTTAATTCGTCCAGACTGGCCTCCAACTTGTGATACTCCTGCCTCAGCCTCTGGAGCTCCTGGGATTATAGGTATTCACCACTGCACCCAGCTTAATTCCTAATTAATATTCTGTCGGGTGATGTTTCAAATGCTCAGCTCAGCCCAAATACCACACACAACCTCTCTGATAGCCGCCGGCAGAGCAGTACCTGATGGCTGTCCTGTTAGGGTGGCCAGATGCTCGTCTTCCTGCTGAGGGCTGCCATTCAGGACTCTTGGACTTTCTTTTCCACCATCAGTGCCTGGATGTAATAGCAGCTTTCCCTAGAATGAGTCAATTTTTAAGTTACCATCTATAAAAGTTAAAGTTTTCTGAAGAATGACTGGGTTCAGACTCATAGGCAAGAAATAAGGGTACGGGGCCCTTTGCTTTGAAGGGCCACTCTCTAGTAATATGGAGGTGGCTTCGTACGTGGTTAGCATTTATAAGAAAACAGAGCCGAGTGGAGAAACAGAGCCTCCGCAACAGGGGCTGGGGCTCAGTGATAGAGCGCTCATCTAGCATGTGTGAGGCACTGGGTTTGATCCTCAGCACCATTTAAAAAAAAAAAAAATAAATAAAATAAAGGTATTGTGTCCATCTACAAAAAAAAAAAAAAAAACTGAAAAGCCTCTGCAGCAGCCCAGGAAAGGGCAAGATGGCAGCAATGGGAATAAAATTAAATTTGCATGCTTCAAGGTCCCCAGGAGAACTGTGGGAAGAAATCTAAAAACAATCTCTGTGCTTACCGTGTGGGCACGTTCACATTTCCACAGCATTTTCACTATCCCTCCCATCTCCCTACTGAGGTGGCTGGACAAACTGCCTCTCAGGGTGTGTGTCCTTCACAGCACATATTCACTGGCTCTCTATTATCACAGAGCTGAATGGACTATATTACTCAAGCCTTTGCAAAAATAAAAAGTGTTTCTTTTAAGAAAACTATCCTTCCTTTTTTTTTTTAGATTGAGTCCATGTGGCCTATTTGTGTGGAATGAACAAATTTTTAAAATCCTTCAAATTTGTGGGGACATGCCTGCTTCAGACACAACAAAAAGGTTTGAGTTTTTGAAATTGGCCAGATGAAGGACACGAGAAGTGTAATGGCTTGGGAGAAGCAAACCACATGGGCCCAGGGTATGTGACGCACAGGTCAAGCGCTGGGTCTCTTCCCCCCATCTTATCTCACACCAGAAGGGCAGATTAAGTGAGAGCTACTTGCCAAGCAAAAGGAAGTATTTCTGAACTATATGTGGCCAGCCCATTGTTAAATGACTGGGATTGAATGTGTGAAGATGATCCATCTCCAAGTGTGCAGCCATAGTCACTCCTAGACAGAGGGCACTCTGACTAAATCTCCTGATGCTTACATTGCTGTTGGTTTCTCTAAAAGATGGTATTAAGATAAAAGGGATGCTTTAATTTTCTCTTGTCACTAATCCTCTGTACTAAGAATGTTCTGTGGCCCATAGTAAACTCTAGGCTGTCCCCCACTTGCCCAGCCGGAGCATGCTAAGAACTCATGTAACTGAGAAGGGACAGATGCTGTGACTACCCCCCTCCCCCAATATGGCAGCAGTAATGATGACCTCCACTCCTGCAGGTCTTCTTTTACCTTTACACACATCAATCTTAGCAACAATTATGCAAGGAAGGGTTATCCTTGGGTGAGTCAAGCTCACAGAGGCAAGACAAAGTGCCTTAGGTTCTGCAGTCATGAACTGGCAGGGCTGGGAACCCAAGCCACCATCCACCATGGCCTGCCATCAAGTCTAAACATGAAGTCATGGTGTTTTGCTTAGGATGTGGTCAAGAGGTCAGTTTAACATGGGAAAGGGTCCTGGGGAGGGAGAAAGGGAAGGAAAGCAGGGATACCAGGGAATGAAACAGATCAATTTATGTGTTGTGCACGTATGAATATATCACAATAGGTCCCATTATTATGTATAATTATAATGCACCAATTAAAAAAAACAATAAAAAAGATAAACATAACCAAGGCTTGAGAGCTCAGGAGCAGTTCAGGAAGGCCCAGTAACTCGTCTCTTTAATTTTTACATGGAAAACTGATAAAACAGAAACAATTACTACTATATTATGTCAACGTACACAAAGATACTTTTGGCCAGAAACCTCTCTGGTCTATTTGCCAGGGTCCTAATGGAGCATGGATGGACAGTTTGGCAGAGATTTTTTTTTTTTTTTTTTTGGTAGTGCTAGGAATCACCCAGACGTTGGGACCTTGGGCCATGCTAGGCAAGTGTTCTACCACTGAGCTTTATCCCCAGTCCCTCAGTAGAGCAACTGTCCCATGAGAAAACCAATTCAAGATGTGTCTAGGGAGTGAGCACATGTAATTTGCACCAAAAATCTCTCTTAAATTTTAACTCTTACTCATACATTTGGGTTACATTCCCAGGAGAGTCAAGACTTACATAGGCTGATTTGTAAGGGGTGCTGGAACCCGAGGGGATGGGTGGTACATTCCTGTCACCTTCCATTTGTTTGTAGTGATGCTTGGGACAGGAAGGGCTGTCAGGAACATGCCACGAGTGGCCATCAGAAATGGATTTACCTGAAACAAAAAGTTGCAAGTGATGGTCTATTTTGCAAACAAAGGATTCCTCTTTAGTGACACAAAGCAGGTCATGGGGAATATGGCATCAGGTTATAGTGTCAAGATGAGTTCCTCAGCTCTCCTTGCAAAGCATGCATGTTTGCAAAATGTCAGTATGTCTCAGGAGGGGATGAGATGAGTCATGCAGCTGAGCGGCATCGTGCTGCACTAGATGGGATCACAGTGGAGCACAAGGAGCATGAGTGGCTGTGGGATGAGAGGCATTTTGAATGGAGCTGGTATCTTGAGTAGGGGGGTGGAACTGGGTGGCCAGGTTGGATCTGGGGGCCAAGAAGACAGAAGGCCTCTTGGAATTGAGGGGAAGGGGTGACCTTGAAGATGGACTGGAGACCCCAAGGGCTGCTGCTCATGGCTCTCCCCCACCACAGAGTGAAAGATAAAGGTTAGAGCTGCAAGTCAAAGAAAGGAGGTTGTTTTTTTCTCCTGCAGCAGAGGCAGGGGTACCCTCACCCCCACCCACCCAGCCCAGTCCCTGGAAATGGTCAGAAGCAAGGAAATAGTTCCAAACCAAGCCACCAAAAAGAAAAGCTTGGTCCATGCCAAAGGACTTCAGTTAGATGGAGGAAATGAAAAAGGGCATCATGAAAAAATTCCTCCTACATAGCCCTGCGGGGAGGAGGGCCGGCATGGAGATGCTCTGGTGAGGGCAGGGAGCACGCAGATATGGGTGAGTAAGGCAGTGTAAATACACCATGACACGAGGACCAAGGCGCATGGTGTCCACAGAAGGCACAGGGCAGACGGGACATGGGAGCGAGGGTTAGGATGCAATATGCGTCACGGGACTCTGCCATGTGGAGACGTGCACGGGCAGGGGCCTACCAGAAGATGCTTTCAAAGTTTTTGTGGTCATTTTAAGATAGGCCTCAGGATTTTCAGGGATTTCTACATCTGAAAAAGAATAATGTCATTTTCCTCACTGGACATGCCTGCAGATTAATGCCCAAGTAGTAAGTTAACAGTTGTGAAACATTGTCAGCTGAAAGGAGGAAACTAACTACTCTATCTTTTTTATTAGAAGAGTTTTGAAACCAGGAGTTTTGTTTTGTTTTGTTTTCTTTTTTCCCCCAGCTGACCTCTGATTGCCTGCTGCAGTGGTGGAGGGAGGGGAAGTTCTGTAGAAAGAACAGAGATGCTCAGTCTACTGAGACTCCGAGAAACTCCATTGAAAAGTTAGCTGAGGAGTCTCCCCAACAGCGAGAGCCATCCGTGCGTGGCTTTAATGTCTGTAGGTCAATTTTTTGCTTTTTCACCCTTTCACTGGCTTATAGGAATGAGCCAGTTCTCAGGTAAGTCAAAAGGTGGACAGGACAGAACCCAGGAAGCTATAGAAATCTGTCTGGGTCGGCCACAAGCTAGACATCAAGAGCTGCCCGTGTCACTAGGGTGCTAGGAACACAGCCAAATGGGTCAATTTCTAGGACTCTGGGGATCTGCCATTACCTGAGAGCGCACTGTAGTATGGACCTTCCTCATCTTCTTCGTGAGAGGAGGAGCCCCCCACGTCACCTGTGTGATCCCACTCCAGAGGGATGGAGTCCACACTGACAGGGGTCTCACAGCCAGACCGCTCGTGGCTCAGAGCAGGGGGCACAAGATGGCACAGGGACTGGGGAGACGAGGGTTCCTCGCTCTCTCCCCTTTTATGCCAAGAGTCGGTCTGGATTTCTCTGGGGTCTTCCATGTCTGTTTCGGTCTCAGAAGCTTCCTTTTCATCTTCCAAACCCTAAAGGGAGGAGTATCCAGCTTTTAGAATTAACCAGTTCAAGGGCAATTCACTTAGAAGGAGCCCTGGAAGTCTGCCTGGCTAGCAGCCATCACCAGCATTTCTAAGGCTGATTCCAAAAGAACTGTACCCCCAGGCTCTGCTTATGGTTATTTGAGTTTAGCCAATCTAGAATGGGGCTAGAATCTGTATTTTTGCAAAAACTCCAGCTATTTCCAAGATAGAAAGCTGAGGTATATAATCAAACTTAAATAACTTTATCTGGAAGGTAGGGGAAAGGCCGAGCAAACTTTCATGTTAGTAGCAAATTCCTCCAAGAATCAGAAAGTTTAAAAAACAAAACAAAACAAAAACAACTTCAAATCTGCCAACAAAACACCAGAAAGGCACAGATATTAAAAGCTTTCACCCATTAAGAAACACATTCCCCAAATTTGTAATAAAAAAACCATAACAGTTTTCAATGAATTCTCGGGGTACCATCATGTGCCGGAGGAGCCCTGTACTGAGGAATACATTGAAAACAGGTCAGAGGAGGAGGAAGTTTTAGAAATATCATCCTCTCCGCTGGGTAGTGGGGACTTGGAAGTAATCACAACTCTATTTAATAAAAGCAGAAATGAAAAATTTCAGCCTAGGCTCAGTGATTTTTAACCATAAAAATCAATCAGCTGAACCTCTACAAAACTGACATCCCAATTCTTTAAGCGGTTGGTGGAGCCCTGGGCAGGTCGCCTTGCCCTTACCGGAGCGTGGGAGGTCAGGCGCCGGTGGAAGCGAGAGACCCTGCCAAACACCTCCTGGCAGTACCGGTGCAGCTCCTCCAGCTCGTCCTCAATCAGCACGGCATCTAGGGGCTCGCTCTTCTGAATCAGCTGCTCCCCAAACACGATGAGCTGGTCGATCTTGTTGGTATTTAACGTAATTTCCTGTTGGAAGCCCTATTTAGAGGATGAGAAAGAGAAGACTTCAAAAGAAAGAAATTTGGCCCCCGGGCGTCCAGTGCTATGTTCAAACAGGGCCTTAGGAAAAGGCGTGTCATTTTGGTTTTGTTCCTATTTTCATTTTGTCTTGTACCCAGGACTCCAGCTTCATCAATTTTTAACCAAGTGACAATGATGATTTAATTAGTTTAAAAAGGCTGTCTATGTATTTTTTTTCCTCCTCTTTCTGGGCACCGATTTTTTTCCAATTAATAAATTCTAAGAGTTTGACATCCTTGGGTGTGAGGGGAGGAACTCCTCTGGTTGATACTGGGTGAACACAAGAACATTTCCCATAATAAGCAACCAATGGGCATCTGTCTGCCTCAGGTGAAATAATAATGTTTATGGGGGTGCCATTAGGGGAGAAAGATTTTCATTTCTCATTTTCTTCTAAAGTCTAGCTAAGGAGAGAACAACCGTGAGATAAACCTAATATAGATATTGGTTAAAATCTGTTCTTGGAACCACCAATGATAGATTTCCCTTTCATTATACCCAATTTGAGTGCTAGAGAAACAGCATTGTATGATGTTTCTATTTGGAACCTAAAGCAAATTCTCCCCTTGGATGACTTATAAGTGGCCATCAAAAAGGGGGAGGGGGCCTCATTCCAATGACTCCTCAACTACAAGGATTCGTGTCCTTGCTCATGAGAACCCAGTAATACATAGGTAAGATGCAACCTAGCTGCTCAAAGAATTCTGGAATTGGCTCTTAGAGCATCAGGTGAAATCTGTGCTTGGCCAGGGCTCTCCTCAAAGCTGCCATCTTTGAAGAGGAGCTGAGGAAGCAGCCCTTACATTCAGCTGGCGCATTTTGTCATCAGCATCGCTCTCGGAGAAGTGCTCCACATTAGTTAGCTGCAGGTCCATCTCTGTGAGCCACACCAGAATGCTCTCCCTGGTGCCCTCGAAGTCCTCCCTCTGGTTGGTGAAATGCTGCAAAGGGGAAGAAATCAGATCTGTACTGACCTTGGGAAAAAGTTCAGGTAGTCATCACCTTTGGCTCAAAGGAAAGGGTGCCCGAGTGCTCGGGAAGACTTGTATCGGGGTGCCCAGGAAGCCTGAAAGCACTGTACACTGCAGCCTGGGTCCGGTCCTGGCTGTGATACCGAACAAGCCCCCAACCTCTGAGCCTTGGTTTCTACCCTAGCAAATGAGGGAAGTGTGGGAATGTTGATTAGGATCTCAGCGGTCATTTCAAACACTTGAAATTCTGTAATTCTTTAAGTCAGGGATTTTCCCCTGTCCACTGAGGAACCCCTTGAGAGGCCGGGCCAGGCACGGCAGATTTAGCAGCAGCTTCAAAGATAGAAAAGTGCAGATTGCAGGGCTGAACCTGGATGACTGACTGCCCCACTTGCCTTTGTGTAATTCTGAGCATGTTGGAGACCCAGAGGAGATGCGTCACCTCCAGTTCAGGAGGCTCTCAGATGGGCAGCCAGTTTCCAGAGAAATGTGGCATTCAGAGCCAAATGACCATTTAGACTAGTAATAGTCCAATCAAGAAATTAACACAATGAGCCGGCTGTGGTGGCACACGCCTGTAATCCCAGCAACTCAGGAGGCTGAGGCAGGAGGATCACAAATTCAAAGCTAGTTTAGCAAGGCCCTAAGCAACTCAGTGAGGACCTGTTGCCAAAAAAAAAAAAAAAAAAAAAAAAAAAGGCTGGGCATGCTCAGGGGCTAAAACAACAACAACAACAACAACAAAAAAGAACAATGAAATTGTCTAGATTACTAGAAATGCTAGCCAATGTCCTCCTCAGAGGGTTAAAACCCACACCAAACCAGAAACACCAAAACAAAATATTCTTCTCTTTCTAAAAGGGTTTCAAAAGCATTCTGCCTTGAGAACAGAGTAGGGGTTAATATCACATTGGATAGCTCCTGACTATACTCCTTTAGCTGAAACCTGGACTCAAAAAGGTTTACCTTATGAACTACAGAAATCCAGGGTGAGTACATACAGTTGGCTCTCTGTATCCTCAAGTTCTACACTGGAGGATTCGACCAACTGTGACAGGAAGTATTTGAAGAAAATTTGTCTGCATTGAACATCAGGACAAGACAAGACTTTTCTTGAGCAGCATACTGTAATAAGCATTTACTTATATTAGGGACAATTGATAATCCAGAGGCAATTTAAAGTATAGGAGGAGAAGATGTGCATAGATTATTTGCAAATATCACACCATTTTGCGTGAGGGACTTGAGCATCCAAAGAGTTTAGTCTCTGTTGGGGGAGGGGGGGGTCCCCACTGTATTATTGAAACACCAGCCCCCAACCTCTGAGGTTAGTCACTGAGCTGTAAAGGAGAATAATGGCTGCCCCCTACCTCTGCAATGCAGAGGGGTACATGCATGATGGGGTTTATGCATATTCCTGGGGGCACATAACAACACTCAGACAGGCAAAGCAGGGCTCTTTCTGTGTGTTGCCTCCACTGATCCAGGAAGCAGGGCCTGTGCTCTGTGGGCAGTCCCTGTGCTCACGTGCACACTGGAAGTTGTAGAGAGTTGTGTTTTGGTAACACAGATCACATCAATAGGCTTTAAGAAACCCCAACACAAATCCCTCTTTAAAAATGAACGCTGGCAGCTGAGGGCTCCTTGGTGCAGAGAGAACACTAAGACAGGTTAGTCCTCCAGTGAAGTCTCCCTGCGCTGTTACAAGCCTGCCACTGCCTGTCCCATATCACTTCTCCCTGAAAATCTACAAATAACCCCTGTGCTGCAGGCAAGGTTACCCTGAGTCTCCGCAGGATGGCTGTCACCCGCTTCTGGAGGTTGTCCCAGCGCTGGTTGCCCTCGTGGACCATCTGCTTCAGTTTGCTGGCCGTGTCGGTGCGGTTCTCCCGTGCCAGCCGCCGGTACTGCTTGTTGATGAGCTCCAGCTGAGTGAGCCGCTCGTGGATCTGCCGCTGGAAGGCCTGCAGCCCACGGAGGGGTCAGTGTCAAGGAGGCAGTGGGCTGGGACATCTCCCTCCCCGACCCCAATGGCTTGCTCTGTGTGGCCAGTCCCCAGTCTGCACAGGTAACAGAGGGTGACTTCACCAGTAGTTGTTGTTTTGGGTACTAGAGATGGAACCCAGGGGTGCTCTACCACTGAGTTACATCCCTAGCCCTTTTAAATTTTAATTTTGAGATAGGGTCTTGCTAAGTTGCTCAGGCTGGTCTCAGATTTTCCATCCTCCTACCTCACCCGGCCCAAGTTGGGATTTAGGTGTGCCACTGAGCCTGGCTATCCCCAGGTCTTTGATGATAAAGCACAGGCTCCCAAGGCCAGCACATGGCTGTTGGCATACGTGGGTAACACCTTGCAAAGCTGCCTTAGCAGCTGGTGGCAGGCTGAGGATTGTGCTGTCCCCTCCAGAGGTCGGGGAAGTAGGCCTTGGAAAGCCATTTAGCAGCTTCTGAGTGGCTGCTGTCTCGGTCATTAGCAGGAGGAAGGATGGGGAAGGCGTTTACCTCAAACCTCTTCAGCTCTTCTTTGGCATTTGTGTACAACACCTCAGAGGAATTGGGGCAGGCTGCTGTCCTCTCGGCAGACTTGAGCCAGTCCTCGAAGCGGGAATAATCATCTAAAAACTTCTGCCACAGGCGCCATGTCTCTTCGATTCTGATGAGGGGAAAGTGGCTTAGCCAGCTGCCCATTTCCACCCTGTGCCTTTGGACTTGTTTTTGCCTCCTGACTGGGCCCATTCCCAGCTGCCTTATGCTCACGCAGTTAGGGAGAGACCCTGCCACCCTTCCTGGGAAACAGCTGAGGATGCTGCCTCCTGGTCTGCACATCTTCCTTCTGGAAGGGCCAAGCATCTCAGAGCTCCTGCCTCACAGGGCTGAAAAACAGGAGACAAGCTCAGCAGTGCTTCATGGCCCAGTAAACATAGTAAGTAGCAGCCACAAAAGAGCTGGGGGAAGACGGCACCACACTAGGTTTTTTTCCAATAAGTCCTTGGTAAACACTGGTCACCCCTACTGGGTCCTCTCTGCCAATACCTGGCACATTTCTAAGTGACGTGAATAGAGCAATTACTATGACTAAAAGCAAGGGGTGCACAGAGTTCTGTAGGCCACAGCTCAATGTTTGGGGCCAGCAGGGTCCTTACTTCATGCGCCGCTCCATTGACATGGCACAAATGTTCCTCCAGCGCCTGTCCAGGCTTCTGGTGGTCTGCTGGATGGAGTCGCACTCGGTCTCGTTGGCACAGGCGTCAGAGTCATGCAACAGGACATCACAAATGTTGAATACGGACTCCACCCCTGCGCTGTGCTGTTCGATATCTCGCTGCAGATCCTAGGGTTGCAACAGGGTACGAAAACCTTTGAGACAGTGGCAATGGATGGAAGGCTGGCATCAAAGGTTCACTGCTCATCCCTCCCCTAGTTTAGGGATACAGCCCTGGGTGCACTTGGGACCAACAATACAGGCTCAGCTTGTCTTTGTACAGCTCTGTGCCATTGCACCTGACCTGAAGCCTGGGTGGTGGCAACAGGTGGGATTTATGTGTTGAACTGAGTGAGGGTGGGAATGGTGTGGGGCCTGCTGTGCACTGACAGGTGGCCCTGCTGACCCTGAGAGGCCACTGCTCCACAGACCTTGGGCATGCTTGCAATCTAATCCAAATGACCTACCCCAAAGGCCTCCACTTCAGATTTGGTTTCTGAACTATCCAAATCCCTTCGGCAGGAGCTGAGATGTTAGCAACAGAATTGAGCTTTTATGGCTCACAGAACTCTGGGACCTACAAAGAGCCCTGTGCTGTCTCTCTACATACGTCCTCCTGTGTGGGTAGCTGTAAGGGTGTGCATGGCCTCTCTATGAGCCCATCAGTGGCTCCACAGGTCCCAAGGAAGAATCCTGGGACTCCTCTACCCAGAGAGTGGGGCTGTGACCTGGGGAGGGGGGAAAGAATCTCTGGATTCTTCTCCCATGATAGTGACAGTGATGCAGTTTCCCAATTTGGAAAAAAAGAACACTCATGAAAATGCATGGTCACAGGAAAAAGATTAAAAAATTCCATAAGAGGAAACATGGGGCTAGAGATATAGCTCAGTAATAAAGCACCTGCCCAGCATGCATGAGGACAATACACACACACACACACACACACACACACACACACACACACACACACACATTTTTTCAGTCATTGTGAGAGAATAATTCTTTCACATTCCATGGGTGGGCTGGGGAGTAGGGAGACAGATGAGGAACCTGTTTGTTTTGCCATTCTGGATGGGATAGGCTTCCCCTGACATCCAAATTATGTGATACATGACAGGAGACCACACCATTAATCCTAGTAGCTGAATTATGTTGTAAAGTAGCCAGGACCAAGTTAAATTCTATTTCAACTGTTTGATAATACAACCATTTCTGAAATTGCACAATGGCTTAAGCAAGCCACTATCAACTCTACTAAGCTATAAACCAGTTTTCAAGAGGATTACTTTACAAACAGTGGCTGCCACCAGCTGCAGAGAGGCAGCTCAAGGTCATTCCAGGTCACCTCAGTATTTAAATAATTTTGGAGACAACTACTATATGCCTAAGTAGAACTAATATTTTCTTACATTTCTTCTTTCAAGTGCACAATTTGGATCATTGTGTGTTTGGGTGGATTTGAGAGAACAAATGCGAACACTCCACCTGAATTCTAAATCAGCCAGCTGCTAGCACAGATCCCGAGTAGACATGGGCACCAAGTTAAACTCAGAAGAAACATCTCTTCCACTCGGTCACCCTGTGAGCCCAGGGAGAGATATGCAGGGTGGGTTTTTAAAGCTCTACAGCTCAGGAAGAGTATCAGAAATGCTATAAGGGTGGCAGTATCCCCAGGGCCAATACTAGGACTAGCTTTAAAATTATTACATTTAAGTTGAATTCCAGTTTTTAAGAATTCTTACTGGTGTATAGAATTAGAACAGGTTTTTCTGAAATTTACTGATATTGATACATATCCTTTGAATTATTAAAGTAATAACAGTAATTTAGCACAGTAGTGCTAATTGAGTAATTCTGACAAATTAATTGAAAAATTCCCTCCATCTCACCTGGCTCCAACTGGGTAGAATTTGATGAAAATGCTCAGAGAAAGTCTAGTCTATGGATAAACATGAATGCCACTTTTTTTTTTTTTTTTTTTTTGTACTAGGGATTGAACTCAGGGGCACTCAACCATTGAGCCACATCACCAGTCCTATTTTGTATTTTATTTAGAGACAGGGTCTCACTGAGTTGCTAAGCACCTCATTGCTGAGGCTGGCTTTGAACTTGCAATCCTCCTATCTCAGCCTCCAGAGCTGCTGTGATTACAGGTGTGCACCACCACACCCGGCCAAATGCCATGTATTAAATTCTTTGCGGTTAGCTTATATTAGTCATCTAGCTTATATTGAATAAATGTTTAAAGAAAATTTAATAAGTGACAGAAATGAGATTCTAAACCAAGTTAAAAAAAAAAAAGATCATCCATATTTTGGCTGAATAAAAGCAAAAGTCCTACATTTTCAACAACAAAAAACCACAACCACCCCCCAAACACCTAAAACACCAGAGTGGCCTACTGATGTTGGAATTTCATGTATAAAATCAAGTTGTAAACTATATTTTAAAATGTAGATCTTCCAAGTCCTAGACAAGTATTATTTTGCAAATTAAATAAAATAATCCTGCTGCTATGCCCACTGAGGCATGAAGCTGAACAATAATTGCATTTCAGAGACTGTCCAAACTTGGAGACGAACTGAGTTTAAGGAAAGGCAGAAGACATTGGGAAAGACTTTTGCCAAGGGTTTTGGAAAGGGGCTCCTCTTCACTCTGTTTTCCTGAGCAGTTGACAGTGAAGTTAGGAAAGAGCAGAGGAGGAGGAGGAAGAGGGCGCTCAGCAAGAGGTGATGGGGGGTAGACATAAAACCAGAGAAGAGATGCAGTCAGGAAGGATGAGGATAAAAAGAAACCAGAAAAATAAGATAAAGAAGAAAATCACAGAGAGGAACCCATGGTGTGGTGGCTCCAGGAAGTCTCCATGGGAGGGGCTTGGGTGGCAAGCCAGCCAACCAGGGTAGTATTGGGGGACGGTTAAGGGGCTTGGAGTGAAGCTGAGTGGGCCTTTGGGGAAGAGGCTATTGGTCATTACAGAATGAGAGGGCAACTAAAAATGTCCCCAAGTGCCATCTGGCACCCTCAGGGATTCAACAAACAAACAAACAAAAAATCAGGAGAGAAATGTTTAAGACTCAGTGAAAGTGGCTCATGATTTGTCACTAATGGGCACCATTTCCTTTGCATTTTGAAAGAATGACCCCAATCAACAACTATCTAAAGAAGTTCTACCAAAGAAAGGAGAAACCCAGAGGACTCTCATAGAGTCTAATCCTTCCTCACCAGGTCCCTAAGGACATTACAAAGAGGACCCAGGGATATCATGGCTCTTTAGGGAGCTGGGGGCATTTGCAGGAGGCAATACTAGGCAATTCCCAAGCTTTTGGGTCCTTTACCAGAGGCAATCAAGCAACTTATGATATTTATTAGGGATGAAAAAGTAAGGTTTTTAAAAAGTGACTCATAAGTTCATTTGTGTGCCACTTCTGTTTTTAGTGTTTTGGATGATCTAGGTTTAGTATAAGAAACACATGCTAGTTCATTCCATTCAACAAAAGTACTAAAACTTTGCTCAGGTGGCAGAACAATGAAATGAATCCCCTCCCTTCCAAAGATGTCTGAATCCTAATTCTAGAACCCATGAATATATTAGGTTACAAGGTAAAGGAGAATTCAGTTTGCTGATCATTTGACTTAACATAGATCATTTTAGATTATCTGGGTGGGTGCAATGTGTTCCTGAGAGTCCTTAAAAGTAGAAGACTTAGAGGAAGATGCAACTATGGAAGAATGGCCCATAGAGACAATGTTGATTGATGTCTTAGAAGGTGGAAGAAGTGGGCCAGAATCCCAGAGATGTGGGAGGCCTCTAGAAGCCTGAAGGCAAAGACATGGATTCTCCTGTGGAGCCCTCGGAAGGGTAAGCTCCAGGTTGGTGCCTGGTCAGAACTGTAAGATTAATACATTTGCATTTTTAAGCTGTAAACAACAGCAATAGAAAATTGATATATCTAATTTATTTGCTGTAATGGTAGTCCTAAATACTAACTCCACAACTATTTTGATAACCAAAAGGGATAAGACTTCCATTATGGTAACTTTGAATTCTATAAAGAGGGAAACCTCGAATCCATTAGATGGAAATTATGTATCATTTCAGTATGGGAACAAATAGGCCAAGAGAATGGCAGTTCTAAATTGTACACATTAGGAATAAATATCCTGCAATTTAGTGTGTCATATTTCAGATTTATAAAAAGTTAACACAGTTTTGAGCCTGTACTAAATTCAGCCAATCATTTTTTAAGAGCAAAGATACTGCCATCTTTCTTACTATTTACCTGAAAAGACTCACCACTCAGGATTGATAGTTGTTTGCAATGCCTTATCTATTAAGAGACTAGAAATTAAGAAATTTGTCCAACAGATTACATTTATAAATGAAGCTGATGATGTTCCACTGAGAAGTGCATCAAAATCTCTAGACTGTCCACTAAAGTTCTTTGAAATTTATGTGATATTCTTTCTCCACAAAGCAAAGAGAGAATTAAATGACCTTAATAAAAAGACACCCTTAGATATCTGAAGTGGTAAAACCAGTAATAATTTGTAGCAATATTAAATCATATTAATTTGAAAGCCATTATGGGCATCATTTGAATAGTAAAGGTGATAGTAATATCAAATACTTGGCTCTGTTTATAGAAGCATGAAATGACACTTGTAACCATTAAAAGGATGGACCGAACTCAAGAGAATGTCATGGAACAGGCAGCCTTCTGGCCTTGAATCTGGGGGAAATGTGCCAACACAAACTGTCTCTAAGCAGCTATGATAGATAGGATGAGCACAGGAGAGGTTAAATGGGACAAAACCAGATTCAAATCTAAGAATCATACGCCTTGGGTGGTTGGAATAATCTGCCTATAGCTCTGAAAGAAAATGGAGATGAACAAAAGCCACAGAAAGAACAATATAAACTTGGTAATTTAAAAAATAAAGACAAAGTTGGGCAGTGCATTATGAAAATGGCATGTGAGTAAAATTTACAGAAGGCAGCAAAGTGGATTCAATAAACCAGTGATGTCAGAGAGCTCCTGCCAGTGGGTGCAGTGGCCAATGCTAGTGGAACTCAGTGATTTTTCAAAATGCAGATTTCCAAGGTTAGCTCAGAGCATGCATATATATAACTGATGACAAAATGCAAAGTGTGGTAAACTCTGCACACCTGAGCTTCTTGGTCCGAGTATGTTCCTTTGCTTGTATAAAAGAATTTTCTTTTGAGACAGGGTCTCACTAAGTTGCCCAGGCTGGCTGGAACTTGTGATCCTCCTGCCTCAGGCTCCTGAGTAGTTGGACTGTAGGCATGCATATCTTATAATTTTTGTTTTTTAAAAAAATGTCTATCAGACACAAATAGCATGACCCCATGAAAACTTTCCTTCATAAAAAGAGTTATTTCTTTTCCAACTTGTTGCCTTTCAAAATTATGTTAGCAAAACACAACAAAGATCAAAGTTCAAAAAAAATGACTAACCTAAACCCCCTAATTTCTCACTAAGATTAAGGTCTACATCTTACACACTATTTAAACTGTTTCATAAAGAGCTACGTGAATGGGTGGGCATTCAAGAGATGGACGCCTCACACATATAAAAATGCAGACAGGCAATCAGGGTTTTTTTCCTGGAAAAAAACAAACCGATATTATGAAATGCAAACATGCTGAAACACAGCAGATGATGTGGGCAGGTCTGTGTTCGTTATCAGACTTGCATCTTAGACACCTCTGCTGGGACACAGCTCACTTCCCATGGCCCCACCTGCTGCTCAGCGAGCCTCTTCTGGATTTCCTGATCGTCACAGACGTCGTAAACAACCGGCTTCGAAAGCTCAGACTCGATGCGAGCCAACCAGGTGCGAAGGTTGCTCATGTTTTTGTCTAACTGCTGAATAAAAGCAAATGTCTCCTTCAGCTTCTTCACCCTGAACATATTTGCAGAAAAAAAAAAAAAAAGAAAAAGATGGAAGACAAAAACTCAACATTTAGTGATAAGAAAAAGGGACCAGCTAATAAGGGTGTTTGTTGGTGGGTAAAGGATCAAAACTTGCTCTGATCTTCTAACAGGAACAACTCTCATGTCACCAGAGTTCCCATAGAATACATGCCACTTTGCAAAACTGTCACCTAGGTTGATTTTTTCATATGGACTTAGCCTACCCATGCAAACAAGGATGTCCTATCATTCCCAAAATGGGGGCCCCCTGAAGTCCTATCCATCTTGCTGGGCCTCTAGAGGTGAGATGTGACCACTTTTGGCTTCTTTTGCCCCGTTTCTGTCTTGGGTATGCCTGAGACAATTGTCTTCCCAAGAGATTAAAGATGCCACACGCCTGGCTAGTTGATAGTTAGCCCACAATGCCTCTCATGGGACCTTGCTCTGAGCAAGAGAGGAACACATGCCAAACCCACTACTTCAGGCAGGATCGATGGTGCCACTGAACCAGCCCATGTGGGTACTAGAGGGTCGCCTGTCAGTCAGAGGGTGGGGGCAGAGGTGAACGGTGGCCTCAAGCCCAGTTCTAAGTGCCGGCTACCTGGCCAGCCTGCCTCAGATCCTGCCCAGGCTGACTCCACATTGAGCAGATTTGAAGACACACGTGGCACTGGTGTCAAGTGGTGCCCTCACCAAAACCAAGTGCCACTGAGAGACAACCACCAAAATTTTATGTGAATACTGAAATAAAACGTGTCCATAAACCCTTTCATGAAAGTCCTAAAGGAGCGTGAGTGAGGGTGACCTGGGGGATTTTCAGTTAATCCCAGCTACTTCAACTAGTAGCTACAGTTGAAACTTCCTACTTACCAATCCTCAAGCTGGAAGATACTGTCAGAACTACATTCCATGGCTGGGAGTGCTAAAGAGAGAAACTGAGGTGCTGACCCTAGCTCACTGGACCACACTGTCCTCCATGCCACCACCACCTCTTCCTTAACTGGACAACTTCCTACCTAGCGGCCTCCTTGCCCTCCTACCCACCTTTGGTTCTGAAGCTGAAGGATACATCCTGGAAGGCGGGTCTGATCCATGGCCACAACACAACAGTCACTGCCCTTCCTGGACAAACCAGTTTAATCACGTGATCTCCTCCAGTGTTCAGTGGCCTCTGCCTCTAGCCCTTCAGTTTGCAAAGCAGCTCCTCTTTCCTTCTGGAGCTTCTCTCCACTGCCCCTCCCCCACAGGCTCCCACAGTATCTGGGCCTCCCACCTGGCGCCCTAACCGTGAGTATCTGCACCTATCAGCACAGAGACTAGCTGCCAGGCAGCACTCCCACACCGCCTGGTGGGCCAGAGGTGTCCACAAACATTTGCTGAAGGGATAATTATAGCTAAGCCCTTCTACAGCCTAGGAATTGGGCAGACCACAGAGATGTGCATGTGCATTTCGTTTTCGTTCCTTACAAGGGACCAAGTCAATCAGCCAGCTCTATTGTCAGGGTGACCTGCTATGTTCTCCCTTATCTCCAGGAAGCCTCTGAAGTCTCCCAATTCAGGAAGGCAATAGGATCCAAGTGAGGTTAAGGCTAGAGCTTCGGAGGTGAGCTGCCCAGGGTCAAGTCCATTTCACTATCTATAAGCTATACATCCCTGCAAGGCCCTCAGTCTCTGACTCCTTGTTTCTTTGTTATCTGTAAAATTAAACACCTTTGCAGTGGTTGTGAGACCAAAATAACAGAATGCATGCATGTAGAGCCACTGGGGCATAATAAATGCTCAATAACACTAGCTCTTCTTATGCTGACTGGGTTTACTGTGAAAATAATAATGCCTTTTCCATTCAGCACTGGACCTCACCAAGTTCTTTCATAGGTGTTTTAATCTTATTAGCACCATAGACTGTTCAGGCTTGTAAGCTGTGGAGTCTGGTGGTGAAGGACACAGACAGGCCCTGACCACAGGGTTTCAGTCCTAACTGTTTAATCTCATGTGAAAAATGGTGCTAACAGTAGCACCTTCCTTCCTGGGTAGCTGAGAGGACCACAGGAGACACAATGCATGAAGGGCACTGGGACACTGTCTGATGTGATGGGCAGATGTCCAGGGACTGTGTGCATGATCAGTTTCAAGGAGGAATATTCTCCAAATTGCATTCTTACTGCTAACAAGTTGCCTTCAAAGTCACTAAAAGGATTCATTGAAAAAAAAGTAACAGAAGCCCAAGCCAGGCCTGGATACATTGTAACCTGGATGAAGCAGGGGCTTCATTTCCACCAAGTTAGCATTATGCCCTCCTCACCCAAACATTCTGCCACCCTGCCTGTCCAGGGACCAAAAGTCTTCCACACAGTTGGGCTGTCCTCCTCGGAGGCTCTGCTGGAGAAGAGGCCTGGGCAGGTTCAGGTTCAGTTCAGCAGCCTCCTCTTCCCTTTTCCCAGGATGGCAGCCACTGCCTTCATCCAGCATCTGACCCTATTTCACCATAAGAATCCCGGCCTCTTTCTTATCATAAAAAGAAAGAGGGCTGGAATGCAAGTTTTTTATATGAAGGTGACAAGCAGCAAAATAATCTGGGTGTAAGAATACCAGAGTTAAGTGGTCTTGAATTGACTTCAGCCCTAGGGGTCAGCCATGCCATGCATGATAACTCCTGCAGGAGCGGGATGAATAATTTGCTCGGCTTCCCAGGACTGTGGTTTCTAAGGGGTGCTCCAGACATATCAATGGGACATAGGTATAACATACAGGCTGAGCATCCCTGTTCTGAAAAAATCTAAAATACTCCAAAATCAGACACTTTTTTAGCACAATCATGATGCCACAAGTGGGGAATGCCACTCCTGATCTTGCGTGATGGTTTACATCAGAACACAGGCAACACTGAAAGTTACTATGTAAAACTATGTCCAGGGTATATATGAGAATCCTAAATGAATTTTGTGTTTAGACCCAGGTCCCATCTCTAAGGTATTTCATTATGTACATATGAAATTATTCCCAAATCTGAAATCCAAAATACTTCTGTTCCTAAGCATTTTGGATAAAGGATACTCAACCTTTATTAGACTTTATACTGCTAACCTATTCTTTTAAAGTATCTACATTGGATATGACTTTTAATACATAAACCTTATTACTAAAATGGAATATCTGTGTAACATAGCATCTAACAGGCTGACCTGTGCCAGGCCTGCAGTGGTTCACACGTTAGCAACTCATTAATCCTTACGACAATGCTAAGATATGGGTATTATCATCATTCCTATTTGACAGTTGAAGAAATGGAAGCCAGAGGTTAAATTATTTGCCCAAGTCAGATGGCCATTGAGCAGCAGTGGGGGGAGGGGGCAGGATTCTAACTGGGCAGCCTGGCCCAGAGGTATTACCATATGGCCTTGCATACATGCCTGCATACACTAACGTGTACCTAATAGTGGCACATCATGGATTTTGTTGCTGTTGGGGACATGACCAGAAGTCTGGACTCATGGCTACTGCATTACTGGGGATAGAAGCCAGTCCACACAGCGCTAGACTTTGTGGCTATAAGCTGGTGTGTGGGGAAGAGGTCAGAAGGCTCAGATATGCTGTTCCCATTTCCTTCCCATGATTTTCTTTCAATGCATTTAACTATTTGCTTAATCTTGGTTGCTGTGCACATTCTGGAAATCCAAAGATAACTGGAAGATAGGTCTTATTTCCACAGAGCTCATGACCTTGCAATTAGATGTTATGATAGGGGAGATGCACAATAAAGATCTACTGAATGAGGTTCACTTATACCTTCAAGTTTTTTTTTTCTATAAAAGAGGTGGTCACATTATATTTGAAAGGAGAGAAATAAAGACCAGAGCACATCAAAGCCCTTTTGCCAGAAAACAACATGGTGCCCTCCAGTGAGCCACATGTGCCCCTAAACTCAATTTCCAAATGAAGTGGAACAGGCACACAAATCAGGTGCACACTTAGGGTAAATTAAAGAAGAAGGGAAGGCAGAGGGAAGGCAAGAAGACTGCCAAGAAGCTATATAGCATTCATCAGTCAGAACCGAACCTATTCCATGTATCAACCTCTGTCTGGAAGCACAACACCCCAAATGTATGAGAATCAAAATGTTGCTCCTTGGATAATCATGTTACAACTCACTCCAGGAACATCAGATGCATTGCTGAGTTTGTAATGTTCTGTTCTCTGCAGATACTGTAACCCAAATCACATTGCCCAGGTCAGAAATTTATGTGCCATTTGCCAGCCACAACAACTGGCCTCCACATTAGGACTCCTTAAAGTTGCTCTTGGAAAACATCTGAATCTCAAGTTAATATGGAGAAACAAGGAAATCTATTCAGAAACCAGTCCATTGGCACAACCCTGCATTACATCAACCACCTAAACAGTTTGTTTATGTGGCTCCCATCTCTGTACTTGCCCACATTTTGACCCAAGTGCTCTTGGCTAACACTTCTCACATATATGCCAACAAATATTTATTCAGAAAAATGCAGCATGATTTCCTGAGTTGAATTCTGAGGTCTGATGATCAGAACAATAATTTTTTTTTTTTAGGTGCAAAGAGGGAGCTGTCTGCCTATACAGATATTTTCCATGAAACCAAACAAAAGAATTATACCCAAGAGTAGCTATAAAACAGAACAGTTCTTTTGCAAGGATTATGGGTAGAAATGCAGAAAACGATTAAGGCGAACAAAGTTTGTCTTTTATCTTGACTAGAGATGGATCAGAATGTAACACTAACAAATACTGCTCTCCTTCCAGAATGAACAGTCAAAATCAAGGTGAGTTGGTTAGTAGCAGTCTCCGCATCTAGCCCAGGTCTTACAATGCAATGGAGGCTTCAAATAATACCTGCATATACATTTAGAATAATTAATAGTTGTGCATATGGAATAATTTACCTTTCAGTCCAGTTCTCCTCATGCTAAGGAGTCTACAGAGAAATTACTAAAGCCCTAGATTAGCATAAATTGACAAAAAATTCCCATGCCAATGTGGACAGCAGAACAAAAATCACAAGGAAAAACTGAGATGGTTGAAAGTACCCAAATTTGTGCCGAAATCAACACTCCAACATGGGGGCAGCTGTCAGCTGCTAAAAACACTGTATGGATCCTGTACAACTCTGATCTTTTTCAAGGGCTAAACATCTTTATAGCAAAATAATCAATTGCTCCAAGATCCCAAAGCCCTGATGTGAGGACACGGACATGACAACACATTCTGGAGCTAATCGCCTGGCTGGAGCATTTCTGAGGCCGGAAGACTCCCATCTTCCACACAGCATAGTCGCTGTCTCTCTGCCCTGCTTGTCGGAGGCAGCCTGCAGACACGGCTCGCATGCTGACGCCGGAGAACCCATCCCCCGATGGCTGAGCGCATATCCTCCACCGCCACCATCTCATCGGTGATCTCTATTGTCACCAAAATGAGAGAGCAGAGAGCGAGACACAAGAGACAGCTACCGTGTCGCCATAGGCAGAGCTGAGGGCTGAAATGGCACTTACTGTATATGAGAAAAAATCATTCCTTAGGTTGAAGCGAAAGCTCCAAGTTCCCGGCTGCACCTCCACCTCCCAGGGCCGAGGCGGCCCCTCCCCCTGCCCAGCGTGCCCTCTTCATTCACTGGTTCAGCATCTTGCAGAGCAGCGGACGCAGCCCTCCCCAAGGCTCCTCACGGAGGCGGCAGGGCTGGCTCCCGGGGCCAGGAGCGAGGCCAGTAGCAAAGGAAGACACCTTCTCTGCCCACTACTGCAATTTTTTAATCTCTGTTTTCTCCCTTCCAATAAACAAACATCTCCAGCTCTTCCCTCAGACACTCAGTCTTTGTTCTGACGCTACAGGATTGCAATGCTGGGGGAAGAAAGTCCCAGTGTTATCTTGGCTCTGGGTTATTTACCAAGTGCTTTAAACCCAGGGAAGAAGCAGATTGGAGACATGGCAAAAAAAAAAAAAAAAAAAAAAGGACTTCTGTTCTCAAATTAATTTTTCTGTTTCAAGTTTTTGGAAAGGGACAGTGAAATATCTGAAGCCCCTGAGTCTAACAGGGATGCCTTCCTCCTGTATTCCTAAGGGGGACATTTCCCAGTGGGGATTTTCTGCCCTCCCTTTTGAGTCCTGTGCATCTTGGTTTAGGAAGATCAGAGAGTTCATATAATCCATTCCATTGCTTTTTGCAGAAAAATTCCATCTTGCTGTACAAATGGAGCTCAAGATTTTGCAGGGGGAAGAAACTGTATACTTTTCCTTGGTAGTTCCTTCCTTACTATAATGTGGGCACCTGACAATTCCTCCTTATCCCTAGCCTCAGTTTCTCTGGATGATCTGAAGTGGCTCCGTTTACCAGACCACTGCTTGGTTTGTGTTAAGCTCACTTCCAGCCCTTATTTTGTGACTCCATAATATTAATCCATTCCCTTGGGTTCCTAAAGCCCAACATTGGATCATTATGACATCCCCACCTTGAAACACAGCAAACATTCTAAACCAGTGGAATTAGGAATGCGGATTTGGTAGCATTTCTCCCCAAATGCAGCATCCAATTACCTTATGCTCACATACTTGGCTACTCCTGTGACCTGCTAAACATGAACCTCAAAGAGTCAGTGCCCTGTATTATCCCACTGATGGCTGCTCTCTTCTGGGGAGTGGGAGTCCCTTGACTCCCCAGGAAGGTATTGGGAGCAGCAATCACCTGTTCTAGAGCTGAAATGATCAGGTGATGGAAAAGAAAATGGAAGTGGGGAGGCCTATCTCATATCTTCCTTTATGCTAAAATATCTCAATTCTTCCTGCTCCCCTGGACCAGACAACCTACTAAGACCAGAGCAAGTCAGTTTTGTGACTAACAGAATTGTTTGGTCTTTCCCAATAACCTTGAGAAAATATAGATAAAAGGAGAGCAGTGAAAAGCGTTATCAGTTTAAAAAGGCATGTCTCCCTGCCCATTCTGCAAGGGAAGGAAAAACAATCTTAACACATGGTTGCCATGGTAATAACTGCTGAGTTATGACAACATTTTAATTGTTACTATTATAAATTAGGCGGGCTTTTCATATGGGTAGGTAAAATGTGAAAATTATGCTTAATTTCTTTCCATGGACTTGATATTTCTGAAAGCAAGAGAGCAAGCCACTGTAAATAGGAAACGTTCAAGACTGTGAGTAATATTCTTCCTTCATTGATTCCTAGGACTCAACATTGGTTAAGAATGCCAAGCTTGTTAATGAAGATACCACAGAAGAGAAATTAAAAAGGGCAACATTGCTTTCCTTAGAAAATACAGACAAGGTGGGGCTGGGTGTAGCTCAGTAACAGAGTGCCTGTCTAGCATGCATAAGGCCCCAGGTTCCATCCCTATTACTTCAAGGAAAAAAGTACAGACAAACAAAAAGAAAATTCAAATCTCTAATGATCCAACATGAAGAGATAACTAACATAAAAATTCTGGAGGTACCTCTTTTAGGCACTGAAAGTTTTCATCAGATCATTCCAGTATGTTGCTAGAAAGAGTCTTTAAAGAATTCCCATACCTGAAGAGGCTCCATCAAAATGCGTAACCAGCAAGGCACGATAATGCATGCCTATAATCCTAGCTAGTCTGGAGGCTGAGACAGGAGGATCGCAAATTTAAGGCCAGCCTCAGCAATTTAACAAGGCCCTTAGCAACTTAGTGAGAATTTGTCTCAAAAATAAAAATAAAAAAATAAAAAGGGCTGGGGATGTAGCTCAGTAGTTAAGTGCTCCTGGGGATTAATCCCTAATCCTGAAATAACAAAAAACACACAACCACATACACTATTAACCAGAGTGACTCACTAAAGACACAGACACCTGTAATCACAGAACTCCTGCTTTATTAGGATTTGGTCATGCTTTCCCATCTAGGAAATGGGAAGGGGCTCTGGGAAACAAAGCTAGATGGATTTTTTTTTTTTTTTAGGTGTTTCATGAATACTGGGTTTTTTTTCTTTTTAAATAAAACAATAGTAGGTCAGATTATGTGGTAAACCGAGTCCTTCTCTGGCTTCAGTCCCATTAAGGAGATGAAATCCCAGATTCCCCTGGGTGTGGTGGCATGTGCGTATAATCCTTAGCAACTTGTGAGGCTGAGGCAGGAGGACGGCCAGTTCAAAGCTGAGCAATTTAGCAAGCCCTTGAGCAACTTAGTGAGACTGTGTCTCAAAATTCAAATTAAAATTAAAGAAAAAAAAAAAAGGAGGCCAGACATGTGGCTCAGTGATTAAGCACTCCTAGGTTCAAACCCAGGTACCTACTGCCAAAAAAATCCCAGACTCCTTTGGGAGCTTTAGTCTGTGCTGGCTAAAGCATGTTAACTTGGCATCTTTTCATCCATCACCTGGCATTTTGTATTTAACCTGTTCCATGGTAATATAGCGCCCTCTAATCCAGGATATTGTATGTACTGATGGGTTTTTTTTTTTGGGGGGGGGAGCTTCTGTAGTTATCTTTCCTTCATTCAGGTTTTGCTGAGGAGGAGGAGCTAATAGCTACAATAAAAACTTAAATTCATTCAATCTATTACATGAACACAGTAGCATAGAACTAATATTTCTTGTCATCAATCAGATTGGAGTCTAGATGACCACACCATCATCAAAAAATATGCTTTCGGTGGTTTTCGGTAATGAAACTGATAGCATGTTTCCTAAGAATTTAAGAGGACACAAATGTAAGATACTACAAATATAAGGGCCCTCGATGACAGCTAAATTTCCCAATCCCACCACGACACAGAGCCAGCTCTGTGAATTCCAATTGCCACGTCAGGGCCTGTTTAATCTTATGTGACAGGACTTGGGCTCCCTGACTCTTTGATAAGGTTATTTCAGGACACACAGACTTCAGGTTCTTGAAGGATTTTACAGAAGCTGAATACTTTATCAGTAGAGAAAAGATAGTGGTTTTGGGGTGAGCCTCTTTCCCCAGCTATGATTATCGTGGTCATGCTGAATGGACAGCATGTGTGTGTGGATGGACCCAGGGTCATCATCTGGCATTTCAGTCCTCACTGCCCCCAGCCAGGGTGGGAAGGCACAGGGCTGTGGAGTTGGTCAGTGTGGAAACCAAGGCTCACAGAGCCACAGACCTGCTTGCAGGTGCAGGATTTCTGTCTCTTGGTGCAATATGGATTTAGTTCCCCAACTGTTTCCCAGACCAACCCAAGGCCACTCAGGGGCACACATTACAAATGTCCATTCTAGGCCCCAGTCAGATCTATGGAAACAGAAGCTCAGGGGCTCAGAGAGTGGGCCCTCCAGGGGATTCTGACGAATGTTCAAGTCTGAGAACCACTGCTTTCCATTAAACAGGACTCTACACTGAGTTCCAGGTTTCTTTTCTTTTTTGGGGGGGAGGGTGCGTGTAGGGTGAGGGCAGCGTGACGACCAGGCATTGAACTCAGGGGCACTCAACCACTGAGCCACATCCCCAGCCTTATTTTGTATTTTATTTAGAGACAGGGTCTCACTGGGTTGCTTAGTGCCTCACTGTTGCTGAGGCTGGTTTTGAATTTGGGACCCTCTTGCCCGAGTCTCCTGAGCCACTAGGATTATAGGCGTGCACCACTGCACCCGGCTGAATTCCAGGTTTCAAAAATATTTCTGATACAATAATTTTAAAGCAAAGGCCTCCTAGTGGTGTAGTGGCACTCACCTGCAATCCCAGTGACTCAGGAGGCTGAGGCAGGACCTCGGCTCTATCATGGGGCTACATCCCCAGACCTTTTTATTTTGAGACAGGGTCTTGCAAAGCTGCCCAGACTGGCCTTGCCATCCTCTTGCCTCAGCCTCCCAAGTCACTGGGATAACAGGTGTGCACCACCTCCAAATGCTCTCTCGATGCTTAGTGCAATGGCATGAACAGTCCTTGGTTCTTATTCTTGTCCTGAGCAGAATTGTGACTGCTACCTACCTTCTCTGAGCTGTAGTTCCCCTTCTTGTAAAATGAAGTATCATACTGAACTTGTAGTATTAAGGGCTAAAATGAAATAATGGTTGTGGGGAGCCTGGCAGTTATAAATAAACATTGTTTTTCTCCCCATCCACTCCAAAAGGAGTCCAGCTGAGATGATCACCAATTTCATGTGGTTTAAAGGAATCCTGCACTCAATGCTTTATTAATTCTTTTGAAATTTGCTGAGGATGCATCCAAAAGAACAGGCTTTTTGTTTTACACTTTTCCCCCTCAGTGAATTATCCCCCTGGTTTAGTGACATTTCAGACTTTTGAGTGCCATTTCAAACCTCAGAGTTTATTAAAGGCTTCTAGTGAAAAAATTTAAAGTTATGAGGCCAAACACCTATGTAGGGTTCCCTCCCATGCATGTTCAAGTCTGAGAACCCCTGCTTTCCAGAAGTAGCAGAACTCTACTTCTGGACGGGTGCTCAAGGCTAACTGGTGTCCATGATCCCGTGGCTTTCAGTATACCCTGAAGGGCAGGTTCTTATGAGTCCTGTTCAAATGTCGACTTGGCTGCCTGGGTTCCCAGCTCTTTCCTTCCCCCACAGCAATGCCCCCGTCTAACGCCCAGTCAGTGCCGGGGATCAGATGAGCTGATTCTATGTGAGGATGGCTCACCGCAGGTCCAAGCTTGCTGTCTGGATCCTTGACTCACTTGAAGGGTTCACTCAGCTAAGAGCTCCTTACACTCCACCTGGCCCTTCTTTAATGGTAAAAGATGTTACTGTTCCCAAGTCCCTCAGCACCAGGCTCTCAATGTGTCCTACACATTTTAGTGTTTCCAACTGGAATGGTCTGGGGTGGCAGGGAAGCAACACAACTGCCAGAGCTGAAATCCTGGTTTTGTCATGAGCTGGCTATATAACTAACTATGGGTAAATTCTTTAACTTCAGCCCTCGGTTTCCTTATCTGTAAAATGGGATAATGATACCTACCCTTCAGAATTACAATGAAGTTCAAGTGAAATCATACAAAAAGAACATACTGTTAAGAATATAACCGGCAGCCAATATATTTGCTATTATTTCAGTTCCTTAAGTTTCCCAATTGCTGTTTCCCAAAGGATCAAAGAAACTTATCCCACTATAGTCTTTCTTTCCCACCAAGCAATTGGTTGAAGACAGGCAGCCAAAGAAGCAGGGAGGGCAGTAAAGAGCCTGTGAAAACTCCAAAGTGATATAACAGGAACGATTAAGAATCTTCAGGAAGCATTTGCTAGATTTTGCTCCTAAATGACCCATGAACAGGGACAACGTCATCACACCCTTGACTAATGCCAGGTGGAGTCTAGGACAACTTAGGACATGAAGATGATGATGGTAAAGAACATTCCTTCATTTCAACAAATATGTAAAGAACCATTCTTGACTCTGGGTCAGACCCCTGGCCTCACAGAGGAAAGATCTCTTATTACTAGACATAACCATGGGAATCCTCTTCCACTCAACAAATATGCTACTGAATCTCAGAGTTTTCAGAGGGGTAAACAGTGAAAACCACCAGTCAATCATTGTTGGTTCCTGCATGCTACACCAGTCCTCTGCCAAAGGCAGGACACACCATCACTCATCCACACAGCAGGGAGTGGCCTCTGACCTAAGGAGTGCCACTGGACAAATTTGCAGATTTGGAAACTTCAAGTTTCCATGGTAAATAAGTAAGAAAGTCAGGAGTGGCTCAAAACCAAAGCCTTACCTAGGTTACAGCAATGGATTTCAGTAGGTGTATTTTTCAACAAGCTGTAGAAAGAAGTGAAATTCGGCCCAGCCTATGCTAGCAGCCAAATCACCCCGAGATACACCTTTTGGAGACTCGCTACGGCTAAAAAATTCTTAAATGACCCAGACCTTATTTAGCAGGCCAAGTCTTCAGTTGAGATTTAAAGTCTGTTCAGACTTAGCCTCACTGGAGCTTTCCAGCTTCATTTCCTGTGGGCTGCTTGTCATCTCTCAAGTGGCGTCTGTGCTGCTGTACCCTGTACCTGTTGGCTCACAAGGTACGTGTCTCCCTCGCTGCCTCTAGTCATGGTCAAGAGTCAACCTTTCCTCAGGACTGTCTGGGATCTCAGTCCTTCTGTAAGATTCTTCCTAATCCCACCCCCAGGAAGATGTGATCCCAGCTCTCGAACCCGCTGGGCTTTATAGCTGCTCAGATATCCACTCCCATTAATGTAATTGACTCATCTTACTTCCTGTCTGTAATTCTCATACCACTTAGCCCGGTGGCTCTGCTGATTGAATCAGGCTCACTTATGACTTCCTGTGAACAGCGAGGTAAAGGATATGCCACAATATTAACAGCATCTTATTTTTATCTGTGCTGCTGTACCCTGTACCTGTTGGCTCACAATGTACGTGTCCCCGCTACTTGGGAAGCTGAGGTGGGAGGATCACTTGAGTCCACAGGTTCAAAACCAGTCTGGTCAACATAGTGAGACCTCCATCTCAAAACAACAACACTGATTGTGGCTCAGTGATAGAGAGCTTGCCTAGCACGTGTAAGGCACTGGGTTCGATCCTCAGCATCAAATACAAATAAATAAAATAAAGATATTGTGTCCATCTATAACTAAAAAAATAAAAATAATAAAAAATAAAGGGGGGTGGCTGGGGATGTGGCTCAAGCGGTAGCACGCTTGCCTGGCAAGTGTGTGGCCCGGGTTCAATCCTCAGCACCACATACCAACAAAGATGTTGTGTCCACCAAAAACAAACTAAAAAATAAATATTAAAAAAATTCTCTAAAAAATAATAAAGGGGGGCTGGGGGGTGCAAATCAATGGTAGAACAACACTTGCCTAGCATGTGTGAAGCTCTGGGTTCAATTCAGCACCAGAGAAAAATAAAAATTAAGAAAAAGCAAAATAGCCAGGCATGGTGGTGCATGCCTATAATCCCAGCAGCTTGGAGACTGAGGCAGGAGGATTGTGAGTTCAAAGCCAGCCTCAGCAAAGGCAAGGCTCTAAGCCACTCAGTGAGACCCGGTCGCTAAATAAACTACAAAAAAAGGGCTGGGGATATGGCTCAGTGGTTGAGTGCACCTGCTGAACTCAATCTCTATACCCCTCCCTACCAAGAAAAAAGAACAGGTAAAATAAAATTGATCTAATTTAAGTGAAAGTTTACTAAAATCACTTTCTTTTAATGCTGAAACTGGAATTTCTACTCATTCTTACCAAATGTCAATCTGTACGTTTATAAATCTGCTAGATTACCTTAGAGGAAGATGGCATCCAGTTTTCCAGCTCTTTGAAGTAACCCCTGAACCTTTTTAAGCCATTCTCACCTTGATCCAATAACATCAAAAAGATGTTGCCATCGATCGTTGATTTTGTTGAGCTTGTCATCGATCTCAGCTGCTCTTGTCTTGCTGCTGGCCTTGATCAACTGGTCGCCCATCTGCTTTAGCTGTAACTTGTTTTCACTGAACAAGTTTATTTCTTCCATGCAGTCCTGGCAAAGGCACCAAAAAAGTCTGCATTATCCCTGCAAACTCATTTCTGCTCCAGTCATAAACACACAGTTGCTGCTTACAATCCTTTTAAAAATCAAAAAATTCTCAGGCCTGTTAACACAACTCAGCTGTGAAAGACTAAAAACAAACCCGGCCCACCAGGCAAATGCAAAATATATAAAGCAGCAGTTAGTTTGTCAATTCAATAGTCCCTCGGGTTGCTCTGTGGGGATTAGTGATCATTTCAAAATCATGGGCTTCACTGCTGTTGGTTCTCCCCTTTGGCAAGGTGATCACCTTATAATAACCTCTGGAGAGGGCTGGGGGTGTGGCTCAATGGGAGAGAGCTTATCTAGCATGAGTGAGGTCCTGGGTTCCATCCCCAGTATTGCAGCAAAACAAAACAACCTCCAAAACCCCCTGAGAAACCAGCCCTGGTTTAGGGCCTGAAGGATGCTGGAGAGCTCCTTCTCTGGCCAAACTTCCTAACCAAGGGCAAGCAACTCCCCTCAGTACCATGTCCACCTATGATGGTCTCACACTCCCATCTCTCTGGAATCTTTCTGTCGACTTTTCCCTCCAAAGGATCAAAAAAAAAAAAAAAAATGTTCCTGGAAACACACCCTAATACATTTTACCTCTCTGAGCCTGGCATCAGGAGGGCAGAGCAGTCCAAGGTCATCATAACCGCACCCACCTGGGCACCCCTGCTTACTTACCTTCTGCAACTTTTCAATCATTTCTTCAATGCTAATATCTGCTGTCTGTAGAACCTTGTTTTCCATCTGGACCAGCCACGCACACAACTCTTTATTTTTTTCATTGAACACGATCCATGAATTGAGTCTGTCTTCAATCTCCTGTTTGCGTGTAGCCACCTGAGTATAAAAATGCATCTGGCAGCTGAGGAGAGCCAGGAAACCCCTCCTGCTCTCTCATTGAAAGGACTATGAATGTCATTCCTTCTAATCAGCATCTCTACACACTTAAATCTATTTCTTCCTTTTAAAACCTAGAGTTTAACAGCAACAGAAGTGTTTTATACCTTTAATAACTAAAGTAACCAAATACTGCATTGCACCTGACTGAAAGGATTAAGCTATATGCAATGCCTCTCTATTATTATCAGGTTATATGAAAAATTAGAAATCAGAAAAGTTAGATAAATATCTTAAGCATCACCCGATTTCCACTGTTTCCTATTTTTCAATATGCATTTATTAACTACTTACTATAGCTAAATTGTAACTTTATGACTCAAATCCTTTCCTTCTAAAAAACGGATCAAGTCCTTATGCCTATAAGGCCAATGTCCTATTTAATTTGAAAATTAATTATAATCCAGATCATGATATAAATTACACATCTGTAATGCAAATGGACCAGAAAAATTGCAGTCCCCGAAATGTTTAAACAAAGCAAAACAACACACAGAACGGTGCACGTCATTCATTTAATCCACCGTTCCATTATACACTGTAGTTTTGGGATGGAAACCATGGAAATATCACCAAAAACTGGTTTGCCACAGGCTGACCTCCCAACAGCCACTGCTCCATTATGATTAAGTGGCCCCTAAACTGACATCAGCAAAAGGTCCTTCTCCTTACACTGAAATTTACTATCTAAATAAATTTACATTTAGATAATGAAAATTAGCTTCATTAAATGGTCAGAAGTATTTCTTTTTTAGGTCTTCAAAAAAATCTTTAAAATCTTAAGAGTTAAAAGGAGATAGCTAAGATCTTTTAGCAAAGTTTTAACACTTTGCTTTATAGACCAGGAAATGAAGGTTGAACTCTCTGGGGTTTTCTTACTATGTACAAAAATAACCCCCTGCTCTTTTTAGACAGAGGGAGGCAAAAATACCAAATGCTGGACATCCTACCCAGACTAACCTGTTAAAAAGGCTTGAAAATCTACACTTTAAAAAAGCAAGCTTTTGGTTTCCATTCCTCGGGGCATCTATTTATCTTAGCTTTTAAAACTCTTGGCATTTTGAACAGTGTCCCGATTGACTTCATAATGGTAACAATTAAGAACATCTGGACCCCAGTCTTTGTGTCTAACTTTTCAAATACTTTTCACATATTCTAAACATTCTTTTACAGAAAACCTAAATTAAAAAAAAAAAACAAAAACAACAACTTACAAGAACATTTGAAATTAGGGCACATTGTGATTATCAAACACTAAAATCAAGGAGTTTTTGATATTTAATTCACAAACAAATGAGATTAAAGATTTTCTTTTCCTTAGAATTACATGTTCTTAAAACAAAGATCTTTAAAGGCTGTTTGAACACTTTAACCCCATTCCTGTCACACTGGTAAACTGTACAACCCCAACGACAGTCCACTCCCTTCCTGATAAGTAGAAGGGGGGCCCCTGGGAGACAGAACAGCAGTTGGCCACTTCTGTAACAGTGGCCCCTTCACCTCTGAATATAGCCCTCATTGTTCTAAGATTTCTTTTTTTTAATGTTTTTTTTTCTCTCTTCTCCTCTCTCCCCCTCCCTAACAATATTGGGGAGACAGTGTTACCCTTTCTTTCCTCTACTTAATTTCCTTTGAACACACCTATTAGAGGAAGGAGATGCCAGCGGTGGATCTGGGAAGTGAATATCTCCCAAATTAACAAGTAAATCTTAACAGGCCAACAGGGCGCCCTGGGACCCCCTACCAGAGCACACCTGGAATGGAACCTTTGAAGAGTTCCTTTAAAAGGACCCTGTGCCACAGCCTTTGGGACAAGAGTCCCCTGTGTTTCTTCTTTGCTAGCAAAGCAATAAACCTTTTTTCCTTTTTCTCAAAACCGTGTCCTCATTAAATTGGTATTGATTGGCATTGGGGACAGGGACCAAGCTTTTGGTTACACTTCTTTTAGAGAGTTTAAAAAAACTAACTCCTTGAAAGAAATCTGCGATGGCTTGTGAATGCAGAGTTCTCCAATGAACACTCCCATGCCTGCAGACACTAGGTGAGACTCCCCTGTTAGGCCCAGAAGGGACACTGCAGTAAGACCTCTTCTAATACACCAAATTAGAAGTGCTGGGACACCAAGCAGAGAGCAGAGGCCGCACATCTGCTCATGGCTGCAATTCTCCCTGCTTAAGGTGATTTAAAAAACCAAAACAAAACTCTTCAACAGTGAGCAAACTTGCAGCATTTAGTCTGCTGAAACAAAAGGGTCAAATCTGTTAAACCCTGCTGCTGCCTTCTAAAGGAACAGCAGCCGGCCAGGGGACCCGCAGAAAAAGGGCCTCTCGTTCAATGAAAATTAACCTCCTTTCTACTTTGTCTGGCCTTCAGGACATTCCGATCAACTCCCAAGCAGCCGTACCCTGCAGTTGACTGACTTACTCTGAGGCAGAGGTCCTCCCATTGTCTGTGCAAATGCTCTATCTGCTCCTTCAAAACCATCACGTCCTCCGAGAGAATGTGCCGGGTTAAGTCGCCCTTCATGGTGTGAAGTTCTTGCAAGTTCTGAGTCCAGTTAGTCAGAGACTTCTCTAGTTCCTGCATTAAACACAAGAGGGTGTGTGTGTGTGTGTGTTGGTTGGGGGAGCCTTCAACTCAAGCTGCTGTTGTTTCCAAACCTGTAGGCTAATCCTTTGATTAGACTCTGGGGGAGGGGAGGCCAGGGAAGGGGAGGGACCGTCAGAATTAGAAACAGCCCCGCGGGCTCCGCAGTCCTGGTTGGCCAGCCCTTCACCACCTTTCTCTCCAAGGAATGCTCTCTCCGCCTTCCTTCTCAATTCCTCAGGTAGTTCAGATTTTTATATCAGGCATCCTATTTTAAAGTCATGCACGTCTTTACCTTTTTTAGTATACTGGAGCAGTATATTGGAGTCTAATAACAATGTTGCACACATTTTTAATTCGGAAACTGTTACTGAAACAGTGTGATTTCCTGCTTTTAGATTGCTGCTTACTGTTGTTGTCAAATAATGACAATTTCTCTTCAAAGGAAATTATTTCTGGCTAACTTTCTAAATGAATATAAAGTGGAAGAAAACATGAATTCTTTGCTAATAACTGACAGAGATTAGTTAGATAATTTCCTCTGGCTATAGAAAACTTCTATTCTTTATATCTCTATTTACCTTTTATTTTATATCTATGTTATTATTTTTGTGGTTCTGGGGATCAAAAACTAGGCAAGCACTCAACCACGGAGCTATACCTTCGACTGCTATCTATCTCTGAAAATGAAGGGTTTTTCAAATTAAAACTCTGAATTCTTGGGCTGAGGTTGTAACTCAGTGGTAGAGCGCTCGCCTTGCAAGTGGAAGGCACTGGGTTCGAGCCTCAGCACCACATAAAAATAAAATAAAGGTATTGTGTCCATCTACAACTAAATAAAAATTAAAAAACAAATTCTGAATTCTAGAATTGAATAAAAAAATTACTTTCATCATAAAGAAGGTCAAAGGAAACAGTAAGCCCATTCAAGAGTCCTTTAGGTTTTTCTTGTGCAAGGCACATTTTAAGGGTCTCCATTCCTATCACTAGGAGTCTGAAAGAAGGTCCTATGTCATTTACACCAGAAATCAGTCTGAAGGGTGGCCACAATAAAAAATGTCTTAATTCTGATTGACTTTTAGAATTCTAGAAGTTACACTGGCATGCCTTCATAACTCGCCAACAAAATTACATTTAGTAAAATGCGCTGGGGAATTCTTTTTAATGACTGTGTGCAGATGAAGAAACGGTACCTTCATCAGAGAGAATAAATGTTTTAGACTCATGATTCTGCAGTGAAACACCACGAATGGCTTCCACAACATAAAAGGAGGGACTCACTCACTGAGGTGCACCACTCACCAAGCTAAAGGGCTTCACTGAGTTTCCCAATCAGGTGCTAGGAAGCTCAACCTGTCCAGTCCCCTGCTCAGAGGCCCAGCTCTGATGCCTGCACAGTAGGCAGGTGTTTTTTATCCACCCAGGTTTAAATCAATTCTTGTGATACCTACAATTGAAGGGTATACCCAGCGGCTCAGGAGGCTAAGGCTGGAGGATCAGGAGTTGAAAGCCATCCTCAGCAATTTAAGGAAGCCCTAACCAACTCAGAGAGACTTATCTCTAAATAAAACATAGAAAAGGGATGTGGATGTGGTTTAGTGGTTAAATGCCCCTGGGATCAAACTCTGGTACCAAAAAAAAAAAAAAAAAAAAAAAAAAGGATTGGACTCCTCCTACAACCCACACACTTTGGGTAGTGCTGGGAATTGAGCCCAGAGCCTCTTTCACACTAAGGAAGGGCTCTACCACTGAGCTATACTCCCAGCCCAAGATATAGGACTTTTGAATATGGACAATCCTATGATTTTAAATAAGTATTGACAAATTGGGTCCTCAAATGTCCTCTACATACTTTTTGGTGTTGAGTTTTATATATTGGGGGGCAAGTTTAATATGTAGGAATGATAACTAATGATTCTTTAAATTTTCCCCCAGTAATGGGGATTGAACCTAGGGGCACTATATTATTGAGCTACATCCTCAGCCTTTTTTCTTTTCAAACAGGGTCTCCAAAATTGCTGAGGCTGGCCTTAAACTTGCCTCCTGAGTTGCTGGGATTATAGTTGTGTGCCACCATGCCCAGCATACTTTCTGAATTTCAAACCATGTGACTATATTACATATTCAAAAATAATCTGAAAATTAAAATCACCCCTAGGACTAAAATTTTATAAACACAAATATCTAGCAATTTTCATAATAGTATGATTAGGCTATATATGAAAAACTTATAAAGAAATCTTATATAGGTTGAGTATCCCTTATTCTTGAGATCAAGAAGTATCTCAGACTTCAGAGTGATTTTGGAACATTTGCACAGCCTTTACTGGTTGAATATCTATCCCTAATCTGAAATGCTCTGGTAAACATCAACATAGCAATCAAAGTTTTCAATTTGGGGGTATATTTGGATGGCACACACTGTCCTAGACAGGCTTCAGGTTACTTGGAACCTTTTTGGAATATGGTCAGGGGTTGAATGAATTCAATACTTTTTGCCTCTGCCTGATTCTTTCCTTTGATAAATAGGATGCTAAATGTAGGGGCATTGAAAATATTCTGCTGGAAGCTGAGCAGTGTGGTACTTAGGAAAAAGGGTTTTCATTTCCCATTCTGCACAGGTTTTTAGACTTTATGGAATCAATTTCCTGGAGATGAACTAAGAAAGTGATTCTGAGTTCTTTCACTTGTTACTAATTTGTTCTCTCATTTTGAGTCTAAACCTAATGTAAAGATGGCAAAAACTTTGAAAATTAGCTATATATACTTTATAGAAGTATGGGTGAACAGCAAACATACTTAATGGTGAAAGATTAGAATTGTTTTCTTTTGGTGAGCATGGTGGCACCCACATGTAATCCCAGTGGCTCAGGAAGGAGTCTGAGGCAGGAGGATTGCGAGTTCAAAGCCAGCCTGAGCAACTTAGCGAGGCACTTAGCAAATAAGCGAGACCCTGTCTCTAAATAACATGTTAAAAAAAGGGATGGGGATGTTGCTCAGTGGTGGAGCACCCCTGGGTTCAATCCTCATTTCAAAAAAAAAAAATTTTTTTTTTTTTTTTTAAACATCAGGACTGACACAAAGGAGCCAGGTATCAATGCCTCTCTTCAATATTATTCTAGAGGCATTGGCCAGGAAAGGAAGTAGAAACACAATATGAGAATTAGAAGAAACAGCTGGGCATGGTGGCACATGACTGTAATCCCGCTAGCTTGGGAGGCCGAGGCAGGAAGATCACAAGTTCAAAGCCAGCCTCAGCAATGGTGAGGTGCCAAGCAACTCAGTGAGACCCTGTCTCTAAATCAAATATGAAATAGGGCTGGGGATGTAGCTTAGTGGTCAAGTGCCCCCAAGTCCAATCCCCAGTACAAAAAAAAAAAAAAAAAAAAAAGAATTGTCATTATTCATAGATAATGATTATCTTTAGAGAGAATCAAAAGACTATGTGGGCTAATTATTGGAATTAACAAGAAAATTTAATAAGGTGGTTGAACACTAAGTAAATATACAAAGATTTTATTTCTGCACTCCATCAATGATCATGGAGGGACTGGGAATGTAACTTGGTGGTAGAGCATTTGCCTATCATATGGGAAGCCCTGGGTTCAATCCCCAATACCTCAAAAAGGAAAAAAAAAAAAATCAGAAAATAGAGAAAGGCAATGTTTAATAGCTTTAAAAATACATACCAAGAAATATATCTAGCAAAAGGTATACAATACTGTATAAAGAAAATTAAAAAAACATTATTGAGAAATCATTAAATATGAGCAAAAAAGGGGTCAAATATGCCATATTCATAAACAGGAATGCTCAATGGCAAAATGATATTACTTGCTACAAATTAATCTATTTACACATTGCAATTCCTTTGAAACTCTTATCAAAAATTTTCAGTTTGACAAGCTGCTTCTAAAAGTTATATGACAGGGCTATGGGTACGGGTACAGCTAAGTGGTAGTGAAGTACTTGTCTAGCATGCTTGAGGGCCCTAGATTTGATCCCCAGCACTCTGTATCCACCTCACACACAAAAAAAAAAGCTATGAAAGATCAAAGGCTCACAGACATCCATTCTTATGAATGTGGAAGAACAGGTGTGGGTATACATCTCACCTAAAATGAAGATTTTTTAAAAAATTATAAAGCACAGCAATCAAGATAGATTGATATTAAATACAAAGAAACAGACCATAAAACATAGTAGAGAAGTGGAAAACAAATCACACATATATGTAGTAAATTTGATTTTTAACACTGGACCATTCAATAAACAGGTGCCAGGATAATACAGATATATGAAAAAATAAATCCTCACTTAAAACATACGCCAAAATCAAGTCTTCAACAAATAAAGAGGTAAATGTATAAAGCAAAATTTGAAAACTTTCAGAAGGAAATATATTTTATGATGTAAGTATAGAGATTTCCCAAAGGAGAAAAGAACATAAATCACATAGGAAAATATTAATAAATTCATCTACAATTAAAATAACACAAAATCTTTTGTTCAGCCAGTGACACAAGAAAAAGTAGAAAACCAAGCTCCTTGACAGAAGAAGACATTTATAATGCATATACTCAACACAGGAGTAATGTATTAAGAATAAAAAAGCAGCTGGGTGCTGGGGCACATGCCTATAATCCCAGCAGTTTGGGAGGCTGAGACAAAAGAATCACAAGTTCAAAGCCAGCCTCAGCAAAAGCAAGGTGCTAAGCAACTCAGTGAGACCCTGTCTATAAATAAAATGCAAAATAGGGCTGGGGATGTGGCTCAGTGGTTGAGTGCTTTTGAGTTCAATCCCTGATACCCCCCCCCCGCAATAAAAAGAATAAGAAAGCAGCTTGTTCAATTCAATAAGATGAGGATAAATAACCCAACACAAAATGAGTAAAAATATAAATAGGTCAGGCATGGTGGTGCATGCCTGTCATCCCAGCAACTTGGGAGGCTGAGACAGGAGGATTGAAAGTTTGAGGTCAGCCTCAGCAATTTAGCAAGACCCTAAGCAACATAGTGTCTCAATGTAAAAAATGAAATGGGCTAGTAAACTATAAAGAGATGCAATCTCACACCTATCAGACTATCAAAAGTTAAAAATAAAAATCTGACAATCCCTAATGATTGGAGAAGGAAAAAACAAATTCATACTATACAGTAGGCAGAAGGAAGAAGCTATAGTTATCATACTGGTGACTTAAAAAAAAACATAAGGGAAAAAAAACTGTATTTATGTTATATACTATGGTGCCACTTATTGAAACCCAGAGAGCTGTACTTCTGTATTTCATTGAGAAGGATAACTATGCATTAAAATGATAAAGGAATGAATAAGAATGACAAATGCCAAAATTAGGATTGGGATGGATACCTTTGAGGAAGGAAAGTACATGGGAGCTTAAACTGTATTGGTAATGTTTTAATTTTTAGCTGAGTAATAGTCATATGGGGGAGGATCCTTATTTCTGGCACAGTTTCAAGTATTAAACAGCTCATGCCAGGGGTGGTGGTGCACACCTGTAATCTTAGCAACTCTGGAGGATGAAGCAGGAGGATTCAGAGTTTGAGGTTAGCCTCAGCAACTTAGCAAGACTGTCTCAAAATAAAAAATGAAAAGGGCCGAGATGTGACCTAGTGGTTAAGTGGCCCTGGGTTCAATCCCCAGTACCAAAAACAAAAATGGCAACCCATTAATGCCTATTTTTTTTTCAGCTTAAAAAATTAAAAGGCACTGATTCTGGTAGGCACTCCATGTTTTTAAACACCAAACTGCAGATAAGAAAGAAATGCAGGGGCTGGGGATATGGCTCAGTTGGTAGAGCACTTGCCTTGCATGGACAGGCCCTGGGTTCAATCCCCAGCTCCAAAAGATGGGGGCGGGGGAGAGAGAGAGATGCAGGAAGTTCCTGACTTGGGAATTTTATAGTCCAAATTCCTATCCATAAGCTTGTGACTTGCCTTCTGCAAAGACTTAAAATATCCAGGAATGTGGGTATTTGCCAGTGTGGTCAATTAGGCATAGTAGCACAATTTGGTTTAGAAGAATTTTAGGAAAATGTTATACTTGAGTAAAAAACTCAACATACTGGTTTTAAAAATGAATTCTTCAGTTGTACTAATTTCAAAGACAAGGTCATTTGATAAAGGAATTGCTTTTAAAGTAATCCCAGAGACCACATCTTATATCACAGAGGAGCAACAACAGAAAGAGGATCTGGAAGAGAAAATCCCTAAGATCCCAAGAATAGATTTTTGCAAAAACTTTCCTCGTCTTCATATGATGATTACAAAAATCACCAATTTTAATACCTTCAGAGCCCAGAATGTGATGTTAGAAGATAGGGAAAATCTTCTTTGACTGAATGTGAAACTCAGTTTCAACATGGAAATAAAGTCAAGCAAACACCTCAGGAGCTCTGAGAACAGCTAAATGATTATCCCAACCACTGTGAGACTTCAGTACCTTCGTCAGCTCTCTTTCTCTGTGGAGGTCCTCATGAAGTTCTGGAAGAGGATCTTTACTTTGTGCTTTTAAAACTTGCAGCCTGCTTTTCAGTTCCTTGATTTTCTTTTCACACTGGTCCCAGGTCTGTTTAAAAACAGTATTTAAATTGGATAAGTACTTGGTTCTTAAGAAACAATTGTACAAATAAAATAGCTCATTTAATCCACATAGTCTTTCTGTGTGTGTGTGTGTGTGTGTGTATGTGTTGGTACCAGGGATTGAACCCAGAGGTCTTTAACCACTGAGCCACATCCCCAGCCCTTTTAAAAATTTTATTTAGAGACAGGGTCTTGCTGATTTGCTTAGGGCCTCGATAGGTGGCTGAGGCTGGCTTTGAACTCGCAATCCTCCTGGCTCAGCCTCCCAAGCCGCTGGGATTGTAGGTATGCACCCTCATGCCCAGTTCTTGTGTGTTTTTATAAATCACATTGCAGCCTGGTTCCCTGTCTTGAGTAGACTGATCTAAAGGAGCAGAGGGGACATCAATATGACTTGACATGGCCTTTGCAGTTTTACCAGTGGCTCGTTTGGATTGAAATCTCTCTTCCTCCCTGCTTGTCTTTGTCATCTACCCAACCTTCCTTTTGAGTTTTGGAGAAGTCTAGATCTAAAAAGCTACTGTAAGATGAACTTTTAGCATTCAGTCTTAGGCATATGCTGTTGATGGCACCATCAAGCAAAAAAAAAAAAAAATACTCAGCCCCTTCCTGGTCTTCTTTTCTAATGTCACCCCTCTGCTGGCTCTCTGCTTCTTCCAATGCCTGGTTGTAGCAACCCCTTTACATTCAACTTCCCTTGTCTGTTCTCATTACTGCCCTGACTGCCACTTTCTCTATAGTGCTTTGCAGTTTTACAAAGCTTTTCAAACTTCAGCAACTCATGGGAGTTATGACCTTGGGACACAGGGTAAATATTAACACACTTAAAATGAGACTCAGAGAATACTGACTGACCCCACGGAGAGGGGGTTAAAAGCCTAGCCTAGTACTGACCATCTCTTTTCCTTAGATCTCACATTACTGAGCAAATAGAAACCTGCATTTTCAAGTTCAGGGTATTTATACTGGGCTCATTAGGTTAAGTTTCTATTTCTTAGGTTAGTAAAAGTAGACAAACATACAATGAAACACCATTCCGTTTCTCAGTACAACTGCTACCTAAACATACTCAGGGTGACCCAAATCTAGGGAACCCTACCACTGAAGGGGAGGCCATTTGTCTAGCAGCATCTACTTCCTGGTACTCAACTAGGAAGAAAGCAAAGAGAGAAGCAGAACTGTGAGTCCCAGCTGCTCCCACCAAACCTTTATTTTCCCTTACCATCATGCTTTACAAATAAAGCAGATGGTCAACCAGAGATTGCGAGCTCATGAATTTCACATAAAATCCACATACCACATAAAATTCAGACACTTCATTCACAGGAGAAATGCTTAGGCCCAAACTCAGCACAGTTATACTTCATTTGAAAAGGTGCCCCTGACAAGCTTGGTTATCTAGTATCAGTGCACACAACTGATTAGAGGAGAGTGGGCCATATGGAGTAGGGAAACTTAAAGATGGGAATAATAATAAAAAAAAAATAGCTTCCTATTCAGAAAAGAGAAAGAAAAATCATAAAAATTATATCAGAACTTAAAGAGCATCTAAGTTTTGGGTCATAGGTTCAAATCAGCTCAAGTCCTTGAGAATACCATGGAATTTTGGCAAAACAACAATTTTCCTACTAAAGATTCAAAATAAAATACTTTGGAACAGGAAGTGGTGGCATATGCCTATAATTGCAGTTATTTGAGAGGCTGAGGCAGGATGAACACAAATTGGGGTCAGCTTGGACAACTTAGAGAAAAGGGTTGGTGGGGAACATTTCAATTCTTCTTCTTCTTCTTCTTCTTCTTCTTTTTTTTTTTTGTACCAGGGAATGAACCCAGAGGCACTTAACAATTGAATCACATCCCAGCCCCTTTTATATTTTATTTAGTGACAGAGTCTAGCTAAGTGGCTTAGGGCCTTGTTAAATTGCTGAGGCTGACTTTGCAATCCTCCTGCCTCAGCCTCCTGTGCCATTTGGGATTATCGGCATGTGCCATGGTGCCCGGCTGGAACATTTCAATTCTTAAGTGTGCAGTCATAAATTATCTGGTATCCGGAAAATTCACTTATGTGGAAAAGAGTATTCTCTGATCACAGCAGAAAAATGTAGTGTCAGCCAGGTGTGGTGGTACATGCCTATAATCCCAGTGGTTTGGGAGGCTGAGGCAGGAGGATCACGAGTTCAAAGCCAGCCTCAGAAAAAGCAAGGCACTAAGCAACTCAGTGAAACCCTGTCTGTAAATAAAATACAAATCAGGGCTAGGGGCTGGGATTGTGGCTCAGTGGTAGAGTGCTTGCCTAGCATGTGTGAGGCACTGGGTTCAATCCTCGGCACCACATAAATAAATAAATAAAATAATTATGATGATCTACAACTAAAAATAAAACAACAACATCAGCAACAACTACAAAAAAAAAAAAAAAAAAGGCTGGGGGATATGGCTCCGTGGTTGAGTGTCCAAGTTCAATCCTCAGCACTCAAAAAAAAAAGTACAGTTTTTGTGTTTATTTCATATATTTTACCCCAGGATAGACCATTGTATGGAAGGTTAGCTTTGTGGGTTAAATTTCTACCAAAAATGATTGTTTCATACTTCATAAATGTAAATATCTTACTAGAGCCTTAACTAATTATATACTTATCACTAAGCTTTTTCGGTGTTTTATATTATTATTTTACTATTATGAAGTAACTAGTATAACTCACAGGTGAGTAGAATTTGAGTTCCATTGGAAAACTCACAACATTAGATTTCCTAGAGTCACTCCCATCTTCACACGGCAAATAAAAATCCTATATAGAGTACTTGAACACCATGAATGTATGAATACATGGTGGTTTACCTCTATGATGCTTTGGAGATGCTTAATCATCTGTGCTAGATGGAGCTCCGTGTCCTTCCAGTTGTTCTGCAGCTGTCTGATTCTCTTGTTCATGGACTCTTTTGCTTCCAGGTTAGGTGCGTTCAGTAATTTCTCCCCAGCTTCCAAGGTTAGTGCATAGGTGGTTTGCCATCTCTGAAAATGGATTTCCTTATTCTGAAAAGAAAAAAAAATATTGATTTCAATCACTGATGTGATACAAATGTGATGGTGTGTGTTTGTCTAGATTTCCTTCAAAGCACTTCTTTTCTTCCTTCCTTCTCTTCCTCCTCTCTTCTGCTCTCCCTTCCTCTGTCACTCCCCACTCCTCTTGCTGGTACCAGAGATTGAACCGGAGGCACTTTACCACTGAGTATATTCCCAGCCCTTTTTATTTTTTTAATTTTCAGATAGGGTCTTACTAAGTTGCTTAGGTCCTTGTTAAGTTGCTGAGGCTGGTCTTGAACTTGCAATTTTCCTGTCTCAGCTTTCTGAGTACCTGGGATTATAGGTGTGCATCGTGGTGCTTGATTTGAAAGCTTTTCTTAAATGTTAAATTAGACATAGACCAAACAAATCTGGTTAGAACGGGCATCATGCACAAGCACTTACACATGTATACATGGGCTCTTAGCCACTTCCAAAGCTAATGTTTTACTTTGAGTAGACAGCACATTACCAAGGAAGATGTTCTTAAAATAATTAATTAAGATAAATAAATAAAACAAGGTTTAGTAAGAGATTAACATTCTTAGTGTAATGATGGAAAGGGAAGTTTAAAATATATGCTTCATAGAATAAAAGCTTATAAAGGTAAATGGATCTAAGTGTATTAAGAAAATGATTTAGTATTAGACCCGAAATTATCATTCGTACTATTTATCACCATGGCAATCCAGAGGAGTATAATGGGCATATCATCCTGAACAAATGTAAAAGAGGACAGAATAAAAGAGGTTAAAAAAAAAACACTTCAAGATTATTACACAAACATGTATATTAATACATGCACTAAAAGGACACTTTAAAACAATTCTACCTGAACATCACAAAGGCTTTTCTTTAGTGAGGATGTAAATTAGCTATTTATAAATACAAAAATGAAGTAAAAATTTTTAATTGATTCATGCTTCTGAAAGAATTTGCTTTCATGGGAAAAATTTCGATACCTTTTTTCTTTCCAAATATGATTTCCTTCATCTTCAAATTTCTTATCTAGGACATAAGGTAGACATTTCCAAGACAGAAGCTGATAAACAACAATGAGCACTGATTTACGTACAAAGGTGTTTCTGGGAAGACTTGAGATCATTCAAACCCAAAGGAGCAGAGGAAATAAGAGAAACTGACTCCAGGAACATACCCCGTCCCCCCAGATCTTCCAGCCCCTCTGCCACCTGGTCTTTCTCTTCCCTGGCTTGGTCTCCAGCCCCAAACGAGAGTCATCCTGGACTGCATTTTTCTTTACTTGCCACATTCAAACTGTTAGTGAATTTTGTAAACTCTATCTACAAAAATAGCCCTTAAAAAAAAAATCTCCACTCAGATGGCTCTTGTCTTAGCTATCATAACAACTCTCCAAGACTACAGGAACAGCTTCCAACTGGTATGGCAAACTGTTTTTTTTTTTTTCTCATAAAATAATCACAACACTCTCAGTCCCACAAGTTCTTCTGGAACCTTGCCACTGTTCATCACATGGTGGTCCCTTTGTCCCCTCCTCTTGAACCTGTGTGGGTGTGTCTAATGGCCTTGATTAACAGAATATGGCAGATGGGACATGTGTAACTTCTGAGTTTGGCTCTAACCCATCTCCCATACCTACCCCTGTACTAGGGATTGAACCAGGGGCACTCTACCATTGAGCTATATCCCTGGCCCTTTTAATTTTCTATTTTGAGATAGGATCTCACTAAGTTGTCTAGGCTGGCCTTGAACTTGCAATACTCCTGCCTCAGCCTCCCTAGTTGCTCAGATAACAGGTGTGTGCCACTGTGTCAGGCACTATCCACTCATCTTTGCTTCCAGCTTCATCCCATGGCCCAAGAAAGCCCTCTATTTCTATGGTTATTATTACTGTTTTTTGGTGCTGAAGATTAAACCCAAGGGTGCTCTACCTCTAAAGCACATTCTCAGCCATTTTTATTTCTTAATTTGAGGAAGAGTCCAATTAAGTTGCTTAGGTCCTTGCAAAGTTGGTAAGGCTGGCTTTGAACTTGAGGTCCTCCTACTTCAGCCTCCCAAATCGCTGGGACTATAGGTATGTACCACTGCCCCTGGATGAGCCTTGCTATTCTAGATGAACAGGTATATTGGAGTTTCTAATCCTACAAGGCTAGACCAGGCGGTGGACTGTGGTGACTATATCCAGCTGGCTTCCCATTGAGCAGAGCATACTTGGAGAAAATACAAAACTTTAGGTGAATGAACATTTAGCAAATGATAACTACCTCATGTTTCTCACACTACTGCTGCATGCATTACCTTTAGCTCATGGATTAGACTTCTGATTTGGTAGAGGCTGTAGCAATCCTGATCCTTTACTGCGGACAGCATGTGGCTAGTGTTGGTGAGGAAGCGGAACAAGTCCTCCATGGAGGAGGTGAAGTATAGCCACTGCCTCACCAGCTGGTCAATGTCACTCTTCCTCTGCCGAATGCCTTGGGCAGCACTCTGCCAGTGGTCCGTCAGATTTGAGAATTCCAAAACAAATTCTGGTCTGGGAAAAATAGATGGTTAGAGATTCTTGACATGATCACACAAGAAATAATAACTGTCAGTGAGTCATAGAAACTCAGATTTGCTATTTGTATGTACAATTTGCATCAAACAACTTGTTAAAATTTGAGACCCATTCCACTTAAACCTAAGGGGAAGCTTTGGAAGAGGCAATGTGTGGTTGGCAAAAAGTGTTTAGCAGAAGATAATCTGCATATAATTGGTGTTTTGCCAGTATATACAATTATTTCCTTAAACAAACTGAGCAGTGTTAACATATATTATGCCACATGCTGCCTAGAAATCTTGGAGTTGGCATCGAAAGGAAACAAATGAATAGGCAGGTACCTTGTGGTGTTACTGATTACTGGAAATTGTTCTTAAATTTTAAGAATAAAGAGCCTGCCACATGAGCCAGCTACAGGAAGAGTTCAGTTATGGTCAGCAGACTGGCCATGGGGGCTCTGCTCAGCTAGACCAGCACTGGTCCTAACCCCAGGCGGTCAGCCTGGAGAGAAGTCCCTTCTTTAACAACTATGACATGGTTTCTTATTAGGAACAGAAGCATTTAAAAACTTATTTTGAAATAACAAACCATCATGAGGGTGATGAAACATATTACAGAAGAACCATTCTGGATTAAAATTTACTATACCTGGGGAATGGGTATTTTCAAAAGCTTCTGTGCTACTGACCCCATCCATCTACCATAGGGAAAAGAGCCACCGGTGTTTTTATGGCCACACAGCAAGACCCTGTCCTGATGTACTGCCAGAAGACTGGACTCATAGTGATCTATCAGCTAACCTGGCTTCAGGGCATGGACACGAGCAGAATAATGTGCTGGCAGTTAAAAGAAGTAAGTTCTAGTTTTCTGTAGCAAAGTGGGTGACTATGAGTCACAACCTTCTTCATATTTTAAGAAGAACTGGAAGAGAGGTGTTTGGGGGTTCTAAGTATAAAGAAAGGGTGAGGAGATGGAAAACTAATTACTCTGACTCGGTCAGTGCACACACACACACACACAAAAAAAAAAAAAAAAAAAAAGAAAGAAAGCGAAAGAGAGAGAAAGGAAGAAAGATCTGCATGTCAGAGGTCTGTCTCAATCAACTGCATTATTTCTGTAAGTCCTAGAGGGCTTACCTCTTTTCTATTTCTGTTGTGTCCAGGAGTTGTAGGGACTGGGTGACATAAGAATCAGCAATTGTCTGGTTTATAGAAACTTCAGCTTCTAACATCTGCATGGGTCAAAACATAAAATTCTCAGCTAGAATTCGTTTTTATGAGTGTGGAGATCCCTTCTTTTACAACTACAACATAGCTTCCTGGTACAAATTTCTTATTAAAATCTATGATGGCAGGGGATATAGAAATGATTTGTTTTCAAGTTATTTGAGTTCAACTGGAAATGCTCAACCATCACCCCAACATTTCCTTAGAGCAAATAGGTCTAATCATAATTATGCCTAAATGCTCATTTCCATTGGATTTTTTTTTTGTACTGGGTTTTAATCTAAGGGTGCTTTACCACTGAGGCACACCCCCAGCCCTTTTCAATTTTTATTTTGAGACAAGGTCTCACTAAGTTGCTTAGGCTGGACTTGAAGTTGTGATCCTCCTGCGTCAGCCTCCCAAGTTGTTGGGATTTCAGATGTGTGAGTGCCATCCTGCCAGGCTCCATTGGATGATCTTAGTAACAGTATAGACTAAAATCAGTTATGTTAAAAAGTAACAGTGAAATAATCAGGCACACTTTGCAGGATTTGCCACCAGGAGGATTTTGAATATACATCAGTATAGCAAGGGGGAATACTTCTGTGAACTACTAAACGTTGCAATTATTATTGCAGAGGGTACTTCACTCCTATAGAGAATTAGTGAAAATGCAGAAATGAGCTGAAGTAATTTAGTATGCTCTCGGTATATTATTTGATGGGTATATTTGCATTCTGTAGAAGCAAAGTTATGCTAGAAGCTTCCATGCACTGCAGGAAATCTAGGAGTGCTGTCACTTATAAAACATTGTAACAAAATGTTGAAACGTATGAAATGTGTGAGAAGTTTACAAATGATCAGTTAATTACTGAATTTGCTTAAAGATGTTCACTCTGTAGTTAGAGAGTGATAGGTAGGTACTTATTGTATTTGGATCTATCTTTCCCGGACTCCTGCTCCAGAGAGCACAGGTTTACCTCATAAGCTTTCTGCTGTTCCAGGAGAGCAGGGAGGCTGTTGGCAATATTCACTTTGAGCATCTCTTCTATCTTTTCCAAAAGTTGCACCCACTTTTCACAACAATGAAGAAAATTTTCATTTAACCCACTTTCCAGCAGCTCGCTGCAAAGGTTTAAAAACAAACAAAACAGTACCACGTGATGACGACTTTCCTGAACTTGAGCTGTTCATTTTACCCAAATTGGAACAATGGCACAGATGGGATGTTCTGACCTGCAGCGGTCCAGCGCTGTGGCAGTGGCGCGAATCCATTGCCGGTTCATATTCTGTAATGTCTTCAGGGGCATGTCACTGAGTGGGAGCATGAGGCTGTCTTCATTCAGACGTTCAATGTCAGGAGACTGGGCTATCAATGCTAGCACATGATTCTATAAAAAAAATAAAGACCAGATTTTTGGATGCCAATAAGAATACTTAGATGATGAAATGGCCTCCTTATCTTAAAGATGAGGGAAAACTGGGGCCTGAACAGGTGAATGACTTGCCCACAGTTAGTTAGCTAGACATTGAAATAGCCCAGGAAGTAGGAAGGGAAATCAATTTTTTTTTGTCTGAGCAAGACTGAAAATAGGCTCAAACAAAATATACCCCCAGCAAAGCATGATAACTTAAACCATACTTTAAGAAAATATTATTCCCATATTTTGATAGAATATAAAATCACAAGAAAGCAAATTCATTAACATTTTACCTGTAAAAAGATATTCTAGGTACAGCCTGTAAGTAGGTCAATAATATGTTAAGCAAACATGTCTCACAATATCCATATTATCACTATAGAACTCTACTGTAATAGTCTAGGTCAAGGTCAGCAAACATTTTCTGCAAAGGGCCAGATCATACATATTTTATGCTTGAACTGAACATGGTGTTGAGCACCGGGAGTCCCTGCTCCTTGGCATCCTGGGGCAGGAAGACTGCTTGAAGCTACAAGTTCTAAGTCTGAGCAACATAGGAAGACCCCATCTCAACAAACAAAAACCATAAATAAGTAAATAAATAAATGCGTTAGGTTTTTGTAGGCCATATGATCTCTATAACAACTCTTCAACTCTACCCTTAAAGTATGAAAAGTCTCATAGAAGATGTGTTAATGGAGGGGCATGTCTGGCTTCAAATAAAACTTTATAATAATAGCAGGTTGACTTGAATTTGGATATGGTACCTCATTTGCTGCTCCTCATCTAAGGTTATAAATATCAATCCTTAAGAGTTGCAAGATCCAGAATTCCTAAATTCTTTCATTCACTTATGCTAACTATACAAAATTTATTAAGGTAATTTTTAAAAAGGAAAAAAATACACAATTTTTTTCTTTCTTTGCAGTATTGGGGATTGAACCCATGGTCTCATGCATGCTAGGTAAGTGCTTACCACTGAGTTACACCTCCAGTTCCCTTTTTTAAACTTTGAGACAGGGTATCACTAAGTTGGCCAGGCTGGCATCCCAGTTGCAATCCTACTGCCTCAGCCTCCTAAAGACTCTAGGGTTACAGGCATGTGCTACCATTCCCGATAAAAAAACATTCTGTAACTGATGTGATTCTGCAATCTGAATATGGGGTAAAAATGGGAGTTCATAACCCACTTGAATCAAAGTGTGAAATATGATATATCAAGAACTATGTAATGTTTTGAACAACCAACAATAAAAAAATGTGAAAAAAAACAAAAACAAAAACAAAAAACATACCATTCAGATAGAATATTTTACACTTGATCTTCAACCAACCAGAAAAAATAATCACAGTAGCTGATTTTGGTTCACATAAGTTAATTAATAAGAACCACAAAATAACAGAAAATCTAGGAAAAGTTACTATGACTTTTTACTAAAATAGATCTCCATGTGTTCTACTTTTCTAGACCCTAGAAAAAATAGGGCAGGAATAAATGGTTAGCAAATAACTGTGCTCAAGTGTTAATTAGGGTGGAAACTGATTCTATAGTGCAACAGTAATTAGCTTATTTTTTTCATCCTATGGTGAGTGTAAGCCCTGAGGAAAGACAAATATTGCCAATACCAGGAACGAGCCAGGATTTTCTTCTTTGTCTTGTTGGTAAAGTTTATCCAAATTCTCTTCCTCGTGTATAATGAGGCCTTTTAAAGATTCCAGCCGGTTCTCAAAATCCTTAAACTGTGAGAGAACAAACTAGAAGGAGAGATATTCATTACAAACAGTTTCCATGAGCATATATCACAGAGTTAGCATAGCCTTGGGGAAGGATAAAAGTTCAAGTATTTGCCACCCCCAGCAGCTCATTACTGTCTGAAAAGTTCATAGACCACTAATCTGAAGACCATAGATTTTCACCCAGTGCGTCTGACCTTCATAGAAGGAAAGCTCACCTGTTGAGGGGACCACACAGAGGAGAACCAGCTCTTAGGCCTGCTAGTTTTACTTCTTGTTGCTATTGAGACTTGAGACTGGCACTCCAAGGCCTCTATATAGCTCACACATTAAAAGCTTTTCAGAAAGTGAATAAACAATATAGCAACTGGCCATCCAGCAGCTACTTCTATGACTCAACTGCCCTACTAGGAAATCTAAATAAAACATCACATTTTTAAACTAACACATTCCATTAAGATCTTCCCATGCCCAAGTGATTGAAGACAGAATAACACCGGGTGTTGTCATTCTGCTCTTTCCCTTACGTGCTGTCCAAAAAGCACTCTTAAGAGGGATTGAGATTAGCACATCAATGTCCACGACTACAATTTGAATGGAAAAGTAAGATGAACCTCAAATTCATTTGCTTTCACAAGCAGCATCTTTTCCAAATAAATAGCTCTCCGGAGGGAATACAGTTGACCAGAAAAGAGCCCCGAGGCGTTGGACTCTGCAGGTTGTGGGAATCGGTCCAGGAGGATGGAATTTTGGAGAAAGACTTCTTTTGTCTTCTGCACTTCCTGCTTCAGCTCCTGGAGAAGAAAGAGGAATCATACTTCTCCCTCCTTTCACATCAGTCTCTAGCCCCTGCCACTCCATCAGCATCAAAAAAATCTAGAACTTTTGCCTTGAACTTGTGGGCTTACCTTTTTGTTACTGTTCCTTTTAAGTAGCTGAGAAAGCTAAGATCTCTTCAAATGAGGTGTCTCACTGAACCGTTCTGAAATTTGTCAGTTCACAGCTAAAACTGACCACTGTCCAAAAGAGTTGAGAGATCTAGTTTATGGAAGCTGCAGACCAACTGTTTAGACTCGTGTGCTTGTAGATTGCACACCATTTCAAGAATCATTGTGATCTGGACCCCTTCTCCTCAGACTTCCTGATATAAACGTGGACTCACTTTGCAGAGGCTATAGAATCTCAATCAAGCGGATTTTAGGACTACATTTGGTGATGTTTTGTGTTTGAAATTTCAAGATTTTTGTTTTGTTTTAAAACAACCAATCAGGTAGAAGTAGATTAGAAATATGGCTCAGCTGCATTCCTATGTCTTTAATTCAACTGTTTACTTTGTTTTGATTTGAACATCAGAAGATCCAAAATACCCCTGGTCACTAAGTTTAAAACTAAAAATTATTCACTTTCTGGACATTTCGTAACTCTAATATGAAAAACACCACAGAGGAGACTGTACTGCTCTTAAATATCCTCTAAAAATCACTACTCCCACAGAAAAGTGGCACCAAGTTCATGATTATTTCTAAAACAAGAGATTCCTTAATGGCCCCACTCTGGGGAGACACTTTTCCTTTTTTTTTTTTTTTTTTTTTAATATTTTTAGTTGTAGATGGACACAATACCTTTATTTATTTTTTGTGGTGCTAAGATCAAATCCAGTGCCTCCTATGTGAGAGGTAAGCGCTTCACCACTGAGCGACAACCCCAGCCCACACTTTTGCTTTTATCTCAGACTTTATATAAGGCTTTTGCTTCAGAGATTTAACTGCCAGAGTCAAAGTGTTGACTTAGAACATGGTGCTTCCAGGTCCCTCCTGGCTGCTGCCGGAACCTCTGCTCTGAGCTGCCAGCTGCTCTGTTCCTCTCAGCCCCACACATTCCGCCTCACTGTCAGCCTGGGCACCTGGTGCCTCAGGGCACTTGTCCTGACTGATATCTCTGAGGTCTGTCTTATTTCAAGGTTGAGGCTGTCCCTCACTGGCCCTGTCAGCTGGGCTGACTTGGCTTTGGTTTCCCATTGGGCTCTGTACCCACCTTTATGTCCTGCAGGGCCACTGGCAGGATCTCTGCCAGGTTGTTTCCAGACATGTTGATGTTTGCAAGCTGTTGAAATTTGGCTTCCTGCTGCTCTAGCCTTGCCGTGGCTTCCACATGAGCACTTCGATAAACTTTCCAGAGCTGGAGCAGAGTCTGGGCCTCCTGCAACTGATCTGCAAGATCTTGGTTTACCTGGGTCCACCTGTCAGTGCAATGTGACAACAGGACCCTCATTCCATCCTTTTTCTTATAGCAAAAGTATAATATACACACTCAACTATGAATTTAAGAGTAGGTGGATAAGACACTGCCAAATGCTTTTTAAAATGAATGGCATCACCATTTAATAAACTGCAATATAAACAGATCCAAATCAGGATATTTACTTGACTATAGTATTCAACAAAAGTGACAGCATTGGTGATTAGCAAGAAATATCCACTGTATTATGAATACCTCTTAGGCAAAGGGGGAGAAAGCACTAAATTGTACACCTGATGAAGCTTCTCCATGTGGGAGATACTTCCAATCCACAGAGAGTTTCTTTAAACGAGTCTTAAAATGTGTTTATGTCAAGTAAGTTTATTTTCCAATAAAATCAAAAAGCAAAATATCACTTTTATAAACGTAAATGGGAATTGTTTTATTCCATATACAGTCTATATCTTGCGTTTCTCTCCTATGTGACTTTTAAAAATATATTTTTTTCAAGTTATTAATAAAAAATAATTTTAAACAACTGGACAAAATGGTCTGCAAATAGTACAAGTTGAACTTGTACATGCGGTGGTGACCAGGACTCTTCAAATAGCAACCGTACTACCTTAAGTTGAGGGTGGCCCTGATAACTCTATGTGTAGTTGAATATATTTCTATGCTCCTGCTTACTCCCTTTTCCAATATAGACTGGATCGAGACCTGAGGACATCACTGCAGGGTAGAGAGTTTGATTTCCTTTGTTCAGTACTTGTTCAAAGTTGATTTATTGGAGTGGCTGCATCTGCGTGGAGGAGGAGTGGAGAAGGACCCTCAAGGCGGCTTGACCTCTTTGTCCTTGTCTCCAGCACATTCGCTTTCATATATATGCCCCAAATCAAAGTCTTGCAATTAATGAGGGCCACACACTTTGGAAAGACTTTCATATGCCACAAGCGGCAATTTTTCAAAGAATTCCTTCCAGTCACAAATATTCCTTCCTTTCCACCAGAAATGGCTTCCCCAAGAGATACAACGTTCTTTTTTTTTCCAGCTTACAATGTTTATGGTGATGCTTGATGGACTCCTGCAATCCACCCACCCGGCCCACCCCTTAGTGTGTTTCTGCCACTGCCTCTGATGTTCCTGAGATGGCTCCTGACATTCAGTGCATGCTCTCTGTAAGTGGCTACCCTGGGGCTGTAATTAGGGCATTTTTAGATTCATGTCCAATTACTACAGGAGGCACATGCCAGCCCTCACACGGCATCTAATTGTACATGAACTAGACCATTGAAAGCAGAGGCCAGAATAATATAGAACCAGTCATCTCAGAGGACCAGGAAGACCTTACAAGACCTTAGGTCTATCATTCTGATTGCATCTTAAAGTGTACCTTGCATGAGTGTCTTGGCATTTCTCTTCAATTATTTCAGCAACTGAGGGGCAGGAATCTTTGAGTCTATGAATAACCTCCCGGAGTTTCTCCCAACTCCCTTCGCTGATCTCAGCTTCATCTTGAAGAGACTAAGAACAGAGCAGGAGAGTCAGTTTCAGATGGCCTTCCCACTCCACGGAAGACAGCAGTTCTTGCTTCTCAATGCTACACAATGAGAGCAGTCACACAGTAAAACTTTTTTTTTTTTTTTGCAATGCTAGGGTTGGAACCCAGGACCTTGCATGTCGTAGGCAACTGCTATACCTCTAAAGTACACCTCTAGCCCCACAGTAAAACTTTTAAATTGCAAAATAATATGAACATGGAAAATGAAGGAAAATCAACGTATGGTTTGATAGTTTTACTCTTTTGCTCACATGACTCACTTTAGAATTTAAAGGTATACTTTACGTTTTTGATCCTGGGGATTGCTCCCAGAGGCCCTCTACCACTGAGCTACATCCTCAGCCCTTTTTCTTTTTTGATACACAGTTTTGCTAAGTTGCTGAGGCTGGCCTTGAACTCACAATCCTCTTGCCTCAGCCACCCTAGTCCCTGGGATTACAGATATGTGTCACCATGCCCATGCCTGGCTTTAAGGTATACTTTTTTTTTTTTTTTAAAGTTGTAGATGGACACAATACCTTTATTTTTTATTTTAATTTAATTTTCATGTGGTGCTGAGGATTGAACCCAGTACCTCACACATGCTAGGCAAGCACTCTACCACTGAGCTACAACCCAGCCCCCCAAGGTATACTTTTATTTAATATATTTTTTTGGGGTGCTAGGGATTGAACTCAGGGGCACTTGACCACCGAGCCACATCCCCAGTCCTATTTTGTATTTTATTTAGAGACAGGGTCTCACTGAGTTGCTTAGCACCTGGCTTTTGCTGAAGCTGGCTTTGAACTACTAATCCTCCTGCCTCCACCTCCCAAGCCACTGGGATTCCAGGTGTGTGCCACCAAGCCCCGCTCAAGGTATACTTTTGATATTGCATTAACACACTGTTTGGGGCTTCTCTGTGGAGGCACAAACCCACATGCATCCTTTATTGTTCTTGCTTCCATTTGGAATTTCCTGCCAATAATGCACTGCACCACACTCTGGCTAATTTACCTGAAGGTTCTGCACCTGGCACCTCAAGGCCTCCAGTGACAACACCACAGGCTTGCTGTGTTCCATGCAGTACCCAAATTGGATCGCCAGCATGTTCACTTCATCGTAGAGTTTATCATACAACTTCCACTCCTGTAGCACCGACTGCATGAAGCTTTTGAGCTCACTGACCTATATGAAAAAAGGAAACAGAACTCATTTAGAAAATCCTTGACAAGACATGGTCTCTTGAGAGCCCTGGAAAAGGACAGTGAGCAAGGAATGGAATCCGAGTGCACTGCTCAGGTATACTGTATTAGTTTTCTGGCCTTGGGTAAATTATTTAACCCTACTGTTGTCTTCCTCATCCACAAAAACAGAGATTAATAAAAGAAAAAACAAACAAACAACCCCCGCCCCAATAGGATCTGTGAAAATGCTCTAATAACTGCAAATATGATACCTTGAACTTGGGTCTGATTATTGCAAAGTAGTTACAAACTGGTGAGAACCCTGCCCTAGCCAAAGGATGGGAAAGAGCAAAGTTGGACAAAAGGCAAACAGTGGGTCCATTTTATCCATTGGTATGTTTTGATAGTGATGAAAGGGGTTGAGCATTTTGTTGCCAATCAAAATGACTTTAGATACGACTGTGAGTAAAAGGATACAATTCAATGATAAAAGACAATAACCAAACTGAAGAATAGGAGAAGGACTTGAGAAGACATTTCTCCAAAAGGTACACCCATGGTCCATAAGCACTTGAAAAGATGCTCCACTCCATAGTCATCAGGGAAATGTCAATCAAAACCACATGGAGATATCAATTTGTATCTACTTTGATGGCCAGGATCAAAAAGTCAGATAACAACAGGTGAGGGCGTGGCAAGAATCCTCACACACTGCAGGTGTGGATGTAAAAGGATGTAGCCACTGTTAAAATCCATTCCACGGTTCCCCATAAAAGACAAACAGAAGCTGGCTGTGGTGGCACACACCTATAACCCTAGGTACTTGGGTGGCTGAGGCAGGAGGATTACAAGTGTGAAGCCAGCCTGGGCAATTTAGCAAGACCCTGTCTCAAAATAGAAAGAAAAGAAGGGAGGGGGGAACTGGGAACATAGCTCAGGACTTGCCTTGCATGTACAAGGCCCTGAGTTCAATTTCCCAGTACCACCAAAATGAAAAAGTCAAATTACCACTAGACCTAATAATGGTATTTGTAGATACAGATTCAAGAGTACAAAAAACATATATTTGCACAAATGTTCATGGCAGTGTGGTTCCTAAGAGCTAAAAAGTAGAACTAACCCAAACATTTACTAACTGGTGAACAGATGAACTGCATCTGTTCTATATAATGAAATAGTCAGTCATAAAAAGAAATGAACTACTGATACAAACTACAATATTGATAACCTTGAAAACATGCTAGGGGGTCAGGGTATGCTGAGAGATAGAGCAAATGCTTAGTATGCAGGGGCCCTGGGGATCCTCAGCACAAAAAGAAAGAAGAGTGGTGTGGTGAGGGGGGAAATCCTCACCAGGGTCGTTTTTTTCTCAGAAACTGAGACCTGCATGGGTGGCAACTGCCCAAGGTATCCATCGGGTAGTGGTTCCAGGACATCCCATCAGAAAACAAAATCTAAGGATGCTCAAATCCCTTATGTAAAGGGACGCAGTATTTGCACATAAGCTCTGCACATCCTCCTATACAATTTACACTATTTCTTGATTACAGATGATACCTAACACAATGTAAATAGTTATCTAGGGAATAATAACAGGGGGAAAAGTCTGTATATCTTGAGTACAGACACAATTTGTCCCCCAAATATTTTCAGTCTGTAATTGGTTGACTGTGTGGATGCAGAGGCCAGCCTGTCCCAGCTCATCCCCGAGCCCACAGGTGCACTGCTCTACAAGGATGGCCAGGTGCATGCTGTGCAAGGTGCTCACAGCTTCCATGTAGAGAGGTGGTGCCTCCCAGGGGCCCCTTTTAATACTGCACCTTCATGGAGAAGACATGGTATGTGTGGTTTGAAGGAAAAGAAGAAATTTATTAAGAAAAACTCACTACAGCAGAAAGAAGAAGGAGAAATGTTTTCAAAATGTGAAAACTGGGATCAGCCGTAGAGTAGCATTTATTGAGCACTGATAGGCATCGTGGTTGAGGTAAGAAGAAATGAGTAGGTCTTATCATGCCCACTCTGTAGATCAGGAAACAAAGGCTTAGAGAAACAACCTCCCCAAGGTTGATATAGACAGACAATGATGTTATGAGGATCTCTTTAAAACCGTGACCAGAGTCCTTGCTCTTAACATAAGGCTATATTGACTCTGAACATCTTACGGATGGAGGATTCCAACTTATACCCTCTGTATTTTAAAAACAATACTTTACTGAGATACAATTAACATACCACACAATTCACCCATTTTAAAAGCACAATCTTCATAACTAATTTTAGAATATTTTTCTTTCCTTTGGTATTGGGGATTGAACACAAAGGTGTTTCCCAGTGAGTGACATCTCCACTTCTTTTTATTTTAAGACAAGGTCCCTCACTAAGTTGCTGAGGCTGGCTTCAGACTTGCAATCCTCCTGCCTCAGCCTCCAGGTTCTCTGGGATTACAGGTGTGTGCCACCATGAAGAACATCTTCTGTCACTCCAAAACCAAAAGCCCATGCCCATTGGCTGTCACTTTTCCCAGCCACTAATCTACTTTCCACCTCTACAGATTTGCCTATGCTGGATTATTTCATATAAGTGGAATCATATGATATGTAGTCTTTTATGACCAACTTTTTTCACTTAACATAGTGCTTTTAAGCCCCTCAATGCTGTAAAATACACTGATACTTCACTCCTTCTTATAGCTGCATATTCTATTATATAGACATATCACATTTTATATAAACATTCATACATTGATAGATAATCAGTTATTTCTCCTCTTTGGCTATTATGAATTATAGTTATGAATATTCATGTACAAGTTTTTTGTTTTAATTTCTTTTGAATTATCTAAATCTGATGGAATTGCTGAGCAGATGTCAATCTACCTAACCATTAAAGGAACCATCAGGCTATTTGCCTATGTAGCTGCACCATTTGACATCCCCGTGAACTGTGATTGAGGGTTAGTTTCTTCCCATCTTTTCTAACACTTGCTGTTGCCTTTGTTATCGTTATCCTCACAGATGTGAACTGGCATTTCATTGTGGTTTTGATTTTCATTTCCTTGATGGTTAACGTCATTAAGCATGTTTTCATGTACTTATGGCTATTTGTATTATATTCTTTTTTGCAGTACTGGGGACTGAATCTAGGGATTTGTGCAAGCACTCTGTCACTGAGCTATATTTCCAGTCCTTTTTTTTTTTTTTTTTTTTTAATTTGTTTTCAGACAGGCCTTGGTAAATTGCCCAGGCTGGCATTGAACTTGTAATTCTCCTGCCTCAATCAATTTATCTATCTTTTCATATCATATCTAGAAAACCAGTCATGAATTGGGTATAGTGGTGCATGCCTGTACTCCCTGATACTCCAGAGGCTGAGGCAGGAGTATCAGGGATACAAATTGATACAGCCTGGGCAAGGCAAGACCCTGTCTCAAAATTAAAAAATAGTAATAATAAATAAAATAAAAAGGGACTAGGGATGTAGCTCAGTGGTAGAGCACCTCTGGATTCAATTTCCAATACTGAAGGAGAAAAAAAAAGAAACAAAGATTTTTTAAAAAGTCATGAAGATTGATACCTGTTCTAAAAGTTTTACAGTGTTAGCTTTTATTGTGTCCTTGATTCATTTTAAGTTAACTTGTGTATATGGTGTGAATGTGGGTGTCTGGTGGTGCCAGTGCCTTTTTGAAGATTTTTCCCATGAATGAATCATCTTGACACCCTTGTTAAAAAAAATATAAATGAACTGTACAGCGAGGGTTTTGAACTCTCAATTCTATTCTATTTACTTGTCTGTCCTGATAGCACTATTATCTGCGTATTTGTCATATTACCTCATTTCATTTTCCCCCTCTATATTTTTACATTGTAATTCACAGTATTATGATTATGTTTCCTCCGCTGCCTGTGAGATCTTGGAGGGCAGGATTTATTTTTTTCTTATCTTACTCCTGGTAGTGAGCACAGGGACTCACACAAGATAAGTTTAACAAACTACTGAGCAAACTCTTCCCTATTTTTCTGCTGGAGTCCTGGGAAGGGAAGGAGGCCGGAGGCTGCTACAGGTCTCATTCACGCAGCTTCTTCCCAATTCCCTCGTGGAACTCATGGTTGAAAGTCAGTTTTAGCAGACGACAAATAACCCACACTGAGGATTGTGGGAGAAACATGGACACACCTGCAAGTGGTTAGTATTTACAGCTTGTCCCTCAGTTGCTAGGAAGTGCAGGCAGCCAGGTTTGGAGTTGCCTGGTCTTTCCCTCCATCTGGGGACTTTGACGTGCCTTTCATAAGATTACCAGGTGTCCAGCACACTCTTTCCCTCTGTTCTTTTATTTGGGGGGTGGGTGGGTGGGTGGGAAGGGGGTGGTGATACCAAGGGCACCCGACCACTGAGCCACATCCCCAGCCCCATTTTGTTTTTTATTTAGAGACAGGGTCTCACTGAGTTGCTTCATGCCTCACTTTTGCTGAGGCTGGCTTTGAATTTGGGATCCTCTTGCCTCAGCCTCCTGCACCACCATGCCTGGCTCCCTCTATTCTTACTCTTCACTACTGTGCTGTGTTTTTGCCCTCCTCCAGAGTTCTCTCTAAGCTGACCATGCTCCTAGCCTACAGAGGCTACATGACAAGATCAGTTCCTGAGGCACTGCCCTGTGTGTGGGGAGCCTGAGCTGCTGCTTCATAGCTGCTCCTGTGTATCTGTCTGGGAAACAATGCCAGATGCTCTGTTGGGTTTGGGGGATAGAGACATTTGTGTCTGCATGAGTACATTAGACAAAACAAGGACAGTCAAGTGGATTTCCTGCCTGTCAGTGATGTCAGGAGCAGTGGCTTTGCCTCAAATTATTCAGCATATAAAATAGGATTCGAAAGGCTTTTCTCCATTTCAATCTTTCTCTCAGAAACTTTTTGCTTTTTAGTATAGAGCATGTCTTCACAATTAAAGAATAATAACAACAACATTTAAGGTATAAGAAGACTATGTGGCGAGAAATAGCACACTAAATGAATCCAGCACCTGACGAGTCACATTGTCCCGCTTTTGAAGCAACTTGTGGATTCCAGATGCTGCATCTTCTAACAGTGGAATTGCCCCACTTTCCAGAGTCAGGTAGCTCTGCCTCAGCTCATCCAATACTTTGGATTTAATTGCAAGTTGATTTTCTATATCCTGGAAGGGCAAGAGGAGAAGGTTTTCAATGCACAATACACAAAAGAGTGAAATATAAGAGGAGTTAAATCTTATCAAGTTTAAAAAAAAAGCCAGTGGAGTGTATAATTACATGACATTACATCAGAGAAGTTTTAATCACAGTACACTCAATTCAATTTTATATTCCATGGTTCTACACGTAGAAGAGTCTAGGCAACAAGTCTTTATCCTAGAAAGAACCTAGAAAAGCAGGTCCTCGCTGCACACCTGCCCTTGGCTGGCTTTTTGGCTGGGCCAATGTCATCAGCCCCCTAGTCCATTCCCCTTTCTCATCTGGATGAGCGATTCTCCATGCTGTGCACATCTGAGAGAGCAGGTGACACCACAGGCAGGAACATGCTTTCCAATCACAAAGCCTCGTGTAAGTGAAGGTCATAGAATTTACTGGTAGTTCAGTCAGTAATAGCTTTACTATCTACTTATACCTTTTAGTCTATTAATTCACTCATAACGGCACCCCTGACCTTGTCCACTATTTTATTTCTTTGTGTGTGTGTGTGTGTGTGTGTGTGTGTGTGTTTGTGTGCATGCATGCTGCAGACTGAACCCAGAGCCTTGTGTAGGCTAAGCACGTTCTCTACCACTGAGCTCCACCCTGCCCCTTGGTCTACTCTTTACAAACATAATTCCAGAAACCATCAGGAGCCCTCTGCTACAAAGGAGATCATGGACCCAGGAGTCTGAAAACAGCTAAAGGGGGCCAGCAGCGAGATTGCCACTCTTCCCAGAGGAAGGATGGATAGAGGTGCTTATACACCTCTCTCAGGACTGGGGTTAAAGACCAATTTGGAAAAAGTTTAAACTTTTAATTTATTATTATTAGAGAATTACAAACTTGCTATAGAACATTAGGAAAATACAAAAGTCCTTTGGCATTCATAGCTCTTATTCTGAGTTCCTTTCAAGTCTTCAAATGTACAAATCTGGGATGTACATGGGCTCACTTTCTTCAGCATTGTCCTGGATTTCCACCCAGGTATGTGTGATTTGAATGCATGGCCTCCAATTAGTGACCCTTTGTTCAACTTTTCTCTCTTGAAGACTGTTTTTAGCAAGAAATAGGGCTTTATAAAATCTTAATCCTTCAAAAGACTCACTGGGTGGGTCCACAAGGAAAGAGGAACCTGAGCTCCTGGCAGGCGTATGGGTGCTGGGCAGGCGTGCTGTGTTTGTACCCTGCTGAGGGATTAGTACCCTGGACTAGTCTCACAGTGTGGTACTGAAATTCAGCCCACACAAAGCTGCCACCTGCGTGAGCCTTCAGCTTATTCCACAAACTTTTTATTTTTATTTTTTTTAGGACCAGGGATTAAACTCAGGGGTGGTCAAACACCAAGCCACATCCCCAGGCCATTTTTTATTTGGAGACAGGGCGACAGCCTTTCTACCAGCGCAGCCCTGAGAGGGACTAGTACCATGGGAGCATACTTCCAGGCATTCTGTTTAGGGACTAGTTGTGAAAGCACCCAACAAACCGAGTGGCTTCTCTGAAACAGCTTTGCCAGTGAGACTCACTGAGCCAGTTCCTCTAGCTCTGCCAGCCTCTCTATCACCAAGCATCCTCTATCACCAACGTGGAGCTGACTTCTTTCCTAGCACAGGGATAGCTTGAAACATTTTTAAAACACCAACTTGCCCTCCTCCTTAAAAGCTCAACTAACTAAAGATTTTGTAAAAACACTTACATTTGCTATTAAGTTGTCATATTTCCTCCATATCATAAGTTAATGAAGAGGAGGACTATTGAGTAGAAACAGAGGGAAAAAACACAGAGACACACAAGAACACCAAAAAGGTAGTATAAATAATAACTGTGGTAACAATAGCACGTGGAGACACACACACACACACACACACACACACACACAAAGCCGTTCTTGTTTGTTTTTCTCCTCAGAACAATCTGGATTTAGCTGAGTGATCCTATAGTCTGACCTTGCAACACAGAGGCCTACCAGGACTTTTCAAGTTTGCTAGTTCCCTGCTCCACTGGTAAATAAATCCATTTTACTTTAAGTCCTAACGTGCTACACTCAAAGGGTGGCATCAAGATATCTGTTGATAATCATGGAGATTCACTAGAATTTATAAGTCCAGCCGTGCTTGTATCATTCCTGGAGAATTGGTGTTAAATATTTTTTAAATACCTAAATTCCTTTGAAATGATCATGAATGAACTTCTGTGAGCGGTGGGTACTTATGGTACAGCAGCATCAAACTTGAGAGATTAATAATCGTATCTCAGACCACCTCATTCTAACCAACTCCGCAGTTTTCCTTACTAATAATATAATATGCCAAACTCGGCCTCTTCCTATTCATCTCGAACCATTAGGAGCCCTTCAGAATGTTTCAAGCCAACACTAACTTAAGTATTAACACTTCATAAACACCATCCTAAGGTTTCTAGAGTAAAGCCACTTTAGCGACAAGCTTCCTGAACTGAAAGATTCTATCCTGGGATCAGTCATGAAATTATTATCATTTTATTTCCTATAATCAATGAATAGAGAAGAAAAGCAAAAATGACTTTTGCATGAAGCACACTTTTAGGTCTTCTAATACATGGGCTCAAGCAACTCTAAGCACCCATGAGTTTCCCAGGCAGTGACAGGCTTAACTGCATGCTAAGTAGCAAGCCTGCCCTGTGAAACCCCCAGTCTAGTTGAGGACAGACAAGTAGACAGATGAGTTCAGTACAGCCTCAGACACAGGGTGCTACCACAGGCCAGGGAAGCTGATTTCATTCACATACTTCCATCTCTACCTTATTTTACAGCCTTTTATAAAGATGCACCTAAGAAAGCGAGGTAAGGACATTAAAATAGGAAAACAAAAGCTAATGGAAAGTGTGGGGGCCTGTGGGAAGGTGTATAATTGGTGAGCCCAAGGTGAGATCAGGGTGTTTTGGCTGAGTTCTGACAAAGACAGAGGAGAGCTTGTGTGTGGATGGTGGTAGGAGAGCCTTTGAGGGGGTGTCCAGAATCCTACAGTGAGCAGCAACATAGTGCAACAGCACTGGGGCCCAAACTTTGCCCATAGTTCAATGCCACATTCAGGTGGGGACTGACAATGGATACTGATGGCCAGGCACGTGTGCAAATTACATGTGAGGGAAACCATTTCTGATGCAACCCAATACAACAAGATATGCACACGCCAGGTGGTCAGAGTGCATTTGAATTAGGAAACCCTCATTTCAGAGAGGGCCATCAGAGTGCTCTGAGTTCAACGTCTCAATTAACGTGAGTCATTTTGCCAAGGAGCACAATGAATGTTAGAAATGCTTTTTACAGGTAAAATTAATGGGTTATCAAATAGCATGATGAATATTAGAAATGGGTTCTCACTGGTTACAATTATACATACCAAGGTAGGTGGATTGGCTAAACTACTGTGGACACAATTCTCACCCTTACTGGAACAGAACATAACTGCACATAGCCTGTTCCCTTCACCCTGGTGACAATCCCTAGAAGAAGTTCCTGTGTGGTTCTGTACCCAGCCTAACCTCCAAGGTTGCTGGATGCTTACCATTCCAATACTGGATTCTTGTTTCTGGAATGCTCACACGTATGTCCTTCTTGAGCAAGCCTGGGGCACCATAGGGCAGAGAGAGTTGGGCTTCCTAGAACATTGTATGCACTGCCTTTGTTTCTTGCCAGTAAGTATTTCTACAAATGGTAGAATTTAGTCTGTGTTTTTCCAGTGCCAAGGATCAGACCCAGCACCAGTGTTCTGAGATTTACTTAATTACAACTTGGTGGTGAGGTTGCAGGGAGAACAGCTAAACTGAACACAAACTTGTTCAGAGGTTAGTGTTATCAAAACAAAACAAGAAGACTAAGAATTGCAGAAGGCTTGTTTGCTGTTAGGTCTGTAGGGTAAGGGAAGGTCAGAGAGGGGCCAGAATGCCACCTGAAGCATTTGAACTTCATTCTATGGGCAACATGGAGTCAATGAAGGACTTTTCAGTGGGGCCATTGCTGTGGCCTTTTGCATTTCAGAAGTATTGCTCCACCTTGGTTTGAAGAATGAATCAGAGAGAAACAGACGTAGCTGTGGTAGGACAGGCCTGTGACAAGAGGGGTCTGGACTAGACCAGTCTGGACAGATGTGGACCGACTAGAGAGTAGGGGTAAACTGGGAGGACCTAAAGAGTTACTGGAGGTAGAGGCAAGGATGAGAGCTGCTGCTGGGCTTCTGGAAAGGATGGCCAGCAATAGGCTGAGGAACAGAAGCGTCCCATGGAGGAAAGGTGTGGCATCCAAGATGGCTACAAGAAGACTAATGTGGAGATGGAGGGTAGAGGTTGAGAACAGGATGAAGAGAATTTGGAGGGCTGGGGCTGTAGCTCAGTGGGAGAGTGCTCGCCTCGCATATGTGAGGCACTGGATTCGATCCTCAGCACCACGTAAAAATAAAGATATTGTGTCCAACTACAATTAAAAAAGAATTAAAAAATATAAGATAATTTGGAAAGACCTCCTCAGGTGTTCCCTTCCCTCATTTTACATATGCACCATCTGTAACCTTCACAGATTTGGGATCTGACCCAACTCTCCAGCTCCATAGTGACAAATGCAATGCTTTCACATAGTAGGTACAGAAGCAGCATAGTGTGTGCCATCCCCAGCCACGGCAACAGTGGAAATGGTGAGTGTCCCAATAGGGTGGTGCTAAAGGAGGATGAGTCCACCCTGGGGAGAGGGTCCCTCAAGGACTATGTGACTTGGCAGACAGACAAAACCCTCATACCCAAATGTGACTCAGACACAGGTTCCAAGGACAAGTAGTTCTTTTAAGACACAAGACAAAATAGGTAGAAGAAAATTTTCTTCTGATGAAACACAGAATAAAATACTAAGAATGATAGAAAATTCAGAGTCATTTTGCTAAAGTTGGACAAAATAACAAAACCCACAAAAACTGAAAAGGGGGCACCTAAATCAAAATTCCCTGTCAATATATGCCCCCCCCCTTAAGAGTAATATTGCAACCTCTTGGAAACATTAATAACCATGAAAATACCTTCTTCTGATTATGTAAAAATGGTACTTGGCCATTATGTAAAACCTATAACTAATTATCAAGTTTATGTAAGAAAGTAAGTTATGCCACACACACAATGGCAGTCCCATACAGCCAGGCGTTTGGGGTCTAACCATTCTGGGTTTGCAGAAGGACACTCTGTGTTCCTAAGCACAAGCTTTACAACAGAATCTCCTAACATGCCTCTCTCAGAAAGCTACCTGTCACTAAGCAACACCCAACTGTAAACACAGGGGAGCTTGCAGGAGTGTCCAGAAACTACAGCACTATCCTTCAAGGCCAGGCTTAGGACCCTGCAGCCCAACCCTGCCATGTGGAGGGTGCTCAGCCCCTCCTTACCTGACAGTCCAGGAGCACCTTCTCGATGGAGATCACACTTTCCGGTTTTTGTAAAGTTTTCAGCTTCTCTTCTTGTGCTTCCAACCAGTTTTTCAAAATCTGCATTTTGTTTTCATTCTCAGTGATGCTTTCCAAAAATTGTTCTAAATGTTGTATCTATAAATGATAAATAAAATTATTATGAAGGGCTGGAATTGTAGCTCAGTGGTAGAGCACTTGCCTCGTATCCATGAGGCACTGGGTTTGATCCTCAGTACCACATAAAAATAAATAAAGATATTATGTCCATCTACAACTAAAAAAAAAAAAATATATATATATATATAATTAAAATTATTATGAAAACATTCTTATTTTAAGTCCCATGCTTAAAATGTATATGGCATGATATTTTATTTTAATTTTTAAAATTGATTTTATTATTGTTATTTAATACACGACAACAATGGAATGCATTACAATCCTTATTATGGTAAGATATTTTAAAAGGATTTTTTTTTCTTCTCAAATTTCTAATATTTCACATATTAAGATGTATGAATAATTTTGGAATAAAGATTCATCAGTCAGGAAATTGGATTTAAATTCCTCTTTAAAATTAAAATTTTAAATTTTAGAAATTTTATATTTAAAGTAAAAGTTAATCTGCTGAGATAACTGGCTGTTTCAGAGTTTCATAACAACTATACAAAATAACATTAGATTGCTAACATTCAATATTTTTTCTTTGCATTCTCTATAAATATACAAACTGTTTCTGGCAATTTTCTTATTCTGGAGTCTCTTACAGTTGTTTAAAAATTTCTACCAATATCAACAATCTCACAATTCAACAATGTGATTAAAAAATCAGTTTTTATTTTACTAAAAATATTTATTGGTGCATTATAATTATACCTAACAGTCGGGTTTGTTGTTACAAACATATAACAACAAATAGATAGAACAATATAACTTGCACATAGTAGAACAATATAACTTAGTCCCCAGAACCTTCTCTTTCAATAATTATTTTCTGTTTTGTTTTATGGTACTTGGGATTGAACCTAAGGGGATTCTCCATTGAGCTACATCCCCAGCTCTTTTTATTTTATTTTTTTTAAAAATTTTGAGACAGGGTCTTGTTAAATTGCTGTTTAAATTTTGGCTGGCTTCAAATTTTCGATCCTCTTGCCTCAGCCTCCCAAGTACCTGGGATTACATGCATGTGCCACTGTGCCTGGCAATAATTAGTTTTGAATTTTGTAATTCTTCTCATTTCTAATACTCACAATTTTTGTTGCTGTTGTTGGTATGGGGATTGAATCCAGGCCAGATCTACCACAGAACTACACTCCTAGCCCTTTTTATTTTTGAGACAGGGTCTCACTAAGTTGCTGAGGCTGGCCTCAAATTTGGGATCCTCCTGCCTCAGACTCCCAAGATGCTGGGATTATAGGCATGTGCTGCTGCACCCAGCTTAATATTCACATTTTTTAAATTAGTTTTTAATCATAGTATATATGAAGTTTCTTATTACTTTTCCTATATGTTTGAAGGCTTTGCTGATATTACTTTTAAAAGGCTGCTCAGTATTTTATCAAATGGACATAGTATCTTTTGATTAATTATTCCCCTAGAGTTTGAAATTAAGGTATTCTGCACTTTTGAAAGTATAAATAATGTTGAGCACTTCATGCAGACTTTTTTTTTTAAATACCTACTTTAAATAGATAAGAGCTGGATTGCTGGGTTAAGAGAAAAGATGGTTTTTAAAATTTCCCAATGCTTTCCAAAAGAGTAGTGGAGCCATTACAGTATCAGCAACATATGAATGTTCACTTTGGGCTTATATTCTTGTTTTATTAACATTTCCTAAGTTGGGCAAGGTGGCACACACCTATAGTTCCAGCTACTCAGGAGGCTGAGGCAGGAGGATTGCAAGTTTAAGGCCAGCCTTGGCAAATTAGCAAGAACCTGTCTCAATGTAAAAAACAAAAGGGCAGGGGATGTACCTCAGTGTTCAAGTGCTCCTGGGTTCAATTCCCAGCACCAAAACAAAAAACAAAACAAATTTTCTAATTTAATAAGTGTATGTTACATCATTTAGTTTAAATATCTGATAATCAAAGTTGACATATTTCAGCGGCACCTGAATTAATAGGTGGGAGCTTGGTTCCTATTTTGTGAAATGTCTGCTCATGTTCTATGTCCATTCATGTATTTGAATCTTAATTGCATAAATCTATTTGTATGCATTCTCTATACAAAAAAGAGATCACACACACACTTTATACCATATATTTTTAGTGTATATATACACTATGTATATATACTAAATATATGTATACTATATATATACTATATATAAATATATACACATACTATACATATGTATATATGTATATATATAATATTTTTCAGGAATAAGTTTTTTTCATCTTTTCAAGAATCACGGAGTAAAAAGCCTACCAAAAAGCCACAGGCAATTTTTTCCTTTTCATAATCTTTTCAAGGCTGAAATAGCTTTAAGTCCCTTTTGAACATCTGCTTTCACAGAAAATGTCAAATTCTCTGACCTTTTAGTAGCCTGACATAATATTGACACCTTTTAAAACAAAAGTTCTCCTCTTTACTGCCTAACTCAATTTCCCACTAAGAAATCTCAACAGGAATATAAGAATTATTCATATTCCATTACATGTACCCATAGAGAATGCTAAAGCCTAGGGTCTATAAAGAGGCTATGATTATTAGGTTCAACTGTAAATCAACCATCTAGATGCCTTTTTTTGGGAGAGGTGACTGAGGGGGAACCCAGGGACACTTAACCCTTGAGCCATATCCCAAGTCCTTTTTATTTTTTATTTTGAGGCACTAAGTTGCTTAGGGCCTCACTAAATTACTGAGATTGGCTTTGAACTTGAGATCCTCCTGCCTCAGCCTCCTGAGTCGCTATGATTACAGGATAGGCCACTGTGCTGGCCTGAATATCTTTTTTAATTTTTTGGAACCTGGTGTTTTACAAAAGCCAAAACATGCCTCCAACCGTGACCCTGGAGCATACCTTTTTATTCAGGGTTCCATGTACTCGGTGCCATTGGCGGTTCATCTCCCCCAGGTGCTCTGCAAACTCCGTCCTTTCATAGCGCTTGCTTTCTACATCACAGGTGCTTAACTGAAGCAATGACTGGTTAACAAAGTCAACGATCCACTGTTTATAGTCCATTTCCATTCTGAACTCCTACAACACACAAAGAAGTGAAATTAAACACGCTAAGTCGGGATGAAGTCCATTAGATGAACTGGATTTCCCCTTGGCTGTACTCTAGGGGGCGCCAAGCTCCCACCCATTAATTCAGGGTGGGCTGTCAGGAGTTACCTTCTACCTTCCCTAAGTCTTATCAGGAGGCTGCTTTATTTGAGTAGGGATTCTTCTTGGGGATTACATATTCCTGGGAACAGAGAGACTCACTGCTTCAGACTGAAGGGAAAGTCCAAGGGAGCACCATATATGGTAGCTACTGTCATCAGAATGTGTATCAAGTCCCTGGAATCTTGTGAGAGAATATCAGAGAGCTATACTGGATCCTGAGTTTCCCTGAAGGCTCATGAAGACAATAGGCTGGAAACAGAAGTTAAAGCTTTCCCAGAAAACCCAGAACACCTTTAAGGAATTTAGGCTGCTTCTTTGTTCCTTCGGTGACAGTCTGTGCCACCTAGGGTGGCTTGGATGACTTCACATTCTATAGCAGTCCTAAACCCACTGAAAGGCCAACTAGGTTCCTGTCAAGCCTGCCATTTGTTGGGTTTTATCTGGGAAGGTTCTAACACATCCTATGGAGACAATCCAGGGGGGTCATCACGTGGCATGGGCTAGGTTACTGCAGCCTGAGTAGCCCTTTTATATAGACTCTGCTACCCACTGAGGTTAGGAAGTGTCGGTATGTAAAAACATTTTCTGTTAATATTATACTTGGTGATCAAGCTATTCATCTCCTGCCTATCAGAGACCAGTTCCAGCAACTTGCAAGGTCTTTGAAAGTAACAGCCAGCCTTGTCATTCATCTTTGCATTCCCAGTGATTAGCACACACTGCCTGGCACTTCTTTTTTTATGGGTATGAGAGAAAAATTTAATTGCTTTTGCAAAAAACATCTGTATGAAGTAGAAACTGGTTTCAATAACATTAGTAGAGAATATGTTCTAGAAAGTAGTGGAGGTAACTGGATGTAAAATTCTGGCAGTAATTTAATAGAACAGGCTGAGGCCAAAAGCCTTGTCTATGGGGAATTTGGGATGATAAACGCAGGAATGGTACACTGTGCATAAAGCAAATTGGATTGTTTTGACAAGTGTTGTAAAGTTTCATATAGTAAAAGGTTTCTCCTACATGTACTTCAGTTTCACAGCAAGAATGGCTCTGAACACCCCAACACAGAGGAAAGCATTCATGCAAGATATCTAACTCCTGATACAAAGCATACACTTTAATATGATCACATGATCATTACATCTAGGGCCCTGTGCCCTAAATGGTGATGGTTATGGACAGCATGGCTCTGGTAAGGACATCTAGAAAGCAACTATCACCTTCTACCTGTGTTCTCTTTTTAAGTTTTTTTTCCTTCATTTTTCTTAATTCTGCTGTTGTCGCAAGCTTCTTAGCAAAACTGGTAAAAACAAAACTGTAATCATTGAACACAGCACTCTTGCAATCAAGACTTTCAAACCTTCAGTCTTCTGGGGTGAAGAAAGCACAGTATGAAATTTAGAACTCTGATTAACAAACAAGGTGGTCACAGTGTTTTCCTGGCTTCAAGACTTCCACAACTTTCCCAAGAGATCATCATAAGAGGGTTGACTTAAGTTTGTTTCAAATTTAACATAAGGAACTACTGGTTCTGGAGTGATGTGAACAGTCCCATAAGTTCCATCTGATTTCATTCCATTCATTGAATACCAGGATTGAACAGTGTGGCACTGATGACAGAACCTGGAATCAATCAGGTCACAAATTCTACTCTCCTGAGTGACATTCTTTGCAGTAACACAATCTTTCCTGTAGAACTGGTCCATAACTGCTGGGTCAAGCTCACTCGTCAAAATTTCTATCTGACTATTACCCGACTCTCTGGGAACTCCAGAGTACACAAGTTCCAAATAGTCAGAATTCATAACATTCCATACACTATGTGGCTCCATTTGGAAAAACTGCATTAAGAAGCTCTATTTCTTCCTGGAAATTCTGGTTTGGGTATCATTGGTGGGAAGGCTTCATGAAGCTTTGAAATGAGTCAAATCCACTGTAATCCCTAGCAAGCTTCAACAGGGGAACCAGTGCTTTCAGTAAAAGGGTGGCACCATGTCTTCAAATGAACCATCAATTGGAGACAAACACGCTACTCTCACTGAGTACACGAGCTTCCTGCTTGCCAGTTTTTATCACATTTATGACTGAACATTGCACATCCTTCAAAAGTACATCACACTCAGATCTTGGGAGAGTGTGAAGATCCCAAGACCCTTGGCTTGCATTGGGCTGCTGCTGGGAGCACCAAACCTCTAGCAGCTTCTCGGGTCTTTGGAAAAAGTATGTAGAGATGGCAAACAACTAACACCCACAGAAAATCAACTAAATTAAATCTCTTCTCCGGCCTCTGGGGATTGTTCCAGCTGTTACTGAAGTTCAGGTTCCTTTTTTTGGGGGTATGACTTTATATTACATTTTAAAAAAAGGGATTAATAAAAATTTCCCAGCTTTGCATGTGTGTGTGTGTGTGTGTGTGTGTGTGTGAGAGAGAGAGAGAGAGAGAGAGAGAGAGAGAGAGAGAGAGAGAGAGAGAGAGAGAGAGAGAGAGAGAATGCCAAAGCTGAATTTGAGTCTGTTGGAAATAGAGGCAGATATAGTTCATTCTCTTGTCATCTGCCGCTTTCCTGTCACAGAGAGTAGAGTGAGCCTTAGCTACTGTCACTGGCCATACTGTGTAAACCCAATGTGCCTTCTTTAAATGTTAATTAAATCTACATGAAATGAAGTACCACAGAGAGGGCCACATTCATATCTGTAGCAGGATACCAGCTTTTTCTTCCTCATTCTCTTGCTGACAGAATATTTATTTCTTTATTTATGTTGATACCAGGGACTGAACTCAGGGACCCTTAACCACTGAGCCACATCCCCAGCCATTTATTATATTTTATTTAGCGATAGGGTTTTATTGAGTTGCTAAATGCCTCTCTAATCTGCTCAGGCTGGCTTTGAACTCGTGATCCTCCTGCCTCAGCCTCCTGAGTTGCTGGGATTACAGGTGTGAGCCACTGCATCCAGCCAGAATTTTTTTTTATTTTTCTTTCTTTCTTTTTTTATTTATTTCTTACATACATGACAATAGTGGAGTGCATTACATTCATAATTATCTATTCACAGCACAATTTTTCATAACTCTCTATATAAAGTATGTTCATGCCAAATTATGCCATTATACATGAGCTCTCTTATTTTTTTTTGCATACAATTCTTAATACACTTTTATACCACAATTTATCATATCTCTGTTTGTAAAGTATATTTATTAAAACCCACTGGAGGCCAGCTGTTGGGCTATGTGTGCTATTCTTGGGAAGAGAAGGATAGCCCCTGCTCTCGAGAAGCTCAGTCAAGTTAGAGAAGCAGTTGAGTAAATAAATGATAATTTATAAATAAAAACTAGAGAGCAACATGGAGACATTAACTCAGCACTGTCCCTTAATCCAACTGGGAGAGCCAGAGTGGATTTGTCAATGAGGAGAACCCTGAGCTGGCTCTTGCAGGATGATTAAGAGGATGTCTGCGGCTAACAGTGGGCAGTGGCAGTCCAGGTCAGAGGTATAGTATGTTGACTGGGGAGGTAAAGGAAGACCTGAGTCCATTAAAAAGCTTGGATGGTCCTGTAGTGGTCAGAGCTATAAAAGAATGCAAGTGAAATAAAAGCCAGTGGACTACCTCATCATTTCTAGAATCATCTACCACCCTATTCTCTATTCCCCAAATCAGTGTTCCTACATTATTTCCCACATGGCTCTGGGTTCAGCATTTCCCTTCCAAGTGATCTACTTCTTATTTAATGAAAAGACTGTGGCTCCTGGCGTAATTACCTTGAGCTTCTGAAGAAGATTCTTTACTTGAGACTCAGAACTAGGGAAGTGCGCAGAGTCTTCACCTGCAGCCTGATACTCCACGCTGTTCATCCAGCTAATCATTTCTGTGATGGCTTTACGAGATGGCAATTTCTCCATCTGAAGCTGCAAGGACAAAATGATTTCCATTTAATTATCTACTGTTAACGAAATGAATCAGGGCATCACTAAAGACGGTATCTGGTTTGATATAAGGTCTTGCTACATAATGATGCAGGTTACTCACAAAAACAAATCCAGCATTCAAGCTCAGAAAATGTGACCCCCCCCCCCAAACAACGGTGAAGACCTTCACATAAATGAACAGAGTGGCACGGATAAACTGAGAAATAAAGTAATTAAGCCCAATTTCTCTGTGAAGAAAGATCTCATTGGAGGACAGTCCAGTAATGAAGACCTCTATATTCAGTGGTGCCAGAGAAAAATAGGTAATGTCAATGAAAATTATTGAGTCAGAGAAATAATTTAAAAAGATTTGTAAGCTAACAAGTGCACGCTAATTTAAATGCTGGGTGTCTAAACACTTACCTGATGAAGCTTTTCTTGAATATCTGGAAGCTGAGTTATGAGCATGGTCCACTTTTGTTCAAACTGGGCTAAGGAGGCTCTCAGCGAGGCCGTGTCGGTTTCCTTCAGGTGCAGAAGCTGGTTCCCAGTGCTTAAAACTGCAGTCTTCAGGGAGGACTTTCCATCCACTTCCTTGGAAAATTCCTAAGGAAACAGTTGTAAAGAACAGAAACGTTTAAAATTTAAATACAGTCAGAGCAACTGGTTAGAGTGCAAAACTAAATGGAATAAGAGTTCGAATGTCTGTGTACACACACACACCCGGCTTTGCCTACCAAGTGTTGGCACTACTCTGTATATTAGATCCACATGGGAGAACAAAAGAGATGGAAATCCTGCCCCTCCAGAAACTTAGAACCTGGTGGGTATTTAGAAACAGACAAGTTATTTGAGTTTCAGAAGAAACCATGGAACTCAACTTCAAGTTCAGATTACACGAACCACTTGCAATGAATTTTTAACTAAAATATTTGAAAAATTTCCCATGTACATTCCCAAGTATTTAAAAAATTATTTACATTTTAATACCAAAGTGAAGTGAGTAACCATAGCTACAAAATATACTTTTTTTTAAAAAAAGGAAAAAAGATAGGAATGATTAAGGGCAAAGATTAAGGGGTCTCAGGAGTGCATTTTACATTACAAAAGTAATCCTCTTTTCCAGAAAACCCCTCAAAACCATAGAACAAAAATCTTTTTAGTAGAAATGCCAGTTCTGTATCCAATAATTTAAAACTGTATATTTATTAACTTAAAACATTTATGAATTAATAATATTACATAATTGTTTTTAAATTTGGGGGGGAGGTATTTTCTGTATTTGTAAAGCATGTCCCATGTCAAAGCAAAAGATTTATACATAATATATATTTTAGTGTAAAAGACATTATTAAATAGTCAATTAAAGATACATTCTATCATTATAAATATATAAATAAACAGTATAAGCAGATAATTCTAAGTTTGAAGACCACAGATACAATTACCTCAAATCTTACTCCTTACCCACAAAAGAAGGAAGATTATCACAGCAACCCTGAACCTGTTCCTCTGATAATTTATTTCTGACCAAAAATTATTTGAATATATTCTATTGCAACTTACAAAAAAATTATTTATGTTGTTTCTGATTGTATCCAAGTCCTGAGACGCATTGAGGGACTGTTCTTTCCAGTGATTCAAAGTTTGCTGAGAAGATTCCAACCACTTGGTTAACTCATCTGAATCTCTGTTGTAACTAACAGGAGCAAAGTGGGAGAAAGGAAATTAGAAAGGTACTCTGATGATGAGGTATACCACTAGCATATTTCTTCTTATTTTATTTTGTATTTGCCTGTGTTGATCAGCCCTATATTTCAGAAAATCAAAACAATTATAAGGATTATATGATGGATTATTTCATGCCTCAAATGCGAACATCTCTTAATAAATAAAAATAAAATAAAATATTCTTTATTTCTTATACAGCTACACAAAAGTATACTCCTGTGTAAAAAAGAGATTATTTTTTAATCCATCAAATGTCTTCTATAAATTCATTTAAGTAAACATACAACAAGCATTTGTGCAAGATGTATAATAACAAACTGCTGTTGCCTGGATTCAAAAATTTTTTTCTCTGATATTTGATAAAAATATCCAAACAAAGTGCTGCTCTTCTTGTCACTTCCAAAACTTGTTTAGGGTTTACAGCCTTCGAGAGGCAGGGATGAGAATGCGGCTTCAATATTCTGTTTTCTGCTGTCCTTGAATGCTTCAAGGTTATCCCAACTGAGCAAAACAAACCCTCTGATGAACTCAAAAGACTTTTCCAAATCATTGTTTTAGCCCAAATCATTTAATTTTGTTTAAATTTTAGAACTTAACAAAGAGGATAGAAAAACTGCAACAGCATAGGATAAAGGGAACATGAACTATTTTATAACACAGTTCCTAGTTTCCATAAATCTATATCAATGTTCTCCAGCCAGCTGATTCCTGAGTCTAGCACACCAATATCCGAGGCCTGTATCAGATCCCATTAATCCAGAAGTGGATCCAGGTGCTTTAGATTGTCAAAAAGAACAGCATAGCATAACCGGGAGACTGCATGCAAAATTTAGTTGACTGCAGAATCCCTCTGAAGTCTTTCTTCATAGCAAAATTTAAAGCCAATCATTTCCAAAGAAAAAAACATACCTGACTAGGTGCTTGAGAAGTGTTTGCAGTCTGTGCAGTTCAAGGTCAATCTTCTTGTTCAGGGACAGCCACTGCTCTTCCAGTTTGGCAATCTGTCCCTCCAGTTCAGGACAGCTCACAGATGCCACCAGCTGTTTGCCTTCATTTAGAGTTTGGTAGAGCCGGGCATGCTTTCCATCAATGTTTCTTTTTATTTGCTAATAAGTCATGGAGTGAATGATTTAAAAAAAAAAAAAAACAATCAAGTCTACCAATCTATTCACAAACACAAAAACCTACGTTCCAGGCTACTGAAGAAATGAGAATACTTAAGCAACATTCAGGACTGCTGTCTGGCTGGACAGACGTGATTAATGGGCCCCTTTCATAAGAGGGCCTGATTAATGTGTTTCTATAGAGCAGCTCTGTAACTTAGTACAGGTAAACAAGAAACACGAGATTTGTCGAGTAAGTTCTGATAGTTAATTCTTCCAACTAAAAACAAAAGGAAAAAAACAAAACAAGGTGGCAGTCTATTGGCTGCATTCAGCTTGCAGACGGATTTCTCTCTCTCTTTTTCAAACAAGGCTGGCCTGGGCTCAATGGGTCCTCCTGCCTCAGTCACCCAAGTAGCTGGGACTATGAGCATAGGCTACTGTGCCTCGTTTTTCAGTCAGGTTTTGATTGATCTCAAGATCATTTTGAAAATCAGGATATTTTACATAGAATTGACATAAAATAAAGAAATTTGGATTTCCAGAGCCCCGGGGGGAAAACCAGAAGATGTAGGGATTGCAGTTCTGCATTGTCCTGTGGCAAAGCATGGCTAGAAACAAGCAGCCACAGCCTCCTTTAAAAGGGTCTGCTCCCTTCAGTTCTTTCCTACCTTGGTCCTCCCAACCCTGACTGCAGACCCAGCCAGAATTCCTCATTCCTGTTCCCCAGCCTGGCCCCTGGGACACTGCAGACTGAGACCCACATAGAAAAGCGATAAACATAAAAGATGCAAATACCAGGGGAAAATCATTTCTATAGTTTTCCGAATAAAAGGATCCAGGAGAGAGAAAGAGAACTTCAGAAGAATAAATTAAATCAGCACATCATTCAACTCAAGTCATGAAAAGAGAAAGAAAAATTCTTCAAAACTGCAAATACAACGACCCCCTGAAGAGAACTGTCTTAAGGCAATTATCTTCCACAAGCTGGGTTCAGCTAATCTCACTTATCCTGATAGCTGTTTAACCTTTTAAATACAAATTATTATCAAAATAGAACTTCTGCGATTTTCCAATTCACTTAAAGCTTGTTTAAAAATTACCCGAATATTTCAACTCCCTTTCCTCCTTTTATAATCCTTTCTCCTCTTCCCTGAGCTTAAAGGCTAGAAAAAAAATCCAATATCAATTTTTTTAAAAACGTCCTAGTTTTCTAAGCCTAAGTGCCAGACGTTTCACCGTTACAGTATCTTGGAGAAGTTTCATTCCTCTATTTCATACCTGGGAGACAGACTTGATACCCATAAACCTCTCCAGGATTATAAGGACCAAGATTGGCCTCTGGAAGCCTATTTGTGTGAAGGGTTTTATGGGATGTCTTCTTTTAGTATAGCAAATTTATTTAAAAGACATAGAACAATGATTTCTTTTTTTAAAAAAAATACTTTAAACTTAAGGGAACCATACTCACATTTTAAGGGATGTGGTCACTTTTTGGGGGAGGTGGGGAACAGATAATGAGGCTCATTAGACGGCTAATATTACTTCTTACTATGGTATGGTTTAAAATACTGTTTTCGACTGTGTTCTTTCAGCTGTGAGATGGCATGCTCTGTATCCCCAGGCCAGCACCCACTCACCCCCTGGGAAGACCCAGATTCATCTGCTCCAGGCTCTCTGGGATGCTGGAGGGTATAAACAGTGCCCTGACCTCTGGAAAGTGTTATCAGCAGGTCACTGCCATGCATCTCGCTTTCACTTCCCATCCCGTCTCATCAGGCACAAAGCTGACTTTTGAAGCTTTCATATTGATCGTTGGTGATTTTCTCTAGCAGCACAACTCAAATTCTGACTGTGTACCTTCTACAGGTAAAACTGAGTATTTTAAGCTTCTGATGGAAGAATTTGAAACTTGTTTTTGTCTTAGTCTTGTTTCAATGCCACCAGAAATCATATTAATGTTTTATCTTTTCTATGACATCAAAATTGGAGACATAGACCCTTCAATAATAATTGGACCAAAAATGACACAAGAAATGCTTAAAAGTTTGAAGTCTTTTTTAAAATATTGCAAGAGGCAACAGATTCTGTCTGTCTTATAGGCTAGATCTCATCAGGGCTTCATTGCAGTAAGAAAGCTAAATGTATGTTTATTCCATTCTCAGCGGGTTTCTATAACTAGTAATATATTGCTATTCACCTCCTGAGACAGGTGGAACCGGCTTACTTCTCTGTTCTCAACAAAGAAACTAAGGTTTTGGAGGCAGTAAGGTCACAAAAGTGACAAGTGATGGAACAGGACTTGAATTAGTCTTCAACTCCAAGCCCAACAGGTGGCTACGCTGAGGAGCCCACATGGAACCTGCAGTATCCCTACACTTGTGTACCTGGAGGCCGTGTGACAAACAATATTTCATTTCAATCCAAACCATTCAGCTTCAAAAGCAAGCAACTTAATCAAAACAAGACACCAAGTGCTACGGACCATGTCATTGGCAACTTCAATTAGGAAGCAAAAATACCTGATAAAATGATATCCTTTCCACTAATCTCTCCTCTGTTTCTTCCACCAAACTCACAGAAGGCAACGTAGAGACAAGAATTTCCAGGTCCTTTTCCAGAGATCCATAGTTTTCATCGAATTCTTCCCATTTCTAGAGAATCAACATAAAATCAGAGATGTAACCCACCCTAAAGAACGAATGTATTAGGCAATTCAGGAAAAATGATTAGATTATGAACACTGTAACCTCATAGAGGATTAATCCATCTGATGAATAATTTGAATGGACTAGTTGGAGGTAATTATAAGCAAGTGAGTAGTTGGTCACTGGGTATGACCTTGGACTACATCTTGTCGCTGGCTCCTCTCTCTCCGTTTTCCAGTTGCCATGAGCTAAGCAGTTTCCTTCCGCCATGCCCTGCTGCCATAACGTTTCCTGTCATGGACTGAACCTCTGAAAGTGTGAGCCCCAAATAAATGTTTTTCTTCTCTTAAGTTGTTCTTGTCAGGTGTTTTTGTCACAATGACAAAAAAACTAATGCATATCGTTTCTATAAAAGAGAGCTACTTAGGGTCCCAGCACACCAGAGAGTTGAGTTATTATCACCAAAATTGACCTCTCGGAAAAATCACCACCTAATTCTCATCTCTCTTCAAGCAGTGGGTTACCCGGCTTTTCTAGGGCATTCACTGGGCCCATGCAATGTCTTCTAAATACGATGAAATAGTAGTATAAATATCAATTTGGCATACTAGAAAATAAATGTTACCATAAAATGCTATATTATACTATCAAATTCAATACTCCTTTCCCTTTTAAAAATTTCCTTTATGTGCTAACTAACATTGGTTGTGAATGGTTTAATATGCTAGAGAGGGAAACCTTAAAACTGAAAAGAAACTTTATACATGCTCAATTTTTTCCCTTGGAATTGAGACAGCATGGTTATGAATTTGGCAACAGAACGTCTGGGCCAGGGGTACAGTTTCTGAACCACTAACTGTGTCATTCAAATGATTTGGCCCACAGTCTCAATGTGCTTTCAAGTTGGTTTATTTATACACAAACCTAAAAGGTAGAGATGCCATATCATCCCAGATGTGTGCATGATGGAACAGGACTAAAGAAAAGCTAGGGAGGAGCCTCGGAATTAGACCTGGGTTCACATTCCTCACTGTTATTTCCCATTTAACTTTTGCTTAATAACCGGATACTTGTTTCTGACACCTGAAGAGTGGTTGAGAATCAGGAATTCTCAACTAAGGGTAAAGTTCAAGTAAGTCAAATACCTGCAACAAACTCTGCAGCTTCATGCCAAACTGCTGTGCCTTTCCTTCCAGGGATTTAACTTCGGTTACTTGTTCTGCCCAAAATCTCTCTCTCTTTGGTAACACGGAAGGAAACATTTTGTCATAGTATGTTTGGATCAACAACATGTTGGCAACAAGCTTCTTGAAAAATACCTATAATGCAGGAAAAGGTTTTAAACATTTTTAAATTGTGAAAAATCATATAAGCCAAGTAACCTTAACTTTTTTTTTCCCATGGAGAGGTGGGTACCAGGGATTGAATTCAGAGGCACTCAGCCATATCCCCAGTCCTCATTTGTATTTTATTTAGAGACAGGGTCTCACTGAGTTGCTTAGCACCCCACTTTTGCTGAGGCAGGCTTTGAACTCGCGATTCTCCTGCCTCAGGCTCCTGAACTGCTGGAAGTTACTTTAACTTTTTATCCAGTTATTTTTGTTTTTTAATTCAAAATCCCAGGATATCAGGGAGAGTCAAATGTATCAAAAGATAAAAAGTAAACTGAAATGGATCTCTTAATCTTAAAAATTAATGGACACTGAACAAATTATAAAGAAATATTATCCTAGGGGCTGGAGGTATAACTCAGTGGTATGTATGAGGGACTGGGTTTGATCCTCAGCACTGTATAAAAATAAAAAATAAAATAAAGGTACTCTGTCCATCTACAACTAAAAAAAATGTGTGTGTGAGACACACACACATATATATACATATATATGAGAAATATTATCCTTAAGTAATATTTTTCACAAAATATTCTATTCCATTATTGTTAGTTAACTTCAATTTCAGGCAGCTCTTCCTCATTCAGTTGTTTTGAGTTGTAAAACATTATGAGAAGGTGGCTGAATCATTTGAAGACAGTAAGTGCAAATGCTTGCAGCCCACATGCTTAGCAGACAAGGTTCCTAAAGCCTGACTCCTTCTAACTCTGGCTTCTGCTCACTAAAATGGCTAAGTGAAGGGATTTTCCTAAAGGAAGCTGATAGGGCTCCCTATCCACAAAATGGACCATATTTGTACTTCAAGCATCTTCAAGGTTCCTCTCATTTGCAGCCTGCTACCTCTGCTGGTTGTTCAGAGGGACCCCTGTATTAGGCAAATCCCTTCTCCTGTTCCTTGAGAAGGACACATACAAGGAAGGGTTTGTAAAAGCATCTAGCAAAGGGTCTGGCACTCTGTAGATACCAATTTTCTCCTCTTCCTTTCCATCCTTCATTCAATATTTACTTTTCAATTTTTCTTAGACTAAGGCATCCTTTCCAAAGGCCCTAGACTGTCAGCTTGTTCAAGGTAGGGACGATGCCTTATCCATTTCTCATCAGGAGACTTAGATTAGTACACCTCTTTAGCCAGTGATGATCAAGAGGTTTTTGTTTAATAATAGGAATGGAAGATGGGAGGATTTACTATGGTATTATTCTATATAAAAATACCTCTTCCTTGTAATTCCAGTTCTCAAAAAGCTACCCCCCTTAGGTCCATTTCTCCTATGCTCTCATTGAACGATTCCTAATTTTTAGTGGAAATTCGTTTGAAGACTCATTGATAAAAGTCCATCTTCTCAATCAGCTGAATGCTCTATCAACATAAGGAGCTGTTTCTATTTTCACTCAAACATATTCCTAGGTGTCCCCTGATGTCTGCTACACACTAAGAGGCTAAGAGATAGTTTTTTAAAAAATATTTATTTTATAGTTGGACACAATACCTTTATCTCACTCATTTATTTTTTACATGGTGCTGAGGATGGAACCCAGGGTCCTGCACACGCGAGACAAGCGCTCTACCTCTGAGCCACGACCCCAGCCCTAAGACACATTTATTAGAAGAATAAATGCTGCATGTTTCACTACGAAGAAAATGGATTGTTTCCATTCAAAGTCAGAAGAGCCTTAAGCTTTTAGTCCAGGACAAGGGGATCCAAGCTGGGTATCTTACCTTGTGATTTTGTATTTGAGTCTGTAAGGCAACTTTACTTTTGGCTTGTTTTAAGTGGCCATGAGCAAGCATTTCCTTTCCAATATTTACTAGTTCCACTGTGCCTTGTAGAAGGGCATGTTGCTGGCTCTCAGTGATGAACGGGCTACTGAACCCAGAGTACCTCGCTCTCAGGATCCCCCACATACTGTCAAGTACATCCTGAGAAGGAAAGAGCAGGTGTGCAGAAGCAATTTCATCCAACCAGAAAAAAAAGTTCAAATGCAGGTCAACATTCACTAGGTGGAAGACCAAAGCCTTCTCCTGCACAATCATCGCACTGAGTGAATGTGTTCTGCCCAGACATACCTCTAACTTGTAAACCTCCTGGAGTAAAACACAGGGTAAGCGAAGCCTCTCCCCTTCGTCTCTTAGTTTGGCCACTCGGCTCTCAGAATTCTGCAGCTCTGCTGTATATAAATCTGCTTTCTAAGGGAGAGAGGATACAAAAAAGGAACACCCTTTAATAAGCCTGAAAAGTACATATTATTTAAAAAAGAATTAAATAGGACGGAAAGGAATTAGGGAAAAAAATTGATCATATTTACCTCTTCCTCACCCCCAGTTCTCCTTGTCAATCTGCCTGGAGGTCACACAATTGACAATTTGTTCCTAACACATTCTAAGCACACACCATTGCAGGTACACGTGCACGTCCTTAAACCCACTGAACTATCCTATCGTTATTCCTCACTTATCAGCCCTTTAGCATCTCTTCATATCATGTATCTGGCTCTTTTTTTTTTTTTTTAATGAACCCAGGAGCACTTTACCACTGAGCTATATCCCCAGTGCTTTTTTATTTTTTATTATGAGACAAGGTCAGGCTAAGTTGCTGAGGGCCTCACTAAGTTGCTGAGGCTGGCCCTGAACTAGTGATCCTCCTGCTTCAGCCTCCTGAATCGCTAATATTGCAGACATTGTACCGGTCATCACACCAGTTGGCTCCTTTTAAACAGATACATAGTGTGCCATTGTAAGGATGCACCCTGCTGTAGTATCAGGCAGCTCTTCATGGACTTTTGGGTTATTTACAGTATTGCTAGGTCCATCTCCAGATATGTATGATATTTACGTTTATGCATTTATTTTGTGTCCTCAGAAAGAGTACAAATAAGCCCCTAGAATGATAACTAACATAGTAAGTTCTCAGTTAGTATTTGCTCAATTCATTAATGAAGTCAAATTGCTGTGAATGGAAGAGCATTTAAGATTCTGTCATAGAGCCAAATGGTTCCCAGAGGCTGAACTAATTAGTGTTCTGACCAAGAGGGTGAGGGCCTCGTTTTCCATCACCCTTACCAACACTGGACACATTTAACATTCTGCCACGCTGATAGGTAAAAATGGTCTCATACTGTTAAGTTGTACTTCAGAAAGGACTACTTGGGAGATATTTTTAAAAGTCAAAAATCAATAGTTTCATCTTCTTGCTCTCCTCAAGCCTGGCTACCGCTCACAAAGGGTAGTGGTTCAGAAGTACCAACTGGTGCACAAGACTCTCTGGCCCGAGGTTTAGGTTAACTTGAAGTACTTCATTGATTACCTGAAGCTGTTCACCAATACTCTGGCCACGCATTTCATTCAAGGACTGTTGTAAAGCTGTCTTATTCTTAATGAGTTGATCATACAGTCGCTTTATTTCATTCTGTATAAAAAAGATAAGTGCAGGAAACTGAGCAATCTCACTTAGACCTTCATTGTCTTTTTAAATTATATTTATAAATTTTCAGAATTTGTATAAATTTATATATACATTTTCTGAAAATTAATTAAAAAAATCTGGAAACACATACAAAAATAGAGTAATCCCCGCCTTATCATCACTGAGCTTCAACAATTATTGGCTCATTGCTGACCTTCTTTCCTCTATAGCCTCCTCCAGTTCTCCTGGATGTTCCTACCACCTCCCCCCTTGTTATTTTGAAGCAAATACCAGAAATCAAGTTATTTCATCACTACGTTTCAGTAGGTTTCTCTAAGTGATGAAGTTCCCTCCTTTAAAAATACACTTCCTCCAAAATAAAAAATAATTCCTTAGTATGGTTAACCACCTAGTCGCAGGGCTCATGTTTCTGATAGCCTACAGCTTTTTTTTTTTTTTTGGTTTGTTTTAATTGGGATCCAAATGAGGTCTATATGTCACGATGGAATAGTATGTCTTTAAGTATCTCTACACCAGCTGACTCTCATACCACCTTTCTTTTTTGTTCCTTGGATTTGTGTATATATGAAAAAAAAACAAAAACAAAAAACAAGTCATTGGTTCTGGATTTGGCAGACTATGCCCCACAGTGCTGTTTAACGTGTACTTCTGCCCGTCTGTTAGTTTGACTTAGTTTTAGAAGCTTGATTGGATTCAGGTTTGATTTGTATGGGCCACACTTCTTCATAAGTGGTGTTATGCTTCATTTCTTTTTCACTAGCCATTCCGAACTAGTTTCTCTGCCTCAACTCTCCCCCTTCAATTCACACCAGACAACTGCCAGACAAATCCACCTGAAACCTACATGAACTGTCGGTCCTTTGCTGAAAAAGCTTAATGGCTTCCCATTGCCTAGAAATTTAAATACAAATCCTCCCTGTGTAATCATTAAATGGCTAAATGTAACATAAGAAAGGAAACACCATGGTAGCTCATGCTAATAAATTCACACTCAAGGTTTTGGAAAGGTCTTTTTTTTTTTTTGGTCCTGGGGATTGAACTCAGGGCACTCAACCACTGAGCCACATTCCCAGCTCTAGTTTTCTATTTTATTTAGGTACAGGGTCTCACTGAGTTGCTTAATGCCTCACTTTTGCTGAGGCTGGCTTTGAATTTGCAATCTTCCTGCCTCAGCCTCCTGAGCCGTTGGTGTGCCCCACTGTGCCCAGCTGGGCCTCACTTTTAAATGGTCTCCAACCACGAGGACTAGAGGGCCTCACTGTCTACCTTAGCCATTTCTATTAACAAATGCCACCAGGTACATGGTGCGTGGGAACAGGAGTCCATGCTGTGCAAAGTCACCCATGAGCTCAGAGTCCTACCTGGTAACTGTGCTTGTAGTCCAGGCCAGCTTTCAGGGACTTGCTTCTAGAGGCAGCGCTGGCCTGAGTGTGCTCCAGGCAGACCTGGAGGCTACCGAAACATTCAGGGAGCAGAGTGGTGTTCCTGCCAGGCCAAGCCATGGCTTTCAAAAGGTCATTCTTCTTGTCACACACAGCTAAATAAAGTTTCTTCAACTCGAGAGCCAGTTTCTGCAAGGAGGAGGAAGTAGACAGAATGAGCTCTGACCTCAAGAGGCTTCAGTGCTGGCCTCACGAGTGGGGCTGCAGGAATGGCTGACCATACGGGCCCTACCTCGTAGTGCTCCTGCTGGGCAGAGACATCCTCCCTGAAGAGCCCCGGTGTCTGGAGCATCTCCTCCACGCTGCCAAGGCACTGATTGAGGCTCAGGAAGAGTTCAAATAATTTTTTATCCAAATCGTTATATGTTTCTTCTGTCATATTTTCCTAAATCAAGGAAAAGTAATCATTAGGATTCCTCGTCTTCCTAAACCTACATTTTTTTTCCCTCGTTTCCATTAAAACTTAAAATTGATATCATACTTTTTAAAAAATAATAACCCATTTCATACAAATGATCTCCAGAAACTGAACTAAGCAGGACTCGCACTAATTAGTGAACTGGTCTTTTCGATGAAGTAGGTCATAGAATAAATAAATGAAATTAAATTATTAACTTTGAGAAAGACAGTTTTAAGAAACTCAAGGTTCGGTTGTTATTTGACTATTGAATGGAATGAAAAGGTAAGTCATGAGATAAAGGGCTTCCTTAGCAGGACCATTCAGGTGCAGCTGTGGTCCCAGGCCAACCACACTGTCCCTCTTCCCCCTGCTTCATGCCCCACACCTTTTAATGGGGGAGAAAGTGGGTTAACGAAATCAAGTACAGCCAGGAAAAAGAAAAGAAGTCATATCAGAGAAGCTCAAAGGGGTTGATGAGGAAAAGGAGGTACGGTATCTTAAAGACAGGGATGGGTGGTGGAGTGGAGCTGTTGGAACTACCTTCTTTTCTTCACCCATGGTCACCTTGAATTCCTGACTAGTTACAATTATTTAGGAGCATGCCCATGCTCAGAATCACTCCAACTTGAGCTGTTTCCTGCGGCCTTCTCTGATGGATACCTAGCCTGAGTGTGCTCCAGTGAGCATTTGGCATTAAGCCTACTCAAGTTTGGAAACCATACCTGTTCTTCTGCCCTACCCTCCTCCCTTGCCCTTCCAGACCAGCACGGCAGGCAGAACTAATCCATCATCATCCTCTTTCCTATTGATCTTGGGCTCAGACCCAGAATCCTTTGTACACTGCACTCTAGGTAGTCACCACAAAATTTATCAGAGTTGGCAAACAAGATGAATTCTATTTGTTCTATTTGTTCAGTGAAGAAAATTATGACCAATTTAAATGAGGACATTCTATCTCCCTCTTTTTTCTGCATTCGTGCAATGAGAAAAATAAGCAACAGGCAGTTTCTACCTGTGTCTGAAGATTATTTGCTTCTTGACGCAGGTCTTCGAGTTGGGTGGTGTACATTTTCAGCTCTTCCGTTGTAGGGTATCTAAAGTTATACACACTCACACTGGGTAGAATACTCATATTGGTGGTAACCTATTTGAAAAAGGGAAACCTTTTTAGTGACAGTTGGAGATCCTGCTGATGCTACTGTAAACAGAAAAACTGCCTCAGATGCTGTCTTTGGAGTTCCCTTCTGGGTAAGCTTTTGTACCTTGGCATTTATAAGGAAGAATAAGTAAGATTATTTAATTACTTACTATTTATTTACTTAGCAGTACTTGGGGTTGAACCCAGGATTGCTCTACCACTGAGCTACATCTCTAGCCCTTTTTATTTTTTATTTTGACGCAGGGTCTCACTAAATTGCTGGGGCTGTCTTGAATGTACACTCTTCCTGCCTGAACCTTCCAAGTAGCTGGAATTACAGGCATGTACCACCATACCTGGCCAGCACGATATCATTTTTAAAGTGCTTTTTAAAGATTAACTTATATTATTCATTCCTTTACTCATTCAACAGATAGTAACTGAGATTCTCTGATGCCCAGGTACTATGCTACTATGCTCCTGGGTGAATCAGGCAAATAACGTCTTTCTTTTCAGACCTTCTGTCTGATGGGGGAATTCAAACACACAGGTGGAGAGTTTAGGAAGAGCTATGATCAGGGAAGCCCACGGTGCTGGAGGAGCACCTGAGGCAGAGTTCCAGAATTGAGAAAAAGTATTGAACAAGTGAAGAACCCAGATGGCACCTTTGCTATCTGAAAAGAAACTGCTACATGATGCAGAGGCTATGTGTTTATTTAATGAGGGCTTGCTGGCTTCCAAGGACGCGGGCGGGCTGCTTGCAGTGTGTGCAGAATGCAGACTGACCTGAGGCTCCACGAGCTGAGGAGGAGGTAGCTTTATTTTTGAGGACAGTTCATGATGAAGATATTGCCATTTATCACCGTTTTGACCCTGAGGTGAAAAGATCAAGTCTGGAGCTTCATTTTCAGGGCCAGATGCCTTGTTGCTTTTAAGGAAGCGAAAAAGGTAAAAAGAATCATCAGCATGAAGAAATTTAGGAATTACCTTTAGATAATGTTTTGTGAGTGGCTTGTAAAACAAACAAACAAAAAAACCAAAACGGTTCTCCCAGCTAAAAATCTACTCAATGTCCAACTATTTAAAATGATTTCACCTCACAGATGATCCCTGAGTAGTATCTTTATCCTGTTGGCAATACTGCGGCCATGTTTTCTTAGCATTAAATTCTATAAACTTGAGTAAATCTTTCTGTTCCATTGGTTTTAACTCCAGAACCTAAAATTGAATAAGATTGAAAAGGTCTAATCAATCCAGTTTTTTATTTAGTACCTAAGGATTTAAGTCATTGTTGACTATTTCTCTTTCTTGATTGCCTATTCTTGTTAAACTTTTAAAAAAATTTTTTTAGATGTTAATGGTTCTTTATTTTTTATTCATTTATTTATATGTGGTGCTGAGAATCAAACCCAGTGCCTCACACATGCCAGGCAAGTGCTCTACCACTGAGCCACAACCCCAGCCCCTATTGTTGTTAATCTTAACTTTTCAAAAAATCCATTCAAAATATTCACACAGTAATCAAATGTTAAACTATTAAGACACATAGGAAAAAAAAATCACCCAAAACATATCAGCATGTTTTGAAATATGCAAAGCAGTGTTGTAGACACAGAGGTACGTTTACCCTGCAGGTTTCTACTTAGTTCAATATAAGATACAACTTAATAAAGGAATAAAGTTAGAGTGTCCCCAATAGTAGCAGATGGAAGCAAACCAGCAAACATCCAAAAATCGGCATTGCTGCACACACAAACACTCACACCTGACATTCTGCACTTGGTCACACATGCAGACCCTCCAAAGGCAGTTCAAAGTTTTGGCCCAAAGAGAAATTGCATCTAGAAAGTTTTACTCTTGTCCTTACGATGGCCAGTGGCCAAAATTACCTGTTGCAGGGGGACATCTCTTTGTCTGCTAAATTGTGGCCTTTCAGTTACAATAGGTACCAATTCAGGAAGGTTAACAGGCTGGAGGACTTGTTGGAGTTCTGAAGGTTTCCTTAGAATGGTAGGGTACTGCAGAAAAATGTAACAATGGCAGACTGTTTAAAAATTAAGACCCACTTTATCTAAGAACTCTAAAAATGGGATTACCTAACAGAAAAGTGTTATAGGAAGTAAATGATAGGACTTTGTTAGGTAATATAATTGTATGCTATGTTTTAATGTACTTATTTCTAACATCGTGAAAAATCACTCCATTTGATGAAACGATCTTCTTTCCTCAATCTAATTCATCCCATGAATTACTAAAAGCCAGGATTTATTTATTTATTCCTTTTCTCCTTAAGAACAAAGTAAGTCAATCAATCAATCAATCAAACAGGGAAATGGTACAACATTTATGAACTCAGATTTTCCCCATGTCTCAACTATGTATTTTTTAAAAAAGGAGGATGAAAGGGGCAACCAGATGGCCTATGTCTCTGCAGCCAGTCTCATTTCTGTGAATGTGAAGTCCCCAGGCAGGAATCACTTATAAGTTTGGATGCAAAGCTTGTAGAGTAAGATCTATGCATGATATGAACATTTTATTTCTAAAAACAGAATGCTTTTAAAAATCATGAAAGCACTCTAATGTAGTCTACTATACTGTCAGAGTATATAGAAACATTAATAATGAATAACAAAAGTACCCTGGAAGCAGGTTTTGTTTTTCCTCATGTTAAATTTTCAACTTATCTATAAAGCCTTCATTGTCTGGTCAACAGGAGTCACAAAATTGTGTTAAAATATACACTTATGAAGAAGCCTTACCTGAAAGCTTATTATCAGCAAGTACACTCCACCCCATCAAACCAACCCAAACCAAACCACCACCAACAACCTAGTTAAGACACTTGCACCGCAGTAAAATGAAATAAAAGCAACAAAAGCCAGTGTCCTCATGGCTTCCAGTTCACAGATTCCTGCTTACTGTGTATCATTTCCACCCAGGGTTCTCCTCTGGCTGGCTCTGGCCTATGGAGATATATGTCTACACAAAACCATATTTTACCTGATCCTCGCTGTATTTCTCCTGCAGCATCATCTGGACTTTTTCCAAATTGCACTTCACAGTTTTGAGTTTCAGGGAGAGTGCTTCGGCCTCCTGTTGAGTGGCTCCACTATCTCCCAGGCCCTGATCTTTGCAAGTGTCCAAGAGAGAGGCAACCTTGTGCTCAATCTCGGTCAGCATAGCCTAAGCAAGAAAATCAGGAATTATTCACAGGGTTGGTCTTTTTTGTTTTCATGCTGGCGACTGCACCCAAAGTATTATTCTTCCAATAAGTGAAGCTTCCTCTCTTTATCTAAAGGTATACAAGAAATCCCAGAAAGACAGGATGGAAGCCACCTCGGACAAACAAAAACTTCCTCTGAATTCCTATGCTTTTCAGTAGGAATGCAACCAAAACAACCCCAATTGCAGATATCACTCTCTGTCATAATCAAAAAGAAATGATTTCATAACCACTTTAGAAAACTCTGAACAATGTACACAGTAGAGCACAGTGGTTAAGAACAAGATGCTAGAACCAGCCTGACTGCCGCCTGGACCCTGACCCTGCCACTTGGCACCTGTGTGTGCTGAGGCACTGTGCTTTAGATGTAGGTACATGCTTGTAGCAATCTGTAAAATGGGGATAATAACAGAATTTACCTCATAGGGTGATTTTAATGAGTTAAATCCATGTGATTTGGCCTCAATCCATGTCCTTTGGATTTAATGAGTTAATATCATGTACATAGTCCATGCTTAAAAAAAGTGGTAAGCAAAAAATGTTGACTCTTGTTAATTTCCCCCTGCCTTCTTTATTCTTTCTTTATTTTTCAACGGTTTCCATTTTAATAGTTCTACTCCATGGTTCCCTTCTTTGTTACTACTTTAAGTTGTTACCAGTTCTTCACTTTTGTAATTAATGCTGCCATAATTATTTTTCTCCTTTCAGATTATCTGCACAGGTTAATTTTAAAGTAATGGCATTATTAGGTCAAAGAAGATGGACATGTTATATGCTCGCAGATCTTCAAAACACTGAACCAATTAGAGCTACTACACATTAGTGGGTCTATTTTGCTAGAGTTTTGCCACGATGATAAAATTGTTATTAATGTACTACAACAGCAAAACAATAGCTAGTTTAATTCAAATGTCTTTAATTATCAAGATTGAACAGCTCTTTTCAAATTTAAATTACCAAATACAATTTTTCTTGTTTGTTCCTATCCTTTGGCCATTTTCCCTCTGGGAACTTAGTATTTATAGACAATTTCAAGGTATTTTTATGTTTCAATATGAAATCATAGGTGTCATGTTATTATATAAATGAGCCAGAGATGGCCCTTATATATTGGCCCCTATGTTATTTATTTCTTTCCAATAAGTCAGAACCATTAGCTCAAACCCCATTTTTTATATATGTAGTGGCTTTAAATATAACCCTATGAGCATATCTTCAGTCATATAGAGCCTGCCTGCTTTGTATACTCCTAAAACTACACCTGACATCTGCCAGCCATGGATAAGACAAACCCTGGGGCTATAGAAAGTCCCAAGCTTCTGCTGCCCTGTGGAACTCTCTGACCTGGACACAACATTGCTCAAGGACATGACCTAGACACACAACACCCCTCACTGATTTCCTTGTCCTCTTCCCCTCTGCAGTGCCCATCTGCCTCATCCCAGGCTTCTGCAAGAACTTCTGTGACTCTAAAAATCAATCCTGTCAAAGTCCTGCCCACATAAAGCCTGTTGGGCGCTACTGCCACCTGGTGGTCATGTCTTTTCTTTGGGTAACCCCCACATCCTCAAAGTAGATACAAGAGGCGAGGAGAGGATTCCAGTGATGATCAAGGAGTTGACATGAAGCCTCCCTAGTCAGTACACAATCAGTTGGCAAATGATATGGGACGGCCTTAAATGATTGAGAATCAAAACCTGGACTGGCTTGGATTCAGCATGGCTTTACCCTGTGCTAGTTGGACTTATCTTTTTTTTTTTTTTTGGTACCGGGAATTGAACCAGGGGCACTCAACTACTGAACCACATCCCTAGTCCTATTTTGTGTTTTATTTAGAGACAGTTGCTGAGGCTGGCTTTGAACTTGTGATCCTCCTGCCTCAGCCTCCCAAGCCATTGGGATTATAGGCCTGTGCTACAGTGCTCAGCTGGACTCTGTCAGTATCCGAGTGAACTGACCATTCAGAACTGACCACTGGGGTCAGAGGTGCTGAGCTGCCCTGAGAAGCAGGTCAGAGCAGCTGCCTGTCCTCTCCCCTGCAGGCAGATCTGGATGCGGTAAGACTGTGGGCTTGAGCAGCAGGGGAGAATGCCCCTGGTTGAAGGGCAGGCCATTCCGGTCACATAGCAAGTGACTGCAGGAAGAGCTCCCTGTGGCCAGGCTGGTGGTGTGGGGTACTCTGAGAAAAGAGAGTGTCCTAATCTCTGGCAGATAAACAAGGCAACAAGGTAGACATCAAGTCGCGGCTGGTCTCCTGAGTGCAGAGGGAGAGAGGCTCTGGAAGCAGTCAGCAGGTCTCTGCTGTTGTGACATGCAATTATGCTGCTGCGATGTCATCATTCTAGCCCCTCCCTTGTGGGACAGAGAGCCAACCTTTGGGCTGAGCTGGCAAGTTTTGCTTAAAGTGACTAAAGTCAAGGAAGTCCATGTCCTTGCTCCTCCCAAGCAAGACCGGGAGCATTCCTGGTCAAATGGCTGTAAAGCCCTTTCATGCTGTATTTGCAATCTTGGAAATCAGAACACTCAGTTTCATTTCTGATGAATAAGTATTCCACGTACTTAGATTTATTAATAAAAATTTTGAGCACTTTTTTCTTTGCGGGGGTGCTGGGGATTGAACCCAGGGACACTTAACCATTGTACCCCCAACGCCCCATATATATATATTTTTTAATTCTGAGACAAAGTCTTGCTAAGTTGCTTAAGGCTAAATTGCTGAGACTGGCCTTGAATTTGTAATCCTTCTGCTTCAGGCTCCCAAATTGCTGGGATTACAGGCATGCACCATCGAACCTGGCATTGAGCACCTTTTATATACCTTATATAACAGACACTGTTTTTTGTTTTTGTCTCATTTAATCCTAACAAAAATCCTATGAGCTAATCTACTATAATAGGAGAATTAGGGCTGAGAAGTTAACTTCTCTAAGTTCATAGTTAATGTGACAGAACTGGATTTGGACTCCATATTCTGAGCTGCTGTCCTCCCAAATATGCTGCTTACATAAAACATTTCAAAGAACTACAAGTTAAGGCAAAGATAAATGTGAGAGTCAGAGAGAGAGAAGAAACATACTGTTGCTTTAAGTGAAATCAGCCCCGAGTTGGCTGGTGATTGGTGAAGAGGCAAACTACGAACTGGCCCATCAGTCTTACCTGGCACCCGACCAGTTCCTGTTCCACCACCTGCTGCATGTCTGCGTTTAATGTTTCCGGCTCAAATGCCACGCTGGCTTGTTGCAGCCACAGCTCCAGCTCGGCCACCTGGGTCTTGCAGACATGGAGGACTTCTACAGGCCGGGCCCTAGTTCTCTTCACTGAGGTCTCAAAATCTCCTGGCTTATCAGAAAAGTCCAGAGCTGCAGCCTTGATAGGAGAAGTGGGACCCTAAGATAAACCCAAAGATAATCCAGCAGTGATGAGCCAGGAGTCCAAAGATTTCAGACTTGGGCTGGCAAAGACCTGCAGACCCACAACCTTTCTCCCCAGTTAAAAGAAACAAAATAAGAACAGAAGAAGGAAGAAAGAAAAGAAAAATGCACCTCCACACTCATAGCAACAATCACGTGACCTGGTGGCACAGGTTTCTAAGCAGCCGATCTGCATGTACACAGGTACAGTATTCCTGGGCACAGAGGAAGCGAATGGGCTTTCAGTTCATTGAGCGGTGAGCCCCAGGAGAGAGGTGAGAGTGTGGGAGAGAGTGTGGGCATGTGGGTGTGTGTGTCCCAAACACCGCAGGAACTGGCCAGTGTTTAAAGTTGCATGACCCAGGATTAAGCAATGCTTACATTACTCTGCACTCCATTCAAACAGGAAAAAACAACAAAACAAAACAAAACAAAAAAACGACCTATACATATTGCAGGCATACAATGAAATAAGCCAAGTAATGAGATTATAAAGGATTTTAGCTTTTCTTTCAACATACATGCTATTACTCATCTCAACTTCTCCCTGGTAAAAATTGCTTGAGTCAAGTTATGAACTTGAGCAGAGGCATCTGAAAACTTTCCTCCTCTTCCTCAGAACAAATATCTAAAGTAAATTTCACCTTCGAGATCCTCAAATATTATTGAGTTAGAGACCAAGTACTTAACATAGAAAAAATGATATATTCCATTCTACTGTCATGTATAATTGACTGTAGAACAAATAAAAAAGAAAAGAATGATGTGTTCTTTCATATTGAAATAACTGGGCTGCTAATCAATGCAATAGTAAAATTTCTCCAGTTAGCAAGTGAAAGTTTTTCAATAATTATATCAGATGTTTTCAATTTGGAGGGAAAAAAAAGATTTCATTCAAAGAAATATTTGCCTTCCACCATATTAATTATCCTTCTCTAGAATATTGAAAAAGTATATCAGCCCTTGGAGAGAAATTCCTTTAGTTTAATAAAGGTTTGTTTTGCTGAATGAAAGTATCGTTCCCTATAAATATTTTATTGTAATTTTGATAAATTATAATGTTATCCATAGAAGACTTTGTTAGCAAGTAGTAAAGCACAATCTGGGTCAGGTGACAAACTTCTAATAAGAACTGCTCACAAATGCATACCCTAATTCAATGCAAATGCACATTTCTGAATATTTGTGAAATTTTATTTAAACACAAAACTTTCAATGCAATTGAGTGAAGAAAACTGGTAGGTGGTAATAAAATCACGCAAAGTATGAAAATATCATTCATTTACACACTGATAGTGTTACGAAAGCTGGTTTGGAAGAAGTGTCTCTGGCTTGAATTTCTTCCCTCTGACCATCCATTAACTTCATGCATATTGCTCTTTTCTGCAAATCCCTATTTCTCCTCTGCCTTCATCGATCTGTTTTTATAATTTTATTCAAGAATCACCCTCTTAAAGACATTTCCCCCTGACTTCTGTTTTCCTCTGAACTTCATATACAGTCAGGTTTAATACCTGGATTCACTTATTTCAATTTTCTTTTTTAATCTTGATTTTTTTAAAAAAAGCAACAATTGAGTGGTATTACTGCAAACCACCAATTTCTAGCCACCTGATAAATCCCCTTCTTTTCTTCCCTTGTATTGGGTTCTTGAACCCAGGGATGCTTTACCACTGGGCTACTTCCGCAGCCCGTGTTATTTTTTATTTTGACACAAGGTCTTGTTAAACTGATCAGGCTGGCCTTGAACTTGTGATCCTCCTGCCTCAGCAAAACCACACCTAGCTGATTAATTATTTTCTACTTTTCAGTTATTACTTAAATCTTAACTGGAAAAGACTTGGGGATCCCCTTTCTTTGCCACCTGACATAGCAACCTGTGAATATTAATTAATTGATAATAAATGATTTGCCATCTGGCTTCTTGATGTATCCCTCCTATATGCCACACACATTTTAAAAGACATTTTGTTTCTTTGCTTTCTCACTAATAAAATCACTGAGGAAATAAGCAAGCTGGATGACTCATCTGGGCTTTATTGGCTGGTAATTTGAACCTGAAGAGAATCTAAGGGGTGTGGGGTAGGAGAAAAAAGATTATTTGCAACCGTAGAAACTTGCAAAGCTGAAAGTGGCCTCAGGAACCTGCCAGTGAGCAGTTTTGCCCATGTCTTTTTTTTTTTTTTAAACAAAGACACCTGCGCCTGTGTGTCATCAGTTCACATGCCTCCCACCTCACCAACTTGCTTCCAGTTGTCCAAGGTCAACAGCTCCGTGATCTTTAAATTATGAGTCCCTGGTTGTTTCCCTAATAGCATCTCAGCAAAACAGCTTCCCTGGATAATAGCCCCAGATTCTAAAGGCAGAAATCATGTAAACGAAGGTCTTCTAATTGTACACTGTGGGAGGCTTCAAAGCATTAGCCACAGTTGTCACGTCTATGACATAACTAAACTAATAACACTAACCTTTACTGAGCTCTTATTATGCGCCAGGCACTGTGCCAAACATGTAATAAAGACCACCTCATTCCTTCACACTGCAAGCCTGTGTTTCCCAGTATACAGCTGAGGAAATCGAGGCTTTGGGAGGCTATTCAAACGGCCTGTGGTTACCCAATTAATTAGTAAGTAGAACCAGAATTCACGTCCTGTTTTCACCCTGCTGTGGAATCTACAAATCCACCTTTTGGACACAATTTTACTAGCTCTCTAGTGTCCAGGTTAACCCCTCAGGGAGTCACACTGCTGGATTTCTGTATAGACACATCACACATCTCAACAACGGGACTGTGGTTAAAAGGCAAGTGAATTTACTGGCTACAGTCACTCTGCGTACCAAGGTATCAAGCCTTCAAGTTTACTCCTTCTATTGAGTCAATTCTACAAATACCCGTGCATCCTCCTCACTTTGCACAGAGTGAGAGCTTGCCTGCCTGAAGGGCCACGTCCACCTGCACAAGCACAGACCTGCGACAGGCTGCTGGAACGGCACGGCAGTCTTTATTCTGTGAGGTCAAGCCCACTTTGGTTTCACTTTCTGTATTAAATATTTATTCTTCAATGCAATCTGGGTCACAGATGACTCTGAATTTTACTAAAAATTGCACAATTCTCGTTTGGTCAGTGCCCTTGATCTCTAAACCAAAAAGTCTGCAGAGGCCAATGCTTGGCTGATGACACAGGTGGCCTGGTCTCTGGAGCTCCCCGTTTCCCTCTCTGGCTGTTGGGTCAATGAAACGGAAATGACCAAAGGCAGGAGGAAAGGACCCTGACTGATCAAAAGAGGGCTTCAAGAATCCACAAGGCACCCCCAGGACAAGAGTTCTGTTAGGAAGAAAATATGAATGTACCTACACAGACATCAGTTTAAGAGAGTCACTGGGGCTTTCCAGTGGAAAGCTCAAGTTCTAAACCTGGAGGGAGAAGTTCTGGGTTTCAATCTTCACTCTGCCACTCAGGAGCTGTGTGGCCTTGGACAACCGAACGTCTAAGTCTCCTTCTGTCAACTGGGGCAACAGCAGTAACGACCTTACAGAGCTGACGTGAGGATTCAGAGAGAACACATGTAGAACCCCAGTGCCTGGCCCAGAGGAAGTATTCAGTGGATTTTTGTTACTCTCCCCTTACCTCTTTCTCTTATCACCACCATTATGTGCTGTTGACACTGCCAGGGCAAAACAACCTGCCCGCCCACCCCCGGAGAAATACACTGCGCAGAATGCCCGCTGCAGCCAAAGCACAACGGAAGCTACGTCTGATTTTTAATTAGGTGTCAAAAGAAACATTAATTCTGGCCAGCAAAAGACAAAAACAAACAAAACTATGGGTGAGGTCAGCAACTTTCTTAGACAAGAAGTACTGCCAGCGAGTGTTAAGCTGCGACATTTGTCTGCCTTGCTAGGCACATATTGTTAAGAGAGACAGAGAATGAAAGGGAAGAAGGGCAAAGAGGAATAACAATTTGACAACTCATATATATATATACATACATACATACATACAAGGACAAACAATTGGGAGAAAAGACTGAAAAGGAGAAGGAGGGGAGAAAGCAGGTCAGGATCTTTTTTGGGGAGCTACTTGGTGAGACCCAAAACCAACCTGGGAAATGGCTCCCTAGAGGGCTTTCTTGAGAAACAATGTGCACCACAAAAATATCTCAAATGAAGAAGGGTAGACTGGAAAATTCTGTAATTGATTCCTTACTCTCCCAGTGACTGACCAGTGTTTTACTCTCTGAATTTTGATTTTCTCTTTTGTAAACTTGTGGGCAGGCATTAACCCGCTTCATCTAATCCAAAGATTAAACAGACAACTAATACAAATGCCTTTTATGTAGTAGGCCGTTAGTCAACCTTAGCTCTTCTCCACTTTCGTTGCCCCCAGATGCAGTGTGTACAGACGGAAGAAGTCACTAACGGGGAGACTACTTCACACCCCAAAGGGTGACCAAGTGGAGAAAGGTCTCCCTGCTTCATGCCATGCTTATTTTCTATGTGAATGATGGAGAATCTTCCATTTCAGTAGCTTGAAAGCACACATACAGACATGACAGTTCACAAAGAACACTTGGCTTGGCACACAAAGGATCGCAGAACCCAGAAAGCTGGTCACCTCTGGCGACAGTTCAGGTAGCCAAGCAGTTGGCTTGTTACTGACAGGGACTTACCTCTTCTGTTTGGTTGAGCTTCGGGGAAAATGCTAGGCTTTGCTCAGTGTTTAGTGAGTCTGGTGCCAGAATTTGTACCATGGAACTATCACAGGTGCTTATTTTCTCATCTGCCTCCTACAAAGAAAAGAATCAGACATCCAGGAAAGGTCTTTCCCTGCTGCCAGAGTAGCCCCTCTTCCTGGCCTGCTCATTTGCAAACTGACTGCTTGCAAAAATGTCCAGAGAATTCAGGTGCATTTAGAAAAGAGTTTGTTTTGGTGGGGGGAAAAAAATCAGCTTCCTTTGATTTATCTTTATTTATATGACTTAAATACTCAAAAACTCTCTTCTTAATGAGCACATAAAGGATCCACAGAATTAAGTATTTAAGCAGGTCATTCGGAGAGTTTAAATGAGGTTCTATGATAGGGGCCACATTTCAAATAATGGGAGAAAAGATGAACTTATTAGATATAAGAATAACTATTGAGATATTTTATGAAAAATATAACAAAAGTCTTTGTCTCACTCCTGACAATGAATTCTATTTGTACCTAATATTGAAATGTAAAAGCTAAACCATAGAAATTGTAGAGGTGGGGGAGGGCTTTGACAACATAGGAAAAGAATGTTAGTAGAGGCAATATTAAAAAAAATAACATAATGTGCACCACAGAAGAAATATAGTCTAAGTTAAAAGAGAAAAACTAACTGGGATAAAATGTTATGCTCTTAATATATTAATCTTATAAATCAATAAGTTAAACATCAACTCCTACAGAGAAAAAAATGCAATGCTACGCACTAGCAATTCATGAAAGAATTACAAAACCCAACAGACTTCTAAAGGGAGATTCTCAACATTCTTACAATATAAATTCAATCTACACCACTGATTAAGGGGACTAAAACCCACTTCATGAAAGCTTTTGATTATTAAACCAGATGATATATTTAAAGTATTTAGTAGCTTTTAACAAAATGTTAGCTCCTCTTTACTGGGCACGATAACTGCTATCAGACACTAAGAACTGAACCAAAACTAAAGGCAGAACTTTAGATAAAATTGCAAAGGTAGGTAAGGATCATGAAAAACCTGGCATGCCAATAAGTTTGCATTTTACTAAGTTGATAATCAGAATCCATGAAGGATATTAAGATGGGATTTATTTAGTGCAACAGGTTTTAGAAAAAGCCATCTGTGTTGTGTAAGATATACCAGAAAAAAAATAAAATAACTGGAGGTTGTAAAACCAATTAGGAGGCTATTCCAACAGCCAAAGGAGAAATAAAATTGCCTCACACAGGATGAGAAAACAAAGACCAGGAGGAGAGGGAGATGAAGCTTCAGTGGGTGTTGCTTGGCTACTGACTGAATATGAAGATGATCATGAAGTTTATTCTCCTTGGACTGGGAAAACAGTGGGTGCCACTAGTAGGCACTGAGAAATTAGGAGGAAGAGCAAACTTTGAAATCCATTTGGTCAAATGGATTTGAGAATATTCGTCCAAAATGAGAAGTCTATCAGGAGGGTAGACACGTGGAACAGACTTATAAAAGCCATGACGGGCAACTTAAAGTGGGAATCAGCGGCACAGAGATGCCAAGCACAGGGGATGAAATCACCAGGAGACAAAACACAGGGAAAGAAGAGGAGGAACATCTGGGGAATACCTCGAGTCACAGACAGAAGAGAGGGACAAGGAAGGAGACAGAGGGTTCACAGGTAGAAGAGACAGGAAGTGAAGAATTAGGAGGACACTTCAAGAGGACGAGGTGGCCCATAACGTCGGACTCTGGCAAGATCAATAAGGATTAGGACTAACACAAGGCTAAAGTTGCATTCTGGAAGTCAATCCCAGCATACACACAGCCAGAGGCAGAGCATAAAGGGACCCAGGGAGCACCAAGGAAAAACATTTAGTGGGACATGAATGAGGAAGCACAGTAACTGAGGTGGGAAGCAGGATTCAAACAGTCCATGAATCCAAGTGCCATAGTTGGCCATGGACGGGACATCTGCTCGTAGAACAGAACTGGGTCACGTATAGGCCTGAGGATGTGGTAGGCCACACCTGAGGAGAGCTAGGGGCAACAGAGGGAAAGGGCCAGCAATTTCCCCTGTAGGATCTCAGGAGGTTCCATGGAGGAGGCAGAAGTTGAGATGGGTCTTAGGAATGGGGAGGACACCTCGGGCAGCATGGAGGAAAGGCAGGCCAGGGATGCCAAGCAAAGAGCCACTCAAGGGACAGACAGGTTGGGATGATTGGTTTGTTTGGGGGAAGGGGGTTAAGAGGGAAGAAATGCACCACGAGGCAGAAAGTGAAGATGCAGGTGTAAGCAGAGCATGGTGCCAGTGACTGATGAAGGGTTGGTGTGGGAGCTGAGGGCCAGGAGGTGGGAGGAAGAGGTGGGGGTCACGGTGACGATGATACAGTAGCAGGCATGCTTCAGAAGCAAAGGAAAGACATTACTGCTGTGAGGATGGTCTTCTAAAGAGAGGATATTGCCTTTTATTTTGAAAGATTAGAGAAGATTCAGAATGTTGTCAGGAGAAAAAGGCTTACTGCATTAATTTATCCTACATTATTTTTTTTTTAAAGAAATTATGGAAAGACTCTCACTCTCCTCCCTCCTCCCCTGACACACACACAAAAAAGAGAGGAGTGATAAACACCTTGGCAAAACAATGTGACTTAGGTGAATTTTGAAGTGACTTTTTCCTCAGAAAAAGGTACTCTCTCACTATCTGTTGAGTGAACAACAGAAATGCAAAACATTAGCAGGTATTTACTAAGTTGCGTTCCATTTGTGCAGATGTAATGGTGAGAAGCTTTTAAACATTCACAACAGCCAAAATGAGGAACCAACTTCAGTCTCCATCATGGATGAATGGATAAAGAATATGTGGTCTGTATATATTACAGAATACTATTCACCCTTAACAATGAAAAAAAAAAATCCTGCCATTTGCAATGACACAGATGGCCCTGAACAAGAATATGTTAATGCAATAAGCTGGACACAGAATGCTAAATATCACATTATTTCATTTACAAATAGAATCTAAAAAACTTGAAGCAGAGGGTAGAATTGTGGTTACCAGGGACTGTGGGGAAGCACTGGGAGACACTGATCAAAGGATCCAAACTTTCAGTTAGGTAGGAGGAATAAGTTCAAGAGACATTACCATAAAAAATGACTATAGTTAATAGCAATGTATCATAGACCTAGAGAATACAGAAAGAATAGATTTTAAGAGCTCTTAATGCACACACAAATGATAAAATGATAATTATGCAAATCAATGCATATGCTAATTAGCTCAATTTAGTCATTCCACACGGTATATATGTATTTCAAAGCATCCTACTATCCACTATAAATACATGCAATATTCATTTGTCAACAGTGACAAAAAATGCAGCACAGTTCTAAGCATTTTTTTAAATAAGAACTTTTCTTAAAAAAAAAAAAAGAACTTCTTTTCTTTGACTTACTATCCCTTATTTTTATTCCTCATTTGGGACACATCTGTATTTTAAAGTGGAGGTGCTGAATGAAAGAAGAACAAAGGAAGAGGGGAAAGGGAACACAAATTGGGGCAAAAAACAGCTCCCTGTCCCCACACCCCACCTCTGAACATGATATACCCAAGATTACCGGAATGATGGTTGCTGAGGAGGAGGATTCTCCATCTTCCTCCAAGCCCAGGTCATGCTTCCAAAGTAAAGGCAAAGACCTCGAAGACGGCTCCGCTTTCTTATATTCATTCTAAGACAGTGATCGGTTGGTTAGCAGAAGGAAGTGACACCCTACCCTCCTAGACAGCACCCTCCTTGTCTCTCTCATGCAAGGTTCAATTTGCTGGGCATTTTGACTGTAGGCCTTGATTCCACACCTTCTCCTATATTCCATTCACTTATTTTGTTAACTAAGTCATATTTCAAATGTGGTTGCAAATTCCTGAAGCCTAAAGAATATTTTTTAAAGTCAGAGTAAGCTCAAGTCACAGAAAGGAGATCTTTGAAACAATACTTAGGTACTCAATTTGTTTTGGTAAATGCAATCTTAAATGCAGTGTTTAAAATAACATTCCAATAGGTATAAAAATGCTTAAAATCACTAATTATCAGAGAAATGCAAACTAAAACTATAATGAGAGGCCGGGGGTGCAGTTCAGTGGTAGAGCTCTTATGGAGCATGAATGAAGCTCTGGGCTTGTTCCCCAGCACCACTAAATAAATAAATAAAAACAGTGAAGATATCATTTCATACCTATCAGAATGGCATTTATAAAAAAAATGATGAAAAATAACAAGTGTTGGCAAGGATGTGGAGGAAAGGAAACTTAAATACTGTTGAGGGATAGTAAATTAGCTATTAGGGAAGACAGTATACAAGTTCCTCAAAAAATTAAATGAGAAAGCCACCTTATGATCCAGAAATACTACTATTGGGTATATATCCAAAGGAAGTGAAATCAATCCATTGAAGAGATATCTGCACTTCTGTATTTATTACAGCATTATTCATAATAGCCAAAATGTGGAATCAACCTGAGTGTCTATCAATGGACCAATGGATAAAGAATGTAATATGTAATATGTATCTAAGTGTGTGTGTGTATGTATATATATATATGAATGACAGAATACTACTCAGCCATAAAGAGAAGCAAATCCTGTCATTTGTAACAACATGGAGGAACTAAAGGGATATTTTATTAAATGAGGTAAATAAGCCAGGCACAGAAAGACAAATATTGTAGAATCTTGCTTATATGTGAAGTGTAAAAAAGTTAAACTTGTAGAAACAGAGAGTAGAATGGTGTTTATTGGGGTGGAGGGCATGGAGGGAGGTTGGGGAGATGTTGGTCAAAGGATGAAACATTTCAGTTAGACAGGAAGATTAAGAGATGCCAATAACAATATAGTGTGTACCTGCAAACTGCTTAGAGAGATTTTAAGTGTTCTCCCACAAAAAGAAAACGATATATGAGATAATGCATACATGTATTAGATGGATTTAGCCATTCATAACATCCTGAGAGAGAGAGAGTACCCTAAAGTAAATACCTATCTGAAATTAAACCATACTGAAGTGTCTGAAGTCCCCTCTGTTTTGGCCCTTGGTATTGCTTCTATTTTCATGATTCTCTCTGCCACAAGGGACATAATCAGATTGTGAAGCTGTCGATGGTCAGAGGACATGGTAAACCTACATTCTTCTTTATCCTAACTCTCAGCCATACTGAGTCCTAGGGACACTGTGGGACAAGAGGTCTGTTCTGCATGACAATGGACTGATAATTGGAATAATAATAATACAATCTATAAAACGAGCATTAAAAACTGTCTAGTCGTCATATCTGAGCCATAGAAACTGTAAGAAGCTGCAATTTTCTACCTTTTAGCTTAAGGCACATGATAACTTTAGTTTTTAAATTATGGAATGGAAATTGGTGTCCAGGAGTTCCAGTGTGAATGTCTCTTTTAACCAGTTGTAATGAAGTAGTAACAATTAGCTGTATTCGTCACTAACATAGCACATGACCTCGACAACACTATTTTAGACCCCAAAATAACTCAAATAAAGTTGTAAAAAAATAAAGTTGTAGAAAATCACATGGGAATGCCAACCCAACAGCCTACTCTTAAAACTTCAGAGAATTCATTCAGAAGTCAGGACATGAGAGAGGACTTCCTCTTCTCCCTCTGCCAACAAGTGTGTCTGAGTTACATTTCTCTCCCTTGTACAGGGTGAAGTAGGTTGAGGTGCACTTCACGTTAATAACAGGAGAACTACTTCAATCATCCTTTAACAATATCAATATTTTTAAAGAAATAAACATTCTTTTTTTAAGATCTTTTCTATCACCTTTTTAGAGATCTGGTTCTAACAAACTTTCATGAGAAAATCGTTTTCCTTACTTCACTCTTCAGGGAGCCTTCCTCTGCCTCTTCCTTGACAGCTGGCAAGAATGACATGGAGCCTGGTCTGTCCAGCTGAAAGGGGCACAGCAAAAGGACACCTGCAGTCAGCTTGCACATCAACGTCGCCAGGATCCTGGCCTGGCTGCATTTTTATGGAGCTAATTTTTTACTTACTTTAATCCACGACGCCCACCCAGCCTCTGGGCCCTGTACCTTTCCGCTCATCCAGCCCGACAGGCTGGCACAGTCCAGTTCCCTCTCGTTTGCGTGGCTTCCTGGGGCCCTTCATCAAACAACTGAAGAGTGTTATTCACTGATGTGGATTTGGAGAGGGCCGAGAGAAGGTGCCGGGCCACTTCTGAGTCTGCCATGGGCTGACTAATCCATAGGATGATACTTCAAAGACGGCTCCCTACCCGTCTGCCCGTGGAATTTCATAAGCTCATCCTTAAATCACTCAAACATAAGAATTCTGGGTTGAGCCCAGAACAAACACACCCTGAGGATTTATGTTCATTAGTAAACAACCTCAAGTGAAGTACTTCCACTTCAAAAAAATTCCTTTACTATGGGCCATAGACCGAGATACAACAAGTTGTTCAGGTGAAAAATATTACCCATTTAACACTCTTGTGGAATGTGGGACCAGTATTCACATAAAGGGGTTCCTACCTTCCACTCAGACACATCCAGCTCAGCCGCTCCACCGTCCTCCAATGCTCTGGCTGACAGCACGTCTCCTTCTTGCTGTTCTTGCTTCAAATGCTGGTGAAGGTTTAGTACGGCAGCCTTCAAGTCCACCAATAGGTCTTCTTTTTTCTGGTTTAAATGCAGAATCTGCTGTTCCATACTTTTGATGTCTTCCTGTACAGAAAGAATATCTGCATTGTTTAGAAGTCTGAAGTCTTTGGATGTGCATAGGAGCCAGCTCCCTTCAATAAAAGAGATGATAAATAGTTCTAGGCTGTTTGGTTGGCAAAGCCAGGAACCACTCTCTGGTATAGTTTAGTTCCTTCCCAATCTGGCTGCATTTCCAAAGGATGTGGGTAGGTTACCTTAGCTCCTCTGTAGACCTTGCAAATCAGAATATCTGGAGGTGGAGCCAAAGCATGAAAACTTGCAATAGGCTCTATGGGTGACTGTGCAGAACAGCTGGGGTGGAGAGCCACTGCCTTAGTGGCTAGCAATAGGACTGGTGGACCCAGAATGCAAAAGGCCAGGACCCAGGGTCTGCACTTTAACACAGAAAGGCTGTCTGCCTACTTCCCATTTTGTCACATAAAGTATTACAGATGCATGTTTTTAGGAGATATGTTCTCATGTCTGCCCTAGAGATTCTTAAGCAGACTAACATTTGAGAATGGCTAAGTGAAAATACGCTTAGAAGTTTCATTCTTTTATTATTGTCTTTGAAAACTTCTTCAGTATTACTATATCATTTACTCTTTCCACATCCAAGCTTACTATCAAATGGGAATAGTAGTTACCTTGCAGTACAACTTACTATGGGAATGATGGAGAGATGAGTCCAAATTTCATAATGTCGCTTTTTAACATCTGTGTTGGTCTATGCAAATAATTTTTTATATATGGTAGATATGCAAATACTATCTGTCTACGAGAATTATAGAATTAATTACAGAATCCTAGTTTTGGAAGGAATAGCAGATGTTGTCTAGGCTAACAACCTCCTCTTTAGCACCTAAGAGTTATCCAACCCGTGCCTGAACTCCTGCAATGAGTGCTGATCAGAAAGTAGCCTGTTCTTTTTAGGAAACTTTCATGTGTTTAAAATTTATTTTAGAGCAGGAGGTATATCTGGGTGGTAGAGCATGCACCAGGTCCTGAATTCAATACCCAGCACTGTCAAAAGAAAAAATATATGCAAAATAAAATTGTTCCTAATATTTTCCTTAAACCCTTATTTTTTCTATGCATGTACTTATCTATCTAGCTCCGTTGTCTTAAAGATATTTATGGTTATTAATTTTTTAAATTTTTTTACAGATGGAAAAGTTGCACGTCTCTACCTACAAGTAAGTTCTGGAGTCTGCTTCCAGAGGAAGCAGATGATGTTTCTAAAGCTGCAGCATGTGCCAGAGCAGAGCTGGACTTCCCCAGGACTCATGTGTGATTGCACACATTCCTACATCAATATCCCCATTCTGTTTGAAGTCAAAGTTCCCATTATCGCTAGTAGCAAATGATAACTGTCAAAATTAAATCTGGGTTGGGAGTGGATTGTGTCCTATTTTCAATAAACACTAAGCTTCCAAGGTCAAGTGCCCCCCCCAAAGTTTTGACAGTCTTTAGAATAACATTTGGGGAACAGAGCAGGAGGTGCTCAACCTCTCCCACTGTGGAGACACAAAGGGCCCTGAGTAGCCAGTTGCAGGTTGCGCCTGCAGACCTCTGGGACCACAGTGCCTGAGGTGGAGATAATTTCCATAACGCTATTACTTGCCTTTTTGCTGTGTTCACATTTGTTCCGATGGCACCAAAACAACAGTGGGTAAAACTACTGTTACCTTTTATGAATCAAGACAGACATCAACTATATCAATTAAATTCTTCACTATGGTAGACTTATAATAGGAAAAAAAAAAAAGAAAAGTGCCAGTCTCATTTTAGATCATGCTTGATAAAGATAGATACCTTTAATATTCTGGTAACAAAATAGGAAGCATGTCCAAAGTACTTTTGCTACCTACCAAAGTATGATGATTGAGGGAAAGGATTTTTATGAAAGTTTGGTTCTGATTGTGAGCTGAACTACCTACCACCCTGCCCCAGTCACATGAAATAAAATAGCTGAGAAACTATACTTTTACTTAAATGCTATACTTAAAAGCCTCTTCTGAAAAGATAGGTGTTTTATATTGATCACTGCCAACATTTGGAAGATCTGGGCTCCTACAATGAGTACTGATCAGAAAGTAGACTGCTCTTTTTAGGAAACTTTCATGTGTTCAAAATTTAGTTTTAGACTGGGAGGTACAGCTGGGTGGTACAGCATTTGCTATACTGTCAACATTTGGAAGATTTACATCATCTAGTGAAATAATATTTTCTAAATGATCAAATATGGTATTTCAAAGTTACACACAGTAGAAGATCCATTCAAAGTATAAGAAAAAACAATAGATTTTAATGTAAAAATATAGAAAGTTCATTAATGTGGCTACAGATCCCATTTATAACTAGCCTATGAGTGACTTTCATTTGTTGGGTTTAATGCACTTTCAAAGAATATCCACAGTTATTCAAAAGGGCTGTTATTGCTCCCTTTTCAGAGTACACTGTCTTTGAGAGGTTGGATTGTCTTTATATACTTTGAACAAAATCAATAAAATAGCCGGGTACGGTGGCACACACCTGTAATCCCAGCAGCTCAGGAGGCTGAGGCAGTAGGATCATGAGTTCAGACCCAGCCTCAGCAACTTAGCAAGGTACTAAAGCAACTCAGTGAGACCCTGTCTCTAAATAAAATACAAAAAAAGGGCTGGGGATGTAGCTCAGTGAGAGAGTGCCCCTGAGTTCAAACCCCTGTACTATTAAAAAAAAATTGACAAAATAGAATGCAGAAGTAGATGAGAATCTGTCTTCTATTAAGCCAGACATTAAAGAAATTTACAAAAATGTAAAAGAGTCACTCTTTTCATAGTGTTTTGAGTGACATAATTATATTCATAAAAATGTTATTTCTATTAACATGTGTTTATGATTGCTATTTTAAAATAAACTAAACAAATATTTTTACTTTTCTGAGTTTCAATCCCTATGTCCTCAGATATACAAACAAAAGCTCTTTGTAGTCCTCAAATTTTCTCATGAACACAGAACTTGACATTTTCACAGTATTGAATCTTTAACACTAAGTCTGTGTAATTGGTTCCACCCCTTAATGACTATGTCACCTTGAACCTCTCTGTACTTTACCTTACATGTTAAGTAACTTGCTTCTGTCTCACACCTAGTAAATGGTATAATCTTGCTTTGTAGTGTCACATTAACTACCTGCCTGCATCAACTGGATCACAGGACAAAAAACACAGCTCTCTAGCTGAACTACCTACCACCTCTAGAATCCTTGGTATATAATCATGTTTTTAAATACAGAAGTACTGACTTAAAAATCAAGACTGAAACAGTGGAGGATTGACAGGCAAACCACTGTAACTGGGTGCTCTGGACATTATTAATTATGGCAAATGGAAATACAGCCTGGCATATGAAATCCTTCATTATAATGGTGTCCGGAGTTTTATTACTTCTAAAGCCCAGCCTGCCCACACTGCCTAACTACCACCCCAAAAAATTAGTCAGAGAGCCAGGTTGTCCAAATAATCAATGCCACACGAGTCTCTTTGGGATCAGAGCAAATGCAGATCAAAATATACCATGTTGAGGCTGTGAGCACTTGAAAAGCTCCCCATTAAGGAAGAGATGTGGAAGCCCCAGTCCAGTTTCTGGAGCTAGAACTGCCCAGCCTACGATTTTATCATGCTTCAATAATGACATTATACAATCCTCTATTTTATGAAACAGGAATGGAAAGTAAAGGCACACAATAAATAGCTTTAATTGGAAAAAAGAAGTCAGACATAATGCTGTAGGCACTAAATACCAAGGGCTTAAACACTACTTATTACTATTGAATGAATGGATGAATAAATGAATGAAAGAAACATACCTGTACTTCTGGAAAGTCAACAGCTTGGTCTGGTGACATATGTTCAAGGGAGAACTCCGTTGAATAATTATTTAAGATTCGTTTCAAATTTTCTATTTCTTCATTGCATTCATTAGTCTGTCTTATGACTACCTACAAAATACCCCCCCCCCAAAAAAGAAAAACTTGTCATATCTAAGGACTAGATTAATGGGCTATTTTCATTATCTATCCCCACGATAAGTTCCAATCAAATGCAGAAAATATGCACTTATACAGATTTCAACAAGAAATACCGAATATCTTATATTTATATTCTAAATATATTGTAGATATATCCTAAATATCATCTACATTCTAAATATTAAGAACGTTTGCAAAACTGGCCTGACCTTCCTGCTCTACTAGGTGAAGGGTCACCTTGGGCAGTGCTTAGAGTACAAATCTAAGTAGACACACCTTTTCTCCAAAGTATTTCCAATCTAGTGGGCTTACTCTGGGAAGCCTATTATGGCATATTAACATAAAGTTGCTAAGATTTATGACATTACTGCTATATCATATTCACCATTTTAATACACAATCCACATGGAGCTTTCCAAAAGAACAGTGACATTACTTATTCAGAATGAACAGGACATGAGATTGAAGTGATGATGATGAATTTTCCTGGTTCAGACCTATCCTCCCCAGTACACCTTAGGATTAAGGAGGCGCATTTTGTAAGTAAAAAACTGAAAGTTCAAGAGCAGTCTGAATTTGTAAAACTCACCAGAACAGCACATGGAACCTGATGTTAAGGGAACAGAGCTCAGACCTATTTGTGAGCGAAATGGTATGATTCAAGAAGGATGAAAGATAAATGGACTTCAAAAACCAAGTCTAGATACTTCTTTGGTATGCTTCGTTGTGAAGCAGAATATCTTTTGAAACTACGAAGTTTCTGGCCAACATATAATGCTTCCTTGTATTTTCTTTAATATTTAACCATAATTTTAGCTGCAGGCTGGAAATGAATAACTACGTTCACTGCACACACCTGTTCCCAGTCTTCAACAGTGAACTACATCTCATTACTCTCCCCAAAAGTAATTTCTCTTATTTTCCACAAGGAAGGCACTTGTAATATCTACAGTAAAATTAAAGGAAATGTCCCATATTCTAATGATTTTCATTTTCACTAGCTTACTTGGCTTTGAAAGATAGGAGGGGACATTTGATTTCCACCAACACAATAAGATGGAAAATTTTAACAGCACAGTTTAATACCGAACTTGGCAAAAAAATAAATAAATAAAAATAATAAATAAATAGCATCTTCCATCATCCCCTTTTCATCTTGTGAGGAAGCTGCTTTAAAGCATAGTTAAGATATGATATATTAAGAACTATGTAATGTTTTGAACGACCAACAATAAAAAAAAAATAAATAAAAAAAAGAATTGTTATTTTTCTCTTCCTGTCCAGGAGACCAATAAAGCACCAAAAGATTAAAAATACTACATCAAGTTTGATGTTCTTTTCTTCTCTTACATTATTAAAAAAATAGAACATTGAGTGCTATGTCTTTTTTCTCTCTGTGAGTGTTAGAAAATGACACCAGCGGATCACTAGCCAGGCCAAGAGGGACTGTGTGAGGTAAGACTCAAACCAGGGAATACAGGATGAAACCTTAGGATGATCGAGTGGCAGCCACAGGCACATGAAACTTAAGAAGGAACAAGCTATTGTGGTGGTCAAAGGTAGGATGCAGATGTCTACTAAGAGGGTCTGTAGAATTCAAGATCTTTCAGCAATTTTCTGTTCTTATGAGAGTGGTTGTTGATCTAGGAATACATGCTAAAGAAAAAAGTCATTTCTGACCATTGATGATTCCTGTCTTGAGAATGGTGATCTAACAAAATTTAAGTGGGAGAAAAACATTCTCTGGAGAGAGGATGAAAGATGTTATCAGCTAGAAGGAAGAGACCCTTAATAGTGAGAAATGAAACCAAGGGTCCAGAAACTCAAACTTGTGTTATATTTGTACACAAATTAAACCTATATGCAGGTTAACTCTGTAGCTGCTCAGCAAATCACTTAACACCCTGACACCAGACTCCATGAAGACTGTAAAGTGCCTACCCTCTATCTACTCACACACTGGGTAATAAGATAATAAAATGAGCTGATTGCTAGAAATGAGCAAAATAGATAGACAGACCTGTTGGCTTCCATAGACTGCAAATGCCTGGTTTAGGTTCAAATCTCTTGCCACAGCACTGTACCAACATAGGTTTTTAACAGGTGTGGAATGGAATTAAATAGACCAGGACTATGCTTTAATGTCTTCAACCAGAGTAAGGGCAAGAATGAAGGAAAACAACCTTAGCCCCATTTGGGCAAGAAATTAAGCTCTTCTATCAAATGCCACCTTCTTGATCATAATTATTTCCAATTAAAATTGAGAACAAAACTAGCTTTTGCTGAACATTTTTATCCAATAGATTGTGTGCCATTGTAAACTGCTCACCTTTAATAACTCATTTTGTTCCTGAGTCACGTTTTCCAATAGTTTTACAGCTTGCAAAAGCTGATTTGTCCGCTGAAACACAGGCAGAGGTTTTGTTCCTGCCTGGGGTAGCCTCAGTTCCACTTGGTAAGACACTATCTCAGCAATGGTTTTCTTCATGGGGCGTATATTTTCAAGTATGACCTTAATAACACAAGAAAAGCATGGTACATAAATGAAGAAAAAGACCACTGCTGAGTTTAATTATTCAAAATTAAAATACTGAATACTTTAGTATTTAAAACATTTCCTTAACTCAGATTGAAAAGAACCATTGCATCACTTGGGATGTGAGAGTTAAGGGTCTCGGGAAAGAATGCCTGGGGTAAGAGCAATTTGCCAGTATTTACTTGTGCACTTGGACGGCCCTTTGCTTTCTTCTCTCCCTTTCTCTCTGTGTGAAATTGTTGTTTAGCTCTGCATATTATCACTAAGCAGTGGGCTATCAAAGGGCAAATTCTGTATCTTATCTTTAGAGCAACTGCATAGAGCTTCCTATATAGCTCTCAAAAATGCTTATTAAATTGAACAAAATTGTCCAGAAAATTTTTAATTCCCAGGAGTATAATTATATTTGGCTTTAATCAACTTCTGATCCATAGAATCTGGATCAATCTGCCTACCTACCTACATATCTACCTAGGTAATTTGCAGGGGACTGAATCCCAGTGCCTCACATATACTAGGTAAGCATCCTATCACTGAGCTACATATACAGGCCTTTATATTTTATTTGGAGACAGAGTCTCACAAAGTTGCCCAGGCTGGCCTTGAACTTGAGATCTTTCTGCCTCAGCCTCCTGAGTAGTTGGATCACAGCATGGCTACTAACCAGTAAATTAGGAGAAATTAATCACTTTACTAAATACTTCTTCATTTAATCTTCATAATCCTCTTGGGAAAGCATGCTAACCTCCATTACAGAGGTGTCTGGAAGTTAGAAGATTCAAATAAGGTGAGATTGTAAGAGGCAGGGGTGGGATTAATACCCAGGCCTGCCTGATCCCAAAACACAAGTTTTTGATCCTCAGGCTAAGGAGGAAACAAAGTCTGTCTCAGTTCCTGTGCTAGGAGCTCCATATGCACTGTAACTAGAATGTAATGACTTCAATCCTAGTGCACAGATATGACAAGGTACATACACACTCAAGTTCACGCAGCTAAGGAAGCAGTGTTATAGTGCTAGAACCCATTTGAGCCTGGCTTAGGTGCTCAAGTTCTTTAGACTTGAAGGCAAACTTACCTATACAATAATTATCTTTACACAGGTAGCATTATGAGTATAATTTAAAGCATTTATATTCATTCATATCTATTTCCAAACCTTATTTTTGCTATTATTCTAGCAAGATGAACACTTTGGGGGCTAGGGGTTTAGCTTAGAGTTAGAGTACTGTCTGAGGCATCAGGAGGCCCTGAGTTCAATTACCAGGATCATAAGACAAAACAAAACAAGACAAATACTTGGTTCAAATCACATTATTACATATTTTTAAACAGACATAGCAGGTATTATGAGAATACTTTTTATAATGATCTATGCTTACCTCTCCATGCTTAAGATGTTCTTCAGGTGAAAAATCAAATATTTCTTTTGATAACAGGATAGTTCTGATTTTTGAAACTTTTTTCTCCATAGATTTTACTTCGGATTCAATAGCAACCACATCCTAGAATTTCAGAAACAGAACCAACTTATGCAGTATATGCTGTAAACTAATAATACATAAAACACAATTTATTGCCATTAATTCTATTTTACACTTAGCCAAAGAATTTGCTACTTATATCTCTTAAAAACTAGCCAAGTGCTACAAAGATAATTTTCACTACTTTCAATAAAAATGTCATTTTACTAATAGCATATTCCACTAAAGAGCATTGCCCTAACCTTGACATTGAATTAAAATAATCATAGAGCTAATTTTCGTTTTCTCATGAGAACAAAGGTAATATGCATCCAAACCATTTTTTTAAAAAAACTCTTGTTATCTACAGACTCTTTAACTTTATCTTTGGAACTGTTTAAACACTTGAAATAGGTGGGTCTGATATTTTAAAAATTTCCACCACTTTAAGTAAAATGATAAAATTACCCTTGAAAAAGTACACACAAAGATTAGAAAACTGACCAGATTTTTTAATCAACCCTTGATAAAATATTTTTTAAAACATTTTTTATTACTCTATTACTTTATTTATTATGTGGTGCTGAGGATTGAACCCAGTGCCTCACATGTGCTAGGCAAGCCCTCTACCACTGAGTCACAACCCCCACCCTTTTAATAAAATATTGCCAAGCAATATTATAAATGACTTTATAATCTACTCAGATTTATTTAAATAATAGATCATTTGTCCAGTGGTTATTTCTCTAGTTAGTGTCAACGTCCAGAACCTGGCCAAGAACCTTAAATGCTACAAAAATAAGTTATAATATGCGCTATAAAATCTAGATACGAAATGCATATCACTGTACAAGACCCCTCAATCTGACTTTGGAGATCAATACAGATCCCTATAGCAGTAAGATGGTATGGTTAATAATGGAGATTTTTTAAATCCCATAAAAATAGCCTAACGGTTTCCAATTCTAGCAGTTTGGAATCACTCAACATAGGGTAAAATAGACCTTCATTAGCATGAAGCAGACAGTAAATACAGTGACTGTCTATAGTAGTCCCCCCAAATTATGAGAAAATGTTAAAGTACACTGAAATAATTTTCTGTACCTACTGTTTGAGAAGGTACATAAATTTTTTCTATGTATTCCATGGTAATTTCTATCAGAAGTTGCAGATGCACTCTAAAACCTTGGACTAGGTTTCAGTAACCAAGAATTTACTTCAACAGCTACTATTCCCCAAAGTTACAGGAGTATGGAATGCCACAGAGAAACACAAGGTAAATAACAGAACTAACTGTAAAGGCCTTTTATCATGTGACTTTAAGTAAATGCCTCATGTATTTCAAGCAAAAATTACTTAAAAATTCTGTGATGGTGTGTGTAGGTCAGTTGTAGAGCACCTGCATGCATGAGGCCCTGGGTTGGATCCCCAGCACCACATAAACAAATACATAAAAAAGAAAAAAAAAAAAGGGCTGGGGTTACAGCTCAGTGGTAGAGCATTTGCCTAGCATGTGTGAGGCACTGGATTCAATTCTCAACACTGCATATAAACAAATGAATAAAATAAAGGTCCGTCTATCAACAACTAAAAAAAATATTAAAAAGAAAGAAAAAAAAAGAAAAAGGAACAATTCAGTGGCTGATATAGCAACCTCTCAACAAATGTTTGCTATTGGTGAAAGAAGACTTGGAAGGGTGCCTGTTTTAATTCCTTCTTTCCATATGGGTATTTTAATTAATTAACTAATTAATTCATTAACATTTTGGGTATTTTAATTAACTAATTAATTCATTAACATTTTATACCTGTTAGGCAAGCACTCTACCACTGAGCTATATCCCAAGCACCCGCAAACCCATTTTTTTCTTAGTGCTTTAAAAATCAACAATAGCCCTATTTGGACAAAGAGAAAACAATGAGCTTATCTGATCAGAATCCTTCACTCTTTAGATAGAATAATTCTGGATTAAGAATGGGGATATGCTTTTCTGTTATGGTTGCACTCAAGGTTTCAAAGTAAAGTAAAAAGAGCATAAGTGAAAATTTTACCAGTTCATTGTGGGTTTCTATAACTCAGACATGATTAGTAGTACAACAAATTTGCCAAATGAGCTACAAACCAAAAACAGGAAGTCACATCTTTAGGGTGTCAACTTACATCTGCCATCCGCTGAATGTGGGGAAGGCTTTCCATTATTTGTTGCTGGAGATCTACTACTTGACTGCTTAGGTCTTGTACGGACTGTACTAAGTCATCTGTTTCGAAAATGTCTGACAAATCCTCTAGATCTGTGAAAACTGAATGTAAAAGATTGTGCTTCTGCTCAGAATCTTCCAAAGCCCTCTAGATAGAGAAAAAAGAAAAGAGAAAAACAAGTTGATTAAAATTTAAATTAGTGTTTCAAATTCCTGGTTCTTTCCATTTCCATAGTGAAAACACTGAACGCTTCCTATTGCCAGTGGCCACGGATGACTTTATAGAGTGTCTGCTATGATATGGTGCCATCCAAGTTTTGTATTCCTATCCAAAATGCTTGGGACCTAAATTGTTTTGGTTTTCAGAATTTTTTTTCATATTTTAAAACATACGCATATACATAATAAAATGTCTTAAGGATGGGACTCCAGTCTAAACACAAAATTCATTTACACAATGTATACACCCTTCAGGATATATACATATCCAGAAGGTAGTTTTATACAATATTTTAAGTGTGTCTGCATTTTGATTAAGACCCATCATCTATTTCAGATTCTGGAGCAATTTTAGATTTCAGATTTTCAGGTTAGGGATGCTCTACTTATAACAAGAATTATATTTATTTGACCTTCATTCTGAGTTCCTAGCAGAGAGTTTCTAAAATCCTTGAAATTTCCTGAGTGACAGAGGTGAGAAGAGCGTCATTAATTATTCATAGGTTTCTTTAAAACATGTACTAACTTTCAAACTCAATATTTCCTTTTTGTTTGTTTTTGTGGTGCCGAGGATCAAACCCAGGGCCTTATGCATGCCAGGCAAGTGCTCTACCACTGCACACTTAAGATTTCAAAATATCTCAAAATTTTCAGCCTGCTAATGTAGTTTTCAGGTAATTCCATAAAAATCTAAGTGATACGAGAAAGAATATTTACTTATTCAGGTAGAAATCTAATCATAAGTCTCAAAAATTAATCAGATTATTCAGAATTTTCTATTGATCTTATTCAAAATCCTAGTTAAGAGAAACAAAACTTAAAACCAATGCCTTTGACCAATAATACAATAGCATTAAAAAACCATGAAATACTTAAATTTAACTTTACACATACAAGAAACCAGTACATTGACAATTAGAAAACATTGCTGCAAGAAGTAAAAGACTAAATAAAATAAATGAAGAGATATACATGTTCCTAGATTGAACAGTCAACATGGCTAAGACATAAATTCTACCCAAATTGATCAACAGATTTAATGGAATCCCACTCAAAATTCCAACAGACCTCTAAATAGACATTGACAAGCTGATTCTAAGATTTATATGGAAATGCAAAAGAATAAGATTAACCAAAAAAATTGGAAAAAGTTATAGAATTTATGATACTTGATTTCAAGATTTACTATAAAGCTATAGTAATTAGGACTCTTACAATGGTAAAAGAACTGAGACAGATCAATAAAACAGAAGAGAAAACTTAGAAATAGAACCATACATATGAGGTTAACATTTTCAAGAAGGTACCAAAATAATTCAAAGTTGAGAGTCCTTTCAATAAATGGTGTTGGAACAATAAGATATCCTTAGGGAAAAAGATGAACCTTGACCTTTAACACTGTTTTCCTTGATTCATCTGTATACAACAATTAACATTAAATAGATCATAGACCTAAAAGTAAGAGTTAATACTATCAAATTTCTGGAAAATAACATAGGAGGATATCTTGTGATCTTTGATTAGGTAAAGATTTCTTAGATATAGCACAAAAGAATAATCTATAGAAGAAAATATTGCTAAATTAGACTTTATCAAATTGGTAACTTCTGTTCTCTGAAAGACAGTGATAAAAGAATGGAAAGACAATAAAATAAACTCCTTTCTTCCCTTGTCCCCATTCCCTCTGTTCAGTTCACAAACTAGGGAAAATATGTGTAAATCACATATCATATGATACAGAAATCATTTTTAGAATGTTTTATAAATAACTTCTACAACTTAATAGGGTAACAATCCAATTTAAAATTGGGGGTGGGGGTGGGAAATGAATAGACATTTCACAAAGGAAGTATATAAATGACAAGGACATGAATAAATGCTAAAAACACGAGTCATTAGAGAAATGCCAATTAATCCAGAATACTGCCATCTATCACTAGAATGGCCAAAATTTAAAAGATAATACCAAGTGCTGACAAAAAGATGGAGGGGAGTCAAAAAGTTATACCACCATCTCAGAAAACAACTTGGCAGGTTTTCATTTAGTTGAACATTTACCATAAAAGCCAGCAATCATACTCTTAGGTATTTATTCATTGAAATGAAATTAAAAATATATGTCCACATCAACATTTGTACAGAAATCCATTCACAGCAGCTTTGCTCATAATGGCCTGTGGCAACCAGCCTTCAATATGGCGCCCACGATCCTCGCTTCACAGTATTCATGCCTGTATAATCAGTTCCCTGGATTCATGATTTACTCTAATGAAATATGACCAAAGTAATAAGATGCCACTTCCCAGATGAGGTCACAAGAAGACTGCAGCTTCTGACTAGGGAGTTACCTTCTCTTGTTTACACTGGGGGAAGCCAGCTGTGAGGTGGTCTCTTGTGAAGAGGCCGTGTCTCTGGGTACGGATGTGGATCTTTCACGGCCTGTTGTGTGTGAATGCATGTGGAAGTGGATCCTGTCTCTCTTTCCCTCACAAACCAAGAATTCAGAGGAGCCCAAAGCCTCTGCTGATACCATGACTGAATTCATGAGAGACTTTGTGCCAGACACACTCCCCTAAGCTGAGCCTGGATTCTAGACCCACAGAAACAGTGAGATAATAACAACATGGTGTTTCGAGCTGCCAATCAGGGGTGTAACTTGTTACACGGCAATAGCTAACACATAGCTCAGAATCAGGAACGACCCAAACCCTACTCACTGGTGTATGGCACATGATTCGTTCACTTCCCTAAATGGAACACAGCAATTAAAATAATGAACTCTGGATAGATGTTAAGTGAAAGAAGTCAGACATAATAAACTATGCAGTTCCATTTACATGACAGTCCAGAAAGGACGGAACTATAGCAATAGCAAGCAATGAGGGAGGGAAAGGTTGCCTAGGTCTGAAGATGAACAAAAGGAGACGGACACCAAGTGCAGAGAGGCACAAGGGGACTTTCTGGGGTGATGGAAATGTTCTTCAATTTGTTGTTGTTGTTGTTGGTTACACAGCTGCACAATTAAGAGGGGTGTATTTCAGTACATGTAAAATTATACCTCAATGAAGTTGATTTAAAAACAAGCTAGTTTACTATTTTTACAATGATCATTTGTTTTGATGATTCTTAATTACAATAGCACTAATTATGAAATCAGCTTTAGATCATACAAATGTATTTTAACAAATGCAGTCCAGGCAAAAAGTTATAGTGCAATTAAAACAAACTTTTTTTTAAACCTCAGTTGAGATTTTTAAGAGTCACTTTAAAAAGTAAGACCTGGTAATGTCAAAAGTGGAAAAGAATATCTTAAAAGTAGAAACAACTATTTCCATTATGAGGACAAAATGGGATTTTCCACAGAGGACTAGAAGTAAGCTCTCGGGGACTTACTTCCCATCGGGGGATTTATTAGATCCATTCTGGAGAAAATAAACTTCTTTCTTCCCTGTCCCTATTCCCTCCGCTCAGTTCTAGCTTATCAACAAAGTCCACCAATCTCAGTATCCTGAACAGACACTTTTACAGATGCATATTTGTTTAAGGAGAAGGCAGCAAAAGCCAACTGTTCTTGCCTGAGTGGTTATAGTTTTTAATTTTTAACTCATCAAAAACATTTGAGGAAAAAGCATTATTTCTCTTTCCTGTCTTGGCAGACTCTTCCAAAATGGTGAATCATAAAAGTGATTAAAGGGCTGGGGTTGTGGCTCAGTGGTAGAGCACTTGCCTAGCATGTGCAAGCCACTGGGTTTGATTCTCAGCACTACAAACAAATGAATAAAACAAAGGTCCATTGACAAATAAAATTTTAAAAAGTGATTAAAAATAAAAAGATGGCATGCTCTACGGATGTGGAAAATCAATCTAAGGAATGTGTGTGGTGGCACTGAGGGACAAAGGTGATCAGAAGCAATGCAGAAGAAAAGAGATAAATGGATAAAAATGCATTATCTTGACAACTGTTACCACAGGACAAAAATGTGCCACCAAATCTCAAACATCAGGGAGGCAGGGAGACAGGAAGTCAGCCACCCACTGTGGAACATGCTGTGCTGTTCTAAAGATATAAAGAGGACACAGATCATCTTGGAGGTATGAGTTCTGTAAAAACCATTATAGAACATTTCCTAAGGGATCTTTTCCAGTGGCTGAATGAGAGAAGAAAAATATTCCTTCACAAACAGAATTTCGTGGACCAAAACCATCAGTGCTCAGCATCTGGACCACCCCTGCAAGTCATGGCCCTGCCTAGGAGAACACTTCCCTCTCTTTGTCTCTATAAGCTGACATGGAGACACAGGGGACCTGGGCAGTGCCAGGAATGAATCCTGGGATGTCAGGACTGGAAGGAACCATGGATTGGCTTTCTACTGCTATGTAACGATTACTACAAATCTGACTGCTTCAAACCCATTTATTATGTGACGTGTTCCATGGGTCAGGAGTTAAGGTTTACTGTGAGTGGGTCCTGTGTTCAGGAGGCCATCAGGTTGCAAACAGTCAGGTTGTTCACAGAATTCAGTTGTAGTACTGAGGTCCCTGTTTTCTTGCTGGCTGATGGCTGAAAGTGGCTCTCAGCTTCTAAAGACACCCTTGAATCCCAATCCCATGGTTCTTACTTCTTAAGGCCAGCAGGAGAATCTCTGTATGGTTTGCCACTAGGGAATCTTGTGATCAAGTGACATGATTGATCATGTATGTATCCACAACAGTGACTATTCCATTGCCACAGTCACAGAACATAACCTAATCAGTGTGACTATTCTATCCTGTTCAGAGTCCTGCCTAGACTCAAGGGGAGGGGATTATTAACGTCATACACACCAAGGAATGAGAATATTGGGGGGCCATCTTAGAATTTCGTGAACCAAAACCATCAACACTACCCAATGCAAACTTCTTACTTCATGGATGGGGAACACTGAGGCCCGTGGAAGATAAATGCTAAAATTATCCAAAAAGTCATGGAGTAGGACAAAAAGAACCAGATACCGATCTCCAAAATTCCTTTCTAGTGTCTGCCAATATCTCAAGCTTCCTTCTGCCTCTTAGCATGATGATAAGGGTTATGGTTTCGATGTGGTGTCCCCAAAAGCTCACATGTGAGACAATGCAAAGTTTGGAGGAGAAATGATTGGATCATCTTTAACCAAATCAGTGGATTGATCCCTGAGGGGATTAACTCAGTGGTAACTGGAAGCAGGTAGATGTGGCTGGAGAAAGTGGTTTATCTGGGGTGTGGCTACAGAGTATACATTTTATATCTCCAGAGTAGAGTCTCTCTCTCTCTCTCTCTGCTTCTTGATCACCATGATGTGAGCTGCTTCCCTCTGTCACACTCTTCCACCATGATGTCCTATGTCACCGGGAGCCCTGAGAAATGGAGCCAGCCTTCTATGGACTAAGTAAAACCTCTGAAACCATGAGCCCTCAAATAAACTCTTCCTCCTCTGTAATTGTGCTAATCGGATCCTTTAGTCACAGCAGCAAAAAAGCTTGACTAAAACAACAAGTAAGGTGGATTTTCAGGTAAGAAGAAGAAAAAAAGATGATGTGATTGGCTACCCAGTGACACTTGTAGAGATTCTCTCACTAACAGAAAACACTTACCTGCAGGGTGCTGGCATGGTGACTCAGGGTTCTTGAAGAGTCATAGCGAGCAGGATTGGCCAGCAAACAACTGGTATTTTCTATCCAAGCCTCTGTGCTCTTCAAAAGATCACTATACTCCTCCATCTTAATTGTGGCCTGAGAAAGAAATGTGGGACCACATTTAGTCAGATGCTGGTCACTGGGGTTGAACAGTTCCTGAATGGAGAGTCACTTGAGATTAGTCAGTGATGTGTTGGGCCTTTCAGGCCCCATGGCTAACAACACTGAAGACAGCACTCCACGTGAAGACTCTCCCAGCTTTTCAGACTGATTCTGACTATGGTGGAAAGAATTTAAGAAGTTCCACCCTGATGCTGTGGGCTTCAGCAAGGGTTCCAAGTCTGCCTTGCAGCTAGCCTGATTCCCATTTATGCTTCTTTCTCAAAACTGGCTAATACTTCCTCTTGTTCAGGGTCTTTCCCTATAATGTCCCATTAATTCTCATTTTGTCCCATAATATATATATATATTTTGTATCAGGGGAGGAACTATATATATATATTTTGTATCAGGGGAGGAACTAGGGGTGCTTAACCACCGAGCCACATCCCTAGTTCTTTTGTATTTTATTTAGAAACGGGGTCTCACTGAGTTGCTTAGGGCCTTGCTAAATTGCTGAGGCTAGCTTTGAACTCGTGAGCCACTGGGATTACAGGCGTGTGCCACTGCACCAGCCCATTATATTCTTGTTAGACTAGGATCCTATCTTTGCCAGGCTACACTCACAACTCACCAAACCATGGCCACCATTTAGAATGGCGTAGAGAACGATCTTGTTCCTAAATGGCAGTCCTTTTCATTGCTGGCTCCCTCCCTGGATTCTGGAGACTCTCTGCCCTGAATTCCCATCATTGGTCTTCCTCTACCTATTGGGTCTCAGCACTTCCTTGACTTCTGTGGTTGGCTAACTTTTGGATTCTTGGTTGTATCAGCCCAAGCCAACTTCAGCTGCCTCAGCCCACGGGAGCCTACCGTGCAGATCAGCTCTAGTTTCAGCTCCTATAAGTGGCAATTGGTGTTTCAGCTGCCTCTGAACATTTTTTTGTTTTGTTTTGTTTTAAACCTATCTTAGGACTTCCACGTGCTGTAAGGCTAGCATGTGTTACGCCCCCACCTTATTTAACTGTGAGGTTCTGGTTTCTGCTCTCTGTGAGACTTGCTGGTACTTCTGGAAAGGAATCATCAACTTATCCATCCATTCTTGAGCCTCTTCTGGGTTCTGTTCAACGATGTCCTGAACTTCAGAATCCAGCTCGTTTAGCTTGGAATGCCAGAGATCCAGCTTGTCCCACAGTTTCTGGAGAAGGACATTTTTAAGTCAGTTTGAATGAAGACTGCCATGATAGATGGTAGTAAACCCTAGTGTTCACAGGCATCTGGAAACGCTATCAAAACACATTGCAGGCCTACTTATTAACTTAGATTCACATTCACTGTCTTTCTGCACTATCCTAACTGTAACTTCATTCATTCTAGTACAAATTATCTGCAAGGGACAGAAAGACCTTGATATTTTCCAGGGACAAGTGACAGCAAATAAGGGCAATGGAGCCCTAACCTTTCAAGAGTGATGAGGTAGGGCTGGGGATGTGGCTCAAGCGGTAGCGCGCTCGCCTGTCATGCGTGCGGCCCGGGTTCGATCCTCAGCACCACATACAAAGATGTTGTGTCTGCCGAAAACTAAAAAATAAATATTAAAAATTCTCTCTCTAAAAAAAAAAAATCCATTAATTAAAAAAAAAAGAGTGATTAGGTAAGCATTATGTTTAAAAAGGGATATTTAAAATGGGTGTGGTGCTATGTGCCACAGTCCCAGCAACTGGGGGACTGAGGCAGGAGAACCATTTGAGCACAAGAGTTGAAGTCTAGCCCAGGTAACACAGAAAGACCTCATCATCTCAGCAAAATAAAATAAAATAAAATTAAAAACAAACAATAAAAACTGCCTCTTGAGGGGCTGGGGTTGTGGCTCAGTGGTGGAGTGCTCACCTAACATGTGTGAGGCACTGGGTTTGATCCTTAGCACCACATAAAAAATAAAAAGGTATTGTGTCCATCTATAACTAAAAAATAATAATAATTAAAAAAATGAAAACAAAAAACTGTCTCTTGACTTGGAATTAATGAAGTGAAAGAAAGTCCCAGCTGCGTGCAATAGTAGTAACTGCTTTTAAATCTAGAAAAACAATTTTGAGAAATGGGAAAATCTAACTTGTTAAATTAGGTTCCTCTGCTTAAGAGTCAAAATTATACCTAATGATATACCTAATGAGCCACATTCTTACATATTTTTAAAGTCCAATTATATTAAAATATTTCCTAAAAATGTAGATTACAATAAGAATATACATATAGGCATTTACTTGGGAATTCAGAGGTAGAATAGTATGTCTGTTTTACTTAAGATTTTATTTCCTAAGATATTTTACAAGGGAAATAAATTTGGATTTTTTTTACTTTCCTTTCCCTCCCCACCTGGGCAATCTAAAGAAAAGCCATTAATATTTTTGATAGCCTAGTTTTTTTTACATCAGTATTCCCAAGATCCTTACTGCCATTTACTTGTGGAAATGATAGCACAGTCAGATTCTCTCAAGAGCTAAGACAGGTGTCCACCTTGGAAAAACCAAGAATAATTTCCTACCAACCCCCTAGGTGGCCTCTAATCAAGGATGCACCTCTGGATTTGGTGTAGGACCTTGGTGCTTCTAATTCACCCAAAGAACTCACCTTGGGATGGACTGAATTCGGGGGTGGGTTATTTGTCAGAAATACCTAATGCTGAAGTGAGCTGAGGAGGATGTTACCTTTTGAATTTCTTGAGCTTTCTCAATGTTTTCGCTCTTCTGCTGCAACATATTTTCAACAAGCCGAAGCCCACTGTTAATTTCCTCTATTTTCCTGTTCATTGCAAATGTTGGCGAGCTCTTCAAGACATCATCACTAATCTGTTACAAGGGAGAAAGTTGAATTTGGCTTAGAGAGGGTTTCTGCTCTCTATTCCCAAGTTCACACAATAAAAGCAGTACTCACTCTTTTTTTTTTTTTTTTTTTTTAGTGGTGCTGGGGTTTGAACCCAGAGCCTTGTGCATGTGAGACAAGCACTCTACCAGCTGAGCTATATTCCCAGCCTAAAGCAACACTTACTCTATAAGGACTAGAAGAAAAAATTACAAACCAGACTAAATAAAAAAAATTTATTTAGAGAGAGGGTCTCCCTAAGTTGCATAGGGCCTCACTAAATTGGTGAGACTGGCTAATGCATTAGTGAGACAGTAGTAGATTAGCCAACTTGCTAAATGTCAGCTATGTTCATCGGATCTTTTAAATATAATCTATAAGTAAATTAATTACTTTAAATAAAATTTAAAAATTGTGTACTGAGAGGACTCTTTGAAACATACCCCTATGGATCAAATGATATAAAAGAATTCCTGGGGGATATGTTATACAACCTCTCCATTTTAGAGAATATTCTCTGCACAGATCTGTTTCTATTAAAACAATTCCCAAGCCAATTTAAAAACAAAATGTAATTTCCACCTTAATATTCGTTTGGGTGGAAACAGTCTTCTAAAAGCAGCTATTTCCTGAGGATGCTGAGCTTAATTCTTCTATGTGTAACCGTTTCTAATGCCCACTTTCCCAGCAATCAGAAATCTAGCTGCTAAACCAGGCAGTCTTCTTCTTCTTCTTTTTTTTAATCTGCATGTTAAAACAACTAGTGCTAAGAAAGATATTAAAAGAATGCTGAATGTATTATTTTTCCAAATACTTGATTAATTTGTGTTCTTGTTTTTTTAAAGCTATATAGATAAGGCTTTTTTCTAAGCAGCTACTAAATAACCAAATAATACTATATGGTTTTGTATAACTCTTTCAGTCTTCACTGTAGCTGTATAACCACCGAGAATAAAACAACCCCAAGTAGATGAGAGTGTAGACACAGAAACAGAAAGACGGGCTAAATGACGTGTGAAGGTCACACATCAGGTAGTGGCTGACCTCGTCCTAAGAAGCCCTCAAGTCCCCAGACTCTATCCCAGGCCCTACTTGCACAAGGCTGTCAAAGTGTTTATTCCATGGACCATACCACAGTCATGATTATTATAAAAACAAGCCTCACTTTGACCCTCTATTATTATTTTTTTCTTGCTGGCTATGTTACAAACTACCACAAAATGGAGTTTTCTGATTTTGGGGGCAGTTACTCTCCTGGTAGAAATGCTTACCATTTAGATACATTAGGAAAGATTATGATTTAGGAAAGTCAATAGCCATCGGAATTACACACAGAGATGTGTCTGTTGTCTGGGTCCTTAAACTTCCTTTGAACACTTCCCACAATAAAAATCAGTGGCTTTTTGTTACAAATAAACAAGTTCACAGTGGAAATTTTCAACCTTAAATGTGAAAGATTGTTTTTTATTACTAACTTACTTCATAGAGATTTTCACATAAAGGATTTATGACAATAACCCTTAGTTTCTACTAAAACATTTAGTAATCTTTTAAAGTAAAACCAATAGCACATAATTCTTGAGAATGTACCTAATAGGTTTTCTTGTATGTTAAATCAAAAAAGACTTACGTAACTATATATTAGGAGATTACATTCTTTTTTTTTTCCCCCCTAGGTTAAATGTTTCTAGGAGAAGTATAGGACAGATTCTAGAAACTAAGTTTGAATCCCTTCTTCCTTTTTTTTTTTTTTTTTTTTTTGGTGGAGTTAGGGGAGATTGAACCCAGAGGCACTTCACTATTAAGCTACATCCTCAGTCCTTTTTTTATTTTGAGACAGGTTGCTGAGACTAGTCTTGAACTTGTGATCCTCCAGCCCTAGCTTTTGAAATCTGACATTTTTGTACTAGAAGAGATTTATTTATTTATTTATTTATCTATCTATCTATCTATTTATTTATTTATTTATTGGCACAAGGGATTCAGCCAAGGGACACTTAACCACTAAGTCACATCTCTGGCCCTTTAAAAAATTTATTTAGAGAGAGGGTCTTCCTAAGTTGCATAGGGCTCCACTAAATTGGTGAGGCTGGCTTTGAACTCATAATTCTGCCTCAGCCTCCTAAGCCACTGGGATTATAGGCATATGTCACTGTGCTGAGCTTGAAGAGCTATTTTAGCTAACAAGTTATGGGTGCTTTAATCTTAAAAAAAAAAAAATCACATAAAAATCATTCTGTGAATGCTGGGCCAAACAGATTTTTTGTTGTTGTTGTTCTGTTGGATTTGGGCTGTCTTTCTACTATCCAAGAAAATTGGCTTGCTCAGCTCAGCTCCTATGTCCCTGGTGTTATAAAATATTTCCTACCTTTGTTCAAATCTGGATTCTCAGGTATAATGATTTGCCCAGGTATGTTTTGTGAGAATTTTGTTAACATCATCATTAGACAGTATTTGCTAATTACTATTCCTAGTGCGATTTTTATTCTTCTTGGTTGTAATTTCAAAATGTTTCAGGGAATCCTTCTTAAAGCAAAGTATTATTTATGTCCAAAATTTTAAGTGTCTGTACAATCAAAAATAATTATAAACCAAGGAAAAGATAATATGTAAGTATTTTTTTTGAGAGAGAGAGAAAGAGAGAGAAAGAGAGAATTTTTAGTATTTATTTTTTAGTTTTCGACGGAAACAACATTTTTGTATGTGGTGCTGAGGATCGAACCCGGGCCGCACGCATGCCAGGCTATCGTGCTACCGCTTGAGCCACATGCTCAGCCCTATGTGTAAGTATTTTAAGATGCAAGAGAAGAAAAATTAAGCATCTGGATGACTAAATATATACAGATTAATATTATGTTATTTAAGTCACTTATTTCAAGCCTATTAATCTCAGTATTCAATACACAAAACTGCCATTTAACCAAGCTCAAACCAGTCAGAGCTAAAATCAGGGCAAATGAAAAATGTGGCATTAGAGAACATTTTCTTCTAGTCATTCAACCCCATAAAGGACAGTACAAGTAAGAACATTATTATTACCTTCTCATCTATGTCTTCTAAAGCTTTTCTGCATTCCTCCACCCGGGACTCCATCTCTGCAGGGACTATGGTGTACATTTCACAGTACTGGATTCGCAGTTTTTCCATGATACTCTTGAAAGTGAGCTTGCCTTTCTTAAGAATGCTCTGAAGCTCCTAAAAACGTCAAGAGAGTTTCCACACTGGGTGGGGAAAGTTCAGCTCTAAAAGACAAAAAAGCTGCTTTCCAGCTCCTCCTGGTCCTCGTGATTCAAAGAAACAAACCTTGCTGGACAAAACTCACTATTGTTAGGAGTTGACTGAACCCAGGAGATACTTGGTTTGGTCAGAGGATGCTTTCTAATTTGTAAGAATTAAACTTGATCTCTCTTCAGAGTGTCAAACCATTGTGGCAAAAAGACATTACAATGTCCCCTGCTTGCAAAGTACCTCTAGGATTAAACGGTATCTCAGTCGCAGCTCGGATCTTAAAAGCTACAAGTAGCAAAAAAAAGTTTCAAAGAAGTTTTTCTTTGGTGTTGTTATTAACTTGTTTCTATTTCTACTTCTTCCTACATTATCATCACAATGAGTCAAGGCCACTAAAAGCCCACGCTTGAAGCAAAAGTGTCCCTTTCTTGTAATTAGACAGCCCAGCAGAGCTCAGCTTTTTTCAAAAGGGAGGGTTCCAGTTCCTTACAAAGAATGCAGGTTTGGGGAGATAAAAGAAACCTGAACAAACAGTCCATTGGTTGTGGCCTAGAAATAAAATCTGATCTGACTGTTCTCCTCTAGTAATTATAAAGGAGAAACTCATTTGTTTGGGAAAGTTTCCCAAAGATCAAGTGGAAAAATACTTCTTGACTTTACTGTGGCTTTTTTGTTGTTTGGTTTTTACAGGAGCTGTTGGAGCATTATTTGTTTTAATGGACTGAGTCACTGTCCTGACGCTGAGCGATCACAACTTTAAATGACTCTGGGATGTGTCGCAGATTCTCCTTTATTAATCTAGAAGGAGAAAGTTAAAGAACAAAGCCACCCAGACACAGGTGGACTGGTGTGAGTGTCCTCCTGCTTTATCTAGACTCGGGGAGGACAGGATGTCATTCAGGGCTAAACAGAGCTGGTGCCGATGGGAGGGCTCCTGGACATCAACACCAAAGCTCTGGTTCACCGCAGCCTGCAACTTCTGAATCAGCTTCCAAACATCATTTTTGACTGTTACCATTGAACTGGAATGAGAGATCACCCTGAAGAAATGAGCTCCCAAATGACTCTCAGTATGTGCACGCCCCCTACCAGAGGCAAAACACCATGGCCTACTAAAATAGTGTAACACGCTACCCAAACGGGCTCTGAGGCCCCTGTTCACCAAACACCCGTGAAACATGCTTGAAAAAGGGCTCTTTAGTCCACACTCAGCCTGCTCTCAATTTTGCTCATGGTCCCCTGGCTCTGCCCACATCATTCCATAGGGCCTTTGCATGTGCTTCCCCCCTCTCCTTGCATCTTTTTTCAATCACTCTTCCAACCCAAATCAACGAGTTACCTCTGCCCCAAGGACTCTGAATACAAGGCTGTGGGCCAACATCAGCCACGTTCACTAGTTCATTCCTCACTTACCTCCAACTGCTTTGCCCTTTCTGGGTGGCCCTCTGATGCCATATTTTGGAAAGAAGTTGAAGCCTGCTGAAATACATTCTTCAAAGCAATTATTTCCTTTGTGAAGGAATGTCTTCCCTGGAGTTCAGTCTGCAATGATTCCTTATTTTTTTGAGCTTTCTGAAGAAGCCTAAAACAGAACATCAAAATATAACCAATTTTCTGTCCTGCTCTTCTGTGAAACAGTTTAATTTCAACAATTAAAAAAATATCTGAATAGTTCACAAAAATGATTTTTCCCCCAAGAAGAAAATATCATATATATATCATATATATAATATATATATATACATATTTCATTAACCACTGAGCCACATTCTAGTCTTTTTTATATTTTATTTTATTTTGAGACAGGGTCTCACTAAGTTGCTGAGGGCCTCACTAAGTTGCTGAGGCTGGCTTTGACCTTGTGATCCTCCTGCCTCAGCCTCCCACTGGGACTACAGGTGTGCATCTCTGTACCTGGTTCCATTTTTTCAATGATTTTGATACCACGTAATCAAACACACCAAAACCTAGCACTCAACCAAAAACCTCTCCAAAACTTCCATTCCCAAATATCTTCTCCTTGCGCTTTCTATTCTAGTTGCCACCTCTACCTTCTATTTTTCAGCATATACTCTTTGATCTCAAATGAAAATGATTTTTGAGTGTGACTGGAGTCATGGACAGGCTCTTGGGGACAGACAATCCTGCAGGACCTATTCTCTTCCACTGACTCCATTTGCTGTGGATGCTTCAAATATTGAAAGAGGCAACTGGGTGGAAAAAACCTTTCCTTAGAGTTATTTGATAAGAATCTGTGATACTATGATGGAATAAATAAATGTTTGGTCTTTGCCCAGGTTCCTGAGACCAAGCTCATAATACCCTTATAGATAGAAGCACAAGCAGAACCTACTGTTCTAAGGTTGAGTCAGTGACTCTGGTTCTTGACAGAGCTCTTAAGACCTTTGTAATTTCCTGAATGACAAGAGCATCTTTTGTGCTAATGAGGCAACTCTTGGTGGGTTCTTGAGGCGCCTCAGGATGGGAACTGCTTGCAAGGAGAGATAACCATATGATTAAAGGGTACTAACTTTCAGGACCTCCCTCACCACCTCCATATCATCATTCCTAACCTCCAGAGGGGACAGGGACTGAAGCTGAGGTGATCACCAAAGACCAATGATGTAATCTATCATGATTACATAATGAACACCCACAAGAATAGGATTTGGGGAGCTTCCAGATTACTGAACAGCAGAGGTACCTGGAAGGTAGAGTGTGGTGTCTGAACACTCGGCCTAAGCAATTTCCATCTGGCTGTTCATCTATATCCCATATTTTGTCTTTTAATAACAAGCCAGCAAACCTGAATGTCTTCCTGAGTTCTGTGAGCTGTTTCGGCAAGTTAATTGGACCTGGGGAAGGTGTCAAAGGAAGCCTTGATAGCCAGCCAGTCAGAAGCACAGTGACGCTGGGCATGGTGGTGCACACACACCTGTAATCCCAGCAGCCCAGGAGGCTGAGGCAGAAGGATCACAAATTCAAAGCCAGACCCAACAACTTAGCGAGGCCCTAAGCAACCTAGCAAGATCTTGTCTCAAAAAAAAAAAAAAGAGAAAAACAAAAAACAAAAAACGGTTAGGTATGTGGCTCAGTGGTTAAGGGCCCCTGGGTTCAATCCCTGGTACCAAAACAAGGTTATTCTACTCAGAAATTTCAAGATGCAAATGAGTGCTTGTTTTTTTTTTTTTTTTTAAAGAGAGAGTGAGAGAGAGACAGAATTTTAATATTTATTTATTTATTTTAAAGTTCTCAGTGGACACAACATCTTTTGTTTGTAGGTGGTGCTGAGGATCGAACCAGGGCCGCACGCATGCCAGGCGAGTGCGCTACCGCTTGAGCCACATCCCCAGCCTGAGTGCTTGTTTTAATGATAGCTACTTTATCTTTTCCATTCCTTTTTGTAGTAAAGGATAATGCCAATTATCCCATACAACACAATCCCATAGTATCACTGGTCATTATCCTACACTATTTTTATATTTTATCAATTGGATACTTCTGAAAATTTGGAGCCAGAGTTGCCAAGCACATTCTTTCTTCAGTCTTACCTGTCGCACCGTTCCCGCATGGACTGGATCTCTTGAAGAGCAGGGACAGCCTCTACAGCCCCTCGGCCTTCGGGAACATTCCGGATACTCTTTATGCGCTGAAGGAGCAGGGTCAGCAAGAGCTGCTGCATGTCCACACTCTCTTCGTATTGGCAGAAAGCGTCCAGCAGCTCTGAGAGCTCCTCCGTGGTGGCGGCCTCCTTTGTTTTGGAAATTTCTGGGAGTTCCTCTTGAAGATTGTCTAAAATGATTGCTTCTCGTTCCATCTAATTCAATAAACAACAACAACAACGAAAGAGAACTAAAATAAGTCAAGCACACTCTTACCACATTAGGACTTGAAATATTCTTGTGCAGCCGTAATTTTTTAGTACTCTCTCTTCAAAGGGTATCCATAGGCCATCTCCTAATTCAAAAGAAATATTTGTTCTCCTGCAGTTGGGAATATTGGTCCTCTATCAACAGAATCATATAGCTCCCAGCTATAGGATGATGAAAACAAAGAGTTGTGGTGGCTCACACCTATATCCCCAGAAACTCAGGAGGCTGAGGCAGGAGGATCACAAGTTCAAGGCCAGCTTCAGCAACTTATCGAGATCCTGTCTCAAAATAAACTGAAAAAGGGCTGGGAATACGTCTCAGTAGTAAAATGTCCCAGGCTCAATTCCCAGTACGATGAAAATAAATAAGTAAGTAAGTAAATACATAAATAAAATGAAGTGTTACTGTTGTGGGAAAAAGAAATGTTGATGAATATTTAAAATAATTGATTTCCTATTCAGTTTTCTGTTGGATAAAGTGGTTTTTCTCTTGAGATGCACAGGGGTTGTTAGAATGAGGCCCACAAGCAGCTCCCAGTGTAAGAAGCGAGGCAACTGTTAGACATGGAAATTTTCCTGCAGGTCCCTTTTCTTTCACTTCTAACTCCAAAAGTAAGTCCAGTGGATTCTCATTACCCTCCTTCATGGCGCCCACCACAGAGAAACCATCTTGAAGTACCAAACCAACCATGTATTTATCAACCACTAGTATGTGCAGAACCCAAAATCATATCTTATTTTTAAAAATATGTTTAGTTAAATTTATTTATTTACATGTGGTGCTGAGCATTGAACTCAGTGCCTCACACATGCCAGGCAAGTGCTCTACCACTGAGCCCCAGCCCCAGCCCCCATAACTGATTTTAAATGCACCTGGAAATCAAAAGCTCCATTAGACTTCAACAAAGACTTAGAAAAAAGTCTCAAAGTCTCCTGAATCTGATGGATCTTAAGTCCCTTCTCAACTCCTAGGGTCTTCTCCTCCTTTGCACCCTCATTTATCTCATTCTGTGCTCATGTGACATCAGTCCTATGTTCACACAGAGCCACACATCTATGCTGGCCATCTCGACACTGCAGAACATCACACCAGTCAACTCCACTTATGACATCATGAGTAATCGAAATAGTAAGCAAGGTCCTGGATGTCCAGTAAGATGTGCCACAAGGTGAGTAATAAAGCCTATGCAAACTCAAAAGCTCCAGCATCAATTAAGACTCCAAGGCCCAGTGGTCTGAGGTGCAGCAGGGCTTCTCCTCTTTCAGGTTTTTCAATCCTTGACCTCCACCACTGAGAAAGAGATGCAGCACCACGTGGGCCTTTTTGGATTTTAGAGGTTGCATATATTGTAACTGGGATTCTTACACAGCTCTGCTTATCAGATCCATTATCAACAATGCTGTAAGGCTGAGGCACACATGGAGAAAATGAGGCACTGCAGCAGGGGTGGGCTACTCTGCCACTTGGGTCATAGGATCCATTGGGTTCAGTGGCTATAATACCTGGAGAAGGTATAGACTGGACCCTCTCCAAGAGCCTGAGTTATGAAATTTGTGCTTCCCATCATCTCCAAACCAAGACTTGGTTCTCAGGCTGACCACTATACTTGCATCAGGGAGTTCCACTAGAACTATGTTCCACTAGATCATATTGCTTGAGAACCACCATGCAAATAAAGGCACTGTCATATTGACAGGGCTAACAGCACATCTAGGTTTCCAATATGCACAGGCATTGGAAGAACTCTACCTGCAACCCAAGACCTACTGGAGCATCTCTTGGTACTTCCATTGTTATCCTAACCACAAATGGGCAAACACAGCTACGAACACACAGTCAGAGCCAAACAACTAAGGGCCCAGACTTTTCCTGCTTCCGTTCTATTAGTCTCCTACTCCTGTCCTCCCAGTGTCACTTTCCAAAATAAACCACCTGCTGGCAGTCCCTAAACACAGGTTCTGCTCTCTCTTGTACAGCTGGTTAAGTGTCTGAGGAAGGGAACTCAAGGGGGACAACAATTTTTTTTAACAGGTCCTGGGGATTCAACCTAGCTCTTGTGTATGCCAGGCAAATGATCTACCATGGAATCTCACCCCCAGCCACTTAATAATTTTTTTATTAAAATGATAATTTTGCTCAAAAGCCAGGAATTCTTTATCTTATGAATGGATCAACTGTACTCCATCTACCAAGTAGAATAAAAAGAAATGAACTGCTGAGACAAGCAATTGCAAGAATGAACCCAAGCACGTGATGCTTAGTGAAAAGAAGTCAAAGGCCACACACTATATGAATGCACTTACATGACGTTCTGCAAATGAAAAAGCTACAGGACAAGAAATAGATTAATGGTAGCCGGGGACTGGAGGTGAGGGAAAACAAAGAGCATAAAGTGACACAGGGAATTTTCAGGGTGACAGAAATGTCCTACATTTAGGTTAAGTGTTAAAACTCAACAAACTTTTTGTTAAATTTTACTGACTTGGGGGTAAGGACGACTCAAATCATAACAAGTTGCCATAACAAGTATACATACATTTGTCTACTTACAAGAGGCTTTGTTGATCTTCCTTGGACACGGAATCCTAACAAAATTGGTTATAAAACTTCTAGGTTCAGCTGGGCATGGTAGCACATGCCTTAATCCTAGAAACTCAGAAGGCTGAGGCAGGAGGATTCTAAGCTCAAGGCCAGTCTCAGCAACTTAGTGAGACCCTGTCTCAGACAAAAAACTGAAAAAGGCTGGGATGTATCTCGTGGTAAAGCACCCCTGGGTTCAATTCCCAAAACCAGAACCAACTCTTAGGTTCATGGTAAATTATGAAGAAATCAAAGGGGAGAAGGCATGTAGATAGGAAAAAGAATTCTGTAGGTTATCAGAGCTGGAAGCTATCACCTTTGAGGTCAATGTCACCCTATCATTTGTAAGATATAAGAGGGGAAAAGGTAAGTAAAAAATTATTTTTTTAACTTGTACACTTGTAAACTGGGCATTTACATTTTCAAGAATTATACATGAACCATTTATTCCTTAAAGATACTAAATGACTGTATTACTGTAGACATTTTAAAAACAGAATTCACTTTATCATGTTTATAAAGGCACCAACCACACTAACAAAATCTTACGAGTATAGGTCTTTAGATGATGTCATTTTACTGAATGGGTAAGGGCTACAGTACAATCATATATCAGGCTGGGGGTATAGCTCAGGGATAAGGTGCTTGCCTAGCATGCATGAGTCCTGGGCTTGAGCCAGAACATCAGGAAAAAAAATTAATTTAATGTATGCAAATATCATTTAATTTGGTGATTTAGTGATTAAGCACAGACTTTATGTTTGAAAAAAATTTATACATACATTTAAAAAACCTCCTCAGGAGTCTCTTGAGGATGAAACAATGCACATGGTGACATAAAACCTAGTATGTGTAATTATGACTGGCACATATTACGTGCTCTACTTAGTAGTTGTTATTATTGTGCTATTCTTTGAGAAATATATTTTGCTATCAGACTTTGTCAAATGTTTGTAAGAATAATTGCATGAATGAGGTCTGAATTCATAAGATATTATTGCAAATGGGTATCAAGCAACATGTGAGAAAATAAAAAGAACAAAAGGTTTGAATTAGCCAGAATCTGGATTTGAATAAGAGCTGTCCTTCCACAAATATTTACTAAGTGCCCACTAAATGCAAGGCTGTGGCCAGGGTTGTAAGGTTGGAATGGTGAGCAAGACAGCCTCAGCCTCATCCCATAGGGGCTCACTGCTCAATCTCCAGCTGGGGCTGCTTGGCTGTTGCCTAATATCTCCGGTTTCAGTTTCCCCACCTACATAATGGTGACAATATTTACCTCCACAGACCAAGATTCAGTGAGATCATGTGTGCACTGCCTTCTCAGCCCAGGGCAGGAACTCAACAAATGGTACTATTGTGGACACGCAAGAACCAGAGCCAGCAGCCCCACCGACAGGATAATTTACAAAATTTCTTAGAGCTTGAACACGGAAGAGATTACTCACTGATCAAACCCTGCCTGAATGACTGAAATGATATTCATTTTCAAGAACATCAAGTTCTAAGCAGGTTACTATGATAGTGTTAAACATTTTGATCCCAAAGCATGTGATCTTCCTGCAATTAAGTGTTGACTCATATTTCTATCTTAAAGTCAGCACAAAGTTTGAAATGAATAAGAGAAGGGTTTTTTTTTCATGAGTGTTCTGAATTGTATGTCATTGATACCTGGCCCTTTGGAAAGATCAGAAAATATGCTAAGATCCTTTCATACGATTTTTAATTTTCTTTCTTAATACATGTGAATCCTAAGTCCTAAACTATGAATAAATTAACATCTGTGATTGGCATATATTATTATGGGGGTCTTCTTTGAGACAGTTTTCCAAAAGAATATCACACCTCCTGTTTTTAGGTCTGCACTTAACAATTGTAGCTAATTTCCATAGCTGACAATGGTAGTTAATTTCAAAATTAGTTGGTTTTATGCATGTTGCCTAATTCTAACCTTTAGTAGAATGAATGTAGAGCCAGTTATTCTTAAGAGAGATTAATTTATCTTTATAAAAAAGATTTTAAAACTCAAGCTCAACAATTTATAAGAATTATCTTATACCCCGCCACAAAAAAAAAAAAAAAAAAAAAAACTAAGCCACTATTATGAAAGAGCCTAAGTAGTTCTTGGGGACTATTCTAATAGAGCCTGACCTGCCATGTATATATGATGTACACAGAGGGCACTGTGGGGGGCTTGTTTTACATACAAAGTGAAGGTAATAAAGGTAATAATAACATTTGCTTGGAAACTGTAGAATTTGAATGTTGAAAATGAAACACTCACTTCCTCACTGACGAATTTCCACTCCTGCTTCAGTTCTTCACTCCACATCTCCCACACTTTGGCAGCCTGTAGCAAACTGAGCCACTTCTCCCACAGGACCGACAGGCCTCTGAGCACACACATGCCATCCTTTTCTGTGCACCTGCGCCTCAAGTGTCTAAGGACCTGTCGAAGCTTCGTGAGCTCTTTTCTGGTTGATTTGAGATTTGACACCAAGGCCTGAAGAAAAAAAATGAAAGAACAACAGGGATATAATGTCTATTTTTTCCCCCTGAAACATAGAAACTGTCTTAGATCTTCAACAGTTAGTGATTGTGACCATCCACAAGTATTATGTGACCATTTTTTATCCTTTTGCAAGTCAATTTGGGCCAGATAAGAATTATCCATGAACTATATTCTGCATGAATTTGAGACTATGAGGACCAATAATGACCCTAAAATCTAAGAATGCACTTTCAAAGGTAAATATCTGAGAATTACATCTTGTTATTTTAACTTGAGTCTATATTTTACTAGATAATTTATCTGTACAATGTTTCCTATATTAACCATCAAAAAATATTTAGGGGTGCTCCTCCCCCCTTTTTCTTCTTTGCTTTTGGTAGATATTAAACACTGTCAATTTAGAAATGTTCTCATCCAAATCCAAGCAGCAATAATACTGTACATTCTAACAAATGCAAATAAGCAAAAATTTAAAATTCTTAGTAACAAGGTCTAAGAAGTGACCAGAAATCAGAGCATAAGACAGGTGCATGACTGCTCAGTGGGCGACAGGCTCTACCATTGATCCAGCAGCATCCCCTGAGATCATAGGAAAATGAAGGTTTACAGAGGACAGAATGCTACTAGGGGAGGACTACACTGTGAATCCAATTAATTAAATATCTTAAAAACCACTGTTTCGTTTTTCTCCCCCCTGACTTCTGATTTGAGGAACTTTCTCAACTCAGCCTGAAGATTTCCATGGGTTGTGAGAACCACATTTCCTGCTGCCTCCACGTGCATGATCCTTCTGAGTTTTGTGCACAGACTTACGGAGACTGGCAAACGCAGTTACCTTGCTCTGTTCCAAGCGCTCTAAAGCTTCCTTGTAAGATACTGGTAACGGGGACATGGACTGCCTGAGAACTGTCTCCATTTTTCTGAGGTGAGTACAAATGTACTCCTTGATACTTCTGTAGCGTTTGTAGTTCTCAAGACACCTGATGAGGCATAGTTAGAAAAAAGAGTGACATTACATTTTATGGAACACGATAAGCTCTGAACTTCCCAGGATGAATTCTCCACATTCAGTTTTATATAAGATTTTTTTTTTCTATTCAATGCATTTCAACAGGTTTTCAATGACTACACAACTCCAAAGGGGCCCAGGGATGGCTTAAAATGCAAACTTTAACAGGCAATTAAGGCTGCCCTTAAAATACCTAAACTACCAGAGCTTTGTGGATTTTTTTTTGACTCATTAATTTCACTTCTGCAATTTCCCTCAAGGAATAAATCCTAAATATAAGAAATTTATCCTAAACAAGATAAAATTTTTTGCATAATAATACCTTTTCTCTCACCAGAGTATTAATTAAAATAGCAAAAATTATGTTTAGGAAAAGGTATGATTAAGGAAATTAAATAAGAAACCATTATATAAAATTTTATATAGCAATTGTAATTACTTTTGTAAAGTGTTATAATAAAGAAATGACCTAGTGTTATAGGGTAAAAAAAATCAAGGGGCTGGGGATGTGGCTCAAGCGGTAGTGCGCTCGCCTGGCATGCGTGCTGCCTGGATTCGATCCTCAGCACCACATACAAACAAAGATGTTGTGTCCGCCGAAAACTAAAAAATAAATATTGAAAAATTCTCTCTCTCTCTCTGTCTCTCTCTCTCTCTCTCTCTCTCTCTCTTTTAAAAACAAATCGAAGTAGAAAATTTTTTATTTTCTATTCAACATAATATTGTGATATGTTAAAAATAGTATAAAAATTTTTATGCAAAATAGATCCCAAATTCCCCACTGAGAACAATAAAGATTCTCTACCAAATTTACTTTTAAAAAGAAAAGAACTCCTAAAGCACACTAATAAACTGGCAAGGAATCAAGGATACAAAAATCTATAAAATGAAAATATATGGAAATAAGAAAATCTGTAGGGCCAGGTTTTTGCTTTGAGAATATTTGTGAGATTTTAGTTTTCTTTGCCTGCTACTCAAATGTGGTTCTGGATAGACTGGATGGGTATTTAATAGGAACATAGAATAAATTCCTACAAATCAGTAAGAAAAAGATAGACAACACAACAAAATATGAGTAAAGACTTGAATAGACATTCTACAGAAAAGGAAATAGCAACAATTAATAAACATTCAACAAAGAGATCAAACTCATTATCAGTACTAGAAATGCAAATTTAAACCGTAATCAGGTAACACTTCTTACTCATTCATGTTTGTATGCATATGGGACACCTGTAATACCTATAAGCTGCTGGTTTAGATGGAAATTAGGCATTAAAAATATTATTTGGCATTAAAAATTTAAGATGTGACCCAGGCAGTCCCACTCCTAGAGATATACCCACAGAAAACTCTTGCATTTTAAAATGTTTCTACTAGTAGTGTTTGAGAATACAAAACACCAGGAACAATCCAGATGTCCATCAATAGCTAAGTGCATGAATTTTTCTACAGAAAAGAACAATGAATAAATCTCAGGGTCATATGATGAGTTTGAAAAAAATGAAGTGACAGAAGAATAGACACACTGGGTGTTGGTTTGATGATCATGAAAAGAGAACACATCAACACAGCAAAAATACAACAAAAAGCAAGGAAGTGACAAACATTGTACTTAAGATAAGAGATATTTATGAGAGAAGAAAGGAGCATAGGAGAAAATTAAAAATAGGGGCTAAGGCTGTGGTTTGGTGAGAGAGCGCTTGCCTGGCACGTGTGGGGCACTGGGTTCGATTCTCAGCACCGTATATAAATAAATAAAGTAAAGGTCCATTGACAACAAAAAGAAAAAAAATTAAAAAGAAAATTAAAATTAATGTCAATCTTTGAAACTTTAAGCACGAAGATGTTTGTTTTATCATCATTCTTTATATATATCATATACATGCTTGCATCAATATTCTCTATGCACCCAAAGAAATTTTAATATAACAACATATTTACTAAGGTTTTCTTTAGTGAACTTTTAAAAAACTTTTACAATTGCCCATATTAGCTCTAATGCATATACGTTAATTATTTAAAAAAAAAAAAAAAGCCTTAATTTACGTTCCTAAAGTATTACCTTCAGGAAGAAGACTTACCTTTCTACCATAGCTGCCTTCACTGTGGCCGCCTCCTTCATGGCTGAGTTCTTAGAAACTAATTCCTGTAAGGTACACTGGAATTCCTGTTTGGCCTCGGGCGCTGATATAGTTCCCAGGTTCTCGATGAGGTCCTGGATGTCTGCAATTGTGGATTCCAATTCCTTTTGCTTCCAGCGAAACCTCTCTAGTGATTCTTGTGGATTATGAAGGTTTACTCTCGGGGATGCAATGATGGCTTCCTGGGAAGTGATGATCTCCATCGCCCTGGCGACTGCTTCGTTATAGAGGGTTATATTTTCATAAGCACTGTTCAAGGCATCCTGGAGAATAGGAGATTAAAAACTGTGACAACACTGTCAAATGTTTTGTCATTATTGAATGTTTGTTCATGTGCGTTCCTAATCTGTCTCTGTGTCTTATCAGAGCTGACTTCTTATACTTACGATTTAACAGTATCAAATATTATTAAAAAGGAATAACTTTTTGTTTGTATGAAGAAAAAATGGTTTCCAGCTTTTCTAAGAAATCATCTAAATTCAGAATAATGTCTCATGAATCATGCCCACTGCTATATGTTCCTGCTCTGGAATTCTTGCACCAGACTACAAATTAAATAAAACAGTGAAAGTCGTTTAATATGTATAATTTTAATCAGTACCTGTGAACAAATGAAAACAAAACAAAAAACTCCAGATTGCTTGTGTCTTGAAATCAATAGCTATGCTACTACCTTTAGTCTAGGCACATCACGGAATGTCTCTAGACCTCAGTCTTCTAACTAAAATAAGAAATAGCAGGGTATGGGCTGGGCATGGTGATGCATGCCTGTAATCCCAGCAGCTCAGAAGGCTAAGGCAGGAGAATCACGACGATAGAGCCACCCGGGGTTTGATCTCCAGGATCACACACACATAAAAAAGTTAATATGTAACTTCATGACCAATGTGATTCTACAACCCGTACATTCAGAAAAATGAGAAATTATACCCCATCTGATTCAAATGTATGATATGTCAAGATCATTGTACTGTCATGTGTAACTAATTAAAACAAATAAAAAATGGCAATTAAAAAATACATGATTTAATTTTCAGTACTAGAGATTGAACCCAGAGTCTTGTGTATGCTAGTTCTACTGCTGAGCTAAATAACCCTAGCTCCAAAATAAATCACTTACCCTCCAATTATAATCATATTATTTTGGGTATTTATGTCAATTGTTTCCTGAAATCATTAAAACTAAGAGAGGTTCTCAGATTCCTCAACATCTGCTATGAACCCATTTAAACAACACATTAGTGTTCATCATTTGACTTTACACTTCTGTAGCACTTACATCTATCAAAATATTTCAAATACATTACCTAATAATAACTCTTCGAACTAAAGAAGTTAATTTCCCCATCTTATAAGTTGAATGTGACAGACTTGATAACAACGTGTAAGGTATCGTGTAGAGTACAATGTGAAAGATGTCTAAGACACCTATTAAAAGGAAAGGGGGAAGTGTGCTGGGGTCACTTTCCCACAGAGGTCAGCAAACATCAAGACTACGCCACTCTGCAGTTGGAGCATGAAAACAGCCATCATTAGCCCATAAACAAAGGGGTGTGGTTGTGTTCCAATAAAACTTTAATTATAAATCAAGAACTATGGACAGGATTTGGCCCATGGTTCTTCCTTGATTTGATGACTCCTCATCTAGAATCAGATCTTAATTTTAATTCTGGTTCTGTTTTTGACACAAGATCCTGAGAAAAATCTGAACTTCAATTTCCTTATTGTAATATCATCATCATCATCATCAACTCTGGGAATTGAACCTAGGGCCTTGAACATGCTACGCAAGAGCTCTACCACTGAGCCACATCCTTAGCCCTCAATTTTCCTTAAATAGGCTAATAATAGCACCTGCCTCACAGAATTGCTGAGAAGATTAAACATAGAGTGATTAGTACTGTGCCTAGCATATTGTAAATTCTAAATAAATATTAGTTATTATTTTGTGTTCTTCCCTTACACCATACTTCTTCTATCATCTTTTACTATCTCTGGAGACAAAAAAAAAAAAAAAACAAACCACATACACACGTGAAAAAACTTTTTGTGACTTCCATAAGGGCTACGAAGGAAGCAGATGTAGAGATCAGATTAGTGCTTTTCCAAACTATAAGGTATTGAATTTAGATGTAGATTGAGTCAGGATTATAAAGTTGCATTTAACCTCCTGCAAAGAATTCTCCTGTAGAACCTGTAACTTCTTTAGATGTACAGATATTAACCATAGTAAAATAAACAAATAAAAAATAAAACACCATTAAATGAAAATATGTGATTTAAAAAAAAAAAAACTTACCATGCGTAAATCAATGCTTCTGCTAAGCTGTGTCTGAAGCGCTTCAACATCTTGCAATTTTGTCTCCATATCAGCAGTTTCAGGAGAGTTTTCTTCTCTTTGCTTCTCGGTAACAGTCACAGCTTTAATACTACACATTTCCTCCTGAACTAGTTCTAGAAATGCTTCACAATTATCCTTCTCATTTTCAATATGTTCAATTCCCAAATTTATAAGCAAAGGCTGCTGTACGTGAGATTTAATCTGATTTAAAACATGTAAGGAATTTTCTAGTAGGTCCTGAAAATTCTTTTCATCAATTTCTTTTGGTTGGAATTCTAGTTCTATGTTTTTGACAACCTTCTGTAACTTATCATTTTCTTCTACATTCAGTGTTAGTTGTACTATTTCTTTCTCTTTGAATGAGTCATCCAAGGCCTTGTTTTCACTTAATTTCTTTAGTACCTCATTATAGAAGCACTTCGCTTTCTCAATCTTCTGATTCAAAATTATTGCATTGAGCAAATTGCTCTCTGGTGAGGTATCAGGAGCTTTCTGTACTAATTCAGCCCTTTTCTTAATTTGCATATCCATATCCCTTACTTTACTCAGTAATGCTTGATATTTGCCATGTTCTGCCACAAACGTATCCAACTGTCTGATTTTTTCTTCAAGTTTCTTTTCTTTTTCAAATACTTGGGTTTTCAATTGGTTAAGCTGTGAACAGTCCCAGTTTATCCCTATATAGTCAAACAGTTCTTTAAGTTCTAATAGTTGTAAGATCTCACATCGAACACCGGTAAGTCTGTCTTTAAGATTATTGAACTCTTTCACATCTTGATTTATGTCTTGGTTAAGTAGTAGTTCCTTGTGCTGTATACGATCAACCTCCCTCTGAAGACCAGATGTTTCTTCATGGAGTTCTCTGTAAGAGTTTATCTTACGTTCTACTTCATTGCACTTACTCTGAATGAATCTTCGTGTTCTGTTGGCCCTGGTCTTCAGATGTTTTAAATGGTCATCGAGAAATAATCTTTCAAAGACATTTAGATCCTTACAGGTGTTTGCTAGTTCCTGAAGATGTGTGGAGATCACACTCCCAATATCTCGCAGCTCCTCCTGGGATGCCTTCAAAGTGAAGTGGACATGTGCTAGCTCAGTTTCTGTGGAGGCTGCTTCCATCTTGGGAATGATCAGTGCTTCCTTTCTTTGAAGGGTGAGTTGAGCCTTCCCAATCCCTGCAAAGAATTGGCTTCTTTCTTCCAATTTAAATTCCAACTGCTGTGATCTCTGAGTTGATTTTAAAACTAGCATTTGGTATTGACTCTGTAAGTCCTCCAGGAGGCTATTTAAATCATCCCCCTCATCTGCTGTAAGGTTTGGAATGATATCTTTGACCTCTTCCACCAACGACTCCATGACCTGCTGCTTATCCAGAATACCGTCATGAGCCGTCTTGCATTTTCTGATCTGTGAAAGAATGTCATCTGGGAGAAGGCAAATGTAGGGAGTGAGTGTCCCCCGCAGATTTTTGACCCACTGGATAGTCTCCTTCATCTTGTTCTTTATGTCACATTTCTTAATCTGATTTTCCACCTCCAGGTTTAATGGATCCAGTGTTTCCAATTGCTTCTTCAAATTATTTATTGCATCTTCTAAAATCTTCTTTTCTTTTTCTCCCCAGAACCTCTTCATCTGAAGTTCAGCTTGTGTCTTTAAAATAGAAAACCCATGCTTGATGGCCTGGAGCTCAGTGGCCGAGGCAATGATGCTGTGGCTCCCCTCCTGTTCTTCTAGAGAATTCAGCCTTAACAGTAGACACTGCTGCTGCTCTTGCAGAGAAGTCTCCATGTCTTGGAACTTATTCACAAGGGAGGTGAACTCACCATATTCCATTACCTGCTGCGAATGCTTCTTTTGAACCATTTGTTCCATTTGCTCCCAACCATGCTCAAGCTGCTGAATCTGGTTTTCCATCAGCTTCTTATCCATGTCAGTCACATGAGGTGATAAGCTCTCCCATTCAGCTTTCAACTTGCTTAAAGAAACTTTCTCTTTTTCTATTGATCTCAGGAATTTCTTAATTTTGTTCAGATAGATTTCACTGTCCATTGGTCCCCTAAGGGGGAAAAAAATAAAAATAGTGTTTTTTCACATTTACTATTTATGATGAACTAATATATAGTTAGATAATCATTAAAAGAAAATAATTCTGCTTTGAATTCACAGAAAAGAAGATTAGGATATCTACAAAAGTATTATATCCTTAAAATAGAAATAAAAAAAATCTTATTTACTGTGGCTTTCAATTAATGGATGACAATGCCAAAAATATACCTTTAAAATGGTATCATTAATGGGCTGGGGATATAGCTCAGTTGGTACAGTGCTTGCCTCGTATGCACAAGGCCCTGGGCACCACACACAAAAGAGGTATCACTAAAACAAAGAATCAAAGGAAAAGAGTGAAGAGTGAAAAAAACCAATGTATATAAAAACAGTCAACTGTAAAGTGCTGTACAAAGGTTAGTCTAGGACTGAGAGAAATTACCATACTATCAAACACTTTTGTCCATCTTTCTAAAATCATGATACAGATATTGACTAAGAAGTCAGAATTATTAAGCAAATGTTTTTAGTATAAAGTGTTTTCCTCAAGAGATAGTACTAAAAGTAAACCCATTTAGATATACATATAAAATAAACCTTTTTAACAAAAAAAAAAATCACCTATTAAGACTATATCTGGGGCCGGGGCTGGGGCTCAGCAGTACTGCACTTGCCTGGCACGTGTGAGGCACTGAGTTCGATTCTTAGCACAACATATAAATAAAGGTCTATCAACAACTAAAAAATAAAACTAAAAAAATTTTTTAAAAAAAGACTATCTGCCACCATTTGTTATCATTATGCAAAAGGAGTGCATATATTTTAAAAGAAACAATTAATACACAAGTGTGTAAATATATACATATATGTGTGGGTATATATACATATATATTCAATATGTACTAAACTAAACCAATTATGCGAATGCCAAAAAATTATACACATATTTTTATCCTTCCCACAGTTTAAAATAAACTCTTATCCAAAAGAACATTGAATTTCATAGAACTGAAATATACTTTGCAGATATTTATACTGTGAACTGTTTGATAACTTAGTTTGTACGACATATTCAGTAAAATACATTTAGTTTTCCAGCACAAAACCAACAAAGTTTTCTTAAATGGTTTCTGCTATTTAAGAATATTTGAGGGTTGGGGATATGACTCAGTGGAAGAGCACTTGCCTAGCATGTTTGAGACCCAGGGCTCAATTCCCAGCAAAGCAAAAACAAACAACAAAACAAACCAGAAAGAGTCCCTCCCAAATTCCTATTTTATCAATAACTTAGGGGTATTAAGAAGTGGGGCCTGGAGGGTAATTACATTATGAGGCCAAAACTCTTATAAAATATGAACGGGTTTAGGGGTCTTTGAGACAGAAATCTCTAGAGAACTGTCTTGTCCTTTCTACTCTGTGAGGACACAACTAGAAGGTACCATCGATGCACTGGTGAGAGCTTTCACCAGACATCACATTTACCAGCATCTTGATCTTTACTTCCCAACCTCAAAACTGTGAGAAAGAAATTTTTGTTGTTTATAAGCCGTACAGTCTATGGTACGTTGTTATAGCAGCCCAAACAGACTAAGCCAGTTCCACGTAGAATTCATTTCCTAGAATAGTTTTACAATCATAAGATCCTTTCACAGTATAAACTCTGAAAACTCTGAGCCCGTCCAAGGAAGTGAGGGCTGTGCTTGAATGAAAAGCACACCAGTCCTGTATTCCCACACTTACACTTTTAGACTTTCCTTTTCTGTCAACAAGGCTTTCATCAAGGATTCAACTGCGGTGACATGTTCTTGAAAATGTTTAAGGAGATAATACTGGCTTTCTTTATTTTTCTTCAAAGCAGTAAGCGCCTGAAGCAGATTGTCCAAGTGCTGTGCTGAATATCTTTTATTGTGGAGGGCCAAGGCACTTGCTTCTGTTTTGTTAAAACATTCAGATTGTTCTAGTGGTTCAATGGCTGTTTTCCTTGCTTCTAATCGGTTATATAATTCCTAAAAACAAGCCGCACAAACCAGTAAATCATACATGCATTAATTCATTTTTCCTCTCCTTTCCTCCGGATAACACACCCTATTCTCAAGGTGATATTTCAAATATTTCATCTGCACACGGAGAAACTAAAGTCATGACATCTAAAAGAACTTTTTTCTCTACAATCAGGTGAAAATCTAGACCAAAGTTCACCTGGGTTCAGCATTTAGTATCAATTACATGATCCCACCGTCTTAAAAGTTTCTGTAGTTTCTAAAGGAAAATTTATTTTAATTATTTACATACAGCAATAGATGGCGTTATTATTACATCTCATATTGTTATTAATTACTACTAATAGTTATTATTAGTAATAATAGTATCTAAGTAATAATTATTATTAGTTAATAATATCATATCTCATTCTTAGACACATATTTCCTATTATGTAAACTTGGCTAAAATTGTAGGGATCATTTATAGTTTCATTTTTTAAAATACGTGGTCACGTATTGGATTTTTAGATTGCACAGCTAGAAGTACATAAATATGTTAACGCAGCCTATAAACCCAGCCGCCAAAACAAAGCAGGACCCATGGACTGATCATGAGGAAAAATAAAAAGAATCTGTCAGAATCAAAAAACTATACATGACCACGAAAAGGAAAGATGACAAGTCAGAAAAATCCAAAATTTTGTTGCTGAATAAGTTTTGGGGAACTTTCTGAAAGAGAAAGAAGACGAATGTTCATTAAACCCTTCTACTTGTTAAATGCAAAAACTTATAAAACCTACTGATGAGTACATAATTATACAGTTACCAAATTGATCATCAGGCAGAGGTTAAATAAGACTTTTCACTCCGTGCAAGCAGGTTTTTGGTAATTAAAATGCATTGTGCTACCCTGGATGAGCGATGCAATCATGTGGTCAGTGTTTCCGCGGTTCCATACCTCTATCTCTTCTAATTGTTCATTTCTCAGCAGAACATCCAATTCCAAGGGCTGATTTTGCAGCTCGTTGACTTTGTGCTCATCTTCAGCGTTGTTCATGCTTTCTTGAACATGGAGAGGAAATTGTTTTGACAAAACCATTTCCACGTCTGAATTCTGAAAACATAAAAAGATTAATTGCTGAGTAGTCTACCTTCCAATGAATCATTTTTATTTATCTTGACAAAAAAAAATTGTGATTTCTTCTACTGACTCAGATTAAGAACTTTTAGGAAGTATAGTTGGGTATTATCAAAGGTGATTTTTTTTCCCATACCATAATGAATACCTACTTGGTACTCCAAAAAGTGAAACTTTGTTACAACATAGTACAGGATCTTGTGTTGCTCCATTATATACTGAGGCATCATACATAGAGTCTTTTTTTGGATACTGGGGATTGAACCCAAGGGTACTTAACCACTGAGCAACATCCCAGCCCTTTTTATTTTTTATTTTGAGAAAGGGTACTAAATTACTTAGGACCTTACTTAGTTGCTGAGGCTGGCTTTGAACTTGTTATCCTCCTGCCTCAACCTCCCAAGCTGCTGGGATTACAGGCATGCACCACCACTCTTGGCTCGGGGGTATAATATATAGTCTTAAAGTAACAAAACAGGAGGGAAAAGTCAAAATTTCCCAAATTTATTCTTGGTATTCACTATGATACAGAGGACAGATCAAAAAATAGGCACTCACTGTCAGCCATCTGTACTTTAAAATAAGTGGTTAAGTGAAGGAAACACCATGATTTCATGATATTAAGAACAAATGAGAGGCTGAGATTGTGGCTCAGTGGTAAAGCACTTGCCTAGCATGTGTGAGGCACTGGGTTCGATACTCGGCACCACATAAAAATAAACAAATAAAATAAAGGTATTGTGTCCATCTACAACTAAAAAAACATTTAAAAAGAATAAATGATACCTTAAATCAGATAGTAGTAAGAATTATAACCTAGATAGGTGGAACAGCTTATATATGGGCTATATATGGGGACACACATTCATACACATAAAGATTTTTTTTTTTAAACTTTAAAAAGTTGCAGATCTTAACAGGTCACAGACATCTCAGGGTACCCACATTCATTTATCCATTCTTTCAACAAGCATTTGTTGAGGACTTATGTGTACTAGGTCCCAGGACAGTAATTTTTAAAGATTTCCATTATTTTGCTAAGATATTAACTTTTATTTCCAGGTAACTTAATAAAAGAAAAAACTCTTGATTTTGCAATATACTTTGTCAGCAGAAACTTTGAACAATTTTCTCTTGGAACAAAATGTTTCCAAAACCCCCAAAAGGTAAAAACTGTTGTCTTAAAAAGACTCCCTGGACAGTAATATGAGACGTTAGCAATAAGAAATTAGATGCCGGGATTTAAGGCAACTTTTTATATTACCCTTGTACTTTCCCAAAACCATTCTAAAATTAAAAACCTATTTAAATAAGACAAATATTGCCTGGAACTTCACCTGCTCTAACTGGTAAGAGGGTTCAGCCAGTTAGGGTTTTGAAGTAACACTTGGCACAGTCACTTCTTCAAAAAGGTTACAAATGATTGAAATGATTTGGCAAATTTCCTCCAACTCAATGATTTAATTCACATGAACTTGGGTGAAAGTCTCTATGGAGGGCAGCGTCACAGCCGGAAAGATCCAGAAGGACTTGGGGGAACAGGAGAAAGGGGCCACATCACAGGTTTCACCGGGTGGGTTTGATCTGGGCCACAGTCATCTCAGGTACGCACCTGCCTCCTTCCCACCTGATGGTTACTGTTTCTCAGAGCCCCCTATAAACTCCCCAGGCACAAGAGCCTGAGCTACAGGCCTAAGTACCAGGCAGTTGGAGAGCTTTATCAATTATCAGTCATCTACTAAGAATTCAGAGCTCTTATCTCTTACCTGATAAACCAGTGCCTGAGGACTGCTGTTACACAGGAAAACCCTAGTGACATTTGTAATGACCGCCTTCAGTGGTCAGAAGAAGTGTCTTTAAACACCTGGAATCACCCCAAGATGCCATTCCTTTTCCAAACCCAAGAGCCATTTTCTACCCTGGCAGAAAAGCCAACAGAATCCCTCAAACGAACATTTCAAATTTAAAAGGCAACATTCCTTTGCTCATGACAGGGAGATTGGAATGCAGATGCCAGGACCTGATTGGCTCCTGGAAAGTTCTTTCAAGACCAGTCATCCTTTGCTCAGTAAGTACCCTCTGCTATATCTTATTTGAAACATTTTATCTTAGGTTATGTTTCAAGCATATATAAAAGAACAAAAATAACAGATTCTCATTACTGAATACACAAAACAATACAATTTTCCATATTAGGAAAATAACCGAAAGCCCAATCCCAACCTTTTTCCTCTTTTCCTCCCTAGAACCAACCCTTCTCTAAAGTCCACATACACATCATTACACTGTTATTACTTGCAACAGAATTGGCATACTAGTGTTCTATGTTTTTAATTCTTACAGAAATCAGAATCATGTACGTACCATTTTATACTTGTTAGTTCCATTCAAGAGTGTATTTTGAGATTCATTCATGTTAACTGATATAAATCTAATAGTCATTTTAGCTTTGTATCTGTTCCAATGAATGAATGAATGAATGAATGACTTATTTATCTCTTAGAATACTCTGGACAATAACATGTCCCTCTCTTCCTGTCACACCTCATACTGTAATACACACTGTATCCTCCTGTATGGTTCTTGCATGTACATGTAAATTTCTTTAGGATATTTGCCCAGAACTCAAATTAATAGCCACAAAACATGATCCATTTGATTACTGATTTGCTCTCTAAACTGAATGACGGTTTCATTTCCATCAGTGGAGACAGCCAAGAAAGCAAGTCAGTAACAGCGTCACCATCCTCTCTCTCCTTCATAGGAATGGTCCCATAGTGTGTTGGCCAGGATCTAAAGTCCACCACTTGGAACCTGCCAACAGGGGGACAGCGTGTCACACCAGCTCTAAGGGACATGTTTCTTCCTTCTCTAAAGCCTTCCAACATGAAGCAGTGAGAAACAATCTTAGCATAAATCTCATTGCCATCAGAGACCAAAAAAAAAAAAAAAAAAAGGCAGATCAACAGTCTCAGAGGCTGCTGATTACTCTTCTATAACCCTCTCAGTATAACATCTAACATGTCAAAGTGACCCACAAAGCACTAGTGACTCAGCCAGCCATGCTCCTCCCTCTCAGACCTCATCTAAGGCTCTCCACCGCCCTCTACCCTCTGGCCAAGGAGCCATCAATCGGCTTCTGAAACTCCTGCTTTCTCCCACCATTTCCTCTGTCAAGAAAGCTTCCCACGCCCAGCCCAGAGCTCTGCTGCCTCCAGCTGACCCTTTCAGTCCCTGAACTCTCAGGAGTTGCTTCCTGAGAGTAGCTGTCTCTACCTCTACTGTCCGGATCAGATTGCTTTGTTAAAAGCTAACCCCAAACTGGGCTCTTCCTTAAGCTCCTGTAGTTAGACTCTCGTTAGTGTAATTTATTGAGTAACATGTGTCTCCCCCACAAGAATAGAAGCTCTGTGAGGACAGACAGTGTCTGTGTCCGAATCTTCATTGCCTGTTCAATGTACTTTTACTGAATGGACACAGAGATGAACTCAAGCCAGAGAAAAATAAAAACATTTTACTTAGTCTTCTATTTTTCATATTCATAACATGTGAGTTACGAAGTGGAATGGAAAAAAAAAATGAGGACCTGTCAATCTAGCAGTTCTTGGCCAGACATCTGTTAGGATTGAGGGAAAAGCAAGAGAGTGGAGGTTTGAAAGAAATGCTAGAGTCATCACAGCACACACGACTCAGGAAGATCAACTCACATAATAAAGAAAACCTATTTAAATTTGTTTAACCTCACATTTCAGAACTTATTTAGACCTCCAACTGCCACCTGTGTAACACATTTTGAGAAACGTAGGTGGAGTTCTGAGCATCAGAGTGGGCATGCAGGCATGCCTGGGTTCTCACCCCAGCTCTGCTGGACTTCAAGCCCATTCTCTAAAATACAAAGGTTAGGGAAGAAAATTTCTAAGGTCTCTTCAGCCCAAGATTTTAGGACCTTGGAGCACATTCTCAAGCACACACTGTTTGTAGACAGCAAGAACATGTACAGAGTGCAAGGCGCTCATCCTGTAAAGGAATAAATCTTGGACTGTGAAAAATACTCCTAGAGTAAGAAGCAAGACTCAAATGCTGGCCAAAAAGACCAAAGTAGGATACTTTGAAGATGGAGTAGACACATGGCCCAGCTAGGTGATCCATTATGTATAGTTAATGAGTTACCAGAAGAAACATCAGAAGTAGACACCAATTACCCCAGGACTGATAAGTCTCCCCGGGTGGAGTGATTTTCCTTCTCCTGGTAGACTCCACACTTCCACTCACTCAGTGGAAGCCTTACACGTCTTGCCTACTCAGGTGATCACCTATCTTCTAAGATTTATCTACAGATGCTTTCTTATACACCAAATCATTAATGATCAGAAGCTTTTGAAAAGGAGAAAAACAATTCACAAATAATGAAAAGCAATGACATCAATGACAAGGAAATTAAAGAAGTAATTACAGACCAAGTGTTCTGGGTGTCTTTTTTTTTGTTGTTTTTTAAGCAATTATGTCATGTGGATTGTCATTTGCAGCATAAAAGCTCACTGAATACAGGGAATCTGTAATATTGCTTTATGATATTTTTGAAAATAAAAAATAGAAAGAATATAAGACATAGGAGTTTCAATGCATTTACTCTTGATCACTTCCCTTTATGGATATCTAAAAGCCCAGGAGATTAGATAGTCCTCACTTTTTAGCATTTCCTAATATATTACTTTACTTAAGTTATTTAGAAAGAAGGAAAAGGGAAGGTAGTTCTGCCTATTCATTCTTTAAGACTCTTAGAAAACTGGCTGAGTGCTGCGGATTCTGCCTGTAATCCCAGGTACTTGGGAGGCTGAGTCAGGAGGATCACAAATTCCAGGCTAGCCTCAGCAACTTAGTGAGATTCAAAATAAAAAAATAAAAAGGGCTGACAATATATCTCAATGGTACTGTGTAAGTGTTCCTGGGTTCAATTTGTAGTGTGTTGGAAAAAGAACTCTCATAAATGCACATCTATAAAAAATATATTACGCTATTAGAACATCATCACTCATCCTTCAGAATGTATTTTGTGATTTCTTTTGATTATAGACAGCTTTAATATTTCCAACATTAAAGAAAAAGTCAACAAACGTTCTAGATTTAATGTGTTTAGAGTAAATTTCATCTAACTGAAATTATTAGCACTAAATTCAAATGCACACGGCAATTTTAAGGGGAAAATCATATATTCTATAAAAATTAAGATTTAATAAGGAAAATTAAAACATCCTAACAATTCTTCTAGAGACTTATTTAAAATTATCTGATGAAACATCCTAGATTTCAAAGTCACATGAGGTGAGCATAGATGGGATATTTGTTTCGTGTAAGATTGAAAGTTACTCTACCCCACACCCCAACAGAATGAGAGCAAAATAGGTCTGCATAAGTGCTTTTAATCAATTCAGTGCTTATTTTCACTATTATTATAGCTTATTTTAATCAGATTTAAAATTAAATAAGTTGTTCTTTTCTGTGCTTTTCGTATTCATGATATTGAGGTATCTGAGTCCTGACACTGAATAATATTACACATGTATTTTACTTGTCATATTAAACCTGTACTTTATTTGCTGTGCACAACCCCAGCCCCATATTTGATCTTGAAACTGCTCTTGACCTTTCATAATCTAACATTAGACAACTTTACACACTCTAATATTACATAGTAGAAAGCACAGCCTGCACTTATTGTAGAAAAAGTAAGCCCAGATTCAGAAAAAGATTCATGCTACAGAAGTGTAAACACTGCTAGGGAATTAAAACTAATTTTCTGTAATCAAGACTTAAATTCCTTCCTCTGTCCTGAAAAAAATCTTAATAAACTCTCAAACTACAAAAGCTCTTATCATCTGAGATTAAGTAAACATCTTAATAAATTAAGAAAACATCATTAGATTATGATCTTTATGTAGTTTTTAATGTACTTTATTGAAATCTGGGGTTCATGGTCAAAATGTGTCTGAGAAGTTAGTTTAGAAGTTATTGGGCAACTAACCCCTGTTGGCAAAGTCTTGTGTTAGGTTTGTGTCCTATCTTACAACTTTATCCTATAGAAAGCACTTGGGTATTTTTCCTTTTTTACATATTCTATTCCTCTTTTTAAAAAAATATTTATTTTTTTAGTTGTAGTTGGACACAATACCTTTATTTTATTTATTTGTTTTATGTGGTGCTAAGGATCGAACCCAGGGGATGACACGTGCTAGGCGAGCGCTGTACCGCTGAGCCACAACCCAGCCCCATTCACCTACTCCTCTTTAAATATCATTAAGGAAGTATCTTTCACATATACAGCCTCAAGCGTCTCACCCACAGAGGCTTCACTCTGTTAGACTTACTTCCTTAGGATTATCTAATACAGTGGGATTTATAAAAAGACTTTTTATCATGGCCAAAGAGAAGGTCCATTGGTAATTAACCTTGCTTAACATATTTCTAAAAAATCCCATCTGGTTCCTTTAATCATCCATGACTTTTTGTTCCAGGAAGACAATCAAAAGGCGTGTTCTCTTCCTTCCTGTTGATTACATGTTCCATAAAAAGCTGATGAAAGCTCATGCCTGACTGGCCTAACCTCCGGACCGTCCACTGTACCCTGGACGGTAAGAGGCTGCCTGCCAGGGGATCCTTTCAAACACAGTTGACTGGGTGACACTCTCACTGCCTTTACCACATGGATTTGAAAGCTACAGGAAAGTGCTTTAAGGACCACAGGAAAATGCACCTATTTGGTTTAGAATAAATTTTTTTTTTAAAAAAATCCTTCTTCCTTCTCTCTTTGGGGGGCAGGGGTGGTCGGGGGGTACCGGGATTGAACTCAGGGTCACCTGACCACTGAGCCACATCTCCAGCTCTATTTTGTTATTTTATTTATTTTAGAGACAGGGTCTCACTGAGTCACTTGGTGCCTCGCTTTTGCTGAGGCTGGCTTTGAACTTGTGATCCTCTGCATGGGCCTCTTGAGCCACTGGGATTACAAGTATGCACCATCACATCCAGCTCCTTCTTCCTCTTCCCTGAGAAAATTAGGAGTCTGAATGTAAATATTTTCACACTAAAAGATCTGACAACATTTAAGAGGATATTTGCAGTATAGGGTTAACAAAAGTAGAGAAAGAAAATAACTGTCTCTGGTTTCATTTATAAAATCAACCCCCCAAAAAAAAGAAAGAAAGAAAGAAAATTTGAGCTGCTAGATTCCCGCCCCCTTAGGAAATCGGTAAAGCAAATTTTCTTTTCTTTTGCCTTTTCTAATTTGCCTTTGTGCTCTTGACCCACGAAACTGTATCTGATTACCTATCTGTGAGGATAATATACCTAAATTGATGATTGACATTTTAACAGACTGAACAGTAATATTTCACCACTAAAATCTGGATAGTTTTCTAAGGGCTCTTTGTACAAGTGAGTTTCATAAATAACCAGTATGCTGAGGATTTAATTATGAAGTCAGAATGCTTGATTCGCGACCCTCTTTTCAGAGCCAAACACCTCTTCTTTCTTAGACTTATCCCAGAGAGTGTAATCACCAACACTTACCTTGTTTACTTCCCAGTCTTCCTCCAGCTCTTCCACTCCCATCAAGAGCCCAGTGGACTCCACCACCTCAGAAGTGGCCTGCCTCTGTCTGCCTGGCAGAGAAAACTTCTCATTCTTCTCTATTGAGCATTTTGATTTGAGAAGGCTGTTGAGATAATTTTCAGTCTCCTGTTTAGCAGATTCAATTCTGTTTTCCAAATCTTTTTGTTTACACGTAAGTGATTTTATATCATCTTTAATAATAATCTGTCCCACTGAAGATGTATTTTGCTTGATGGATTTTGCTAATGCTAAAATCTTCTTCAGTGTGCCATCTTGTAAACTGAGTCTACTTTCTAGTTCCTGTGAATGGAGAAAAGATTATTGTCAAAAGCCACTCCATTGAATTGTCAGAAGAGCTGGCTTCTGTAAATTACAGTGCTACATTAGTAGAAATCATGTATGAAAAACTCTATCAATGCATACCACAGAGAAGAAACTTTGGGTAAAATTTAAGCCAATATAGCATCAAAACAGATTTTATAAGGAGATTTGCAACAAGTAATGCAGTAAATGTTTACAGCATAGGTTGTAAAACATAGGAGGTGGTCAACAGATATTTGTTGAATATTCATGTTTTGTTTAAGATATTCTTTCCACAAGTGAAAACTCTAAAGAAAAGTGCCTGCTATGTGTAAAGTATTAAAAAGAAGAAAAGAACCATGTGCCCACATGAATCTAATTCTAATATTTAAAATTCAAAGATTTGGAGGTGATGAGAAATAAAACTATCAGGTATACTCTCTTAGATACGGTAGAAATTCAATCAATAATTACAACACGCATGAACAAATGAGGCTAATTTGAAAACTCCAGACAGAAGAAGAATTTGAAGTACCACAGTAGCCAATGAAGAACTTTAAGTATTACAGTAGCCATTAATGTTACTGGTGAAATGAAATATGTCTTATAGTATTCTATGGACTGTGCGGGATTCATTAGTCACTAACTTAAAGGGCAATAAGTATTCACTCATTCATTTAACTAACAGTTAAGTACTAGGATAGGTTTTGAAGTTACATAAATGAATAAGAGTCCCTTCAAGTTCATATAGTTGAGTGGTACAGACAGGTCACAGGTAGAATTATCTCCAAAGGCCACTGAGTCAGAGTACAGTTCAACTCAAATTACAAATGGATTTGGCCACTAAAGAACAATGTTCCCATTGTTTTGACTTTTCAGAACTTTTGCTATCTAAGTCATTTGAATAACACTTAAATTTCTGATCAAAACCACTGATTAGTCAAGTTCTAATGAATGTTGATTTTTTCCAAAAATGTCTACCATATATGGACATTGTTTGATACCTGCAGTTTCTGCAATTTGTCCTCAATTGCTGTTTGATCCACCGGCAAATCAGAAAAACTAACTAATTCCATGGAGATATTGTCCAATGTGGTATTCAGCTCTTTGATGCAAACCTCGTATGAATGGTGTTCTTCAACATGATCCTCTAATTTTTGCACAGAATCCTAAAAATAGGAACGATTGACAATTACCAATTATTTCTCTCTGAATTTTTCACTTTATAAATTACACAACTTATAAATATTTGTTTTACAAGGTTCCACCTTTTGAGAGTGTGTTCTGCCAGGCACAGTGGCACAAACCTATAATCCCACAAATTGAGAGGCTGAGGCAAGAGGATTATAAGTTCAAGTTTAGTGTGGTAACTTAGCAAGAGTCTGTCTTAAAATAAAAAATAAAAAGGGCTGGAGATGTAGCTCAGTGATAGAGTGCCTCTGGATTCAATCCCCAGTAGCACAACAGAAAAGCCAAAATATGTCCACAACTGATCCAGAGTTCTGAATTAAAGATCTCAGTGTCTGAGGTATTTCACTGCAAAATCTGCATCTTTCCCTAAAAAATGACTCAATAAAAACACTTGTTCTTCTCATGCTTTATTGCCCTCATTTCCTTCCAGAAGATAATTTTTTTTGGTAAGCAGTTTACAAAAAGAAATAACTATAAATTATATCCTTAAATCACAAACATCCATAGTAAACCAGGTGCCTTCATTATCTGTTGCTTTAAAACCAAGAATTCACAGCTGGAGATGAGACTCTACAAGATCAACCTCACCCCATTCCTAAGAATCAAACTCAAATCTTACGTTAGGAAAAAGTCATCCTAACTCAAGAGCAAACCATTTTCAGGTTCCCTCTATGGGGTAAGAAAATAAGATAACCACATCTGAACTGAGCAGCTAGTATTAAACAAAGTGATATATAGTCACCTTAATCCCTTCCCAACTCTTAATATCTAGACAACAGGATTTCTTACCGGGGTAATCGTTACTTTAAACCCAGCTTTCAGTGTGCAAAGAATTACAAACAGTTCTATTAAAAGAATATATTCTCTCTTAACAAGCTGACGATTTACCTCAATTCTTTCACTGCAAATAATGTCCTAAGATTTAAGAGAGGGGCACTTATAAGAAGGTAGGAACAAGATAAATGAAATGTCACAATGTGGATGGATGAACGGGTAGGTGGATGAATGGACGGATAATTCGAACACTGTCCTTTTCATAGAGATGCCTAGAATCTTAAGCCATTCAACCCCTAAAGAAACAAACTTCAATGAAAGGTAATAACATTATCATCAAATAACCCACAGTGGATTCATCTAGCAAAACTGTTTGGATTCCTCAATCTTTGAAAGTTGGCATTTTCATCTGTTATGGTTTGGATGTGAGGAGTCCCCAAACATCACGTGTGAGACAATGCAAGAGGGTCCAGAGGAGATGTGATTGGATTATGAAAGTCTTGACCCAACCAGTGGGTTAATCTCCTGATGTGATTAACTGAGTAGTAAATGAAGGCAGGTGGATATGTCTGGAGGAAATGGAGCACTGGGGGTGTGGCTTTGAGGTATATATTTATATCCGGCAAAGATATTTGTATCTGCTTTGTGATCATCATGTGAGATGCTTTCCTCTGCCACACTCTTCTGCCATGATGTTCTGCCTCACCCCGAGCCCTGAGGAATGGAGCCAACCTTCTATGGACTAAGACCTCTGAGACTGTGAGCCTTCCTCTAAAGTTGTTCTGGTTGGGTCTTTTAGTCACAGCTGACTAAAACATCGTGTAAAATGATAAATTAACTTTTGAAAGCTTTAGGCTTACCAAAAGAATGACAGCCAAGCAATAGTTCTGAATATGAATCTTGCATCAATAGAATGATTGCAACAATCATTTAAAATTGTATTTATCAAAGAATAAACTTCACCTGCAGTTGTTGAAGAAGACTCTCATGTAGATGTTTTATTTCCAGCCAAGGCTCCTCACTGAAGCTGGGATTTTTAGTGCACTCCAAGAGGTAATTTCCTTGAGATTTTAACTCCTTTAGCAAGGATGTCAAATCTTGTGCTTTCTGGAGGAATTTCTTATAAATTTTTAACTGGGCTTTCTTCTCTGGCAGAGCATGTTGAAGGGCAAAGCCTGCTTCTTGCTTCTTCCTTAGTTCTATGAGCATTAATCTCAAGTCCTCTTTGCTTTGCAAATACTTTTCCCCTTCTAGCAGAAGCTTTTCTTGATGGCTAAATTTCACCAAATATTTTATAAATGAAATAACAGCAAAATGGAAGGGCTTTTTGCATACTAGAGTTGAACACACATTATAATCAACAGCATTACAATAATACTAATTCACATTATTTCCAGAGACTCTTTAGGCAATATAATATTCTAAAATGGCACTAAATTTAGCTCAGAAATCGAGGCATAAATTATTTGCATAACTAAAACATAATTATTTTTTGTTACATAGTTTGATCAGAGAATATTTAATACTTTAAATTTCAAACTAGTCCCAATGGTTTTGTTAAACTCAAATGTAATTCTTACATTTCTTACAAAAGTAAAATAAGCATTCAATATATTAACCAATTAACTGGCTTGTGCTTTCTGTATCTTCAATTTAGTTGTAATTTGGTGGTCTCTTTAGAAAAACATAAGCTTCACATTTCAAAACATGAAATGTACCATTTAAGACCAGATCAGAAATAAGAATGTTCTCCAGAAATATGTCTACAGAATTCGGCCAACATTTATCAATGTTTCCACTTTAAGAATTTCTTAAGAAAAATATTCCAAAGCATCAGCTACTCCACAGTGATGCCATGCAGGCTCTAAGGGCTGACTGAGGGGAGGGGGTTGGCACAGAAGCAGGTATCGTGAACATGGAATGAGAGGTGACGTGACTTGGTTTGGAAGAACCCCACAGGATGATGCACCAGATACACTGCCTGAGCACGCAGCAGCCGTTTCATATCTGACCTGGACTATTTCTCTTGCCTTGGACACCACTGACTTTCTCTCCAGTAGATATTATATCCAAACCCAGACACCAGACAAAACATACTTGTTATGACTCCTCTGAGTAATGAGAAAAAACACAAGCAGGGACAGCACTCCCACCCTCTACCTTAGGTATGTGCTGGCCAGATGGAGCGTGCTGTCCCACTGGTTGGTGATATCAGCAAGGGTCTCCTGCACCAACGGGGCCTCACAGCTCTCGGCTTGTCTCGTAATGGTCTGTATTTTGGCGTCCCCTTCAGGCTTTAGTAAAATGATTTCCTGAAGCACAAAATACAAAAGATCTTATCATTTCATTCATATTACTTAGACGTTTTACAGAGCATAAAGCTTACAAATAAAAAGATATCCTAAGATTCTAACTGCAGAGCATATTTCAAAATAACCCTTTCATTTTCATATATGCCCCCAATACAAAGACATCCCCTTCACATTTATAAAGAGTTGGTTCTCGATAAACATCTGTCAGTTGGAACTGATCAGGATCAAGAGGTGAGTTCCTATTCACTGTCTCATTTTCAACTGCTTTCTTAATTTCATATGCTAAAAAAAAGCTGGATAAATCCTCCTTCCTATTCTCTTCTATTATTTATAAATGGAGAATTAGGGCAGCAAACTAAATAAGACCTTCTTATTCAACCCAGAATAGATTTATGGCCTCCCATAGGAAAACACAGCTTCCCTCTCAGTGTCAACTCTTATTTCTCCACCCTGACAACAAATCATATTCTCTGTTCTCATTCCCTCTTTTGCCCTGACAACTCAGTTCTCTCCCTCTTGTAAAATCTACTTGAGATTTGTCATCAAAGAAAACATTCAGACATAATCCCAAATGATGCTGAATACTAAGTATCACCACCAACCCTCTCAGCTCACTCTTCTTGAGCATCTCTTCCTCTAAAAAATGCTTCAATTTATGTGAGTCCAATAAGTACACAGGCTTCTATGCCCTGCTTTTATTTTTTTGAGACTGGGGTTCAATAAGTTTCCCAGGCTGGCCTTGAACTTTTGATCCTGGTTCCTCAGTCCCAAGTCACTAGGATTACAAGGCGGGCAGCATCATAGCTGCCTTGTGCCCTGTACTTTAAACTAGCAATATTCACTGAATGAATCTCCCCTTGGAGAGAAAGAGGACTCCAAGAAGCATGAGATTTCTTTTTCTTCACCTCCACTAAGCATCTAGTAAGCCTTCTGTGAGCATATAAACCCACCCCAAGAAATACTCTCCACCCTGCACTGGACCTTGCTAATGCCTCTACTGTACAGACATACATTCACTTTTGTATCCTAGCACCTGCTGTGGCTCTGATCTATTGTCTTTATTTCAATTCTTCTGCATGCAGTGAAGATGGAAAATAATTGGGTACTGCCCTCTCAAAGACAGGATATTCTTTCTCTCTTTCATATGCATTAAAATAATTTTAGATCCATCATAACCCTTCTCTTTTGTAAGCTCAGTGATTTGAATTTCTTCAACCATTCCACAGTGATTCTATTAAGAAACAAATCTTTGCAGTTTCCTCTAAATCTTTTCAAAATTAGAGTTCACTCTGACCTCTCAAATTCAGTTTCCAGTTATACCTTTATTTTTTGGATTCTCTCCTCGAGTGGCATTTTGCCTTCAGATGAGTTCAAAGCCATAAGAGACTCTTTAATCTCTTTTATCCAATGAATCACATCATGTGCAAGATCATTAAAGCTCTGGTCCTCAGCAGGTGGCAACTTAAATTCTTCTTCAATTTCATGTAATTGTCTCAATAATGTCTGGTATCTTTCAATCAAACATGTTGATTCGTTTATTATTTCATCTTCCTCAGTAAACCCATGGTCCTTCAAAGAGTCATTCAACTGGACCAGAGATTCAAACTGTTCCCTGTAATTTACAAATAACATTGAAAGTTTATAGGAGTCACTCCTACACAGTAGAAGAAATCATATTCCCAAGTAATATATTTCATATTAGATCATGATACCTCTTTTCAGCTAATGCTTGACAAAATAGCTCAGTTTTCTCTCCTGATTCTTCCATTTCTTTCCATTCCTCTTCTTGATTAGTCAACCACTTACTCAGGCTTCTGCAATCATCCTGCAGTCTAAAAGAATATTACAAAGATCAGGATATATTTTTAAGCAAAAAATGTTTATACTCAAGAGGATAGCAAGAACCTTGCCAGTCAACCAAGTTTTTACTATCAGTTTTATTTTTTGAGAAAACTTGTAACATATAAAACCTGAATAACTGCCTATATTATAATGAAATTCATTAAAGTAATGAACCATACAAAAGTATCATAAATAACAGGAAAAAAACCCAAAAATGTTTGGACTGTACCCTGAACCTTTGCCATTAGTTAATTTGTAGAAACTCCTAGCACCAAACCTGAATTCAAAAGTCTAGCCAGGGCAGTGTACACTTGTAACTCCAGCTACTTCAGAGGCAGAGGCAGAAGCAGAATATTGGAGGCCAGACTGGACAACTTGGCAAGATCCTACCTCAAAATAAAAAATAAGAAGGACTGGGGATTGAGGCTCAGTGGTAGAGCACCCCTTGGTTCAATCTGCAATACTTAATTAATTAGTTAATTAATTTTTAAAATGAAGTACAGTCCAGGGCTAGGAGCATAACTCAGGGGTACAGCACTTGCCTAGCACACATGAGAACCCGAGTTCAATACCGAGTGCCCCCCCTGCCAACACACACACGCACACATGCATACACACAAACACACACACACACACACCCAAAAAAAACCCAAACCACAAAGAACTACAACCCTAGTTGGCCCTCTGTATCTGTGAGTTCCACATTCATGAAGTGAGCCAACCACAGATCAAAAATATTTGGAAAAATAGAAATTGTATCTATACTGACTTTTTTTTTCTTTGTACTTCCCTAAACAATACAGTATAACAGCTACTTGCATAGCCTTTAAATTGTATTAGGTATTACAAGTAACCCAGAGATTTAAAATACATGAGATGCCCTTAAAGTATCAGGAACACAAATTCTGGTTTTTGTTTTTGCTAAATATGAATAAAAAAAGACACACAATTCCAAGAATTACCATCTCATGACCTTAAAAAGAAGCCCTACATAATGGCCCCAATGGTTAAAAAAAAAGCAATCCTGAGAAATGGAAGATAGAGATATTAAGTCCTGATCATATTGTTTGAACCAACTACTCAAGCTCCTGTTAAGCTATATGTAACTCAATTTTTCAGTTCTATGAATTATTAAATTGCTTTAAAAAAAACAAAGGCAGTTAGAGGGGGCTAGGGTTGTAGTTCAGTGGTAGAGCACTCGCCTTACACATGAGAGGCACTGGATTCAATCCTCAGCACCACATAAAAATAAATAAATAAAGATATTGTATCCATCTACAACTTAAAAAAAATATTTTAAAAAAGGCAGAAATAAAGAGAAATATACTGTTGTTTATAACCTAAAGCATCTCCTCTAATAAGAATCAATATTACTGTCTCATCAGAAGATGAAAAGGGTTCTTAATAATAATTAAAATAAATCAAATAGGACTTCCTGAAATTTCACATTAATATACAAGGGTTATATGCAAATATTATGCATTTTATATAAGCAACTTGAGCATCTGTGGATTTTGGATGCTTAGATACCAAGGAATAATTATATCTATTTTACCTATTAAATTTGTATGTACTGCATATCACAGCATACACTGTACTGAGGAAGAGCACTCGAGAAATAACTCTAACAATATCCCGTGAAAACGTTATTCAGATATCACCTTGACTTCGTACCTCAGTAGCTGCTCCAGGTAGTTATCGAGTTCCTTTGCCTGGGCCTCACATATGGACACCATTTTTTCTAATTCAACTTCTTGACTCACAAGCCAACTGTTAAGCTCTTTAACATGGGCTTTAGGTAGGTGCTTCTTCACATGCTGCAATACAGTTTCTACCTGCTGTATTTTACTGCTTCTTCCTTCAAGAGTCAAGAAATCCTTAGGAAAGACAAAAAATCAATTATGATCTAAAGGGAGTCACCTGCCACCCCCATGACACTTCTCCAACGCAGTACACAGATGTTGCCAGTTCCCAGGTAACGTTCTCACAGAAGGAAAGTAATGAAGGGGTGGCTAACTCCAATGGTAGATGACCTATGGTAGTTCTGGATGTGTGTATCCATTTGCACTTGAATCTGACTTTCTGGATATCACATCTAGCATAGCAGTACAGAGCCACCAGGAGGTCCCTCAGAGCAGGACCAGGAAAGCTACATTCTCCTCTCCTGGCTCTGCTCAACTCTTCCTAAATACTTGCTCTGACATCCTTATATAAAACTAAACACTATTTTCCATTTAACCTTTCCAACACCAGAATTTTTTTTCCCAATGTTTGTGTTTCAAAGGTTTGGGTGTGAATTGCTGAGGCCCACGAAATGGGCAAATTAAAAGCAAGAGAAAAAAAAAAAAGTGGGGCTTTAAAGAAACAAGAAAGATGATTCCATTAATAAAGCATAGTACCATTCAAACAATAAATTAAACAAAATGTTTAGTGCTTTCAATAAGCTTGAGAACATGACTTGTCATCAAAATATTAATGTACTACTAGATAATCTACCCCAAAATGATCAATATTTAAGGGTGCCAAAGGTATCTTACAAGCTCTGTACACTCAGTGCTCTGTCCAGCTATACATTAAAGTTCAAAGGCAATTTTTATCAGAAATATGACTGGGGGGCTGGGGTTATGGCTCAGTGGTAGAGCACTTGTCTGGCATGTACAGAGCCCTGGGTTCAATCCTCAGCATCACATTAAAAAAAAATAATTAAAAGGTATTGTGTCCAACCACAAGTTAAAAATAAAATATTAAAAAATTTTAGAAAACATGACTGGGAAAATAATTAAATGAAGTCATCTTTTTTCAAGGGAAAAAAAGAAATTTTATAGTCCAAATTAGGTGAATTCTTCATCTTTGATCAAACATGATTTTAACACAATTGAATTAACTAAAACAGCATCTTAGAGTAGTACCAAAGTGGAACTTGTTTAAGCTACTTGCACACTTAACTCAGTAAAAACAGAGTTCCAAAATATTTAGGAAAAAAGCCTGGTTACTTGGAACTATCATCTGTTAAGTAAAAAAAAAAAAATAGTCAAAGTAATTATTATTTTATCTACTTAAAATTAAGTTTCAGGCTGCCAATATTTTAGTTATGATAGACTGATTAAAACGTACTTCTGCATTTTAATATGTATACATGTGTATCTTACAGAAAGTATTTGCAGCTTTTGTTCCACACTCTTTTTTGTTTCTGATGAGTCGAAGCACTCTTCAAGCCTCACTTTAATCTTGCTGAACCAGTCATTGAAGTTCTTGCATTGATCTACAGGAAGTAAGGGAGAAAAAAGCTCTATACATTCCAGCAGAATTCCATACACCTTATTACGTAAGAGATTTTATAACCTGCTTCCTACACCATCCTGGAAAGTGGTCATACATCCTGAAATCCAATTATGAGGCCTAATATAGTCTACAAAGTAATTTGGTATGTTTTCCACCAAATCTCCCTCTTATTTATTTATTTATTTTTGGGGAGGGGTGACGGGGACTGAGGATTTAACCCAAGGGCACTTTTCCAATGAGCTACATCCCCAGCCCTTTTTACTTTTTATTTTGAGACAAGGTCTTACTAAGTTTTTTAGGGCCTCACTAAGTTGCTGAGGCTGGCCTCAAACATGCAAACCTCTTGTCTCAGCCTCCCGAGTTACTGGGATTACAGGTGTGTGCTACCACACCAGGCCAAAACAAATCTCCTTTCAAAGACACTTGTAGAGACAGATCACAAGCAGGCTTCCAGACTCATGGAGCATAGTTGAGTAGTTCAAACTTAACTTTTAAATTAAGATTTGGGGCTTTAAAGAAAAACACATTATTTAATGCCAGGCATTAATCAGTAAGTATTTCCCCCCAGAGATTTTATCCAAATATTATTCCTTTAAATACAGTCTGTGCAAACCATTTATAAGTCAGGCTTAGATTAGTTTTTGGGTTCACAATACTACCTTCATACTTCAAGTAAGAGGAACATCACACTCACCATTCAATAATGAAGAAAAGTGATCTTGCAAAACACCTTTTTTGGTATTAAATAAATCGCTGACACTTTCATATTGCCTCTTCAATTCAGAGAGTTCAGGGGTGAGACAACCTATTTGATGCTCAAGTACTATCATGTTGTGCTTCTGCTGTAGAATTTCTTGTTGTATCTCCTACAGATGTAAACAAACAACCACCATTAAGCCTTAAAACAGGCTCAAGTCACAGATGCCAGACATCTCAATTGTTTTTAAAAAGTCTACAAGATTTTGAATGAATGGATTTGCTTTCTCTTTGCTAGCAGGTGTACAATCCATTGCAAATTTAATTTTAAAAAGTTACTGTAGATAGAGCAATTCAAACATCAAAGTGCTGAATACACAGAAACTGATTTTCTGGGTATCTCCCCCCCCCCCCCAGAACGTCCATTTCTTTCTGTTTTTGTTAACGGAAAAAAGTCAAGACCATGAAAAATGTGAGAGTAAGCCTGAAAATCAGAAGATGAGCAGCTGGGCAGCACCTCGAGTTTAGTGAAAATCTCCAAGCTGTCGGAAGGAGATAGGGCTTTCAAGAGGGACTCCGTCATCCCGATCTGGGTCTTGGCTTGGTCGAGATCCTCCTTCAGCTCAGCTGTGCTGCTACCAAGCTCGAAGCAATTGGACTCTCCTGATATATACTTTTTCACATGTTCCATCTTGTTCAAAATAGAGCGTTCCATGACCTGAAATCATGCAACATGTAGTTCTGTGGCGGATATTATTGAACTAGACTGCAAGGCAAAGGCATTGCTGGAAAGTAACAAGACTGCTTCATTTCAATATGAAAAAAAAATTATTCTCATTGCTCTACATTACTCTATATTACCAATACAATGATAGGAACATTGCCTTGGGAAAAAAATAAAGAATAACATAGAAAAACTGAAATTAGCATTATGACTTTTTTTCTAAGACATTTATTGGAATCCTTCCCCCAAAATAAGTTTTATCTAACATATCAACTGAAGTAATATCTCAAGGCACTTAAGAGATAAGACAGATAAGATTAAAACACACAGAAAAAAAATTAGACAGCAATGATTGCTTTTTATGTATACAGCATCCAGGTAAGAACTTCCTGTGCAAAATACAGGCTTAAGAAGGTTGAATATCAGGACTGGGGCTGTAGCTCCTCAGTACAGAGCTTACCTACCACGTGGGAGGTGCTAGGTTGAATCCTCAGCACCACATAAAAATAAATAAATAAAATAAAGGTATTGCGTCCATCTACAACTAAAAACCATTAAAAAAAAAAAACCAACTACAACAACAACAACAACAACAACAAAAAAGAAGGTTGAATAACTTGCCCAATACAAAGCTAGTAGGTGATACAGCCAGGATGTTACCTACAAAGTACCTCCAGAGTTCTTATTTAACCACTGTGCAACCTGATCCAAATAAAATTGAGAGAATTATCTTCATACAACAGAAAAATCACACTTGGAGCAACCTCCCTTTTTCTCCACCTAGCAATTAATAAATCTTAAGAATATGACTTGAGTCATATTCTCTTTCCTGCACCCAAGACATTCACAAGAAATTATTATTACTTTACATGGAAACACAAACACATGTGACCCTTTACATAATACACCTGTAAATGAGTGAAAGGAGAACAGTAGAGTGCAAAAATACAATATTCTTCATGCTAATCATGGAAAAAAAATCATTATCTATGCCAACTACAAAATTCGGTTGGATTTAACATAGAAATCAAATAAATAATGATCCTAATTTTATGTTTAAGATTTAGAATGCTTGGTTTATGAACACTATTTAGAGGCTTTAGAGAATCTTTAATTGAGGATTTTAAGTGGAAATTCTCTTACCTGCAATTCAAGTGGTTTTTCATTACTTTGAAGCAGAAACTGTATTTCGGTCACTCTTCTAGAAAATTCTGAAGTTTGTTGTTCATGGACTTGTAACTCTTCCTAAAACACATAATTTTAAAGGAAAATATCTTCTTATTTCATCACCAATTTTCCGGTAGCCATGATTATTATTGCTGATAGAAACTGAGAGTGCCTTTGAATTTCCTTTAATCACTTGTTTTTTGACAGAGTCCTGGGAGTCAGAAACTGAAGTGCCTCTACAGGTCAGATAATTGCTATCATTGAGTGACGCATTCTAGTTTTAAGGCAATAGAGAGAGGAAAGGCCTATGCTGCAGAACTGCATGGTCTGCCTTAAAGTATTACAAACTTCTTAGATATGTGTGTTCGGGCTGTGAATGATTTGTCCACACTTGCAGGTTTTGGCAGGTTTTGGCAGGTTTGGCCCATGGGCTGGCAGTTTATATTCCTTAACTTCAATTTCTAAACAACCTATAGTTCAAGACAAATTTAAATGATTCTTAGAGATGATTCATTTATACTTAAGAGAATCATTGTTTTAATTGGTAACTACCATCACATCTCTAGGAAACCAAAAATCTTCACACATTTTAAAAATGGTTTCCATAAAAATGGATATATGAATTAAAAAGAGAATAAAATACAAAGAGGGATAAAATGATATTGAAGCATTTGCTTCATGCACACATACAGTTTTATATTACATAAATCCACAAAAAACTGCCAACCTTTGTTTTCTCACCCAGTAAGATGATGATTTTACATGATAAAAACCCAATAATACATGAACAAACAAGTGGTTAGAAAGCATTCTTTCAGAGTTAAGAGACAACTTTAATTTTTTCCAAATAACAAAGTCTGAGATTACTATTTTAAAAAAACAAAACAGCTTTTTTAAGTTCTATAAAGACACTGATTCTCATTTTTCTTTTTTTTTTAATAATCTTTTTGAGGGACTGTTGAATTTAAATAAATGTTGTCTATATCAGGAGGCTCTAGATCAGGGGTTAATAAACTATAGCCTCAGAGCTGAGAGCTTCTTTGTGTAAATATTTATTGGAACCCAGCTACTTCCAAGGATTTTTGAACTGTTTATCAGTTTGATGCTATAACAGCAATGATGAGCAGTTATTGCAGAGACAGAATGATCCATAAGCCTAAAATATTTAATATATGGCCCTATAAGAAAAGATTTGCCTATCCCTGGGGTATACACTACCTTTACTTGGGAACAATAATACATTTTGTTAGAACTTCTGCAAAGAGTTCTTAACTTTTTTTTTTTTTAAATACTATGTACCCCTTGAGCAATTTGTGAAGTCTATGGGTCCTTTGCATAATAATAATTGAAAAATAAAACATAAGGAAAATTATATAATGTTACAAATGAAAATAATTACACTGGGTTATAATTATCATAATATTAAAAATAATGTTGACATATATTGCTTCATGTTTCTCTATTAATACCTTAAATGACAAGATCCAGCAGTGGGCCCACTATATCCCTTGCTTTCAAACTAGTGATAAGGATACAGGTATAAACAACCAAATAATGATCCCAAATATCTGTGATTTTCTTTCTTTTCTTTTTTTTCTTTTTTTTAAATCTGTGATTCTCTTGATAATGAAGTCACCTATGATGCTCATCCTACCATGTATGTTGCCTATATTCATAATTGAAACAAATGCTATATTAAACTAGATGTTTGTGAAAATAAAGATGCAATCTTTTGCCATCCAAGATCATTTTATCCATGAACTCCCTTGGTGTCCGTGAACCCCCTGTTAACAGTATCCTCTATCACCTTCCTGGATGTCACAAAGGAATGGATAGAGTTCAGGTTCCTCTCAAGGAATAAATAAAAGAGATAAAATATTTCTTTGTGATTTTTTTGTCCTGATCCAAGAGAGCAAACTCAGTATTACAGTGTCAACTGCGTGCAAACAAAACATCTATGACCAAAAATAAAATAAAATAAAATAAAAATTTTAAATCTGATTTTGAATAAAATTTCAACTTATAAAAAAAAAATCTATGTTATCTCTGTTGAATCACCTTCAGCCTTTCTCTGTCCTCTTCAGTCAGCTGTGAATTCCTTTCTCGAAGCACATTTTCAGTCCACTCATCAACGACACTTTTCAAATTAAAAAGTTTGTCCCATAAAGCCAGAGCTCGACCAAGATTTTCATAGTAGTCTTCTGTCTTCTCATTTATCTACCATAATGTAAAAGCAGAAGTAACACTTATGTAGTGGTGAAAAGAAATAGGAAAACCACTGTTCTGGTCAAATACTATTTCTAAAATAAAATTTGAGTTTGAATTTATTATTACTGGAGAAATAATCTGTTTTATGATCACCAAAAATATTATTTAATCTACCATGTACTTCTTTCTCTTAAAAAAAATTGTAGTTCACTTGCTATATCTTATATCAATTGAAAGCAATAGTCTTCCTAATGTCTAAACCACAATTTTTAAAAAATATGCTTTTTATTTATTTATTTTTTAATATTTATTCATTTTTTTTAGGTGTAGATGGACACAACACAATGCTTTTATTTTTATGTGGTGCTGAGGATCGAACTCAGGTCCTGCCCATACTAGGCGAGCACTCTACCGCTGAGCCACAATCCCAGCCCCCCAAAATATGCTTTTTAAAAGCAAATGAAATATAATACAGATAAATCCTTAGTTTGTAATTCATAAACATGTTATTACTTCTCAACCGAAAACATACAGTTAAATATCAATATCCTGCACAAATGCATAATAGATTAGTTAGTTTATGTACATAAGTTGAGTAACTATTTTTGTACCTAGAAGATTATAGACCCATTTATTAGTAGTGCCTAACTCTGGGGTGAAATTAATTCCTGAGTTATAAACTTCATATTATTTGAACATATTTATGACAAATATAGTTTAATTTTTCAATTAGGAATACTAAAGATATTCACCCAAAAGATTAATTTGTTATAAAATAGAATTTGTAGTCAATAAAATAATCACGTACATCAAGCCATCGATCCACGATAACGTTAGCCTCTTTTGCAAAAGGGGGCTCTTCAAAGGTTTTCATTTTATTTAGATAAAATTGTAGATTTTTACAGATCTGGTTTATCTTGTCAACTGATTCTAAATGTTCATTAAATTCTTCTTTGACAATTTCAATCTGTAAAAAAAGATATGAAAGATATTTTTGAAATATTGACATAGGCTAGTAAAAAAAGTCACAATTCTATTTTTGTGTTTTATGATCATAACAAAGAATAATTCTTTCTTACATTGTTCTTTAAACAGTTTTTTTTTGAGAGAGAGAGAGAATTTTAATATTTTTTTTTTTTAGTTTTCGGTGGACACAACATCTTTGTTTGTATGTGGTGCTGAAGATTGAACCCGGGCCGCATGCATGCCAGGCGAGCACACTGCTGCTTACATCCCCAGCCCTTTAAACAGTTTTTATTGTCCCATTTTCTCTACACTTTCTAGTATATAGAATATTAATTAATTTAATGATAATCCTACACTCAAATTTCCTCCTACTCTGCATTATGAGAAAGTTATAATGGTCAAAAAACATTTCTAGCCATGAGAAATAAGATTCTGTCAAAAAAAAAGCATATCCATTTAAATGGATAAAATGTGTGATAGTCCCTATATTTCTCTACTAAAAACTGTATCTTTAATGTCAAAGAACTTAAGTGCTTATCAGAATAAATAAACAGAATTCAAAAGCTCTAATATTAATTTTTTAATCTTCCTGAAGGTGAAATACTACTTTATAAAAAGAAAATCTCCTATATAAAGAACTCAAAAAACTTAACAGCAAAAAAAAAAAAAAAAATCAATAAATGAGCAATGGAACTGAGCAGATTCTTCACAGAAGAAGAAATACAAATGGTCAACAAATATATAAAAAAATTTTCACCATCAATAGCAATTAGAGAAATGCAAATTAAAACTACACTGAGATTTCATCTCATGTCAGTCAGATGGCAATTATCAAGAATACAAGTAACAATAAATGTTGGCAAGGATATGGAGAAAGAGGTGCACTCATATATTGCTGGTGGGACTACAAATTGGTGCAACCACTCTGGAAAGCAGTATGGAAAACTTGGATTGGAACTACCATTTGACCCAGTTATCCCAGTCCTCGGCACTTACCCAAAGGACTTAAAATCAGTATACTGTAGTGACAGGGCCACAAACAATGTTCATAGCAGCTCAATTCACAATAAGTAAGCTATGGAACCAACAGAGGTGCTCTTCAATAGATGAATGGATAAAGAAAATGTGGTACATATACACAATGGAATATTACTCAGGCAAAAAAAGATTGAAATTATGGCATTTGCTGGTAAATGAATGGAAATGGAGACTATCATGCTAAGTGAAATAAGCCAATCCCAAAAAACCAAAGGCTGAATGTTGTCTCTGATATGTGGATGCTGACTCACAATGGAGTTCACTGGATTGAACAAGGGGACTTGGGTGAAGGAAGAGGGAGTGGGAATGTGAAAGAAAGTAGAATTAATTGGATATAACTTTCCTATGTACATATATGAATACATAAATAGTGTAACTCCACATCATGTGCAGCCACAGAATGGGAAGTTATATCCCATGTGTGTATGATATGTCAAAATACATTCCTACTCTCATGTAAAACTAAAAAGAATAAAGTAAAAAAGAAAGAGAGATAAGAAAGAAATTAATTCTCCAATCACTTAAAAACTAAACAACCTAGTCTTTCTTTGGTTAGTATCCATGTGCAGTTGGTTCCAGAACCCCCCAGTGCACAACAAAATCCACAGATGCTCAAGTACACGATAAAACATGGCAGAGTATTTTCGTATAATCTATGCATGGTCTCCTGTGTATGTCTGATCATTTCTAGAGTACATATACTTAAGTAGCTTTTATACTCTATAGTTTAGAAAATAATGATAAGGAAAAAAAAAGATCTGTCCATATTCAGTACCAACATAATTTTTAAAAACTACACTCTGCAGTTGGTTGGATCTGCACATGAAGAACGCATGGATATTTAGAAATACTAAATATTTCTAAATATGGGTCAAAGAGTAAGTCTCAAGGGAAAATCTTAAAATATATCAAGCAGAATGAAACTGAAAATAAAACATCAAAACATGGGGGATGCACAGCACTGCTCAGAGGGAAGCTGTAGCACTAAAAGCATGCTCAAGATATGAGGAACAGTTTCCAGTCAATGGCCTGTGCTACTGCTTCAGGAACTCAGGAAAAGGATAAAATAAACCCAGAGCAAATAAAGAGAAGTAATACAAAAAATAAAAGCAGAAACGAGTTAGGTTGAAAATAGAAGAACATTAGGGGGAAAATCAATAAAACAAAAGCTAGTTCTTAGAAAAGAGAGTAAAACTGACAAATCTCTAAAGACTGACAGGGAAAAAAAAGAAGAAAGCATTACCAGGACGAGGAATGGAGCAAAGGATGTCACTGCAGACATTAGGCAGCAAAAGGTGACGGAGGAGTGCTACAAATAATCCACTGAATTAAGTTTGAGAACTGAGATGAAATGGAATAACACTTCGAAAAACACAAAGGACTATGATGCATCCATCTTTAAATATGAAACATGAACAGCTCCATTAATATAAAGGATGTTGAATGTATGACATGAAAACTTTCAAACAGACAAACAAACAAACAAAAAACCTACAGGTCCAGACAGTTTCACTAGAGAATTCTAGCTAACAGCCAAAGAGGAATAAGCATCAATTATATATAATCTCTTCTAAAAAACACAAGAAGCAGAAACATTCCCAATATCCTTTGTGAATATGCATACATCAACAAGTAGAATTCAGCAATATATAAGAAATATTAAATACCTGGTCATTTATTCCTGAAAAACAAAAATTTATATTTACCAAAGACCCCTGCACAAATTTTATAGCAGCTTTATTCATAATAGATAGAAATTGAGAAGAATCTCAATTCCTTCAGTGGGTGTTGTACATGTATACCAAACAGCACCACAGCCAGAAAAATGGACACACCATCAGTCTAGTAAGAATCTCAATCAATCTCCATGAGTTATGCTGAGCGAAAATACCTGATCCCAAAAGGTGACATGCCAGATGATTCTATTTATAGAACATTTTTGAAATGATGATATTATATATATAAAGTAAAATCTTTAAAACGGAAAAATAAGAAACTGCAGGTATAGCTTAGTGATGGAGTGTTTGCCGAGCATTCGTAAGACTCTGCATTCTATCCCTAGTAACACACACATAAACACATACACACACACACACAAATATAATTGCAAAGTTCTTCGCAGGTAGAATTTGTTATACTGGCACAATAACCACTGGGTGAAGAGGAAAGAAAGGGCAGGAGAGGTACTTTCAGCTATAACGAGTTTTGTTCTACAATAAATAGAAGGCATAAAGTAATGAGAACTAGGCCCACTCTGACATTTCTCAAACGTTAATTGTGCCCTGACATTTTCAGCCTTTCTGTTCTTGCTTTTGCTCTTCTGTCTTTAACTAAAGATAGTGGAAATGTGGTACCATATCCTAGATAAACATCCAGGTTTCTATGGTTTTGAAGGACAAAAGTTCCCAGCAGTATCCAGTTACTGTGCAAAGCATCATGAAGATACTGTGATTGACAGTTTGTAAAGACAATTCCCAAGTTACCACCAAATTAACTGAAAGTTATATTAATAATCAGTACTAAAATTTCCTTTTCACAGACAGTTTTAAAAATCTGAGAAAAGGGGCTGGCGATATAGCTCAATTGGTAGAGTGCTTGCCTCGCAGGCACAGGTCCTGGGTTTGATCTCCAACACCACAAAAAAAAAAAAAAATCACTAGTGTACTAAAATTTCTGTATTTTACATATAAAATAACTTTTCAGCAAATATATAAGGTGCCCTTATATTAAGATATAGATAGGGATGAGAGGGGGGAGGGAAAGGGAGAGAGAAGGGAAATTGCATGGAAAGGGATGGTGATCCTCAGGGTTATACAAAATTACATACAAGAGGAAGTGAGGGGTAAGGAAAGAATAATACAAGTGGAAGAAGTGTTTTACAGTAGAGGGGGTTGAGAGAGAAGAGGGGAGGGGAGGGGAGGGGAGGGGGGATAGTAGAGAATAGGATAGAGAGCAGAATTCATCAGACACTAGAATGGCAATATGTAAATCAATGGAAATGTAATTGATGTAACTGATGTGATTCAGCAATCTGTATACGGGGTAAAAATGGGAGTTCATAACCCTTTTGAATCAAACTGTGAAATATATCAAATTAGATGTAATGTTTTGAACGATCAACAATAAAAAAAAAGATATAGAATTTTCAATAAAACAAGAAAGTCTGGACTATGACACATTTCTTAAGGGTTGTTTAGTTATTTTATTAATTTTTATTATTTTATATACATATATGTGCACTATATATATATGGGGGGGGGCAATGCTGGAGCTTCACATGTGCTAGGCAAGTGCTCTATATCTGAACTATACTCCCAGCCCTTACTAATTTTAAAATACCTTTTATAATCAAGTCTTTCCAGTTAAATAAAGAGTTCAGGCAAAGCAAAGTTAACCAATTTTAACTTCTGTTATGTATTAATTTCAAATATGCTTTCAAATCATGCAGTTCTATACAGTGTTTGAAACATGATGCTGTGATCAGCTCTTCCTGGGTAATAATAAGGATTTTGCCTGTTATTAGCATGTCTTGGGAAAGATCCTATACTCTTATCCTCAATGTCTTTCTTCTTACACAAGCAAATTGCCTGTACAAATTCCAAAACAGAAATTGGACCACACTTATAAATAAGTACAATCTGTCTCAAGGGTAAGTTCTTTTTTCTGCTTCACATTGCTTCCTTCGTGTTCACCAGACAAGATGAGTAACAGCCCCGTGGGACCAGTATTTAGCACCTATCTTCTCTCCTACTCACAGAGGCAGAAGGACCCAGCATACAATGGCCAAGCCATCAACACTAAAAGTTATCATTATCACCACCATCATCACTATTAGTATCATTTTAGTAGTAGTAGCAATTACTTAAAACCTCAAGCCCACAAGACAATCCTATTCAGTCTCAATTTATATGGCTTCAGGGTTTCGGGCTTCTGAGGCAAGTAATAAATGGAGAGAAGAGGAGATGAACACAGTGAAGAATGGTGAGAAACACAGAAATGAGTAACTTGATAAAGTGCAGCAATGAACAGCTTCCATATTAAGAGTTTTCCACATTTAAGATTATATCCTTATGATCTATTCCTACAAGCAAAATATTTGATCAAATTGTAGAAAGATTTTCAAAGATCTTAAATAATATTGCCAAAGAATTTCCTAAAAGAGCCATATAATACACTCTTTCACCAACAACGTAAAGAGTGATTGTTTTATTGACTATCAAAAAAGCTCAATTAATATGAAAGTTAAAAAAAAAGAGATATTGTCAACTAGTTTGGGTGTCCTTTTGATTCTTACTTTAATTAACAAGCTGAATTTACTAAGTATATACAAACAACCATTTGGATCACAGGGGTTTTCTCACCAATTTGAATCAGTTCTGTACAGATTACTGCAAACCTTATCGTACTTACTGAAAGTATTTTTAACTCTACAGAATTATATAAAATAGTTCAAAAAATTTAAAATTTAGTATAATAATAATTTCTGTATACGGGGCATGTTTATGTGAACTACTAATGCTCAATAGTATAAATACCATATATAGGAATCATTTACTAAAAGCCCATATTATTTGATTTATTCATGGTTAAAATTATTGTTGAAATGAGAAGGCACAAAGTCTTCATGTTATTTAATAAGGAACCATAGGGAGCTGGGGGTGTATCTCAGTGATAAGAGTTCAGAAAGCAGGAGCCCCTACGTTCAATCCCAAGCACTGGGGGGAGGGGGGAAAAGCCATAATATGCTCTTGTCAAAGTGATTCCTCATCACAAGTGGCAAAGAACTGATCAGCCATTCCTTTTTGCTCAATACAAAGACAATAAAAAGGTCAGCAAATATTAAAATGCCAGTTTCCATATTTTTAAGTTAAATATTTCTGTATCCTATAACCATAAAGTTGGGTTTCTGTCTAAACCTGTTTAATCCAAAAATAAATGAATAAATAAACTTTTGTAATATTCAAGGATTTAATAGCTATCTTGCAAGAACTGTAGGCTTATAACCATGAGACAACATATGTAACATGTCTGGTATGAGAAATGACATGTTGGCATGTAGTGAATTTTTTTTTTATAAAATCTGAAAAAAAAAAATGAGCCTAGAGGAGAGGGAGTTTGGGAGTAAGGTGAAAGGGAGAAGCCAGCCCACTTGTGCCAGAGAATTTCAAAAAAAGGCTTGAAATTACCTCAAGGTACCCAGGAAGGCAGGTACAAAAGTCACACACAGGAAAAGAGGATAATTTTTTTAAAGAGAAACACTTGACCCTCAGTGCCCTTCTCCTGTACCCTGACAGAGATGGAGGTTGACTTTCTGGAGAGGCTCTGAACTTGAGGATGCCAAGCACAGCTAGGGATAGGGGTGGGCTCCTGTTGTAGCAGTCACAGAGAAGCTAATGAAGTAAAAGGGTCAGAACTGGCCACTAGGGAGACTCACCCACAGAGTGGCCAATGCCTAGAGGTGATGGGAGGAAGTTTTATCTGTTGGAAGTTTCATCATCCAGAAAGGACAGTTTAGAGTGACAGGTTTATGCAGGTATGGGGTCATGGAAAGAGGTTTTGGGCACCTTAGAAGAGCTGCAGATGGGCCTCACACAGGGTGGGCCTGGTGGCTAATGCTCATCAAGACACTGTTTAATGACCAGGCTCTGAACCTAGGTGCCTGTGCTAGGTGCTCACCAGGCCAGGAAAGGGCTGCTTTCTTCTGGCAACAGGGTCCCATTTAGCAGGGCTAAGGCAGGGCTCCAGGACGGAGGAAGAGTCACATAAACAAAGAAAAGTGGCAAGTCAAGAGGGACTAGGTATCTGGTCAGTGTACAAGGCAGGGAGGGACACAGGGTCTGTTGAATTAGGCAGAGACCTTGACCCTGAAACAAGAGGACAAGGTGGGAAATTAGTGTTGGGGACACAGAAAAAGGGTGGTTACATGAACTGGGACACAAGCCGGAGGGCATCTTAGAAGGCTGAACATGATTCTCTGAGAACAAAAACCAGAGTTCCTAAAATCCACTAAAATGAGGAGAGGATCCTCCTAGTTCCCACGACCAGGAAGAAACCCAAAGCTGCCTCCACTGGATGGAACCAGACAGGCTGCATCTCAGCAATTCTAACTGTCTGCTCATGATCTTGGTGGCCTTCTTGGAGGAAGTCTGATAGGAGGACAGTTACACAGTCACCTCTTTTACAGTTGGTCTCCAAACAGGGCCCCTCCTGATGAGCAAGCTCTATGAAACTGAGTCCGAGAAGGGGCACCCCCAGTGAGGGCTATTCCTGACATTCTGGGTGGCACTTTGAGCTTGTTGGCTTATAGTTCTAGGTAAAGACCACTCTGCCTGTAAAAATGTGGTCCATGTATGCTTCAAATGAGTTGCTCTTGGTGACCGGAAAGTTTAATTTAGAAATTGCTTTCTAACACCCAGGTATATCAGGCTGACTATGTATCACACATGCTTGTGACGCCTTGACCACACTTTAACTTAAAATTCATAAATCTGGTGGAGGGGCTGGGTTGCAGCTCAGCGGTAAAGTGTTCGGTCTAGCACGTGCAAGGTCCTGGGTTCGATACTCAGCACCACAAAAAAAATAAAACAAAGGTATTGTGTCCATCTACAACTAAAATAAGATATTTTTAAAAATCTGGTGGAAAGAAACTACTTTTTGACGTAAGGTCATGTAGTATAGTTTGGTGTATTCTTTTCTAACTATTCCGTTCTTCTGCTACACTAGTTGATGACTACTATACGTAAAATCATAGAAAATAATGACATCTAGTGTCCAAAGATGTTATTCTTTTTACCATATGAAGTTTTGATTGGTAAGGCCCCAGACACAGTTGCAGTTACTTGGAGATTTAGCTCACACATCTTTACAGGGAATAAGTAAGTAAAAAATATAATTTTTCCCCTGTTCATTCAGAACAGAGGGGATTTTCCAGTTACCTCTGTTCTCTCAAAACTGCAGTGAAGTCTCAGCTTCCCTTCAGGAAGTAAGTGAAAGGGCTGTTACAGCCTTACAGAGAGCAGCAGACCACAGTCCCAGTATCAAAACCCAAACACAGGTAACCCAGTACCAATATGTGAAAGGATTGTTTGTTTTTTAAAGTGCTGGTGAAAAATTCAACATATTCTTAGATAGCTGGTAAAATAGTCACCTGTAACTTCTTCTAAATCTAGTTTCAAAAGTGACATTTATAGCTAGGCACAGTGGCACACGCCCATAATCCCAGCAGCTCAGGAAGTTGAAGCAGGAGGATTGCAAGTTCAAAGCCAGCCTCAGCAACTTAGTGAGGCCCTAAGCAACTTAGGAAGACTGTCTAAAAAAAAAAAAAAAAATGGGAGTTTGGGGACATGTCTCAGTGGTTAAGCATCCCTGGTTTCACTCCCTGGTACAAAAAAAGAAAAAAAAAAGGCATTTATAATACTCTCTTCCCTGATGCTCCTAAGCGAATCACTAGGTAGATGTCTCTTTTGGAACAGTCTCACCTCTGCTATCCTTTTCTTCAGGTTCTCCTTTCCCATGTAGGAAGACTGCAGGGAGATGACATTCTCTTCTTTCTGAATCAAAGTTGTCAAGATACCTTTAAAATTCTGATATTGTTTTAAGAGCTCCAAAACTCTTCCACATTGATCAAGACTGGAAAGAAAAAAAAATGTATGAAAATAACAAAACCAGTTTCTCTTTGTAAGTAAGTATCTTACAATAATGAGTAATAAAAGTTAAAAAATGACTTTCCCTCTCAATCCAGTTCATAACATTGTTTTACCAGTACAACTCAGGAATGATGTCACATATATTAACCTGGCAAAACAGATGGTATAAAACCATCACTGTGTTAGTATTGTCACAAGATCATTATGTAAAGGTTAATAAATAAATAATATGAATACATGATTTATAACCCTATAAAACCAGCATCTTAATTTCATCATCATTCTTGGAGATAAAAAAGTAAAGCTATACAGTGAGTTGCTTGGTATCTAGTGTGGCTGATTTGTCATATGACTCTGGAAAAGTTACTTTAGTCTCTTTGGACCTCAGATCTTTCCTCTGTAAAGTCAGAGGGTGAACTAGACCAAACGCCATGAAGAGACTGTATCTTGACTCCTGTATACGTGGGTTCTGGTAAGACATGGGCGGGATCCTGAGAAGAGGGTTCAGAAAGGGTCACCGAGAGGCAGCAGAATTCAGAGAGCCATCAGGGAGGCTCAGGTATCCAGGCATTTCCCAAACCAAACCCGTCAGGCCGCGGTCACAGAAGGCCATTGTTAGAAGTTGCCAGAACCACATCACAAACATGGCCCTGTGAGTTCTGTCTGCCCCTCTGTCAGGTCTACAGGGTGCGTTTTCAACATGACATTTCAAAACATTAATTGTGTACAGATGCAGGAGGGATTTCTTTTCCCTTACCATTCAGCAATGGATGTTTTTGTATTTTCCCACAAGAGCAGGGTAGTTTGGCACTGTTGAATCAGAGGTTTTTCTCTGCCATCCTTGAATTGTGGGAGAGAATCAACCATTTCTTCCAAGTGTATCTTCTCTTCTTCATACCCATCTATATCCTTCTCCAGTTTAAGTAATAATTTTTTCCTTGATTATGGATGAGAAAAAAGTTTATTAACCAATTGTTAACCAACTGAGTTCCACACAAATATGGTTAATGGGGGCAGAGGATACACTCACTTTCCATTTCTCCTCATGAGACCAATGCCCAAACTACATATTCCTATTACAGACTACAGGCAACTCTTTGCATTTCCAGAATACTAATTTAATGTTTTAAATAAATATAATAAATATACAAAATCATAAGCAGTAATATTTTTTCTGTGATGAACACATATGCAAAAGGTATACTAATGCATATGAGAAAGAGTGTAGTGTGCGGGTGTGTGGGAAAGATGGCATGGTATGGCAAGAAGACGTGGATGACTGAATACTGCATGGTTGATAAGAAGGGTGGGAGTGGCCAAAGACAAAAGAAAGGGTAAGGAAATCTTTCAGCTCTACTCTATGTACAAAAAAGCTCTTCCATATCAAATAGGAGACATTTAACTAAGGGTTTAACCTGTAAACTAATCCCAGAGGGATTTACTCCATTCATCTGAAGCTACTTCCTCTCCTCCAACACTCTCTTGAATCTACTCCCATAAGACTTTCACCTCCTACTGCTCCATCAAAACTGCTGTGAAGAGCACCTCAAACTGGGGAATCTGAGCTCCTCAGCCCTCACCTTCCTTCACTGGTCAGCAGCACTTTCCAGGATTGCTCACTCTCCTTGGTGAAATGCTTTCTTCAATGGCTCCCAGGACCCAGTTGGTTTTCCTCCCACTACACCGACTGCTCCGTCTCAGTATCTGCCCCAGTTCCTCCTCATTGCCCTGATATCCTAATGTGGGTGGCCTGGAGTATATACAACTTGGACCTCTTGTCTCTTCCTCAGCACCCTCATTCCATCTCATGGCTTTATTGATACATTCTAAAATCCTGAAAACTCTCAAATGTATGCTTCTAGCTGCACCTTTTTCCTGACACCATCTATTTTTTAAGAGCCAAGAGATTACCACTTGAATGTTGAATAAAGACTTTGAACCTATCATCTCTGAAACTGAGCACATCTGATCTTCCATTCAATACCTGATAAACATCAGTCTTTCTCATCTGTTAATGCCATTCTTCTAGCTGCTCCAGTCACACCTTGGAATCATTCTTGACTCTAAACTTTCTTTTAGTGTCTATGCCCAAATGTATCAACACACCTTGTGGACTCTGTCTTCAAAATATATACAGAATCTTACCCCTTTATGACAGCTACCATCATCCCTTACTTGGATAATGTCTTCTCAACTGCTACAGTCTATTCTGAACCTATCAACCAGAGAGAACCAGTTATGGTTCAAATAAAATCATTTCCCTCTGCCTAGAGCGGTTCAATGCCATCTTATATCACTCAAAGAAAGAGCCAAAGTCATCACATGGCCCACAAGTCCCTACCTGAGCTAAGTCTCATCCACCCATGCCATCTCTGACCCCCTTTTCCTACCTCTTCCCCTGACTGCTGCACCTTTTCATCTCCTTGCCTCTCCTCAAACACACCTGACCTTTGTATCCACTGCTCCCTCAGCCTAGCAGGCTCTTCCTCCAGGTGGTCACATGGCTTGCTTTTGCATCTCATTTGACTCAAAGATGGCCTTCTCAGTAAAGCCTTCCCCATGATCCTATTGAATTGCAACCTCCTCCCCCTTCCCTAGTTTTTCTCCATAGGTTTTATCAACACCAGATGTCGTAAACATCTTATTCCTCTCACTAGATAATAAGTTTTACAAAGGGCAAGAATTTTTTTTTATTTTGTTAACTGCTGCATTCCCAATACCTAAAACAGTACCTGGCACACCGTACATATTTGCTCTACTAAGAGCTACATTAACAAAGTAATTTATTACTCATACACGTATGGTTTTTTATTTATACATTAATATTTATTACTACAATCTATCATTATACTTTTAAAAAATAATAACTGTGTAATAATTAGTATAACACCTTCTTATGAACTGAGGTCCCCTAGAAAAATCTCTTGGGACTGAAGGCCGGGAACATTTTCAGACTGAAGAGCACACTTAGTTATACTGACTGATGGGGTTTGGATATGAAGTGTTCCCCAAAAAGTTCATGAGTGAGACAATGCAGAAGTGTGATATGATTAGAATATGAGAGCTGTGACCTCATCGTGGATTAACCCATTTGGTGGATTAATAATTTGAAAGGATTACTGTACTGCATGGTAAAACTGTAAGTAGGGAGGTCATGGCTAGAAAAAGCGGGTCCCTAGAAGGATGCCAGGGGCATTATCTATTTTGTTCTTTATTCCTCCTGCTCTCTTTTTGCTTCCTTCCTGTCATGAGTTGAGCATCCTTCTTTCCCCCTGTCCTCTGCCGTGACGTTCCAGCATTACCTTGGGCCCAGTGCAATGGAGTCAATTGACCTTGGACTGAGCCTCTAAAACCATGAACCCCAAATAAAACTTGTCCTCCTCTAAATTGTTCTTGTCAGGTATCTGAGTCACACAGATGGAAAACTAATATGGTGACAGGTCAGCTGACGACCTCCATGAGACCATTGACCTTGAGAAACTAGAGAGAGTGTGGGAGATTTAAAAAGAAGAGGGAAGTGCTACAGAAGGTGAGTCTTCCTAACATTTTAGCTTTCAGGACCTGGAGGACATCCTCTGAATGCCAGAATGAAAACAGCACATATGCAGAAGGCTGCAATCGACACCAGTTCTGCTCAGGCTCCACAATTAACACCAATATTAGCTTTCCTCTTAAATTCAGCCCCATGGCCTCCCTCTCAGTACCACCCTAATCCTATTGGGGGAAGAGGAGAAGACCAACTAGCCAAGGAAGGCATGTGCATCTTCCACCACTTCTCCCTTTCCTATCAGATGTGTGGGGTTTGCCAGTCTTCTGTCCTTGACAGAATTCCATAATAAGCACACAGAAGAGCAAGGGACTTTGAAGTAACGCAGTCCTTTACACTATATTTACTTTGCCACTCCTCTGTCCAGAAGACACACCTCAAAGAGAAGAAAATTATCTAACATTCTGTAAAGGCATTATATCAAGAAAATGAAAGCTTGCTCACATGAAAAGGACTGAAAAGAATACCGAACACTGAACAGAGAGAGCAGGATGGAATAAAAACGGAAAGAAACAGAAGTATTTGTTTCACATAATAGATATTTGGAAAGTATCACCTTGGATGGAAACAGCATAGCCCTTACCGATGTTTTACGGCTGGAACAGTAGGATCCTTAAGACCAATTTTACCGATCTGATTTTGCATGTCTTGAATATTTTTAAAGAGTTCCGCATTTTTGGAAGTACAAGTCTCTACTAAATTGATTTCCTCAGCAAATGCTTCCTGTGTGTCACAGATACGTGTCTCGAATAACTTCATTGTTAGGGCATCAAGAAGTTTTTTACAGGAAGTGTCTTCACCTAGGTCTGCATCTTCAAAGCTTATATCAAGCATCTTCAAACGTTCATCCAAATGCCTAGCCTTGTCTCTCATCAGACGAATTTCTCTCTTGATATTTTTCACTGTCAAAGTATTTTCTGGGGCTACCGGTGCATCTGAAGCTGAAAGGTCGGTAACAAGATCAACAGAGAGCTTAACTGTTCTTACAGAATCTATAAACTCTCCCAGAGCTTTCAGGACCTCTTGGCGCATTCGCACCTTGTGGTTCATTTCTTCAAGCTGTGTTTTGCATTTCTGTATAATGTTCCGGGTTGCGTGTTGATCAAGTGGGTGTAAATCCTTTAATACAACGTTGTCAGGCTCTTCTAAACTGGTACATACTTTAATCTGTTTGGCTATGGAATCTTGGATATTCTAAAATAAAAAAATTGAAAGCTAAGAAGACTGAGGCAGGAAAAAGAAAACTGCATGTCAGAAACTAATCCCAATCGCATGACTAGATTGGATCTAGAAAAATACTTCTGAGTTTAACCAAAGATGACAGTTTTATCATAAGGAAACATTTGAATTACAGTTGACCCAGCTGTTTCTTCTGCTGATACCCTTTCAGATTTTCCAAACCTCAAAAAAAAAAAAAGAAAATAAGTAGACTAATCTATTGTGTCAAAGCAAGGAACTGGAGATGAAGAGTTGAGATACATATATTTTACAATCTGAAAAACAAAACAAATATCTTTGATTTAAGACAGGATCTGGAATAAGTAAACTGCCAATTGAGTTAAGTCTGTGAGGCTAGTGAAATATTTGGGAGATTCAGTCATTGAAGAAGGCATTCATAAAGAAGGCTTATTTTGAATTCAAAGAAAATGTCCTATTATTTAGTCCATGTTACCTATCTCCAAATGTGCAAGAAATTGGAAGTTTGAGAAATAAAGAACAAGTTCAAATCATTGACTTATATTCTATCATAGCTTATTCCAAATCTACACTAGGATAAACAATTAAAAATTCACACATATCTATAAATCTCTGAAGAACTGATTATTTGATAAATATACTGTATGAAATTATGTACCCTCAAGTTTTGATAAATGCCATCAGTGTCCACGAGATGAAATTCCTGGATGGCCACTTGACAGGGAAATAGGTCTGAGCCACACAGGAAGAGTGACTCTTTCTCCACTGGTAATAAGACCTGCAGTGCCATCTCCAAAGACTCCACTCTGGATGAAAAAATAAACCAGACATGAGGGAAAGAGCAGACAGCTATCCTATGAAAACACATTAACTCCATTATTTAACCAAGAACAGGAAATAGTTACCCTCCAAAATATAGTTAATGATATGTACAAATTATCATATGAAAACCCAAACCCACAGATCCAAAATGTAAAAAAAAAAAAAAAAAAGAGTCATTTGCTATATTCAAGTATTCTTTTTTCCCCACTATGCATTCATCCATTGATTCATTCATTCCCCAAACCTTCATTTAGTAAGGGACACCAGACCTAGGTTAACTATGCTCCCTTTGGCTGAGAGCAACTCCAGCTCACTTCTGCTATTTTGATATCATTATTAATGACTTCTCTGTGTCCAGATATCCAAGCATTCTAATGGTTTAATAGATACCACACAGATGGAAATTTGTTAAACATACTATGCATTTCCTTCTCTTTGGAAATGCAAAAACTTGAATATACTCTGACTTGATGATGAAGAAAGCTCCTCACCACTTAATCATACTTGTAGATAATTATATATATAGATATATATATATCTCCATATCAAAAATATTACGTGGCTTCCAACAATCCATATTAAAAATATAGGAATATAATGATGTTCAACAAATAGGCTCTTTTGATAAAGAACTGAAATGTGACTGTGGATAAATAACAGACTCTGAGCCTCAGTTGCTTCCTATAAAAAATGGGAATATATACTGGGAACACAAACCCTATGTATATGGGATAATAAAGCACTCTCATTTTAGAAATGAAAAAGTCACTGGGCATCAGAGGTTATGTGACCTAGCCAAATTCATGCCCAAGGAAAGACAGTGGGAAGAGCATGGCCTTTGGAACTACAAAGACGTAAGTGCTATCTTAAGTCTCTGGCTAGTGGTATGACTTGGTTACATTATTGAACCTCTTCAAGTATGTTTCTTTATCTGGAAAATGTCAATCATAACTGCCATAGTTTGGATCTGAAAATTTCCCCCACAGGCCCATGAATTAATGCTTGATTCTCATCCTGGTGCTATTGGGAAGTGGTGGAACCTTTAGGACGACCTAGTGAAAATGAGTTTCATTAGGGGTGTGCCCTTGAGGGGATACTGAGGCCCCAACCCCTTTGTGTCTTTCTTTTGTTTCTTGGCCACAAAGAAGTAAATAGGCCTTCTCTGCCCCATACTCCTACCATGATGCACTGTGCTTCCACAGGCCCAAAGCAATAAGGCTGAGTAACAATGGACTGAAACCTTTTCCTTTCTTAAGCTAATTTATCTCAGGAATTTGTCACAGCAATAGAAAGCTTTCTGACACAACAATGCTAATCTCTCTTCTGGTTATGATGACCAAATAAGATAACATATTTAGCATAGTAATAGTCTTGCTTAACATTACTTTTAAAAGCTTTGGACTTATTAAATTCATGGTTAGTAGATCTCAGAATTATACCTGGTATTAAGAGTCATTTGAAGCTCATTTTCTTTTTCCTTTAACCTGTCTCTCTCCTTAACTATAAGAGGCTTCTCCGTGTCATTCATGAGGCTTTCTAACTCCAATGAAGTGCTTTCAAACTCTTTCCAGCAAGCATTAGTTTCATTTTTTAAGACCTTGATAAAATACATAAGTTAATTTATCAATGAAAGGTTAATAGGCACAATTATAATATTCTTACAAAATGAGATATTTACCAACAGTGGGAGCAAGCACAATGTTTCACATCAAAATGTGCCTTAAAATATTTTCCAACCAATTACAAATGAACTGTCCTGTGGGGAAGAGATATTAACTGTGCTCTCAGAAGACCCAGTCAATGAAGTGAAAGGAATAGACAATATGGATTTCAAAGGTGTCTCCCCTCCTCTAAGACGGATACACAGAACACAATTCAGAAGGACATATGTAGATGTAATAACAGATATGCAATCTCCTCTGGCTAGTAAATCTCTGTTACCTTCTAAAGTGGAAGAAAATTGGAGTTAACCACAAATGTTTCTGCACACATAAGTGCATAAAGTTCATTTATGGTTTATGATCAAACATCTATAAGTCTATACTATTCTTGTTTGCTATCTCAGTTCTTCCCCACCAACAAAGGCAACATTTAAGAAATCCTACTTGAGAGACCAACAAAGTGTCTGTGAGCTGGCATAATAAGAGGAAGAGAACTAGAAAATGGAGGTCAACCTTGTAGGGCCCACCTGTGGCTCTTTCTTCACCTGTTGCAGGGGTTCCACCAGCCGGTGTACAAGGTTACACTACAATGTAACAGATGATCTCCAAAATAATTTATTTATTTGCAGGGGTTACAATTTGTGTGACTACCTCTAACAGACTGTGTTTTCTGCCACATCTGAGTCAAGTGCAACACCTTCTCTGAAGCCTTTCTACGAATATGATTCATAATTTAAAGTGAAAACTCCCTCCACTGCCTATCCCTCACTGCACAACATCCCACAGTCAACAATTGGTTTACACTGCAGCAATTTTAGACAATGTGACAATTTGGTTGAGAAGATGAACAACTGAAATGAATATTTAGTTGCTAGTTCACTCATTTTGGAACAGCACATAAGTAGGTTGAAATTGCCCTTAAACACACTGTTTTTGGCCAATTCACTGAAAGCTCCAACTATAGTCAAAAATTTTATGAGCCATAATATCTGGAGTATAAGATTAAAGCAGAAGCAATAAATCAAGACCCCAAACAAAGTCTTTCCTGATATAATTCCTGAAAACAAATCATTTTACAGAATAGGGTGACATTGAAAATGCAATCCAACAAACAGGTCTTTGGAAACACCTTGCTTATGTGACCTCAACAAAAACAGTGCCATCCATACTCATGGAGGTATTGTTTGTATTAAAAGATATAACCAGAGAAATCATATTTGTGGGTGTTACCTGTAAATCTGTTAGTTTATTCTGCAGATTAGCACTACTCATTTCCTTTTCACTAGAGAAATCAGAAGTAATCCTAAATTTGTTGTTTTGCAGATGTAGTTCAAGAATCTCTTTGTGTGTATCATACCTGGGGGAAAAAATTAAATGCAACATTACTTAATTTTATTTTATTATTATTAGTAGTAGTAGTAGTAGTAGTATTAGTACCACTAGGGATTGAACTCAAGGGCACTCAACCACTGAGCCACATCCCCAGCCCTATTTCATATTTATTTAGAGACAGGGTCTCACTGAGTTGCTTAGAACCTCACCTTTGCTGATGCTAGTTTTAAACTCGCCATCCTTCTGCCTCAACCTCCCAAGCCACTAGGATAACAGGTATACACCACCATGCCTGGCAATATTACTTAACTTTTAAAAATTGAACCCAAAATTTTTTAAGTTACTGTCATTGGTGCATGAGGAAATTCCAAGGAAGTCCTGTTTAAGTTAGTGGACGGTATGCAAAAATTACAACTAAAGAATCATTTTTTTTTTACATGTTCTCAATGAAAGATTTTTGGTGGACTTTCCAGCTGTTTAAAAAGAGGTTACCTCTTTTGTAATCTATTTTTAGATGCACTGTGATCTTCTTCTGGCTGCTCCATAATGCTTTCTTGTTGTTGGAGTTTTAACTCTGATGTCAGGCTAAAATTCTCAACAGGTTCCACTGCCTAAGCAAATATGTAAAACATGAGTAACACAATATCTTAAACACACTTAAGTATCTGGAAAGCTAAATGTTTTATGCTCCAAGAAGTATCACTGATTTTTTAATATCCCAAATCAGGAAATAATACAATTTCTCTGAGATTTCTCAGCTCAGAAAAAAGTCCTCCCATAGGATCGAGGAGAGGTATTAGCCTTCTAATCGATTCTTATCACTGAATGAATGCTACCAGCCTCTAAATGTTGTTTCTGACTGAGACCACATGGCCACAGTCAAAAGCAAACAGAAGCCTGCGATACAGAAGCAGACTTTTCAAAACAAATGTTACCTTGTTTTTTCCCTACATCTTCCATATGATCTTCCCTATGATCTTCCATACAGGCCAACTTATCTAACTTGAAGAATTCAGAAAATTCGATTCTCAAGGAAAATGAAACAAATTACAATGAGAAGACAAATGATAAATGAAATAGTTCATTTCAATGAAATAGAAGCTTCTGTGCAGACCAAGCTCACTCTCTTCCTCAACAGCAATGGACCAATGGACACAGATGACCTCGCTTCACAGTGACTCAAAGTGGCCTCTGCTAGGAACAATTGGTTGCATCCTCACAGCTAGATTAGGTTGTGCTCACTACAGCTTTGGTGCACTGCAGGCTAATTCTTGAAAAGCAGTCTTCCTTGCATTTGGGTAAGTGGGGATTCTTAGTTGATGAAAACAATCAGATCATTAAACCAAAGCTTAATTAATGAGAAGTGGATTGTTTTACATTTTGCTTTTTACAATGAGTTTAATTCTACAACAGATTATCCACATTTAACACCTTTTCAGTCGACAGCTGATTATCAGGTTTGGCAAATGGCACCTCACTGTGGAAACCCTTTCCGCCATTCTCAGCTGTGGTCACCGTTTCCCTAGGAAGGAATTGAGACTGGGTATTACAACAGAGTGAGAAAAAGGGAACCCAAAAGAGAATGAACAACTCTCGGTGCCATCTGATTATGCAAAAGGCTTCGTTCAGTTTTACCCCAAAGCCTGGCTACTCTTCGGAAGTTCTAACTCGTCTTTTGATGTGCCCCCCATGGGGGCCAGCAGAGTCACATGGATCTCAGAAGCACATTTCAGAAGTCTTTCTATCTTTTGCTCATAATCTTTGAGCACTCTCTGCACTTCTTGCTGATGCTCCTGCGAAGTCAGCTCTTCACACAGCGCCTTCAGGACATCCACATGGTGATGGAGCTGACACACAATGACTTCCTTAGAAAAGCAGGCCTAACGGATGGAATGAGAGAGAGATGGGTATGCACAAACATTCCACAAGGATCAGAAACTCACAGATGTGTGTGACTTTAACAACATGTTCTTTCACAGTCCAGCTACTGTGGGCTCTGTATGATAACAGACACTGGGAAAAAGATAAGAATGTCAGCCCTACAGGAATCTGCAACTCAGAAACAAGACATTAATTAGCACATAGTGTCAAGTACTGTGAGAGAGACACTCCCTGCCTTAAGAAGTCATGGAAAAGCCAATTGGGAGGCTGAGGCAGGAGGATCTCGAGTTCAAACCCAGCTCAGCAACTCAGTGAGGCCCTAAGCAACTCAGTAAGATGCTACCTCTAATAAGACATTTTTAAAGGGGTGGGGGCTGGGGATATGGCTCAGTGGTTAAGGGACCCTGGGTTCCAGCCCTGGTACCAATAAAAAAGGAGTCATGGAAAGTCTGCCTCACAACCATGTGAGCTGGATGAGGAAGGAATAAAGACGCACTAAGTACAAGGGGAGGGCACAGGAGGAGGGACACTACAGGGGTGTTCTGGGGCCAGAGAGTACAAAACTGAGAGGGCTTCTAAGGAGTTGTCCTGGGGGGTCACAGGGAGCCAGCAAAATATTATCTGTGGCTCAAAAGGCTAATTCTGGTGGTGCTTATAAAAGGTGATGCAGTCAATACCCTGCTACCATGGCAACACTGATGGGAAGGAAGGGAAGGAGAGGCTGTTCTGAAGGGGACCACGTGGAGTTTGGCCACTGACAAAGACGTGCAGAGGGAAGGCTGAATGGGAAGAAGGGGGAAAGCAGAGGAAGGGCGCTCTGGGACAGCAACACCTTTCATAACCAAGATGCAGAACAGAGGAGAGGAGCAAAAGTTGGAGAGTACTGGTTCAGTAGTGGACACGCTGATTTGAGGTCCCTGAAGAGCACTAGCGATACCTTCTAGTCAGAAATACAGTATTGTATGGAACTGTCACAGTGACAGCCATTAATTTATATAATTAATATGAGTTAGTATTTATGATTAAAAAAAGAAAAAAAATGTATAGCATGGAGCTCAGAGGAAAGGATACCACTGGAGATAAAGACCTAGGCATTGTCATTGCAAAGAAGGCAGTTATAACCCCTGAATGCAAGAAATTACCCGGAAGAAGGATGAAATTAGCCAAAAATGGAGGGCCTCCAACATATCCTGTAAAAACCCAAAACAGGAATAGAAGAAAAAAGGGAAATTTCTAAAGAGCACTAAAAAGACTCCCTACCCCCGCCTAAAGTCCAGTCTGTGCAACAGAGACTGATATTGGGAGAATCCAACAGCAAGCTGTTAAAAAGAGAAATGAAAAGAGGGGGGTCAGTACTATCAAATTCATAAAAGCAACCCAAAAGGATAGAAACCAAAAAGATCACCAGATCTTCCTCAATTTGCTTTATATTGTGATAGGCCCATTTTCACAAAAGCTGCACTTCTGGGGACACCATGTCCTGACAAAAGCATCTGTGGGGACTTCAGCAACAGCAGACACAGTTGTGACCAGAGTCTCAGGATAGGGGACACGGAGGCACATCCAGAAAAATCATGAAATAAGAACTCAATGCTGGATTTTTTCACTTCTAAAAACTAAAAAGTACAGGCTGCAGTTAGCACTTGAGTTATGTAAGTGGCACCCCCAGGGGACATAAGGGCTGAAGTTATTTGCAGAGCAGATTTAATCCTGGCCACATACAATGATTTAGGATAAACTACAAAAGGATGACAAGATTTCAGTGGAAACAGGTAGTTTTACCTCATGTTCTTTGATGAGACCCTTGGTCTTTCCTCTACGAATAAGTTTCTTTTCTTTATTTATTTGCTTTTCAAGCTTGGAAATGTTGTCGTTAAGTTTTCCTTTCTCAATATCTATTTTTAGTTGCTGAATATACAAAGAAATTTCTTGATGAAGAGACTGAAAAAGACAAAAGAACATATTAATCATGGGAACAGAATACTTGAAAACTATTTGTAGTGACAAAAATATTTAGAGTAACAAAAAGAGATAGAACTTAAACTACATTCTGACTCATCTGTGTATCTTTGGGAGAATGTTTTAAAAACCCATAAACATATTTTTTTCTTCCTGACAACTAAAATTGTTTTTCTAATTTTTTTTTCCTAACAACTGAAAATGTGTTTTAGCTGTGAAAGACGCTGTTAAAAGAAAGAAAGACAAGCTACAGACTGGGAGAAAATATATGCAAAACACATATCTAAGCCTAAGGAGACATAACAAAAAATGCTATGTGTATACTGGATGGAATCCTGAAACAGACAAAACAAACATTAGGCAGAAACTGTGGAAATCTGAATAAAGTACAAACTTTAGTCAATCATAATGTATCAATAATAACCCATTAATTATAACCACGTACTCTAATAATATGTTAATAAGAAAGGAACCCCAGTGTGGAGCCTACCGGAACTCTCTGAACCATGTCTGTAATAATTCTTTTTTGTTTTTAAATTTTTTTAGTTGTAGGTGGACACAATATCTTTAATTCATTTTCTGTGGTGCTGAGGATCAAACGCAATGCCTTATGCATGCTAGGCAAGCGCTCTACCTCTGAGCTACAACCCACCCCCACCCCCCAATTCTTCAAATCTAAAACCATTCTAAGCTGGGTGCGGTGGCATGTAATCCTAGTGGCTCGGGAGGCTGAGACAGGAGGATCACATGTTCAAAACCAGCCTCAGCAAAAAGCGAGGTGGTAAGCAACTCAGTGAGACACTGTCTCTAAATAAAATACAAAATAGGGCTGAGGATGTGACTCAGTGGTTGAGTCCCTTTGAGTTTGATCCCTGTACAAAAAAAAAATCTAAAACTATTCTAAAATAAAAGTTTATTTTAAAATATGCTGTAGAAGCTGGGTGTGGTCTATAATCCCAGTTACTTGCAAAGCTGAGGGAGGAAGATTGTGAGTTCAAGGAAAGCCTGGGCAACATAGCAAAAACCTGGCTCAAAAAGAAATAAATCAAATCAAATGTGTTTTAGGAAAACCTTTCACAGTAGCTAGTCAATTCAGTTATCCACATGGGACTGATTCCATCCCTTCCTCCACCATGGATATCAAAATCTAAGGATGCTTAATTCCCTTATATAAAATGATGTCATATCTGCATACAATCTATGCACATCCTCCCATGTGCTGTAAGTCATTTCTAGATTACTTATGATGCCTAATACAATGTAAGTGCTATGTAAATAGTTGTTATGCTGTTATTACCTAGGGAATAATGAAAAAAAAAGGCTGTACATGTTTGGTATAGGTGCAGTTGTTTTTCTCAAATATTTCTGACCCATGGTTGGTTGAATCCAGGGGTGAAGAGTCAACTGCACAGGTTAAATATACACACACACACATTTGTAACATTAATCACTATTGATTGAACACAATCTCTGTGGCAGATTCTTTATATAAATCTTGGCAATAATCCTGCCAAGTAGATCATGTTTTTCTCATTTTTTCAGCAAAGTTCCTAAGAGTTGAGAAACTTATCCAGGGTCATATCTTCGGAATCCAGGTTTGTCTGCCACCGACACCTAGGCCTATTTCACTATGAAACTCTGTCCAAGGACATGTTAATGCACCGTCTCAGTCAGGATCCAACCAGGAAACCAGAAAACACTCTAAATATTTAACTCTGGGAATACGAATGCCGGAAATTGATCACACTAAAGCTCAAATGGGACAGTCAGGCAATTCAGAGATGAGCAACGGCAGGAAGCTGCTACCTCTGCAGGTTACAGGCTTCTGTGGTACCCAGGGAGGAGAGACATCCATCAGATGCTGGAGCCATAGGGTCCAGAGCAGAAGAAGACATTGCTGCTGCCAGAGGCCATGCCCAAGCGAAGGACAGGAAGAACTCCTTCACACTCTCCCTCTCCTCCTGCTCCAGGTGCTCTCTAATCTTTTAACAGTGTGGTCACTGGCAAAGGCAGACAAGAACAGAAGGCAGCAGATGCAGAGCCCGGGACCAGCACCTGTAGGAGCCAGTCCATCTGCAATATGCAGTAGATAGGGGAACCCCAGGAATGACCAATGACAGAGACCCAGGACCAGACCAGAAGCATATGTGGGTCCTCACCTCCCATTTGGCACAGGCTTCCCGCCTCTTCTCTTCCAAAGACAGCTTTACATCCTCAGGAACGTTAAGTTTCAGTTCTTCAACTGCTTTCAAATACTTAGCCAGACTATTGGTATTAAAAATTTTCAGTGCTTCCTAAAAAAAAGAAAGTGTAAACGAGAACATGTAAGCCTCCTTATACTGCCAGATTCTGAAGTAATTTTTTTTTTTTTTGGTAGATTTTTAACAGATAGAACCAGAAGGGACTCTTGATGACTATCTGAAGAATTTACAGGAGACCCCCTTTGGTAAATTAAGGTAGATACACCCTTTTGGATCTCTTGAATTCTCTTGAAAAGAAACAAAAATATTTATCATTCAAATGTAGTTAGATGTGCAAGACCCAGACCTTTTGCATTTCTTGAAACTTTCTGAAAAGAATAAAAAAATGTATTATGCAAATGTAGTTCCACACTTGATACCTTCAGGATATTCCAGATGAATTCTGCTGCTCCTTTGAAAAATAACTCAAAGACTTGCTGAACAAAATAATGAGGCAATACTGGTATGGTGGTGCACATCTGTAATCCCAGCAGCTCGGGAGGCTGAGGCTGGAGGATCACGAGTTCAAAGCCAGCCTCAGCAAAGGTGAGGTGTTAAGCAACTCAGTGAGACCCTGTCTCTAAATAAAATACACAATAGGGCTGGGGATGTGGCTTAGTGGTTGAGTGACCCCAAGTTCAATCCCTGGTATCTCCCACACACACCCCAAAAATGAGGTCTTGGCATTGTTTTCTCTGAAGTTTTAATGTATTGAGTAGACAACCTTACATCATAAGTAATACAGGAGGAAGAATATAACGGTATTAAGAGAGATTAACATTGCAGTAAGACAAAATTTATAGTAGGATTTTTATGGCAATTATTTAATATTGAGCATAAATATTATTATGCTGAAAGAAGCCAACATTACCTTGTCATCAGGTCAAACTTTTGCCTGGGGCCTACCACATGGGCAGTCCTGCCCCAGGGAAGGAGTGGCAGTCAATAAGGATGAGGACAGCCTTGCCTGAAATGTACCTGCTCCTTTCCTGACATACTCTAGGACACCAGAAACCTGGCCTGCAGAGCTAGTGAACGTAGAACAAAAAATGAGTTGAGACCTACTGCAGAAAACCCACAGGGGTGAGAAGCTGGAGAAATGCTGAAGTAGAAGGTAATTAGGCAGGGTAGGAATTTGCTTATTTATTCACTACACTTTGTTAAGAGCCTGCTGTAGACATGGCACAACACAGACTCCAGGCTTCTTTGATTAGTACTCCATTTAGAACCTGGGCAACACCCTATCTCCTAAATGCTAGCAGAAACCTCATTGCACTGCCAGGGCAGTGGGAGCAACCACGAGTCTCAGGGCAAAACTTGGCAGAGGACAGATTTTTTTTTTTTTTAAGAGAATGTTTGTTTATTTTTCCTTCTGTGTTTTAGTATTAAACAATATATGCTATGTCTTGTGGATACATATTCCTGAAACAAGATCTCTCTTGGCACATAAATATATAAGCTTTTTAAAAATTTGTCCTTCTTAGCTTTATATGACAGTAGAGTGTATTTGTACATATTATACACACATGGAGTATAACTTCCCATTTTTGTGGTTGTACATGACATGGAGTTACACTGATCATGTATTTACATATGAACATAGGAAAGTTATGTCCTACTGTGTTTCCTCCCCTCTCCCTTCCTTTCATTCCCCTTTATCTAATCCAGTGAACTTGATTCTCACTGCCCCCCACCACTCACCCCAGGCCTTAATCATGTGTTAGAATCCACATATCAGAGAGAACGTTCGACCTTTGGTTTGGGGGGACTGGCTTATTTCACTAGCATGCTATTTTCCAGTTCCACTCATTTACCAGCAAAGCATGGATGTTGTTTCTGGTAAGAACAAGTATCCACTTTACTAAATGCCAGAGGCAAAAAGGGCAAAACCTTGGCCTCAAATTCTGAAAGGAAGATGGTAAGGGAGAAGAAAATGGTATAAAAACTGACACTTCCAATTCTTCTCCCTGGTAGAGAAGGGGTATAGAAAACTCTTCTTTTATTCTTCTCCGTTTGCTTGGTAGACCATATCTGCCCTCCCTCTTGGGAGGAGGAAAAGAAATCCTCACACTCTTTCTCCTCCCCACCCCAAGTCCCTCTCTAATCTCTTAACAGTGTGGTTCTGTCTGGCTGAAGGCAGACAGAAGGTGGCTGATACAGAGTCCAAGACTAACACCTGCAGAAGTCAGCCCATCAGCAATTTCAGTGGACAGGAGAACCCCAGGAATGACTTATAAAAGCACTGACTCGTAAGCAGTCTAGTAGGTGGCTGGCTGGTGGCTGGCCAAGTGCACAGAGTAAGCAAGAGAAGGCTTTCAAGGTGGGGGAGAAAACTGAGAGCAAAGTCCAGTATGGTTACCAATACAGGAGGCCAAAATAAGGTTAAGGCCCAGAAGAGAGATGGAGGCCAGGATGAGAATGAAGAGAGGCTCCTGTGAGGGCATCTTTTCCAACAAAGAGTGGGAACAATAGGACTGGGTTTATTGCCTGACTGTATCTTCATCTCCCCCACAATGCCAGTATCCAATTTTTAGTATTCAATAAGTGTGTTCAATGCTGAATAAATGAATGAACAAAAAAACATGTATTCCTCCACCTCCTTAGTGTATCCAAAGGTAAGGACCTTGTTTTTCCTTGCACCCCCACAAACACCTCCACAGCATTAAGAATAGCAAGTTTCTGGTTTGGTTACATCTTTAGATGTCACCATTACCTGCAAAACCTGGGAGAAAAAAATCAAACTGGAAAAAGCAGCATTATGGGGTCTTTAACTTATATGTAAGTATGTATCCATGAATAACTTCTAACGAAGGCTTTTAATAATATTAGTATTCACAGAATTGTAACTGTGTAAAATACCTTTATATGTCTGATTTTCATTAAAAGCCTCCCAATGAGTCTAGAGCTAAAATTATTATGCCCATTTTACAAATTTAAAAGAACAAAACAAAACAGAAATTAAAGTCTTGCTCAACATCAGAATCAGCTGTGCTCTTTATACTAGATCACCTGGTACATCCAAAGACTCTTGGATAAAATTTGAATTAAAATATTCTTCATTTGAATGCTTCTTTTTATTAGCCTCAGGGGAACAACATGTAATACCGGGAGATTTAAAAATTACAATAGCTTTAGGCTGGGGATGTAGCTCAGTTGGTATAGTACTTGCCTCGCATGCACAAGGCCCTGGATTCGATCCCCAGAACCACACACACACAAAAAAAGGAAAATTAAAATAGCTTTACTTTTTACAAGCAAGGGAACATCTTGACTTCAAATGAGATAGGTAGCTAATGATCTAATGATAAAATATCCTACTAATGATGGTTGAGAAGATTCCTACCTTATATTTTGAAATGAGTCCACGGGGGCTCTGTCTTTGCCCAAGTAACTGTTCAGCTCTCACAATGTAAGATTCCAATTCCATCTGGGACTCTTTTACCTTCTGCTTGGCATCCAATTCTTGTGAAATATCCGTTGAGTTCTTCAACACTGCAATTAGTTTTACCACAGTGATCTGTAAAGGCAAAAAAAAAAAACACTCAAATTAACACTTGGCCCAACTTCTTGGTAAATTTGTAAGTTAATAAAAATTTTCTTTGATTAGCAATTTACATTTTCCCACTAGATATAGGAATATCTAATTTTTTATATTTCTACTTTGCAGTACTCTTTAAATTATAAAGAAAAGAAAGTGCAAAAGTGATATTTTACAAGATATTAGACAAATTTCAGGGCCAGCCCACCCTTTACCTACTGACCACCTGGTTTTAAAGAATAAATTCACTAATCAGGGAATATTAAGAAAGACCTGGACTTTCTCATTCGCTTCTTGAATCTTTGCCTGAAGTCCAGTTGTGAGAACGTGCTGGAAGGACGCCTGGCTTGAAATACTCTGAACATCCATTTGTAAAGTATCTTCAGTTCTGGCCAGAAGCTCTTCATACATCGAGCCTCTGGCAATAAGATGCTATTAAAACAAATTGAAGAAAGCTTCACATTGCATGTTACATATTAACCACTAACAATCAGATCAGGAAACTGTGAAATATATAAAAGAACAATTAATCCGAAGAATCACAAATCTAGTAAATATAATGAGAGATAATCAAATCTTACATATCAATAAAGAACTACAAAATAAAATAACAGAAACCATTTTCAGCTCTCCCAAGTTAACGAAACTTAAGAATTTTCAATTACAACTCAAGGATGGTGTTGGGTATGACAAAATAGAAATTATGTTGCACAATATCAACTATGTAAATGCTGATCTTCTTGATCTTAAGGTAGTGAACAGAACAGAAGAATAAAGCAAAGTTCCTGTCTCTCTATCCCCTCCCTTAGCTGTCATTTAATTAATCATTCAGATATTTGTTTTTTAACATTTTTTTTTTATGTTCATTATGTCCCAAAAACTGCTAGGTTTGATGCAGGTTGAAGACAAAAGAGTTATTTTTTAAATCCTATGGATATTTTTCTATGAATATAAAACCACAAAATATAAAAATGCAACTTTGCTTTAAAAACACAAATAGGTCGGGGAATGTGGCTTAGTGGTAGAATGTTTGCCTAGCATGCATGAAACCCTGGCTTCAATCCCCCAGCATCACAATTAAAAAAAAAAAAAGTTTAAAATAAAATCCCATTATTCACATGGTTTGGCAAGTCCATTTCTCACTTTAGAAGATATTTTGATCAAACAGCCAGGTGCAGTGGCACATGCCTGTAATACCAGCGACTCGGGAGGCCGAGCAGGAAGATGACAAGTTCAAAGCCAGCCTCGGCAAAAGTGCAGCACTAAGCAATTCAGTGAGACCCTATCTCTAAAGAAAATACAAAATAGGGCTGGGGATGTGGCTCAGTGGTTGCGTGCCCCTGAGTTCAATCCCTGGTAACCCCCCTTAAAAAAAGAAAAAAAGAAATATTTTGATCCCATATTTACTTAATTCTTTATGCACCTAAGTATATTTCAGTGTGATTATATCTTCACTGTTTATAAGAGGGATCATTGTTACGCTTTGAAAATATTTTAAAACTAATTTTTGAAATAAAATTTATTTTAAATATTTTATTTCATAGAATATTTATTTTATTTAAAATATTAAATATTTTATTTAAGTATGTATTTTAAATATTTAATTTCTACCTCTTTTCTTTCACTTGAATAAATTTCAGATGACTAAATAAGTAAGAAGAAAAAATAAAATTAGAAAAGCACTGGCAGAGGAAATAAGTTTTTTTGTTTTGTTTTTGTTTTTTTGGTACTGGGGATTGAATCCAGGGGATTTTTACCACCGAGCCACATTGTCAGCCCTTTTCATGTTTTATTTTGAGATAGGGTCTCAATAAATTGCTGAAGCTGGCCTTTAACTGGAAATCCCCCTGCCTCAGCCTCCCAAGTCACTGGGATTATAGGCATGGGCCACTATGGCCAGCTGAAATAAGTTCTTTTAATTTTTTTTTAATATATAGCATTTTCAAAGCAACAAAAGCTATCACTCTTATGAACAATAAAACACCAGATGTTGAAATATATACCTTTCATAAATGGAGACTTAGAATATAATATAAATGCTCCTTTACTCCAGGAACTATCTATCTTATCCCAACTTGTGACATGCTTCATGAATTTTATAGCTGAGCTAGAACTCAATAAACTTCAATTATAACTTCTTTCCCAGGAGAACTAAGTAATATTAAAACATACTCTTGCTTCATTGCTTTTCAATGACTCAAAAGCTTTAGAATCAGGATGGAATGGAGTTCTACCATCCGTCACGCTTCCCACGTCAAGTCATGAGGGAAAAGTGGCTTTTTCAGTGGAGAATTGAGTATACAGCCTTACATTCCTGCACTGAGCTGCATGCAGGAATGAATGCACTCATCTCCTTACTGTCCTCTGATGTGAAAGAATCTATATACATAAGTATTATAATGTAATCGATATGTAATATTATATTTACACACACACACACCAAAGATTGAACCCAGGGGACCTAACCACTAATACACATCTCCAGCCCTTTTTAAAAAAAAAAAAAAAAATTATTTTGAGACAGGGCCTCCCTAAGTTGCTTAGGGCCTTACTAAATTGCTGAGGCTGGCTTTGAACTCACAAACCTCCTGCCTCAGCCTCCTGAGCTGCTGAGATTACAGGTGTGTGCCACCACACCCAGGGCAAAAGAATATTTTCATCTCATTGTATACCTGGAAAAATGAATCTAAGAACCAAAGCTCAGAGGTATTTCAAACAAAATCAGAGCAGATGATCCAGGGATTAAAATTCATGCATTGTTAAAAACCCAATAAAGAAAAATAAAACTTTTGAAAGCTCATTATTATTTACTTTGAAACTTTTCATTTCATATAAAACGTAAGTCCATATAAATCTCCAACCATGAAAACACCCTCTTAATACTTTTACACTCATACCTGCAAAGATTTTTCTATGGTACTATCCATAACATCTTGATGTTTCGGAAGATCCAAAATGGACTTGGTTTCTGCCTCCCACACCTCCACTTGTCTAATGAGTTTTTCAACCTCTTCAGCCACTTTTAGGTGTTCTGTGGATTCTTCATGGTCTTTTTCATGTTCTTCCACAGCCTACAATATTCAAAATTATCACTGAGAAAATGTCATTATAAATGCATTATAAAACCACCTTCCACTTAAGAGTTATACCCCTTTCTGGAAGAGTGCTAATTCAATGAACAGTCATGGGTCACTTAACAATGGGGACACATGCTGGGAAATGCAGCAGTGGGTGATGTTGTCATTGTGTGAACATCACAGAGTGAACATACTTAGGCAAACCTAGTATAGCTCCTACATGCCTAGGCCTCAGAGTATGGCCACTGTCGTGTATTTGGTCTATCAGTGACTGATATGTCACTTATTGTGTAACATTTGATTGTATTTTAATGATATAAGGACAGGTTTAGACAATGATAATAGTACTTTATGAAAGTATATATCATTTTACAAATTAAAGGTTTCTTCACCTACATTATTATAATTATAATATCATTCCTATTAAATAGTATTATCTCTATTTTACAGATAGTTAAAGTTTAGGAAATTAGGCTTCAAAAATACGTTTCTAAAACTCATAAACAATATAATTATTAAACACAGCTATTATTATCAGTAGTTGTGAAATGCCAGAGACTAAGAATCAATTTTTTAACAATCAAATCTTTTTCTTATGTATATTCTCTCAGTATTCGATAGGTTGATATGTTACAATTTTACAGGACAAATCCAATGCAAAGTTGATTTTAATCAGGTTACATTTTAAATGCTCTGAAGACTATGGTATTTTAAAGCATATTGGACAAAAATCAGATCTTTTCAGATTTCCTCTCATTACACATTCTTTTTTGTTTGTTTTATTTTTTTACAGTGCTGACGATCAAACTCAGGACTTTTCACATGCTAGGCCTGATCTGGCATTCTTGTTTATTTATTTATTTACATTTTTTGGTGAAGCTAGGGGTTGAGCCCAGGGCCTCGTGCATGCTGAAGGCTCTATCGCTGAACTACACCCCCAATCCCTGATTAGGCATTCTCATGGTTGGAAACCCCAAACATCCACCATGGCAACTGGCCAAAGCCAACTGAAATTCTTAGGTAAAGCCGTATAAAGCTCTTCTGCAAGAGGCACATGTCTAAAACCACAGGTGTATGATTTTTAATATATTTACTTGTTTTTTTTCCTATATTCTTACCTATAATCTGCAGTCCTCCAGATTATCCACAAAACAAGATCCATTATGCTTTCTCTCATTTTACAGAAAGGAAGCAAGATTACAAGGCGATTGGGGGATGCCTTGGAGTTAAAACCATTTTTGAGTACTAGTCAGAAGTCATCAAAGGAGATTTTTCAACTCAAGTTTTACACCACTCAGAAGCCATGTGTGGGGCTGGGGTTGTAGCTCAGCGGTAGAGCGCTTGCCTAGCATGTGGGAGGCACTAGTTTTAATCCTAAGCACCGAATAAAATTAAATAAATAAATAGAGGTACTGTGTCTGTCTACATCTAAAAAATATTTTAAAAAATTTAAAAAAAAGAAGCCCTGTGTGCTTCTGCATGACTGTGGAAATGCACAAGGATTAAGAGACCTGCATTCCTCGCATGCTAGCAACTGCTTCATGACGGAAACAACCTCCCTGATTTTCTAGAAAATGATCACATGGTAACTACTATCTAGTAATCCATACATTTAGCACTGTTTCAACAATATGGTGTCATTAAAAGAAAAACAGCAAAGTTAAACTATTCCTATCTGCAAAATGAAATATACAAAGTATATAATCCTGTTACCTTTATATTCCGATTATAATTTTCAGGAAGTCCTACTGACATATTCTTTGAAAAATCAACAGTTGATTTTTCTTCTTCTTTAGGTAATAGAATATTTCTAGAATTGTCAAGAGTGGGCTGATCCTGTTTTTTTGAAAGTGGCAATTTCATTTCCTATAAAAGATTAATTTTGTGAAAAAATTTTAATGCTATTGTATTTTTTATACATTTATTTTATTTATTTTTACGTGGTGCTGAGGATTGACTCCAGTACCTCACACATGCTAGGCAAAAGCTCTACTACTGAGCTACAACTGCAGCCCGTAATTCTGTGAAATTTAGTGCACATATTTTTATTTGTATGCTGACATATGCTGTAAACAATAGGTAGGGATAATATAGTCAAATATATCTTTAGGATTTATCAATCAGCAACAATGTTATAAAATGAGAATTCCTTAGGGGGAAAAACAGGAAAAAAGAAAACCACCCACATGTTATATAAAAATAAGAGAAAGAATAATTTAAATTAAGATCATTTATTGTAACTTTGCTTTTATGAGGCACTGTAACCAAATATAAACAAAGCCCAGAGTGTGTTCTTGAGGAACTTGAAATCTAACAGGCAACATAATGCTTACACTATTCTTTAATGGTAAATGAATTTCCACTAGAAAGCAATTTCTTAGGAATGGTTAAAGATAAAGTTCTCTTAGGTGTACACTCCAGAGAAAGGAAAACAGGTGTCCACACAAGCATGTGCAAATGTTCACAGCTACACTATCTGGAACAGCTCACAAAGTAGAAAGAATTCAAATGTACATCAACTGATGAGTGCCTCAATAAAATGTGATGCATCCACATAATAGACTGGTGTTTGCCAATAAAAAGAAATTAAGTGCATATAGATATATCACATTATAAAATGATGATCCCTGAAAACACCATACCAAGAAATAAACTTGTCACAAGAGACCACGCTCCATATGATTCCATTTTATGTGAAATGTCCACGACAATAGAAGAAAAGTAGTGTCGTGGGTACCAAAGGCTGGGAGGGTTAGCTGGCAGTGTGGAGTGATTGCTCATGGGCGCACGGTTTCTTTATGAAACTGATCGTGGTGATGGCTGCACAGCCCTGTGAACCCGCTGAACCATACTGAGTGACACACTTTAAATGAGTGATTTGTATGTGGTGTGAATTATCTCTCAATAAAAAGGTTCCCAAAAAAGGAAAGAACTTACAAGTGGAGTTTTTGTAATAAACTTTCTCCATCTTTTATTCAGCCTTCTCAGTTCTTTAGAAACAGATGATCCAACTTCATCATTGCTGACTTCAATTAAGAAACTTCCCACTTGGTTTAAAGTGGTATGTTCTACATTCCACTGGGCAAGTGTCTCAAAGGGAACCTGCAATAACACATAAGCCACATACATATCCAATGGTACAACACTTGTCTTTCTATCATCTATAATAAATCTTTACCAGGGCTAATGTGAATTCCCCACAGGGAATTCACTCAGTCCTGTTGCTCCAGCTCTTTGTGTCTAATTGCTATTTGGCAGGTACAGGCACCTGTTTTCCCTTCTGGGCCTGGGCCTTTAGGAAGCATCTGCTCTAATTTTCTGAGTGGCTGATGAGCTTACAGCAGAGGTTACCAAACTCATTCAATTCACGAAGCCCTCTAGGTTTCAGTGATTTTTTTTTTTTCATAGAATCTCTAGGCCAAGGAATTACTTAATAGTTCCCATTTTTAAGTTGTCAGGTCCAACAACTTAGAAGTAGCCTGGTGTCCAAGAGATAGATGCTGTCAAATCTCCCTCAAAATGTAAAGTGTCCTGTAAGATCTCTTTTGCAGCCCAGGGCATCTTATCAGAGCTTGGGAATTTCAGGCTCATGAGTGCTATTTTTCTCAGAGTTATGTACATTTTTAATAGAGGATCTTTAAAAACAGAGCAACTGTTAGAAGCCAAAGATCCAAACTTCTAGTACCGATGTGAGTGACAGGGAGTGGTGGCTCACAAACCCCTAGAGTGCTCTTTTTTTTGCACTCATACACTTAACACAAATTTTAACTCCAAACAAATAGCCTATTTCCCATTAAGTATTTCGGTTTCCAATTGGAAAATGTTTCATCTGAATGGCTATCTAGTTCCATTTACAACAGAGGAGCACAGATTAAAGAAAGAAAAAACTACCTCAGATAGTCATAAAGGAAGTCATTACAGGATTAGCAAGTGAAAGCAATAATAAATTACATTCACATTTCTTCCACACCTCTCCCCATCAGCCTTTTGATTGTTCTCCTCTAGAAACTTGGAAAAATTTTAGAGGTAAAGCTTTCAACCAGATCAAAAAGTATAACTTTAAAAACCATATTTTAGTTTAAATGTGTCTATAAACCATCTGGTACTGCAAGCATTTTCTTCTTTACATAAATGCTTAGTAATGTCTCCTAAAGCATACCATGTATATAAGTTTTACCCTAACAAAGCTGTGCATTATAGGTTTTACACACATATGTGCACATGTGTGTAAAATCTATAATGTGGATAAAGCATCCTTTTGATCATTATATTAGGAATAAACTAAACTCTTTCCAAGACCTTAGAGAATTTTCCAAAAGACAAAGAAGAGATGTTTACTCTTCTCTAGATTCTCGTCGTTGGATTAAAAACAAGAGTCCCTAAATAAAACTTAAAAAGTAAAGAAGATGTCATTAGACTGCAAATACCTCTTTAACTTGTTTCTTTGTCTCCTCAAAACCAGCCTTCAGTAAGCGAAGGTTCTCCTCATAAGTAGCCCAACAGGCCAGAACTTTTTCGAGAGTGGACTTCACATTATATATATTTTTTCTGTACATAGAAATATTACTTTCCACCACCATATATTGTTCATTAATACTTTCACATTCTCCAGCTACAATATTACCAAAACAAGAAAATAATCTTAGAAAACAGCATTTTTGTTAATAATACTCTTCAGAAAACTATCTACACATCAATTGAGAGTATTGTTCTCTAACAATACTAAAAGTGAAAGTAAGAATTTTCCAAAGAAATCATGCATTTAAAACTAATTTCCAACTCATTAAAGAATAAAGAAAGCAAATATGAAATGTGATATATTTAAGTGGTGAATATTTCATTAAAAAGTAACTGAACTACTTTACCTAAATTTTTATAAATTTCTTCACATTTTTGAAAAGCAGTATCAAGTTGAGCTATGAACTCTTTTTCTTCAATAAAATTCTGGGGGAAAAAAACACATATTGATAGTTTTTACTTTTAAAAATTTGCTAAGAAATTGTTAATGTTGACAGAACACATAGTTGTTAAGATTTCTATCATACTTTAATACTACATATTGCAATTGAAGATGAAGGGCAGTTCATGAAGAAGGACAGGTGAGATCTAGGAGGCCTAAGTATGACCCGTAAGTATGACAATATGACCCCTGAGGACATTTATCTTAACTGGGGTGATATGTTCTACAATGGTTTTCCTCCTATGGGAAAAGGCAAGCTAATTATTTACAGTAATTCCAAAGTCTCCTGCTTCTAATACTTTATTAATACTGCATAATTGCAACAATTGCTCTTATTTCATATGTTTTATTAAGGTTGAGTAAGTTTTTATTAGATATATTGGCATTTGTTACAGATATATTCTCATCCAACACACAAGAAACATTTGAGAAATGATCATTAACTAAATTCTGCCTTGGAAAAATACTGAGTATTTATTGTGCCAGTGAGGTACTATGACTACTTAAATAGAAAAAAAAAATGAAAATTTGAAGACTAAAAAGGTACGATATTAAAAATCTAGTCTAATTGAGAATGATGCTTCTTGTTTGGGAACAAAGTGTTTCAATTAAAATTTTTAAATAAATTTCTCATCAATTTTTGCATTGAAATTTATAATCTTGGATTTTTCTTTTCTTCCTGCCTCCTTTCCAAAAATGGAAACAGAAAGAAAGATAAGGACCAACTGTAGAGGTGACAGTTCTATGATGCTTCATGGACATACTAATGTTTAAATCACTTGAAACAGTTTCCCCTATAAACTGGAAGAGCTAAAGCCACAAGAAAAGTACCCCAAGACAAAACTGAAAACGTATGGTTTTTTCCTACTATTAGAACTTGAAATGCTAAGACTAAAATATTCTAAGGAAAATTTAATTGTTGAATGGCAACATGAATTGGGAAAGAAAAAACATAAAACGAAATTTCAAGTCAATGAATGAAGGTGTTTTGAGTGGAAAAAAACACTGAAACCTGGTAGGTTAATTGTCCTGGTTAACTCAATCTTATAAATGACGCTGTTTTCTGTTTCTTTCCCTCCCCAAGCCTGTTATTTGACTACCTACAATTCTTTTCTCCAGGCGATATCAAAGCTAACATGAGCAACCAACAGAACCTTGTCCCAAATCTTCACAGTTAATGGGAAATTAAGCCAACGAAAAATGCAAACTCAGCACCCAGCCATGGAAAACAGTTGCCCAAGACAGAATAAAGCAGCTTACATGCCAGTCTTCCAGCAATAATTCCACAGATTCTTTCTTCCCAAATTTTATGTTCCAAAAATCCAATTTTGGTTTCACTTCATCTAGCAAGCCAAGAACTGAGCACTTATAGTAGTGAAATTCTAGAAGTAGAGTGAAATTGTTCCCTAAAGTGTTGTTCACTCTGAAAAAAAATTGTACATTTTTGAACTTAATATTATTGACAAAATGTGAGAAACCCATATTGGCATTTTAAAAAAACACTGAGGCCTTAACCTTCATTCATTCATTCATTTATTGGTATCGGGGATTGAACTCAGGGGCACTCGACCACTGAGCCACATCCCCAGCCCTATTTTGTATTTTATTTAGAGACAGGGTCTCACTGAGTTGCTTAGTGCCTCACTTTTGCACAGACTGGCTTTGAACTCTCAATCCTCCTACCTCAGCCTCCTGAGCTGAGATCACAGGCATGTACCTCCGTGCTGGGCAAACCTTCTTTTATAAACACATGGAATTCACATGTATTCTAAAGTTTTAATTTTTTTGATTTTTAATGTAAAACAAATATTACAGCAAGATAGGAAATAAACCTTTTTGAGCTATAAATCAATAAATCAATAAATACATACATACAACTACTAGAACATTTTCTGAAGAGATTATTCTTCATTGAGAAATCCTATAATGAAATGTTGATCTACAAAAAAATCTTACTAAATTTGAAAACTTCTTTATAATTTAAAAGTTTACATATTAAAACAGCTTTCATTACCAAGGCTAACACTCTCTCGTTCTAATAAATTGCTTATGAGTAATGAGAAAAGAGAAGACGATGGATACAACCACCCATTAAATAATCTCCATATCAACAGGGTTGTGCAGTTTATAAAGTGCTTTCCCATACTTCTTCCCTTGATCCATATCCTCATGAGACATGGACAGGGAGATTATCACTATCCTGTATTTACGAACCAGAAGGCAAGCTCCAAAAACACACAGCTTACACCGGAGTATTCTACCATTCAATAAAAAGGATATTAGCGTGATAGAATGTGACTATTACAAAAAGTTGAAGGCACTGTTATCAAGATTTAAAGAGAGGGGCTTGGGTTGTGGCTCAGTGGTAGAGTGCTCGCCTAGCACGTGCGAGGCCCTGGATTCGATCCTCAGCACCACATAAAAATAAATTAATTAATTAAAGGTATTGTGTCCAACTACAGCTAAAAAATAAATGTTAAAAAAAAAGATTTAAAGAGAACACTTGTCAAAATTATCTAAATATCTACATTCCTGTGGTCCCATGGCATCATGCTATGTCTCCCCCTTGAACAGTCCCAGCAGTTATGCAATGGTAGTGCTACGAACCGTCTCTTCATCTCCTCCAGGGTGTTAAGGGGCACCAATGGCAAATGTTCTTCGTCTTTATTTTCAAAAGCCATGAGAATACTCGAATGGTAGTCAGATCTGTCCATCAGACTCTGAAAAGAAATTTAGCATGACATGAACTAGACTTACTGCCAAACCCTGTAATGGGTGCCGTTCCTCTCACTCACGGTATGTCTTTTTTCAAAAAGGTCATAAAGTCCCTTTCATTTTATCCAAGATTTTGTGAGTACATATTTTTAACATAAAAGTTTTAAATTACAACATTTCGCAAGAGAAGCAGACTGCCATTTCTTTGGTAAAACCATGATCAATTTTTTTTTTTTTCTTGTCTGGTGTGTTTTCCATTCCTTCGGGAGCTCAAATACAATTATTAATCTCACACATCAAATTTCATGCCATTTTAGTAACAGCCTAATCTTCCTCATTTTAAATAAGTCTTCTTCTGTCCATAGCCTTTTTCCCCCCTCAGACCTTACAGTTTCTGTAGAACTCCTTATACTGAATTCTTATTGAACAAGCCCATGGTCACGAACATAAAAGCATCTTCTGGATCCCTGAAACCCTAGGGAATCACTCCACATGGTGCTCAATCACCCATTAGCTGCTCTTGGACAGAATCTTCTAGGACAGAATCTTCCTCAAGAACCTAACATAGTGTTAATTTTTCTGCATTTTTCTTTTGCTTTTCTAACCTTGAATAAAGTCATTTTCTCTTCTGTCTGAGCCATGGCTTCGGAGTAATTCTGCGAGGTTGGTAACTCTTCCTCCATGAGCTCCTGGACCTCCTGAAGCCATGCTTCAATTTCACAGAGGGGCCAGGGCAAGGCATCGTTCAGGTTTGTTTTCCACGAGTTAATCTGAAAATAAAGGAAGATGTCCTTCAGCAGAACTTTTCTAACGTATTTCTTCACCTAGAGTACGTTTAATTCTTCAAAATGCCTGTGAAAGCCAAGACTGATAAATGTCATTTGTTAGTCAAGACAAATCTTTATGGGAGGGGCTGGGGTTGTGGCTCAGCGGTAGAGCGCTTGCCTAGCATATGTGAGGCCCTGGGTTCAATCCTCAATACCAAATAAAAGTAAATAAATAAAATAAAGGTGTTGTGTCCAACTACAACTAAAAAAATAAATATTAAAAAAAGACAATTTTTATCAATGGGTAAACATCTTAGTCCCAAATATCATCAGCTACTTGCTGATGAGGAATATAATTCATTCAAAGGCTATAGGAAAAGAAGGCACAAGAAGGAGAAAGGTTTAGATAAATCTATATTAAGTTATATGGGAAAATACTGAAATATTAAAAGCCCTCCTCTAAGCAGGGATGGTCATAATCAAGGACTACCATTTGAAATGTTGTATGGCCTTGTGTTTCTCTGACATTACAATCACACTTTCCACAGATTCATAGATGATTTTTCTCCCTAGCCCTAGCCACATGTTCACACTAGAATACCGTATCTCCTGATATCTGCCCTTGGTCACTCCCTTCACAATCCAGGCACACCTCTTCCTTCCTCAGCCTTCCCACCCCTCCCTGCATGCACACATGAGTCACACAAACCCTGACAGCTTGTTTCTCTAAACACGCAAAGCGGTGGCTTTCTCTGCCCCTTCTGCCTGGGTTTTCTTCCCTTCTAAGTATTATCAAAACCCACTCACTCACACAGTCACTTATTCACTCACACAGTCACTTATTCACTCATCAGCAAACATTTATAAACAACCCATTAGGAAAGAGTGGGGTATAAAACTATAGGAGGCTTCTAGAGTGCAGAGGGGACATGTGGTGGCCCCATCCCACGGAGTGCTGGGCAGCAGTTAGGAACAAATCAGATGCCTATCTGGTGACCTGGGGGTGCCTTAAATACACTGTATTCAAAAATAAAAGAAATTATGTACAATCTCAGATTACACAACTTCAAAATACACATTTACATAAAAATCAATGTGTATGTTGCAGAAACATCTAAAACAAAATGATACATACTAAATACCTCAAAATGATGACCCAGAGAGAAATAAGAATGGAAAAGAAAGTGTGGGTATAAAAGGAAATAAACACATAATAAAACACACACACAAAAAAAAAAAACCCAAGAGCAGGGCCTTGCCCAGACTGATGCCATGCACAAATGGAAGGGTAGAGCAGAACAAAGCCCTCAAACCACATCAGAGTCAATCCGACAAATAAAACCACAGCTCTTGACTCAACCAGCTATCACGGGAAGCAGATAGGTATATGGTTACAATGAAAAGTGGCAGGTGATGTGACCAAGCCAGCTACAGGAGCTAAGGGTGGGGGTGTGGAAGAATACTGGACTGATGACTGGATTTTTTATATTCTTTTTATTTTTGATAGTACTGAGAATCAAACCCACAGCTTTGTACAGGCGAGTCCAGCACTCCACCACTGAGCTACCCTCCAGCCATGACCACTGGAATTCTTGAGCACAATAAAAATCCATCTCCAAGGCCATCTCCTTCCCTGACTGTGGCTTTTTACCCTTATCCCTCATTATTGCTTTTTAGTGGTATTCTCCTCTCAAAGACACCACTCAAGCACAAGTCAAACTTTGTTTCACTCAAAGTAACTGCCACTAATGAAAATGTGAGTGTTAAGTCTGTATTTTCTCTTTCTGTGATCTAGTTCTACTGAATGAATCAATACTATTCTCAGAGTTAAGTTGTTTTTACTTAGAGGGGAAAGTGGGCAAAATCCGCATATTTCGTGGTATTCACTTTATTATTAATTTATTCAAAAACATTTGTTGGGTGTTCATTATTTGCGAAGAAAATACGTAAAAGATTTTTCACCAACTACTCAGGTATACAAAATGAGGACAGATGGGGGTGTAGTTCAATGGTACAGTGATTGCCTAGCATGTACAAGGCCCTGAATTCCATGCCCAATACAGGAAAAAAAAAAAGACAAAGTTAGGCTCCTCCACTGAAGCAGCATACAATGAAAGCACTGAATTTTACAGTTTTCACTTTGTCTTTTTTATTTTTTTGCCTTACAATTTTATTATCTCAAAAAACATACAGCAAAGGCAATTCTACAATGTTAAATCATTGAGTATATGCCATTAAATCTCCAGTTGGAAATGAAGAATCAAAATTTTAATATAAACAAATCAGCTAGGAATGGAAACCAGGGCCTCAAACCTACTAGGCAAAGGCTCTACCACTGAGCTACATCCCCAGCCCCAGCATGTTTTTCTATTGTATCTAATTATTTGTGCAGTTTCCAAGAAATAAAAAACAAACTAGGAAATTAGAAAATCTTTCAGTTAGAGGCTAAGAAGGATAGGTCTAATTCAATTGTAATTCTTTGCATAACTAAAAGAAAACTGCATATATATATATATATATATATATATTTTTTTTTTTTTTTTAAATGAAACCAAACTTGTGCTTTTTACTTAGGGTCACACTGAAAATATTTATATAGTAGTCAAAAGAAGAAAAACAGAGGCAGGCAATGTTTATTTTTTCATTCCTTTCCTTTCTCACTTAACATAGAAAACAGGTTCCACACTTCCTTTCTCAGACAATTACTTTTGAATTTGGTTGAAAATTTATATAAGATCTTATCAGATCAAAAATAAAACATTTTTTTCCCTATAGCAGACTTAAAATGAAACCATTACTAGGAAGCTTTAAGATAACCCTGTTCTCAAACTACTGAATCAAAAAATTGGATGATACTAAGTTTTATATACCGGATGACTTCAAAATCAGCACATCTCATTTTGCCACATTGAGAAATAAACTGCAGTCTGCTAGAATAAGAATAGAATTTTCGGATACTATCAATTTGTAGCACTTAATCTTGCAAAATAATTCTTTTTGTGATTTTGCTCCTTATCTCAGATATTTTTTTTTTTCCAAATCATATTCTGAGTACTTAGGCCAGGTCTCTGTGTCCTGGAACAGGCTGAACTGTACAAACACTCTCTTCTTCATTGACTTTTATTAAGGACCTGTCACAGGCAGCTCTTGTCCCTTCACAAGAGTCAGGTTCGAAGTTGAGATCAGCAGGTGCAGACAGTGCAATGAGCCTACCCCTTGACGGTAGGATTCCTGGAAGTGCACTTCTTTTCAAATTTAGATCCTCAGAAAGGATGGCTCTTTTAAGCCGGGGGACGACTATTTAAGTCAATATATAGTGTGGAAAACATATTCAGAAAACAGGCCGACCCTTCTGATAGCTAAGCAGAAATCAGCAAACATCTTCTATTCAAAGCCAGAGTAATAAGTTTGACTTTGTGGGCCATATAGTCTTTCCGCAAATTCATTAAAAATTATTTCATTACCAATTTAAAATAAGTGGATTTTATAATATATAAATTATACCTCAATAGAATTGTTTTGTAAAAATGAAGGCAAAATAAAGACATTTAGAGATCAAAGAAATCTGTCACTGCACTGTAAGATTAAATAAAAGATTTTAGGCATAAGGAAAATGGCTTCAATGAAAACTAAAATCTGTAGGAGGAATTAAAAAGAGTAGCCATCAAGATAAATATGAAAGATTAATTCCTCTTAAAATAATATTCTTTAAAATATATGGCTGTTTGAGGCAAGGAAATTATAACATGGCATTGGGAGCTTTAAAATATGTTTATGCCACATTTATGATATACATGTCAAACATGCATTTATATATAGAACAACTAACTATAAGATAAAGAACAGGAGGCAAGTGAATCAGTTTGATGGCAAGAATTTTATGTGTTTAAAGAAGTTGTACAATAACTAAGGAATTATACGACTCTACCAGACTGCAAAAAGTGTGGAATGTATAAATAAGGTGATCCTTAGAACAACCACTAAAAACATGAGGGAAAGAGGTAGAATGAAAAAGTCATGGACAAATTAAAATAGAATTCTACAGCAACAACAACCCCAACAATTCAAAAGAAGACAAGAAGGAAGAAATGGAGATACAAACAAACAAGGAATAAACAAAACAAAAAGTCAAATGGTGTACCTAATTTGAACCATAGCAATAATTACATTAAGAGTAAATGGACTAGACACTCTAATTAAAAGGCAGGTTTTCAGAGTGGATAAGAAAGTGAGATCCAATTCTGTGCTAACAGAATTGGAGATGCTCTGTCAATAGAAAAACTCAAAGAGGTTAAAAGTAAATGAAGAAAAGAGATGTGCCATATAAACAGTTGGCATCAGAAGACTAGAATGACCCCATTCATATTAGAATAAGTAGACTGCAAAAAAAAAATACAATGGTATTACTAAAGATAAACAGAGGTATTTCATAATGGTAAAAGTATCAATTAATTAGGAAGCCACAACAATCATAAATGTGTATATACCTAACGAAGTTTTTAAATGCATAAAACAAAATTTGGCAGAATTGAAAAGAGATTTCTAGGGGCTGCAGTTGTGGCTCAGTGGTAGAATACTTGCCTAGCATGTATGAGGTACTTAATTTGATCCTCAGTACAACATAAAAATAAATAAATAAAATAAAGGTATTGTGTCCTTCTATAACACACACACACACACACACACACACACACACACACATATATATATTTTTTTTTTTTTTTTTAAAGAGAGATTTCTACAAAGTTTAATATCTCTTGGCAGTTGGGATAACAACTGAACAAACTGACAGTCTGAATAACACTACAGTTGATATTTATAGACTTACATGCAATAATTGCAGAATACACATTCTTTTCAAATGCATACACACCATAATCAGGGCCAGAAATCAAGTCTTAATAAATTTACAAGGACGAAAATCATACAGATAGATTCAGACTTAACACACATATATCCATCCTTACACATAACTTCTGGGTTTGTCCCTAACCCTTTCAAGCATCTACTGATATTGACACACGATGGTGTAGAAGCTACAGGTCAACCAAATCATCTACTGTGTGGCAAAATAGGTATAATCTATCATGGTAAACCAAGAAAAGTAAGAATATAACATTGGATAAGTTTGCAATTAAGCACAATGCCACAAATTCTTATTTAAATCCAACTATTCTCCAAATGATGCTATGGAAAAAAATATAATATTATCCCATTTTCTGATGAAGCATCTATCCTGTGTTTTATAGAATTCTTCATGAAAGTCTACAGTAAAGTCTTCATTCAACAAAACAAAGATGCCCATGAAAATGTTCTTCAGACCAACATAACAGTAACCTTTTGGTTGAGGCCATCCCAGGCTTCTCTCAAGTGTAATTCATCTTCATTCAGCTCCTGCTGATCCCTTTTTAGTGACAGTACTTCCAGAAAGCGTACTTTTTCTTCATTGAATAACTCCATATAGGACGTCAGGCTCTATAATTAGAAGAATATTTTAAAGGCTGAAACAGTTAATTCACTTTATAAAATGTAATTTGCTCTTTGAAGACCTGTACCTAAAGATCATATTTAAATTTAGCTTAGATAAAGGTAAAATCCCTGACCCCAGGAGCTGCTCTCTGATCTGGTTTCTTTCTTCAGTGCATCCTGATAATTTGGGTACCAGCCAAATGAGTCTTGGCTTGTGACCTGTGTGCACAATGTTGGATGCCTGCTGGAATAGAACATCCAGTTCTATAGGATAGATCATGACGCCACATGGAAAATGTGAATTGGTGTGTCCTCCCAAATATGGGTTCACAACAAAATAAGAACAAGTACATGTGAGAATCATATCACAGTGTTGTCATGCACAAATGATTTTCAAAGTGTTTGTGATTAACTCAACCTGAACCAATTCTTCCAAATTCATTTTACGTAGACCAAAAAAAAAAACAAAAAACAAAAACAACCACTTTCTCCCTGCCACCTCACATTCAATTAACAAAGCTTTTCTTGGTTCACATTTGTGTGAAGAGTGTTTAACAGTTATCCATTCTGTCAGATGCAGTGGCACACTCCTGTAATCCCAGTGACTCAGGAAGCTGAGGCAAAAGGATCACAAGTTCAAGGCCAATATGAGCAAGTTAGCAAGACCCTATCTCAAGATAAAAAAATAAAAAGGGCTGATGATGTAGTTCAGTGGTAGAGTACTCCTGTGTTTAATTCCCAGCACTGAAGAAAAAAAAAAGAGTTATTAATTCTATAAATATTATTTATATAATTACTGATTATTTCTAATTGAATTTTATATGAGATGGGCCTAGTGACACATTCTTTTAGTCCAGGTGCTCAGGAGGCTGAGATGGGAGGATTGTTTGAGCCCAAGAGTTCAACACAGTGAGACTCTGCGCATCAGGAAAAAAAAAAAAACTATGCACAAACCAAGGGGTAATTAATTTATTTAACTTCTTTCTGATAATTAGTAACTCCATGAAGCCCTTTTATTTAGGAAATATGAATCTATTATACATTCCTAAATCAAAGATGTGTGCCTGAATGATACACTTCCATTGAACACTGAGCATTTGGTCAACAAGAAGAATCTTAGACCAGAGCTAAGAAGCACAAGACTTCTATACTGCTTCAACCAAAGGAAGATGAGAAAGTCTTGTCTCTTCTTTCCCAGATGGCTTCAAATAAAAACAATGGTATGGTGCACAAATCACACACCTGTTGAGTATTAGAGTTGTTGAGGCTGGATTCACCCATCTCCCTCACCTCACAGATAGGGCAGTGGAGACCTCCAGTGCTAGTGGCTGTGAGGACACATGGATAGCACCCCACCTTATCCAGAACAGAGAGATGGTAGGAAACACAGAACTGCATAGACAAGGGACTCTAAGATATGGGACTCAGACACCTTCACCTTGGCTCCTTCAAGATTCTATAATGAGAACAAACGCTTCTAATTGTACTGTCCAGGAGCCCTGAGGAGGCCGAGTCAGAAGGATGAAAAGTTCCAGGCTAAGTCTGGTGGGGCAACTCTGGAGGGTGAGGGAGAAGGATAAGTGGTTCAAAGCCAGCCTCAGCAATTTCGCAAGTCCCTCAGCAATTTGGTGAGAACTTGTCTCAAAATAAAATGGCTTAGCCAGGAATGGTGGTATACACTAGGAATCCCAGCTACTCGGGAGGCTGAAGAAAGGATCACAAGTTCAAAGCCCACTATCTCACTGTAAAAACTAATGGGGGTGGGGCTGGGGATATAGCTCCATTGGTAGAGTGCTTGCCTGGAATCTACAAGGCCCTGGAATGCACAAAAAAAAAAAGAAAGAAAGAAAAATAATGAGGACTCAGAAGTGGCTTATTGGTAAAGCACCCCTGGGTTAAATCTCTAGTACCACAAACAGAAAAAAATAAATAAAAAAGGATGGGATGTTGCTCAGTGGTAGAGCCCCTCTGGGTTCAATCCCAGTACTGAAAAAAAAAAAAAAAATCTACAATGAATACCCACTTACCCTGGAACAGCAACAGGATATAAAAAGAGCAAGAAGTTTAAAGCTACTCTCTAAAAAAACCCTACTCCAACCCTTTAGTAGCTACGTAACCTTAGATAAGTCATTTACTCTCTCCCAACCTTATTATCTTCGTCTATCAAACTGAAATAACAACTCCAAACTCAGCAAGATGTCTTAACCTGTAAAGTACTTATCAGCAAGGTGCCTGGCACATAGCAATACTGAATATATGGTGATAATGATGAAAGTTATCATTAGGACTGGGGATATAGCCCTGTGGCAAAGCACTGTAGCACACACAAGGCCCTAGATTTAATCCTTAGCACCAAAAAGAAATAATAATAATAATAGTTGTCATTATTTCCCAAAGGACTCCTTGATTGAGGCCGTGTATTAGAATTCTGGGATGCCCCATTGCTCATTTCCTGATTTTTCCTTTCATTCAATATTCATAATAAAAAAGCATATTCTGGGGCTGGGGTTGTGGCTCAGCGGTAGAGCCCTCCTCAGGCACATGCAAGGCACTGGGTTCGATCCTCAGCACCACATAAAAATAAATAAATAAAACAAAGGTATTATGTCTAACTACAGCTAAGAAAAAAAAAATTTTTTTTTCAAAAAAAGCATGTTCTGCTATAAACCAGGGATTGGAGAACTTTCATTGTAAGGGGCAAGACAGTAAAGATGGCTTTATGGGCCAGATGGTCTCTTTTGCAGCCACTCAACTCGTGTTGTAGGAGAACCTTGCTGCGTGAAGTACTCCAAGTATCAGCGCCATCAACAACAGCAGGGACCTTGCTGGAAATGTAAAATTCCTGCCCCAGAACTACTGAATCTAAAAATGCATTTAAACAAGATTGCACTGTGATTCACATGCACATTAAAGTTTCAGAAGCGCTATCTTATTATTCAGCCCTGAAACCTGGAGTTGATTGAGTATTTAAATATTTAACTTAGAAAGAGTTTTCTAAAAAGGCATTTATTATTCTTCCCTAAAAGAGTAAACTACATACAAATAGGTATTTAAAGTCACACTTACATGATATTTTTTAAAGTAGGTCTTGCCTTCTGACTCCTTCAGTGCCTCCTGCAGCTTTTTCTCTTGCAGAGTTAGCCAGGCCATAGCGTCTTTTACCTTGCTCTGTAATTCACACACACACAGACACATTTAAACTCTCCCCTAAATAGACTTGACGACCTTTTTTGTTAACAATAAAATCAACACCTTGAAACATCGGTGAAATAATGTCATCATAACACTCCAATGACTCAGTGCCAAAAAGTAATTTTGCTTATTCATACAACACCTTAAATTTTAAAATAGATTGAAACTAACATCTAAACATCAGAGTGTACTTAAAAAAAAAAAAAAGGGGGAAGCAAGCAATGCCCCTCTGGTTTTGGCCCATCCATTTCTATTATTCAATTTCAGAGAACATTATCCCAAATCACTACTTTATAGTAGGCATTTTAGAAGAGTGTTTTCCAATTAATCTAAATAGGGAAGAACTCAAGAGACGTTCACTTCCTGAGAAAAGCACTGGCATCAAAAATATCTTGAATGTTTTAAAGGTCCTAAAATAACACTACTAAAAGTTTTGATGGTGCTATCACATGGAAGTGAGCAAAAATTATTCTTTTCTTAGATTCAATTCTTGCTTAGGTGGTAGCTGGCTTACATTTGGAAGCAGACTTTAATGCTAGAGGATAAAGCAGAAGTCACACCTTATTTCTAATTTTTTAAAAATTTCATTTGAGTTTTATCTAGTAGGCAAGAGTGGGGTTTTTTTTTTTTGCATTCAATTTCATGGACAGTTGAATTTTTCATTTTATTTTTGAATATGAAAATTAATTAGGAAAGAGTAGCTCCTCAGCAGGTCAGAAACAAGTGAAATGAGTTAGAAGCCGAGCCTCAGCTTGAGCCTCCCTTCCAGAGTCAGCAACAATCTGGCTTCTTGCCTCAAACACCACAGCTGGAAAAACAGAGGCCCAGTTTGTCAAATAAGATGTATGTAAACACATCTGAGAAAGGGATTTAAAATAAATTTGAAAATAATATTCATAAACATTTCACTGACTTCCCAGCACTCGTGTATCTTCATAAAATCAGAATAAGAATCAGAATAAGGGCTTCTTTTCAGCTCAGTGATTTTTATGAAATTTCTACCTACACTGTGTAACAGACTGAAAGTAAAAGGGAACTACTGAATAATCAAAAGGTACTCTACTGGTATTTCAAGAATATCGCAACAAACAAGGATCAAAGGTAGAACACAATGCTTCCATTTATACAAATTACACAGTTCCATTTACATGAAGCTAAAACAGAGGCAAAATGGAAATGTGCTAAAATTAGATGATGATAATGGTTGCATTATCATGTAAATACTCCAAAAACACATAGTACCATACACTTTAAATAATTGTATTTTATGGTGTATGAATTATATATCAATAAAGTGAATAAAAGTTATAATACACAAAAATTCAAATAACTCCAAAATTGTTTAAAACCTAGCTTCATTTAATTTGTCCCAATAAAGAAATAAATAAAATGCATTGTAGATTAACAATTAATTTCTTTATTTAGGTGCCAAGGACTAAATCCAGGGGCATTTAAACACTGGGCAACATCCCCAGCCCTTTTTATGTTTTCATTTTGTGACAAGGTCTCACTAAGTTACTTAAGGCCTTACTAAATTGCTGATGAGGCTGGCCTCAAACTTGTGAACTTCTGCCTCAGCCTCCCAAATTGCTGGGATTACAGGCATGTGCCACCACACCTGGCTAAAATTCATTTTTAGGTAATTCAGTAAAGCTTAAGAAGTTATCACTTTTACCTTAGGGAAAAAAGGGTAGAAAAATGAACTACAGTGAAAGAAATTAGAATACTGGCTGTCTGGGATGAATAATAAGACAAGAGGCACAATGGAATGTTGTAGGTAACATTGTTTCACATCATAATGGTTTACAAGGGTATATACATTTGTCAAAACAAACTGATCTAAACTAGGCATGGTGGCGCACACATGTAATCCCAGCAGCCTGGGAGGTTGAGGCAGGAGGACTGCAAGTTCAATGTCAGCCTCAACAATTTATAGAGGCCCTAAACAACTTGGCGAGACCCTGTCTCAAAATGAAAAAAAAAAAAATATTTTTTTTTTTGCTTTAAATTAAAGAGCTGGGATGTGACTCAGTGGTTGAGCATCCTGGGTGAATCCCTGATACCAAAAAAAAAAAAAAAATCACTGATCTATATAATTAAATTCTGTATGAAAATCATAGCCTAGTTTTTAAAAATTAAACCAGTAGTCATATACAACAAAATGACTTCATTTATACTGATAAAGACATACCTGAGTCATATCTCCAGTCCGAGAAGCATCCTTGGAATATTGCAGAAACTGTGCCACATAGGTCATGATTGACTTTTCATCGGGGTTAACAACATCCACGTCTGCAAGATATACCACACTATCAATTAGCTTTAGATGTTAATTTACTATAATGAATACTCAAGTGCAAGCTATGCCACAGCCTATGCCATTGGGTTCACAGGCTCTTGAACCAAAGTAGCTGAGTAACCATGCAATCTCTGCTCATTCAACCTTGCTCCAACATTGTGCACAGGGCTTATATCTAGGGCCACATCTGTGCAATTCTGGCATGGGTATGTACACAGCCTCAGTCTCCTAGTTACAAAGTTTCTATGATGCTATATGTGTGAGGCCATAAGTATTCAAGAAGGTAGAGAGAAGAAAATTAAAGCATTTCCCTTTCTAGAGACATGGTGCAGAAATTCCCCCATGTTGTATTAAAGAAGTCCCTTGCAAAATAAGTTCGAAAAACAGGGACTTCCCAGAGAGTCAAAATGGTTTTAAATTGTTTAAGTGCAGGACTTCTCCAGGCATATAATAAATCAAGTGAATCATAAAATCATAAAGAGATTCAATATGCCATAGACAAAACACTTCATTTGGGGATGTGTCTTTGTTGCCCAAACAACTAATATGTCATACTGACAAGGAAATCTTCTCTACTTATTAATTCAGTTAAATTCAATGCAACACATAGAGAGCTAACAAAGGCAGGTAAAAGGCTACAAAGGTGTATCAGGTATAGTCCTTGCCCTCAGGGACCTTATGATTCATCCCTTCGTTCATTCAACAAGTAGATGCTAGATGCTCTCAGGCACTGTCTGCCCCTCAAGGTGTTGATGGCTAGGAGAAAAATAAATGACACATATAACATACTAGGATGTTTTAGTGAGCCTGTTCACTAGGCCCAAAGAGTGCTATAAGTCAGCTAAAGGAGAAAGTAAATTTAATCCATGAACAAATAATATCACACAAGGCAGTAAGCATATAAAAGCTATCAATAAAAAGTTGGGGCTGAGGTTTCAATATAGGAAGGATTCCTAAGAGTCGAGTTACTCTGTTTTCGATGGAAGAGATGTAAATATCAAGAGACGCATAAAATAATGATACTGGCTTGACTAAATATTTCTTTTTAGACTTCTCATTTTATATGAAGCCATGATGCATGAGGATTAAATAGTTTAACAAAATTGTGTCAGAGGAAAGGTCCCTTAATCAAATATGACTACGATATTTGGTTTGCATAAATAGTCATAATGCATCTCACATTTTTGACCTACTATTTAAACTACAATATATTGTGGGCAATCATTTATACAGAGGAAATTTGTTTCTTTTTTAAAATATTTATCTTTTAGTTGTAGTTGGACACAATACCTTCATTTTATTTATTTATTTTTATGTGGTGCTGAGGATCGAACCCAGGGCCTCAAACATGCTAGGGGAGCACTCTACCGCTGAGCCACAACTCCAGCCCAGGAAATTTTTATTATATTGTCTGTTCTATTAACTGCCTAATTATTTGCACATACTAAAATAGAAAAAAAAATACAACCATTAAAGAGGATAAGGCAAGAGGAACACTAAGCCCAGAAGTTCAAGGACAGGTGCACAACAAACACAGAAAGACCCCCAACTCCAAAAGAGAAAGAGAGAGAAAGAAATTTTCATCCTAAGAGTGAAGATTTGAAGAATCACAATGTAAGCTTTTTTTAAAGGACAGTAATCAGAAATAAGAAATTAGAACAAAGTATGAGAAAAATAAAAAAAAAATATCTAACAAAAATTTTAAAAAAAGGAAAAGAGAAAGATAAAGATGGAGAGGAAATTTTAAAAAGGTAAAAAGAGAGGGAAGACAAAAAAACAGGAATAAAAGTCAACAAGAATTAATCAAGAATTACACTGAAAAAAAAAAAAAGAACAACAACAACAACATGAAACCAGACCAATCCCCAAATTGATATACAGAAATGTGGAATCATTATCCTAACTGTGAATTTAGAGATGTCACCTAATTTGGCTGGGGGTGTGATTCAATGGTACAGCACATGTTTAATATGCACTAGGCTCTGGGTTCAATCCCAAGGATCAAAAAAAGAAAGAATAAAATATTATCTCAATAAATATTGAACTCTCGTGAAAACCAAACAGGCAGACCCCAGGTAGATGGGGATACATCCAAGGAACACAGGAGCCAACTGAAAGAGCTCCCAATAGCCAATGCTTTTATGTTAAAACAAACTTTAAAAAAAAAAAAGAATCGAGCTCTAAAACAAACAAAATAGTATTGGAGTACAATTGCCAAGTATAAAATAAAATATCAACAAGCACATAGTCTTATAAATAAATGCTTGAATTAAAAAATAATAATAAATGGAAAACAGACAAATCTCCTATGCAGAAGACCTGTTAATAACCTTCCATCAAGGAGGGCCAGCCTCATTCACCTAAATATGGGCTATGCAGTGGTTTCCCTGCAAAGAGTACAATATGAAGGAGAGGGGGAAACTTCACAGCAGACAAAGCCGAGGGACATTTTTATCTCAGTCAGGTGGTCGAGGTCAGCATCAACAGTGACAAGCCACACTGACAGCACGTACCCTTGAACCAATGTGATAAGAATAGCACCTTGGTTTTGGGGTTTAGCTTATTTCTCTTCGAATAATATTTCTCCAGCTCCATCCATTTACTTACAAATGCCATAATTTCATTCTTCTTTAAGGCTGAGTAATATTCTGCATTCTATTGTCTTATATAATTAATTAGAATAAATTTTAAAAAAAAAACAGCATCTTGCCTCTAGGCCTTCTTCCCAAGAACCCACTAATACACTGATTATGAGGGAAAAAATATGAAACCAATTGTAATAAAGAGACCTCCTGCAAATGCCTGACCAGCAATCTACAAAACTGTCAAGGTCATAAAAAACAAAAAAGTGTAAGAAACAGTCCAGTCAAGAGTTGCCTAGGAGACAAGATAACTAAATGTAATATGGTCCCAGGGAGCATTCTGAAAGAGAAAAAGGTCATTAAGTAAAAACTAAAGAAATTCAAAGAAAGCATGGCTTTTAATTGTAATGATATGTCACTATTGGTTCTTTAGTTACAACAAATGTACCATATAATGAAAAATTTTAAGAATGAGGAAACTGGTGTAGGGTATGTGGAAACTTACTGTACTATATTTTCAACTTTTTTAAAGTCTAAAACTGTTATTAAAAATGAAGCCTATTTAAAAATAAATGAAGCCAGGCATGGTGGCACACACCTGTAATCCCAGTAGCTTGTGGGGCTGAGACAGGAGGATCTCAAGTTCAAGACCAGCCTCAGCAACTTAGCAAGGCCCTAATCAACTTAGTGAGACCCTGTTTCAAAATAAAAAATTTAAAAAGGGCTGGGGATGAAGCTCCATGGTAAATTGCCCCTGGGTTAAATCCCTATACCAAAATAAATAAATATCCAATTAAAAAATAAATGGAGGACTTTATATACAGAGATATGAAAAATTGTATTCTACATGTATAATAAGAATTGTAATGCATTCCACTGCTGTCATGTATTTAAAAAAATAAAATCAATAAAAGATTAAATAAATAAATAAATAAATGGAGGGATGAAGTATCAATACCTGCTATAGCATGGGGGAATCTTGGAAACATTATGCAAATTTAAAGTAGACAGTCACAAAAGATCACATATTTTATGATTTCATGTATGTGAAATGTTCAGAATTGGCATGGAGAGGTTGGAAGATGGAGAGTGACTGCCAATGGTCCCAGAGTTTCCTTATAGGGTGATGAATGTTCTACAATTGATAGTGGTGATGGTCAAACAATATTGTGAATATATTACCTTAAGTTGTACCCTTAAATGGCTAAATTATATGCTATGTGAATTATATCTCAATAAAACTGCTTAAAACCAAAAACATTGGGCTGAGGGTATAACTCAATGGTAGAGAGAAAGCTTAGCATGCAAGATGTTGTGAATTCAATCCTTAGCACCAAAAAACAAAAAACTATTTTTAATATATATATATATATATATATATGACAAATCCCCAGTCACCTGGCCACTGGTGTACAGGAGCCAGCTGGCTCACACTAATTTAAGAGAGCTGAATATTAAATGTTCAGTAGTTTTGTAATCTGTTTTTAAAAAATAGTCATCATTAAAAATTAAACTATGAGGGGAGGGAGGGAAAGGGTGGAGGTATGGGGGGCAGGAAAGATGGTGGAATGAGATGAACATCATTACCCTAGTTACATGTATGACTGCACATGTGGTGCAACTCTACATTATGTACAACCAGAGAAATATGTACAATGTATCAAAATGCATTCTGCTATCATGTATAACTAATTAGAACAAATAAAAATTTTTTAAAAAAAATTTTAAAATTAAACTATGTAAATATACAATTAAATGCTATTAAAAGCAAGAGTGACAAATACTCAAAACTTATCATTCCCCAATTACTATATTTGCATTTTACTAGCATTTATGGATAGGGTTATTTATGTCCATTGCATTTGTATGATGGACATAACATAATGGTGTGCTGCTCCACATTTTTTCCCAAATCTATGCTCAGTGACTTCATGACAGCAACTTGAAATCAGCCATATCGGTCGTATTTGCACCAAAAAAAAATAAGCAAATGAGAACTTGATTTTGTTGAATGCTAAAAAATGAATGGAGAAATTGTTAAGGATATACATAAATCCTAAAAGTATGTCCTATCTGTAGCTCTTACACTGTGATAGTATAAAAAAATTCAAGAAATATTTTTCCAGTATTTGACTTAGCAAAGCAATAACTCCTGTCACACTGAAGAACAAGTGAAATTTTGACATTCCTCGTTGCTATTCCACTTAATCATTAACATAAAGGAAATTATCAACCAAAGTGTAGTTCGTGTAAGAACTACACATGCTCAGCAAACTGCAGCCCCACGTTGCCTACAGATGATTGTAAGAGCTTGACAAAAACCAACTAGCACTTTGGGGCTATTTGAAATTTATAATGCATAGCATATATTATTATTGACAAACTGTGTCCTACATATCTTTTACCTCAGTAAAATTTATGACATGTTTAGATGTGTGTGTTTCACATTGTTCTGGAGAGCCAGCCACTGAACATTTACAATATATGCCCTGGTGATAAAACTGAGACTAGAATTTTTATCTCTTGATCTGTTGGTTCATTATAACTTTCACTAACTCTGTATACCTCTTTTTATTACTTTAATTCTTTTTTCTTTTAGGGCTGAGGACTTAACCAGGGTTTTGTGCATGCTAAACACAAGCTCTACCACTGAGCTATATACCTCCAGCGCTGACTTTTGTTTTTAATGTCGTTTTGTTTATGAAACAACAGAATTCAAAGTAAAGTGCTTTTCAGAAAGAAATCATTTTAATCTTGCTTTTAAAGTCTTGATTTAATGACGTTAAAATAAATTATGATTTGATGGTGATCTCTGCAAACATAACTGGCGCAGTATTTAGGGCTTTCTAGTAAGGACAACAGAGAGAGCAGCAGTTTCTGTTCCTAGAAGTTCTGTTTTAATAGGAGGAGGGAATGGAAAGGGGAGATACATAACAACCATAATTCAAGACTCAAAGAAACATCTCATGAGGGATTTACAACAGAAATAACAGGATCAAGAAGAACACAATAGAAGGAAATTAAGACCAAGGCTCAAATTATTCCAATAAAGTCACTGTCTGCTTCCAGCTGTGGCTTCACCCCTAATATTACTGAAGTTATTAACTAATTGGTAGGAATTCCTCTTTTCATGAAATTCAATAAAGAGTTTAAGCTAAACCCTCTAGGACTAAATATAATGTTGCTGTGTTTGCTTACATAGAGATATTAGTTTCAAATCAACTTTATGCTGAACCTTTAAAAAAATTGTTTTAAAAAGAAAGAAGCTTCTTTACCTTCTGGATCCAGCAATTTGGGGATTTTTAATTCTCGTTCTGCAATTCCAAAGGCCTCTTTCAGATTGTCCTTGTTGGATCGATGCTTCATCCTCTTCATGTCAATTAGGTCTGGTCGCAAGGCATGAATGACAGCCAGAAAAGCCATCCCGTTTCTCCAGCTTGACTTAAAATCTGTCACACTGACAGACTCATACCTATCGCAGAACGACATGATACACACTGTTAAAAATAACAGATCAAAACACTCCCACTATATTCAATAGTAATTAAAACGTTTCAGTGAACCCAATAACCAATATAAACCATTCTACGAAAACTTTTATCTTCTAGTCAAATTAAAGCAGAAGTTAAACTGCACCTCTGCTGTAGTGCTAGAAATGCAAATTCTCAGGCCATTCTCCACAACCTAATGATTTACTCTAGAAGTGGGCCCGAAATCCGCACCTTTAAAGCTCCCAAAATGATAATGATACTCATTCAAGTTCAGTACTCTTCATGCACAAGCTGCTGGCTCAAGACTGACTCTAGACTTTCACCTTCAGTTACGATCCTTCACTTGACTAACAATTTTTCTTCTCACTGGAGCAATTAAGTGACAAATTGGTCCTCATCATTAGCTAGTAGCCCACAGGATAGATGGACTTGGCCATTCCTTGGTTTAAAAGTCTGTCATTGTGAATAAATGGGCAAACGAAATGTGGTCTATACAGTGGAAGACTGGCCTAAGGAAGGCAGGAAATGCTGAGATGAGCTGTGACGTGGATGAATCCAAATGAATTAAGCCAGCTATAAAGGACACATACTGTATGATTCCACTCATACACGGCAGCCAGAGTAGACAAGTACAGAAAGACAGAAAGGGGGATGGTGGCTGGGCAGGGTGGCACATGCCTGTAATCCTTGCAGCTCAGGAGGCTGAGGCAGAGGATCACAAGTTCAATGCCAGTGTCAGCAACTCAGCGAGGCCCTAAACACTTAGAAGGGCCCTGTCTCAAAATAAAAAATAAAAAAGGGCTGGGGATGTGGCTCAGTGGTTAAGTACATTGGGTTCAATCCTCAGTACTCACAAAAATTAAAACAAGAAAAAAAAAGTAGAATGGTAGATGCCAGGGACTGAAGGGGGAAGAAAGGATGGATAGTTGTTGTTTAACTGGTACAAAATTTCAGTTGTGCAAAATGAAAGAAGTTCTGATGCGGCTGGTGGTCAAGGCTGCACAGCCACTGAACTGTACACTTAAAAATGGTGAAAATGGTAAATCTTATGTTGTGCATAATAACCTCTCAGGCCCTCAAGGGCCCTCTACCTCTCCCATCTCTGCATGATGCCTGCTCTTACAATGCTGTGGCCACCCTGGCCTCCCTCCTGATGTCAAAGCCACACTCCTCCCACTGGAATGCTTTCTCACAGACTTTCACACTTCCACCCAAGCCTTCCCCTCTGGGTCTCAGTTCCAAGGCCCCTCCCCAGAGAGGCCCTGCCTGGCCATCCTCTCTCTAACCAAAACAATTCTGACCACAGCATAAATCCTGCCTCATCTTGTTGCCAACTCTAATTATCACAGTTCTTTATCTGTTTCCCTCATCAGGATGCAGGTCCCTGAGAGGCAAGGCCTTGCCGTTCTTGTTGACCACGGCAGACTCACTTGCCAAACTCTGCTCCGCACATGATGGGGGCTTACTATATGTATCTATATATTTTGAATCACTCATTCAACACATTTCTATATTATATTTCTCTATATTTTACAAGAGGAAGTCTTTTACAAGTACAGATGCCAACAAAATTTGAGAAATATTCCAGAACAACTATAATTTCCTTTACACTCTCATTAAAAAAATAGTAATAATAAAGATATTCACTAGACAAAAGCTACTCAGTAGGGCTGGGGGTGTAGCTCAGAGGTATAGCACTTGCCTAGCATGCATGAGGCCCTGGGTTCCATCAGAGCCCTGGAAAAGGAGTGGGGAAGGGGGGCCGGGGAAGGGGAGGCAGGAGAGGAAGAGCGAGAGGGAGGGAGAAAATGAGAGCGAGAGAGATTAGGTACCCTGGATTACCAGTTAGAAGTACTGGGAGCTAGGACTTCAAACCCAGGAATTCTGGCTTCAGCCTGTGCTCCAAGACAGTAAGTTAAACTAATGGCTAAAGGAATGTAGTTCAGAGCTGAGGGCAGGCCCAGACCCTTTCCATGGGGCTGAGAGGGCCAGAACCAGCTCATCACGGAGCAGCAGGCACTGTGTCAACAGAGCACCAGGCCCTAAAGTTAGTTCTGCATTGATGAGCTGAAGCCAGTACCACAAAGATGTCACTGCCAGGTCTTCAGAGAGCGCACAGTTAGGCTGGGGACTGACTGGCAGGATCTAAGCTCACTTAGAAATAGAGAAGGCAGCCAGATTCATGTGTTTCACTAAGAAGAAAACACAACATACTACAATATAGTCTTATATCTGAGTCCCAGAAAAACTACAGAATATCGAAATACGAGTCACCCAAAAAATATCACCAATGATGGCCAAAAAGAATAAATCAAGACAAATCATTTAAGAGGTGCTGCACCTTAAGTTTAGCATCAGCTGTAGAGTTGAAAAGTAATGAGGGACAGACATGGAGAAAAGAAACACTGTGGTAAAAATACGAGGCTTTGAAAGGATATAAAGGTTTTTTATTCATAAATCAAATATGATATAATAATGCTTTTTGTACATGCAGTTTTAGATAAAAACTAAAATTTTCTCCGTAGAAAGTTCATTTAATGTATCTAAGACCTGTAAGTTGTGCATGTTTGTGAGTGAATGACAACTAAATAAAGGTGAGGCTGAAGGCAGAAAGGAACCTCTATCTCCCAGCCTTTCATTAGGAAGAACTTACTCAGGAGTCCCCATCTGAAAGGCCTCTGAAGCCTATTTACGACTCTACTTACCTGGACAATGCTACCACATGATGAGCAATGCCTCTGGCACCCTGCTGTTCTTCTAGTGGGGAGATCTCCTACATATTAATCCCTCATCCTTCCTAAACTCCAATGGCTAGAATAACCATTGGTGAAAACAGAAAGAAAATGTTTCCCCAAAGCAGAAATACATTTCTTTAACAATAAATTATGAGCACTACTTTCCCTTTATCATCTCCACTTTTTAAAAACACGTTGTCTCTAGTTTCTTTGTTTCCCAACTGAGTTGAGTAATAACTAATAAAGTCTTTACTTCTAAGTAATAAAGACTGTGGTTTCTTCATGTAATCATGACAGTATCAAGAGAAAACTTTACGTATTGGTTACTTCCTCACTTATTGGTTAATTGATACATTCAACACACATTAATGGAACACCTAGCATGAACTCTCATTTCCTAAGTCCTGGGGATACACAGTCACTTAAGATATGGTTTAACTTTCAAAGATCTCACAGTGTGGTAAAATCCCTTAAATCTAAACCCATCCTGCAAATGCACAGAAGAAGAGTGCCTGAAGAAGAAAATTTCCACACAACAGCAGACCACCTAAACACTGCAATGGGAGTAAGTTTAACCAGATATTTCACTTTCTGGCCTTCAAAACCAAAACTGGCCAAGCTCATGAACTTCCATATTTGGAACACTCACTAAAATATGAAGGGAGATAGAATTTTCTCTTTAGGTGAAGGAGGCCTTGGGGTAGCTGTTAAACCCAGTTAGGCCTGATCTTCAGGCCTGGAAGTCACTGTGTTAGTGGAAACGACTGTCCTGTGTCTCTCTGGATCCCAGCAAAGAACTTACCTGGCACATTTGTCTTGAGCCCACAAGAGAAGAACTTTCTTTGCAGACAACTGCCATCGCTCTTGGACTTTGAGGCATCTCTTTGCTGGAGGACTTGAGGTAGGAGATGAATCAGCCACACTCATATCATCCGGGGAAGGTTGATTGTAATTGCAAGAATCAGACTGGGCAAGATCCTCAATCTAAGGAAAGCATGATTGTCATCATGTATAAAAACATGTTACCAGGACTGAACCAAAATCCTCAGCCAAAAGAAGACCAAAAAGTATTCTGTAATAGTGACAGCTAACTCTTGGTAAAGGCGCTCTGGACAAATCCTTCAGTAACAGCATCTATCATCTAGGTCATACTTTGGCTTTCCATACTTTCATCTAGACTTGGGTCATTCCTGGCCTTACCCAGGTATGGCATCCCACATAGAAGGCAAGCATCCATTCATTCCCTGACCTGGTTACAGAGCACTTCCCTGAAGCCCAACATTTGCCAAACTAAACCAAACTAAACTAAACTTAACTCCTGGGTTGCAATATCTTTAGAGACTGAACCAATCAAAATGCACCTAAATCATTAAACATCAAGAACAAATGTACAGGGCTAGGGTTGTGGCTCAGTTGTGGAGTGCTTACCTAGCATGTGTGAGGCACTGGGTTTGATCCTCAGCATCACATATAAATAAATAAAATAAAGGTACTGTGTCCATCTACCACTAAAAATACTTTAAAACAGTGGGTGGGGTTGTAGCTCAGTGGTACAGGACTGGCCTAGCATGTGTGAAGCCCTGGATGTGATTCTCAGCAATTCATATAAATAAGTAAAATAAAGGTCCATTGACAACTATATATATATATATATTTAAAATATATTAAAATAAATACATACATTTACTTTAATATATTTTAAATATATATTTTATAAATTTATTTTAAATATATGTATATATTTAAAATATATTAAAATAAAGGTCCACTGACAACTAAATATATATATATATATATATATTTTTTTTTTTTTTTAAAGAATGTACATGCAGGAAAGAAAAACAATTAACCATATGGAAAACAAGTCCCAAGAAAAAAAATAAAATTGCCATTAAGTACATTCCAGTAGTAATTTAAGAAAGCTAGCCTGGTATGGTGGCGCACACCTAGAATCCCAGTGGCTTGAGAGGCTAAGGCAGGAGGATCGCAAGTTCAAAGCCAGCTTCAGCAAGTTAGCGAGGGCCTAAGCAACTCAGTGAGACTCTGTCTCTAAATAAAATACATAAAAGGGCTGGAGATGTTTTATTCAGTTTTACTCTTAATGCTTTACTCTTAATGTTTTACTCATTAAGCACTTTGAGTTCAATCCCTGGTACCAAAAATATAATAATAAGTAATTTACGAATGCTAAATGTATTCAATGAAAGAATAGGAGTTTTTTTTATAACACAGGTTAAAAAACATCACATCCAATGATGGTAAAAATAAGAGAAACTACTTTTTTTTTAAGTACTAGAATCAAACCCAGAATTTTGAGCATTTTATGCAACCACTATCTACCACTGAGCTATATCTATAGTCTTTTTTAAAATTTTGAGATAAGGTCTTTCTAAGTTGCCCAGGCTAGCTTGGAACTTGTGATTCTTCTGCCTCAGCCTCCAGAGTAACTGGGATTATAGGCATGTGCCACCACACCCAGCTATGAGAAACTGGATATTCATATCGTTAGTAAACATGGCAATTGGTTCAAATTTGGGGGGAGGGGCAACATGCTAATGTTTATCCAAAACTTAAAAAGATAAATCCACAAACATAGAAGTATTTAAAATATTTTTATCAAAAATTGACACAGTAACCATATAATCAATAGTAATACATGAGCCAGGTACATGGCATATGCCTATAGTCCCTATACTCTGAAGGCTGAGGCAGGAGGATTCCTTGATCCCAGGAGTTTGAACCCAGTCTGGGCAACACAGCAAGACCCCATCTCAAAAATGAACTAATTAGAGGCTGGGGATGTGGCTCAAGTGGTAGCGCGCTCGCCCAGCATACATGAGGCACTGGGTATGATTCTCAGGACCACATAAAAACAAAATAAAGATATTGTGACCACCTAAAACACTAAAAATTAAATATTTTTTAAAAATAAAAATAAATAAACTAATTATAATTATAGATGTGACCAACAACATTAACAAACTTCATCTGATTGGCATTGATGATAGGCACTGTAATTAAAATGGCAAAACCAATATTCTTTTTTTTTTAGGTGGACACGATATCTTTATTTTTATTTTTATGTGGTGCTGAGAATTGAACCCAGTGCCTCAAGCATGCTAGGCGAGCGCGCTACCACTTGAGCCATATCCCCAGCCCCAAAACCACTATTCTTTTAAAATGTAAACTAAAATTGACCATGCTAAGCCATTAAAGTAAGCCTCGGCTTTTTTTGGTGGGGAGTGGGCAGAGCGATAGGGGAGCTTTACCTCTGAACTAAATCTCCAGCCCTTTTTATTTTGAGAAAGAATCTTTCTAAGTTCCCTAGGTCCTCCCTAAATTGCTGAGGCTGGCCTTGAACTTGCCATCCTTCTGCCTCAGCCTCCTGAGTTACAGGGATTACAGGATGCACCCCATACCCAGCTAAGTCTTGACAATTTTGTAAAACTGAAATCATTCAGATAATATTCTCTGACCACACTAAAATTTTATTTCATGATGAAGATGAAACAAACAAAAATCACCAAATACTTGGCAATCAAGCAATAGATTCTTATAAATGTATGGGCCAAATGAGAAATCAGAGTATATTCTAAACAGAACAATAATTAAATTATATTAATTAGAAGAAGCAATATTTTAAAGACACCAATTTCTTAAAAAACATTCCACATATTCAATCCTAATCAAAATCGCAGCAAATTGTGTGTGTGCATGAGGAAATTGACAAGTTATTTATAAACTCTGGGTGGAAATGCAAAAAGCACAGAATAACCAAGATAATTCTGAAGAACAAGATGGACAAGATACACCATCAGATATCAAGACTTACTGTATTGCTATAGGAATTAATATAGTATAGTACTGGTACAAAGATAAATAATGGAACAGAATAGGTAATCTAAAAAGGGAGTCACCCATTTATGGTTACTTCATTTATGAAGGTGTTACTATAGTAGAGAAGGAAAATGACAACCCTTTCAATAAATAGTGTTGAATCAACTGGGTAGCCATATGGGAAAAAATAATTTTTGATTGCTTCAATAAAATATACTAAATAAGGGGCTGGGGTTGTGGCTCAGTGGTGGAGTGCTCGCCTAGCATGCGCAAGGCGCTGGGTTTGATCCTCAGCACCACATAAATGTAAAATAAAGATATTGTGTCCACCTAAAACTTAAAAATTTTACATATATATATATATATACTAAAAAAAATCAACCCCATTGTTGAAAGATTGTATATCTAAATATGAGACAATTAAGTTTTTTGAACTATAATATACAATAGGATCATCATTAGACAGATGTGAGATCTAAATTAATGAATTAAAATTTAAAATTCAGTTCCTCAGTCATACCTGCCACATTTCAAGAGTTCAGTAGCCGTGGAGATTATGGTTACTGTTTTGTACAGTGCGGCTATGGAACATTTCCATCATTACGAAAAGTTCTATTGAAGGCTGAGGATGTGGCTCACTGGTACAGTGCTCCCCTAGCAGGCTCTGAGTTCAATCCCCAGCACAACCACCAAAGAGGGAGAGAGGAAAAATACTACTGGACAGAAGTGTTCTAGAAAATTATGTAAGAGAATATCTTCAACATACTGGCAACAGGAAAAAAACACTGTTTAAAAGGATGTGAAAACTAATGGCCATAAAAGAAGTTGATAAATTCAAACTATGTTAAAATGATAAATGTCTGTTCATTAAAAAATTAAAAGGGCAAGCCACAGAGTCAGAGAACTTATTTGCAATTTATGTGTGTCCAACAGAACTTTTATCTAGAATATATTTTAAAGCTTCTACAAATCATTACACACAACATCAGAACTAAAATAAAAAATTTTAAATGCCAAGTGTTAGCAAGGATTGAATTAGAAATCTCAGTTCCAGTAGGAATGAAAATCAAATGATCCCATTAATAAACCATTTAGCAGTAAATAGTTGCCATGGTTTGCAAGTGTCCCCAAAGCTCAAGTGTTAGAAACCTGGAAGAATTAGGAGGCAAGACCTTTAAGAAGGGATTAGGTTTGAGGGTTTTGCCCTCATGAATGGATTCATGCCATTATAGTGGGAGTGGACTTGTTATAAGAGCTGAAAACTAGCAACAAAAAGAAAATGCACATCAACAGTGAATAATAAACAAGTTGTGATACATTCATACAACTGTATGTTCACACACAGCAATGGAAATGAAAGATGTATTGACACGTGTTACAACAAGATGAACCCTGCAAAGGATGTGAAGTGAAATAACAGACACAACAGAATGTATAGTGTGTTTAAGAGAACACACTTAGAATTCGCTTTCTGTGGAACTAAAGATGCTAAACTGCCAGACACAGTGGCACATGCCTATTATCCTAGTGACTCAGGAAATTGAGGCACTAGGATAGCAAGTTCAAAGTCAGCTTCAGCAAGTTAGTGAGACCTAAGCAACTTGGTGAGATCCTGTCTCAAAATAAAACATAAAAGGGTTGGGGATATGGCTCAGTGGTTAAAGACCCCTGAATTCAAATCCCCCCCCAAAAAATCTGCTAAACAAATCAATAATAAGGATCAAAGGGTTGGTTATATTTAGGAAAGAAAGACAGAGACTCGGAGAGAAGACCTGGGGTGCTGGAAAAGTTCTACAATTTCATTTTTGGTCACAGTTATGTGGATGTGCTTTTTAAAAACTTTGATTTAACTCTATTTTTTTGCAGTGCTGGGGATTGAATCCAGAGCCTTGTATATACTAAGCAAGTGCTCTGCCACTGAGCTATACCCGCAACCCACATGGGTGTGTTTATAATTTATGAAAATTCATCAAGCTCTATACATAAGACTTCTTTGTGCTTCTCTATGTGTATTAGTCACCAACAAAAGTTAATGTAAAATATTAAAACAAAGGTTCAAGTTTGTAAATCCTATGGCACAATTCCATTTTGTGGAATTTGGCTCACAGAAACAGTTAAGGTTGTATACAAAGGTTTTATCTTAAGGGTATTCTTTTTTTAAATAACTTATAACACAAATAATTGTGAGCATTCTGATAGTTCATTAATGAAATATTATATATCTATATCTATATATATATATATCCATTAAAATATATATAAATTCAAAAAGGTATTTATTAGAATGGGTTTTCAAACAGTATGGATAACAGGATCCCATTTGTTTAAGATACACAGTTGTCCCTAGTTATCTATGGGGGATTGGCTCCAGGATCCCTCCAGGTACCAAATGTTCAAATTTCTTATATAAAGTGGCAAAGTATATGCATCTAACTATGTACATCCTCTGTATACTTTATATCATCTCAATTACTTATAATACTTAACACAATGTAAATGTTATATAAATGATTTTTCTACCACATTATTTAAAAAATAATGAAAAAGAAAAAAATCTGTGAATTTTGTCTCTGAATATCTTATAGCCTCAATTAGTTGAATCTATTGATGTGGGACACATGGATACAGAGGACAGACTGTACATGTATGAATATATATATATATGTATATATATATGTATATATATATATGTATATATATATATATAAATTCTTGCTCATCATGAAGATTGTACAGCAAATTGTTTATCATAGTTATCTATGGTGGATTATAAATGATTTTCTTATTATCCATTGAAATTTTGAATTATATTTCACATGCCTTCAAAAGATAATTCATAAATATACCCATGAATTATAAAATTTTAATATTTTACCATATTTGGTTTTGTTGCTTTTTCTAATTCCATTTCCCTCTTTTCCAAGAGGAAAGAAACCACAATCCTAAATTTAGTCTTCATCATCTTTATGCATATTAGTTTATCATAAATACAAATGCATGTATCCAAAAGTAGTATGTAGTCTGGGTTTGTATGTGTTACATTTTATATAAATTAGTTATGCTATATTCTAGTTTTTCTAAAATAAGCATTGGCTTCCCCACATATTTTTTTAAATTATTTTTAAAGTAATTATGAATATACATAAAAATGCAATCTTTTAAGTAGTACAGAAAAATTGACACTAAGTCAACATCCCAGGCCTAAAAGAACAATATTTATCAGTCATAAGTTTCATAAAGTCAGGACTATAACTGTCAGTATATCTTGATGTGCCCTAGTACAAGAGCCAGATTATCATAAGAGCTCAAAAATCTCTGTGGAAGCCAGTCTCAGTGGCGAATGCCTATTATCCCAGCAGCTGGGGAGGCTGAGACATGAGAATCATGACTTCAAAGCCAGCCTCAGCAAATGCAAGGCACTATAGGGCTGGGGATGTAGTTCAGTGGTTAAGTGCCCCCTGAGTTCAATCCCCGTACCAAAATAAATAAATAAATAATAAAAGAAATGCAAGAACGAAAAAAAAACTGGCAAAAGACTTGCTGCATATTTTCTGCCTATTTAAGATTTCCAGAGCATCCTCTTTGTGGAAAAGCTCAAGATTGAATCAGGCATTGAGTGACAGTTATGGCATTCCACTCAGTTCAAACTGTGGGAATTAGAGAAGTAACTTTCCTATCACCACACTACTTACATGGAAGTGCAGTATAATTGTCCAAATTAGTCCAAGAATAATGGATGGGTTTCCTTCTATAATATCAGCAACGTGGACATTTATTAGCTTGACCTGGAAATGAAGAAGTGCAGATTAAAAGAAAAAAAATATCCCATAGCAATATAATCACTCCTGCAAATTTTCAGGTGAAATTTATACTCACTGATTGGTTTTCTAGGAACTTGAGAGCATGTTCTATATTGAGTCTACACTGGTGTGTATTAGATCCTCTATCACGAGGCTATGAAGTTCAAACAGATATATTACTCAGAAATATGAAATGCATTTTTTAAATCAACAAAAAGTTTCTTTGTGTCACATAAAATCTTACCAACTGCTGTCCTGAGAGTACTTCTAGCAGATCCAAGAGGACATGCCCCTTTCTAATGTCTGCGAATAAGTCTGATATAACTGAGGGAGAGGTGTGCTGAAAAAAGACACAAGAAAAATAATCAAACTCAGATAATTTGAAAAATCATCAAATCAAAAGTGCAGGACCTTCAGAATCTCATAAATGCACTCTGTATCTTCAAAAAAGCTAAGATTCAGCAGCAATTTTCTTCTTTTTTGAATTTGATTTTTATTTTATTTTTTAGATACATGACAGTAGAGTGTATTGTGATATATTATACATACATGGAGTATTACCTCTCTTTCTTCTGGTTGCACACGATATGGGGTTTCACTCATATGTGAGCATAGGAAAGTGATGTCCAATTCATTCTACTGTCTTTCCTATTCTCATCCTCCCCTTCCCTTCATTCTCCTTTGTCTAATCCACTGAACTTCTCTTCTTTTAGAAATGGAGTACCTTAAGAATCTTATAAATGCACTTTGTATCTTAAAAAAAGCTAAGATTCAGCAGCAATTTTCTTCTTAATTAATAAAATGGCAAAGCTCCTGCAAAGTTCCACATCGAGCCATAGTAAGAAAGGTAGTGGGCTTAATTTATTTCATGGCAAATTTCCAGTAATACAATACTTTTCTGTGTGGAGCTTTCCCTGAGAACTTAAAACCTGTCTGTAAAAGTGACATGAAAGACATTCAAAATCAGCCAGTAGTGGCCCATTTAGAAAGCAGGTTACATTTCTGTAGTAACCTGCTTATGTATTTACCCTTTGTTCAAACTACAACCATTGTATTGGGAAAGGGAACGGTGTTAGTAAGGGACTCATTCATCCTGCATTTAGGTTATTCGAGGTGCTCAGCATCACAGAGAGGTAGGATGGCACACAGATTATGATCAAAGCCTCTGAGTCCAGACTGCCTGGGCTTGTATCCCAGCACTATCACTTACAGGCTGTGTCACTATAGGCAAATCGCATAACTTCTCTGTGCTTTAGTTTCCTTGACCTTTATCAGGAATAATACCGCCTACCTCACAGAAATGCTGTGAAGTCATTTAAATGTCATAAGTCCTCATCATCATTACATGTAGAGATTCCAGATAGTGCCTACCATATAACACTCAGTATAAACGAATCATTGTTTTTATGTCATCTGATGAAAGAGACATTGCTACTTTTTACTACAGTGTCCCCTACACATAACCAAAGTACCCCTTATGTGTATTGAGAAAGAATACCAAATACACCACAGCAGAGGTGACGGTCAGCACATTCTCTCATGAAAAGACATCCTGCAACCTTTCACAGGTCACAGGTGTCATCTTTTTAATGGCCTCCTTGGGGTCAAAACTGAGGGAATGAGAAGAGTAGCAAATGTCTTCATAACTCACTTTGCTCTTTTTTCCTCACCTTGGCCAACTGTGAATTTATCCAGCAGGTGAAGGTTTTCTTCTGAGTGTCTTCCTGTTTGGCTACCAGAGGGGGAAAAAAAAAAAAAAAACAATAGTTGCAAAATGAGAAGCCTCAGGATCCCGGGGAATATAGCAAACTTCTAAGGTCTATCACAGCACAAGCTTACCAACGCTCTAGTTCTTAGACTAAATTTTGAACATTCATCCAAACGGTGTTTTACAAATAGCATGTTGACATGAGATTAAAAAAAACAAGAAAAAAAAAAACACTGGTTAATTGCAAAGGAACAATGGTATTGAATACTTTTTACTGAGAAAACAGTTAACTTCATAGACAGGCTTGATAGTACTATACAAGAAAAAGCGAGGAGTCCCCAACCCCAAACAAAGTCTTGAAGTAAATGTAACCCTGGAACATGTGAAGATTTTTATTTATTTATTTATTTATTTATTTATTTATTTATTTATTTATTTATTTATTTGAGGTATTAGGGCTCAAATCTAGGGCCTTGCCCATGTTACGCAAGCACTCTACCACTAAGCTACACTCCCAGACCCTGAAGTTGTTTTAAAAGGTTCATAGGGTCATTGCGGTTCAGCCTTGACATCTGTGATGAAAATCTGCCCTAGAGAACACATTGAGGCTGAATTAACTGTAAATGAGCTGTAATTCGTCAGAGACCTGGGTTTGAATCCTATGTCTGTGAGACCTTGAGACCTCATTTCAGGGAGGGATGAGCCCTCACCTCTAAGAAAGACCATCACGAGAACTGAATGATCCCCCTAAGCCTTGCCATAGGCTCTGGCACACAGTAAGCAAAGGAAGTACCAGCTACTTCTCTCATTCATTCTTTTCTCAGTAAGAAGTATTAAATACCATTGTCCCTTGGTGCACACAAGAGATGGGCTTCTTTCCCCAGTCCTCCATTCAGACAGACAGGCAGAAACAGGAATCCAGATGGCCAGCCATCCCTACACCCAGGGTTCACAGCCTCATCACTATCATCAACCTTGAGTTCATCTCACATCACCCTTTATCCCTGCTTATGTCAGTCAACACAAACACAGTCACACACACACACACTTGGGTCCCACCCATATCCTCTCTCACATTGAGGCTTTGCCTCCTGTTGCAGTTGAAACCCAGCTCTCCTCCAGGAACTTCCCCAGCAGCCCTCCCGCTTTCTCTGATATCATCAGACTCTCTGCCTGTTAAAAGCCATCTACCATGCCTATCATTTACCATTATTTCTGCATGATTTTTTTGGTGGGGAGGGGTGGGTACTGGGGATTGAACTCAGGGGCACTCAACCATAGAGCCACACCCCCAGACCTATTTTGTATTTTATTTAGAGACAAGGTCTCACTGAGTTGCTTAGTGCCTCACTCTTGCTGAGGCTGGCTTTGAACTTCTGCCTCAGCCTCCAGAGCCGCTGGGATTACAGACGTGCACCACCATGCCTGGCTTTCAGCATGAATTTAGCTTCTTCCCTACTGTCACTCTCCAGTACAGTCCCTGTCTCATGGTTGGCAATTTCAATACTCACAGTGACGGAAGTTCCAACCTCCTAGCCTCGCTATTTCTTGAATTTCTCTTCAATAAATGTGTCTTCTGCCCTGCCTCCCTCACTGTCCTAGTCACACACAATATTTTTCATTACTAATAACTACAACTCCTCCATAATCTCAATTTGGCACCCTGCTTTTAACATCACTCCCTGTCTGTCTATTGGATTGCTCCTACTAGTGGCCCAATTCCAACAATCCTTTAAGCCCTCTGGCAATTCCAAGTCACTGGTTCTTCTTGCTTTTCACTGTCCCTCATCCCCTTGAGATCCTTCCTTCCATCCTTTTCCATTTTAAATTCCATGCTCAATTTTTACCGACACTGTAGGACACCTCACCCATCTCGTATTTGCTTGACGCTTCATCCTACAGGCATGCTGCTGAATGTGGCTGGAGGAGCCCCCAAGAGTGCTGACCACCTCGATGCTGTCCAGTGGTCACCTTACCGTGGCCCTTCCCATCCCCAAATGGCAATTTCACAACTTCTCCTTCTTCCTCAAACATCCAGTATTTGCCCCCATCCTTACTGTCAGCCAAGACCCTGCTTTTCCAAGTCATTTAGTGATCATCCAACCCCTCAACTAAGAACATACCAAAATGGTCTACCACCGACCCACAAGCACAGATGAACTAGCCTTGCTCATGGCTAAAGCCAGTCTCTTCCCTCACATGCTAGATCCTATCCCTTAGCACCTGTGAGGACATTTTGTTCCTTTCTTTTCTGTATCATTTTGGACCATTCCTATCACAATAGACTCATTTCACTCATATGTGAGCATAGGAAAGTGATGCCCAATTCATTCTACTGTCTTTCCTATTCCCATCCCGCTCCCTTCCCTTCATTCCCCTTTGTCTAATCCACTGAACTTCACTTCTTTCGAAATGGAGTACCTTAAGAATCTTATAAATGCACTTTATAATTCTCCCATTTAAAACCAAAAACCAACCCTGACCTCAGTTCCCCATAATCATATGCCCTTTGTGGCAAAAAGCTTCAAAAATAATTTATTTTCACTGTCCACATCCTCTCCTCATTTTCTTAATTGATCTCACATCAATCAGGTCCTCTTCATTCCACTGAACCTGCTCCCTCACCCAGGTCTCCGTGAATCAGGTTATTAATGACTTCTTCTCACTAAAACCAGTGGCTGATTCTGTCTTCATCTTACCAGACCCATCAGCAGCACCCAATGCAGAGGACCTTCCTCTCTCTCCGCCTGATTCTAGGACCCATCCTCTCAATTTTCCCTCCTACATCATTGGGTGTCTCCTCTCTTTCTCTCACAATTCACAGCTAATGCCTTTGGAAATCTTCACAGGTCCACTTTCCAAATATATTCAGGATATAACCGCTTCTCATTATCTCCATTACCATTACCAAGAACCAAGTCACCATTACCGCCACCTGAATTACTGCCAGCAAGCCATGATATCGCTAAAACGTTAGCTCAGATGAGGAAAGTCCTCTGCTCAAAACCTTGGTGGGGGCTTCTCACCTCACTGCCCAACACCATCCGGCCCCCACCTCTTTCCCACTTGTTCATTCCACGCCAACACACCAGCCTCCTATTTCCCTCAGTCTCTCCAGACCCGTTAGGTACTAGCTGTCCTCTTCCAGAAATGCTCCTGTCACAGATTTCCACAAAGATAACCTTCTCCTCTCCATCAAATCTTTGCTTGAGATGACACCCCCTCCCTAATGACTCCCCTACCCACTCCATTTAAAACTGGAACACCCCAACTCCTGTTCCCTCTTGTCCTGCTCTACTTGTTTTTACTTCCGCACTGGTCACCTTTTAACATTCTATGTAAGTTATTTATATGCTGTATTTATTATTTAACATCTCACTCATCTCCCAATGAAACGTCAGCACCATTCAGCCAAAGACGTTTTATCTATGACATGTCTCCAGTACCCAAAAGAGTCTGGTCCAGGACAGACACCAAACAAATATATACTGAAATAACAATACGATCATGTGAAAAGTATTACCGTTATCCTTCTTTGCTTGCTATATTGGGAGGCAAATGAACCTTTATGAGTTTATATTCCTTTCTGTTAAAGTTATCTGCTCTACTTTCCAGGGCACTGTTTTTATTTCACTGTTCTCATCTCCCCCTATGAATCTCATCAATTCCATCACAATGGACTGAAATCGTTGGTATGTGGCCTGTTACAAGAGTAGGAGCATGACATCAAATTCAAGTTTTCAAATAATGTATATTTTAATGAGAGTTCTGATTGAGACACAGAGAAAAAGGGCTAAGCTGAGCAAATGGGAAGGTAGAGTGTTACAATTATTTAGAAGTATTGTGACCAGTTAAAGGTGGCACACACCTATAATTCCAGTGGCTCCGGAGGCTGAGGCAGGAAGGTTGCAAGTTCAAAGACAGCCTCAGCAAAAATGAGGCACTAAGCAAATCAGTGAGACCCTGTCTCTAAATAAAACACAAAATAGGGCTGGGGATATGGCTCAGTGGTCCAGTGCCCCTGAGTTCAATCCCTGGTACAAAAAAAAAAAAAAGAAGAAGAAGAAGAAGCACTTAGTCGTAATGTAATTTTTTTCCTTTTTAAATCCATGTCATTTTTCATGCATTATCAGTTTAAGTTAGTCATAGCACAGTGACTTACCCTTTCTAGCATGCTCCATAATGGTGAGCTACACAAACTAACTGGACACTCTGGGCTTTTGAGAGTTATTGCTATTTTATATTAAGCCCATGTTGCAGAAGAATTACAAAGAACCGTAATTTTGCCCTAGTAACTCAAAATGTTACTAAGTCTCCTGGAATTTTGAAATATGATTGTCCCTAGTTTCAGCAGGTGATAGAACAATAAATTTTAGACATTTAGACACTGAAGGCTAATTTTGTTTCTCAATAGAAAAAAAAAAGCTGGAGAACAAGTTTTTATGATTCCAAGATCAAGTTACATGCATACAATAATGTTAAACAAGTAAGGAAGGACCTAGCCATTCCCAACAATAAAGCAGAAGTTCAAAATAAAGACAAAATAAACAACAATAAAAGAAAAGAAAGGTGACTCTTTTTTCTTTTTTTTTTTTTTTTAATTGGTTGTTCAAAACATTACAAAGCTCCATGGAGTATTATGCAGGACTCTTTTTTCTTATCCTGAAGGAACTGGGGAGGATTTTTTGTCTAAAATCTAATGGGGGGGGGGAGAGAACTAACCAGGTCCAGGAGACAGAGTCTGTACCAACTTTAGGGTTGCGAAGGCAGGGAAGACCGCAAAATGCACCACAAAACTGGTTGCAGAACAGCATCAGGTACCTAAGGTGTATTCCATGTCCTCTATCTGGAAATCTCAGTCAAGACAAACTACTTTCCAATAGGATAAGTGATCATTCCATGTCTATGCAATACTGGACAAAGAGGGTCGTGACGCTGAACAAACTAGGGACTATGCACTTTCCTAGACTAAGAAAACAGGCAGCAGCTAGGCTGTCACAGTGACTGGGGACACTGAGTTCGCAAATTCAAAGCCAGCCTCAGCAACTTAGCGGACGCCTAAGCAACTGGGTGAGACCCTGTCTTTAAATAAAAAAAAATAAAAAAGGCTGGGGATGTGGCTCAGTGGTTAAGCGCCCAAGATTCAATCCCTAATACTCACACCTGGCCCCCTTCTCCTCCCCCTCCCAAAAAAAAAAAAAACAAGGAAGGAAGAAAGGAAAAAAAGAGGCAGCAAATTCAGAGGTCTAATTGGATTATTAAATTGGACCATCTAATCTAATCTCTGAGGTTGCACTGAGGACTAACCCCAGACACAGGTATAAACCTGAATTTAAAATAATCAGAAATTTCTTGAGAAACCCTAAAGTTGTCCCTGTCCTAAAGTGATTAAACTTTAGAAACAGAAACAAGAGAAAAGGCAACAGGAGGAGCAATTGACAAATCCCCACAGGTACTCTCCAGTCAGCACAGAACAGGGCACAAACAGGCCCTTCAGAGAAGAGTGTGGAAAGGCTTCTTCCTGCCTTTTTATTTATTGTTCAAACTTAGAGAACACCTCTTCATCCTGGAAATAGGAACCCTTTAAATGGAACAAAGACTGATTGCTTAACAGCAAAAGAAGGTGTCCCCGGTGCAATTAGACACCTTTGTAGCAGCTCAATTAAATGGTTTTCTATGTGCCATGCCATTTATCCCTTGACACACTTTTCTCACGTTTTTCACACTGCCTTATCCCTGAATAGCAAAATTAATTCAACAGGAACGGGAGCCAAATAGCTCACCCAACAGTAGGATAAGTAACCTTTTGTTCTTTTGAAGACCGAGCTATTGGGCGAAAAATGATTGAGAGACGTGTGCTTAAAGCAACATAATAAAACTCCTATTAGAATGGCATGCACAGAATAGTACCTTTTAATCAGCAGGTGTTGGGGAAAAAAGCAAGAAATAAAGAGAATAATAGAACAAATGATAAATTTTGTAAAAATGCTAAGAAATAGAAAACGAGAAATTATCCCAAATGTTTGAGGTGAATAAGAAATATATTTATATATTTGTAGAAAATGTAGAGAGTAAACTTCATTCTGGTTCATATAATCGTCCTTGATCCTCATTCTTAAAAAGTGATTGACTGGGGATGGGTTGTGGCTCAGCGGTAGAGTGTTCACCTAGCACGTGCAAGGCCCTGGGTTCAATCCTCAGCACCACATAAAAATAAATAAATAAAATAAAAGGCACTGTGTCCAATTACAACTAAAAAATAAATATTTTAAAATATATATATTTGACTGAATATGAGAAAGGAGGCAAAGATTTTTCTCTAGGTGACATTCCCAGAAAAATAACGTTTAATACCTGAGTTTGTCAATCTGTCTTTGTGAGTTGGCAGTTCATGTCTGTAGCTGGTAGAGAGCTAAACTGAAAACAAAGTGATTTAAACTTAAGGGTGCAGATTTTAAAGCCATTTACAAATCTCATAGTAAAACCTCTGTGGCTGCTCAGTCTCCGAGAGTTCCTGGTGTTTCACAGAAGTCCATCCACAATGTTGGCTCCCAGAGTCTGTCCTGGTAGCGAGGCTCAAAAGCAGTTTCCAGAGTAAAAAGTCACCAGCTTCCCCTTTCACCTAAGCAAGGTGACAGGGGATTGAAACGTGGCCTCTCCCAGAGTCTTCCTCACCCGTATCAGGTCACTTCTCTATCGGCAGCCGATTGACAACAGGTTCTTTGCACACAGCCCCAGATTCATTACTTTGATCTTTCACTCTCATTAAAATCCTTTGACCATTCCCTAAGTCCTTAATGAATAAATTATAAATTCTTAGCCTAATATTCTCAGTTAATAGTAATTTGGCTCCAATCTACTTTTTCCTGACACATACTCTCTCAAAGACTCTCTATGCATATCCTATTTCTCCAGCCAAACTCAAATATCTACAATTCCCCAATTAAGTGCCCCCTTTTCTGCACTTCCATGCGGTACACCTTCTGGAATTGGCCCACCTTCCCATCTCCCTCTGCGCCCCACAGCTTCAGCACTCGGCGCGACGTGCTTGCTGTTCATGGGGCATTTGATAGATGTTTGTTAAAACAAAATACATCCTCTTCAAAAGTCCCCTTTCCTAAGAGTAAAGCAAAAATCATTTCTTCTAGCTCTAACCCTGGCAACACAACATTGAGTCCTTTCTCATTACAGGTTGTGAATCTCTAACATGAAAATCCAAAATGCTTCAAAATCCGAAACTTTAAGTGCTGACATGATTCCACGAGTGAAAAATTTCATACCATGAAACTTTGTTTCATCCAAAAAATTATTAAAAGTACTGACTAAAATTATCTACAGGCTAAGTGCATATGGTTTATTTGAAACATAAATAAAATTTCATGCTGAGATTCAGGTCCCATTCCCAAGAGACTTCATTAATATATATGTAAATATTTCAAAAAAAATTTTTTTAAATCTAAACCTGTAATAGTTCAGTTTTAAGCACTTTAGATAGGAGATACTCAACCTGTATTATTGTTATTATAAATCATCTATAATAATCATAAAAAATTCAAACAGTACATAGGGATATAAAATAATAGAAATTAAAAGTTATTCTTTTTTTTTTTTAAAGAGAGAGTGAGAGAGGAGAAAGAGAGAGAGAATTTTTAATATTTATTTTTTAGTTCTCGGCGGACACAACATCTTTGTTGGTATATGGTGCTGAGGATCGAACCCGGGCCGCACGCATGCCAGGCGAGCGCGCTACCGCTTGAGCCACATCCCCAGCCCATAAAAGTTATTCTTAACCTTCCAATAATCCCCCATTTCTTCCTCAGCAATAACATTAGTTAACGGTTCTGCAGCATCCTTCTAGATGAACATCCTTTTAGATGTTGAAGAACTGTTAACTAATAAAGAACATAAGTTCTAAACATAAAGAATATAAATTCTAAAAGGCAAAGAATCGTTTCTGTTGGTCTCTGGGTCCTTAGCTCTTAGAATAGTACCTCGCAAAGAAGAAAGCACTCCATCAATATTTGTTGAATGAATGAACATCTGCACACATACACATTTAATGAATATACACAATATAGTTTTATTTTTAAGTTGATAATTCAAAAAGCAGAAATTTAAGTATACTACTTAAAGTAAAAAGGTATCTGCTAGCCAGGCTTGGTGGTACATGCTTGTAATCCCAGCAACCTGGGGAGGCTGAGGCAGCAGGATCATAAGTTCAAGACCAGACTCAACAACTTAGAGAGACCCCATCTCAAAATAAAAATAAAAAGGGCTGTGGAGGGCTGGGGATGTGGCTCAAGTGGTAGCGCGCTCGCCTCGCATGCGTGCGGCCCGGGTTCAATCCTTAGCACCACATACCAACAAAGATGTTGTGTCCGCTGAGAACAAAAAAATAAATATTAAAAATTCTCTCTCTCTCCTCTCTCCTCTCTCACTCTCTCTTTTAAAAAAAAGGGGGGGGGCTGTGGATGTAGATCAGTGATAAAGTGCCCTGGGTTCAGTCCCAGTCCTAGGATGGTATGGAAGAAGAGGCACTGCTGAAGAAAGACACTCCATTTGTGGACCACTACTCTTCATATTTCCCATGTGATACCAAATGTATAGGGTTTTCCCCTCACATTAAGCAATTCTCCAATTCCATGATCATCTACAAGCCAATTTTTTAAAAAAATATTTTTCAGTTGTAAATGGATGCAATACCTTTATTTGTTTTTTATGTGGTGCTAAGGATCAAACCCAGTGCCTCACACATGCTCTACCAAATATGCAAGCTACAACCCCAACCCTACAAGTCAATTATGACACTGCCTGGAATTAATGTAGAGGTCACAGGTAGATTGCCTCTTACTTCCAATGCCAATCACAAGTAGTGGGTCCCCAGGTTACCTACTCTTTTATTTGACTTGGCTACAAACCAGGGATTCCTAAGACACCCTGCCTTAGGTTCAAATATTTGCTATGATGGATCACAGAATGCACCTGAACACTTGTGTTTACCTGAGTAAAGAATATGATTTTACAAAACAGATGAACAGACAGATGAAGAGGGACATAGGGCAGGGTCTGGAAAGGTCCAGAGCACAGTGGTTTCTATCCTGTGAAGTTGGGGTGTCCACCCTCCCAACATGTGAATGCATTCGCTAACCAAGAAGGTCTCTAAACCCCATACTTCAGGGATTGTTTTTCTGGATGCCTCATCACACAGTCATTATCAATTATTAATTCACTATCTGGCGCCTATTCACTCTATGGAAGATGGGATGAGATGGCTGGAATTTCTAACTTTCCAGTCATGGCTTAGTCTTTCTGGTAACCCACCCCCATCTTGAGGCTCTCTGAGAGCCCATCAAAAGTCACCTTATTAAAACAAAAGATGCTCCTATTACCCAGGAAATTCCAAGGGCTTTGGGAGCTCTGTACCAGGAACTGGAGTCAAAGACCAAATATTAGAACAAAAGATGCTCCAAGTACCCCGGTCCCTCAGGAAATGACAAGGGTTTCAGGAGCTCTGTGCCAAGAATCAGACAGAGACCAAATATGTATTTCTTATGATGTCACAGGCCTGGCCTAATGAGACCCAGTTGCCATTTACTGAAACAACGCTGCCGACTCACTGTTACCTAGGGCTGGCACAGTAAGGATGAAAGTCAAATTGGACAATATCACAACACATTTTAGCCATGCCTTCTAACAGCCATCCCAAAGAATCTTAATCAAGCTGTTATCCAATAAAATAAATAAATAACTTTAAAAGAGGGAGGTGCTGGGGCTGTGGCTCAGTGGTAGAGCACTTGCCTAGCATGTGTGAGGCACTGGATTCAATTCTCAGCACCACATAAAAATAAATAAAAATAAAGTTCTATCAACATAATAAAAAATATATTTAAAAAAAAGCTGCCTCTCCTATTGTTTCTCGTGGAGATAACAAACAAAACAAATAAACAAATTAAAGGAATAAAAGCACACAGGCACGCACAATCAAAACAAGAAACACCTTAAATATTTGAAGGATAAACCAGAAAAGGCCTGTTATTTAACTACAGTGGGGAAGAATATTAACTCATGGAGACAGGGAGAGGTAATAATGACAGTACCCATAAGTAAACAAACAAGAAAGGAAAAGAAACAGTCTCAAGACTGAGACCGCCCCTTGGGAACTGGTAGAGTGAGTTTAGGAAATAACTCTTGGCTGACAGAATCCAAAGCACAGGTGCCACGGCCTCTACCTTCAAGTTCCACTTCACACACTTCCCCCTGGAGAGCCTAAGATGTCACTATGGAAAAGCAACATTCTCGTGCCACCCCAGGACTGAAATCAAACTCCCCCCTCCTCATCTGTCCTCAAACCAGCTTGGGATTTCACACCACCATCCTTGCCACCTCCCGTCCTGTCATCCTCAAATCCTGCCAACTCTGCCTCCGCACAGCTCCGGAATATCTCTTCCCACCCCTCCTCCACTCCTCTCCCTCCGGTTCAATCTGCTATCAGCTTGGCCTGGAATGCTTCCCTGGACCGCCAGGTCTGCTCTGCGTCCTTCCAATCTGTTCTCCCCCTCAGCCAGGAAAGCTGACCAGTTTCTCTTTTCACCCTTGGTTTCTCCAGCTTCACTGGAGCTACATCTCCAATGCTCTTTGCTGTTCTTAGGATCAGCAGCAAAATACTGAACAGGGCCTGTGAGGCCACTTGACATCTCTCCAAGGATGTCCTCTGTACACCCCATGTACCACATGCACCCCACATGCTGGGCTCCAGCCGTTCTGGCCTCTGTCAGGGTCTTTACAAACCTTCCTCTCTGCACCTAGTTTAAAAAAAATAAAATAAAATAAAACAACACTGGCTCTAGAGACAGACTACCTTTGTTGGATCCCATATCTGCCACTTACTGACTGTGCACCTCAGTCTTCTCAGGGGACAGTAATATCTACTTCATGGAGGTGTTAGAAGGATTAAGTACTCTACTGACTTAGATCTGAGGTCAGCAAACTCCAGCCCACAAGCCAAATTTGATCTGCTGCCTGTTTTTGTAAATAAAGTTTTATTGGAACACAGACACACTATTGGTTTACCTGTTGCCTGCAGCTCTGTTTATCTACAATGACAAAGTAATTAAGACAGAGATCCTGTGGGACTCAACACCAGTATTTCCTACCTGCCCTTTACAGAATAAAAGTCTGACAATTCCTGGCAACAACTATACTTGGTCTACACCATAAGTGTAAGTTATAACATGGATAAACTTTGAAAATATTCTGCTAAGTAGAAGAAACCAGTCACAAAATCCTATATATTACATGACTCCATTTTTATAAAATGTCCAGAATAGGGAAACCTATAGAAATGGAAAGTAGATTAGCTGGTGGTAGAAATGGACCTGGGGGTGCTGATAGCTAAAGGTTATAGCATTTGGTTTTAGAGGTGAAAAAATAGTCTAAAATCCAGCATGGTGATAGTTGGACAACTCTATGAATATACTAAAAACTATTAAATTAGACACTTGGATTAGTGAATAAAATGGTATGGCATGTGAAAATTCTGCGTGCAGTACCAGGGTCCAACCCAGGGCCTCACACATGCTAGGCAAGCGTTCCTCCGGTTCCATTGGAGCTAAATCTCTAGATCATGCATTTTATCTCAGATTATATTGTAATAAAGCTGCTCCCCAAAAACTTAGCTAATATCTGAGATTATCTGATTCATATCTGTCTCCTCATCAGCAGCAGGCTCCCTCCGAGCGGGGGCCATATCTGACTTTGCTTCTTGTTTTGCCTGGAGCACCTCCCACAGTGCTTTCCACGCTGTATGAGCTCAGAAAATACTTGTTGGATGAGTGTTACATGGCTGGGGGAGGAGGGAGCAGGAGTTTGTTGCTATTTTTCCCAATCAGTGAAGAGATATAAGTGTTTCGTTCATTAGGAAAATATATGACATACAAACAGTGATTTCTCCTGAGCCTTAGCATGTGGAATTCAGCCACAGGAGCAGGGCACACCCTTGTATAAACACCTGAGATTTTCACACTAAGGCTTTTGTTTCTAGCCTCCCTGGAACATAGCTCCTGGCTCTCTGACTAAGCAAATCTGATATTTCTAGCCCAAGAAAATGAGCCTGGAATACAGATGAAATGGCTAGAATCAGGGTGCTGCCTCTCCCTCTTCTGACTCACCTGAGTTGCTCAATAAATATCTGAGGAATGAATAAATCAAGAAATGACTCCATTTCTTTTAATACATATGTGTTACTCTTTGCCTCCTCTCTTCTTTGCCACATAAAATTGTGAATGCTTTCCTTGTGAAAAATCAAGACAAGGGAGCCTGACACTTTCATACAGCTCAAAGAGCACGGTAGGAGGTGTTCCAGGCAAAACAAGAGGCAAAGTCAGACATGGCCCCCCCACTCTCAAGGAACCTGCAGCTGATGAGGAGACTGCTACTGATCAGGTCATCTCAGATGTTAGCCAAGTGTCTTAGGATGGTGTACTGTATAAGAGAGGTATACGGAGATACATGAGATTAATATCTCAGAGTTGACACTCACAACTCAAGCTCAGGCTTGCTGAAGCAAGACATGCCCAGGAAGAAGTGGGAATTCAGAGGAAGGAACCATGACACTTCACAAAAGCCTGCCAATAAGGGCTCCAGTGGGCATGGTGGGGGGTGGGGGACAAGGGGATACTGGGGATGGAACTTGGGGACTGAACCACTGAGCCACATCCCCAGCCCTATTTTGTATTTTATTTAGAGACAGGGTCTCACTGAGTTGCTTAGTGCCTCACTTTTACTGCGGCTGGTTTTGAACACGTGTGTCTCCTGCTTCAGCTTCCCAAGCCACTGGGATTACAGGCGTGCGTCACCGTGCCTGGCTCAAGTGGGCGCTTCATAGGTGAGAAAACTGTTGCTCCCCAAAGATGAAGGATTTCTGTTCACCCATACAGTAAAACATTTTTTGAGGGCTGGGGTTGTGGCTCAGCGGTAGAGCGCTTGCCTGGCATGCATGAGGCACTGGGTTCGATTCTCGGCACCATGTACAAATAAATAAAATAAAGGTTCAACTAAATAAATAAAGGTCAACAACTAAAAAAAATTAAACAAAAAAAAATATTTATTGAAAGCCTGCTCTGTCTCCTAATGCGCTCTAGATTTCATATCTCATGCAGAAGAACTTTAAATCCAGGTGTATCTAATTCAAAAATTCATGTTCTTTTCATTATAATTCAAAATTGGCTGAAATATCAAATCCATGGCCAATCCAGCTATCACCCTCTTTCTCTCTGCTCCTTCAAACCCAAAACGTCCACAAGGAGTTGTCTATACAGTTTGTCTTCACTTCCTTACCTATCACTCGCTTCTCAACTTACTATAAGCTGGGTTGACAGGTCATTCCCCTGAATTCTCAGGTAGGCCTCATACAACATGGCCGTTGCTGGACCTAATGGGTGCATCTCAAGACTTATCAGAGATTTTAAAACCTCTGACTCATCTCCTACCCTCTCCTTCTTGAAATACTCTTCATCTTTGGAGTTATGATGCCACGTTTACCTGGTTTTCTTCCGACTTCTCCGAACACCTTTCTCAGGTTCTAGCACAGATTTGTCTTGCTTTTCCTATCTCTAACGTTCTTCCTAGATCTTTCTTCTCTTTTTTGAGATATTTCCATCTACTCCAATGGATGGAATCAATTACCATTTATATACTAATGACTCTCAAACCTTGACCTCCAGCCCAGTGTCTATTTGTCCTGAGCTTCATTAGATTGTTTTCTGAGCACCTCCACTTACTTATTGCATAGACACCTCACCTTCAGCATTTCCAGAGTGTCATCATCTCTCACGAACTCCCTCCTCCACCAAAGCTGTTCTCCTGCACTTTTTTTGTTTTTCAGTGAATGGTTCCATCATCCATTCATTTGCCCAAGAATAAACTCGAATCATTTTTGATACTTTCCTCTCCCTGATTCCTCCATACTCAACCAAAAAATTCCCTCTTGAATACCTGTCACCTCTAGATTGGGGACACCATTTTCTCTCAGCTGGACCCCATAATAGACTTAAACTGGACTTTCAACTTCCACACTCATTCCCATAGAGACAAATCCTGCAGCCTGGGGGATTTCTGGAACCAGAATGTCGTTAAGTATGTCTTTACTCAAAATCATGCAACTGCTCCTCCTCGGTCTTAGAAAAACTTCCAAACCCCTGCATGTTTCAAGTCCTTGTAGAGCCCTTTAGTGCCTTATTTTTTCACATTCTCCTTCCCACTCTGGTCCTCAGTCCCACTGAACATCCCTCTCCTAGAGCATGCCACGTTCAGTCTGACTTTCTGGCCTTGCATCCGCCCATCCCACGCCTGAAGCACTCCTGTCATCCTCTCTCTGCATGTCTGTTAACATCATTTAGGTCAAAGCTTGGGAATCAATCGCTTCCTCTGGGAAGCCATCCCACACTCCCAAGTTTAGGTTAGGTATCCCTGCTCCATACTTCCACAGTAGCAAGCCTTCTCTCTCTTGCAGCACACACCACATGATACTGTATGAGTATGTGTGAATCCCTATAACCAGAAGGTGAGTTTTAGAAGAGCATGTGCTATGTACCACCCTGTGTGCTCAGCATGGTGCCTTATATATAAGAGGTGTTAGAAAATATTTGTTGCATAATGAATGAAGAAAGAAACAGGACTCTAAGAATAAATTAACCTATGCTTATAAAAAGCATGACCAGTAATGGAATGGGTATCTCTTACCTTAAAAAATCCTACATCTCTCTTCATCTTGGGCCTGATATTTCAGTTCCCCTTCGCAGAAAAATTGCTTAAAAGTGTTGATTAAGTTACCACCTTAACTTACTACTTCCTCATCCATTCTCTCTGAGGCCCAATGTAGTCAGGCTTCCATTCCCACCACTTACAAAGGTAGCTAACTTCATCAGAGCTACCGGCAAGCCTGATTGGCCCAACATAGTGTTCTCCTATCTACCTATTCAAGAGCTCTATAGTTTCAACAAGTGGGCCACTCCTCCTTCTTGAAGCCCTGGCATCTAGAATTTACACGCCATCACACCCACCTGGTTTTCCTTGTTGTCCCTGGTACTCCTTCTCAGTGTCCTTTGCTGGCTCCTCCTCTTCTGTTCGACCTTTAAACACTAACACATTCAAAAGGTCCACTCTTGTTAAACACCCCACAGGTGATCTCGCCTAGTCAGTCCAGGGCTATAAATGCCCAAGTAGCAGCCATGTGCTGTGGTCTCCTGAATCTCTACCTCTCCCTTATTCTGGACACTTAGAACCATCCATATACTTGACTTCTCCGTTTGGATATCAAAGAAGCATCTCACACTCACTGTGACAGAAATAAACTCTTGATTTCTCCAAAACTTATTCATCTACCAGTCTTGTTCATCATAATAAATTACAACAACTTCTCAACTGCTCAAGGCAAAAGAGAAATTCTCCCTAATTTGTCTTTTGCTCACCCCACACATCCCCAATATTTACAAATATTTTAAAAAGTCCCTGATTGGTTATGCCATTGCTATAACCCTGGTCCAAACTACCATAGTACCGTATCTGAACTCCCACAAAAGCATCCTAATTGGCTCTCCTGTTTTCCTCATTCTCCCATGTAACCAGATCATATTACTCCTCTAATTTAAGCCGTCTAGGCAGGCATGGTGGCAGGTACCTATGGAGCCAGCTACTCAGGAGGCTGGGGCAGGAGGATCTCTTGAGCTTTGGAGTTTTAAGACCAGTCTGGGTGACATAGCAAGACCCTTTTTCAAATAAAATAAAAATGAAGCCTTCCAATGGTTTCCCAGTACATGTCTCCCAGTGACATAGCAAGACCCTTTTTCAAATAAAATAAAAATGAAGCCTTCCAATGGTTTCCCAGTACATGTCTCCCAGTGACATAGCAAGACCCTTTTTCAAATAAAATAAAAATGAAGCCTTCCAATGGTTTCCCAGTACATGTCTCCCAGTGACATAGCAAGACCCTTTTTCAAATAAAATAAAAATGAAGCCTTCCAATGGTTTCCCAGTACATGTCTCCCAGTGACATAGCAAGACCCTTTTTCAAATAAAATAAAAATGAAGCCTTCCAATGGTTTCCTAGTACATGTCTCCCAGTGACATAGCAAGACCCTTTTTCAAATAAAATAAAAATGAAGCCTTCCAATGGTTTCCCAGTACAGCTGTTGAATCTGCTTGGCTCAGCTTCGCCTAGCCTGCTTCTCAAAACCAGCTCAGGCCAACACAATCCAGCCACACTAGGCTGCTTTTGCAAGTTGAATTCACCAAGCTTCCCTCTACCTTTCAGTTTTTCCTTGATCTCCTGCCTTAAACCAGAATGCTCTTACCCTGCTCTCTGCATAGCAGCCCTAGTGTTATTCAATCAGTCCTAAATTGTCCCTCTGCAGTTAAAGAAGTCACCCACTCTACTGAGCCACCCCAGCCCACATAAACCCACTTGAATCCTCCATTTAGCACTTACCACATGCCGATATTTTTCTTGAAAACATATATATATATATAGAAATTTCCTAAGTTAAACATAAGCACCAAGGGTTTGTGAAGCTTACTGGAGTTGTTCACCTTAGTATTTTCTTACCTGAAGTAGTACATGACACAAAGTAGGTCTTGGGAAACATGCTGCAAGAATGAATCAAAGGACAGATTCATCTGTACTCATAAAAATTGACCATTTGGTGTAATAAAGTGGTAAATGTGAATTGACCTGTACTTCTGGAATATTTTTTAATGAAAATATCAAACCCCCAGGAAGTTTTTGGTTTTGTTTTGTTTTGTTTTGTTTTTGCAGTACTGGGGATTGAACCCAGGGCCTCATGCATACTAGGCAAGTGCTCTATCACTAAACTACATCCCCAGAAAAGACCTCTTGGAAGTTTGGGCAATAAAACATACAGAATGAGGCAGACAGCAGAGCTACAGGGTAGAACTTGTCCCCACTATTTAAAATCCTACTTAACTGAAGAAAAGGCTAACAATTCCAATGTTTTGGAAATATCTTAAAATATTCTCAAATTTGAAAAGGGTTGTTTTGTTCTGCATTTGATCCATTAACTTTTTACCTTGTAATATGACACTGTTGACGCAATAGGTAAGCCCTTGTGCAGTAAAGGGCAAGGAAAAAAAAAAAAAAAAAAACATTGGACTAGTGAGGGCTACTCACCCCACAAGCCAACAGCAAGAACATGTGAGTATTTTTTCTGCTATTTTCTTCCCATGCTAATTCAACATACATCACAGAACCTCAATGATCAGATTATTCATTAAAATGTAATACCTCTTATAGGGCACAATGGAGCACACTTGTAATCCCAGTGGTTCAGAAGGCTGAGACAGGAGGAACAAATTCAAGGCCAGCCTCAGCAACTGGCTGGTGCCCTTAACTTAGTGAGATTCTCTCTCAAAATTAAAGAAAAAAAAATTAAAATTAAAAGGCTGGGATGAGGCTCAGAGGTAAAATGCCCTTGGGTTTAATAACCAATACCAGGAAGATAAACACATAAAAATAAGATAAAATGCCTCTCCTCCAAAGATACACTTATTTAAAAACTTCAAAATATTCCATTTCTCTTATAAATCATCCATATGCTTTCATCTACCACTTTAACATGACTCTACAAATATATGGTGGTATTAAACTCTCACTCTCATATATGTTAAAAACAACAAATGTGGTTATCTTTTTATCAAAATTTCCCTGAATGATTTAGAAAAAATGGAAGTCATTCAGAGAAATTATAATTGCTGATGTTGAAATCAGATCACAAAAGTTATCTAAGGGCACACTTAGAACGCCCTCCAAATTTCAGAATGTTAGATCACAGACTAAAACCATCAAATGCTTATAAATTAATAAACTACATTAGCTTCTTAGTTCCCCATTTTCAAAGTGATATTTTGAACTTTAATTTTTTTTTCTGATACACTACTTCAAACTCTGAATAATTACAACCCTGCCCAACACAGATGCATACACAAAAGCTCAGAAAATCTTCTATCTCTCATGGGGCTAATTAAAAAGGATTTTTTATTTCTATAAGGAATGAATGAGATCTTTGTTAACCCACTTTAACAGGACTCTAAATGACCCTGGATTTATCTTGCCCTAGTTTTCAAAATGTAACTGACCCAGAATAATATAATCTTATCTCCAAACTCCTGGCAGAAACAGAACTAAAGTTCCCAGAAGCCAAAATCAAACATGCAACCTAAGAAAAAATAATAATATATACATATGTATCTTTTTCCTGAAAATTATTATATACTACAAACACCACAAGAGCTCTTATTTTATTTTCACTTAATCGGTGTTTTTTAAAGATGATAAAGCTTTATAATGCCAAGGCAAACAATCTTCCAAGAAAACACAGCAAAGGACGATATCAACTACTACGATTATCAGAACTTCCTGGAAGCTTTGTGTTATTATGGTACAACACTGATAGCCAGTGAAGGACTGTAACTTGATTGTTTTCTCTGGGTGTAATAATCATCCAACCAGCCAAAACAGACCCCAGGCGTGATTTGCTTTTACTCATAATAATTGAGCAGGCTAAACTGGTTAGGGAACCAAAATAATTTATTAACTGTTAATACACGTCTCTTTCTTACCCCTCATGCATCATTTCCATCAAAATCTCACTTAGAAATTTTCTTGCAAAGGGATAAAAATTCCACTCGGAAGATTTTTTTATTAATCCAGTTCCTCACAGGGATTCATTCACAGCCACAGGTAGAACAGACTTTGTCTTAGAAACATGATACTAAACATACCAATACCTCACTGACTCATGTCTAAAGAAATCTGTGTTTCCATCCTGACCTGCCAATTTTTCTGAACATTGAATGATTCTTTTAATTCAGGATAATTTACAGGACTTCGTGTTTTATACTGGAATGGCCGTTTCATTATTCATTATGCAATTGTTTACTGAAGGCCTAAACTATTCAGAAATTTCACTGGCCATAAAAGATATGGCAGTATTATACTCAGGGCACCAAATGTGCACATGGAGGAATTCAGGACTATTGAAGTAAGTGATATTCAAAAACAAAAGGAAACCCCAGGAAAAGCAGCAATTACATGGAGCTAAGTCAGAAGACAACAAACCCCAGGGAAGCCTTGACCAAATTTTGGGTTTTTTTTTTAAACAATGATTGGAATACATCACTCATCTTCCAAATAATGTGATATGAATTCAATTTTTATTCTTTACCTCCCTAAAATTGAAACATGAAAAGATAACCCAGACAACAATGCTAGCCATACTTTGGTTGGATTTCTACGATAGATAACCAAAATGTAAAGTGATCGGATCTGCATCCTTGGCACTTCCACACGGCATCCACAGGCAAAGGAAAACTTGCTTTTTAAAAGTGCTTGATCTAGTTTCCTTTGTATCCTTATCACTCAACGCCCTGCACATAGTTGGCCTTCAGCATTTTGTAAGTCATGGTAAATTAAACATTATGTCTTATTATGATGCTTCCAACCTAACCTACTAAATCTGGATAATGTTTTTTACTCCAAGAGTAGAATATTTTTAATTGACAGATATCACTGTGTGTTTTTATCATGTACAATATGATTTGATTTTTTTTTGGGAGAGGGAATACCAGGGATTGAACCCAGGGGCGCTTAACCACTGAGCCACATCCCCAGCCCTATTTATTTATTTATTTAAAAAAATTGAAGTGGGGGGAGACAGGGTCTTACTAAATTGCTGAGGCTGGCTTTGAATTTGCAATTCTCCTCAGCCTCCTTAGCTGCTGGGATTACAATCATGCATCACTACACCAAGCTGTGTGCACGTACATTATAGAATGGTTAAATATGATAATTAACAGATGCAAAACCTCATACAGTTACATTTTTGTGAGCGTATAGCATCCACTCTGTTTACATTTTTTAAGAATACAACATATCATCATTAACTATAGTCACCTTGCTGTACAATCAGTCTCTTGACATTTATTCCTCCTATCTAATTTTAATTATGTATCCTTAACCTGGATAATTTTTTTTCTGGGGTGTTTTTTGTTTGTTTTTGTTTTTTTTTTTTTGGTACTGGGGATTGAATCCAAGAACGCTTAACCACTGGGCCACATCCCCAATACTTTTTATTTTTTATTGTGAGACAGAGTCTTGCTTAGTTGCCTATGGTCTTGCTAAGTTGCTGAGGCTGGCTTAGAACTTGTGATCCTCCTGCCTCAGCCTGCCAAAGCAATGGGACTACAGGCATGCACCACTACATCTAGCTAGATAATTTTTTCCCAGATAGATAATTTTTAATGTTATTCCAAATAAGAAATAAAGTGAAAGCCTCCCTTCAGATGAATACTCAGTAAATAATGAATATATTTAAATGGATAATAACCTAACTATAGAGACTCACATTTCACTGTGGAGCCCTATCACGCTATGATATGCACCCACAAGACACAGAGGGTTTTTCAATGTTTTACAATACATCATCTAAGTGACAGCAGCACTGAATATGAGATATGTACATTATTTGAAATGACACAGTAACTGGGCTGAACATGTTTCTATACAGATCCATGCAGATGGTTAACCATTCACCAGCCTCTTGGCAGGATTGCAAGAAAGGTAACTTCTTGTGTGGTGGTAAAGGTAATAGAATACACTCCTTCCTAACTCATTGTCTAATTCAGGATAACATTCTGCAGCTAGATGCTGATTTTCTAAGGCATTACCTATATCATTTTTAAAAACAAAATAATTTGCTGTGTTACATAAATTATTTCCTTTTATGACCATAAAATGTTGTTTCAGACAAAATATGCAGTAATTATTTCCATAGGATAAAAGGGAAAGAAATAGGGCTGGGGCTGTAGCTTAGTGGTAGAGCGCTTTCCTCGCACTTGTGAGGCCCTAGGTTCAATCTTCAGCACTACATAAAAATAAAGACATCGTGACAATCTACAACTAAAAAAATATTTTTTAAAAGAGGGGGAAAGAAACACTACTTTTTCAAGGGACAAATCCAAATGGAAAAATTTAAAGATTCTATAATGAATGCATTTTGGTGGGGAAGGGGAGTACCAGGGATTAAACCTGGGGGCCCTTAACCACTGGGAAACACCCCAGGCCCTTTTTTTTTTTTTTAATATTTTTAGTTGTAGATGTTCACCATACCTTTGTTTATGTAGCTTTTTTTTATGTGGTGCTGGGGTTCGAACCCAGTGCCTCACACATGCTAGACAAGTGCTCTACCAATGAGCCACAATCCCAGCACCCCCAGCCCTTTTTTATATTTTATTTAGAGACTGGGTCTTGCTGAGTTACTTAGGGCCTTACTAAGTTACTAAGGCTGGCGTTTTGTTTTTGTTTTTTTTTAAATAATGTTGTTGGATTTTTTTATACCTTTGGTTTATGTATGTATGTATGTATTTATGTATGGTGCTGAGGATAGGACCCAGGGCTTCACACATGCTAGGCAAGTGCTCCCTCCAACTATAAGCTATAACCCCAGCTCCCTATGGCTAGCTTCTGAACTCACAATCCTCCTGCCTCAGCCTCCCAAACCGCTGGGATTACAGGCATGCACCACTCACCCAGATTATAATGAATGCCTTTGAATAGTCTAAATTTCCATACTTTAAATTTGTTTAAAATGTGGATCCTTTAGATTAAGACAAAATGCCCTGAACTAAAATTCAATTCTTACATCAACGCACTCAAAAGCATAAATACAATTCCCTTTTCTTCCCAACCACTCAAACATTCCCCCTGCTAGACCAAAGAACCTAAATATCGCCCTCAAAAAGTACCTCCAAATCCCTTTATACAAATATTTTCTCAAAGACAATACAAAAATGAAGAAAAAGGAGGAAATCGATTACTGACAAAGCACCCCTGGTTTTCAGGCCTGCCGGCCTTCAGTCCCTGCACACATGGGATACCTGTTCTCACAGCTTATCAATGATGAATCACCACATTTCAATTCAGGCATTTTAATTTTTTTTTTTTTTGAGTGCATTATTTCGAGCCAAGGTGTGGCCACAATTCCCTCACCTCAGATGAAGTTTTGCTCAAATAAAGTAGGCTTTATAACTTAATTAGACCATCATACTACCTCTATCTGCCTCTTAAAACAAAACCAAAAAAATGTTCTGAAATGAAAATGGGGGAAAAACTTTCTTATGAGCATTGATCTTGAACCTCTCAAATTACACAAAGTCTCCATTCTCAAATTACCCCAAGGATCAGTAAATGACATGTAGTACTGGCTTCCCACTTCTTCCCCATGGATGATGCATCAGGCACTATGATCCTTGAAATACATCATGTAAGTAAATTACTCAGACTGGCTAGTTCCTAGATATGACATTTTCCTTGCTAAATAGCTCATACTAGTCTTCTATTGTAAAGCAGATTGTATGACCTAGTTATAATCCAAAGCACGTTATATTTCTAGTAATTTGCTAATTATTTTGAGCAATTTATAATCCTGAGATCACTAAGGTGAGCTGAAGATGTCCATCCACATTCTAGATTTAAGTTTGCTCTAGACAGAAGAGAGTAAGGCTGAGACCTAATAGACTCTCAGAGAAAGGTGGAAGGGAAATTATGCCTACCAAATTGTTCTTTGAAGTGTGTCAGAGGGAGTGCTATACAGTGAAAAGAAAACTATACTCCAAGTCAAAACCTAGTTGCTCATCAGCTGTGTGACTCTGGGAAGATTATCCAGATGTCCTGAGCCACAGCATCTCTGTTCACCAAACATATAAAGATCTACCTTATCATATGGTTGTAAAGATCAAGTGAGATAAAGTAGATCCCATGAGATAATGCAAAAGTGCTAGTAAGCTAGAACATGCTATGGGAGGCTCACTCTGTAGTGGGGAACAAAGTATTATTAAATACAGTAATTATAATACTATGAATGTTGAAACAGACATAAGAAAACAGAGGGAACACATACTTCAGCCTCACAGAGAAGAGCTCAGGCTGAGGAGGCTGAGGCTGGCTGACCCTGGGATGGATGAGTTGGACTCCATTGTTACAGAAGAAGTCAGGGCTACAAGAGAACAACCTGAGCAAACACACTCACTCTTGGGCAAGGGAGATTATGCCCGTTGGAAAAATGTGGGGGCTAAAACACAGTGTGCCTACAGAGGTGTGGTGGGAGACGACAGCAGAGAGAAAGGCAAGCACCAGATCAGAGAGGACCTGTGCCTACACCAAGAAGTCTAAACCCATCCTGTGAGTGTTGGGAAGACATTGAAGAGACGTTTCAAAACAACACAACAACAACAACAACAACAACAAACAGTAATACCAAAACTCCTGGTTTACAAATTTTTCCTATATACCAGGAGGTTTCTGCTCTAGCTGGGTGTTCCTGGACAAAGATTTTAACACAAAGATCTGTGGCCATAAATATATAAAAAGAAATAATGCTAGCTCGGGAGACACGGCGGGTGTTAAAGCTCTTGTGGCATTATGCTTCACTGGGGCTATTGGACTGACATTTCTTGAGCTGGGATGTGCCTTGGAGGATTATGGTATAAACTCGCCCTTTTTTGTCCTGTTTTTTCACACCATCTCCCCTATTCCCCATTTCATCTCCAAAAGAGTCACATATGACTGTAACACAACCAGCAGTGCATATTTCTTCACTACTGGAATTGTTGTTTCTGCCTTTGGATTTCCTGTTATTCTTGCACATGTGGCCAGGATCAAATGGGGAGCCTTGTACTGGGAGGCAACACTGTCATTTTTCTTACAATTCAAGGTTTTTTTCCTGGTATTTGGAAGAGGAGATGATTTTAGCTGGGAGCCATGGTAGCACTTTATTTTGATAGAGAACCCTGTATTTCTTAAGATTTGTACTGTATGTATATGTACCCATGGCATTTTACTATGGGATTTAATATGCTGTTTTTTTTATACCTTTATATCATGATCACTCTAAGGAAGACTTCCTAAGTAAAAGATTAGTTTTATTCCTAGACAGTGGACCACTATTTTTACTGAAGTTGAACTATGTTATTTGTTTGGCTGTTCACATAGTCAAACAGCTGCTCATTTGTACAGGCCACCTAAACCTTTTGTGTGGAGGTATGCTTAGATAGGTGAAGACATTGAAGCAGGTCTTTTATAGCTCAGAAAAACTTGGCTCCCTCTGTGTTGCAGACCCTTGCTTCTCAGAATGTGGTCCACAGACCAAGAGCACTAGCATCTCCTAGCTTATTGGAAATATAAAATCTGAAGCTCCTCTGCCCACCACCCAGACCCAGTGCATTTTGATGAGTGAATCATATTCACATTAGAGTTTGAGAAACTTTGTTATAAACATCATACCTAGCTTCCTTGTCTTCCCCTTGGATCCATCACTTACCCTCTTTGGGAGTTCTGCTCATTTGAGGGAAAAAAATATCCTTATGTTGAGGAAGGGTTCAGACTCTCTTTGGTGTTTGTGAACTGTTCCAAACTGTAATATATGGGCTATTTCCCAAATTTGTGGAAAGTGTTTTCAGTGGGAAGCAGATATGTCCATCATCTGAAAGGCGGTGCCTTTTTCACAGTGCAAGAGCAAAAAATAACCCAAGCCCCACTGGTATGCAGGAGAGGAAGGCTAGGCTGGAACCAGTGCCTGCTTTAATTATGAGGAGAGAAGAAGAGACAGGCATCACTTTTAAATTTCCCTTATTAGTCTTGCACTTCTTCCTAACCCCTTCCTAATGCTACCTTATCCCAACTCCTCAGCAGTTCTGATTTGCCCTTTCTTCTTGATGGCTCTGCCCTTCTCCTTTCTCAAGAAATACTGGAGCCAAGTGAGCAAGCCAAAAGTGAACTGCTGGAGTTTATTTACATGTTGATGTACTTAATGGTATTTCATTCAAAACTTTATGCCACCTTTAAATAAATCATGGGAAATACATGTCATGTTGTATCTTATAATCATAGTTTTACTAGCTCATCTTTTTTTCCACAAACCCACTGAGAAAAGAAAATATAGGAAATAGAACCACTTGATAAGAAGAAAAACCGATGGTTTTAAAACATTAATATGGCAGTTGACATGTGTACAAAGCACTTCCACCTTGAGGCTTGTGATCTTAGTAATTAGCACACCCTTTGTTTGTTGGTGTGACATTGGAACCAGAAGAGAAAAGTGATATCTAAAAGAATAATGAGTAATGTTGTTTTTTTGGCCTTGTACATGATTTCATGTTTTCAATATTCTGTGAATACATAGAATTATTGAAGTAGTCATTTGCAATATTTACATTGGGAAGATTATTTAAATACTTTGTAATTTTAACTGACATTTTTAATCATGACACTTGCACTTTATATTATAATAAATTTCACTTTTAACACAAAAAAAAAAAGAAAGAAAAAGAAATGACAATACATTTATGGAGTCCTTATTCTGTGCCAAGCACTGTGCTGTGTCCTTTGTGTCTCTTTCTCTTTGGGAAAACTGAAATGAAGGCATGATCATCCATATTATGCAAATGAGGAAACTGAGGTTCAAAAAAAGAAGTCTCCTGTCTAAATTCAAAGAACCAATAAGCAGCAGAGCCACCACTAGAAATTAAATCTAGCTGTTTATTTTAGCCAAAACACTACAAAAAAAAAAAAGCAAGAACACTATTTTTTTCATTTAAATGAAAATTTGATTCCAACTACTTCTGAATATTATGAGGTATTATAAAAATTAAAGATTTGGGAGGTCAGGCATGGTGGCACACACCTATAATCCTAGAGGCTGAAGCAGGAGGATCTCGAGTTCAAAGCCAACCTCAGCAACTTAGCGGCCCTAAGAAACTCAGTAAGACCCTGTCTCTAAATAAAATACAAAAAAGATCTGAGGATGTGGTTCAGCGGTTAAGTGTCACTGGGTTCAATCCCCATTACCAAAAAAAGAAAAAAGAAAAATTTTAAATTCTACCTCCCAACAACTTAAATGTTTCTTACTCTATACAAATCACAGTATTTACTTTTTTTTTTTTTTTGGTGGTGGTGCTGGGGATTGAACCCAGGGCTCTATGCATGCTAGGCAAACACTCTACCCATTAAGCTATATCCCCAGCCCCCAAAATCATAGTATTAACTTTTAAAAGACTGATATAGATATAACCTATTCCATTAATAGATTTCCATCTTAACCTCAAGGACAAGAAGCTAATCAATCAAAAGACATTTTTAATCAAGAAAATATTAGAAAAGCATCTTAGAATCCTTATCATAAATGACTAAAAAAAACTATGACTTTTAAGTATTGTCTTAAATATTTGTATAGTACTATCCATAATCTTAATATTACTTTAAAATATATAGTTTTATAAATATAAATTTTTTTCAATAGCCTTAGTTCTTCTATACTAACTAACTCTACAATTCCAATATTTGTTTTATCAACAACATAAAGTCTAGTGGCTAAGGAATTTTCAAATTATCAAACTCCATAAAAAGCACTTAAAAAAAAAAAGTAGTACTTTGAGATGCACATACAGAATTCACATGATTGACAGATCCTTCCCATATAACATTCTAATAGTCCTTTCTTTTTTTTTTTTTTTTTTTTGGTGGTGGTGCTTTGAGGCAGAATAGGCAAAAATAAGGATTTGCATTTAAAAGAGGCTGTGCAAAAAGTACAAAATAATGCCAAGCAAACTATGGCTAACCAATTGTTAATGCAAATAAAATGCATACTTTCAGAGTAAGAAATCAGAGATATCAAATTCCCAGAGAGCCAGACAGGAATAAAGACATTTAAGTGCTACAGACTGAAAGAGTTCTACAGTTGGAAAAATACAGATAGATCTTTTAAAAAAACATGAGAGAGAGAGAAAGCAGTAGGATTTGTGAAGAAGGGAGGGTTAGTTTTCCACAGGGTCTGTGGGTGTTACCCCATGGGATCTTCATTACCTTGCAGTGACACCTGGAGATGGTCAATGCCCAAGGCAGCCTGTTGATCTCTGTGGGGAAGGTCAGGACTAGATGCCATTTTTTTTGACTCGATGGAGATTATCTCATGTCCATCTCAGTTACAGAAGTGAACTGAAAGTGAAAAGGGAGAAATGTTCATTAGGGACTCCGAAGCTCTGTATTTCTGATAAATGTACCCTGACAAGAAAACAGCAACAAGCAAACACTGCCCTCCAAAAGAAGTGCACGCAGGTTTCTGGGAGTGTTTCCGCAGTTCATGGGGAACAAAGTAACCTACGCCTTCTCTTTGAATCACAATCAAGATTTTGCCCTGTGACCTATTCAAGCGCTTTGGAATTGCTGGCAGAACTCCAAAAGAACTAGTATTGTGGATTCCATACCAGCCATGAAAAGGAAACTGAAATTCAGTAACTTTCTAGAGGAAACAAAGTGGACATAAACTGTATCTTAGGCATTAGCCTGTGTGTTGTTAACCTTCAACCACCGAGAATTTTCTTCAAAACATTTTATTTAATTTAGTTCCTTTTCTGATCCATAAATGTTGCCATTCACTGGCAACAAGAGCTGAGACTGCATTAACTTACATCTATCTATTATATTATTTTCCCAAGTACTTATTTTTCCACCTACACATTTCTCCCTTGCCTCTTGAGTCTCTTGAATCTTACTTACTTACTTACTTAGGTATTTTGTTTTGTGGTGCTGGGGATTGACTCCAAGGCTTCATGCAGAAGAAGCAGGTGCTCTATCTCTGAGTTACACCCTGCTCTTCACCTTGAATCTTAATTATTCGAATAAACTCCTTACATCACAACTCTAAAAAAGCAATGGATGTGTGTATGTGTGTGTCTACTAATTTCTGGGGACTGAGAATAAAATATTGACTTCACTCAAGAGGATAATTAAATAATAGAATAAACCTAAACAGGGGCTGGGGTTCTGGCTCAGTAGTGGAGCGCTTATCTAGTATGTGTGAGACACCAGGTTCGATCTTCAGCACCACATAAAAATAAATAAATAAAATAAAGTTACTGTGTCCATCTACAACTAAAAAAAACTTTTAAATTAAAGAATAAAATTAATCTGGGCTGGGGTTGTGGCTCAGCGGTAGAACACTCGCCTAGCATGTGCGAGTCCCTGGGCTGGATCCTCAGCACCACATAAAAATAAATTAAAGGTATTGTGCCCAACTACAACTAAAAACAAAACAACAACAACAAAAAAACTTAGAATAAAATTAATCAAATATATAAAATGTATGCCCAGGGTTTAGGATGTAGCTCAGTGGTTCAGTACTTGTCTATGATGTGCCCAGTCCTATGTTTGATTTCCAGTTCCACAATCGATCAATCAATAAAGTAAGATGGAAGTACAGCTTTGTAACCAAGCAAGTACTGGATGAAGTTAATGTTAGAATCTGTGTGTCGGGTGTGGCTCAGGGTAGAGCACTTACCTAGCATGTTAGAGGCCCTTGGTTCAATCTCTAGCTGCAGGATGGGGATAGAGGAGGTGAAGGTGGAACAGAGGTGGGGAAACAGTGTTGAATATGTGAACATGTACTGTAAAATACCCTAACTCTGCTATAACTAGAAATTTATCATAATAAAATGCTGAAAGGAAAGTCAAAAAATAAATCTGAGGCCAACAGCTAGATACAATCAGTCATATTAAATGTTAAACAGACTATTTTTAAATATGAAGAGGATAAAAATCATTAAACAGTTCAAAACTCTTTCCATTTCTTCCTCCCCAATGTTTATTATCAAAACCACTCCTTCTATTATCTTTCCTGTAGATCACTATTATTAAAGATTTTATCTACCAAATAAACTTTATCAATAATTCAGTTGCTTACCCTCTGAATTAAGATGCATCAGAACCAGACAGACTTAACAGAGTGGCTCTACTGAGTTGATTCATTCTAACTAAAAAGATTAACTTATTAGTTCCCAAGGGCCTGATTATATCTAGCTGTAGCCTGGTGACAAAGAAAGACAGAGGTCCTCAGCCTTGTGATATACTGAGGACATTCACTATCCCTTTCCACATCCTCCAGCTCCTAAACCCAAAGTGGAGACAAAGTACTACTTCATTTTCACAGAAGAAAAACTGAATCCAGAATGAATTTCCTAAGGATAGCTATTGTTTTATCCAGGGCTATTTTTAAAGGGGAGGGGGGGATAATAACAATAGTAGCAGCCATCTTATGCAGCACTCACTATATATAGGCACTGTTCAATGCACTTTGCATATACCACCCTTTATAAGAACTGTCTGAGCTCGGTACTGCAATTATCCCCACATTTGAGAAGACAACCAAGAAGCTGGGCATGGTAGCACATACCTGTAATCCCAGCAGCTCAGGAGACTGCGGCAGGAGGATTGCAAGTTCTAAGCCAGCCTCAGCAACTTAGCAAGGCCCCAAGTAAATCAGGAAGACCCTGCCTCTAAATAAAATACAAAGGGCTGGGGATGTGGCTCAGTGGTTAAGTGCCCCTGAGTTCAATCTCCAGTAACCCTCCACCAAAAAGACAACTAAGATGCACAAATATGATATGCAGTTGTCTAAGGACACACAGCTAATAAACGATAGAGCCAAGATTTGAATCTAGGTGGTCTGGGCTTCCAAGTTTATACTCTAAATCAATACATGACCATACTCCCACAGATAGCTAGAAGTTTGCCATGTGTCATTTATTCCTTTTTTTTTTTTCTTAATAGTACTAGGGACTGAACCCAGGAGCACTGTGCATTGAACTACATGCCCAGCTTTTTTTGTCTTTATTTTGAGACAAGGTCTCTAAGTTGTCCAGGCTAGCATTGAACTAGAAATCCCCCTGCCTCATCCATCCAAGTCACTGGGATTGCAAGCATGCACTACCACACTCAGTTGTTCTTTTATTCACTTACTCAACAAACATTGCTATGTACTAGAAGCTGATCTCAAAGAATCCAATCTGAGAATAACAACTAAATACAATATGAAGCACAATTCTCTAAGAGAGGAGTGTAGGGGATTCTTTGTGACCAAGAAGGTATGCCTGCTCCATCACTTGAAGGTAGAGATAGTTAGGCAGCTGCAATGGACAGAATTTGTATTCCCTCAAGATTCCAATTGAAATTCTCACCCCCAGGTATTAGGTGGTGGGGCCTTTGAGAGATGACGTCATGAGGCAGGAGCCCTATGAATGGGATCAGTGCCTTTAGTTTTAAAAAGGGTGGAGAGAGACCTGTATCTACTTCCACCATGCCAGGTTACAGTAAGAAGTTGGCTATCTATGTGGAAGTGGGTCCTCACTAGACCCTGTCTCTGCTGCCAACTTGATCTTAAACTTCCAAGCCTATAAAACCATGAGAAATACAGTTCTGTTGTTTTGTTTTGTTTTTTAATTTTTACAGTAATAGGGATTGAACTCTGGGCCTCACACACACTAGGCAAATATTAAGAGCAGCCTAAATGAACTAGGACAGGAGTTATACATATTAAAACAGCATGTCACTCTAAAAAATCTCATCACTGTTGGCATTATTTGGATGATACCTTGGACTTGGTAAGAGTTTCTCTGAAAACCACTTACTGCCACTACTAATCAAATATAAAGTACCAAATATAGGGGAAATAATACATATTTTCTTATTTATAAGAAAACATTTCTTATTTATGAAAGTATTTCCTATTTATATTACAAATAAAAACAAAAGAATAAATAATATGTTAATAACAAGCTAATAACCAAATTAAGAAATATTCCCATCTAGACAGATGTATGGAATTTACTGTATTGTATGTTAAAGCTGTAGGAAAAATTTGGTAAAAATGGCAAAAATAAAAAAACAGACTTTAAGATAACTAGATGTCTCAGTTTGATTTTTACTGTAAAAATGTTTTTAGCAAACATGTCAATAAAATATAATAATTTTTATACCCTGAAGAACTTCTTAGCACTTCTAAAAACATCCATTAAAAGTAAAACCCAACTTTTGAGTACTGGACCAATGACAAGTGTCATTGGCCCAGATACTGTCTAATTATTTACCAAAACATGCTATAGTGGTGATGAGGATTTGATGAAAGATCTTTTTTTATGATATTCCCAATGCAATTTTATTTGATGACAGAGAGAAAGAGTTGACATTTCCACAGAGGAATTAACTTATCAAACAAGGCCCATCAAAAACTGGAACAGGGTAGAGAAGATAAGTCTGGGGAGATTTCTCGGCTTTACATTGAGAAGCTAGAAAGGCTAAAAAGGGAAGGCAAAAAGGGGTGAGGTTTGGGCTCAGAGTCACAGGGTCTCTGTCAGCCAGACTCCCCAGGACTGAGTCATCCCTGAGTTCTGACTCCAGAGGGGAGCCCAGGGCTGCATCCTCAGGTGGATCTCAGACTGCTGGCCTCCACTGAAACGTCGCCACAATTATGTAAGAAATCAGTGTTTAGAATTAAAATAAATGAGGCTATTCTTAAAAGTGAATAATGGACCTTCTTCAGGAACATAAGGAAAGGTTGGGTAAAGAATAAATGTATTGGCATTAAAGCTTCTAAGATCAAATAAAGTGATGGGGAATTGTGTTTTAAAAATTCATGTACATTAATACACATGCTATTTTGAAACAATCGTGGTTTGCTTATGCAATATATCTTAATATGCCTGTGGTATCTACAAAACCTCAAAACACTGGTGAATTTCCCTTTTTAAAAGAATCTTGGCATTTACTTTGGATTATTATGAATGGAATGCTTTCAAAGAAATCTGAATGGAGGTTATTTCCAATGAGTGCCATTATGGGTGATTTTTATTTTCTACTTTTTGCTGATCTTCATATTTTTAAAATGATAAATACCCATGTCTACTGCAATAAAATTTCTTTTTTTTTCTTTTTATTGAAATAGGGAATAAGGTATTATGTAATTCAGGGTCAGTTTTTCAAACCATATATTATAGAACCTGCATATTTATATCTTCATAATGAGAAAAAAGCCAGGAACAAGTATTAGAAAAAGCCTCTGAGTTTGTTAAAAATTTGGCTGGGGATGTGGCTCAGTGGCCGAGTGCCTCTGAGTTCAATCCCTGGTATCCGCCCCCACTTGCCAAAAAAAAAAAAATCTAAAAACTACTCCCCAAACTTTTTGGTAACTCAATGGGTCTTTCATATTCTCATTATTAGATAGTTTGCTAACAATCCCTGCCAGTCTAACAGCAAGTGAAAAGTCATTGTGTCAATAGTGAGAAATAGGTAGCTACCCTATCTTTAAAGGTTGATCAGAAGGAACACAGTGGCAGGATGTAGTTATGTACATTCACTTTTTTCTTTAACAGTGATTTGAATTCCAGCATTTTTCCTGGGGCACCTCCCTTATTCTTTTTTCTATTCTTCAGCTGCATCACAAGGTCCTTCAAGGAATTGTTAAAGAATCTCCCCTTGATCAGCTAAGTAACAAAGTCATTCATAGCAAATGACAGTTATTAACTTTGATCTGCTTACAACCCCACAGCAGAAAGTTGGTAAGACACTAGTAGTAAGTTTCTTCATTTTTTTCCCCATTAACTTTTTATGTTATTTATCCTGTTGCCATGATTTGATCAGAAGCAACTGGTACAGAGTCCCAGACCAGGTGATTTTTTTAAGGTCTCTGGTAATTCCCCTCCCAGGCACTTTATTCTTATCACCACCACAAAAGGCCAGAATAATCAATCCTATCAATTCACTGTACTTTTGAAAAATAAACATGTCACAATTCTCAGTTTATCATGCTGCTGGACTTGCAATCTCAAAAGACAGCAGTGTCACTCACAGTTCAGTACCAAGGATGCTGCTAAACCACCCACTTAACCCATAATGAGGGCATCCTGTGGGAATGCAGCCACCTCCCTAACAGCCTTCCGCTGGCCTTGACCAAGTCCCAGATGCTCTCCTCTGCAACAAACACTGCTGTAGAATGAAACTGATAAAGCTTTCCTTCAAGAGTGGTTGTTGGAATGCAACAGAAAAACACCTAAAACTAAAATCTACAAAAACAACATTTATTGAGAGCTTACTGCAGGAGATGTACTACAGTATATAAACAGTAGTTAATATAAACCATGAATAAACTTATTAGGATTATCTTTCTCCTTTTTTCTTTCTTTCTTTCTTTTTGTGTATACTGGGGATTGAAGACAGAATCTTATGCCACATTGTTTCTTAATCAGCAGTAAAAAATAAATAAATAAATAAAAGCTAGAAGTTAGGGATATAGCTCAGTGGTAAAACACTTGCCTCACATGAGCAAGGCCCTGAGTTCAATCCCCATCATAAATAAATAAATAAATGCTAGTCACAATACTAAAATTAAGAGCTTTAAAAAAAAAACCACTTGAGGATGAAAACTTCCAAGACTATAAAACCTGGTGGGAAATCAACATAGATCCAGAAAGCCTCAGAAAATGTATCAAGTACCTAAAATACATAGAGACAGAAAGTAGAAATGTAGCTACCAAGTGCTAGGAGAAGTAGGAATGGGGAGTTAATTGTTTTAATTAACTTTTAATTGTTTTAATAGGTATGATGAATCAGTTTTGCAAGATAAAAAGGGCTCTGGAGATGTACACTAGTTTGTGATAATTATAGCAATGTGCTTAATACCACTCAACTGGCCACTTAAAAATGGTTAAGACAGTAAACTTTATGCTATATGTACTTTACCACAATCTTTTTTTTTTTTAAATAAAGTTCTGAGAGAGCCAGTTGTGGTAGCACATGCCTATCTATAACTCCAGCTACTCAAGGCGTCTAAGACAAAAGGATCAGAAGTTCAAGGCCTGCCCAGGCAACAAGGTAAGACTGTAGGAAGGAAGGAAGGAAGGAAGGAAGGAAAGAGGAAGGAAGGAAGGAAGGAAGGAAGGAAGGAAGGAAGGAAGGAAGGAAGGAAGGAAGGAAGGAAGGAAGGAAAGAGGAAGGAAGGAAGGAAGGAAGGAAGGAAGGAAGGAAGGAAGGAAGGAAGGAAGGAAGGAAGGAAGGAAGGAAGGGAGGGAGGGAGGGAAAATAGGGGTTCTGATAGAAACTTTTTCAACCTATAATCTATTTCTACCTAAAGTCTGAGTTGAGTATTAAGGAGGAGGGGGGAGTCATTTCCTGGCATGTAGGACTCCAAAACATGTATGTCTTATATGCATTCACTCTTAGAAAGCTACTGGAGATGTTACTTCAACAAAGTAAGTGGGGCAGGGGGTGAGGCTTAGTGGTAGAGAGCTTGCTTAGCACATGTAAGGCCCTGGTTCAATCCCTAGCACATCAATAAAATAAAATAGTAAAAAAAAGAAGAAAGGGGGGAAGTATTCCAATAAAATAGAATAACTAAATCAATAAACTAAAAACGAGAAAAATAGGAGCGGGGTATCAAACACAGGAGAAGTAAAGGACAGTTCCCAGGATGAGAATTATTGAGGTAAGGAAGAAGGAGGACTTCAAGGGGGTCTGGGAGAGAGGCATAGGGTGAGTGCTGAGGGAGGAAGAGTTAGAAAGGAGGGATGTGAAGACTGGAAGGGTGAGCAGACAGATGAAGTGCAGGACTGACACCTCTCTGAGGTCAAGTTATGGAGAGTAGTGATTTGGATCATGGTCTCTGGCTGCCTCGTCGCTATGGCTGCACTTGCACTAGGAATTTTCTGTGCAAAGGTGCAGGTCAAGATTGCCCAATTGCTGTGGTGACACCCTGTCTGAGGAGGCTCTGTGCAAAGGCACAGAACTATAAGTCTTAGCCTTGAGCTCAGACATCAGCTGCCAGGGATAGAGAATTCTGGACATAATAAGATAACCACAATGTCTCACAAGTGCCACAACCTTCAAGTCTGTCTACTTTGAAGAACCTTTCCCACAAATAAACTTTTGATGATTAAACCTATATAATAAATGAGCTGTATTAACTCTGGGTCAATGGATGGTGTCCCACCTGGTCCCAGCTTTCTCACTACGAGTGTTCCAGGGTTCTTCTCAATCCCCCATTGCCCCTGGCTGGTTTTCTAAGGTTCAGCTATGCAGGGTGCAGCACCAAGTGATCTGGGGAGTCATCTGGGAAAACTGGAGGCTGTGGCCAGAGGGGATCTAAATTCTATGTCAGAAGGATTTTGAAGATGGAGTAGCTTCCGGTAAAACTTAGTGTGTCAGGACCTTTTTTCATCTATTCATTCCAAGAATTTGTGGTTTGCAAATCATGTTCACTGTTTTCCAGGGTAGAAATGCTGAGGAGTTTTGAAGCAAAGAAGAATGAAGGGAGTCCTCATCAAATGACCTCATTTTTCTCAGTAAAATAAGAAGTGAGGTCATCTCCAGGGAACAAGTGGGGTAAAGGGTGGGTGGGGCAGGGTGCTGGAGAGATGAACGGTGCTCCAAACAGGCCACAGTTGAAAACAGGAATGAATCAAGCAGAGACGCAGACAAGGATTGGGAGAGCAGCTGAAGGCCAGAGGCCAGAGCAGGCATTCTGGGCCCACAGTTTGGCCATGAAGACTCAACACAGAAATTCTCACATCTGCCTGATACTCAAGTAGGAGCAGCAACTGTTGGAGATTTGGTAAATGTCTGTCAACTAAAAAATGATACGAAATTGCACATATACACAAAGAGGCATGTTCGAGAATGTTCATGGGAGAAGTGTAAAAAAGGTAGAAAAATCTAATCTCATTGGTAAAAAGACTGAATTATGGTGCCTATTCATATAAGGGAAGACTATTCCAGAGAAAACTGAATGTTTGCCCAATATCAGCATGGAATATATAGTATACTGAAATTATGATGGGGCAAAAAGATAAATATACTATCAAGTCATCTATGCACTTTATATAAATCACACACAGTAAAAGGACAGAAAGATGATTATCACCAACTTCAGACAAGGAGAGCAAAGGACTGCAGGGTAAAACTTCAGCTATAGAGTTAAATTAGCCAACATCTTAAGAAAGGAGTACATATGGATGTTAGAACATTTTTTTTAAATTTTTTAACTTAAGAATTAATTTTAACTTAAGAATTAACAGAATTAATCATTTTCCCCAGCTCTTCATTGTAACAGAAGTCTACTTAAGTTGGAGAAGTGAGAGGAATCACTGAGAGAGCATAGTCTAAGAGGGGAAGATTTCAGCTATTGTCCCAGCTCCACCGCTGACCACGTGACCTTGGACAATCATCTGCCTCTCCAAGGTCTTGTCTCTTCATCTGTGAAATGAGGATAATGATTTCGTCTGGGCCAACTGATAGACTTTCTGATTCCTGCCAAAGAATCTAACCCAAAGCTCTCTGCTGTGCATTTGAAAATGCTGGATTACAAGAAATACTATTCACGGCAGAATGCCTGGAACACCAAGAGTCCAGCCATTCCTGGATGTTGCCTTTGGATCCTGCCCAGCTGTCAGGGAGCTGGAAACCTACACTGCATTGTCTTATCCCTTGGAGAACTGCCTTTTTCCCCCCATTTTCTTTTCTCTTCCCGCCCCACCCCACCTTTTTCCCCCCAGTGCTGGGAATTGAGGGCACACAGGCTCACACTTGCTGGGCCAGTGCTCTGAGCCACACCATCAGCCCCCAGAGAACTGCCTTGATTGAAATGTATTGCAGTGTGACCCTGAGCAGGGTCCTACAGGATGTGGTCAGGAGAAACCTGCCATTGTGCTCTGTGTGCCGTTCAGGAGGACACAGCCCAGGAGTCACACACTGTGTTCCTTTTATGAGAATATAGTGTGGAGCAGTCTCTCAAGTCTCAATATAAAGAAAAACCACAGTATAAAGAAAAATTAGTATAAAGATTTTCCTTTATACTGATTTTCAGTATAAAAATCAGTATAAAGAAAAATCCTGAGCACCTATTCTTTTAATCTCACAACCACGTTATTTTAATAAATAAGGTTCCCTTTCCTTTTTGGCTGCTATACCCCATCCCTAGCAACTACGAAATGACCCTATGGAAAATAAGAGGCTGCACCACTGGCTTTATCCACCTTTCCTTATTCTCCCTTTAATCTGTCTTTCTCTGTGTTTTATTCTATTGAATTTTCCCCTATAAACTACTTCAAACTTTCTCGGAAACAAGAAATGGTACAGATAAATTAACACATTCTGTGAGGACCAGATAGCATATGCAACGTGTTGAAATTTCAAAACGAGATAAAAATTGTAAATTGTTAGTCATTTGTGAGCAAGAACATTTTGGTAGTGAGAAATAGAAGCTTATGTGCATAAATAAATGAGATTATTTTCATACTTCTGAATGCCAAATTATTCACAGGCACTGAGATTCTAGCTTCCAGCTCCAGAAGAGGCCTAACTTACAGATGAGCACTGAAGCACGCCCACAGAAAGCACATGAACAACTCTGGGACCTACTCTACCACTTCTGCCAGGCATGGCTCGGCCCATCCCATCTCTCTTGGACTAAGTACGTGTCACCTCTGGCCTCAGTTACCAGAGCCTGAATCAACAGAGCAGCTTGCCTAGAAGCAATGGATTCATGATGTTTCCAATTTCCCCCATGCGGGTGGGGGAAACAAGGGACATAATATATGGATTATTATTCATAAGAAAATGGATTTCTATGACTTTTTTACACTCAGGAATACATTTTTTAAATTTTATTTTATCTTTAATTAACAAATAATAATTATATACATTCATGAGTTACAATGTCAAGTTTCAATTCATGGATACATTGTGGAATGATTGAATACTTATTTCTTTGTGGCAAGAACATTGAAAATCCACTCTCAGCTATTTTGAAATATACAATACAGTACATTATTGACTGTAGTCACCATGCCAAGAGATCACCAAAACCTATTCATCCTGTTCAATTGAGACTTTATGCCCTGGGACCAACACCTCCTCTTTCCCTGTCTACCTCATGTCCCAACCCCGTGGGACATCCTTCTCCTCTCTGCTTCTATGGATTCAATCTTTTTAGATTCCATGTACAAATGAAATCTCATTTGTGGTATTTGTCTTTTTTGTGTTAAGCTTATTTCTAAGCTTATTTCATTTAGCATAATGTCTTCTAAGGTTTATCCACGTTGTCCCAGTGACGGAATTTCTTGCCTTCTTAAGGCTGAATAGCTGAATTTTTATCCATTTGGCATTTTAGTTGTTTCCAAGTCTTGGCCATTGTGAACAATGCTGTAGAGAATGTAGGAATACAGCTATCTCGTCAATATCCAGATTTTGTGTGTGTGTGTGAGTGTGTGTGTGTATGTGGTGCTGAGGATTGAACGTGTGAGGCAAGCACTCTACCAACTGAGCTATGTCCCCAGCCCCAACATACTAATTTCAATTGCTCTGGGTATACACCCAGACGTGAGATAGCTGGATCATATTCTGTTCTTAGTTTTTTGAGAAACCTCCATTCCATTTTCCATGATAGCTATACTAATTTACAATACCACAAGCAGTAGGTAAGTGTTCCCTTTTCTCTACATCCTGGCCAACACTTACCTTTCATCCCTTTAACAATAACCAATCTAACAGGTGGGAGGTGATAGCTCATCAATCTCTGATGATAAGGATGTTGAGCCATTTTCCATAAATACCCATTGGTATGTCTTCTTTTGAGATATATCTGCTCCTTTACCTGTTTTTCAGTTGTTTGTTATTAAGTAGCTTGATTTGCTTGTATATTTTGAATATTAGCCCCTTATCCTATGTATGATTTGAAAAACAAGATTTTTTAATGAATATACTTCCAATGAGCACACTCTTACCCTGCCTTCCCCTGTCACTTCGAATCTGCCTCTCAGTCTCCTCTTTCTTGGGGACCACAACCCAAGTTCTGAAGTGTGTTTCTGTCTCTGCCCCAGCTCCTTCTCATTCCAGCAGGGCAAACACACATTAAATATTCCATAAAATGTCAGCACAATAAAATGAAACAAAGCCACCTTCACTATCACGTATATCTTTTTTTCTTCCTCTTCTTTGGTACTGGGGATTGAACCCAGGGGTACTTTACCATTGAATCACATCCCCAGCCCTTTTTATTTTTTTTTTCTTAATTTTTCATTTTGAGACAGGGCCTCGCTAAGTTGCTGAGGCTGGTCTCAAACTTGTGATTATCCTACCTCAGCCTCCTGAGTCACTGGGATTACAGGCATGCAGCACTGCACCCAAGTCACATATGCCTTTAAAATACTATTAAAACTGTCTTATCTTCTATGAATTACTCAATCTTTACAAATAATAAAATGAAATACTTACAATAGCCTTTCATTCAGCAAAATTGTCTTTAGGTGAATTCACCTTCCCTAAAAGAGTAACTAACAAGTCACTTATCTCTGTTCCCCACTCCAGGAATAACCTCGGCCCTGATCAAACTAGCTGGAGTCCTGACTCCCACTGCCTAGTCCTAGTCAGCACCTTCTTGGTGAATATACTTCCAGTGAGCTCAGGAAGTACATTGCAGTTATCCATGCATCAACTTATGGTTTATTTTTGCTTGTTTGTTTTGCAGAACTGGTGGTTGAACACGGGGATGTTCTACCACTGAGTATAACCCCAGTCCTTTTTTTATTTTATTTTGAGACAGCTTCACTTAGTTGCCCAGATTGGCCTCGAACTTGCATTCCTCCTGTCGCAGCCTCCCAAGTCACTGGGATCACAGGCCTGTGCCTCCACACATCAAGCCAAAGGCCATAAATCCCATTACCTGCCAGCTAGCATGGAGAAACCCACTCCTTGGATGCTCATCACTGAGCCCAGCTTGGCCCTGTGGAGCAGATCCATGGTCTAGAGTCTGCTTCAGATTCTGGACAGTCAACTATGTGAGAAGGGATTGTGTCTTATTTGCTATTGTAGCTGTATCATCTAGCATAGAGTATGGCACACAGCAGGTGCATAATAAATATCTAAGCAAAGATCAAAAGAATGAACAAGTAAACGAACAAACTGGAACAATGTTTCTGAGCACACTGTTTTGACAACTCTCAGCTCTTATTTGTAGGATGCTCCCCATTAAAAACTTAATTTGCTTGACTTGTGGCACACAGCTGTTCCTGAGCCTGAGATGGGGGGATCACAAATTCAAGGCCAGCCTGGGCAACTATGCAAGACCTTGTCTCAAAATAAAAAATAAAAAGAGTTTGGGGATGTAGCTCAGTACATCACCCTGGGCTCAAACCTCAGTACCACCAAACAAAACAAACAAACAAAAAAAAAAAAACTTTCTTTTAAGAACTGAGTGCTAAGAAATCCTTCATTTCCTTGGAGAAAGAAAATGGAATTTTTATTGTTGTTTTCAAACACAAACCAGATTGATGTTTTTGTTTTGTTTTGTTTTGTTTTGTTACTTTGGCTGTCCAGGAACCCTGAGCTAACTCTGAAGTCTAAGTGCTACTGTTACATAGGTCCACCCACATTGTGAGAAATACAAAGTCTGACGGTTGGTTCATTTTAAAAATCTAGTATTTAGCCTTATTTGAAACCAATTGGAGCCCTTCTCTTTTGCCCGCCCTAATTCTAAAATTAGCCAATCGCAGTAACTTGTAACCCCCAACTCCTCCAATCAGAGGGAAGGGCAACGCTCTGTTAGGTTCAAGATATAAGCAGGTGGGCTGCCTGCCCAGGTGCGCTTGCTAACCAGGCTCGGTGTGGTATCAAGACCATTTGCCAGAAGCAAAGTTTTGCCTGCCCACCCACCTTGGAGCACGTGTTTGAATTCTTAGGGTACCTCCTTATTTCTAACAACATTAAGTCACAGTGTCACAGGAGAGAGAGTAGCAGAAGCTCCCAACCTTGGTTCTTTTGTTCCAATTAAAGAAAACTTAGAGTCAGACACCTAAAATCATGGAAGAGAATTTCATTGCAAGTGAAGGTAAAGGGAAGCCAAGTGAGAGCAGGGTGAGATAAGAGGAAGGCTCAAGAGGGAACTCTCTAGAGAGAGAGTGGGCTACCTCCGGGCAGAGAACCAGAAAGGGCACAGGGCTAGCTCCAATTTTATTACTGTTTCATGGTCGTTCTGCAACAGTGGTCTATTTTATGCTTTGAATATAACCTTTCTGCTCTGCCACAGCAACTTCTTTTTAAAATGGCCCTGTTTCTTTCTCTTCCCCTCTCCCTGCTCCTCCCTAATCTCTCCCCATCCCTCATCTGGGGGGGGGGGGACAGGATTACCACCTTCCCCATGTTAGGCAGATTTGTCTATTCTTGAGCACACACCCACCACAGGAACAAAGCAATCCAGACTTTGGGGGTGGTGCCAGAAGATCTCAGGAATAACTATCTCCCAAATTTACAAGTGAATTACAACTCCAGCTGAGAACAGGTGGGATGTAGCCTTTGAATCACCTCTTTAAAAGCCCCCTGTTCCTGCGGATGGGTTGAATCACAGCCTTTGGGACAGGCGTTCCCTAGGTTTCTCCTTTGCTAGCAAAGCAATAAACCTTCCTTTTCCTTTTTATAAAAACCGTGTCCTCCTTAGATTGGTTTCTGGGCTTTTGGCAACAGTCCTGAGAATTGGGATCCTCCTTGAGCAACTTTCACCAGTCAGGTGTCCTACCTGTACTTCACAGTGGAGTTTGGGACTGTCATAGTGACCATCCCCTTCAGGGGGGCTGCATCTACAAGGCAATCTTATGTCAGTGTGGATACTGGGGTCAGAGGTGACCTTTATGAGACTGCCAGCACAAAAGAAGGGGGGCCTTCTGAGGTAGAAGGAGACACTCGGACCGTGACTCAAGTTGTATCTTGACTTTTCTGGGTCCTCTCAAGAGCCAGTCCTATAAAGCCTTCTTTCGTGATGTATCCCCCACTTGCTCCCTTTGCTTTTGTTTGTGTACTGGTGTTTTCCTCTGGGTTATGTACTCATCATTGGCCTTGGCAGTAACTTAAAGAAAATTTGTGACCTTGCCCTGCATGCCTCTGCTCATCACTAACTACTATAACAGGAGGCTACTAAAAAAGTTACATCTTCCTTCTCCACCTGAATTCCTTCTATCCCTAGAGTTTTTGGCGCGCGAACACACACACACACACACACCGCAAAAAAAAAAAAAAAAAAAAAAATCTACAAATGGCCAGAATTCTTGGACATAAAAAACTGAATGGAGAGTCGGGAATATAACTCAGTGGTAGAGTGCCTTGTCTAGCATGTGTGAGGCCCTAAATTTGATATATAGCACCATTAAAAAAAGAAAGGAAGGAAGGAAGCAAGGAAGGAAGGAAGGAAGAAAGGAAGGAAGGAAGGAAACTGAATTGTCCTCAAATATCTTCCTGGATATATTTTAAGATAAAATGTTAATTTCTACTTGTAAGGAGTTTTTTCCTTAGGGTTTCACAGTTTCATCATCATTCTACTAGGTTTGAACCCAGGGCCTCACCATTATTATTATTATTACTATTATTATTATTATTATGAGGATCAAATCCAGGGCCTTACTCATGCTAGGCAAGCGCTCTACTACTGACCTATATTCCCAGCCCTTTTTAAAATTTGTATTTTGAGAAAGGGCCTCCTTAAGTTGCCGAGGCTTTTCGCAAACTTGTGATCATCCTGCCTCAGCCTCCCAAATGGCTAGGATTACAGGTGTACACCACCAAGTCAGGTGTAGAGGTTTCACAGTTTCAAAAGGAACTCTTGACCCCAAAATACTCTGGGGGAAGAAAAAAGGAGGCTAGGGGATGAAAGAATTCTCTTAAGCTATGCAAAGTCCCATGAGCTGTGGTGAAAATGTACAATGGCAATATTTTAGAGAAATGACAGAAATGCTTGGGAAAATATGTGCAGAATCTCACTGTGATTGCCACAGTATTTTTCCTGAGCGTTCATCTAACACAACTGTACAAGCATTTTTACACATTTCTGTTGTGTTATGCTTCCCTGCTTGAAGAAGGATGTAGTATTATCTTCAAAATCCCAAGTACTGGTGTCTCCAAGACATTTGAAAAGAAATATTTCTAAAATTGACAGCCACAAATATATTAGCTGTTACAATGAGAAATTTGTTGCTGAAATATACTATTTGTTTATTAAAAAAAAAATTTGCCTGCTTTTGTGGCAGCTGCAGAGTCTTTCACACCCAGAAATTAATTTTCTATTAAAAATGGGCAAAGGCAGAGTGATTTGCCTTTTCCTTTTGGCCTGCAGTACTCTAAGGACCCCAAATTACTTGTGGTTTTTATCAGCAGAGTCACCAGCTGCCACTTGGCCTGAGACCCATTCTTTCTCTTTTAACTGTGCTGCCTTACAGAGGAAATTAGCAAAATCAATCTTTTCCAGATAAGGGCTTGTTTTGTCCTATAATGACCATGTCTCACTGCAGCCCTAAATCATACGTATATGAGTGTGAAGGGGACCAGAGTGTGCAACCCCAAAACAGTCTTTATCTAGTTAGCATCAGATATTTTGAGCTGAAGACAACTGAGCAGTAGCTGGACAAGCTCTACAAACTAAGTATGTTTCCCTTTTGTAAAGGAAATTTCCATTTGTAAAGGTGTCTCTCCAGAAAGAGGAGGATGACTTCACTCTTATCAATGCAGAGGGCTAATTCTAATCCCAATAACAAACCTTATAAACAATCCTGGGTGAGCATACACCCTCTAGGAAGAGATCCTGACCTCTTCCTAAAGCCACATTTCTTTGCAGAATTGCTATGCATGGTTAAGTAATTAAACGTTTTTTTCTCTTGTTAACAAATCTCTCTGGTCAGTTTAATTGGCAGGGCCTCCAACCATGGAACCTAGGGGTGTACAGGAAAAAAAGTTTTCTTCTCCCTCACAAGGGTCACATTCCTTACTTAATTTAAAAGCTTTCTGCTGGAGCACAGCACACACCTGTAATTCCAGCGGCTCAGGAGGCTGAAACAGGAGGATTGAGAGTTCAAAGCCAGCCTCAGCAAAAGTGAGGTGCTAAACAACTTAATGAGATCCTGTCTCTAAACAAAATACAAAACAGGGCTGGAGGTGTGGCTCAGTGGACAAGTACCCCTGAGTTCAATCCCTGGTACTCCCCCCAAAAAAAAATAAAAAAGCTTTCTTACCCAATTTTATTCTAACACTGGGGTGTAATTTAAGTATTATAAACACATGAACCAAATTCAAGGAAAGTTGAGAATTCCGGGTGAGGGAGGATCACTCACTCATTTAATAAGAATCAGTCAAGTGCTAACTGCTTGCCAGATCCTGTACTAGGCATGCGATTACAGAGAATGACAGGGAACATAAACAGCAGTTACTAGCTGCCTGGAAGTTTAAGGGGGAAAAAAGCAATTTCTATGTCCCTACCCTCTAGACTTCCCTGCTAAAGTAGGTAGGACCTAGCAGATGCAGCCCGGGGGCTGGGAAGGCTGGCCAGAACACATGAGCCTAGTCAAATCAGAAATCATCAGTAAGTGCAAAACTAAGTTTGCCCCTAATCAACCACTATGACAGGGACAAGTGTAAAGAAATGTATTCAGGTAATATTACAGGATTGAAAAAAAAAGTAAATTTATATACATTTCAGGATAAAAAGTTGAGCTATAATTCACATTTTCTACAAAATAAAATACACATTTATTTAAAGAAGAATTGTGTACTATGTGTGTTTATTAATTTGTAATATTACAGAAAACTGAAATAAATAAGTAAACTCTATCCTTAGCCCAACCATACAAATATCACCAATCCTAATATATGGGGGATTTGGGGGCAAGTTTTCTATTATAGATATTTGTTTTTACAGAAAGGTAATTGTACCACAATTTTGTTTGATTCTGCTAAATATTAAGTTGCAACATTTCCATGTCATTAGTTTCCACAATCATAATTTCAATGCCTGTTCTATATCCTGATGGTACCTAAAAATTTAAATTGGAAAAGAACAGCAAGGGCTAGTTTCCTAAAACATCTCAAGATCACCAGGGAAGCTGAGCAAATTTACACGCCTATAATCCCAGTAACTTGGGAGGCAGAGGAATTCAGAGCCAGCCTCAGCAAGTTAGCAAGGCCCTGAGCAACTTGGCAAGATCATGTCTCAATGTTAAAAATAAAAATAAAAAGAGGCAGGGCCAGTAATCTCAGCAAAGGTGTCTCACCAGAAAGAGGAGGAATCCCATCGGCTAAGCAGGCTGAGACAGGAGGATAGCAAGTTCAAAGGTTCAAAGCCAGCCTCAGTAAAAGTGAGGCTCTAAGCAACTCAGTGAGACCCTGTCTCTAAATAAAATACAAAATAGGGCTGGGGATGTGGCTCAGTGGTCAAATGCCCCTGAGTTCAATCCTCAGTACAAAAAAATCAAAATAAATAATAAATAAATAAATAAATAAATAAAGGGCTGTGGATGTGGCTCAGTGATTAAGCACCCTTGGTTCAATCCCTGGTACCAAAAAAAAAAAGAGGACCCCCAGGGGTGGGGAGTTTAGTGATTGTTCCGCCTTCAGGTGTTTGGTCATACATCTTCCACTTCAGTTACTGGGCTCTTCTGAGAACAAATCTTCAGCCTGGCTGGCAATGCCAATGAGGCCAGGATGGGAAGGTACAATCAATGGGGTTCTGTCCTAGGGCTCCAGGCTGAACCCACCCCATGGACCTCTGAGGTATCTGCTCAGCTCTCCCCGTAGACTTCTAGGGATGGCGCTCAGTTCAAATCTGCCTTTTTCATTAAAAGTTCAGAGTACCACCTTAAATGTGTTCTCTGACCATGTGGAAACCAAAGGCAACATTTTCTTCATTACTGGGAAAACATTTCATTTTCTTCTCAAAATGTTAAAAAAAAAAAAAACTCTCTGCATAAAATCTATTTCATACTGTTAGGGTTTTCCTTATAAATTCTTTAATAACTAGAAAATAGTCTCTACCACTTAAGACAAAATTACCAGAAGGATTACCCCAATAAGTACAAAAATAAATTCTGTTCAATTACTGGGTCATTTAGTTATAAAATATATAATAGGTAATATACATCCAGTAGGTAAAAAAACTAATAATTAACTTTGCACCTGATAATCACACAATATATTCTTTAAAATACCTGCTCTAACCCACCTCTTGAAATCAAAGCCTATGATTAAAAAAGAGTAAGACGGGAAATTCCTTATAATAAACAAGTGGACCACAAAGCATGCATTTCGCCCTGCCTTGTAGGAATTATAATCAACTATTCTTACAAAAACTTCATTATTTACCTAAAGATCCTCATGCCAAAAGAAAATAAATATACCATTAACTCACTCTCTCTCTCTCTCTCTCTCTCTCTCTCTCTCTCTCTCTCTCTCTCTCTCTCTCTTTTTTTTTTTTTTGACACTGGGGATTGAACCCAGGAGTGCTATATCAATAAACTATATCTCTCACCCTTTTTGTTTTTTATTTTAAGATGAGCTCTCACTGAATTGCTGAGGCTGGCCTCAATCTTGCAATCCTCTTGCCTCAGCCTCCTGAGTCCCTGGGAAAACAGGCATGTGCCAACATGCCAGGCACATTAGCTCTCAATTGCCCTTTTGGTGCTTTAGTCAGGGTTCCTTTTCCTGGGCTGAGCATTAAACAGGTGACAAGTTTGTGTGTCTGCCTATACGAATGTATTACATTTGAAATCCTGTTAGAGACAGCAGCAGTGGAGGTGTTAAAAAAAAAATCTTTCACTCTATGAAACGCATCAACTGCCTTTGTTGGTACCTCACAGTGGTGTGGGACTCCACCATTTGAATATCAAGCAAGAAGATTCCTACTCCCTCAAGCGGGGGAGTTGCAGGGTGGCCAGGTACAGTAAAGAAAATCAGTGTCTAGCCAAGTGTGGTGGTGCACACCTGCAACCTCAGCAACTCAGGAGGCTGAGGCAGGAGAATCACAAGTTCAAGTACAGCCTCAGCAACTCAGCAAGTCCCTAAGCAACTCAGTGAAACTCTGTCTCAAAATAAAAAATTTTAAAAAGGGTTGGGGATGTGTCTCAGTGATTAAGTGCTCCTGGGTTCGATCTCTATTACAAAAAAAAAAAAAAAAAAATGAGTATCTAGCCAGGCTCCAAATTGAGGCAGGATGACCCCACTTAAGATCAGAAGTTTAAGACCAGCCTTGGCAACATAGTGAGACTCTGTCACCAAACAAACAAGAGAGAGAGAGAGAGAGAGAAGGAGAAGAAGAAATGAAGAAAGAGAAAAAACACAATCTATTTAGAAGTTTGCTTATTCTCCAAACATCTCCCTTGAGTCCAGTGAAGAATTCACTCGATTATTATCTCCCCAGGAGAAAGGACTGGTATCTTTCATTTCTATGATCTGAGTACCTAAGGGAAAACCTGGCACCAAGCAAGTGTTCAATGAATGTAAACTGAATATTGTTGAATGAACATATAGCTAAGGGCTTAATGAACAGATCTATCTCAACATCTCATAGTCCAATAGATTCAAAACAGAACAGGTGACTTCAGTCACGTCTATGAAGGAATTACAGGGTCCAGAATAAACCTTCTGTAAACAACTAGAAATTTGGGGGCTGGGGTAGGATGCAGGAAACAATTATTTTGAGCTGCAACAGGTGGTACAAGAATGCCATCCTTCAGAGAAGGGAAACAGCGGGAAGAGGCGGGTGACTGCTTACGCTCTGCACCAGAGACCATCTCCAGGCCTCAGCACCTCAAGGGGACATCAAAGAGGGCCTGCCAAGTTCACTGTGATAGGAGTTCAGAAACACCCTGCTAACCAGAGCAGAGATGGAAGCAGGATGGGGTGGAGGAAATGGTCAAGCTGCAAAGCAGGCTCCACCACGGCCACTCCCAACCCCATAGTGGGCACTGCAGGCAAGTGCCCTTCAGAGCTGCCACTAGACACCTGGCCTTCCCACCCCCACCTCATTAGCCCCACCTCATTAGCTCCACCTCCATCCATTGGGCGAGGTGTTCAATGCAGCTCAGCGAGTCCCATAGGAGCTGAAAGCACCCCCACCCCAGATCTAGGCAACGACCACTTCACTTTGGGGTGTCTGGACAGCACTTCACGCAGCCACCACAGTGAGCTCTTACAGTCATCACTCTGCTCATCTGACTTTCATGTTTCAAATACTTCAAAAGTTTCCCATCAACTGAGCAGCATTCAAGATCTTCAGGATCTGGGATCTCCTACTCCTTCATCTCTGTCTCCTGACACTCCTCACATGGCCAGGGAATCCCAGCTTCCCAGAGCCCCATGTTCTCTCTCCCTCTCAGTCTGGATTTGCACACTTTTTCTCCCACCCTATCCACCTGGACAACTCCAACTCATGCAATCAGAGTGGGAGGATCTCTCTTTGTGTCCCCCTGCACACCCCATCTTGCAAACTCGGCACCTCCACCCACCTGTTAGATCTCCAGACCTCAGACCTCACTGGATCTTCTTGCTTGATAGTCAAATGATGGAAGAGTTCCTCGGGGTACCGCTTTCTTCTTGGTATCTACGGCCTCCCACATCCAATCCAATGCAAAATGTAAGTCCTGGGCCAGCAGTTCATGGAGAGAAGGATGGCTAAAATCATTACACTTTCTCACCTGGTACCCACTACCTTTGTTCTTTTGTTTGTTATTCTGGTCTCTTCAGAAGAAAATCCTTTCCTAATGAATCGATTTCATTTTGCTGAAACAATGTAGAATCATTTTAATTCTGTGATCTAGTATGGGGCCTGTTTTTCCATTAACTTACCAATAGGCAATCTAGACTGTCTTCCCTTGCAGGTTGTCTTGCAGTAGGAAGAGGCTCAAAGTATCCTCCTGGCCCTGACATCCTGCCGGTGGTTCTTCTCTAAACTGACCTGAGGAACTTGCCTTCATCTTCTGGTCCAGACACAGGGACCCTCCTCTCAGCTCTCCAGTGGGTCATCTACCACCACCCAATGCCCCATCACAAAAATCTCTTCCTAATGCTTTTTTTTTTCTTTCCACTTTAGAACAATCCATTAGTGCTGGGTGGGGGTGGAGCTCAGTCGTAGGGTGCTGGCCTAGCATGTGTGAGGCCCTGGGTGCAATAGCACACCACACACACACACACACACACACACACACACACACACACAATTTACACACACATAATTTATCAGCTTCTGTATTTTTAGCAGTATGAACAATTCTACATTTATATTTCAGTATAGTTCGCTTTAGGCTCTTGTCTAGGACAACTTTCCCCAAACTCAAAATAACCCTGTGAAGGAGGGAATTTATCATCTAATATTTTTTTCATTCTAACTCAAACTAGCATTGCCTCACATCAAGAGAACAATGAAGCTTATACTTATAATAATATAAAGGGACGCTGATGCTTTGCTCTATCCCTAGAGATTATGAACCATCAAATAAAAATTCTCATTTTCAATATGTTTATAATATTGGTAGTTCAAGTGTTTGAACATTTATCAGTCTGAACATGTTGGTTCTGGTTACTCTCCATACAGTGAATACACTGCGAGGCTACAGAGGTCGTTTTATTCCTGAATCATGCTAGAAAACAAGTGGAGAAAGTTAAAGATACAGATGTATATCCAAGAAGACACTTATATTCATGCAGTTTTCAACTATGTCAGTTCTGTGTATGTTTTGAAGGAACAGCAAGCTATCGCTAACACTTGTGCTACAGTTTGGATCAGGACTGTGTCCCAAAGGCCCACATGTTAAAGGCTTGGTCCCACCTTGGTGCTATTGGGAAGTGGTGGGACCTGGTGGGAGGTCTTGGGTTATTGCGGTCTGCTCTTGGAGGGTATACCCAGGATCTTTCTCTTTGCTTCCCACCATGAAGTGAACAGTTTTACCATACCATGTGCCCCCACTATGATGCGTTATTCCCTACCTCACCAGAGGTCTATATGTAATACATATAATATAGGTGTGCAACACATCTGTAATCCCAGCGACTCTGGAGGGTGATGCAGGAGAATTGCAAGTTCTAAGCCAACCTCAGCAATTTAGAAAGGTCCTGTCTCAAAATAAAAAAGGGTGTGAGATGTAGCTTAATGGTAGAGCACCCTGAGTTCAATCCCTAGTACCCCAGTAATTAACACACACACACACACACACACACACACACACACACACAGTAAAGGCAATGAATCTGCCCTATCATGGGCTGAAACCTCTAAATGATAAGAAAAATCTTTTTTCTAAATAAGTTGATTAACTCAGGTATTTGTTACAGTAATGGAAAACTGACTCACACAACCTGACACATCTAAAACTAAATGACACCAACAGCAAAAACATGTTTTTCCCATTCCATTCTGTAGAAAGTATAACTGAAGAACACAAAAGACAACGGCAATAGATTTTGGAGGCAAACGAGAATATAAATACATCCACAAACTAGGTAACCACTCCCTAGATAATCTAAAACTGATAATAATCTCTTCAAGATCATACATGCTCAAACATATTTTGCCATTTTCTGTTTGTTATAACTGATTTTGATTATACACAGACCATCATTTAGAAAAGATAATAAAATATTCACAAAAAGCAAGCCTTATTCCAAACATTAAAGCCCAAAGACTGCTCACAATATCATGTATAAAAGGAACTCGTGGAATGCAGATAATTCCTGAGGCCTGGCTGACTGAAGGACTAAACATGATTGAAAGGACAAGATCACAATGAATATCCACCCACAAAACCAACACAGTGTGAGTATCCCAACTAAATTTACACACTGCATGCAATTCAGTTAAAAAAAATTGTATAAAAGAATTTATAATGAAAAGGAATTATGTAAGAAATCAATTTTTCAATTTTTATTATTTCAAGTCTTTATGAAATAATAAAAATTGGAATGAAGAAACACATGCTTGACACCGAGTTGTTTTGTTCTTGTTGTTATTGTTGTATTTTGTGGTACTGGGTATAAAACCCAGGGGCATGTACATGCAGGGCAAGCACTCTACCAACTGAGCTATATCCCCAGCCTTGAGTTTTTAAATATAAAAGATTAAGAAAAATCAATAACAATAATAACAAAAATCAACAAATAACACCTAATTCATGATGAAAGAGTGTTTACTATGTGCTATACATTGTACATAATGCACTAAGCATTTTACATACTTTGTATTTAATCCCTCATAAAAATTCTCTGACATAGATACTAATGGCATCATCAATCTACAGATGAAACCAAGCCTCAGGGAAGTGAAGGGCCTTATCCCTAGTGACTTGGCCAGTGAGCCGAGTCCCATGTGTACATCCACAGCCTCAACCTGTTTCATAGAATGCCAAAATGAGAGAGAGTAAATTTTCAAGTAATTATATAATTTACTCTTTCAAGATCACCAACATGTGTTTTTAATCAGCAGTGGTGGAAACTCCTGACCCACTAAATACAACACATGGAATAGGATCTACATTTCCTTGGGTGACTTAAAATCATCATCACTGAGGCTGGGGATATAGCTCAGTTGGTACAGTGCTTGTCTTGAATGCAAATGGCCCTGAGTTCAATCCCCAGTACCACACACACACAAAAAATCATCATCATTAATATTAATTACTGTACCAGTCTCTAATTAAAACCATATATGCAATTTTATCTCCTCCTAGTTCATTCTAATGACTATGCAGTTCCACTTGACAGTTTTGGGGATGCAGTAGCTAACTGCTTCTCGTCCTGGCTGTCAGTATCCCTGGCATGGCCATGAGCAGGCAGCTGAGCTTCCACTTCTTCTGCTGTTACGTAGGGACTCCCAGTTCTACCTGCCTCACACAGCCTGCCTCAAGGCTCAAGAAACATGAGCAATAAACTACAACCTGAAGTCAGGTTGGTAGAGGCCTTATTATTTCCCGTCAGTGAAATGCTTAGATTTTAAGACTCTTTCTCTCAGACATTATTTTGTAAAGGAATGAAATTCACATATGGCTGATATTCTCCATACTTCAAAAGTCAGTCTGGCTGGCCACCCAGCCAGAAGTAAGTTAGTTACAGTTTCCAGTGACGAACATTATTAATTGTGCTTTTTGTTCTAACGGTTGCTGCAAGGCCACAGACTGAGGCTATGAGAGAGGCTGTGTTCCCTTATGAATAAGTGGTATCTTCCGCACTGGGCATGTGCACAAAATGAAGCAACAGGCTCTCCGATGTGGCAAGAGTGCTTCCCTGAGAGCAGAATTAATTTGGATATTTTCCATTTCTTTAGAGACATCAGTCTGTGTCACTTCTCTAATTCAGTGGATCCTTTTTTTTTTTTTTTTTAATCTTTAGCAATATCCCACAAAGCAAATGAAAACAAGAGGAAATCATCTTGGCAACAGCTGCCTAGGCAATCCAAAGACATACAAAGTTTTCTCTCAAAACAGAACAAACTCTAACACATATGAACAGGTAATTCACACTAGAGGAAATGTAAATACTAAACATATGCAAATATATACGTTCACCCTCTCTTCTCCAACTTCTAGATTTCTGTAGACAAAGAAAACAATACACAGCACCAGGCAAGGTGGCACACACCTGTAAACCCAGCTACTTGGGAGCCTGAGACAGAAGGATTGCAAGTTTCAGGCCAGCCTCAGCAACATAGCAAGACAGACTCTGTCTCAAAATAAAATACCGAAAGGGGCTGATAATGTAACTCAGTGGTTGAGTATACCTGGTTTCAATCCCCAGTACCACAAAAAGAATAAAGAAATCATTATACCACTACATTACATGACAATACACAATACCTCTTTGGGAAATCAAGACAGTGATAGGTAGGCTGAATCACAAAAATGTTGACACAAGATGAATTAGCAATCCCATTCCTAGCAATTCATTATAATTAGTTAGAAACAAAAAGATATATGCGTGTGTGTGTATGTACATATATCATATCCACATATTAGATATATGTATATGTGTGTGTATATATACACACATATACATATGAATATAAATTTTCAGTATATGGCAATGCTTTGCAAATTATGGTCAACATGAAAATTCTTTTAATCAAAATAGAATCTATCATTATAAAGTCTATGGAAAATGTTAAATACAAAAATACTAAGAAAAACAATATAAATGTTTATATTCAATAGGAATACAATTACACACATATGTATGCAGGTGTAAGGCTAGAAGGTAAAGTGCAAGATTAAAATAGCTTTGGTAGAGTGATGCAACAAAAATTCTTATTCAAAATCTTTTAGGAGCTGGGGTTGTGGCCCAGTGATAGAGCGCTTGCCTAGCACCCGTGAGGCACTGGGTTCGATCCTTTGCACCGTATAAAAATAAAATAAAAGTATTGTGTCCATCTGCAACTAAAAAATACATATTTTTTAAAAAATCTTTTAGCATTACTGCTAAATGAGCATTACTTATCTTCTAAATGAAAAATATGTAAACTACACACATTCTTTTAAAACCACGTAAGAGTCCATTTTTGCTACAATAAAATAATGTATTTTATGTCAATTACTTTCATCCATTGACATAAAATACATTAAGTTTTACAAGTTGTTACCTTATAATACAAAATAACCAGGGAAGAAAATGTTTCCCTAAGACTGTGATTTGTGGTTATTTGTGGTTTAACTTGCCATGTCCCTGTCATGGCCCTTACTGATTGGCACCACAAACCCAAGAATCCCCATAATATCCTTTGCTAGTTTGTTGAATTCTCCTGTGTTGTTTTTTCATACTAACTTCATCTTTGGTATCTCTAAATGTCGTCTGTGGGGTGCTAAGGGGAAAGGGCAGAAATATTTTTGTCCTCTGTTGCTTATTCAACTAAATAAATTCAGTTTTTCTCCTTTGTCTCAGATCTTGGAAGGTGAACTTTGGAAGCCCCTTTCTTGCTCAGTGGAGTTGCATGTTGTCACTCTCCCTTTTCTAACTGCACATAATTAACAGTCTATGTCAAATTGGCTTTTCCACCTTTCCAGCTTCCTGAGGAGCTAGCCCCCCGAGGAGCCTTTCTTGGAACAATGAAATGCTCCACACTGTTTATGGTGACAGTCAGAACCCAGGAAAAGGAGAGCCTCTGGGGGCTCTGGCTGTTCCCTGGGGGAGTGGGGCCTGGCTCTCAGTGGGCTCTGCCCATCACCTCCACTCCAGTTCAGGATTCACTGGGGCTGACTCGGGGCCAAGTGGACTTTTAACCACTGAAGTTCAGGGAAGGTCCCCCTCCCCTGCCTGAAAGGAGAAACATGGCTGCAACAAGAAAAAAAGCTTTTAAGATAATCTTCTGATAAAAAGAGCATGAAGGGAGGCTTCTAAGTTTCTTCTGTCATTGAGACAAATTAACCCTAACTCAAGGTTGGAATAGACAATGGCAGGGGTTTCCAGTTTTCCCATGATAGCCTGCTTGGCTTATGAGGCTGTTGGGTTCTTCAAACTCCTTAGCATCCCCCAAGCACAAGACAGAAAATGTCATTCTTTCTCCACTTTAGTATTCCTGTATTCCCAAGGACCCAGGATTCCCCGGGATGTCCGTCACGCCTCAGTTCTGAAGGCAGGGATTTCCATCACTCCTGGGTGGAAAGGGATCCCCCCATCCCCTTCAGCTCACAGTTGTAGACAAAACACCTCTTTTTCCTTAAGTTCATTATCCCAAAAGGCTTTCACCTACCAATTCCTTCTGTCCCTAGTGTAAAAGAACAAGATACCTCAAGGATTTTCACACTATCAAAGAACCAGCAAGGGGGCTGGGGTTGTGGCTCAGCAGAGCACTCGCTTAGCGTGTGCGAGGCCCTGGGTTCGATTCTCAGCAACACATAAAAATAAAGGTATTGTGTCCATCTACAACTTAAAAAAGAAAAAAAGAAAAAAAAAAAGAATCAGCAAGGGAGGTGGGGGATCGAGAATAGATGTGAGTGGGAAAAACAGTAGAATGACTCAGACATAACTTTCCTATGTTCATATGTGAATACACGACCAAGGTAACTCCACATCGTGTTCAACCACAAGAATGGGAAGTTATACTCCATGCACGTATGATATGTCAAAATGCATTCTACTGTCATGTATAACTAAAAAGGACTAATAAATTTTTCTTTAAAAAAGGGAAAATAACAACAAAAAGAAAAACAGCAAGTACTAAACAAATGAAGCAAACTACATTATTTAATGGGTTCAGTTAGATATTTACAGGTTGTGTGTATGCTTGTGTGTGTGTATATATATATATATATGTATATATATATATATACACATACACACACATATAACTGGTGATACATATATATATTCTTTAAAAGGAGGCTTCAGTAGCAGAAACCAAAAGGCCAAAAATCCACAGGGAACAGTAACAGTCTCAGCAAATCATTATTTTAATTCTTATGTGGCCCCAAATATAGGAAATATACCACTTCTCTATACAACCAGCCAGTAGGCCCTCCCCACATTCCCATAAAGGTGTTCATCACCCTGACAGGCAGGCCTATGGGAGGGCTGCAGGACCCTTCAGGTCTCTGGGTGTGCCAGGTGCAGGCCAAGAAGACCTAGACACGCTAGCCCCACAGGATAGAGAGTCACAATCTTGTAACTACATGTGCCATTTCATATTCACCCACCCACTCACCATCCAAAGAACAGCAAGTGTGGCCAGTGCAAATGGCCCAGGCTGTAAAATGCAGGAAGCCACACCTGAGACAGCTGGTCATAAAGCAGCACAGTCAGGGAAACGAATGCAGGAACAGAGAGGTAGATATGGAGAACAAGAAAGGAAAGGAACACACACATAGGAAATCATGTCCAATGTCTGCCCGTTATGAAAGATAAAGCATGCCTTTTTTTTTTTTTTTTTTGGTATTGGAGATTGAACCCAGGTGTGCTTAACCACTGAGCCACATCCCCAACCCTTTTTTATTAATGTTTTACTTTGAGACAGGGTCTTGCCCAGTTGCTTAGGGCCTCACTAAGTTGTTGGGGCCGGCTTTGAACTTGCAATCCTCCTGCCTCTGCCTACAGAGTCACTGGAGATATACATGTTCACCACTGCACCCAGCAAAGTGTGCCTTTTTGATACCAACCTCCAGAGTTAAACATCAAGCTCCTCTAACTGACTTCATAACACAATGATGAGCCCAGAATATCGGAACAGTGACACTTTACAACTGTACATGGCTTCAGAAGCGTTTTGTGATTCTATTTCAATTGTAATATAAAAATGCAGAGCTGGTTCTCATTTCCACTTGAGTTGTTTCCTTAACCTCCACCAAGACAAGATATGATCGCAGGTGACCAAGTCACCATGTCTCTCTGCAGGAAAAAAATGGAAATGTTCAGAAACGTTCTGCTTGTACAAACTGTTCCCAAAAAATCCTCTTGCCAAACCTTTGACCTATTCTTTCTAAACTTACCAATTCTTGGAAGTGTTTGGTAATAAAAAGTGAAGTTTTAGTTCTGAAGTATGGTAACTTTTTTAACCCACGCTCAGGGTTATAGACCTCACTTTTCTCTCCAAGTTCTATGGGCCTACTATTTTTAGGTATGTAAACAGTCCTGTGTACCATTTTCCCCCTCTCTCAAAAGGTTTCCCATAATCTATTTATAGAGCTGGAAGTTTTCCAAGTCCAAACATAAGTTATTAGCAAAAGTGGCTGGGCCATTTTTGATGACTAACAATTTCAGTTTTGTTTTTCTCTTATCCTCAGGGAAAATCAATTGCCCAGCAAATTAATGTATCCCTCAGCCTTTCATCCTTAGAGACCAATGATCAAAACTGATTTAGGTCCCAATTGGTCTATTTCTGGCTCTGAGTGGATGTTAATCCCCAATAACAGGTTTGTTGGACTAAGCACCAGACTGAGCATCCAGGGACAGTGGATTCTAATTTGTTTTATTCTTTCACTGACTCACTGGGAAACTTTGAACAAGTCCCTGCATTATCTTAGTTTCTCTGATCATAAATGATAATTACCAACACAGTCAAAAAGAAACTATCTTGGCTAGTGGTTATTAGGGTGTTTTTTTTTTTTTTAATTAAGAAATATAGGGCTGGCGTTGTAGCTCAGTGGTAGAGTGCTCGCCTACCATGTTCGAGGCACTAGGTTTGATCTGCAGCACCACATAAAAATAAATTTTAAAAAAGAAAAAGAAAAAAGAAATATAACATTATCCACTATTACAAAGTATGTTTAAGTAAACAACCAACTCAGTCCATGGCCATCAAATCCATACCTCTACCCACATAAAATATAGCCCTACCCCATACTGGAGTTAGGAATCAAGAAAAGAATATGCTACAGCTGAATGGATAACGGCTTGTATTTCTGAGGCCCTGGAATCAGCACACAAGCAAGGGCTACTAAGCTCTTTGAGAACCTACAGCACTGGGGTTTGGGACACTCTCATTATCAGGGTCTACGAGGGTCCACAGGCCTTGAGTACACCAAAGCTCCTGGAATCAATCCAGAGATTTGAACATGATCCCAGCATTTACCCACTCTGAAAATATTGGGGGATAGAGGCCCTTATATATGAATCCCCTTATAAAATCCTATTAGAAAGACTGAAGAAGAAACATCCAAAAAATAAGACATTTTAGGTTTTTGAGACCAACCCACAACCTATTCTTGGGATCAGCTTAAGAAAAGGATGGGAATTTGGAGTCCTCCCTAATATTAACTAGAGTCACTGGGATATTCCTGGTCCACAGACCTTCCCAAAAGTACAGAAAAGTCAAACAGCAGGGTCTTCTCTAAGATGCTCCCCTTGCAACAGGCGCTTTGGCCAAAGCCTCTCTTGTGTCCTGGGGTTTCTGGCACCAAGTCACTGGTCTGCATGTTCTGGGGTGCTGGAGACTGCATCAGTAGCACTGACCACCTTGGCACCTCAGCATCACCTTGGCCGACACTTTCTTGTTCCCTCAAATACACGTGCTTAAAGATTCATGCCCCCCCAAAAAAAATAGTTTACTGTAAATATCAGCATCTCAAAAGCCTGATTATTAAGATGTCAGGGTTTCCCAATGTGTGGTTGCTGTTGATGAGTGTTTCTTTATTCAACCCCCGCCCCATGTCCCCGTGTTAGTCTAAAAGGATTGATTCTTCACTAGTCCCATATTATAATGTCCCACAAAAGCCTGTGCTTCCACAAAAGCATGTGACTACTTGAGCACTCTGGTCCAGGAAAACCACTACACCTCTTCCACCCCAAACTCGGTTCCACTGAAGGAAGTGACAGGGTTGGAAGAGAACCCTAAAATGTTGCTATTGTTACTGTGAACCATTAGATAGAACTTTGTATCTTTAAAGGGCTTTGGAAATCATCTTCACAACTGTTCACAAAGATTCTGTAGGAAGGAAGGTTGGTTCTGTCCACCCTAGTCTTCCATTTGGGGCCTGTGCATTGCAGTGCTGGGAATGGACCCCAGGGTCTAGAGCATGCTGGGCGAGTCCTCTGCAACTGAGCTATACCCCCAGCCTCCGGTCTTTGGGTTTTAGGTACATCTATGCTATGTTATTACTAGAAACTGGGGCTCATAAAGTGAAAAATATTCCCCAAAATAAATCAGAATTCTTTTAAAGGTTCAAAAAGGTTCTTTTTACCCATGTGATCATGAAGATGATAAAAACTAACTAGGATGACCCTATCTGAGAACTCTGCTTGTTTCTTAGGATTAAGATCATGCCCTTTGTACCACCAATAAAATTTCTTTAAACACTTCTCTCCTGTGCCTTTTTTTTTTTCATTTTCTACATCATTAAATCAAGTTATCTGGCATGAAATGCAAAGAAAAGAATAATTTCAGAACCACTGGGATAATATTAATTCTGACTAAGCAAACATAAAAAGCTAAAATAAAAGTTCAGTTTGTTTTCCAAAGGTTTATATATTGCTAAGATAAAGCGAGATTTGCTTTCCCTTTGAGGTTACCCACTTAGAAAGTCCACTAGTTCTTATTTAAAAAAAAAAAAAAAAGCAGTTATGGTAAATACGCTTGAAATCTTTCCTGCCTCTAAAAATAAATAAACATCTTTCTTCTGAACAACATTCTTAACTCTGAAAGTTCCTGCTATTCCCAAGGCAGAGGAGACAAAGTTAGATGGCAATTTTTAAAACAAGAGCGCTCAGGCAGGTTACACATATTCTTCTTAGAACCCCTGGCCAGTTCCCTGCCAGTAATACCCAGCAAATGACAGGTCTTTGTTAGCTCCCAACAACAAAAGAGGCCAGTGCTCCAGGAAAAGGCAACCTTTAGCCCGAAGAGCATTTTGAAATGCACACATCCTTTTGTACAACTACGAGAAGGTTTTAAAAAATTAAAATGAACAAAATGTGAGAGACTCTGGAGGACAGATATTCGGTAGATAACGAATGCGAGCAATCTGTAAGAAAAGATACAGGAGGGAGAAAAGCAAGCAGCAGCCAGGACAGCAGAACCAAGAGCAAGGTTACATTTTCCAAGCCAACAAAAGGTTTAACTGTCCTAATCCTGGAGCTTAAGATCCTTGAAAACAATAACCTTTCTGAAAGCAGATACAAGTAGCCAACAAGAGAACAAACAGCCTCGCCTGTGCTTCTCAAGTTCAGTCAACACTGACTGCAAAAAAGGAGGGAAGCTAAGCCATGAACAGCCCAAATGATTTAAATAAATAAAGCCATGGAAAGAACACAGCCATGGCCTTGGGCTTCCAGTCCCTATCTAGCTTCCTTCACATCCTGTGGCCCATCCATGGTTTAAAGAGGAAGCAATGGTGCCAACCATTACTTAGCAGAGGGGGGAAAAAAAAGAGAGACTTTAATAATTTCCTATACACGCTTTCTTCTCATCTAGAATACTTCCAGGACTTTCTTCTGCATAAACATGTAAATATGGAGAAATCAAATTAATCTACAATCAAGAGTTCTAAGAATATATCAAATCCATTCAAAAGAAAGAAATTTTTGTAACTGCAGGCACAGGCATGGTAACATTTAGGCAGTTATACTGGCTTACTTCACATCTGTCTTATTAAGTTAATGCTCTAAACCCCTTTTCAAGTGCACATAGCTATATATATGTATATGTGCGTGTGTGTGTGTGTGTATATATATATATATATATATATATATATATATATGTAGCTCTAACAGCCCTGGAAAGGTAACACTGTAATAGGGCTTATGTACATGTCAGCTGTTTATTTAAAAAAAAAAAAAAAAACAGTTTCCCGGGCTGAGGCTGTAACTCAGTGGCAGAGCACTTGCCTAGCATGTGTGAGGCACTGGGTTCCATCCTTAGCTCTGCGTAAAAAAATAAACAAATAAAGGCTTGCTGTCCATCTGCAACTATTTAAAAAAATTTTAAAAGTTTCCCAAAAATATTAAAACAATTTACTTACAAATCACAAAGACTTACAAATCACAAAGACAACCCAGTAGAAAAATAAGTAAAAGACATGAATAGGTAAGTGGATAAACTGTGACCTATTCACAAAAGAATGTTAAACAATGAATATGAACCAATCATAGTTACATATATTCCGGTACAGATGAACTTCACAATTGAGAGGGTTCAAGCAACTTGCAGAAGAGCCTGCGACTTACAGTGAGACTGTACATTAAGTATATACAATCTTAAAACATTGCTTAGGGAGCTGTGACAGGGCTGATATTCCACCAGAACAACTCAGCACAACTAGACCTGTTGTTTATGGCCAGTATCTGTCATGAATGGTAGACACCTTGAAAGTGACCCTTACCATTCTCATGCAACAGAACTGTAAAGAAACGCATGTGTATGATAAACACGAAATTTAGGATGGCAGTTACCTCTAGAGAGGAAGAGGTCACATCACATAAGCAATATTTTATTTCTTAACTAGGATGGTAAAGCACTTATGCACTTACTATGTAATTATTTATACCTTTTCATGAGTCTTAAATATTACATAACATATATATACAATTCATGTGTGTGTGCGTGCATGTGTGCGTGTGCATGTGTGCACGTGCATGTGCAAGAACCATGGGCCAAGAATCTGGAGATAGTGGTTTTATTTCTGATTCTGTGAATGTAGCACCTGCCATCTTTGAATCTTGGTTCCTAAACTATGAGATAAAAGTACTCAGGGGTAATTCAGTTCTAACATTCTGAACAAAATTCAACATGATGGATTTCAAACCCTCACACACACACACACACCCGCCCAGGAATGATGTTTAATCCCACCACACTCCTTCGCTGGCCTTTGTGAGCCATATTTCACCAGTGAGAGCAGTCTGCCTAGGCTCAGAAGAACAGAACACTGAGTGCTGAGGAACAAGGGGCAAATTTAATTGACCCGGGGCTGGGAATGTGGCTCAGGTGGTAGAGCGCTCGCCTGGCATGCATGCGGCCCGGGTTCCATCCTCAGCACCACATACCAACAAAGATGTTGTGTCTGCCAATAACTAAAAAATAAATATTAAAAATTCTCTAAAAAAAAAATTTAATTGACCCAAGACAAAATATACTTTTTGTTTAGTTGTACTTATAGATTATTTTATATAATCATGATATTCCTGAGACTAACATTAGTTCTTTGCTGACCAGCATAAGACTCTCTGGAACAAACCCAGAATTATAATTTATATTGGTATTTTAGAAATCATATGATTTATACTCTTTCTGATCAGTCCTCTTCCAAACCATTATTTCTCACACCCTCCCCACACCATACTGGGTACTTAACCACTGAGGTACCCCAAGAGTACTTAACCACTGAGCCACATCCCCAGCCCTTTTTTTTTTCTTTTGTTTTGTTTTGTTTTGTTACATTTTATTTTGAGACAGGGTCTTCCTAAATTATTTAGGGCCTTGCCAAGTTGCTGGCTTTGAACTTTTGACCCTCCTGCCATAGCCTCCCCAGCCCCTGAGATTACAGGCCACTCTTCCCAGGGTTACCTTACCACTCTTCTTAAGGAAAAGTGCTCCTCTACATTTCCTACAACCCAACTTTATTTAATGAATTACTAACTTAGTGCATAAAACAAATAAACTTGCAAATCCTTAGATCAATCAATAAATCAATGTAGACTTCAACATGTACATTACAGATGCTCATACATAAATCTTATTTTAATCAAGTGCTTTGATCAGAAATAAATAAATAAGTGACATCTCTTCTAGCCACAACTGCTAATGATTTTGACACTGGAATTTTAAAGACATAGAGGATTTTTAAAAATTCAAATCTCCCCCCCAAATTAATGTTTTTTCTCATTTTTGAGTTTGCATTTCTCTTTAACTCTTTACCTTCAAAGAACCATCCATTTCTGTGCAACTGCATTAATACATAGAAGTTCTAACTAAATATTTAACACCCAGTCTTTCCCAACCATCAAATCCCAGAATTCTGACTGGTTAGTGGGAAAGCAGACAAAGGTGTGTCGGGGTGGGGGGACGGCAACAACTAGGGAATGAATTGTAACATGATATGGAACCCGTCTTTCTGGGGCTGGGGTATGGCTCAGGGGTAGAGCACTTGCTTGGCATGTGTGAGGTCCTGGGTTCCATCCCCAGGACTCCACCAACACCACCACCAACAAAAACAACAACAACAAAGTGGTCTTTCCTAGCATTGCCAGCCAGCAATGCAACTCTTTCAACAGGTATTCTTTTGTTTAAAACTTGATTCAAACAACTATGTAAATGGAGAGTGTCTCTGAAAAACAGATTTGGTTTCTGAATAACAGAATGTCCAACTGCAAAATCTTTTCAACCCTGCTTCCAGTGGGACTTGCTAGAAGCTCCCAAACTTGTTTCCATTTCAATTATAAACATGGCAGAACTTTCTCACTTGAAGAGAAACAATCAGAATTATTTGTTTCTAAGTCTTCCCTAAAGATACACATTTGCCAAGGTGTGGACACAATTTGAAGATCTGATATGAAGTCATACCAACTCAGGGAAAGAACGGAATGCACTTGTGTGGATACTAAATTATCTTTGATGTTACTTATAGCATGCACAGTGACTCCTTCGAAATTTATCTGGCCTTAATTAAATAAGTAAAAATAAAAATAATTTCTGTCCCATTTCTGGGACAAACCCAGAATTATTTCTTTAGTGTATCTTTGATCTCATTAAACTATTTGGAATTTATGTACTTTCTTGTGAAGATAAAACTTGCAACATTAGAATTCCTTCTGACCTCTTATCTCCAATAACTACAATTAACAAAATTCTTAAGCTTTATTTTCATGAAATTTTAAACTTGAAATTCTAAGTTTGAAGTTTCTAAGGAATATTTTTCCTTCTCTCTAAGCTGTCCCCATGGAAATATCCCTGACCTTCCTTGCCTCCAAAACACACAGAACACACCCTTCAACAGAAACACCATTTAGGGTGCTTTCTCTTAGTTGTTGAACAATTAGAACATGCCTCAAAAAATGTCATGCACTCTGTAGTATTCTCCCAATTAGAACCGAAACCAGAAATACTGAACAGCATTGAGAAGCAGGACCACTAAGACAAAAGGAAATCTGTGTAATTCTCTGAGTGAAGCTCCTTGGATAAGAAGCTAACCAACTAAGAGATACTGAGATTTGCATCTGTTTTTAAAAGTTTCTCAGTATTTGTACATTCCTTCTAACAACCTACAGGAAAGTGAAATATCAGTGATATATCAGTGAAATATCAGTGAAATATCAGTGATACCCCCTATGTTAATAGCTTAAATAAGAACAAGTACATTTTGTTTACAAAGGTGACCAAGATTTTTGGCACTCTATTTGATAATCATGATAAAATAGTAATAAGAATAGTTAATATTTATTTAGTTCTTAACTCATGCCAGACACTTTACACGCACCATAATCTTCTCAGGTCTATAAGACAAATACTATTTATTTCATTTAGGGAAACAGAGAGATTAAGTAACTTGTCTAGATCCCCATAGCAAGTTTACAAGCAAAACTCACTTAAACTACAGTATTTCAGGTTCCAAAGCCCATATCCTTAAATTTACAGTAAGAAACCTCCTAAGTGGGCAACATATATTTAATCTAATCCTTCATTCCAGGACTCTGTAGAGGAATTTACTATAGCATATATTATTTGAGCTTTTACTATATGAAGTAAATGGATTAATATGGTGACGGCACTAAAAAATGGGCCTGTGTTAATTTCTATTCTCAGCTCCTCTCTGCCCTTTCTCCTCAAAAAAAAAAAAAAAGAAAGAAAGAAAGAAAAGAAAATGTTTTTGCCCACTGTTGCAGTTAACTGGCAAACTTGTGTCATAAATTAACTAACAGAACTGGTTTAGCAACAAATGAGAAACTCAAGGTCTCCTAAATTCTAACCTGGGGTATGTCACTGATTTGAAAGGTGATCCAAGAGTATTTAACAGAAGGCTCAATCTGATGTTTGTGGGACTTTCAGAACCACAGTATAAAAAAGGAAACCACATTTATAAAACCCCAATTATAAGTCCTGACATCAAATATCTAGGTGAAAAGGAAAAACTGGAATTCTAGATACATGACTAGTAACTGCGACGGTTCTTTGGAAATAGCAAATGGGAGAGACATACAATTGTCCACAGTGATTATCTCTAGGGAGAAAGGCTCCAAAAATGGAAAGTGAAAATAGTATGGGCAAGGGATTTTGCTGTGTGTGTGTATGTGTGTGGGTGTGTGTGTGTGTGTGTGTGTTGGATTTGTGTAATTACAAAAAAAAAAAAGACTTTAAAAGTCAATTAAAGTCTTGCCAGACTTAGTTTTTATCTGCACCCATGAACTTGACCTCATGATTACACAACTCATCATCTAATAAAAAGGATCACATTAAGGAAAAAGCAACATTCACTCTGCCCCACTTGCTTCTCCAATCCAACTAAAGCAGAGCTCATTAGATAAGTATTTACACACTCTGACCCAAATGTTTCCATTTCATCTGGGGGAGGGGGACTTAAAGGACTTCAACCTTCAGGCAGCTCTAAAAGGAAAGGAGGCCAGGCATGGGTGGCACTCATCTGTGATTCCAGCTAATCAAGAGGCTGAGGCAGGAGGATCACAATTTTAGCCAGCCTCATTAACTTAAGAGGCTCTGTCTCAAAAAGTTAAATAAAAAGGGTTATGGCTCAGTGAGCATTTGCCTAGCATAGGCAAGAGCCTGCATTTGATTGCCAGCACCACAAAAAAATAAATAAATAAGATAAAATAAAGGAAAGGAATATTAGAATTTGAGAAACAAAATGACACTCTTCAGAAAACATAGAGAAATCACCCAGGTAGACAGTGATTCTCTCCTCAGAGCAAAGCATCTGTAATAGGAGCCTGAAGGTGGAAACCGAGGAAAAGTGCCAGAGAGGGCAACCTGCTGTACCTCAGTCTTCACTCACTCCTCCATTCCTCCAAAATGAAGACAAAGCTAAAAATGACAAGTGTTTTGACAGTAAAGTCCAGTTTGAGACAGGCATGGCGGTGCACACCTGCTATCCCAACTACTCAGGAGGCTGAGGCAGGGCTCAGGACAGCCTAGGCTACACAGCAAGACTGGCTCAACAACACACAAACAAAACAGCAAAAAGAAACTGTGATGTTGACATATCAGGACTCTATCTGAGCCTCTATTTCTTCACCTATAAAAACACCATCTGCCGGGGGAAGAGAGGTACCAGGGATTAAACTCAGGGGCACTCAGCCACTGAGCCACATCCCCAGCCCTGTTTTGTATTTTTTTTTTTTTAAGATAGAGTGAGAGAGGAGAGAGAGAGAGAGAGAGAGAATTTTTTAATATTTATTTTTTAGTTTTCGGCGGACACAACATCTTTGTTGGTATGTGGTGCTGAGGATCGAACCCGGGCTGCACGCATGCCAGGCGAGCGCGCTACTGCTTGAGCCACATCCCCAGCCCAGCCCTATTTTGTATTTTACTTAGAAACAGAGTCTCACTGAGTTGCTTAGTGCCTCGCTTTTGCTGAGGCTGGCTTTGAACTTGCAATCCTCCTGCCTCAGCCTCATGGGATACTGGAATTACAGGTGTGCACCCCTGCACCCAGCTGCTTCCCCTTTATAATTTGTGAAGGTACTTAGAATAAAACCTGAGACATAGTATGTACACACAAAAAAATGTCAATTTCCTTCTTTCATAACTGAATTTCCAATTTTTGGCTAGCTATCTCACTAATGTTTGAGCTCAAAAAAACCCATCAGGCCACCCCACTGCCACACCATCCAATTCTTCCCATGTCTTCTCCTAGGTTTTCCTTCCCCCAACTAACGGCACCAACATCCTCTTTGGCACCTCGTTTAGAATCTTTCTTCATCACTCACCTGCATTTTTGAAACATACTTTTGATTGGATTTCCTGTCTCTCCAATATATCTTTTGTTAGGGTTTTTTGTGGTGGGATACAGGGGTACTCGGGTGCTTAACTACCAAGTCACATCCCCAGCCTATATATTTTTTTTTCTTTTTTTTTTTAAATTTAGAAACAGGTTCTCACTGTATTGTTTGGAGCCTCGAGTTAACTTAATGGGGCTGGTTTTAATCTCACAGTCCTCCTGCCTCAGCCTCCCCAAACCGCTGGAATTACAGGCATGTCCCAGGTCTCTAATATATCTTCTAGAACATTTTTGTGAAACAAAGTTCACACCAAGTAGCTGCTTTCATTCCCCCATAGACTATGAGAACATAGTCCAAATACTTGTGCATTCAAAATCCACCAAAATCCATCCACAAATCTTCTCTCCACTCTTCTCTTCCACAACATTCTGCCATGAACCTGTGCTTTTCTTCAGCCTGAAATCTACTGTCCTCCATTCTCCACCCACAAAAACCTTGGATCATTCGAGACCCAGCTACACACACTGAGCTCAAATGTGCTACAAAATTAGTCATAACTTCCCAAAGCTGGCACAGGTCAACACTTGCTTTCTGCACCCACTGTACTTTGCCAGCACCACATTTGGCCCCTTTTCCATTCTAGATCATACTGAAGGACTTGCTAACAAGGCCATCTACCCCATTCCTAGTAATTGGGAACCAAGTCTAATTCATTTCTAATTGCACCCAACACCTGTCACCTAGCCCCTGTACACTGCACCCGTGAACTGAACATGGTAATTTTAATTGCTGTGTGTTCTATAGATACAGTACTGTTCCCTATGCTATCTCAGCAATACTCACAAATTCTTACAAAATGGTATTTTAGCTTCACTTGCACTCAGAGAGGTTATGTAAGTTGTCCCAATTCATACAGTTAGTTTATGGTGAAGCTAGGATCTGAACCAACATCAGGCTGACTTCAGAAACCATCCCATCACTTCACTATACCACAGACATTTCTAAAATTCACTCCTTCCTCTAGCAGTTACGCACATGGGAGTAGTAAGCTGAAAACCTCAGTAAATTACACTTTATCCCATCGGCACACGGAGGCCATTTGGGTTATGCACAGGCAGATTCACAGTGTCCCACATTCATTTATTTTTCTCCTTTCCTACCCTGACTCCCACACAGTCCACTTAACCTGAAAACAAATCAAACAAAAAATGATTGAGAAGGTAGAATACTTTTCCTCAGGAAAAGTATTCAATCCTTCATTCTTCATGGTACATACATTAACTTCATAAAGTTTAACAGGCATGGATAATGCAAAAGAATATGCTGGATCATTTCAGAACATGCTCTCCCTGCTCAAACCTGAAATCAACAGCAGTTGCTAAGAAAACAGACAGCCAACTACAAAACACCGTGATGACTCAGGGAAGGAGGAGCCAGCTCACCCTCCAAGGCTCAGAAACATCACCAACAGAGAGTCTTTGTGACCAAATCATCAAAGTGTATATACAAGCATTCAGGAGTTCCTTCTCATCCAGGTCAGAAGGGAATATAATCAGCTCTGGACTAAACACTTGGAGAGAATTAATTATTACCCAACAGAGTTGAAGCTTCCTACGATGAAAAAAAGTACAGACTCCAAAGGTAACATACTCTCTTTTAAACAAAGACCTATTAACAGAGGAAAAATTCTTACTTAATATCATCAAATGAATGATTATAAAGGATATTTTAACAAGAGCATGCTAGTAACCTATTTTCATGGCTAACACAAAAGTGTAAATAATAAAACACATGTTTAACTTGTTAATAACAGAACTTACAAGTCATTTCTCTTTTTCCTTCTCTCTCTGAATCACCAGCTCAAATTTTTTAAATAAAAGTTCTAGTATACCGTAGTCAACCAAACAATCCCATCATGCATTGGCTACAACTTCCCATAGCATTAATAGCTTAGCATTAATTTGAGTTGTGGGTTTTTTGTTGTTGTTGCTATTGTTTTTATGCTTTTTTGTTTTTAATTAGGAGGGCTGATAGAAGGGTCCTGAACAGCTTTACTTATTTTGTGGAAATTTACGCTTAAAATTTCCTCCTGAGTCGGGCTGGGGTTGTAGCTCAGAGCTGTAGAGCTAGCATGCATGAGGCACCAGGTTTGATTCTCAGCACCACATAAAAAAATAATTAATTAATTAAAGGTATTGTGTCCATCTACAACTAAAATAAATAAATAAACAGATTTCCTCCTGAGCAATTAGCATTTTTAAATTAAAATTAGCTAACTCCTATGGTATGATCCCTTAAGTAATGAATCATACAGAAGCAGCTAAGCATGAAGATATTAGTCCTAAGTGATACAATCAGCTTTTCCTCAGGACACCGCACTGTGCTCCTAAGCCAAAGCATAAGGAGACAGGCGCCATGTTGTGTAAATCAATTCTGCCCTTCCCCTCCAAACATAAGCACCTCACAGCCTGATCTCTGACAAAATACATTATCTCTAACCTTGAAGAAAAGACTGCATGTACTCTTTTCACTAAGACGAGTAGATGTTTCCCCTTTTTTGGCGCTGGGGATGAAACACAGGGGCCTCCACAAATATTAAGTATGTACTTACCACTGAGCTATATCCCCAGCCCAAGGATTTTTTCTTTTTAATTACCATGTATCCTCGTAAAAATAAATAAATAAAATAAAGGTATTGTGTCCAATTACAACTAAAAAATAAATATTAAAAAAGGTGAGGCAGGGCCTAGGGTTGTGGCTCAGCGGTAGAGTGCTCCATGTGATGCCCTGGGTTTGATCCTCAGCACCACATAAAAATAAATAAATAAAATAAAAGTATTGTTTTCAACTACAACGAAACAATAAATATTAAAAAAAAATTACATGCATCCTGACATGCTATATAAGTTTTCTTTCTAAATGAGGCAACATAAATTGCTGAAATGAATCATAAGAATTCTTAATTCACACGTAAAAAATATATTTGTTTAAGTTGTTAATGACTTTCATTTTATTTATTTATATGCAGTGCTGAGAATCAAACCCAGTGTCCCACACATGCTAGGTGAGCGCTCTACTGCTGAGCCACAATCCCAGCCTATGGTACACTTATTTTGAATGGATTTTAGGCTAATAGGAATACATATACACATGTGGCCACATTGGTTGTTTTGTTTTACCCATGTTTGTATAAATAAAATCTAGATAAATCTGACTTATCATTCATGTGGTTCAGTTTCAAATTTATATCAAATACCTTAATATCTCAAATAATTCAAAATCTATTTATAGATGAAATGATATGATGTATGAAAATTGCTTCAAAATAATTCATCAAACAGGGGATAGGAAAGGGCAAAGTTAAAACCAGGTTGGCAGAAGTTGATTTTTTTTTTTTTTTAACTGGGTCTCTCTACTTGCCCAAGCTGGCCTCAAGCTCATGAATCTTCTGCCCCAGCCTCCCCAGCAACTAGGATTACAGTTGTCCACCAACACTCACAGCCCTAGACAAAATTATTGGCACTGACTAAGGGTTACACAGGAGTTCATTTTACTATTATCTCTGCTTTGGGATATATTTGAAATTCTTAATAATAAAAAAATTTTTAATCAATTTATTGGATGGCAATCCCAAAAAAAACAAAGACCAAATGTTCTCTTGGATATGTGGATGCTATTACACAACAAGTGGGGACAAGGGAAGAATAGAAGTTCAATGGATTAGACAAAGGGGAATGAAGGGAAGGGAGAAGGAAGGGAATGGACAAGAAGACAGTAGAATGAATCAAACATAACTTTCCTGTGTTCATATGTGAATACATGACCAGTAAAACTCCACATCATGTACAACCACAAGAATAGGATCCTAATTAGAATAAGTTATACTCCACATATATATAATATGTCAAAATACACTCTACAGTTATGTATATTTAAAAAGAACAAATAAAAAATATTTTTTAAAAATTTACTGCCTGGGGGTACAACTCAGTGGTCAAGCACTTAGCTACCCTAAGAAGGTCCTGGGTTCAATCCTCAGCACTGTCCCAGTGCAAATATAACTTTATCATTTTGAATTTGTTTCATCTACATTACAATATTGTTGGGGGGAGCTTGTCTGTATGTTTGTTTACAGTACTGGGTATTGACCCTAGGGGTGCTCTACATTAAGCTACATCCCCAGACCTATTTTATTTTTTATTTTGAGGCAGGGTCTAGCTAAGATGCCTAGGCTGGTCTTGAACTTGTGATCCTCTTGTCTCAGCTTCTTGAGACCCTGGGATTACAGGTATGCACCACCACACCCACAGCAATTAAAGTTTTATTTCCTATTTTATTAGTACAAGCTAGTGCTCTTCACCAATACCACATTTCTAAACCACATTCACAGATTTGAAGAGCTGGAAAAAAATCTCAGAGATCATCTAATCCTCCACATCTACCTGTAGTTCATAGACGTAGCAGCATCAGAATCACTTTGAAGCCTTGTTAAAGACAAATTGCTGGGCCCCACCATCAAGGTTTTGACTCTATAGGCTGGCTGCTGCTGGTCCCCAAATGACACTTTGAGAACCACTGCTGTTCTGTTTTACTCTGTTCACACCTTCCCTGTAGCAGTCACCAGTTATCTCACCAGGACTCCTTTCTCCTAGTAGATATCTGGCTAAGGGCAAGGGGCACTGATTTTCATCAATGTGACAAGAGTCTAGAAATAATAAATATTTACAAAATAAATTACTTGTTGAATGAATTGAACAGGGATACATTTGCATAGCCAGACAGAAAAGAGCTACTCCCAGAGGACAAACTGCAAACACTGGCAGTCCCTAAAGGAAGACAAAAAGTCAGCCAGAACTAGAGCAGCAAGCAGATGCAAACTGTAGAGGGACCCCACTCCTGCATCTCAGATTGCAGTTTTCAATCAATACGGACATGAATAAGTACAAGCTTGAGACTCATTTTTATCAGATGTGTTTTCCTGACCCAAAGTGCTGGAAGAAAGTGCTTTTCAACACACACCATCAAGAGAGAGAAATGCATTCAAACTCAGCTTTCAAATTTCTCAGGGTCTGGAAAATGTCAACATGGATGAATTACTTCTCCCCATCCACCTCCCTCTTTCTCATGCTACTCAGAAAAAAGAAAGCAAGCCAGGGCACCCATGGGCTGGCGAGTACTCCAACTCCAGGTGTTCTGCTTTTCTAATATCTGCAGTACACTAAAACACCTTCCTAATGCAGCAATCACCTGCCCTAAAACAATTCTGTGGATTTAGTTTGATAAGATGAACTATGTTCTGATTTCTGAATATCAGTTCTTTAAGAGTTTAACTTTACAAACTAGTAAATCCATGAGAATCCAATAACCTAAACCCTATTTACTTTTTCATTTGTAGGTAAATTGTGGTGTGTTTAAATAATTACTGAAATAATAGAAACAAAGAACAATAGCTAATAAGCATGTGTGTGTGTGTGTGTGTGTGTGTGTGTGTGTGTGTGTGTAAAACAGAATTACTAAAAATATTTAATTAGTTATGGGTTGGGAGCATAACTCGGTGGTAGAGTTCTTGCCTGGTATATATGTGGCCCTGAGTTCAATCCCAGCACCACAGGAGGAGAAAATTTTCATTTAATTCCAATGAAGATAGAAAATGAGGAAAAGGATACAAAAAGCAGATGAGAAAAACAGAAAACAACCTTATTAACTTAAATGATATAATATTATTAACCACTAGAAATGTCTAAATAGCCCAAATATCTAAAGATTGGCCTGGCACAGTGGTACATGCCTGTAATCCCAGCAACTCAGAAAGCTGAGGCAGGAGGATCACAGGTTTGAGGCCAGCCTGGGCAACTCAGCAAGACCCTGTCTCAAAATATAAAGTACATAAAAAGGGCTAGGGATGTAGCTCAGTAGTCGAGCCATTATCTAGCACATGCAAGTCCTGGGTTCAATTCCTAGTATCACCATTAAAAAAAGAAAGAAAGAAAAAAAGCAGAGTGAAAAATTGATAAACCTCAAGCCTAGAGATTCTCAACTTCAGCACTTCTGACATTTTGGTTGAATGACTGATTTCTCCTTTGAGGTGATCCCTCCAGTGGCAGGATATTCAGCAGCATCCTTGACCTCCACCCACTAGTAGATGCCAAGAGCAAATGCCCCTTGCCTCAGCCTAGACATTCTCTCCAAACATCATCTCCAGAAACTGCCAAATATTCCCGGCAGGGTGAGGCAAACTCCATCCATACTTTGCACCATAAACAAAAATTAATGCAAGGCCAATGTACCTAAAAGTAAAACTAAAAATTGTAAGGTCTTTTAGGGAGAAGATGAAGGAGAAGGGGAAGGGGAAGGAGGAGGAGCAGAAGGAGAAGGAGGTGGTGGAGGAAGAAGAGGAAGAGGAAGAAGAGGAAGAAGAAGAAGGAGAAATAGGACCTTGTGACTTGAGTTAAAGACTTCTTAGATATAACACCAAAGTACAGTCCATAAAGAATAAACTGATAACTTGGATTTCATCAAAATCATGAACAGTAACTTCAAAGGATACTTAAGAGAATGAAAGACATTGTTATGGTTTGAATATCTCCTCCAAAACTGCTAAAATGTAATTGTCATTGTAACTGTATTAGAGGTGATGAATTGATGTTATCATAGTAGGAATGGATCTCACCCTCTTTTCTCTCCTACTGCAGGATGGTTCAACAAGAAGGTCCCCAATAGGTGCCAGCCCCTGCAAGCCTTTAGAATTGGCTTAGCTAATAAATTTTTGTCCATTATAAATTTCCCAGTCTGCAGTATTCTGTTATACTGGCACAAAACTGAGACAAGACCAAAAGCTAATATTTGCAAATGATGGATCTGATAAAGGACTTGTATTCAGAATATGCAAAGAATCTTCAAAACAAGACAAGAAAAAAAATGGCACAAAATGTGCACACTTCAACAAAAGAGATATATAGGTGGCAAATAAGTATATAAAAGATACTCAAATCATTAATCATCAAAAAATGCAAATTAAAACCACAAGGAGATCCCACTATTAGTCTGCCCATGAGAAACCTGATCATACCAACTGTTGGCAAAGATTTGGAACAACTGAAACTCTCAAACACTACTTTGGGAATATAAAATGACATAATTGAGATTGGAAAAGTATGATTGTTTCTTTAAGTTAAATAACCACTTGTCACATTATCCAGTCATTTTACCTTACACATTGACCCCAGGGGAAATAAAAGCAGATGTCCAAAGACTGTATACAATGTTCATAGCATTTTTACTTTTAATAGCCAAAGACAGGAAGTAACCCAAATGTCTGTCAAAAGGTATACAGATACATGCGCTGAGGTTTATCAATAAAATGGAGTATTTCTAAGCAATAAAAAATATTGGGTTGGGGCTGTGGCTCAGAGGTAGAGCGCTCACCTACCATGTGTGGGGCACTGGGTTCGATCCCTAGCACCATACAGATAAAATTAAGATATTGTGTCCACCTATAACTAAAAAATAAATATTTAAAAAATATATATTGATACACACAATACCATGGCTAAGTCTCAAAATTAATTATCCTAAGTGAAAGAAGTCAGGCCAAGAAGAGAACGTACTGTACATTTCTATTCACGTAAACTTTTTTAATTTTATTTTTGTACACAAATGGAGCACAACTTTTTATTTATCTGGTTGTATATGATGTGGAGTCACACCATTCGTGCAATCATACCCATACATAGGAGTAATAATGTCAGTCTCGTTCCACCATCTTCCCTACCTCATGTAAATTTTTAAATGCCAACATACCCAGAGAGTCAGAATACTATCACTGGTTGTATGGGAAAGGGGAGATCTAGGGTGAGGCAAGAGTTTGAGGAAGAGATGGCTTCACAGGTCTATGTGTACGTCAAAACCTGATCAATCCCAGCATGGTGGCACGTGCCTGTGGTTCTACTACTCAGGAGGCTGAGGCGGAAGGATACCTTGGGTGCAGAAGTTCAAGATGTACCTTGGCAACATAGTGAGACCCCGTCTCAAAAAATAAAACCAAATAAAAATATTTAATATTAAAATTTAAATATGGGCATTTATTATGTGCCAATTATATTCAATAAAGCTGTTTAAAAATTTATCATGTAAAACTGAAAATTTAAGATAACAATCAAAAAAGAATATAGAGCAGCACCCTCCCCCACAAAAAAAAAACAAAAGCCCTCAAAATTTCATGAGCAATTACAGGCTCACACATAAATGATTTTATACTATTCCAGACATAATCATTTACTTGGTGACAATAGGAAAAGGGGCATTCGACACCAGTCAAAGTAAGTCTTGCTTGCTATTTTTAAGCCTTGGAGTAGAAGCTATTGCCTTTAATGTTAACAGTATTTCTCAATTTAACTGAACCTAAACTGAAAAATTTCATAATAATAAAAAAGGGAAAAATTCTTTCATTTTTTCCAATTTGGCCTTCCCACACCAAGGCAGAACTAGGTGCTTCCCTCCTCTCACAGCCCCCAGGGGTTCATCTTTTCTGCCACTGCCACCTGTACATTGCAATGACTTGTCTTCCGATCTTGGCATAGTAGGGACACATCGGTGCTCTGGAGTCAAAGCCTGGCTTCCTATCCTTGGCTCTGCCATTTGCTGTTATCTCAGAAAGATATTTTATCTACCCAATAACCAGTTTTTTTTTAACTATAAAAATGGGGCTAATAGTGACTATATGAGGATTCCATGTGACTCTCAAAGGCCCTGCATGATCTGACACCTAATCAGCACTCCGCCACTTGGTTCCACCCTCCCTTCCTTGAGTTGACTGTGCTCAGCTACAACGACCTTCTCACTTCCAATAAATCCACACACAGCTGAGCTCTCCTGCCTCAAGGCCTTAACTCATGACGTCTCTGCCTGATCTCCCTTCACGAAGCCTGTCTCTTCTCCACAACCTCTTACCCCACAGCAGCAGGGCTCATCTCCGAGGCTCAGCTTCAATGTCACTTCCAGAGAGGCCTTCTCACTAGTAACCCAGGAGCCTCAGGTTACTCTATGTCTCAGCACTGGGTTGTCCCTTTGCATTCAACAATGGCCGTGCAACAGATGGTTCTCGAGGACTACTACATGCCAGGCATTGTTCCAAGACCTAAAGACCCAGCAGTCATAAAAGGCCTCCAATAGAGTTCTGATGGAGTGCTCGACCCAGTGGAGGAAGACAGACAAAAAGCAAGAAACATCATATTTTAGACAGCCACAAGTGCTATGGAGACAAAAGAACAAACCATGAGAGTAGGAACGCGAGGATGGTTGTGAATTTAAATTTGGAGATTAGTGAAGGTTCTCTGAGACTATACCATGGGACCAAGAAGTGAAGCAGGTCAGGGAGAGGACCATCACAGATACGGGTGCTGGGGGACAGCGGGTATCCAGGCAGAGCATAGTAAGTCCCCAAAGCCTAAAAAGAAGCAAGAGAGCGTGTTTGGCTGTACACACATGAGTAAGGAAGAGAGGAACGGGAAAGGTCAAGAAGGTAATGAGATTAAGGAGCGGAGAACCGAACAGGCAGCACTGGGGGCCACTCACTCAAAGGGAGATGGGATGCCACTAGAGAGTTTTGAAGAGTGGGATGATTTATGTTCTCAGACCTGTGATTAGTTAAGTAATGCATTTTATTTTCTGCTTATCTTCCGCACTAGATAAGGGAAGGAACCATAGCTGCCTAGTGTACCATCGTAACCCCAGCCCCGAGCACTGGAGGTACACAATAAAACTTCCAGACGAATGAGGTGATCTGTATCAAGTATTTACTGGTACAAAATGAACATTCTATAAGTGGGTACTAGTATTTTCCAGATCTCCAGGATCTAGCACAGTGACTGTATATGACAGAATATTATTTGAATAAATAAATGAATGAATAATTCTGTGACATTATTGAAAATTTACACTTGAAACACGATGAATGAAATTTTTTAAAACTGTAAAAAATTAAATAAAACATGATGAGTAATGACAAGTAAATTACTTTTCATCCTTGCCTTATTAAAGGGACTGATTCAGTCTTTCTTTCTTTTTTTTTTTTTTTTTTTTTGAATACTAGGGATTGAACTCAGGGACATTTGATCACTGAGCCACATCCCCAGCCCTATTTTGTAATTTACTTAGAGATAGGGGTCTCACTGAGTTACTTAGTGCATTGCTTTTGCTGAGCCTGGCTTTGAACTTGTGATCCTCCTGCCTCAGTCTCCCAGGCTACTGGGATTACAAGCATGCACCACCGCACCCAGCCTTGTTTCAGTTTTTAAATTTCCAATTAAACTCTCACCTTATGCTACTAAGGACATTACTTAATAACTGCATTGTAACTCAGTTCTTTAAAACACTACAGCCAGGGCTGGGGATATAGCTCAGTTAGTATGTTAGTATATAGCTTCTTGTGTATGTACAAGGAAGGCCCTGGGTTCAATCCCCAGCACCATTACAAAAAACAAAACACTGCAGCCAGTGCCCTGATGCACACCTGTGATTCCAGAGACTGGGGAGACTGAGGCAGAATGAATTTCAAGACACCTAAGCAACTTAGGGAGACCCTGTCTCAAAATAAAAAAGACTGGGGAGTGGTCCTGGTTTAATCCCCAAGACCAAAAAACAAAAAACTGCAATATCCTTTTTCCTCATTTGATACTGGGACTGTACCCAGGACGTTTTTCCACTGAGCTGTATTCCCAACCCTTTTAACTTTTTATTTTGAGACAAGATCTGGTTAAGTTGCTGAAGGCCTCACCAAATTACTGAGGCTGGCCTCAAACTTGCAATCTTCCTGCCTCGGCCTCCTGTGTTCCAGTCGCTGGAATAACAGGCATGCACCCTGGCAGTTGGTTTAAAACTATCTTAAATGTACAAAGCTGGCTGATCCAAATTGGTTTGATTTTGAATCTTGCAACCAAATAAAGACTCATAACTCAAACATGTGGACAAAGACATAAACATTTCCACTTTTTTACTCATTTTGACATCTCCAGACTCTTCATCATGAAAACTTCATGTGAATTACACCTGTTCCCACGGCCAGGAGGGTAGAGAACAGAGGGGACAGGCGGGTGGAGCTGAGGCCATATAGTAATTATCTCAAGAAAAACCCTGGGGAGCCTGAATAGTTTTCCAGAAAGAAAACTGGAGAAGCAGTCATGCATTGAAATATGGAAACGCACCAACTATTCCATCCCATAAAAACCTTTACGGCGTTTATGGTATCTCGGTGGCAAGTACCTGAGTGGTGAGAAGCCCAGGTATGTTTCACTGCATTACCCACCTCTGAAAAGAATAGAATTCGTCCCAGTATAACTACACACGGTATCTGCGACGAGGCCTTGGGATCTATGGAAACTTGTGGAAAGACAGATAAAAGTTGCTTGAAATCAAACAAACTTAAAAAAAAAAAAGAGCTTCGCAAAAGTGTTCCGCGGCTAGACCGAACCCTCACGGTCTGGCTCCGACTTGCTGGTGCTTGTACACAATCGCGCCTGCTGGCATCCAGCTCAGACGCTCCCTTCCACTAGGGGAGGGGAAAATAATAACTTTCGGAAATAACAGGCGTCCACAAAAGCAAATGTTACGCAGGACTTATCGACTTCACCTAATAAAGCGGCTAATGTTGTTGGGAGCAGCACTGATTCCAAACGCAGCTCCCCCCCCCTCCCCGCCCCGCGCCCCCTTTGAACAGAAGGAAAATAACCTAAAGAGAAGGTGCTACCGTCAGACCCTAAAGGCAATTTCAGACAACAAAGACCCCAAGCAATCAAAATGGAATTATAATCCCAGCCGTCCGAGTGCCCCCCCATCCAGCCTAGCCGCGGCGCTCGGCCGCCCCGCCCGCCGCTGTTCCTCGAGCGCCGGGGCCGGCGGGTCCCCTCCAGCCCCCAGGCGTCCGGGCCCGCAGGTTCTCGGTCCCGGGGGCGAGCCTCGTACCGCCCACGATTTTGCAATCTCTGCGCCGCAGCTCTGCCGTTCTATCTCACGCGGTGTTCAAAATCTTTCCCGCCCAGGCGTGACGCGAGGAATGAAAACAATTAGCCCACCCCGAGCTCTGGGGCCTGCGCCCAGGCGGGGGCAGCCGGAGGACCCGGCCGACGTCCCGCGCCGCCCCTTCCCGAGCTCGGCGGACCGGCGGGCTGGGGCCCGGAGGTGACACAAAGAAGCCGGAGAGACAAACGCCACCCGATGGTGCTCGCTCCAATCCCCGGAGCGCCCCGCCCGCTGACAAGTTTGCAGCGCCCTGCACGCATCCCGCTCTCCCCACCCGTGCAAAGTTTCCCGTGGCCGGGCTCGGACCCCGGCCTCCGGTCTGTTGGCGTCTCCCGTAGCCCCCGCCCCCGGTGGGGGGACCTTTCCCTCCTTCACCAGAGCACCTTCCCCTCCCTCCCGCTCTCTCCGGGGTGCACCAGGGTGCTGGGGCCCCCACCGCCGCGCTCACCCGCCGTCCGGCCGGCCGAGAGGCGAGGGCACGGGCCGGGGCCGCCCCAGATCGGCGCTCCGTTTGCCCCTCTCCCTAGATCGCACCTTTCGCTGGTTTTCGGTCTCGTTTTTTTTCGGTCCAGCCGAAGGCTCTGGTCGCAGCACAGCGCGCTCCGCTCCTCGGCGCTCGGAAGCTACAAACCACGCCCCGCGCCTTCCCCGCCCGCCGCCCGCCGAGTCCCGCGCTCGCCGCTCCGCGGCCACTGTGGAGCGCGCCCGCCTGCGCCGGAGGCGGAGCAGCTGGCCTCCCCCGGGGGCCCCGCCACAGCCCGGCCACCCAACTTTCTTTGGGTGGTTTGGAACCTCAGAGGTGGTGCGAGGGAGATGCTAACTCCGAAGGCAGGTTAACGCCCCTTTTCGTACCCGCGGCTGGGGGAAAGGGGTTACAAACTCTCTCAAAACGTTTTTCTGGCTACTTCAGCTTCTCCAACACTCGTGAGCTCCTGGGTCTTGGAAGTAGGGGTAAGAGAACAGATCTGCGGTTAGCCACCAGATTTGATCAAGTCTTTTAACCCTTGTGGTCCCTTTGCATAACGAGAAATTTTGATTCAATGGCTTTAAGGATCTGGATCACTGTTTCTTTCAGGGTCTTACAGAGATACAGACCTCAGGGTCACCTGAAGCAATGGGGTGGCGCTTGTTAACAATGCAGATTACTGTCTCTGGCTCCTCCCAGAAGCGAGGAAATGCGGAAAGCTGCATGAATGTAACAGCTCCGCGTAGTTCATCCAGGTCTGAAAACTCAATGGGAACGGGACCCTTGGGAATCCGTCCTGCAGGTGCCAGTCTGATTTTTCCAGCAAATTACTCAATCCCAACTGGGAGCAGTGGCGCACGCCTGTAATCCCTGCGGCTCAAGAAGCTGAGACAGATCACGAGTTCAAAGCCAGCTTCAGCAAAGCGAGGCGCTAAGCAACTCAGTGAGACCCTGTCTCTAAATAAAATACAAAATAGGGTTGGGGATGTGGCTCAGTGGTTGAGTGCCCCGGAGTTCAATCCCCAGTACTCCTCCCTCAAAAAATTACTCCATCCCTCTGGACTCAGGATGATGTCACGACTCCCAGTCACCTCTTGCCAGTTACTATTACACTATTATTATGGCACTTGAAGTCCTACATAAGAGGTATCACCTCACTATTATTACATGAAGAAGCAGTGACTTTAAAATATTTTTCTATTGAGTTTCTATCACGTTTAGAAATCCAAGTTCATACGTGTTGTGTGACTGCAGAATCTTGCCTGGATTACTTAGTTAAATGTGCTTACAGCCTAAAATGGTAAATAACAGCGATTAGAAGTTTGACAGTGTGTACAGTAAACATCTATTAATGGAAAAAATAGTTGTAAATCACACATTTTGGAACATTTATCTCAAAAACTTTTATCTCTGTAAGTTATCATAATTATTCAGGAAATACACATTTCCTAAACATGTAAATACATATTTTATTGTATATTTCCTCACAAGGCAACATTATCGCTCAGATGGTATCATTTCTTGGACTATATAGGTTTGCATTATTGGTTATTAATGGCTTGAGTCACAACAAAGAGCCATAAAACAAGAAGATACTTTGATCTTGGAGTATCTTCATAGAACTATTTTACCTGACAGGATACATACAAATCAGAGAATTGGTTTCAGGGTGTTGGGTTCAAGGACTTGTAGATCCATTTACAAAGCATTGTCTCTTCTCCTTCTCTGCTCTGTTCGTTTCCACTCTATGTCTGTTGCTTTCTTCACTTCATATGCTACAAAATCATCCTGACAACAGTTCTCTGGAGAAAATGTAGAAATTATTCCCTTCTAGGCATCTATGTCATAAGCCCTCAAAGTGAAAGAATTGTTGTTCTGTATTGTATCTAGTGCACTTGAAAGAGTCCAGAATAGAGTGTCTCAGAATGTTTTTAAATGTCTCCAATTAGTGCCTTCTAATTCCCTATGTTTTTCCTAGGCATGCCACTTTGGATATTAATACCTACTTTTAACTCAACAAATAAGACTAATGACAAGAGCATTGAAACAAATTCTCCACACTTTGAAGTGAAAATAAAATATGTAATGATAAGCCAAACACAGACACACCTAGTTCTTGTAATGCACAACACTGGGGCACATAAACAGATGGCTCATATCCTTATATCTCTGGGGAAAAATAAGGGTTACCATGAACCTGGTCATCTTTACATGAATCAAAAACAGACACAGTAAAGGTAACATGGGCTGGGCGTGGTGGTGCATGCCTGTAATCTCAGTAACTCAGGAGGCTGGGACAGGAGAGTTGCAAGATTGAGGCCAACCTTGGCAATTTAGCAAGACCCTGACTCAAAATAAAAATGAAAAGGGCTGTGGCTTAATGGCAGAGTACTCCTGGATTCAATACTCTGTTCCACAAAAAAAAAAAATTATACACACACATAAATAACATAATTTGATATCATATTATGTCTCTTAGCTTTTATTTACCTCAAGCCTTTGTATTTATAGCAAATGATCCAGTTTGGATATTAATACCTATTTTTAACACAATAAATAAGACTAACAACAAGAGCACTAAGGACAACAGCCCACCTGAGAGACTTTGCTGGCTGTGATTATGGCAAGCATAAGTTTTGCAAGTTGATCAAACTGAAAGGGCACCTGTGATTTGGTATGCAGACATGTTGTGGCACATTGGTGAGAACTACAGAAGCATTCATTCCGTTTACACTTGCACTTAGTACTGAGCAGCAGATGAGCCAAAAGTCACTAGAAAGACCATTTATGTGAAGAACTCAAGTGAGTTAGGCAACACTTCATGCCATTAAAAGGAACTAAATTTACCACTCATGGGGGGGTGAGGGGTCAGTGGGAATGGGGGGCACCAGGGATTAAATACAGGAACGCCTTACCACTGAGTTATCCCACCCCCCTGTTGGGTTTTTTGTTTGTTTGTTTGTTTGTTTTGATTTTTGGGGGGAGGAGGGGTATTTTTTGTGAGTTTTTGTTTTGTTTTTTGAGACAATGTCTCACTAAGGTCTCACTTGGGTGCCATGTTAAGGATTGTGGGTCCAAGTCTGGTTTGGCAAGGAGTACAAAATGGTTTGTGACTGATTCTCTGGCATGAACTGTTCCCTCTATCAAAGGGAGTGGTGTTAGCATGTATTTATCAACCCTGATGAGGATAAGAGATAATATGTTAAATGACTGACTAGAAGGATCAGTGATTTAAAATCAACCCAAAGTAATCTAATACCTGCATTTAAAGGCAGGTATACCATTCATTAGTCTTAGGATGAAACATTTTATTATTTGCCCCTATTTTAATAACAGTGTTACTACTAGAGACAAGAGTTAGAGCTGAACATTCCTTTCCCCCATGCAATTTCTGCCATCTCAAGAAAGAATCATTTTTTAATTTTATTGATGTATTTTGGATGGTAGGGACTGAACTTAAGGGTGCTTTTCCAAGGAGCTACATCCCCAGTCTTTTTTAGAAAAAAAAAATATGTATTTTTACCTCTAAGACAGGGTCTCTTTAAGTTGCTGAAACTGGCCTCTACTTGCCATCCTCCTGAGTCAGCCTCCCAAGTCACTGGGATTACAGTCATGTGCCACCGTATCCTGTTCAAGAAATAATCTTTTGCTACAATACTTTTACCACTTTGGGAACACTTGTATAAGCCTGGGTTGAAAATATCTGGCCAAGAAAACAGCCATGTTCTTTGTTCAAAAGTCCACCACATCTGTAAAGGCCTGAAATTCTTATCTCACTCTGGTCTTGTTTCCTGTCAACCTTGAAACTAACGGAAAGAATATGAGTGACTGCTCCCTTGACCAGCGTGATCTTTCTATCGTCCTGATAAAAGTAGAAAGTTATGTACAACAAAGTGCAAAATATGCACTGGCAACTGGGTCCAACATTTTGGAAGGTTGGGGAAATTTTTAAAAGAATACAACATGGTTCAATGGAGCAATATAGGTAAAGCCCCGAGCATGGAACCTGGAAAGCACTGAGCACTCAATAAATAGTAACTGCTGTTACTGCAATTATTTTAGTGATACAGTGATGCTTACAAAGCTACTATTTCAAAACCACTTTTATTGGATTAGTAAGCTGAAGTATTAGATTTAAAAACATTCTACAAGTAACCTTAGTCTTACAAAGAAAACTGAGACTTCAGGGTAAAATATTTGCCTAATGGCATGAAACTAGCTATGGCAGTCCTTGAATCTTCATGTAGGCATTTTTAGCAGAAAATAAATGCATCATTTAAAGAGATCCTGTTGTATAACTTCTTCTTTTTTGCTCAAGTGCAAAAAGACAGAGTAGTCATACTGCTAAACTCACAATAAAAAACAATAATAATAAAAATAGCTAGGTATCGTGGTATGCACTTATAATCCCAGCAACTAGGGAGGCTGAAGTAGGAGGATCACAAGTTCAGGCCCGCCTTAGCAACTTAGTGAAACCCTATCTCAAAATAAAAAATAAAAAGAATTCAGGGGCTAGGGTTGTGGATCAATGGTAGAGTACTCACTTAGCACATGTGAAGCACTGGATTCTATCCTTAGCACCACAAAACAATAAATAAGTAAAATAAAGGTATTGTGCCCATCTGCAACTAAAAAAACAAAAATAAAAATATAAAACCTAAAGGACTGGGGATATAGCTCAGTGGTAAGGCATCCATGAGCTAAATCCCTAGAACATGGAGGGAAAAAAGCACTCAGTAGTAGAATAAAGCAAATAGCATTTTTTTAGAGAGAGAGAGAGAATTTCAATATTTATTTTTCAGTTTTTGGCGGACACAACATCTTTGTTTGTATGTGGTGCTGAGGATCCAACCCGAGCCACACGCATGCCAGGTGAGTGCGCTACCACTTGAGTCATATCCCCAGCCCCAAATGGCATTTTAATTAAACAATTATTAGCAATAAATAGAGCCAGGTGCAGGGGTGCACACTCATAATCCCAGCTACCCAGGACCTGAGAATAGAAGATTAAAAATTTTAGCCCAGCCTGGAAAAACTTAGTTGGACCCTGTCTCTAAATAAATAAATAATGTAACAAACTAGAAATTAATAACAAAATAAGAAAATAAACAGTCCTTTCCATTAGAAAATTTAAAGTGCCCTATTATTTTTTTAAAAAAACTGATAAATTAAAGGGAAAATACAAACCAAACTCAAAAAACTTCTTTAAAATTGTGACAATGGAAACAATCCATATCAATCTATAAAAACTAATATAGCTCAGTGGTAGAGCACTTCCATAGCATGTATGAGGCCCTGTGTTCCATCCCCAGTACTGCAAAAGAAAGAAAAAGAACTAAAGAAAGTTACATGTTTGGGGTGATAAAGTTGCTAATTTTATTATTGAATGTTATAGATATGTCGAAATAGCACATATATGCCACAAATAAGTAAAATTAGTTATTATGTGTCAATTAAAATGTTTTTAAATGAAAGAATGGCCAAAAATGCTTTAGATTTCTAATTCAAAAGCCTAAACCACTAGACAAGGTGGTGCACGCCTGTAATCTCAGCAACTCAGAAGGCTGAGGCAGGAAGATCTTGAGTTTGAAGCTAGCCTCAGCAAAAGCGAGGCACTAAGCAACTCAGTGAGACTCTGTCTCTAAATCTATAAACTATCTTGCTTATGAATACAGATGTAAAAAAATTATAAGTCAAACATTAACAGGAGAATTTGAAAACACATTTTAAAACATACTAAACTTATATCCACACAAAAACCTATGCATGAGCCAGGAGCAATGGCTCATGCAGTGGCATATGCCTGTAATCCCAGTTACCTGGGAGGCTGAGGCAGGAGGACCATAAATTCAAGCCAGCCTCAGCAGCTTAGCAAGGCTTCCAGCAATTTAGTGAGATCCTGTCTCAAAATAAAACATGAAAAGGTCTGGGGATGCATCTAGAGGTTAAGTGCCACTGGGTTCAATCCCTGGTCCCCCACCCCCCAAAACCAGAATATTATATTTAAAAAAAAACCCTATGCATGAATGTATAGGAGTTTTATCTGTAACTGCCAAAACTTGGTAGAAAACCAGATGTACTTCTGTAGGCAAGTGGGTAAATAAACCACAGTACATCCAGAGAATGGAATATTATTCAGTCATGAATTAAATTAGTTATCAAACTGTGAAAAGACATGGAAGAAAGGGGAAAACATTGATCAACTAAGCTGCAGTTAGATAAGACCAAGAAACTCTGGCATATCACAATAGACTATACATTAATATTAATGGACTATACACTTCAAAAAACTAGAAGAGGGCGGGGGGTGTGGCTCAGTGGTAGAGTGCTTGCATAGCATGTATGATGCACTGGGTTTGATTCTCAGCACCACATATAAAATAAATAAAAAATAAAGGTCCATTGACAACTAAAAAATATTTTTTAAAAAACTAGAAGAAAGGGTTTTGAAAATTCTTACCACACAGAAATGATAAATAGCTCAGTTGGTAGAGTGCTTGCTTCAGATACAAAAGGCTCTGGGTTCAATCCCCAATACCACACACACACACAAAAAAAAGAAAGAATAAATATTTGAAGAGATAAATATGTTTAGCCTGATATAAACGTTATACAATGTATACGTGTATTAAACATTAAATGGTACCCCTTTAATATGTACAACTTTTATGTTTTGTGTACCAGTTAAAAAAAAATTTTAAAAAAGACATGCAGGAAGCTGAGCTTGGTAGCACACACCTGTAATCCCAGCCACTTGAGAGGCTGAGATAGGAGGATGACAAGTTTGAGGCCAGCCTCAGCAATTTAGCAAGGCCCTCAGCAACTTAGTGAGACCCTGTCTCAAAATCTAAAAATAAAAATAGAGACATGGAGAAAACTAAAATGCATATTACTAAATGAAAAAAGGCAACCTAAAAAGGCTATCTATTATATGACTCTAAACTGTATGATATTCTAGAAAAGACAAAACTATTGGTACAATAAAAAAGTTTGGAGGAAAAGAGTGTTAAATAAGTGGAACACAAAGGACTTTAGGACAGTGAAACAATTTGAATGATGCTGAAATGGTGGATGTATATTCTTGTACCTTCATCAAATTCCAAAGAATAACCAGTGTGGTGTTGCATACCAGAGGTCTGGAGGCTGAGGCGGGCAGATGGCAAGTTACAACTCATCCTAGGTAACATAATGAGACCCTGTCTCAAAATAAATTTTTAAAAGGGTTGGGATGTAGCTCAGAGTGCTCCTGAGTTCAGTCCCCAGTCCCCACCACACACAAATATTCCATAGAATATACAATAAAAATAATACACCCTCATCCATGAGTTCAATACCCAGCATTGAAAAAAATTTAAAAAAAAAAACCCAAATCCACACACTTTTGGTGACACGTCTCAAATGCAGGTTCATTAATTGTAACAAATGCTCCCCACTGATAGAAGGCAGATATTAGGGAGGGAAGGCTGTGCCCATATGAAAGTCAGGGATCCACAGGAATTCAAGAATTCAAAATTCAGAAATCTGAGTACTTCCCACTCCATTTTGTTGTTCACTTAAAGCTTTTCAAAAAAGTAAAGTCAAATTAAAAACTTTTAGAAAATGGTTAAGCACAGCGATGCACCCAGTAGTTCCAGCTACCAGGGAAGCCAAAGTAGGAGGATCACTTGAGCTCAGGAATTTGAGCCCAGCCTAGCTACATAGTAACATCCTGTCTTTAAAAAAAAAAAAAAAAAAAAAAGATAACCTACTTTATGACCAAGATGAACTTATTCTTAGACTATGTGGAGAGTTCAATATTAAGCAAATTAAGAAAATTATTAATATAATTCACCATATTAATAGACATAAAGGAGAAAATGAGATTATTTTCACAACTGCTAAAAAAAGGTCTTAGATACAATTTGATGTATATATTTCTGTTTTAAAAAATTCAATGTAGGGCTGGGGTTGTGGCTCAGAGGTAGAGTGTTCACCTGGTATGTGTGAGGCACTGGGTTTGATCCTCAGCACCACATAAAAATAAAAAATAAAGGTATTGTGTCCAGCTACTACAACTAAAAAATAGATATTAAAAAAATTCAATGTAATAGAAATTGATGGATATTTCCTTAAGATAATAAAATATATTTCAGTATCTTAATCGCTGGAAGTATTCATACTAGGGTCAGGAACAAAGCCAGGTTGCTTACTATGTCTACTATAATTTAGTGTTTAAATGTTAATTAGCCAATGTAAGATGATGAAATAATTAAAGACACAAAATCTGGATAACAAGTAACATTATATTTGCTGATGCTATAAGACCACACCTAGAAAACACAAGGGAACCAACATCAAAACGAATGGAAACACTGCCCTTCATATATATCCAACAAGATAAAAGATTTTTAAAATTTTTAAACTTTTTTTGGTACTGGGATTGAACCCAGGAACACTTAACCACTGAGCTACATCCCAAACCCTTTTTATTTTGAGACAGGGTCTCACTAAGTTGCTGGACGCCTTGCTAAGTTGCTGAGGCTGGCTTTGAACTTGCCATACTCCTGCCTAAGGCTCTCAAACCTTTGGGATGACAGGTTGTGCCACCACACTCCACCAATATAAATGATTTAATGTAAAAGTAAGCCTTACTTAAACCCCTCTTAAAAACAATAACAAACAAAAAAATAAGAGTGAACTTAACAAAAAGTATATAAATTTAAATGAGAAAAATCTTAAAATGCTTCTGAAAGACACAATGGTAACCAGTGAAAAGAATTAATTCCTTGCTCTTTTTTTTTTTTTTTTTTTTTGTACCAGGGATTGAACTCAAGGGTGCTTAACCACAGAGCCACATTCCCAACCCTTTTTTTGTATTTTATTAGAGACAAAGTTTCACTGAGTTGCTTAGGGTCTTGCTAAATTGCTGACTCTGGCTTTAAACTTGCAATCCTCCTGCCTCAGCCTTCCAAGTTGCTAAAATTACAGCCGTGTACCACCACACCCAGCTCTGAATCCCTTGCTCTTGGATAAGGCAAATAAAATCACAAAGATGTTATTTTTCCAAAAATTAATATGTAAGTAAAAGGCAATTACATAATGGTACTGAGATAATTGTTTTTTCTGGAGTTAAAGAAAGTTGATTCTGATTTTAATGGGAGTCTTTAGAAGTAAGAATAAGTAGGGAATGCTGAAAAAGAAAAGTGTAAGAGGCCTAACCTCCTGTTATTATTATAATATCATATATACTAAAATTCTTATAAGCACAGTGTTGCTGAATGAACAACAGTCCAATAAAGCAGAATATAAAGTTCAGAAATAGAGTCAAGCATGTATGTAGTTTTTTCTTTTTTTTTTTTTTTTACTTTTTTTAGTTGTAGATGGACACACAATGTCTTTGCTTACTAATTTATTTTTTATGTGGTGCTGAGGCTCAAACCCAGTGCCTCACACCTGCACGGTAATCGCTCTACCACTAAGCCACATCCCCAGCCCCTCTTTTCTTTTCTTTTTGAAGACAAGGTCTTGCTATGTTGCCCAGGTTGGCCTTGAACTCATGATCCTAACCACTTAGCTTTCCAAGGAGAAGAGATTACAGGTTTATAGGCACACACCACTATGCCACTTCAGATGTACATCATTATTTATTTATTTTTTTCCTGTGGAGGTGGGAACGGGATTGAACCCAGGGGCACTTAACCACTGGGTGGATTATTTGGCTCATCCTTAGCCTTTTTATTTTTTTTATTTTGAGACAGGTCTCTTTAAATTGTTTAGAGCTCCTCCAAAATGCTAAGACTGGTCTTAAACTTGTTAAACCCTTGCCTCAGCCTCCTGAGTTGCTGGGATTATAGGCATAAGCCACCATGCCCTGCTAGATGTACCTTTTAATAAATGTTATTAGCCCAACTGGATTATCATGTAGAAAAAGTATAGAACTTGCCAGGCTCAGGGGCTTACACCTGTAATTCAAGCCTCTCGGGAAGCTGAGGCAGAAAGATCACTACTTCAAAGGCAGCCTCAGCAATTTAGCAAGACCCTAAGCAACTTGGCAAGATCCTGTCTCAAAAAAAATGGCTAGAGATGTGGCTCAGTGTTAAGTGATCCTGGGTTCAATCCTAAGTACCAAAAAAAAAAAAAAAGAGAGAGAGAGAGAGAGAGAGAGGGAACTGGATCCATAAATACAGATGCCAAACATACTTCAAATGAATCAGATCTAAATGTAAAATATACAGCCACATACATAAGAATATGGATAAATTTTTTAAAAAACTGGGTTAGGAAAGGTCTTCTGGGCTATGGTTCAGGTAAAGGTTTTAAAAACATTACAGTGATCCTGCTATACAAAAGTCACCATAAGCAAAGCTGAGTGCAGTGGCGCAGGCCTGTAATCCCAATGGCTGATAATAGGAGGATCATGAATTCAAAGCCAGCCTCAGCCAAAGGGAGGCACTAAGCAACTCAGTGAGACCCTGTCTCTAAATGAAATACAAAATAGGGCTGGGGATGTGGCTCAGTGGTCAAGTGCCCCTGAGTTCAATCCCTAGTACCAAAAAAAAAAAAAAAAAAAAGTCACCATAAGCAAAATCAAAAAACAAATGACAAGGGCTGGGGTTGTGGCTCAGTGGTAGAGTGTTTGCCTAGCATGTGTGGGGCACTGGGTTCGATCCTATAAAAATAAACAAATATAATAAAGGTATTGTGTCCACCTACAACTAAAAATGTTTTTAAAAAAGTGGGAGGAAATACTTCTACTCACATGACATATAGATAGATAGATAGAGATAGATAGATGGATAGATTAACCATGAAATTAGAAAACCATTCCATATATATGGATTATAAAACCCAACAGAAAAAAAATAGTCAAAAAGACATGAACAGTTTACAAATAGAAGTGTGTGTGTTCAACTTCATACAAGAATCTTTTTTTAAATAATATTTATTTTTTAGTTGTGTTGGACACAATACCTTTATTTATTTGTTTTTAATGTGGTGCTGAGGATTGAACCCAGGGCCTCACATGCACTAGGTGAGCACTCTACCACTGAGCCACAACCCCAGCCCCATATAAGAATCTTAATCTTAATTAACTGGTGGGTGGTAATGGTGCTTTCTGAGGGCGTCTTGTGGGAGGGGCTGCAAGGACTCCTCCTCTACCCCCAATGCGCCATGGTGCTGGGCAGGCGTGGACTCCAAGGCAAGAGGCCTGCTGCACGCCAGGTAGCCCAGCTGAGTTCTCCTGGGCAGATTTGAGAAGGACTGAGCTTTCGTCCACAAAGAGTCTAGCAAAGGTGAACTTAATGAAATCAATCCGTCTGTGAGACCCACGGGAAAGTTCTTTACTAAAGAGAGTATGCTTGGTTTTCTCTGTCATCACCAATTCCACCGTTGCCTGGGCCTTTCCAACACCAAGTACAAGTGGCTGGGGCAAAACCTCAGCTTGGCTGGGTCCATCACCTTCACCCTGGCAGCACGCTGGGCTATCCGTCTCAAGGTCAAGTCACTGGGGATTCCAGCCGGTCCTTCCTGGAGGAGGAAGAAGGCTCCATTACTCTTAGAAGAACACGCCACTCACAGCAGTGCTGGGGGGTTCCCAGGGCAGCCTGTTTAGGCTGGAGTTGGCCTCAGTTTTTACCATCTTTTTATTTTCTTTTTAAAATTTGTAGATGGAATAAGACCTTTATTTGTTTATTTTTATATGGTGTTGAGGATCGAACCCAGGGCCTCCTCTGTGCTAAGCCAGTGCTCTACCGCTAAGCCCAGCCCTTTACCATCCTTCTTATGTCACTTTTCTTATTGCAGATCACAGGCAACTAACAGAACAGGACAAACCACATAAGCACAATAAAATCCTCTGTTCTCATTGACCTTAAAAAAAAAAAAAAGTAAAACTAAACTGAAATATTTAGTGTCTATTCATTTGGGTGGGGGGGAATGCAATAGCTTGACCATGTTCACGTGGCTCTATGGGAAAACATTCTCACAGGTTGTTGCTGAGAGTACAAAATGGTTCAACCTCAATATGGAGACTTTTTGACAACATCTGGTAAAACTACTTATAATCCCACGAAGAATTTTCCTTGAGGATGTCTCTCCAAAACAACGTAGGCATAAGATTGTCCACTGCAGAACTTTTGCTCTATGAACAAATGGTTTCTCTTGGGTTTTGCCAAGAGAATGGGAGAATGGAAGGCAGAAGACAGGCCCTCCAGCTACAGGCATAATTCTATCTCCAGCGTTCTGCTTTTGGCACTTACAGTTTCAACTACTCCTCAACTTCCTTCCACAAGTTCCAACACCCATCCCAGAGTGCTCCCATCTGAGCAACATTTGGGGATATCAGAGAGCCAGTTCCTTGGCGCTCCTCAGAGCCCCAGCTATGGAGCGTCTCCATGGAGGACAGAGCACAGCCTTCTGGGTCCCCTCCTCCACTTCACAGGTTCCATTAAAGCTACCTCTTACAATTTGTTCCTCCAGCCCTGGAGATGATGTCTCCTAGTCCTTAGTTAAGGGAGACCTAAATAAGTGAAGGTGGGTATCTTCATGTAATGGCCACAAGCAAAACACCTGTGCCAAAGACATTATCCAAATTGGGTTTCTAGACTCGGGATGTAGTTTACTGATAAAGTGCTTTCCTACCATGGGTGAGGTACTGGGTTCAATTCCATAAAAAGAAAAAAAAAATGGGAGAGAAGGGGAGAAAAGCTAAGTACAGTATAATTCCAGTGACTCAGGAGGCTGAGGCAGGAGGATCACAGTTTGAGGCCAGCCTGGGCAACCTACTGAGAGTTTGTCTTAAACAAACAAGACTGAGGATGTAACTCAGTAGTAGAGCCCTCTGGGTTCAAACCTCAGTAAAACACCATTAAAAGAGTAAATATGTAAGTCACAGGATGTGGCTCAGTGCTTGCCTAGCATGCATGAAGCCCTGGGTTTGATCCCTAGCACTACCAAGTTTTTTTTAAATTAAAAATTTATATAGATAGATACACATATATGTATATATGTATATAGTCATAGGAAGAGAATATTTTCTGTACATATAATTGACAAAGACCTGAGATTCAGAACATAAGTTGATCTTCTACAAATCAATCAGAAAATGTAAATATGAAATAAAATAGTTGAACTGCAAATGCAGAGAAGAGAAAATCCAAATATTCAATTTTATTAGTAATCAAAAAAATTTTAAATTCAGATCATAGTGAGGTACGTTTTTACCTGATAGATGGATAAAATTAATAAATATAAAAATATCAAGTGTTGGTGAGGGTGTGAATCAATAGGAAAATTCACACATTGCTAGTGGAAGTATAAATTTATAAAACAATTTTGAAGATTAATTCCATGTTTTCTTGTAAAACTGAAAATTTGCAAACCATAAAACAGAGGGTTTCTATTTCTAGATATATACCGTGTATACTGAGGACATGTACAAAATGTACATGTATATGACATGTATAAAAACACCCATGCACAAAAATGTCTGATATCCGAATTTCTAGCAGCACTGTGTGTGTGTGTGTTACACTATGAATTGAACCCAAGACCTCATATGCATGCTAAGCATGTACTCTACCACTGAGCTACATTCTCAGCTCTTTTTATATTTTATTTTGAGACAGGATCTCACTTTGCTTAGGGCCTCCCTAAGTTGCTGAGGCTGGCTTTGAACTTGTGATCCTCCTGCCTCAGTCTCCCCATTCATTGGTATTGCAGGCATGTATCACCACAATCTGCTAGCATTCCTTTTTAAATAAACTATTGAAGAATATTATACTTTAAAGGCACAAAATTTAAGGATACAATCCAGTGATTCATTGTGGGGTTTTTTTTTGTTTTTGTTTTTGTTTTTTTGGTTTGGTTTGGTTCTGCAGTACTGGGGATGAAAACTAGAGGTGCTCTATCATGGAGCTACATCCCAGTCCTTTTCATTTTTTTTTTTATTCTGAGACATGGTGTTGCTAAATTGCCCAGGCTAGCCTTGAACTGGCAATCCTCCTGCCTCAGCCTCCTCAGTAGGTAGGATCATAGGCATACACCACTATATAGAGTTTCAATGAGTTATTTAATAAAAGTGTATGCCTGTGATATCAACTTCACAATAAAATACTGAATATTTACATAACCTCAGAGAATTCCTTTGTACCCCTTTGTAATCAGTCTCTCCCTTCTGGCAACCACTGATCTGATTTCTGTCAACATAGATAAGTTTTGCCTGTTCTCAAATTTATATAAAACAAATAAACAGTGTGTCTTTTCTGCATTGGTTTTTCCTTCAATAAAATGTTTTTGAGAGTCATCCCTGTTTTTGAACATATCAGTTTATTTTTTGAGGGAGGGTACCTGGGATTGAATTCAGGGCCACTTCAATCACTGAGCTCCATCCCCAGCCCTATTTTGTATTTTATTTAGAGATAGGGTCTCGCTGAGTTGCTGAGCACCTTGCTGTTTCTGAGGCCGGTTTGAATTCACGATCCTCCTGGCTCAGCCTCCCGAGCCAGTCAGATTACAGGTGTGGGCCACCCTGCCCAGCAAGTCATTCACTTTGTTATTCATTAATTTTCCGTTGTATGAATATATCACAATTGATGATGGTCCTTAACTTGTTTCCATTATAAATTATTACTATAGATAAATCTGCTCTGTACAAGTATTTTTGTGGACACATGTTTTCATTTCTTTTATGTAAATACCTAGGAATGGAGGCTGGGAACGTAGCTCAGTCACAGAGCACAGTGCTTAGCATGCACAAGGCCCTGGCATCAAACACACACACACACACACACACACACATACACAAACAACCTAGGAATGCAATTGGTGGGATATTTATTTAACAAATGCCTAATTTTATTAAAACATTATGAAATTGTTCTTTAAAATAATTACACTGTTTTCACTTCCACAATGTATAAATTTTCCAGTGATCACACTTGGTATCATCAGTCTTTTTAATGTTAATTATTCTAATGAGTGCAAAGAAGTATGTCAATGTGGTTTTAACATGCATTTCCTTGATGATTAATGGTTTTGAGCATCTTCTCATTTGGTAATTGGATTTTATTATACATATGTGCACTCACAAATGAGAAAATATATATATATATATAATATATATTAGTTGTAGATGGACACAATATCTTTATTTTATTTATTTATTTTTTATGTGGTGCTGAGGATCAAACCCAGGGCCTCACACATGCTAGGTGAGCACTCTAGTTCTGAGTCACAACCCCAACCTGAGGGTGTGTATTTTCTTTTGTGAAGTGTCTGTTCAAATCTTTTGTCTATTTTTAATTTTTTAAATTAATTTGATTGTGATACTGTGGATTGAACCCAGGACCTCACACATGCTAGGCAATTGCTCTACCACTGAGCTACATTCCTAGACCAAAACTCATTTTCTTATAGGTATTTTTGGGAAGCTAAAAGTTGTTTGAGGAGCTGGGGTTGTGGCACAGTGGTAGAGGGCTCGCCTAGCACATGCGAGGCTCTGGTTCGATCATCAGCACCACATAAAAAATAAATAAATAAAATAAAGCTATTAAAAAATTATGAATCCTTTTAAAAAATGTTGTTTGAATTTGAAGCTACAAACAGGTACCAGTCTTACTTTTTAAATAAGGAAAATAACATTCATAATAGATAATTTGCCAAAGATTCTCATTAGAATAAATCTTGAAATGTAGATTTAACAATAATTCTGAATTTTTTTTTTTTTAGGAACTGCCAAATAGTTTTCTAAAATGACTACATTGTTTTATAGCCCCACCAGCAATGTGTGATTGTTCCAATTTTTGTATTCTCGACACATTTCTCCTTTGTTTTAGCCACCGGAGTGTGTATCTCATTAATTTGCATTTCCCTAATGACCAATGATGTTGAACATCTTTTATGTGTATTGGCCATTTACATATTTCCCTTGGAGAAAAGGAAATACATTCAGATACTCATTTTTCCCCCTTGGATTATTGTGTTTTTAATTGTTGAGTTGCAAGAATTCTGTAAATATTCTGGATATAAATTCCCTGCCTTATATATGGTTTACAAATATTTTCTCCCATTCTGTGTGATATCTTCATGTTCTTAATAATGTCCTTTGGGCCGGGGTTGTGGTTCAGGGGCAGAGCATTTGTCTTGTACATGTGAGGCACTGGGTTTGATCCTCAGCACCACATAAAAATAAATCAATAAAATAAAGATATTGTGCCCATGTGTAACAAAAAAAAAAAAAAAAGAATGTCCTTTGAAGGACAAGATTTTCATTTGATGGGCTGGAGTTGTGGCTCAGTGGCAGAGTGCTTGCCTAGCATATGTGAGGCACTGGGTTTGATTCACAGCACCACATAAAAATAAATAAAATAAAGGTCCATTAACAACTAAAAAAATATTTTAAAACAAAGATTTTCATTTGGTAAAGTGCAATATATTTATTTTTTCTTTTGTTGCTATGTTTTTTAGTGTCATATGAAGAAAACATTGCCTAAGCCAAAGTCATGAAAATATACACCCTGGTTTACTTCAAGAGTTTGACAGTTTTAGCTCCCACTTTAATGTCAATGATTCACTTTGAGTTAATTTTTATACATTGTGTGATGTAGGAGCTCAGTGTTCATCTTTTGCATGTAAATATACAATTGTCCCAGGGCTATTCATTGAAAAGATTCTTTTCCTCATTTAACTTTATTGTTGAAAAATCAATTGACCATAAATGCTACAGTTATTCATTCCTGTCTCTACTTATGAATTTACATCTTATATCATTTCCTACATCTCTAAGAATTTCCTTTAGCATTTCTTGTTGTGGCAATATTAGAAAAACCAACCAACCAACAAACAAAAAAAGTCCCCAAATGTCCATAGATGAAAGAATGGATTAATATAAAGTTATTCTTTTACAATACAATATCATCTTAATAATGAAAACAAATCTATTATAACCACAGTCAACACTTAGAAACAGAATATTAAGATCTCTGGCTTTTGTTCTACGTGAAATGATAATTCATTGTCATGTTTTGAGTAGAGAAAGAGTATCATCTTACTTACATTTAGGAGAACTATTCTAACAGCTATGTTGAGAGACTGCAGGGGAGGGACCAGGGCCCAAATTGGCAGCTCCAGTCTACTGAAATAATTCAGGCAGGGATGATATGATGGTGTCAATACGGTGGTAGTGCAAGAGAGAAATGGTAGTACTCTGGATGTATTTTGAAAGTACAACCAATAAAATTTGGGAGGTATTAGTGAAAAGGAAGAACCAAGCAGGTATTATCAGTATTAGAATAAAAGGATAATGAAATCCAGTGCAGTGGCCCACACCTGTAGCCTCAGCTTGGGAGGCCGCAACAGGAGCATATTCCAGGATCAGGGATTACAAGTTCAAGGCCAGCTTGGGAAATTTAGCGAGACCTCTACCTCAAAATAAAATAGAAAGGGCTCTGGGGTGGTGAGGTATGCCTGGAATCCCAGCAGCTCAGGAGGCTGAGGCAGGAGGATCGCAAGTTCAAAGCCAGTCAGCCTCAGCAAATTAGTGAGATTCTGTTTCAAATAAGTAAATAAGTAAAAAGAAGGATGGGGGAGGCCGGGGATGTGGATCAGGGGTTAAGCGTCCCTAGGTTCAATCCCTGGTACCTGTTAGCACAAAAGGAGTGGGCCGGACACAAACTTCACAGATCACTTTGGACTTTTATTCAGGAATGGGATTACATACACTTTCCTGGTGGAAAATGAGCCACTGGCCAAGGGAGCAGTTTGGGCTTATATAGGTTATACTGAGAGGTGATTTAGTGAGCATGTCAATTTGGGCACTCAGGAATTGGGCATTGGGGGTCGGTGGCCAGCACGTGGAGAGGATTCATCTTGGAAGAAATTAGTGTTTCCTAGAGTCTATCATTCTAGGTTTGATGAAACACTTTCTCCCCACCAGTGGCCAGCATCTGAAAAGGGTTTATCTTGAAAGGGATGAAAGCTATCCATGTATGGCTTTCTTTTTCACCCCCTTTTCCTAGGCTGCCCTATGTTAGAGCTTTTCATTTTCCATATCTAACAGTAGCTACATAAATAAATCATAAAATTTAAAAGGGGCAGGGGGAGGTGCAGGAGATGTAGCTCCGTGGTGGAGTTCTTGCCTAGCATGCCTGAGATCTTAGGTTCAATCTCCAGTACCAAAAATAAAATAAAATCAGAATTATAAATGTTAGAATATTCACTGAAATATTTGGAGATCTTCAGATTTAGGGAAATTAAGGAATGAGGCACTAGAAAACACTGATGAAAAGTATCTCAAAGATTAATATGTACTTTAAAACATTCCATAATATTTTGTATTCCAATAATTATATATCCATGACGACAGTGGTTTTTATGTATTTGAAAAGAAGTTTATTTTACTGATGCCTTTTCAGCAGATAGAAACAGGGCAGGTACAGAATACACACTCCTCTGATATTTGTTGAATGAAGGAAGGAAAGAAAACACCTCATGACCACCAAAGCCAGGTGCAGCTGCATCCCCGGTTTCAGTGCCTACATCTCACCAATGTTGGTGGGTGGGTTCTCTCAGGCCACCAGGCTGAAGGAAATGCTAAAGGAGGAAAGCCAAGGTGAAGAAGGAGCCACAGGAAGATCCAGAGGATTGTCAGCTCAACAGGCTCCTCCTAAGGTAGAGTCCCAGCCCTGCAAAGAAGGGAGGGAAGGTACCCAAAGGGAACAAGGGGAAAACTCATGCTGGAAAGGATGGGAATAACCTGCAGATAATGGAGCTGCCAAACAGAACCAGGTCCAGGAAGCTGAAGGTGTCAGAGATACCAAGGGTAGTGTGTGCATTGTTTATGAAATTTCTGGTGACTGCACAGTTTGAAATACTACTTTTATTATGTTTTATAAAACTACAGAATTTGGGGCTGGGCATGTAGGTCAGTGGTAGAGTGCTTATCTAGGATGTGTAAGGCCCTGAGTTCAATACCAGAAACACAGGTATTGTTTTTTTTTTTAAGCTCTGTTTTTACAGAACACTTTCACATCATTGTTGTTTTGTGGGGAAGGAGCATACATCACTAAAGAATGTGTTCAAGGCAGGATTGCTGTGGGGGAAGTCACCTTTCCCTGCTAGTTTTGAGAGACTTCTCTTAGGAAGAGGGTTTCCCTTATCTTCACACACATAGACACTGCGACACAAAATCCTTGTGGTGTGGTGTGGAAAATCCTCTCCCTCTTGCTATCAGCATAGACTTATCTTCCCTAAACCCAGAGATATGTTGGGACTTGACCCCAAAAAAATTGGTTTTAGCAATATGTCAGGCAACCTGGACTTTCCAGTGACATCAGTGAGATAGTGTCCCTCAAAAGAGCAGCAATCTTTCTCTAGACTGTGGATCTTCAGACTGGTAATTCTGCCATTTTCTTCTAATTTCCTGAAAGTCAGGGTTGGTTTGTGAAAAGCTGTTAAAACAACATGCAAACTTCCCCTATTCAGAGCATCAAATGGAGACTTTGTTGGTTTTATGGTAGCTTTCTGATTTTGGTCATCCATTCACAAAGGAAGTCTAAAAGTTGTTGTATTCTGTTAATAATTTTCTGCCCATGTCCTGCCTGAAACACCACGATTATTTATGAAGTCTCTTTAATATAGCTGGATACGGTTTGGCTTGGGGAGGGGGAAAAGGAAGTGGCTTTATTTATTCTCCAGCATTTTCCTTTACTTATTATCTGAACTGCACAACTGCTGTGTTTGACCTGACCTATTTTACATAATAACAATTAAGATACATTTGGGTCATTATTATCAAGTAAATTTCAATTATTAATGAATCAATCTGAAGGGCTTTAAACAAACAAACACAAAAACACCCAGGGATGAATTTTCTAAGAGACGTTTTAACCAATGAAATAGTTAACCAAATTTAATTAAACTCAGAAGAATTCTTTAAATATTCTTAAGTATGTGTATCTTGGAATGTTCTTAGTCATAAGGTTACAAAAAAACAAGACTATCTTCTGAGATGGAAGATAAAACAACTCTTGTTCTATAGGGTGGGAGTCTATGTTGGTGCACTTATCATTCTTCCTAGGTGATAACAAAGCAGACTTGATTAACACAGTCATTACACAAGCGTGGTCAGTGAACCACGGACCTTCACAGGATTACCAGTTGAGGATACACACATATTTTTAAAAGAAAATAAATATGCAATTCCTTGGATATTAATAGTTAGGATTACAGTGTGTTGATTTGAAATTATTTTAAAAACAATAGCACACAGAACAGGAGGTATAGCTCAATGGTAGAGCATTTGCCTGGCCTGTGTGAGGCCCTGGGTTCATTCCCCAGTACCCTAAATAAAGCGCTGTTAGCATGATGATATTGCAAAACTTATAAATATAGTAAGGTTGAAGTTTTGAAATGTTAGTTTTAAATAATAAGGAAGAGTATGAATCATATTATATGTGATTAACAGACTTATTTGATGAGATTTGGAAAGGGAATTGGAAATCTGTAAAGATATTACTTCTAAATAATCGTGAACAATGATTCAAGGAACAGATAAACAGAAGTCATTAAAGAAAAGGTGCCAGTACTGAGCCATGGTCTTATCACACACAGGGACAGGCAGTACTTGTGCTAATCAGTGGTCAGTTCATCGAGGGCCTGGGTCTGTCATGTATCTGTCTTCACATATATTATCTATCTGGGAACGAGAAGTACAGGAAGACAGGAAGGATATCTGTGCATTCTACCTCCCTCAGTATTGGGTGTAACAGAATATGTGTGTGACTATTTAATAAATATTTCAATACTAGTGAAAAAGCAGGATGTAATATATAATTGGATTCAGAAATAAATTTTTCTTGAAGAATTTTATACACACAGAAGAAAACACATATCATAATTGCATTACTGAAGTTTTCACAAACTTAATGAACCAAAAAAATATCATTCATCCTTTGTCTTTAAACTATCTGCATTGCCTAAGCTTATTTCTCCCCTTTTATGTGAATGAAATCATGGAACAGACCATTTTATATATTTTTTATTTATTCTAATTAGTTATACATGATGGTAGAATGAATTTTTTTAAAAAATTTTTTAGTCATCAATGGATCTTTATTTTTTTATATGTGATGCTAAGAATCAAACCCTGTGCTTCACACATGCCAAAGTGCTCTACCACTGAGCTACAACTCCAGCCCAGGAGAATGCATTTTGACACATCATACATAAATGGAGTATAACTTCTCATTCATCTGGTTGTACATGATTTAGAGATACACAGTTCATGTAATCACATATGCACATAGGGTAATAATGTCCAGTTCATTCTACTATTGTTCCTACCCCCACACCCCCCTTCACTCCCCTCTGTCTACTCCAAAATACCTCTATTATCGACCCCCTATTGTGAATTAGCATCCTCATATCAAAGAAAGCATTTTGCCTTTGGTTTTAGAGTATTGGCTTATTTCACTTACCATGATATTCTCCAGCTCCATCCATTTACCTGCAAATGCCATAATTTTATTTTCCTTTAAGACTGAGTAATATTCCATTGTGTGTATATACCACTGTTTCTTTATCCATTCATCAGTCGAAGGGCACCTAGGTTGGTTCCATAGTTTAGCTATTGTGAATTGTGCTGCTAGAAATATTGATTGACCGAATCACTATAGTATGCTGATTTTAAGTCCTTTGGGTATAAACCTAGAAGTGGGATGACTGGGTCAAATGGTGGTTCCATTTCAAGTTTTCTTAGGAATCTTCATACTCCTTTCCAGAATGATTGCCCCATTTGCAGTCCCAGCAGCAATGTATGAGTGTACCTTTTTCCCCACATCCTCACTAACATTTATTGTTGCATGTATTCTGACTGGAGTGAGATGGAATATCAGTGTAGTTTTTTTGGTGTTAAGAAATAGACCATTTGACTACTCCTATATATATGATACCTTAGATCTTCATAACTATTAGTGCTTTTAATATTTAAAGTCTTCATGTGAAATACTTCTATTATGGAGGAAAAATTACTATAAAAAATTAGGTCTAGAGAGCCTTGAATTCCAGCTACAGTTAGGTTTGCTTCCTTTATTTATCCTGGGAAGCCTCCTCTCCCTTTTAATTTTTTTTAAACTTTATTTACTTATTTTTAAAAAAAATTTTGAACAAATGTTTTTGTACTTTTTATACATTGATTCTATTTATTCTTATGTGGTACTAAGGATCTAACCCAGTGCCAAATGCATTCTAGGCAAGTGCTCTGCCACTGAGCCTCAATCCCACCCCTTTAATATTTTTTAGTTGTAGATGAACACACAGTATCTTTATTTATTTATATGTGGTGCTGAGGATCAAACCCAGTGCCTCACACATGCAAGGCAAGTGCTCTACCTCTGAGCCACAACCCCAGCCCCTATTTTCCTTTTGTTAAATTAGACATTCAAACAGGGTAAAGCTGTAGCTCAGTCATAGAGTGCTTGCCTGGCTTGTGAGAAGCCCTGGATTTGATCCCCAGCACTACAAAATAAATAAGTAAATAAATAAAGTCCAAACAGACACAAATGTACATATTGTTATTTACCAAGAAAATTATCAGGCTTTGATATACTTTAGGTAAGTTGGCTACATTTGGCTTATTAAAAATTATGGGGTGTTTTTTCCAGCTATCTCTTGTCTATGAAAATAAACATTGTAAAACAGAGCTAGAGACTCCACCAAATCTAACCATCTGTCATAATTGTGTTCTGGGCTTCTTTTGTTGTTTGTTTCTTTGTTTGTGGTACTGGGGATTGAACCCAGGGGCACTTTACCACTGAGCTACCCACTTCACCCTTGGTCTTTTTTTTTTTTTTGGTTTTCCTTCAAGACTCTTTAAACACCCTGTTGCAGAGGCTAGCCCTAACTGTGAAATCCCCCTGCCTCAACCTCCCAAATTGCTGGAATTATAGGCATGCACTACTGCACCACGCTTATTCTGGGTTTCTTAACTGCAACTTAAAATATCATTTTTCAGACATTATGATTGCTGTATGTATATAGGTGTCTCTATAACCAGTGTGATTCTGCAATCTGTACAATCAGAAAAATGAGAAATTATACCCCAATGATTCAAATGTATGAATTGCCAAGATCATTGTAATGTCATGTGTAGCTAATAAAAAAATATTGTTTTTCCCTGTTGGATTATGATTTTCAAGTTCAGAAAACAATTTCTCAATTTCAATGATTAGGGAAATTACAAAGTTAGAAATACTGGTTAACATTTTAATTAAAATTTCACATAGTGGTGATAATGAACAATTAACTATTTTGAATTTCACTGCCCAGTGAAAAATAGAAAAAAAAAAGTGTACTAATACTTCAAAAAACTACTGATGAGCTCTCTCTTTTTCTACTTACTGCTTTGTTTTTTTTCTTTTTTTCTTTTTTTCCCCCCTGTAAGTCTAACTTCCTTGCATTTTTCCTCCTCCTCTGAATCCCTTATAGCTCAAACTTTTCTTCCCCTCCTTTCTTGCATCTGAGTGTGTGTGTGTGTGTGTGTGTGTGTGTTGTTTGGGGGGGTTTCCTCTGTTCCAAATTACTATCTTTATTCATTTGTCTATTTCTTTCATCCATTAACTTCTGGGTTCTCTGTCTCTGTCTCTGACTCTCTGTGTGTCTTGCTTCCACTTATATTTTTACTCCTTTTCCTCTTGGTTGTCAACCAAGCAAATTTATCTTTTAAAAAAATTATATATATGTGTATATATATATATGCATACATATATAATGTGTGTATACACATATATTTTAAGTTTATATTTAATGTGTATATATACATATATATATATATTTTTTTATTGATTGTTCAAAACATTACAGAGCTCATGATATATCGTCTTTCATACATTTGACTCAATTGGGTTTTGAACTCCCATTTTTACCCCAAATACAGATTGCAGAATCACATCTGTTACATACTCACATTTTTACATAATGGCATATTAGTGACTGTTGTATTCTGCTACCTTTCCTATCCCCTACTATCCCCCCTCCCCTCCCCTCCCATCTTCCCTCTCTACCTCCTCTGCTGTTGTTCAATTCTCTCCCTTTTTTTCCCTCCCCCTTGCTCCTCATAACCTCTTATAATTTTGTATATACACATATTTATTTTTCAGTTGTAGATGTACACAATACCTTTATTTTATTTATTTATTTATATGTAGTGCTAAGGATCAAAACTAGTGGCTCACATATGCTAGGCAAGTGCTCTACCTCTGAGTCACATCCCCAGTCCCAGCAAATTTATCTTGAGAGCCCAGACTACAATAAACCTGGTTAATTTGAAAATCATAATTTAGTGACTTTATTTTCTTTTTAATCTATTATTTGTTGTTGTTATTGCTTTCTTTTGTTTTTTGTTTTTGCGGTGATGGAAATCTAACCCAGAACTTCACATATACCAGACAAGTATTCTACCACTAAGCCACATCCCCAGCCCAATCTATTAGGTTATTTTGAACATTTGTCCATATATCTCTTTGCCATTGATAGGTTATTACAAATCAAAGTAATAATAATTTTTATGAGGTACAAGAATATAATAACGAAAAATATAAAATTGGTCTTACAAAAATACAGTTTATTGAATATTTCAGGTGAGGTGCGTGCCTATAATCCCAGTGGCTCTGGAAGCTGAGACAGGAGGATTGCCAGTTCAAAGCCAGCCTCAGAAACCTTGAGGCACTAAGTAACTCAGTAAGATCCTGTCTCTAAATAAAATACAGAATTGGGCTGAGATGTGACTCAGTGGTTGAGTGACCCTGAGTTCAATCCCCTGTACCCAAAAAATAAAAATAAAGAAAAATTCAAAAATCTATTTTCTAGATAGTTTCAAAATTAAGGTATGGGGCTGGGATTGTGGCTCAGTGGTAGAGCAATTGCCTAGCTCGGGTGAGGCACTGGGTTGGATCCTCAGCACCACATAAAAATAAATAAAAATAAAGGCATTGTTTCCACCTACACCTAAAAAAAATACTTTGAAAAATTAAGGAATGATATTTCAATGACTTCTGCAGCCATTTAGAGTCTTAGCAAAATGAACAGTATGTTTTAATATTCTTTATTTCCAGAAGTCAGTAGAAAATGAGTGGTTTAAGGAAAAAAGCTAATGCAAATAGGCCATACTTAGACATATACTAGAGAAAAGCTTAAATTTCAAGATGAAAAAAACCTAAAAGAATCATACAAACATACAAGCTAAACCAAATCCAAGAGCAGATGCCAACAACAAAAGACTTAAACTAGGCTCAGCCTTTTCCTTCTACAGCATTACAGGCCAGAAAGCAATGAAACATTGTCCTTGGAGAGCAGTTGGATTCCAAGATGTTTCCTCTGAGTCAAAATGTCACTCTAATTATAAGAGACAAATTCAAATATGCAAGAGGTCTGAAAATCCATACCACCCATAAATCTTCTTAAAAGAAATTCTCAAAGCCAAGGAAGAGTCTGGTAAAATACAGATTCAAGAAGGAAGAGATTGCCATGTTGACAGATTGGTGGTGAGAACTGAAAGCCCATTTAGCCATAGTATTATATCATAATAATTATTCTGAATGATTATAAAACAAATCAAAATGTTATTATAATTCTTAAAAAGTACACAATGTAAAGGTAAAAATAGCTTGACTACCAGAAATTATTTAAATTCTCCCAAAGATAGAAATAAATCCACATATTTAACAACTAATTGAATTCAACAAAAGTAGCAAGAACATACCTCTCAGAAAGGAAATTCTCTTCAGTAAATAGCGCTGGGAAAACTGGATCTCTCTCTGCAGAGGAAAGAAACTAGACTGCTATCTCTCACCATATATAAACAATCAACTAAAAATAGATCAAAGACTTAAATGTAAGATCTGAAACTGTGAAACTACTGAAAGAAAATAAAGGGGAAATAGCTTTAGGACATTTGTCTGGGAAGAGATTAAAAAAAATTGTCCTCAAAGAACAGGTAACAATAGAAAGAACTGATAAATGGGATGACATGAAACTAAAAAGATTCTGCACAGAAAAGAGCTAACAGAGTGATGAGACACATGACAGATGGGAGATAATATTTGTAAACTGTCCATCCAACAAAAAAAATCAAGTTTCAGGAACTCAAGCTACTTAACAGAAAACAAAAACAAAAACAAACAAACAAACAAACAAACCTGGGCATAGTAGTAGCGCATGCCTATAATCCCAAGCAGCTGGGCTGAGGCAGGAGAATCTAGAGTTCAAAGCAAGCTTCAGCAATGGTGAGGTGCTAAGCAACTCAATGAGACCTGTCTCTAAATAAAAGACAATATAGGGCTGGAAATGTGGCTCAGTAGTTGAGTGCCCCTGAGTTCAATCCCTAGTACCCCCCCACACATACACACACACACACACACACAAAAAAAAAAAAAAAAAAAAAAAAAACTGGACAAAATACCTGGATAGACATTTCTCAAAAGAGAATATACAAAGAGCCAACAAATAAATTTTTAAAAAATGCTCGACATCACTAATCACCAAGAAAATGCAAATCAAAACCACAATGAAATATCATCTCCTCCCAGTTAGAATGGCTATTATAAAAAGATAAAAAGTGACTGGTTTCTTTCTCTTGGCATACCCATTTTTTTTCTCTTGGCATACTCATTCCAGTGAGCATAAACTGTTGGTGGGAGTGTAAATTAGTACAACCATTATGGAAAACAGTATGAAGCCTCCTCCTAAAACTAAAATACAATTAATATGATCCAGCAATCCCACTACTGGATACATATCCTAAGGAATTGAAATCAGAGAGATTGTATGTAGGAGAGACATCTGTACCTGCATGTTCAATGCAGGACCGTTCATCAATAGTCAAGATATGGAATCAGTCTAGGTGTCCATTGATGCGTGAATGGATAAAGAAAATATGGCACATATACACAATTGGATATTATTCAGTCATAAAAAGAATTAAATCTTGTTATTTGCAGCAACATGTTTGGAACTAGAGGGTATTGCATTAAGTAAAATAAGTCAGAAACAGAAAGATAAATCCTGCATTTTCTCACTTATATTGGAAATCAAAAGTTATCTCAAAAAAGGAGATGATAGAATAGTAGTTACCAGATCCTGGGAAGGGTGTGGGAGATGGACATGTGGAGAAAGGATGGTTAATAGGAACAGGGATGCACTTGTAGAGGAGAAGTAACCTCTAATGTTCTAGATAGCACAGTAGGACAACTGTGGTTGACCACAATTAATTGGATATTTCAAAATAGCTAATTGAGAGGATTTTGAATGTTCCCACACAAAGGAATGATATATGTCTGAAGTGATAGTTATGCCAATTACACAAATCTGATCATTACACATTATATGCATGTATTAAAATGTCACATGGACTCTATAAATATGTATAATTACTGTGTCAATTGAATAAAAAGTATTAATATACAAATTCTTCCAAAGAGATGGGGAAATATAATGAGGAGGTATTTAAAAAGTTAAAATGTCCTGACAATACCTTATTTTAAAAATGTTTACAATTCAAAGGTTTTTAGTATATTCACATTTACATATCACCATACAATATTTTTATTACCCTCAAAAGAAATCTCACACCCTTTACTTATCACCTCACAACTAACTGTTCCCCTAGCCCTAGGCAACCAATAATCTACTTTCTATCTCTATAGATTTCCCTAGTTTGAACATTTCATATAGATAGAATCATAAAATGTGTGATGCTCCGTGCCTGGTTTCTTTCTCTTGGCATACCCATCTTGTATGTATCAGCACTTCAAGTCTTTCCTGGGCTTGAGGGGGAGCACGTGCACATAGACTTCTAGGTTTCCAGGTATATTTTCAAACTTTGCAAAGCTCCACACAGACATCATATTTCACAGTTATTCTTTTCAGGGTTTTTGCTTTGTTTTGATTAGCTCCTTGTTAGTTCCAACTGGTTTCACTGCATCATGCATCTGCAATGTTAAATGATTGCCATTGATTGTTTTCAACAAATTCTCTAAGGATAAGACTACTCACATACACACAAATAGTGTAAACAGACTCAAATCAAATATTAAGACAAGTCTTGAGAATGAAGATTTTAGGGAACTGCAAAATAGGTCAAATTGCAACCTTTCTCTGGAGATGAAATTTTTGGAAACTTTTAAGTACATTTTGCTTTTCCCCATTAGTGACTGCTAGGCTTTTTGTTTACAACTATCATTGTAATAAACTAATTGGGATATATATATATATATATATATATATATATATATATATATATATATATAGGAGATATTTGGTAATACAAAGGAATTAATGGATTTATGCAACAAAATGGATGAATACTAAAATAATTGTGCAGAGAGAAAAAAAACAGACCAAAAAAAAAAAATCATAGACTAGTCATGGTGGCACATGCCTATAATCCTAGTAGCTTGGGAGGCTGAGGCAGGAAGATCTCAAGTTTAAAGCCAGCCTCAACAATTTAGTGAGGCCCTAAGCAACTTAGTGGAAACTGTCTCAAAATGAAAAAATAAAAAGGGCTGGGATGTAACTCAATGTTAAAGCACCTCTGGGTTCAATCTCTAATACAAAAAACAATAATAATATAAATGAAATCTTATTTATGATTTCTTTTGGGGGGACCAGAGATTGAACCCAGGGGGTGCTTAACCACTGATCCACATTCCCAGCTCTTTTTTATTTATTTATTTTTTAAGACAGAATCTTGTTAAGTTTCTCAGGGCCTCACCAAGTTTCTGAGGCTGGCCTTGAACTTGCAATCCTTCTGCCTCAGTCTCCCAACCTGCTGGGATTATGGGCATGTACCACTGTGCCCAGCATATTTATATAAAGTTCTTTAAAAAGCAAATTAATCACCAGACACAGTGGCACATGCCTATAATCCCAGTGGCTCAGGAAGATGAGGCAGGAGGATTGCAAATTCAAGGCCAGCCTTAAAAACTGGCAAGATCCTGAACAACATATCAAGAACCTATCTCAAAATTTAAGAAAAACTTTAAAAAGGACTAGCTCAGTGGTTGAGCACCCCTGGATTCAATTCCTGGTGCCAAAAAAAAAAAAAGTAGATTAATTTATAGTTTCAAAAAGTAGCTCAGTGTTTACATTGGGAGGGGATTTCAAAGGAGTCATAGAACATTTTTTGAAATAAAAGATATTTATTTAGTTTGATTATACTCATGGATTCATGAATATCCTAATAGAAAACCCTGCTAAATTATATACTTTATACATATGTAGTTTATTGTATACCAACTACACTCAATAAAAACATAAAAATATGAAAACAAGCTATATTGTGAAGACCTAATATAATAAAAACTACAAAAAGTCTTAATATATTTTGACTGATATTACACTAGATCTATAAATCAATTTGAGAAGAAATGATATTCTAAGAATATTGTGTTTTCTGATTCATGAATATCACATATCTGCATTCATTTAGATCTTTAATTTCCTTAGCAATGTTTTGTAGTTTTTTAAAAAATATTTTTTAGTTATAGATAAACACACAGTATCTTTATTTATTTTTATATGGTGCTGAGGATCAAACCCAGTGCCTCACCACTGAGCTACAGCCCCAACCCTGTTTTATAGTTTTTTGATGAACAAGTCTTACATATCTTTTTCAAGAACATTTCCTATATTTGGATACCATTCTAATTGGGTTTTAATTTCAATTTTTTATTATTGTTATGATTATAAAGAAATGCAGTTGATTTTTATATATCTATCTTGCATTCTAGTAGATTGCCAAACTTATTTTCTAGTTCTAGTAATTGATTTTTTTTTAATTCCAAAATTTTCTCTTTGAACAATCATGTTGTCTGAATATAAAAATAACTGTATTAGTTCCTTTACATTTTGAATGTTTTAAATTTTGTTTTCTTGACTTATTGCGCTGGCTGAGCTCCAAATACAATGCTAAAAAAAATTGACAAGGGTAGAAATCTTTACCTCATTCTTGTGCTTAGGGGAAAATGATTCATTTTTTCATCAGTCAGTATGCTATTTGCAATATGTTTTGTGTAGATGCTTTTTCTGCATTAAGAGATTGTCATATAGTTGTACAAGATATTTTAGTCTAACATGGTAAATTACATGGGTTTATTACACTTATCACAATTTAAAGGATATCTCCTTTAAATTAATGGCTTAATTTTTTTTTTAGAGAGAGTGAGAGAGGAGAGAGAGTGAGAGAGAGAGAGAATTTTTAATATTTATTTTTTAGTTTTCGGTGGACACAACATCTTTGTTTGTATGTGGTGCTGAGGATCGAACCCGGGCCACACGCATGCCAGGCGAGCACGCTACCATTTGAGCCACATCCCCAGCCCCTAATGGCTTAATTTTAAGTGTTCAACATTCCCACAAGGCTAATCACTATTGTTTTAGACACTGCAGTTCTCTATGTTCTTAGCCATTCTGCTATACTACCCAATCCAATGGTCCAAAAGTTATTACAGGTTTGCATTTCAGAGTCTTTCTATCAAGAGTCTGTTTCATAGGCAGGCCTGGTGGTGCTCAACTGTAATCCCAGCAGCTTCGGGGGCTGAGGCAGGAGGATCATGAGTACAAAGTACAAAGCCAGCCTCAACAACTCAGTGAGGCCCTAAGCAATTTGGCAAGACCCTATCTCTAAACTAAATATAAAAAAGGGCTGGAGGATGTGGCTCAGTGGTTAAGTGCCCCAGGGTTCAATCCCTGGTACCAAAAAAAAAAAAAAAAAAAAAGTCTTTCATGAATCTCTTTGAAGATGAAACACTTTTGTAAAAGTCCTTAAAAAAGCTCTGTCAGTAGGCCACATAGTAAAACAATAACTGTGTATGACAAAGACTTTAAAGGGCCATAAAGATCTTATGAGAGTTTATTTGCTGAGAAAATTTAGTTATTACTGTTGTAGTCAATATTATAACATAACCACAATTATGACTGATAAGCATGCATATTTTATTATGAACAGTGAGAGTACTGGAAAATTTCTATGAACGTCATATATTTTCAAATACTTAGATTAAAAAGATATGCCCATATCTATATAAACAGGTTTATCTTCACTGTATTTGACAGTGCTTTACATGAAATTCAACAAATCAAATAATCCTAATTTGTTAGATATCTCTCTTTTAGAAAGAGACAGAACAGAACAGATTTCTTTGAGATTTTCCAGGGGACTTTTTGGAAACCTCAAAGTTAGTTCCAGCTCAAAAAGACTCAGTTGAAAGCTGGGTGTGGCAGCAAGTACCCTATTCACAGCTACTTAGAGGCTGAGGCAGAGGAATCACTTGCCCAGGAATTCTAGATCAGCCTGAGCAACATAGTGAGATCTCATCTCTAAAAAATAAAGATGCCACTTAAAATTTGATCTTGGGAGGGTTTCAGAAAGGTTTAGAACATTTGTTATAAATAATCACAGGCCACTAGGAGACAATATTTGGTTATCTATTTAACCAAAGTGAAAATAAAAGATTTTAACCACAGAGGCAGGACTGCGGTTATAGTTCAGGGGCATAGCACTTGCCTAGCTTGTACAAAACCCTGAGTTCACACCCTAGTACTGCAAAAAAATAAATAAATAAACTGTTGAGAGCCACAGCCGAAGGGGCCCCAGCAAACTTCCAGCTGCCAGCAAACTTCCAGCTGGCAGTTGATGATTGGCTCACAGCGGCCCCAGCAAACTTCTAGCTGCCAACTGATTGGCTCCTCTGCGGTGATGCTCATTGGGCTGTTTCCCCGCCCTTTCAGACCATGGAGCTGCTCATTGGGGGGCTTTTTTTGGCTCTGCCCACACAACCCAGCCAATCAGCCTCAAGAGCAGGAGGAGTGGGGGAGGTTGAGAGGCTTGTGGGAAGCCGGTGGTGGCAGTTGGGCTCTGAAGGTTTTTCCTGAGGAGCTGTTTTGTTTGGCGTGTGTGGTTCTAAAAATAAAGTTCGTTTCTTTTGACAAGTGGCTCCTGAATTGTGCCCAGCCAGACTGCGGCATTCACACACTAGTACTACAAAAATAAAAAATAAAATAAAATAAACCAAAATAAAAAGGCAAATGTAGAAGTTTACATTAAAGATTGTGAACAAAATTTAACTCTTCAAGTTGATAGGTATCAGAGAGACATAAGCAGTGAGAACATGAGTTTAAGGTGATAATTCTATAGATGGAGTCTACAGTGTAGACCCCACATGCATTCTTTTAAAAATCAACTTACCTGAGACCATTCTGACACTGCCTGGCTTAAATCAAAAGAATACCCTACAGTCCTCAGCAAATATATATATATATATATATATATATATATATATATATATATATATATATATAAACTTGTCCATGGGCCTTTATTTTACTTATTTATATGTGGTACTGAGAATCAAACCCAGTGCCTCACACATGCTAGGCAAGTGCTTTACCATCAGGCTACAACCCCAACCCAGCAAATAACCTTTTATCTGTGGGAGAAATACAGACCCATAGACTACAGCCTGCTAATAAGAAGACACAAGTTACCCTGAAGGGAGACTTGTGTGGCCTTTCCACAGATCAGATTCCAGGAGTCAGGGAGACAGGATAACTAGAAGCAAAGCCAAGCTTCCCAATCATAAAATATCTAAGAACAAGTTTCAATTTAAATCAATCAACATGGACCAAGGACCCAGAGTTGTGTTGGATCTTTAGCATATTACTATAATACTAAAATCTCCCCTCTATGAGGCAAGGCCGTACACAGTGGGGATTTGAAAGTCTGATGCAATCCTATTTTCAGTCAAAAGTCAAGAGGTGGGGGCTGGGGATGTGGCTCTAGCGGTAGCGCGCTCCCCTGGCATGCGTGTGGCCCGGGTTCGATCCTCAGCACCACATACAAACAAAGATGTTGTGTCCACCGAAAACTAAAAAATAAATATTAAAAATTCTCTCTCTCTCTCTCTCTCTCTCTCTCTCTCTCTCTCTCTCTCTGTCCTCTCTCACTAAAAAAAAAAAAAAAAAAAGTCAAGAGGTGGACCTGGATGGGACATATTGGAAACTTCCCTGGGACCTCAATAAAACAGAAGTTCAGAAGGGATACGCTGTTCCTCTCCTCTCTTAGAGGGCTTACTGTCCCCTTTTTCCTACCCTTCTAATAAACTCATGCTTGCTATTATGTGCAACTCACTTGAAATTCTTCAGGGAGTATTGCAAAAACCAGTGACCAAGGACCTCTGCAATAGCTTCAGCAACGCAGGCAGGTCTTGCTCTGTAATAATATTAAAAAGATTCTGTATTTTTAAGTAATCAAAGACCTGAAAAAGAAAATATGAAGCACAGGGAAGTGCTTTGATAACATATATAATCTTGGTGTTACTTAAAGGTTAAAAGGTTTATTACCACCAAGTGCAGTGGCACACACCTGTAATTCCAGCAGTTTGGAAGGCTGGGGTGGGAGGATCATGAGTTCAAAGTCACCTTCAGCAATGGCAAGGCACTAACAACTCAGTGAGACCCTGTCTCTAAATAAAATACAAAATAGGACTGGGGATGTGGCTCAGTGGTTGAGTGCTCCTGAGTTCAGTCCCCAGTACCCACTCCCCCCAAAAAGGTATATTACTTTAATGGTTTTTTTTTAAAAAAAGTAGATCAATACTCCAAGAAAACTCATTTTACAAAGAAAAGCACAAATTCTACTTTTGCCTCAATGTACTATTAATTCTAGTTAATTTTAATAAAAGTTTATAAATAAATCCACCTGATCACAACCACATTTAACCATACAAGGTTCCTTTCCCAAGATTCTTAATTTTTTTAACTTTTTGATCCATTAATTTTTGTCCTTCATTCTTCTTTTTCATTCTAAAATAACCTGTCATTCCATTTTAGTATGGAATTCCTTTTGCTTTTAACAAAAATGTGTACTTCACACCTTTCTTATCAAGACACAATTTACTTTCTTGTACGCCTCTCACAATTAATACAGGTATAGTCTGTTTCTTCATAATACAAACTTCTCATGAGGCAAAGGACATGTTTATTACTAGATCCAAATAGATTTACCTTTTATATACCATATAAAAATAAGATGCCTGAGCTGGGTTTGTGGCTCAGTGGTAGCACACTTATCTGGCATGTGTGAGGCACTGGGTTCAATCCTCAGAACCACATAAAAATAAAGGCATTGTATCCACCTACAACTAAAAAAATTTTTTGAGACATCAAATTAAACTATAGTCTCAAATTACTTTTGGTTGTTGTTGACAAACAACCACACAGGCAAATATAAAAAGTACTATATAAACAAAAAATCTCACTGAGTTGCTTAGTGCCTTGCCATTGTTGAGGCTGGCTTTGAACTCGTGATCCTCCCACCCCAGCCTTCCAAGATGCTGGGATTACAGGTGTGTGCCACCACACTTAGTGGTAATATACCTTTTAACCTTTTAAGTAACACTAAAATTATATATGTTATCAGAGCAATTTCCTGTGCTTCATGTTTTCTTTTTCAGGTCTTTAATTACTTAAAAATACAGAATCTTCTGTACCACATAAACAAAAACAGTACATGTATGTACTGTTGGGCACAATAGTACATACATGTAATTCCAGACTCAGGAGGCCGAGGCAGGAGGTCACACGCTCAAGAACAAACTGAGCGATTTAGTGAGACCCTTTCTCAAAATAAAAAATAAAAAAGGCTGAGAATGTAGCTCAGTGACAGAGCACCCCTGAGTTGGATCCCCAGTAAAAGCATTTACCATGCTTGACATACGTACATCAAGCAATTCCTTTTTAATTAACATTTTGTTCTTTTTTTAAAAAAATGTTTAGTTGTAGTTGGACACAATACTTTTTTTTTTTTTTTTTTTTAATGTGGTGCTGAGGATCAAACCCAGCACCTCACACACATGCTAGGCAAGCACTCTACTGCTGATCGGCAACCCCAGCCCAACATTTTGTTCTTATTGATTAGATTTATAGTTTTACAATCTTGTTTTTTTCTTGCTTGTTTTATGATGCTGGAAGCTGAACCGAGGGGTGCTCTATCAGTGCATGCTAGAGGACTACTCTACCTACTAAACTACATTCCCAGCCCTAGTTTTATCATCTTAAACATAGAGATAACATCTGCTTGTTTGGCTAATAAACTCAAGTTGAATAAAACTATATGTCCACATTATCATTTTTTTCTTTTTTAAATGATGCTGGGGGTTGAACTCTAGGCTTTGTTCATGCAAGGCAAGCACTCTACCAACTGAGGTATATCCTCAGCCTCCTCATTATCTTTAATACTGAAAATTCTGACAATATTCCTGCTTTTATTTCACCAGCCTATTAAAAATAAGCTTTATTTACCAAAGTTTGTCCCAGATCAACTATTTAAATTTTGGACTGGTTTCTACATTTCTGAGAAATTTAGGAATATTTAATTTATAAGCACTCCAATCTGAACAGAATTTCTTTAAAGGATTTTATTGAGTGATTTGGTAATACTATCCATAGGTAGAAAAATATCACATATCTGTAATATCCACCCATATATACATAAATATACATACCATACAAACATGAACAGAGATCTTAAACTTTTGTCCTAAATTTTTAGCCATGTTTCAATAAAACATAGTAATCCTACTGTTTGAATATTCTCTCTCTCTCTCTCTCTCTCTCTCTCTCTCTCTCTCTCTCTCTCTCTCTCACTGTGTTGGGATTTGAACCCGGGCTTTGCCTTTGTTCTAACATAGCGCTATCTACAACCCCAGTCCTTCCCTTTATATTTTTATCTGAATATCATGGCACAAATTAAGTTTTCCTGTTTATCAATATTTATGACGGAGACCTTTATGATTTTGATTTTTATTTGCCCTAATAAGTAATCTCATGGAGGTAAAAGGAGACCTCTGGCAGCTATCCAAATAATCCCAAAGCACTTTTGGGTGGATAAATAAATCCAATGTACTGACATTTAGCCTTCTTTCTTTTCAGCCACAGTAGTTGCTTTTGAGGCACCCTGAGTCCCCTTAAAAAGCGGGAAAAAGCTGAAGTTCAAGTGATTGAGAGGCTGAAGTGAGGAGAAAGATCTGGCAAGGGTGGAGAGAGGGACAGAAGAAGTAGGGGTTTGAAGGGTGAAATATTAAACTGAAAGGAACAGATACTACGCTTGATCTTAGCCAAAAGGCTGAGAAGCAATGAAGAGTGAAATATTAAAGATTCTAAGAAACTGGGTGGGCAAAGGAGGAAGGAGGCATAGAAATGTTGGGAGGAAGAGATCTTTGTGAGGTCAGTTGGGGAAGATTCTAAAGTTCCAAGTTATCCTCAGCTGAACTGAGCCAACAAGAAGTTGGCAGAACCTGTATCTAGCAGGAGATCAAGAAGGGTGTTACTTATTTGTTTTGTCTTTTGTGTTAGGGATTGAACCTAGGACCTCACATGCGTCAGCAAATCCTCTACCACTGAGCCCTCAAGGAGGGAGTTTCAATCAACTGACGAGTTAATATGGAAGAAACAGGTTGCAATAGAGAGAACAGAGAAGACCATACAGCTGAAACATAGTAAACTAAACAAACCTTGGTAACCTCTGCCAACTTCTGCCACTTATCCCTGAAGTCTACCTGCAGGCCCCTAAACAAATGGGATGTCCCAGTTAAACAGTCAACAGGCACTGAAAGTTCCACTTGTTTTCTGAACGTCTTGCACGGCTGCATCTTTCAAAATGAGGAGCTCAAAAGAATCCTATGCTAAAACAACTTATTCTGTTTTTCTGACCTGCCTCAGGGAAGGACTGGCCAGGGGGCTGGGATGGGGGCAAGAGACCTTCCCACCTCTGCTGGTGGGACATTCTGGAGTAGTATGATCTGAACCCTATCCGCTGGAAGTTCCCCAAACAAAATAAAAAGGCAAGTCTGGGTTCTTCTACTTCCTTCTAACTTGACTGCACAGCTCGTTCTCTCCCACTGGAAAACCTGGTCCCTCATTAAACATCGATCTTGTCTTCTGTTGCAAAGAATTTAAGGAACCTTATTCCAACAGTTTATTTTTATTTTAAAAAATATTTTAATTGTCAATAGCTCTTTTTTTTTATTTATATGCAGTACTGGGGATCAAACTCAGGGCCTCACACATGCCAGGCAAGCACTCTACCACTGAGCTACTACTCCAGCCCTAACCCAACAGTTTAAGTGACACCATAGCCACTAAGCGAGTTTTTCCCTGTTCTTCCAGGACTTTGGTTATTCTGCTTTATTTTCATTATTAATGCTAACTTTAGCATTCAAAGACCCTAAATGTCATGTTCTGTTGTCACTCCTCTTTCAGTGCCTGCTGCCTAATTAAGTCAAAGGTGTCTTCACTCATATGTCTTTTCTTGCTCTTTATTTTCTCTGTTTATACATATGATGGAAAAGTGTTAAATTTTGATTTTTGTTAGGTATTTAGGACCATTCAGCTTTGAATTTTTTCTTATTTCAGTACTGAACCCAGAGTGTCTCTACTATGGAGCCACAACCCCCAAGCCCTTTTTATTTTGAACTACTTTTTTAGTGGTGCTGAGGATCAAATCCAGGGCCTCACACACGTCAGGCAAGCACTCTATCACTGAGCTATACTCCCAGCTCTTTATTTTATTTTGAGACAGAGTCTTGTTTAGTTGCTGAGGCTGATCTCTAATTTGCAATCCTCCTGCCTCAGCCTCCCAGGTCACTGGGATTACAGGAGATTACAGGCATGTGTGCCATGCCTGGCTTTTTATCTTTTCAGTGCCTGTAAGATCTACAGCAATGTTCATTTTTATTGGTTCTTGATAATTTTTTCTTATTTATTTTATTGATTTTGCTAGGGGATGATCAATTTTACTAATCTTTCCAAAGAATCAACTTTTAGTGTTTGCTAAGTTTTTCAGTTGCATCTCCATTTTCCTTGAATTTTACTCTTAACTTTATCATTAGTTTTCTTTTACACTTTTGGGTTTAATTTGGTTTTATTCCCCTCCATTTATTTATTTTTTCCATATTTTTATTGAAAAAATTATTTATATGCATTTTAATTGTATGTAGTAGTAAAATTCATTGTTACATATTCATAATGCATACAATGTGACCATATAATTTGGCCATTATCACTCTTTTAGTTTTAAAATAAAATATTGATGTAGAAAAATTTTTAATATTGCATTTAAATCTACAATTTCCCTATATATACTATTATAACTGTATCTCATAAATTTCATATTTTTGTGTTATTTTATTCCAAATAGCTTAACATTTCCACTGCTTTTTATTTTTATTTTTTTCATCTATGAGTTTTGGGAAAATATTTTGCTCAATTTCCAAACATTTGGAGATTTAAAAATTCCCTAATTTCACCCATTTGATGATCTATATGGTTCAAGTCGGTACTTGTCAGGATTACCACTATTATCTTTCTCTGATTTTCTGATGTGGTTTTGTTTACTTGTACTTTGGTAAGCATTAACAGGCTTTTGACTCAGCAATAAGAAACTGCTCTGTGTGGCATATCTGGCAATACTCTGCAAGATTCCTACTGTGCTCCCATCTGTTATATTTCAATATAACTTCAGGCACAGGGAAACATGCCACAAATCTCAATTTTCTGGAGGGATTTTTTTTTCTAATGTGTTAATAAATACAACAAGGAAAGAAAAAACAAAGTTCTTAATTATCTTTGTAGCTCCTTGAATAAAGAAGTGCTTAGTGTAATAACTTAAAATGGAACTAACTATTGGTATACTTTGTGTTTTGAAATTGGGTCACCATAGGGGTTAATATCAAAGAGAAAAAAAATTCAAGAGGTGTTCTATTTTCCATCCTCATGAGAATGCTCGTTCTGGATGGAAGCACAGCACAAGTCATGAGGGGTCAGAGGACTCATCAAAAGAATTTCAAATAAAGGCCTAGCAAGAAAATTAGAGGTTCTTTACTAGACCAGTCTTTGAAAATTTGTCATTCTGCAGTAGGTTTTGGATATTTCTAAATCTTCTGGCCGAATCCTAAATTCTATACAACAAAACTTTTCCTGATTTCCTTGGATTAAATTATCTTAGATAAGATTCATCTATATATATATTCCCCCCCCTTACAGAAGATACAACAGATATTACAGAATATATATATATATATATATATATATATATATGCCATCTCAAGGCAAGAGAATTTTACTTTTGTATCACAAGGACCATATTAATTTTTCTAGTACAACAGTGACATCTAGTGGAAAGAATTCTTTGGTAAATTACCAAACAGATGAAATTAAACGTTTTCTATTTCTGTCAATTAGAAAAGTAAATGCTTTTAATAATTTGTCCCTTAATAAATGTGTGTTTGTTTTCTAAATATAAGCCAGTGCTAGTGATATAAAAAGTTTTCAACACTTAAGAGTAAAAGCCTTGGGCTGGGGATATAGCTCAGTAGGTAGAGTGCTTGCCTCGCATGCACAAGGCCCTGGGTTCAAGAAAAAGAAAAGGAACAGCACATCAATGATTATTCACAGCAAGTAGGATCCATCCCAGAAATACAAGGTCTTTCAACATATGCATTGTGGCCCTTCCATAGCTCAGTTGGTACAGCCAAGGACTGTAGTGGGCGCTCCTCAACATAGGAGTCATCAATATGCCATCAACAGAATGAAAGGGGGAAAACAATATGATCATCTTAATAGATACAGAAAAGGAATTTAATAAAAATTAATATCTCTTCATTTTAAAAAAAGGCTTCATTAAAAGAAAAAGGCACCACACAAAAAAAAGGATCTCAGTGTTCAGTGACATATTGTGTGACCAGGACCCTAAGGAGAAATGGTTTAGCAGGTTATTAGATAATAACCGGCATCCAGCAAATTCATCTGAGCAAGGAAACACGTTCTGTTCCTTCTACCTATCTTCCCTTCATTGGATCTCTGATAAAGTGTTTTGATAATAACCAAGGAGACTAGCAATTGGGTTCTGATCATACTCCTTAAAGATTCTTGGGAGATAATAGTGAAAAAAATATATCTGTGAGAACCCACGGTTGAGTTCAGAATGGGAAAAGGGGATTAAAGATTTCTAGATAAGATGCATGCCTGAGGAAGATGCATTTAATACACTAACTAGAATAAGTAAATGAAGCCATTGAGTAAGTTCTAAATTGTTCTTTGTTCTCTTTCAAGTTTGGTCTTGCTTGGAAGTCCTAGGGAATTGCCCTGCCCTTCTATAGAAGATATGACTGGTTCTCATATTTCAATGAATCCTTATCACTAAAAACACCCTCTTATTTGTTTAGTGTCAACTATGAGCAAGGCATGGCAACCGCATTTCATATGTGTGGGTGTGTCTGTGTGTGTTGTAAATGGCACAATACTTTTACTTGATTTATTTTTATGTGGTGCTGAGAATCTAACCCAGTGCCTCATCCATGCTAGGTAAGCATCTACCACTGAGCAACAACCTCAGCATCCACATTTTATATATAGTAACTCAAGCCATGTTTCTCATGCAAGTCTTGATGTGTAAACATTGTCAAATCTCTTTTACAGATAAGAAAAATGAGGCTCCAAACAAGTTAGATAACTTGCCTAAGTCAAATAGTTAAGTATCAGAGTCAGAGATCAAATCTCAGTTATTTCACTTCTACAGCCCATTATCTTTTCATTATATATATTGCCTCTACCATACAACTGGAAGAAAGAGAAAATGAACAGCACATCAAAGATTAATCACATCAAGTGGGATCCACCCCAGGAATACAAGGTCTTTCAACATGTATCATCAACACACCATCAACAGAATGAAGGAGGGGGAATCATATGATCATCTTATAGATGCAGAAAAGGCATTTGATAAAATTTAATATCCTTTCATGATAAATTTTCAGAAAAAATTAGGTAAAGAATAAATGTACCTTGACATAATAAATGCCTTATATAACAAGCCCACAAAGAGCATAACACTGAACAGAGAAAAGTTGAAAGTTTTTCTCTAAGATCTGAACAAGGAAAGGATGCCCACTTTTATCACTTTTATTCAAAATGGAACCAGAAGTCCTAGCTGACACAATCAGCCAAGAGAAGGAAATAAATGATGTCCAAATTTAAAAGAAGAAAGTCAAATCTTCACTGTAGATGATATATTCTCATCCATACAAAAACCTTAAGAGGGGGTGAGGTTATAGCTCAGTTGGTAGAGTGCTTGCCTCATATGCTCAAGGCCCTGGGTTCAATCCCCAGTAACACACACACACACACACAAAAAAAAAAAAAAAAAAAAAAAACTCAAGATGCCATCAAAAAACTATTAACACTGATAAACAAACACAGCAAAATGTAGAATATAAAGTCAGCATATAAAAGTCTGTAGCATTTCTATTTGCTAATAGCAAACTATCTGAAAAAGAAATTTAAGAAGGCAATCTAACTTAAAATGGCCATAAAAAATACTTTTTAATCCAAGAGATAAAAGATCTCTGCAATGAAAATTAATAAATATAATAAGGAGAAACCATTAATAAAGATAAGAGAACACACACACAAATGAAAGACATCCTGTGTTCATGGACTGGAAGAATCAATATTATTAAAATGTTCGTAACAGCCAAAGACATTGACAGATTTGATGTAATCCCTATCAAAATACCATGACATTCTTTACAGAACTAGAAAAAAATTTGTAAAATTCATATGGGGCCACACAAAAAAACCAAATAGCCAAAGCAATCTTGGGCAAAAGAAATAAAGCAAGAAGCATTTTAATGCCTGACATCAAAATATACTACTATGCTATAGTAATTAAAACAGAATGGTATTAAAATACAGACACATAAGACCAATGAAACAAAACGGGGAGCCTAGAAGTAGACCCACACCTCGATAGCCAACTGATCTTCAGCAAAGCTGCTAAGGGGATGTATATTAGGGAAAAGAAAGTCTCTTTAATAAATAGTGCTGGGAAAACTGGATATGCACATGCAGAAAATGAATTCAAACTGGATTAAAAATTTAAATTTGAGACCTTAAACTACGAAACTATTAGAAGAAAAAATAAGAAAAATATTTCTTGATTCTGGAATAGGGAAGGATTTTTTTGGATAAGACTCCAAAAGCATTAAAAAAAAAAAAAAAGCAAAAACATGACAAATTATTACGTCAAATAAAAGAGCTTCTGTACAGCAATGGAAACAATCACCAGAGTGATGGTAGATATTTGTAAATCATATATCTGATAAGCAGTTAATGTCCAGAATGCATAAGAAAATCAAACAACTCAACAGCAATAATAATAATAGTAATAATAATTCTATTTAAAAGTGGGCTCTCTCGCCCTTTCTTCCTCTCTCTCCCTCTTCGTTTCTCCCTCCCTGTCTTCTCTCCTTCTCCCTCGGTCATCTCCCTCTCTCCTTCTCTTCTGCCTTGCCTCAGGCCTAAATGAATGCGGCCAGCCACTCATAGACTGAAACTGAAACCCCCGGAAACTGGGAATTAACAGAAAATTTGAAAAACTAAATAAAAATGGGCAGTAAACCCAACATGACATTTCTCTTTCTTTATTTATTTTTTAGCCCTGCAGAGGCAAGTTCTCAAAAAAAAAAATTGCTTTAACAACTTAAGGAGAACCTGTCTCAAAATAAACAAAAATAATAAAAAGGGCTGAGGATGTGGCTCAGAGGTAGTTTCCTTGGGTTCAATTCTCAGTACCAAAAAAAAAAAAAAAAAAGAAAGAAAGAAAGAAAGAAAATATGATCTGAAGAGAAATCACAGTATAACTTGGCATTTGTCATGTGAAGACATGCAAATGACCAAATGCTCAAAATTATTAATCATCAGGAAAATGCAAAGCAAAAGCCACAATGAAACCAGGCATGGTGGCACACACCTATAGTCCCAGACACTTGGGAGGCTGAAGCAAGAAAACACACACACACTATGCTTATTCCAGTTTTCTTTTTTGTAATGATGGGGACTGAATGACCTCACACTAGGTAGGCAATTGCTATACCACTGAGCTATAGCCCCAGCTTTTTTTTTTTTTTTTTAATGATAGAACCCAGGGCCCAGTGAATGCTAAGCAAGTGCTCTGTCACTGAACTAATCCCCAACCCTCAGTACAGTTTTCCAACTAGTTATTATAAAAAAGACAAAATACAACAATACTGTTGGTAAAAATGTAAATTAGTGTTGTCATTCCGGAAAACAATATGGAGTTTCCTCAAAAAAATTAAAAATACAAAAATACAACTACTGTATGATCTAGCAATTCATTATTGGGTATATATCCAAAGGAAATGAAATCAGTATGTCTGAGAGACAGCTGCACCTTTTCAGAATTTTTTATTCACAGTAGCCAAGGTATGGAATCTTACATTGGTATTCACCAAGGTGTGAATTGATAAAGAAAATGTGGTATATACACACAATAGAATAGATATATAGCCATATATATCTCCAGGCTTGGTGGTGCATGCCTGTAGTCCCAGCTACATAGGAGGTTGAGTCTGGAGGATGGTGAGTTCCAGCTCAGCCCGGGCAACATAGCAAGACCCAGTCTTAAAAAAATAAAAAATTTAAAGGATGAAATTCTGTTATTTTTGACCACATGGATGGAACAGGAGGACATTATGTTAAGTAAAATAAGCTAGTGACAGGAAGACAAATACTGCACAATCTCATATATGGAATCTAAATGTCCACCATGCGGCCAGCGCAATGGTTTCATTAATGAGGTTCTTGGCATAAAAGTTAGCTAGAAGAGATCGAAATAAAACACACAGACTCAGTTACCTTATTTCTATTGCCAGGTCCCAGACGGCTCCCCTCTTTGGTTCCCACCTCTAACCGCCCAGCAGGGCAGCAAGGGTTACTCAGGGCTAGCAGGAGAGAGAGAGAGTGAACAGCCTGGGAGTAGCCTTTTATTGGGGAACAAGAGATTCAGGGGAGAATTCCATCCAATGAAGGTTGGGGGGGGACCACACTCCAGGTCAGGGTCAGTGATTGGGCCCCCGGGGTCAGTGGTCAGTCACACCCTCACACGGACGGTTCTCTCATTAGGAAAGGGCCAGGAAAGTTCCGACACAGCCAGAATGCCTCAGACCCTTAACGGGAGCCACCCAATCACGTGTCAGAATGGCTTCCCACATAAATGAGTTGATTTTTTGGAAGTTAAGAGTAGAATAGTGGTTCCCAGCAGATGGGGATAGGAGGGGGAAGAGGGATGGGGAGAGGTTGGTTGATGGATACTAAGAGGAGAAATCAGTTCTGGTGTTCTATTGCACAGTAGGGTGACTATAGGTAACGATAATGAACTGTATATTCCAAAAAAAGCTAGATGAAAGGATTTGGAATGTTTTCAACATAAAGAAGTGATAAATCACATCTGTAATCGCAGTGGCTCAGGAGGCTGAGACTGGAGGATCGTGAGTTCAAAGCCAGCCTCAGTAATGACAAGGTACTAAGCAACTCAGTGAGACCCTGTCTCTAAATAAAATACAAAATAGGGATGTGATTCAGTGGTTGAGTGCACCTGAGTTCAATCCCTGGTACCAAAAAAATATAAATAAAGAAATGGGGAGTTGGGGATATAACTCAGTTGGTAGAGTGTTTGCCTTGCATATACAAGGCCCTGAGTTCAATCCCCAGCACCACAAGAAAAAAAAGAGAGAGAGAGAGAGAAATGATAAAGAAGATAAATATACTTTCCCAGAGTTTAAACATTATAGAATGCATACATTCGTTTTAGTCCATTTTCCATTACTATAATAAAGAAATGCTTGAGACTGGGTATTACATAAAGAATATGGGTTTATTTGGCTCACAGTTTTGGAGGTTCCACAGCATGGCACCAATATCTGCTCAGCTCTGGTGAGAATCCTTTGCTTTGTCACATTAATGGAAAGCATCATTACTGGAATGCATCCAAGAGGAAGAGATCACATGGATTGGAAACCAGAGACTGAGAAGAAGCTAGTCTTGCTCTTTTATAAAATCCCCCTCTGGACAAATAAGCAGGGTCCCCAAAGAGCTGTATTAATTCCTTCTGGGACCAGAGCCCCCAATAACTTAATTAAAATAATTTATTTTAATAATAAAATTTGTGTTAGACTCCACTTTTTCTTCTTTTTTTAATATTTTTTAGTTGCCTTAATTTTATTTATTTACTTTTATGTGGTGCTGAGGATCGAACCCAGGGCCTCACATGTGCTAGGCAAGCGCTCTACCACTGAGCCACAACCCCAGCCCCTAGACTCCACTTCTTAAAGATTCCACACCACCTCTGAACCTCACCGCATTGGGGACAAAGCTTCCAACATGAGAACCCTGGGGTACACATCCAACTGTAACAACATAGATGAAAACATCATAGGGTACCCCATAGACATGTATGATTTTTATGTCAATTAAAAAATTTAAAAGTGAAAAATAAAAGGAAATGGAAGATATTCTTCTTTATTAGTGTCTAAAAACTGATGAAGCATTTTTACTATTTTCCTAAAATGAGAAAATAACATTTTCTCCTCTGCTTTATACCACCAAACTTAGTATACTTTATATTTTCAGTCTCAGGAGCAGTAGAAAGGAAAGAACATGACTTCTGAAACCAGTTGCCTAGATCAGAACCCTGACTTGCCTAGTCACTAGCTGCATAGCCTTGAGCAAGTGACCTATTTTCTTGGGCTTCAGTTTTCTCATCTTAAATGGAATAGTAACATCTATTTCATAGGTTATTTTGAGAATTAATTTTTTTTTTGGTACTGGGGACTAAATCAAGGGGTACTTAACCACTGAGTCACATCACCAGCCCTTTTCATTTTTTATTTTGAGACAAGGGTCTCACTAAGTTGCTTAGGGCCTCACTAAATTACTGAGGCTTGTTATGAACTTGCAATCCTCCTTCCTCAACCTCCTGAGTTCCTGGGATTACAGCCTGCACCACCATGCCTGGATTGAGGATTAATTGAAGTACCTGTACACCATACCACTAAATAGCTTTGTAAATGTTGGCATCCTTACTATTAACATATTAAAAACTGATAAGTTGTTGAATATCTTCATTTGTAAACCATATGAGTGGGGTTTTGTTTTGTTTTGTTTGGGTATTGAACCCAGGGGCACTCTACCACTGATCTACATCCCCAACCCTTTTTATTTTTTGATACATGGTCTCATTAATTTGTGTCGTTGCAAATTACTGATTGGTTGATTGATTTAAAGACAGGGTCTTGCCAGGCACAGTGGCTATACCTGTTATCCCAATGATTCAGGAGGCTGAGGCAGGAAAATCAAAAGTTCAAACTCAGCCTTAGCAATCTAGTGAGGCTCTAAGCAATTCAGCAAGACTCTATCTCAAAATGAAAAATAAAAAGGGTAAGGGATGTAGTTCAGTGGTGAAATATCCCTGGGTTCAATTTCCAGTACCAAAATAAGTAAATAAATATATAAAGAAATAAATAAATACACTGTCTTTCTATGTTGCTTAGGCTGACCTCCAACTTGGGATCCTCCTGCCTTAGCCTTCTGTGTAGCTAAGATCACAGGCATGCACCATCTGACCAGTCTCTGCCTTTAAATTGGAGTGTTTAATCCATGTACACTTATTATAATTACTTGTATGGTTGGACTTATGCCTTTCATTTTTCTGTTTCTGCTGTGTCATGTTATTTTGTACCTCTGTTCCAATTTTACTTCTTCTTCTTCTTTTTTTTGAGGGGAGGTCCTGGGGATTGAACCCAAGGGATATCCAAGATATTATCTTTGAATAAATGATTTAGACAACCTGTTCATCAAAGTTGGAAATTACATTAAATTAGAAGCGATGCTAATATTTTGATGACAGTCTAGGGAGCATATCAGGTTAAGAAGTTGCTGCAGTTTGAACACTATGTCCCCCCAAGCTCACGTGTTGAGACCTGGTCCTCAATGCAGTGATATTAAGAGGTGGGGCCTTTGGGAAGTAATTAGGTAATAAGAGTAAATGGGATTAGTGCCCTTATAAAAGAGGCTTGAGGACATACAGAAGGTACCATCTTCAAAGCAGAGAGCCCTCTCCGATATACCCATCTGCTGGCACCTTAATCTTGGACTTCCTACCCTCCAGAACTGTAACAGATTTCTATTGTTTATAATTTACCCAGGCTGAGGTATTTTGTTAGAGCTGCTCAGTTGGACTGGGAGAAGCTCAAATAATGAGGCAATGTTTAAAGTGAATTTTTTTTGTTGTTGTTTCAGTAGTAGGGATCAAACCCAGGTCCTCACACATGTTAGGCAAGTGCTCTACCACTGAGTTACATCCCCACCCCAAGAGTTAAAAGTTACTAGGCTGAAGATGTAGCTTAGTGATAGAGTACATGTTTAGCATGCACCAAGCTCTGCGGTGATCCCCATCTCCCTCCCTTCCTCTCTCAACAAATATTAACACGGCTGGTATAAAAAAAATGAGTTTGGTTGTGCATAATAGAAAGGCTAAGTTTATGAGAACTTAACCAAGTATGTGGTATTCAGGAGTACAGAGTGCCATACTCGAGGCTCATCAGACAATGCCTGGAGGTAGTTCCCACAGTAGGAGGATACATAAGCCAATTCTTGCTCTAAGAAGGTCATCAGATAGCAAGGTAACTCGAAACTGTGTGCCTATGAGAAACACTTGAGGTGTTTATTCTGGAGAAAAGGTATTTAAAGTACTATCATGTGAAAGGGAATCAGATTTTTTTCTCATCCAGAGGACAAAATTAGGGCCAATTGCTAGATGCTGTACGTTACAGAGGCAGATCTCAGCTCAAATTGAGACATTTTTTCCTTTCTTTTACAGCCTCACACACACTAGGCAAATGCTCTGCCATTGAGCTCCATCCCCCAGCCCTTCTTATTTTGAGACAGGGTCTCGATAAGTTGCCCAGGCTGGCTTTGAACCTGTGATACTTCTGCCTCAGCCTCCCAAGTCACTGGGATTACAAATAGGTGCCACTGCATCCAGTAAGAGACAATTTTAATGTTAGAACATTATAAAAGCCAGGTGCAGTGACACATGCCTATAATCTCAAGGACTCAGGAGGCTGAGGCAGAAGGATCATAAGTCTCCCAGCTTGGGCAATTTAGCAAGACCCTGTCTCAAAATTTAAAAATTGAAAAAAAGGTTGGAGATGTAGCTCAGTGATAGAGAGTTCCTGGGTTCAATCCCCAGGACTGGGGGTTGGAGGGGAGAACATTACAGAAACAAAATGGGCTGTTTGAGAAGACAATAAATTTCTAGTAATAATAAAAATACTGGCTATGACATACCAAGATCTATAATATATCAGGCTGTATTCTAAATAGTTTGCATGAATTAACTCATTGTGCCTCAAAAATAACTCTAGGAGGAACTGCTGTTATCTTTATTTTACAGGTAAGGAAACTGAGTTTATTTGACCATGGCCAGAGAGAAAGTGTAGATCTTGGGCTGGGGGAATATATCCTTGAGCCCTTACCTGGCAAATACAAGGCCCTGGGTTAGATCCCCGGCATTGCACGGGCATGCTTGCACATGAGCGCATGCGAGTGGCAGATGTGAATGTAAGGAATGTGACTATGAAGTCTTAATTCTTTATTGCTCTGTGCTCAGGCAGGGGCTTGCTGGACTAGGGTGGAAGGTTTCATAGGCAGATCAAGTGCTGGCTAGGACCAGTAATTTGCTGAAACGAATAGCTACATTTATTGACCATTTGCAGTGTATCAGGCACTAGACTAAGGAATTCATACGCATTAAAAGAGATAATACAATAAAGCACCCAGCAGAGCATCAGTGTACTCAATTTAACCATTAGCTGTTATGATCACTTTTAATCCTCTCAGCAGCTATATTAAATGGGTATTGTTGTATTCATTTTGCTAATGGAGAAACTTAAGTCTTGAGAAGTAAATCACCCAAGATCAGATAGCAGTACGTGCACTGCTCAGGTGATCTCAGATCTATCTTCCTGATGCTATGGCCCCATTCCTTCCACTATGCCCTGCTTCCCCCTTCCCACCTGAAGTTTTGTGATGCCATAAAAGCAGGAAGAAAATGATAATAAATTTACCTTTAAAAAAAGTCTCCACAAATTTAGTTTACAAATTAGTATACCATTGTCTATTTGAAGTTAAATCTTAAATAGTATAACAAGTATAAATCAGAATGCAGGGGCTGGGGCTGTGGCTCAGCGGTAGCACACTAGCCTGGCATGTGTGAGGCATTGGGTTCCATTCTCAGCACCATATATAAGTAAATAAAATAAAGGTCTATCAACAACTAAAAACATATTTCAAAAATAAATAAATAAATCAGAATACAAATGAAATTGGATTTGTTTTTTGTTTGCTTAATTTTCATGCCTGTTTATTTACCAGCTGAAGATCATTTTCCTGGTTCTTCGCTTTACAGGTTCCACCAGAAAATTCCCAGGGGCTGATAACTGAAGAGTAACACAAAGCCATGAGTTGATTTTGAGTTAATCAAATGACCCTCAAAGATCAGAAGAGGCGGCAAATGACTGTAATCCCAGAGGCTGAGGCAGGAGGATGGCAAATTGAAAGCCAGTCTCAGCAACTTAGCAAGGCCCTCAGCAACTCAGTGACACCCTGTCTCTAAATAAAAAAAATATATATATATGGAAAAAAAAAAAAGATCTGGGTGCCAGGCATGATGGCGCACACCTGTAATCCCAGCAGCTTGGGAGGTTGAGGCATGAGGATCACAAATTCAAAGCCAGCCTCAGCAAAAGTGAGGCGCTAAGCAACTCAGTGAGACCCTGTCTCTAAATAAAATACAAAATAGAGCTGGGATGTGGCTCTGTGGTGGAGTGCCCCTGAGTTCAATCCCCAGTACAAAAAAAAAAAAAAAATCAGAAGTGAGTAGAAGTTCATTTAAGGGCTTAAAAGCCTCAAGGACATAAGACATGGGGCCCCAACTCCAAATTCAGGCACAGCATAGAACTGAAACTGAGCTCTCCACAGAGGCCTGGTAGCCAGGAAACTGCTCTGCCTGTGAAACAGAGCAGGGAGAAGCCCTACCCTTTGAGTGAGCAGAGACATGCTAACACGTTGGCCAGAGATAGAAAGGGGGTCACCAAGAGAAATCTAAGCTTGAAACCTCTGCTGTTCACGGCTGCAGATCCATATGTGCTGTCTTCAAGGTGAGAAAACCCAAAGCCAAAATATAAAAAGCTTCTGATAGATCCAGTAAAACCCCTGGGGCCCTAACAGAGCCATGCAGAAATGACCCCACAAGGACCCTTCACAAATCAGATCATGTAGAATTCCCACAACAAGGAACAGTGAGGATAAATTCCTGGTCCAAAATGAGAAAGAAACCCAGCATGGTGGTGCATGCCTGTAATCCCAGTGACTCAGGAGACTGAGGCAGCAGGATCACATAGTTCAAAGTCAACCTCAGCAATTTAATGAGGTCCTAAAAACTTAGACCCTGTGTCTAAATAAAATTTTTTAAAAAATTAAGGGTTGGGGATGTGGTTCCATGGTTAAGTGCTCCAAGGGTTCAATTCTCAGTACCAAAAAAAAAAAAAGAAAAGAAAAGAAGGAAGAAAGAAAACATGTCCAAGATCCAGCAGATCGAACAAACAAGAACATAACAAAACCAGACACGAAAGGAGACAAGCAACATGAAAGTACATTGATAATCTTTACAGAGGAAACACTAGAGACTAAGGGAGATAAAGAACATTATGAACAGAAAGGAAATTAGCGATATGGAAAAGCATCTAGAAGGTGGTGCAGAGAGAAAAAATATAGGAAAACATTTTAAGAAATAATGAAAAATGAAATAAGAAGCTTCAAGCATGCCAAGAAAAACTCCAGGAGTAAGTGGAGACGAGAGAAGCAATATGAAAGATAATAGTGGAGGACTTTCTTAGACATCAATCCAAAGTCAGAAAATTCCAATGAGTCTTACTTAGAATAAATACAAGCAAATCAACACTTAAACACACTGACATTAAATTTTATTAGTCACATCTCATAAGCAGATCTTTAAGACATGCTGAGAATGAGAAGTGGAAGAAGGGTCAGAGTGGGGAAATAATTATAAAAGAAAAGAAAAATAATAACATTGACATGGGCTTCTCATCAGTGGACTTTTTTATTATTAGCAATAATAAAAATAATAAGTTCGAGGGCTGGGGATGTGGCTCAAGTGGTAGCGCTGGCCTGGCATGGTTTGATCCTCAGCATCACATACAAAGATGTTGTGTCCACTGAAAACTAAAAAAGAAATATTAAAATTCTCTCTCTATCTCTCTCTCTCTCTCTCTCTAAAAAAAAAATAGGATCGAGGTCGGGAAAGGGGCACTAAAGAAAACATAGCTCAGAATTAATTTTCCACTAGGAGGTAAACAAGTGGCCTAATAAAGTCACATCCTTATATTGCTCTTTGAGAAATCATGGCGATTCTTGCTGCACAGTGCCGGGCACCTCTGCAAAGCATCAAACCAGGTTTCATTTAACCGTGCAATCCCTTTACCAACACTCCATTTATTTGACAGCCACTTTCATATCCTTGCTACTTTCTCCCTCATCATCCATTGACTAGAGCCCCAAACCCTTTATTGTAGTGCTGGGGGTCAAACTCAGGCCTTGTGAATGCTAGGCAAACGCTCTGCCATTCAGACACCCAGGGGTGCTTCACACAGAGCTATATACCCAGTCGTTCTTGCTTTGAGACAAGGTCTTGCTAAATTGCCCAGTCTGGCCTCAGATTTCCCTTTGGAGGAGCTAAGATTACAGCATCTGGCTATGGAAACTTTTAATATTGATCTAAAAATAATGTGTTGTTTTTGTTTTTAAAAAATTTTGATACAAGGTCTTGCTATGTTCTACAGGCTGGCCTTGAACTCCAGGGCTCAAGTGATCCATGTACCTCAGCTTCCTGAGTAACTGGGACTACGGGCACATAACCAGAATTTTTTTTTTTTTTTTTTTTTTGTATTGGGAATTGAACTCAGGGACACTTGACCACTGAGCCGCATCCTCAGCCATATTTTGTGTTTTATGTAGAGACAGGGTCTCACTGAGTTGCTTAGCGCCTCGCTTTTGCTGAGGTTGGCTTTGAACTTTCAATCCTCCTGCCTCAGCCTCCTGAGCACTGGGATTACAAGCGTGCACCACCATGCCTGGGTATAAACCAGAATTTTGAAAGGACAATTTTTGGAGGGTGGGAAGAGAAGGGCAAGTACTCATGTGGTAAATGAAGGAAGCCAAGATCATTAGGTCCTCACCTTCTGCAATAAGAAACAAACAGTTTAAAGAACTGGAAAACCAAGAAAAAACAATTAAACATGTTGTTTAAAGAGAGGTCAAAAGTGGTTCTGCCTGAAGGGTGGGCAATGGGCAGGAGTGGGGCAGGACATTGCTACTTTGCTTAACAACTTGCTGAATTACTTGACCAAGTGCATGTATGTCATTGATTATGGTTATAGCAAAAAAGCTTCATTGAAGTTTCATATTTATTTGGCTTTATAAAACATCTCCACATATTAAAAGATAGTATGGAATCTCATAGATTTTGTGGACAGATTTTCATACCAGTCACACGTGGACATTTTTGGATTATGTCAATTCCTTCAAGCAATCCATCCCTAGAACGGTACACATTATTGCTTATTGCATCATTGCTGAGGGCCATTACCAAGTAGGAATGACGCATCGAAATTTCCTTGCCAAGCGTACCCCATGCTGCTTAGAGGACATTTGATGGAACATTGCATGCATGCTTTAATAAGGTGACCTTGCTCAAGGACCAAGGCGGATTCGGGTTTTGAGCTGATCAGGTTTGAGGAAGTAACCGGCTCCTTGAATTTAAGGCGTTGCCAGTTTAAGATAATGGGTTTTAGGGAAGTTGGCGGTTGAAGATTATTGCCGGGATTAGGGTGTTCCTGCTGCTTGTTCCCGTTGAGTTCTCCTGAGATTAAAATGGGATTTTGGAGAGAGCCTCGTGGAGTAGGTGGTTTGTGCGGGAGACAGGAGAACGTGTTTGCCCCTGGACCTGTGTGGAGGCGGTGTGAGAGCTGGAATAAAGAATTGCTGTTTGAACCTACAAAGCTGTGAGTGCCTCGTGATTCTGGTGCCAAGCCGAGATATTGGCCTTGGCATTATGGTGGCCCGTACTTGGGATGTCTGAAGCTTGGGGGTAAGTGAATTTGCTCGATCCTGAAGGAGAGCAAAAAAATGGGTGACCATTTCAAAAAACAACGTGTTCTTGTTTTGATTTATTTTGTTTTTATTTCAAGTTGCCTGTTCCTAGAACTTTCTCAGGCAAACTGGGGAAAATGGTTGACTCAAGGTTTAAAGTTTTTCGCCTCTGAGGAAGAGAAATTGTTAGAGGAAGGAGGCACCCCAGTGAGACCAAGAACAGCTAGGGCATATGTTGATACAGTACAAAAATGTAGCCCATGGCTTTTAAAAGATGAGTTATTAAGTATATCAATAGGACCATCATGGTATCCTGTAGAAGGATTTTTCTTGAACAAGAAAGAGATGGCTAGTTCTGTTTACTTTAATTGTCTAAGATCTTGGTTTCTACAGACAGCTGATTAATTTACAAAGCTAAAGTGTTAAAATATCAACCACTAGATATGAAATTAAGTACTCTTTACTTACTAAGTTCCATAAGGTAATATATTTAAACATTATGTGTGTTTTCATAAATTGGTGAATGGAAAAAGGTTTAATATTGCTTTGGTCTGTGTCTTTGCTGAAACAAGGTTACTAAGTGTTAAGATTCTATCATGTGTAATTTATATACAGAGAGTATAAGAAGTTTCAGTTGGGTTTCAATTACAGTATAATAGTACCTTAGAAAACATAAAAGTATTTCATCTTATTAAAGTGGAGTAATTTTATAAGGGTTGTTTCAGAATGTGAATTTATAAAAAGTGTTAATGGTTAAAAAAGGGATATAAAAAGGTTCAAGATGTGGAAATATATTTTAATATAAAAGGTTAAAGGTTAAATAAATGTTTCTAGATGAGATAATCTCTGTATGGTAAAGTAAAATGTTGTAAAATGCCATTTAAAAAGATTTTGAGGAAACTAGATTTAATTTAAAAGCTTGAGAAAGGTAGAAAGAAAAAAAAGGTATTTGTACATGGCAGATTGAGACAAAGCTTCTTAATGGAGTAAAAAAGAGCCTTTGGTTGAAGGGCAGCCATGTAAACTAACATTTAGTGATTTAAACAGAATCTAAGCCTCATTTAAAAGAGTGAAGCTGTAGATGGTGAAAAAGTACATTTAAAAGTACAGTATAGGTGATAATTAAAAGGCTTTAAAAGGTTAAATTGAAGGTGGTTGAGATACCTTCATGGCGGAAAAAAGATTGCTTTACTCATCAAACTATGTACTTATTAAACTAAAAAGAGGGAGATGAGATAATCTTTGTGTGGTAAAGTAAAAAGTTGTAAAATGTCTAAGTACATTGCAAAAGGCTTTAAAAGGTTAAATTGAAGGTGGTCGAGATACCTTCATGGTGGATAAAAGATTGCTTTACTTATCAAACTATTAACTATTAAAATATACTTATTAAACTAAAAAGAGGGAGATGAGATAATCTTTGTGTGGTAAAGTAAAAAGTTGTAAAATGTCTAAATAAGTTGCAAAAGGGTTTAAAAGGTCAAATTGAAGGTGGTTAAGATGCCTTCATGACGGAGAAAAAAAAAAATATAACCCATGAAAATGGGAAGATAATAAGATAAAAGATTTAGATAAAGAAGATTAAAAATTTGAAGTGGAAAACTTCAAAAACAGAAGTACAGGAAGGTAAAAAAAGAGAGAAGATGTAGAAAGATAAAAAAGATATAGGAAGATAAAAAAGATGTAGAAAGACAAGAAATTTAAACCCACAAAATAGGAAACAAAAGAAAACTAGGAGACAAGAAAGCAACTAAGGGTAAATATAAAAACCTTAGAAGAAAAGTAGAAGATAGAAATAAGATAGAAAATGGTTAAAAATGTCAAGTAAAGGTATTTCAGATAGAAAATACAAAAGGCTAAGACAACTATGGTTTAAAACCACATGTAAAAATTATAAGGACTAAAATAATTCTAAAAAGTAAGGCAGAATGCTTTTGAAAGACTTAAATTTAAAAGGATCTTAAAGGGATATTTATCCCCCAAAGATAAACTTAAAATAACCCTTTTTACTCTAAATTTTTTAAATTTGGATACATCAGGACTTAATGCTGCGGAAAGACATATGTATCCAAAAAATGTACATAAGCCTAAGGTACTTTGGAAAGATATTCTAACAGGACAATGGAAAGGTCCCGACCCAGTTATTGTCTGGAGTCGGGGTTCCGTTTGTGTGTTCCCACAGGGAGAACAGCAGCCGATTTGGATTCCAGAGAGGTTAACCAAAACAATTTCTACAGAAAAAGAAGATGATTTGACTGAAATCCATAACAGCTGAAATCCAGAGCTCCAGCTTGGCTATTCTTACATCTGCGACAGTGATTAACCACGGTGCCTTTTTTTCAATATCTATTTTATTATTGCATTTTTCCCACATCATAAAGTTCTATTTTATTTTTGAGCTCATACAAACCTAGGTTAATGTTTTTCTGATCAGTTTTGTTTTTTGACTGTTTTTAATTTTTTGACTGTGGAGTTTTTAAACATTGCAATGGAGATTTTACCTAGGTAAAGCTACAAGGCCGTTATTATTGTCTTATATGTTGTATGTTATGTGTGCCCTGTTTTGTGTTGCATGTCAGTATGTGTATATGTCCATATTTTTATATGAGGAGCGCTCATGAAAAAATGAATCCGAATTTTTTTTTTTTTTTTTATTCACGTGACTTAAGTGGTTTAATTTAAATTAGTTAAACAGCTATTAATGATTGCTTTCAAAGGTGATTAACAGATCTGTTTGCTTACTATTGTTTTTAAAGGTGATTAACAGATCTGTTTGTTTACTTTCACTTTTCTTTTCATCATATTTAATAATTCTGTTCAGGATAATGTCTCTTTAACATCATTACCAGAATTCCCCTCTCCATCCCAGTGCCAGTGAAGACTAAGAAAACCAAACTGCAGCTTCTATGATAGCTACCACAGTAAACTGTATAAACTGATGCATCAATGAATATAACTCAACAAATAATGCTCAATCAAGGATTTGATTTACTTTGTGAGGAAATGGACATATTGATAGACTCCTCCGATTTGAACTGCCTGCAGAACTTGCCTAGACTATATATCAGTTGCATGCATTGTGAACTATCGTCTGGTGCAGCGATTTGTGGTACTGCTGGCATATTTTTGCTGATGGTGTCACCAGTGATGCAATTTCCTTGCCAGCACACCCCATGTTAATTGTGGTAATGCTGACATCTTTGCTGATGGTGTCACCAGTGATGCAATTTTTCCAAAGGAGCCGTCAATTGGCTTGGTGTCGTGGCATTTCTGTATCTTCCTCCCTTCTACTAGTGATGGTCTAAAATTTGGGGGCCAACAGAGGTGAGGCAAGAACCTCACCCCCCCACTGGCACCAAGGTTAAATTTGGGAGCCAACAGAGGTGAGGCAAGAACCTCACCCCCCCACTGGTGCTTAGGCCTATCCACAAGCATGGCTGAATGCTGGACCGGTAGTCAGCGACGGGTTGATCTGATTGCAGTGGATTCAACCTAAGACAGGGGACTGACGCCTAGAGGTCAGTTCATCCGATGACGGGTAAGAACCATATGTTGAATTGGACAACCTACCAGGCACGGTCCTAAGCCGCATTGCTTGTTGTTTAATTAATCAGAAGGGGGGAGATGCTGAGGGCCATTACCAAGTAGGAATGACGCATCGAAATTTCCTTGCCAAGCGTACCCCATGCTGCTTAGAGGACATTTGATGGAACATTGCATGCATGCTTTAATAAGGTGACCTTGCTCAAGGACCAAGGCGGATTCGGGTTTTGAGCTGATCAGGTTTGAGGAAGTAACCGGCTCCTTGAGTTTAAGGCGTTGCCAGTTTAAGATAATGGGTTTTAGGGAAGTTGGCGGTTGAAGATTATTGCCGGGATTAGGGTGTTCCTGCTGCTTGTTCCCGTTGAGTTCTCCTGAGATTAAAATGGGATTTTGGAGAGAGCCTCGTGGAGTAGGTGGTTTGTGCGGGAGACAGGAGAACGTGTTTGCCCCTGGACCTGTGTGGAGGCGGTGTGAGAGCTGGAATAAAGAATTGCTGTTTGAACCTACAAAGCTGTGAGTGCCTCGTGATTCTGGTGCCAAGCCGAGATATTGGCCTTGGCACATCATGAACAGGATTTCAACTTTAAGTGTTCATATTGCTGGGAAGAATTATTCCTGAATAGGTCCTGGATTTGAAGTTTTCCCGCTTTTTTTTTTTTTTTTTTTTTTTTTTTAGTGGTGCTAGGGATTGAATCCTGGGCCTTGTGCATACAAGAAGTTTTCCAGTTTTGATTGTGGGTAGAAATAAGGTGGGATACTAAGGATTTTTCCCAAATCCTTAGTATTTCCAAAACAAGCAAACAAACAGATATTGGAATAATAGTGAATGGTGGAAATTATCAGTGTAGACAGTTCATTTTTTCTTAAGTATTCTGCTGGGTGTGGTGGTGCACACCTGTAATCCCAGTGGCTTGGGAGGCTGAGACAAGAGGATGGTGGGTTCAAAGCCAGTCTCAGCAAAAGGGAGACAATTCAGCAAAAGGGAGACAACTCAGCAAAAGGAAGACAACTCAGTGAGACCCTGTCTCTAAATAAAATACAAAATAAGGCTGGGAGTGTGGCTTCATGGTTGAGTGCCCCTGAGTTCAATCTCTAGTACTCGCCCCTCAAAAAAGAGATTTAAGATCTCATTTCAGACTTAACATCAAGAACTTACATTTTCCTTACTCACACATAAACAGTCCACCACTGAATTTACTGGATACACATACATACATATACATGTGTGCAGATATATTATTACATATATACATATTTATTGCATGAGTAAATTTTAAAACTATTTTGATAAAATTACAAATTAAAAAAAAAGTTGCAGGAATAGTATAAGGAATTCTCAATATCCATCAGACGTACAAATTGTTTATATTTTGTGCCATTTACATTCTTTTCTTTGTGTGTATATATGCATATTTGCATACATATGTATTTTTTCCTGAACCATTTAAAACTAAGTACACGTATGAAGACAAGAATGGTGTGACTCTACTTTGTGTACAACCAGAGATGTGAAAAATTGTGCTCTATATGTGTACTATGAATTGAAATGCATTCTGCTGCCATGAATAACAAGTTGTAATAAATAAATAAATTAAAATAAGGGGTAAAGATCAACCCTTCACTTTTTTTCTTTTGGTAATGGAGTTTGAACCAAGGGCCCTGAACCACTGAGCCACATCCCAAGCTCATTTTTATATTTTATTTAGAGACAGAGTCTTGCTGAGTTGCTTAATTCTCCTGCTGCAGCCTCTTGTTCCCTGGGATTACAAGGATGTTCGACTGCACTCAGCTGCCACTATATGCTTGTGTTGTATCTTCTAAATACAAGGACATTCTTTTACATAATCAGTACACTGAAGGCTGTGGGTGTAACTCAGTGGTAGAGTGTGTGCTTGGCTTCATGAGATAGATGCATGGCCCTGGGTTTATCCCCAACTGGATTTGTTGGGGATCTAAATTTTGACAAAGTTATTTTAAAAAGTTTTAACATTGAAACTATAGTATAATCTAATCAAAAATCTATTCAAATTTCATCAATTGTCCAAATACTGTCCTTCATAGCTATTTTCTTCTCCTTGGCTCCAACCCAGTATTACATATTGAATTTAGATGTGATAATACCTTGGTCTTCTAATCAGGAACAGTTCCTCAAGTGTTAAAGAGCAAAGAGACTGGCTGGGTGTGGCACATGCCTTTAACCTACTAATTTGGGAAGCTGAGGCAGGAAGACCCAAGTTTGAGGCCAGCCTCGGCAACTTAGTGAGACCCTCTATCAAGGTAAAAAAGGACTGGGGATGTAGCTCAGTGGTAAAGGGCCCCTGGGTTCAATTCGTAGTACAAAAACAAAACAAAACAAAAACCCACAAGTGCACAGGCCAGATATTTTGTAGAAAGTCATTTAATTTGGATTTTGGATTTGTATATTGTTTCATCATAATTAGATTCTGGTTATGCATTTTTGGCAGGAATATCACAGAAGCAATACTGCACCATTCCTGGAGCATCACATCAGGAGAACATCACGTCAATTGTCTCAATATTGCTAAGGTTAGCTTTATTCATATTTGAGGGTGGTAGCCGCCATATTTCTCCATTTGTAAAGTTAATATTTTTCCGTAAATAAATATTAAGTCATTTGTGCAGAAGCATTCTGATGGTCTATAAATATTCTGTCTGCCATCATGATTTTACCCAATAGTTTTAACATCTACTAATTTCTAACTTCATTGTTTTACATTTTGTAGTTGATGTTCTATTGTAAATAAAAATGGTCTCTTATTTATTTATTTGTTCCTTCTTATCAGTATGAGCTCACGGATCTTATTTTGTTTAATGTGTTACACTCCATTTTTACTGTTATTTATCTTGATGCTAAAATGAACTTCAATTTGGCTAGAAAAGAAATTTTCAGGTTACATCTTGTTTCTTTTGACGTGTTCCAACTACTTTAAGCATTTTTCTAATTCCTGGCATAAGATATTCTATGCTTGTCTTATTCTGTCTCTTCCTCAAAAGGAAAGTTAAATGAACTGAATCTGCGTGCCAGATGAGCTCAGAGCTCTTGAAAAACCTAGAAAAAAACTGTGTATGAAAGGTACCTTAAGAGATACATATTATCTGCCCCCACCAAGTGTGTGCATGCAAAAAAAAATGCTTTTAGGATTGCTAATTCATATTGCTGTGGAAATTAAATCTTTTTTTTTTTTTTTTTTTTTTTTAGTTTGGTACCAGAGATTAAACCCAGTGGTGCTTAAACACAGAGCCACATCGCCAGCTCTTTTTATTTTTTATTTTGAAGGTCTTGCTAAGTTGCCTAGGCTAGCCTCAAACCTATGATCTTCTTGCCTCAGCCAATGCATAATGCTGAGATTACAGGCATGTGCCACCATGCCTGGATATAGCTTTTCAAAGTCAAAATTTAGATCACTAATTTTATTTTCTAAGGATTTTATTTTTAAAATGTCCAAAGTATAATAGTTGATGAAACAATTCAATGCCCACCCAAGTACCACTGTCTAGAAGCTACATAAATATTTTGTTCCACTTGTTTTATCACATATCTGCCCATGTCATTCCCTGTATCAAATGATTAATCCATATTATCAAACCATTAGTTCATCTTATTTGGTTGATGCATTTCTTCTCCAGCTTTATTGAGGTAAGATTGACAAATTAAAATTGTATCTACTGCTGGCACACACCTGTGATCTGTGGCTCTGGGGCCTGAGGCAGAAGGATCGAGAGTTCAAAGTCAACCTCAGCAAAAGCGAGGCCCTAAGCAGCTCAGTGAGATCCTGTCCCTTAATAAAATACAAAAAAGGGCTGGGGATGGGCTCAGTGGTCAAGTGCCCCTGAGTTCAATCTCTGGTATCTGCCCCCCAAATTCTATCTACTTATGGTATACACTGTGGTGTTTTGATATATGTAGACATTGTTACAGGGACATCATGATCAAGTTGATCAATATATCTATCACTTTACAGTTACCATTTTGTGTATGTGTGCTGTAAGTACATTTAAGATCCACTGTCTTGGGGGCTGGGGATGTGGCTCAAGCGGTAGCGCGCTCGCCTGGTGTGCGTGCGACCTGGGTTCGATCCTCAGCACCACATACCAACAAAGATGTTGTGTCCGCCGAGAACTGAAAAATAAATATTAAAAATTCTCAAAAAAAAAAAAAAGATCCACTGTCTTAGCAAATGTCACTGTGCTATACATTAGACTTCCAGCGTTCATTCATTCTGCACAACTGAAGCTTTGTACCCCTGTGACTAGCATCTCCCCATTTCCTCCGTCCACCAGCCCCTGGAATCTACCATTCTACTTCCACCTCTACGATCAACTTTTAAGATTTCATATGTAAGTGAGATCACGCAGTGTTTCACTTTCCATTTCTGGTTTATTTCACTTAACATAAGGTACTCTACATCCACCCAAGTTGGTGCAAATGACAAGACTTCCTTCTTTTTATCTTTTTTATTTATTTTTTGTGGGGTTCTTTTTTTGAGGAGAACTGGGGGTCAAACCCAGGGCTTTGTGAATGCAAGGCAGACACTTTTCCATTGAATTACATCCTAGCCCAATTTCCTTTTATTTACTTGTTTTTTGTTTATTTATTTTTTAGTATTTGCAGATGGACAGCATGCCTTTATTTGTTTAGTTTTTTATGCAGAGCTAAGGATCAAACCCAGTGCCTCACACATGCTAGGCAAGCAGCTCTGCCACTGAGCTACAGCCCCAGCCCAATTTCCTTCTTTTTAAAAGCTGAATAGTATTGGAAACTGAAATGGAGCAAATCATGTTATATGCATCTATAAATGTGTCAAAATGAAACCCAGTGTTTTGTATAACTATAATGCATTAATATTTGTATAATGCACAAATTTTTTTAAAGCCAAATAGTATTCAATTGTTTTTTTAGCATTTTTTTCTCCATTTATCTGTTGATGGACACTTAAGTTGATTTCATATCTTGGCATTATGAATAACAGTAATGTTTACAATCTTGAACTCTACTTTATCTTATATTAATAGCAAATTCAACTTTTTGAAAATTCACAATACAGGGGCTGGGGATGTGGCTCAAGCGATAGCGTGCTCGCCTGGCATGCGTGCATCCCGGTTTCGATCCTCAGCACCACATACCAACAAAGATGTTGTGTCCGCTGAGAACTAAAAAATAAATATTAAAAATTCTCTCTCTCTCTCTCTCCTCTCTCTCTCTCTCTCTTTAAAAAGAAAAAGAAAATTCACAACACAACTTTTCCATCTAAACAGTTTTAACCTATCATGTTTTTTTGTTTTGTTTTGTTTTGTTTTTTGAGACAAGGTCTCACTATGTTGCCTAGGTTTGTCTTGAACTTGTGTGTTCAAGGGATCTTCCTACCTCAGTCTTTGGAGTATATAGGATTACATCTAGCTCTATGTGCTTAATTTTATAGTGAGTTTCTTCTGTGTGTGTGTGTGTGTGTGTGTGTGTGTGTGTGTGTGTGTGTGGTGCTGGGGATTGACCCAGGGCCATGTGCACGTGAGGCAAGCACTCTACCAACTGAGCTATGTCCCCAGGCCCTATAGTGAGTTTCTAGTAAACAGTATAGACATATATATAATCTTTATCTTTTAATTGGAGTGTTTCAATTTAATTTAATAATTAATATGATTGAATTTGAGTCTGTTTTTCTTTTCTATTTGTCTCATCTTTTTTAATATTTATTTTTTAGTTATAGTTGGATACAATACTTTTATTTATTTATTTTTATGTGGTTCTGAGGATCGAACCCAGGCCCTCACACATGCAAGGCGAGCTCTCTACCGCTGAGCCACAACCTCAGCCCCTATTTGTCTCATCTTGTTGTTCCTTTGTTTCCTCTTTTTATATCTTCTTCTGGATTGAGTGTATTTGGTATTCGATTTTATCATTTCTATGGGTTTATTAATTATTTTGTTGTTCCCCTTTACCTTTTGGGGATGTTTCAAGACCCCTGATGGAGAACTGGGTGATATGGCACATACTTGTAATCTCAGCAGTTTAGGAGGCTGAGTTAGGAGGATGGCAAATTTGAGGCCAGCCTCAGCAATTTTGCCAGACTCTATAAACAATTTAGTGAGACCATGCCTCAAAATAAAAAATGAAAATGGCTGGGGATGTGGTTCAATGGTTAAGTGTCCCTGGGTTCAATCCCCACTATCCATGCCCCCCCCCAAAATCCCCAATAAACTCCTAAAATCTGGAGTAGTACTATGCCTTATATATAATATCCTACTGTTTTTTCCTATTCATGCATACTTATGAGAAAGTTTAATTTATGAATTTAGGTAATTTAGGTACAGTAAGAATAACAAGAACTAATATTAAAATAGAACAATTATAATAGTATACAGTGATAAAAGCTATATGAAAATGCTGTCTCATGCATTCTATTTTGTTGTTGTTGTTAAGGTGGAACTGGGGATTAAACCCAGGGGCCCTTTACCACTGAGCCACACCCAGCCCTTTTTATATTTTATTTTGAGACAAGGTGATAAGTTACTCAGCCAAGCCTCAAACTTGATCCTCCTGACTCAGCCTCCAGTGTGGGCCATTGTGACCATCTTTTTTTTTAATGGGTTCTCTTTGTGCTACCCAGGCTTATCTTAGAACTCCTGAACTGAGGAGATCTTCCTACCTCAGCCTCCCAAGTGCTGAGACTACAGGAATGCACCACCATGCTCAGTTTCAGAATCTCTCTCTCTCTCTCTCTCTCTCTCTCTCTCTATGGTGCTGGGGATTGAACCCAGGGCATTGTGCATGTGAGGCAAGTGCTCTACCAACTGAGCTATATCCCCAGCCCCAGAATACCTTATTGTACTTATTTTGTACTAATTTTCAGGCCAAAGTCGACCAGATGTATCTAAAACCTCAGAAAGTTAAACAGAGAATAAGGGGAACTACTGTACCTCTGTTTTATTTTTAGAGCTTGCTCTTGGTTTGATGGTTAGAGGGGTTTTCTGGGCGTTGAACCCAGGCCTAGCGCTAAACACACACTCTACCATTGAGCAAAAACTCAGCCCTAACTTTTTTTTTTTTTTTTTGAGACTGAGTCTTGCTAAGTTGCTGAGGTTGGCCTGGAACTGGGGATCCTCCTAACTCGGTCTCCTGAATTGCTAGGATCACAGGGGTGCACTGACATCTGGTCCAAGTTTAACATTTTTAATATCACAGTCTACTTTCAAATAATGCTGTATTATTTCAGATATAATGTAATAAACTTATAAAAGTGTACTTGTGCTTCTCTCTACCTGTCTTTAGTCTTATTGTCATACTTCTTATTTCTGCATTTATTACAAACCTATAATTTTGTTATTTTTAATTAACCAATTAATTATTCTTTAAAATATTTTTGTATTAATTTATTTATTGGTATTAAGGATTGAACCCAGAAGTATTTAACCACTGAGCAATATCCCAGCCCTTTTCATTTTTTATTTTTATTTTTTTATTCTGGGGATTGAGCCCAGAGGCTTTTTACTACTGAGCTACATCCCCAGCCCTTTTTATTTTTATTTTTTGTAGCTATAAATGAACAGAATACCTTTATTTTATTTGTTTATTTTTATGCTGTGCTAAGAATTGAACTCACATGCTAGTCTCAAACTTGCCATCCTCCTGCCTCAGCCTCTTATGTCTGTGGGATGATAGACATGCAACACCACTCCTAACTTAAAAGTATTTCTTGAGAAAAAAAATTGTATACACATTTTACCTTTTCTGGCACTGTTCATTTCTTTCTTTATTTATTTTTCTGTTCATTTCTTTGCAAGGATACAGATCTCCAGTCTATTTGTGTTCCTTCAAGTCTTCTAATGATGCTTTCTATCAGACTTCATCTGAAAGTGCTACATTGCCAGGTGCAGTGGTGCACACCTGTCATCCCAGTCACTCGGGAGACTGAGGCAAGAGGCTCACAAGTTCAAGGCCAACCTCAGAAACTCAGCTAGACGCTGTCTCGAAATATAAAATAAAAAGGGCTGTGGTATAGCTCAGTGATAGAGTACTCTTCGGTTTAATCTCCAGTACTGAAAAAAAAAAAAAGTATTATGTCTTCAATTTTTTTGTGGGGACGGGTACTGGGGATTGAACTCAGGGGCACCTGACCACTGAGCCACATCCCCAGCCCTTTTTTGTATTTTATTTAGAGACAGGGTCTCACTGAGTTGCTTGGCATCTCACTGTTGCTGAGGCTGGCTTTGAACTCTCAATCCTCCTGCCTCAGCCTCTCGAGCCACTGGGATTACAGGCGTGCACCAACTACGCCTTCAATTTTGAGTGATATTTCTGCCAAACATGGATGCTACATTGTGGAGATATTTGAGAGTTGTTCTATCAGGCAGTGAACGTAGCCACAGTTACCTCTGTTAGATCTTTCAACCTGCTTCTACCTTGTTTTTATATGTATTGTTCGGAGTCTTCCTCAAGAATGTATATAACAGAGGTCAAAGATTTTGGCAGAATCTAGATGCAGAATTTGCCTCTCCTTCTTTGCAGTTAGTTCTCTCCTTTCCAGGATTTTCCACATTACTTTTCAGCCACTCTGACAACCCCCATGATTAGCTTTCAGTTTAGTTGAAGTTTTAGTTGCTCCACTCCACATGGCAAGGGCAATGCCCATGAGGGGGGAAAAGTCATAACAATTGCAGATATATTCTAGTCCTTTTTTTAAAGGATGGAGTGTCCTCTGGTTTTCAGAAGCTTTTGGTCTCTCTCTCTCTCTCTCTCTCTCTCTCTCTCTCTCTCTCTCTCTCTCTCTCTCTCTCTCGTCTTTAAATAGGTGTGAGTTGTGTTTTTTCCAGACACTATAATTGTTATTACTGGGCATGGAAGCATAGGCCGGTAGTACTACCTACTCTGGAGGCTGAGGCAGGAGGATTGCTTGAGTTTGAGGCCAGCCTTGACAACATAGTGAGACCCAGTCTCAAAAAAAAAAAAAAAAAAGTTATCTCTGGGAGGGTTGGTTCTATGTGAAGTACTCCAACATTATCAAAAGAGAAACAGGGATAATTTAAAATTATGATCGTTATCTTCTTTGAGTCTTTCAAATTTGTGGTCTCAAACCTATTACTTAGCCATACTTGGACAAGTTTTTCTCAGTAATAGTTTATTTCCTGGGAACGGGAGAGAAAATGTGGTTTCCCATCATTCTTGTTCTGAGCGGCAACACTATCTTCTGTTCTGACAAAGGATTCTGTCAGAACAAATGCAAATTCTGTCAGCTGTGCGTCATAGTTCTCATCAAAAGCCTCCTAATTGGTTTATTGACTCTCCACTTTTAGGTAAAGAAGAATTTCCCACCTCCTTTCAGAACAGAATTATTTCATTAGTTTTAAATGTTGGGGCTGCTATGTATGATTTGGTTTAAAGGAAGTGTCATTAATTTTTTTTAAGTTTATAAATAAACTTTAGTCTAGACAGTCTCTAAGAGTCTCTAAAATTAAGTGACAATATATTTTAGTTGGTTAACTATAGAAGAGTGATAGATGTGTATATAAATAATCTTTGGGGGGGCTGGGGATGTGGCTCAAGCGGTAGCGCGCTCGCCTGGCATGCGTGCGGCCCGGGTTCAATCCTCAGCACCACATACCAACAAAGATGTTGTGTCCACCGAGAACTAAAAAATAAAAAATGTTGGAAATTCTCTCTCTCTCTCTCTCTCCTCTCCTCTCACTCTCTCTTTAAAAAAATAAAAAAATAAAAAAAAATAATCTTTGGGGGCTGGGCTTGTGGCTTAGTGGCAGAGCACTTGCCTCACCCATGTGAGGAACTAGGTTCAATCCTCAGCACCACATAAAAATAAATAAATATAATAAAGATATTTTTAAAAAAATAATAAATAAATAAATAAATAATCTTTGGTATAGAAATTCCCACACCTGGTGATCCTACTTGATAACAACTAGTATTTTCATGAGTAAAATACTCCTTTGATTTCTGTTTGAACTTATTCAAGGGTCCATAATACAAAGCTCTTTATTACTAATTTTTTTGCCATCAATATGGAAAATGCTATTCTGCATGATTTGATATTTTCCTAATAGTAATAAAAATAAAGACAAAGAGATTTGGGGCTAGCATGTAATTCAGTGCTAGAGACCTTCCCCAGGATGAGCAAGGCCCTGGATTCAATCCCTAGTACTAAAAAAAGAAAAAATAAGGAAAGAAGAGAAAACATGCTGAGAAATGTACACCGTTTGTAGCAAATGTTACCTAAGTTCAAAGGCATGCATGCAACTCCATTGAAGAAAGGCCTCAGAGCTATAATTATTGTGTTAACCTCCTAAATTCAGGCACATACACAGAAGATTGTCTTTGCTTAAAGGTGTATGCAGTCATTTCTCTAAACTGTTGTAGGTGTACAAGGAGTCAGCATCTAGATATTCCTGTTCATCAAGGAGGTGAGAATTTTCATTTTAATTATGGCACTGGACTCGTTAATCATCTGCTATCATCTTAGTCAGAAGGAAAGAATACTCTAATAAACATTCACTTGAAACCTCCAGTGAACTAAGACACCATTTAAATGCAAAACAATACACTGATATAATAGGTCAGTGTGTTCCTTCCTGCTTGGTGTGTTTACCAAATTCATGAATATACTCTGAAGGTCTTTCATGGTAAAGGAAAAGTACTAGGTGATCTTTTTAGCATGTTAACTGAGAAGACAGTATCTCATCTTTTGGTTCACAAAAGCTATTCAAATACATGATGTAAAATGCTGGCAGATTGCCCCTCCTACCATGTAAGAATCTTAGAGGTACAGAGCATGTCATATTATGCATTTGTGTAATTCTGTCAGTGTTCTATATGCTGCTTGTATTTTATGAAATGGTCAGCAAGTATTTATTAAATAAATCCATCAGTACTCAGCAAATTTTTGAACAAGTTGTTTAGGTAACAGGAAAAACTCAGAATCTAGTAGTTTTTTTTTTTTTTTAAGGGATCTGGGTGAGTCAGGTTCAATGGACAGTTGTCCCTCAGTATCTGTGGGGACTCCTTCATATACTTTATATACTCATAATGCCTAATACAATACAAATGCTATGTAAATAGTTGTTACACTGTATTCTTTGGGGGTAATGACAAGAAAAAAATCCATATATGTTTAGTATAGATGCAATTTAAAAACATAGGATTATATGTATATGAGGACTTGAACCCAGGCACTTGCACATGTTAGGCAAATGGCCTACCACTGAGCTACATTCCCAGCCCTTTTTATTTTATTTTAGGACAGGATCTCACTAAGTTGCTCAGGCTGGCCTCAAACTTGGTATCTTCTTTCCTTGGCCTCCCAAATAGCTGGGATTACAGACATATACCACCATACCTAACTTAAAAATTATTTCTGATGTGTGGTTGGTTGAATCCACAGACCTGGAATCCATGGATATGGAGAGGTGTCAACTATATTATTATTGTTGCCAATTTTATTTCTATGACCTCGATGCAGGGAATGTCTGTCTGTGTCCCTTATCCCCCAGATTCATATTTGAAATCCTAATCCAAATGTGATGAAATTTGGAGGGTAATTCTTTGGAAGGTAATTAGATTTGGATGAAGTCATGAAGCCAGAGCCCCCCACAATGTATTAGTGCCTTTAAAAGAAGAGAAAGAGGGGGCTGGGGTGTGGCTCTGCGGTAAAACACTTGCCTTCCACATGTGAGGCCCTGGGTTCGATCCTCAGCACCACATAAAAGTAAATAAACAAAATAAAGAGAATGCATCCATGTACAACTAAAAAATATTAAAAAAAAAAAGATAAAGGATGGGACTGGGGCTGTAGATCAGTGGTAGAATGCTTGCCTAGCATATGTGAGGCACTGGGTTCGATCCTTAGCATCACATAAAAATAAGTTAAATTAAATAATTTTTTTTTAAAAAAGAGGCTGGGCATGATGTCACATGCCCATAATCCCAGCTATTTGAGAGGCTGAGGCAGGAAGATTGCAAGTTCAAAGCCAGCCTCAGCAACTAAGTGAGGCCATAAGCAACTTACCAATACCCTGTCTCAAAATAAAAATATAAAAAAGGTCAGGGATGTGGCTCAATGGTAAAGCCCCTCTGGGTTCAATCCTTTGGTACCAAAAGAAAAAAGAAAAAAAAGAAATTCCTGAAAATAGTCTCTTATCACTGAGGATTATTGTGCTGTTCAGAAGAAGTCAAAAGTGGTCCATGAATGTAGCATAACAGCATCTGAGAATACAAAGTGTAGGGGAGTTTCATTTTCCTTATAGCACTTAAGGGTATTTTTTAACTATTCATTACATCAAGATATTGGAATTTTAGTGCATTTTTGCAATATCTTGTTTTTTCTCTATGGTGTTTCATTATTTTAATTTCATTTGCCGATAGCACAATGGCACCAATAAGACACAGCATGGGATGAAATAGTTCAGCATTACTCCAGAATTTTAAAGCTTACAACATGGGGACTTAACCTCACCGAGTTAACATTTATTATTGGATATTGCATTTTATTCTGGGGTTTTTTTCATTGTTTTTGTTTCATAGTCTAATTTTGCTTGTCTAATTTAAGCCATCTCAAATTCTTTTTTTAATATATTTTACTTATACATGGATGCAATATCTTTATTTTGTTTATTCATTTTTATGTGGTGCTGAGGATTGAACCCAGTGCCTCACATGTGAGAGGCAAGTGCTCTGCCACTGAGCCACAACCCCAACCCTCAAATTCTTTTAGTTATAGACAAAGATGAGTTTGCACATGTAATCATACAATGACTTTCATACATCTCTCCTTTCACAAAGAATATGAAATGATGTAGCATGGGGGATACGTTACTGGCATTTCTCAGCCGGGTTTTACTGATTCAACCAGTAGCTTAACCATGAACACTATAAAAGTTGATCAAATACAAAAGGATAGAATATGAGGGTATTAGTACAAGTCCTTAGTCAGTCTAGAATGAAGACAAGGGAGGAGGATCACTCACTGCTATAGCTTGGATCTTGAATGTCACCTGATGGCTCATACGTTAAAGGCTTGGTCCCCAGGGTGGTGCTATTGAGAGATGGTGGGCCTATAGGAAGAGAGGCCGTGGGAGGTCCTTAGGTCATTTCAGGCCCTGAGATGAGTGTTTTGCTCCTCCGTGGGCTCCCTGCCATTGCCGTCTGGCATGCCTACCCAAGGCCCCAAAAATGGGTTTGTCCAATCCTGGACTGGAACTTCCAAAACTGTGAACCAAAATAAACCTTCTTTCTTTATTAGTCAATTATTTCAGGATTTCATTATAGTAATAGAAAGCTAAAATACTTACCTACAGGGTCTAGACAAGAAATACCCATGGCAGAACCAGAGAAAGCTGGGGTGTGAGGAACTAGATGGGATTCAATGGTGTCATGTAGGAATGGGGGGCCCAGCGTTGCCAGACCATACCAATTTAAAAGAGAAGCTAGAAATTAGATTTTCATATGAAATTCTCAATTTTTAACACCAAATAACTTAATTAAAAAAAAAATCACACAACCTCAATATAACGTGATCTTATAATTGAGACGGCATCTGATGACGACTTTCCAGGCATGGAGTCACTAACTACAGCCAAGTGGGCTTTGTTTCCTCTCCTATTTATTCTTCCCTTCCTCTTAATCCTTTATTTTACTCCCAACCTTCAATCTCATCCCCATTTGCTTGTTTCTGGTATCATTAAATGATGCAGCTAAGAAAGAAATAGGTCAAAGGCCTTTCTGGTCCTTCTCTCCCCAAACCACTTTTCTTTACAAAGGGAAAAGGAGAAGGTAGGAGAGGTGAAGTACAAGGTCTTCAAATTTTCTCCTCCCTTCCCTTGAAAAGTTTTAAACAGCATTGTCCAAGATGTGCTTTCCTGTCTAGAGAACAATCCCCCTATAAGAGGGTAAGGAGTGGGGCTCGTCACACAGCTAAACCCTTACTTCTGTGATGCTGTTGACTTGGACAGCTCATGTCCCTGGTAACTGAATAGAGAATAATACTTAGCCACAAAGTAACCTAGAAACTGCTCCCCACCTCTAAACCAGCTGCCCCAACAGCTGTTTCAATGTCACAGGCATGAAAACAACGTGGTATTCAAAATTTAGGATTATAAATTCTCTTGGAAAAATCATATATATATATATATATATATATGATTTTTATTGTACCAGGGTCTGAACCCAGAGGTGCTTAACCACCGAGCAATATCCCCAGCCCTTTTCCTTTTTTAAAATTTTGAGACAGGGCCTTACTAAATTGCTGAGATTAGCTTTTGAACTTGCAATCCTCCTTCCTTAGCTTCCCAAGTCACTGGGATTTATATAAATTTTTGTTGTCATTGTTTGTTTGATAAGGGGTCTTGCTGTGTTGCACAGGCTGGCCTCAAACTCTGCCTCGGCAGTAGATGGGATTACAGACAGGCCATCACCCCACCTACCTTCAGGGATTGTTGTTCACGCATTAGTTGAGATACCAACAGCAAATATAACTGTAAATATATCTGGCTATGGAAGACACAAGATGAACTTGATATTTTGTGTTAATCCTATATGAACCCAGATATGGTTAGAACATAAATATCTTCAAATTCTGTCTTCACATTAGTCTTTTTTCTCTAAAATTTTCAAACAGGGTCTTACAGTGTTGTCCAAGCTACGGGCCTTGAACTCCTGGCTCAAGTGATCCTTCTGCCCTAGGGCCCCAAGGGCTAGGACTGTGAGCACACACTGCCATACCCAGCTTCTCTTTAGTCTTAAATGATATCAGGTATTATGACTAGGGGCTGGGGTTGTAGCTCAATGGTAGAGTGCTTGCCTAGAATGTGTGAGGCTCTGGGTTTGATCCTCAGCACCATGTATAAATACATGCATGAATTAATTAAATGAAGGTCCATTGACAATTAAAAAAATTTTTTAAAGTATGATGACTAGAATTTCATGTCTCCTGTTGTTTTCTAAACATCCTGTCACATATGACATTAACAATTGCTTAAGCTGGGTGCAGTGGCACATGTACATGCATACCCTGTCTCAATATAAAATATTTAAAAAGAGCTCAACGGTTAAGTGCCCCTGGGTTCAGTTGCTGGTACAAAAAAAAAAAAAATGCGGGGGAGGAGGTCCCCTAAAAGAACAATTGCTTAATAACCCATTTTGATATATATGTTCTCACAAACACTGGATGAAAGAAACTGATGTGCAAGAAGAATTGTGGTGCCGATGACATTTCTAATAAATGTGCCTCCAGTCGTTTCAAGAGACAAGCCTCTCTTTAATGTGCTATTTAGATAGATGAGATAGTTTAAAGTAGTAGACTGGCATTCATTTAAGTGTGTGCTTTTGTTACATGAAGATCTCATTTCACATCTATATTTCTGCTTCTAAGAACATGGCACATACATACACAAATATACCTGGATGCCAAAGACCAGAGGCCCTTACCAAAGGATACTCCTCCTAGGTCTGAGGACACAATGAAAGTAACCAGAGGTAATTATATTTATTTTCTCCCAAGCTGTGGGCTAGAATTTCTATTTAAGCAGAAGAAAAGAAAGGTAGCCATCCGGTGTGAGCAACAGAAAGAAGGATCCATCAAAAGCCAGGTGGGGGGTGCAGGCTGGGAAAGACTGGAATTACAAAAGAAGCTAAACCAACAAAGGCAGTGAGAAGAAAATAAAAGCAGACAGCCAAAACAAAGAGGTGCTATCAACAGTGACACATCGGACAAATAGCAGCTTGCTATGAAGAATATAAGAGAGTGCAGGCGCTCTTTGAAACATGAAACAACTATTTCCACCACTCTAATCCTTTAAGCCCTGTATTTCTTTCTTTGGTCATTTGCCCTAAATTGCTCAAAGCAAATACAGTACTTGACAAGAAACAGCTTAAGTGAATTAATCCTTCAGCTTTCAGTTAAACTGAGATGAAGCAAATATCTTTAACACCATTAGCGCATAAATCTTTGTGATTTAAAAAACAAATAAATAGATCAGTGTGGCTTGTAAGAACAATTTTTTTTCTTTATTTCATTTTTTATCTTGTTTTTTTTCCTTTTTGTGTTTTTGTTTTTCTTTTTAATTTTTTGTCTTCTCTGTACTATAGCAGATAAATCTTCAAATAATACAGAATTCAGTTAATATTGGAGCCTGACTCCCTCTGCTCTCCCTGCTGCCACTCCCCACCACCAATACTGGCAGTTAAACCCAGGGCACTCAACCACTGAGCTGCATTCCCAGCCCGTTTCAAATTATTTTATTTATTTTTTGTGGCATTGGGCTTCAACCCAGAGGTACTCTGCCACTGACCTTCATCCCCAGCCTTTTTCATTTTTTTATTTTGAGACAGATGCTTGCAAAATTGCCCAGGTTGGCCTTGAACTTCGGATCCCCCTGCCTCAGCCTCCCAAGTCTCTATGATTACAGGCATGTATTACTGTGCCCAGTGCCTGATTATTTTTGATATGCATGGTGACATAATGTTACTCCAATAAAAATTAAATTCCCTAACAAGTATGACTAAAAAAATGTTTCTTTTAATCTATTTGGATTAAAAGAAACATTGATCAGACACACGACTAAAATTTTTATCCTTTACATTTTCCAACATTCCCAGTGTTTTGATATTTCAAAATATCCTCAAATATTCATTGTTATAATGTTTAACAATTGTGAAACACTTAAAATTATGGCTGACTCACTTGAATGTGGCTGTATATAGCAAATGGGGTAAAAGGACAAGGTGTTGTCAGGTTTCCCTTGTTGATTGCCTTAGGAATGTTTTCTAAAACTATTTTAATAATAGTCTCAGGGTAAAGAATATTGCAATAATAATTGGCACCTTTAACTGTATATATGTTTAAAATTGCTAGCAAAAATGTATTCCAATCACTGCAAAAAAATACATATGTAATATATGTACATATATATTTATATATGTATATATGTAATACAATAGGATCTTGGAACACTATGTGTGTACTTAAAACTGTTTATCTAACTCAACACAGAATGTTTACCACACATGTGCCACACCCATGTACACCACCAATTAAAAACTTTATTCACTCTTCAGCATGGCAATAAAATGTTTTGAATTTATGTTTCTTTTATATTTATATTGTTCATTTCTTCACCTTTTTTCTGTTTTAAAATTTTTTTTAGTTATAAGTGGACACAATATCTTTATTTTATTTTACATGGTGCTGAAGATCAAACCCAGTGCCTCATGCATGCTAGGAGAGTGCTTTACCTTTGAGCCACAACCCCAGCTCACCTTTTTTCTTTTTTAAAAACTATTTTATTAATTGTTGATAGATATTTATTTATTTATGGTGCTGAGAATCGAACCCAGTGCCTCACACATGCTAGGAAGGGCTCTACCACTGAGCCACAACCCCAGGCCCCTTCATTTTTTTTCTTTTTCACAAAAATGTCATGAAAGACACCATTAACTAGGATGTGGAATCCAATCAAGTGTCCCTCTGTGCTGTAAATTTCTAAAATTTCACAATTAGGGTCACCTATATATTTATAGGGTTTTTTTTTTCTTGATGTATCATGTACTTCGTAACTGTTGACTTTATATTCCAACTTTAAACAAAACCCACTTGACAAGCAAATCTATTTTGCTCTCTAAAGCAGTTTTTCCTCAAATGAAGCACTGAGTTATTTTAGTCTTTCATTGTCCAGATACATTTTTGGTTTAGTGACCAAGAGATAAAAAAAACTAGAGAAAGGGATGTGAAGAAATGAAAACTAAAAAGGCACCATAAATACTTGGAAGAAAAAAAAGTAACAGCAATTTTAGCACATTGTAAAAACAGAGTCAACAATAGAAACTACCATTTATTAAATGCTTCCTTTATGCCAGGCACTGTGTTAATCTTTTTACATAAGTAAACTCATTTATTCTCATTTATTCATTCTCTATGAAGCACTGTTACCTCTTCCAAGATCACACAACTGGCAAGCAGAAGAGCCAGCAATCGAGCTCACTTCTGTATCTCTCTAAAGCTTATCTCCTATTGCTATGTATACCACGCCACAACAATTTGTATTGGATACTGAATTCTGCAAATATAATAAAATGGCTTTGAGTTGACACAGGAAGGAGAGAATAAGAGCTCATAGTTTACAAATCCAAATAGAAATCAGGAAGAAAATTGAGGAAGTAATAGACAAAATTGTTCTCTAAATGAGTTCTAACATCTAGTCAGAAATTCTTAGCACTTGCTGGTATCTGAGGCCACAATCCCTGCCTTAGACGAAAGTACGATAATTAGCCTATGAGCAAACAATAAAGCCAAGGGAGGCAAAAAAAACTGTGGTGTTGAAATCATGGAAGCACTGAGGCCTAAAAACTGTGAATTGCTATAGTAGCACATACATGTAGTCCTGGCTGCTCTGGAAGCTAAAGCAGGAGGATCAAGAGTTCAAAGCCAGCCTCAGCAACTTAAGGCCTTAAGCAACTCAGTGAAACCCTGTCTCTAAATAAAATACAAAAAGGGCTGGGGATGTGGCTCAGTGGTTAAGCATCTCTGGTTTCAATTCCTGGTTACCAAAAAAAAAAAAAAAGTGAATTACTTGGCATGGTGGCAGCACACTAGAAGTCCCCAAATTTGGAAGACTGATGTGGGAGAACTGCTTAAGTCCAGGAGTTTGAGGCCAGCCTGGACAAAACAAGAGACCCTGTCTCCAAAAAAAAAGCAGGGGGATTATTTTGTGTAAATCAGGAATCCTGCAATAGATGATGGTGTTAAGAAATTTTATCAGGGCTGGGGATGTGGCTCAAGCGGTAGCGCGCTCGCCTGGCATGCGCGTGGCCCGGGTTTGATCCTCAGCACCACATACCAACAAAGATGTTGTGTCCGCCAAAAACTTAAAAATAAAAATTAAAATATTAAAATTAAGAAAAAAATTTATCAATAGAGCTGAACCTTGTAATATTGTGGAGTATCCGTTAGATTCATTTTTTATTTTATTTATTTATTTAGGTACTGGGGATTGAACTCAGAAGCACTCAACTACTGAGCCACATCCCCAGCCCTATTTTGTATTTTATTTAGAGACAGGGTCTCACTGAGTTGCTTAGTGCCTCGGTTTTGCTGAGGCTGGCTTTGAGCTCTCGATTCTCCTGCCTCAGGCTGGGATTACAGGTATTTCCCACTGCCTGGCACTTTTTATTTTTTGAGGTTCTGGCCAAGTTGCTTAGGGCCTTGCTAAATTGCTGAGGCTGACCTTGAACTTGCAATCCTCCTGCTCAGCCTTCTGAGCCTCTGGAATCTGCCTGGCAGATGATCATCTTTGCCATCATTTGGGAGAAAGCCTGTAAAAGAATAAAGTCAAAAACAGAAGAAAATGCTGAGAGTGGATGTGAGACAGCATTACAACGACAACATTCAAGTCTCTGAATCTAGCTGTCGTTGAAGCCAGAAGCAATAGCTTTTTTTTTTTTTTTTTTTTTTAAAGAGGGGGCTCATTCTGTTGCTCAGGCTGGTCTCAAACTCCTGTGCTTAAGCAATCTTCCTTACCTGGCCTATCAAGTAGCTGGGACTACAGATATCCTGCTATAGAAGCAATCTTATATTTCCCAGTTACATACCCCATACATACTTGCCCTTTTGTTTTAAAATTAGTTTGAATTAGATTTCTGCTATTTGCAAACAAAAGAAAACCTTGACCATAGGTCTGCTATAAACACGTACTCTAATAATACATATAGTATAACAATACACAGATATTTCTGTGATCATAGGTACCTGCATATCAGGAGTCCATAAACTCTGACAACTGTACTAGAGTCTGATGTACTAGAGTCTACTGTAACCTGACTCTATCATACAGGCTCCAATTCTGAAAACTGTGTTTTTAATTTATATACTTTTGAAATGCATTATGTATTGAAAAAGGCTACAAAATTTTTTAGAACATTAATAAGAGAAACATACGTATACTAACCCTCAGGATGAGGAATAGAAAATTACCAGTGTCTTAGAAGTCCATCATGTACCCCTCCCCTTTATATTCTCTCCCACCTACCCTAAGAGGTAACCACTGTATATTATTGGAGTTTGCATTTTCTTGGTCTCTATATAAATGAAGTCATACCACGTTTTTCTTCTGTGACTGGAATTTTTCTCAATGTTTTGTTTTGGAGAATCATCTATGTTGATGTGTAGAATAAAATTCCATTCATACTTCTTGCTGGGTAGGATATTCCCTGCTATGTGTACACAGCTTCAATCTACTCTCTGCTGAAGTATATTTGTGTTTCTCTTTCTTTGCATCACAAATAATGCTTCCATGAATATTCTTTAATGTGTTCTGGGGCTCAGGTACAAAAATTTCCTTAAGGTGTTCCTAGGAATGCAAGCAATGGGTTGTTGGGTATGCTGTGTTCTCCTTTTAAGAAAATGATATATTGTTCTCCGAAGAGGTCATTATACTCCTACCAGCAGAGTATCATTGTTCCAAAGTTCTGATTGCTTCACATAGTCTTGCCTACACCTGGTATTAAGCAATTTTAAATTTTTGCCAATGTGGTTGTTGTGAAATGGCAACATTGCTTTACATTTTCATTTCCTAATTACTAAGGCAGTTGAGTGTCTTTTTATTTGGTTTCTTATTTGGTGAGATGCCTGTATCTTGTATCTTTTTCTTTTTTTAGTTTGTCTTAGTCTTAATAATTTATTGCTCTATATTTTTTCTCAATATTGACCTTTTGTGTGGTTTATGTATCAAAACATCTTGGTGTATTCTTTGTGATGTCTTTGGAGAAACAGAACTCCTTCAGTCTAGATGAATTCATCCACGTTTTATTTTATGGCTTGTGCTTTTTAAAAATCCTCTTCTATCCCTAACAGAATAAAGATATTTCCCTGCATATCATTTAAGAAGTCTGAGGTATCCAGTGGCAGGGGATGGGAACAGGGCAGAAGGAGTCATGTTCAGTTACAAAGGTGGCAAGAAGCCCAGAAAATGGCCCAGGGGCAGGTCAAAGAGACAGAGGAGGAAGACAAGGATTTCAAGCAGAAACAAAAAAAGAAGCAGAAGGAATTTGGGGAGGCAAAATCAAAGGCTGCCAGGAGGAGCTTCCTGGCTCCAGGCAGATTAAAATTTGGCCAGGGTAGGTGGTGAACACCAGTAATCCTAGCAGCTCAGGAGGCAGAGGCAGGAGGATTGCAGGTTTGAGGCCACCCTTAACAATTTAGCAAGACCCTGTCTTAAAATTTAAAAAGAAAAAAAAAAAAGAAAGAAAGAAAGAAAGAAAAAAAAGAAGGAAAGAAAAAGAAAAAAATCATAAGAAGTAAGCTGTTTCTTGTGCCCGAGATGATGTAACTCTTCATTCCATTTCTATTTTAACATCTAGATTCCCTGGAGTGCACAGGATAGCCAAAAGTTAGACTGTTCAAGCACCACATTAGGGAGCCCAAAGTAGAAAAATGTTCATGCCTCTGGTTTTTAGGTTAAACCTGACTCCAGTAGCTGATTCCAAGAGGCGCAGCACTTACCCTAGAGCAGGCTCGGATTGCCTAGCACAGGCCTGAGGCAGCTTAGAAACTTTCAGCACTCTAGGAGAGCGAGGGATAATTGTTCTCCTTTCTAATGTGTGTTGGAGATGCTTTAGATCACTAATGCTCCAAAATCTAACTCAGTGATTCTTTATGAACCACAACCTGATAGAGAGGAAATAAAATAAATATAAATAATAAAAACTAAACTCTAGGGGCTGGAACGGTGGTTCAGTGGTAGAGCACTTGCCTAGCATGTGTGAGGCACTGGGTTTGATTCTCAACACTGCATAAAAATAAATAAACAAAATAAAGGCCCACCAACATCTAAAACTACAGCAACAACAACAACAAAACTGGATTATAGTTGGGTGTGGTAGTGCACTCCTACTCTGAAGGCTGAGGTACGATTGTTTGAGTTTAAAAGATTGGGGCCGTTGTGGCTCAGTGGTAGAGCACTTGCCCAGCATGTGTGAGGCACTGGGTTCAATCCTTAGCACCACATAGAAATAAATAAATAAAATAAAGGTATTGTGTTTATATACAACTAAAAATAATTAGAGAGAGAGAGAGAGAGAGAGAGAGAGATTGGGGCCAGCCGAAACAATACAATGAGACTCCGTCTTTATGCATATGTCTATGTTTATATATACAAATACATATATATAGCTTCAGGTATACCTCTGTAGTACAGTACATGTTTAGCATGCATAAGGCCCTGGGTTCAATGCCCAGCACCATGCACACACACATATACAAATGCCAACAATACAAACATAATTAATGCATGTTTTTTAAATATTTTTTTAGTTGTCAATGAATCTTTTTATTTTTATTTATTTATTTATTTATATGTGGTGCTGAGAATCGAACCTATTGCCTCACACACACTAGGCAAGTGCTCTACCACTGAGCTACAACCCCAGACCCCAAATGATGCACATTTCACTCCAAAATGATACTATGAAAAAGAATCATAAACTAGGGAAGCTCTTAAGGACATGCCACTTGAAGATATACCAGCTCGGCATATTGATTATTTTAAGCTGAAGGTGTTTGAGAAACAGCTGATACAGAAAGGGCAACCTGGCCTGACCTTTTCTACCAAAAGTTGGCCATAAAATGTCCCATGAGAAAATGGTCTGTCTGTGCTAGAACACTCCGAGTCTAAGAACTGCACCAAAATGATCTGTACAAACAAACTTACTAAAATATCCCTATCTTCCAGGAGTTTTCTCTCCCACCTGAATAGATTTCGGTGACTTCCAATTTACTGCCCCTAGCCAAAACCCCTTTGTCTTGTCATTTGTCACCAATTTATTGTTTACCTAAAAGGTAAAAAAATTTTCTGTGCTGGATTTTTTTTTTCATTGTCTTGTGAAGATCCCCATGTGTGCGTAAAAATTATTAAAACTTGGGCACTTCTGTTGGTGTTTTGTCACATTAATTCTTAGATGCAGTTGGAGATCCCAAGAAGGAGAGGAGATTTATTTTCCTCTCCAACAATTCCTATAGAGTGGGACCATATAACAATGACCTTTTTTGTGTGTCTGAGTTTTCTAACTAAAACCACACCACTTAAGATAGTCAGTTGCCGGGTACAGGGGTGTATGCCTGTAATCGCAGGGACTCCAGAGGCTGAGGCAGGTGGACTGCAAAGTTCAAGGACAGTCTCAGCAATTTAGCAAGACTTTGTCTGAAGATAAAAATAAAAACGTGGCTGTGGTCAAGCACACCTGGGTTCAATCCCCAGTACCAAAAAAAAAAAAAAAAAATGCACCATGAACAAGTTGGTTTCATTCCAGGGATGCAAGATTGGTTTAATATATGCAAACCAATAAATGTAATATACCACTTAAATGGAATCAAGAATAAAGCTGGGATCAGTGGTACACACCTGTAAACCCAGCGGCTGAGAGGCTGAGACAGAAGGATCATTAGTTCAAAACCAGCCTCAGCAAAAGTAAAGTGCTAACCAACTCTGTGAGAGACCCTGTATCTAAATAAAATACAAATAGGGCTGGAGATGTGGCTCAGTGGTTGAGTGTCCCTTGAGTTCTATCCCCAGTACCAGAAGAAGAAGAAGAAGAAAAAGAAGAGGAGGAGGAGGAGGAGGAGGAGAAGGAGAAGGAGGAGGAGGAAGAGGACGAGAAGGAGGAGGAAAAATCTCATAATCATTAAGGCTGCTGAGGTGGGGCACGTCTATAATCCCAGCAATTAAGGAGACTGAGGCAAGAAAATCAAAAGTTTGAGGCAGACTTCTACAATTTTGGGGGCAAGACCTTGTCTCAAAAGAAAATAAAAAAAGCTCTAGGGATGCAGCTCAGTGATTAAACACCCCTGCATTCATTCCTCAATACTGCAAAGAAAGAAAACCAAACTTTAAAAATTACACAATCATCTGAATATATTCAGAAGAAACTTCAATATAAACTCAACGTTGGGCTGGGGCTATAGCTCAGTTGGTGGAGAGCTTGCCTAGTATGCACGAGGCCCTGGGTTCAATCCCCAGCACCAAAAAAAAAACTAAAACAAAACCTCAATATCACTTAATGATAAAGACCCTGAATAAATAAATTAGGTGAATAAGGGTCATACCTCAATATAATAAAGGTTATATACAACTAGCCCATAGCCTATGTCATACTGAATAGGGAAAAATTGAAAGCATTTCCTTAAAACCAGGAACTGTCACTGGAAGCTTGGTCCTTGTCCTCCATTCCAATCCAATAACAAGAACATTGTTTTGAGAAAAAGGGAAAAAAATGTTTTTGTTGTTTTACTAGCAAAGGAGACACACAGGGACTTCTGTCCCAGAGGCTGTGATTCTGCCCATCAGGTAGAACAGAATTTTTTTGTTTGTTGTTGTTGTTGTTGTTTTGTTTTTTATGCCAGAGATTGAACGGGAGAGGGGGGGTGTCAACCACTGAGCCACATCCCCAGCCCTTTTTATTTTTATTTATTATTTAGTTGTAGATGGACACAATACCTTTATTTTTATGTGGTGCTGAGGCTCGAACCTAGTGCTTCACACATGTAAGCAAGCGCTCTACCACTGAATCACAGCACCAGCCCCCTTTTCATTTTTCATTTTGAGACAAGGTCTCAATAAATTGCTTAGGGTCTCACTAAATTGCCGAGGCTGGCTTTGAACTTTCAGTCTGATCCTCCTGCCTCAGCCTCCTGAGCTGCTGAGATTACAGGTGTGCATCACCCAGGGAAACAGGGTTTTGGGTTTTGTTTGTTTGTTTGTTTTGTTTTTTAATACTAGGGATTGAACTCAGGAGTACTCGACCACTGAGCCACATCACCAGCTCTACTTTGTATTTTATTTAGATTCAAGGTCTCACTGAGTTGCTTAGTGCCTTGCCTTTGCTGAATTTGTGATTCTCCTGTTGTCTCCTGAGCCACTGGGATTACAGGCATATGCCACTGTGCCCTGTGAAACGGGGTATTTAAAGAGATGATTAAAAGCCTACATTCCACATGGTCTCAGTTGTAATTCCCTTGTTAATGTGGAAGATAGTCAATTCTGAGATCTTCTGGCACGGTCTGCAAAGTCTAAATTGCTTTGTTCCTATAGTGGGTGTATGCTCAAGGACATATAACTCTGCCAAGAATGGGGAAGAAAGGTAATCTTGTTTCCCCTGAGATCAGTGAAAAGGAGGGAGAGAAGAAGAGAAAGAAACTCGTCCTTTTAAAAGTAAGTCCCAGTGGCAGAGCAGCAAGGGCTGTGCTCAAAGCATAAGATGGACCACTGTTACGTCCTCATTCAATATAGTACTGGGAACTTTGGCCAGAGCCATCAGCAACAGGAAGAGATAAAAGGATGCAAATAGAAAAGGTAAAGTTATCCCTGTTTACTGATAACATGATTCCATACCTAGAAAACCCTACAGGGTTTTTTTTTTTCCTTAGTTGTAGTTGTGCACAATACCTTCATTTTATTTACTTATTTTTATGTGGTGCTGAGGATCGAACCCAGCACCTTGCACATGTTAAACAAGTGTTCTACTGCTGAGCCACAACCCCAGTCCCCCTAAAAAGTTTTTTAAAATTCAGCAAAGTAGCAGGATGCAAAATCAATATATAAAAATTGGTAGGTTTTCTATATAAATAAACTCGATGAGAAAGAAATCAGGAAAACAATCCCCTTCAAAATAGCCTCAAAACAAAACAAAACAAACAACAACAACAACAAAAAAATGCAGAACAAAAATCACCTATATACTAGATCCCTATGTCTCCTTCAGAACAAAAACACAGGAAAACACTTTGAGATACTGGTACAAGCAACAATTTCTCTCTTTCTTTTCTGGGACCAGGGGTTGAACCCAGGGGCACTCAGCTAGGAGCCTCATCCCCAGCTGTTTCTTATTTTTTATTTAGAGACAAGATCCTGTTAAATTGCTTAGGGCTCTTTAAATTGCTGAGATGGCTTTGAACTTGCAATCCTCCTGCCTCAGCCTCCTTAGCTGCTGGGATTACAGGTGTGCATCACCACAGCTGGCAATAATTTCTTGAATAGGACTCCAATAGCTCAAGATACAGTAGCAAGAATTGACAAATGTGATTACATCAAATTTTTTAAAAAGTTTTCTGCATAGCAAAAGAAACAATAGTGAAGAGACATCCTACAGAATGGGGAAAAAATATTTGCCAGCTATTCATCTGACAGAGGATTAATATCCAGAATATATCCAGAATATATAAAGAACTCAAAAAATTTAACACCAAAAAGTAATCCAATCAATAAATGGGCAAATGATCTGAAGAGATGATGAAATTTCAGTCCTTATTCCTGATATCAATCCAATATTAAAGACATGGTTTGGGAAAAAAGGAAAAAGTTTTATTGCTTTGCTAGCAAAGGAGAAACATAGGGGACTCCAGTCCGAGAGGCTGTGATTCTGACCATCAGAGGGAAGAGAGGGCTTTAACCCAGGGGTGCTTAACTACTGAGCTATATTCCCACTCATTTAAAAAAAAAAATTTATAGTTATAAATGGACAGAATGCCTTGGTTTTTATTTTTATATGGTGCTAAGGATCGAACCCAGTGCTTCACACATGTTAGGAAAGTGCTCTGTCACTGAGCTACATCCTCAGTGCCCCCTCCTCATCCATTTTTTGCATTTTATTTACAGACAGTGTCTCCCAGAGTTGCTTAGGGACTTGCTAAATTGCTGAGGCTGGCTTTGAACTGACAATCCTCCTGCCTCAGCCTACTGAGCTGCTGGGATGACAGGTCTGTGCCACCATGCTGGCAGACAGGGCTTTTAAAAGAGGTAATTCAGGGCTGGGGTTGTGGCTCAGTGGCAGACCGCTTGCCTAGCATGTATGAGGCACTGGGTTTAATCCTCAGCACCACATAAAAATAAATAAACAAAATAAAGATTATGTGTCCATCTATAACTAAAAAATATTTTTTTAAAAAAGAAGTGATTCAAAGGTTACATTCCAGGTGTGTCCTGTGTGTGCAGGTGGTGTGGGGGTAGTGGGGTGTTGTAATTCACTTGGTGATTTGAGAGATAGTGGCAACATTCCTTAAGTCTGAACTAATTTATTCCTGTGGTGTATGTTTGCTCAAGGATAGACTACTCATCTTAGGATGGAAAGAAGAGTAATCTTGTTTCTCCCCAGGCTAGGGAAGGGAAGAGGGTGAAAAGAAAATTAAATAAATAAATAAAGCTTAAAAATGAGCCACAGTGGCAAAGCCTCAAGGGCTATATTCAAAGTGGGAAGTGGACCACTGTTACAATACTTCTCAAAAGAAATATAAATAGGGGCTGGGGTTGTAGCTCTGTGCTAGAGCATTTGCCTAGCATGTGTGAGGCACTGGGTTCAATTCTCAGCACCACATACAACTAAGTAAAATAAAGGTCCATTGACAATAAGAAGAGAGAGAGAGAGAGAGAGAGAGAGAGAGAGAGAGAGAGAGAGAGAGGGGAAGGAAGGAAGGAAGGAAGGAAGGAAGGAAGGAAGGAAGGAAGGAAGGAAGGAAGGAAGGAAGATGAATGGCCAATAAATACATGAAAGGTGCTAAACATCTTTAGCTATCAGGGAAATGCAAATCCAAATTCTATCTCACCTCAGTCAGAACAGCTATTATCAAGAAAATGAAAAATAGCAAAAGCTGGTAAGAATGGGAAAGCGAGGGGGAGGAACCCTTACACATCATTGGTGATAATGTCAGTTATGTAAATTAGTTGAGCATAGAAAACAGTTTGGAGGTTTCTCAACAACCTAAAAATAGAATTATCATATGAGCCAGCTGTGGGACTCCTGGGTATATTCTTGAAGAAGTCCCAAGTCAGCATATAAAAGACATGCCTGTACCCCCAAGTTTATAGAGTCACTCTTCACAATAACTTTTAGGAATCCTCCTAGCTGCCCATCAACAGATGAATGGATAAACAATATGTGGCATCTATACACATCTATTATTTTTATAATAGAAAAATAATTTTGTCATTTGCAGGAAAATTGATGGAACCAGAAAGCATCATGTTAAGTGAAGTGAGAGACTCAGAAAGACAAGTGTTGCATGTTTTCTCTCCTATGTGGAATTTAGGGGGAAATAAAGAGCACATGAAAGTAGAAGGGGTTACCTTTAGGAAAGAGAAAAGGCATGAAGGACAGGGGAGGGTGGATACCATACATCAAAGAATGGTACATGTACGTATGAAAAAGTCAAAATGAAACCATTATTATTATTATTATTATTATTATTATTATTATTATTGGTGGAGCTGGGGATTGAATCCAGGGCCTTGTGCATGCAAGACATGCACTCTACCAACTGAGCTATATCCCCAGCTCCCTCCCCCCGTTATTATTTTTTTAACAACTCTTTTTTATTTTTAGGGGTGGGTCCTGGGCATTGAACCCAGAACACTTTTAACACTGAGCCATATCCGCAATCCTTTTATTTTTTATTTTTATTTTGAGACAGGGTTTCAGTAAATTGCTTAGAGTCTCACCTAAGTTGCTGAGGCTAGCCTTCAAACTTGTGATCCTCCTGCCTCAGCCTCCTGAGTCACTGGGATTACAGGTGTGCACCACCACACCAATTGAAACCTATTATTTTGGGGCTGGGGATGTGGCTCAAGCAGTAAACGTGCTCGCCTGGCATGCGTGCGGCGCTGGGTTCAATCCTCAGCATCACATAAAATAAAATAAAGATGTTGTGTCCACCAAAAACTGAAAAATATAAAAAAAAGAAACCTATTATTTTGTATAATCAATAATTGCTAATAATTATAATATCGATACTTTAAAAAGAATAAGTGTTCCAATGAGCTAAGCTATAAAGTTTGGTTTTATAAACAGAAAAATGCTGGAGAAAGCAGAAAAAAAGAATTAAAAGTGGATAGGTCATTTCACGGTGAGAAATAACAATAGAAAAATAGCTGATTAGTTAGCATGGGGTTATTTCAAGATAGTTTTTTTAAAATAGGATTAAGAAAAGGGAACTTCAAACTAGGTGAGGTGGCTTACACCTATAATCTCAGCAACTCAGGAGGCTGAGGCAGGAAGATCACAAATTCAAGGTGGGCAGCTTAGTTACACTCTGACTCAAAACAAACAAACAAAATAAATAAAAAGGACTGAGAATATAGCTCAGTGATAGAGCACCCTTGAGTACAAACACTAATTCCAAAAAAGAAAAAAGAAAAAGGAACTTCGTTATTATGCGAATTAAAATTGGCCTGGGGGGAGGGGTAAGTGTTGCCCTAAATGCTCCTCATTCTTTTGTTCTTAATGGGATCTGTTCTTGGAGAGGATGGGGTTGGGTGAAGCTTAACCTTATGTCTTTGTCAATAAACTCTCATTTACACACAGACACACAAAATAACAACTACAAAAAAAAACTGGCCTTTTTATGAAATTTGGCTATTATCTCTCTGCTGATTTTTGGACAAGTCAGTTTATAACTTATTTTCAGTTTTGTCACCTGGAACTTCTGCATGGGTGACTCCATTTTTGACCTGAAGTCTCTTCTGTTGGGGCCTAGTGGAGGAGCTTACTCCTAAACAATTCCCTCTTTCTTTTTTCTTTTTTTCTTTTTTTTTAATATTATTTTAGTTGTAGTTGGACACAATGCCTTTATTTTATTTATTTTTATGTGGTGCTGAGGATCAAACCCAGGGCCTTCCTTGCACGTGCTAGACGAGTGCTCTACCGCTGAGCCACAACCCCAGCCCCAAGAATGCCCTCTTATAATGTGATTTAACAAGCATGTGTCCAAGCACACATTCAATCCATTTCCATTAATATACTTAAAAACTGTTCAGGAGTGTCATTTCTCCATAGAATATATATTTATCCATCTGTATATACAAATGTTTTCCCTCTGTTAATGGAGATTTTTGATTTATATCGAGGATGGACTACTTAGAGAATGTAAGGGAGCTGGGGATGAAACCCAGTACTTGTCTAACATTTCAAGGCCCTAGGCTCAACCCCAGTACTGCAAATCAAAATAAACAAAAACAAAACTCACCATTTTCTAGCCTCAAACCGAGGAAATCTAAGGTTGCTTCACTTGTTATCCTGAATTAGTAACTTTAGAACTACAGTTTTCAACACTGTGGTGCATATCTATAATTCCAGCAACTGGCAGTCCAAGGATCTCAAGTTCAAGGACAGCCTCAGTAATTTAACCAGACCCTTAGCAATCTAAAAAAAAAAATAAAGAGGACTGGGGATGTTACTCAGTTGTCCCAGGTACAAAAATGGTTTGATCCCTCAGTTCAATCCCGAGTACAAAAATGAACAAGAAAAAAAAAAAATACAGTTTACAAACTACAGAAGGTCCTGACTTAATGATGTTTTCATTTGTGATTTTTTGGACTTTATTATCATGCTAATGCCAGATACATTCAGTAGAAACTGTATTCGGTATTTTGAAATTTGATCTTTTCCTGGGTTAGCAATATGTGATTCAATATTTATGGAAATGCTAGGCGGGAGCAGTGGACTGCAGCTTCCAGTCAGCCACAAAATCACAATGGTGGAAATTAATCCTCACTGCAGGAGTTAAGCTATGATATTTTGTAGGTTAGGTGGATTTAATGTACATTTGACTTATGCCACCCCCCACCAACACCTCTGGGTACAGGGGATTGAACCCAGGGTGCTGTACCACTGAATTATACCCCAGCCCCTTTTTTTGTTTTGAGACACAATCTTGCTAAATTGCCATATAGGTGTGGCCCACCATGTCTGGCTGACTTACAACATTTTCAATTTATGAAACTGTAAATTTTATTGTGTATTGAGACAACCCCATGGAAGTCCAAGAGACTCTACAGTGGTTTGAAGCTCATTTGCTTTGCCTAAGGTCTTCCATGCATAGTCTACTTTCCCACAACAATTTTAGCATACCACATCCATTTCCATTCTTAGTGACTAGCCCAGGGCATTATTACTCTAATGATAACAGTTTTGAAAAGAACAGAATGACCATGTTCCAAATTAATTTTAAAATACTAGTCTTGTCCTATTACTGCATGTTGTATGTTAGATTACAGGACTAAATTTATGAGTTGGATAGAAATGCAAATAAGCTTGCCCTTGACATCCAAGAAGACAAGGATTTTTATTCCTTAATAGGAATCTGAGTATTAAGTAAGGCCTCTCTATTTTATTTTATTTGACATTGCAAGTGAAGAAATCCTTTCAGCAGTTGGTATTCCTACCAAGGAACCACACTTACTCACATGACTTAGATAAGACTCACACTTGCTCATATGACTTAGATAAGACTTCCTTATTTACCCAGGAAAATGCTAGAGGCAGACTCCAAATTCCCATTCCTTGGCTCATGCATGACTAGCTGAACTGTTTTGTCTCTTGATCAAAAGGAACAAAAATGCTTACTAGCTGAAATTTGGTTGAGTTTCTTTCCTTTACCCAGGACTCTGAACTAGGGCCCACTCTTTACCAGAGGCAGGATAGAACCCTCCTTAAGTCTGCTCCCTGCACATAAGCTGGCTTCAGGGTAAAACCTTATCTGTTCTACTACAAGGTCACATCACCCCTTTATTCCATTTCCTCATACCTGGTACTCCTTAGCCTCTTTCATTCCATTCTCTAATAGAAAAATATTTTTGTTGAGAGCTTGTAAGTCTTATGGTCATAGCATCTCTCTATGGATGGTCTTCCTTCCCCACTATAATTATCCCCTTGGATTTTTTTTTTTTTTTTGATGGCTTGCTTATTTGTTTGTTTTGATTGAGGTTGAACCTAGGGGCCTTTTCTACTATGCTATATCCCAGTTCCTTTTATTTTGAGACAGGGGCTTGCTAACTTGCTGAGTTCTGTTAAATTGCCAAGGCTTGCCTTGAACTTGCAATTTTCTTGCCTAAGCCTCTGGAGTTGCTGGCATCTCAAGTGCATGCCAAAGTGCTTAGCTGGATTTATTTTTTTATTCTTATTTTTTATTTGTTTTTTATTTGAGAGTCTATCTTTGTATATGGACTCTCTCTGTGTGTGTATGTGTGTTTGTGTGTGTGTGTGGTGCTAGGGGTTGAACTTAGGGCCTCATGCATGCTACACAAGCACCATACTATGAACTACATCCCCAGCCCTGTATACTGTTGAACCTGCACTGCAAAGAAACCACCGAACCCAATTTTAAACCAAATTAAAGCAAGCTTTTACTGTGTACACAAGAGGGCTGACCAGCGACTGCCTCACCTGAAAGCCTGGCCAGAGAAAAGCATCTGATCTAAGCGCAGGGAGGTTTTTATAGCACAAAAAGTTACAAAGGAAGGTGTCTTGGGGACTTACAGCTAACAGGGTTCTGGTAAGTGTAATACAAAGGCAGATAGCAGATTAATGATCTACATGGCTTAATAGTGAGTAAGTTCAGATTCCAACATCAGATTTCATGAGGCACTGCTGAGGTTTTAGGGACAGTTGTTATCTGGTCAAGGAGAGCCAGAGCATGGGGTGGAGTTCAGAGCACGGGCAGGAATTCCAAACAAGTTTAAACATCAGAGTGTGGTTAGGCCAAATAGAAATCTTAGTATTTTATAGTAAAACAGAAATGAACTTTTCATGACTTTGTGACAAGATGGCTCCCAATCAAAATGGAATTAGGCTGGGATCATCATATATGTCATCTTTTAAACAGATTTTACATTATTTCTTTTTATTTTTCTTTCTTTTATATTTTTTGGTACTGGGGATTGAACCCAGGGATGCCTTTTTTATTTTGAGATGGGATCTGGCTAAGTTGCTCAGGGTCTCCCTAAATTGCTGAAGCTGGCCTCAAACTTTTTATTTAGTCCCATGAGTTGTTGGGATTTACAGCCAAGTGCCACAGTGGCCAGATTAATGAAGTAATAAATTACTCCAATACAACCATTTTTCCTTCTATTTTTTTTGGAACTGGGGATTCAACCCAGAGGCACTTTAACACTAAGTCACATCCAACCCTTTTTGAGGCAGGATCTCACTAAATTGCTGACTTAGGGCAATTTAGTGAGATCTTGGGGTCTTGAACTTGTGATCCTCCTGCCTTGGCCTCCCAAATCACTGAGATTATAGGCATGCACCACCATGCCAGGGTGTTCTTTTCTTTTCAATTGTTGTCAAAAAAGCAAGTACAGCTGATCGTGGTGGCACGCACCTATAATTGCAGTGGCTTGGGAGGCTGAGATAGGAGGATTGCGAGTTCAAAGCCAGCCTCAGACAGCGAGGTGCTAAGCAACTCAGTGAGACCCTGGCTCTAAATAAAATACAAAATAGGGGATATGGCTCAGTGGTCAAGTGCCTCTGAATTCAATCCCCTGCATCAAAATAAAATAAAATAAAAAGCAAGTGCAATTCCTTCTCCATAGCTTTTAAGTTTTTTCACAATAAGGTTTAACTTTACCTCTTCCTCCCATGAACTAATGCAGCAATTTTTTTTCCTTTTTTTAATTGGTGCATTTTAATTGTACATAATGGCAGAATTCATTGTTACATATATGTATGCACATACACTATAACAATATAATTTGGTCAATCCTATTCTCTAGTATCTTTCTACTGTTTTTAAAATTTGCCTAACAATTTACTTTTTTATTTTTTCTTTTGGTACCAGGGACTGAACCCAGCGACACTTTACCACTGAACTGCATCTCCAGTCCTTTTTATTTTTTGAGACTGAGTCTTGTTATGTTGCTGAGGCTGTCCTCAAATTTATGATCCTCCTGCTTCTGCCTTCCAAGTCACTGAAATTAACGGGTGTGCACCACTGAGCCCAGGTACAACAATTTAATTTAAACATCTTTATGGATTTTATTTTCAATTCTAGAATCAGACAACACTTCACTCCATAAAATAGAGTAAGTGTTCTGATCAACTGAGCAGAAAAGGATTTTATAGACAAAGAAAGTTAGAAAAAAGCAGAAACAAAGAATGAAAAGTGGATTGATAATTTCAAAACTACTTTTCTTGTAAGATAAGGTGGAGACAAAATAAGAGGAAAATAACTCGCTGACAGGTTACTTTGGGTTACATTTTTTTGTGTGTGTAAGAAATAAGGTATAGGGAACTTTATTATCATGCCATTTGAAACTGGCCTGGATGAGAAATTTGGCTTTCTCTCTCATTTCTCTTGGTGTCCTGGATGGTCAGATAAACAGCTTAGTTATGGTTTGGTGAGGTGCAGCTTTAGCAATGAGTGATTCCATTTTGATTTCCAGACTGGTTGTCTGGGTCTAGTGCAGAGGCCTAGTCCAGACAATGGCCACCTGTGGTTTTATTCAATGCCTAGGCTTGCTCATTCTCTTTTGCTGTGCTTCAAATTGTTTTCCCTGTAAAATTCCCCCCTCTGAATTTCTATCCAACACAAATGCTAAAAATACTATTCCTTTCTTGTTTGGGAAATAATCCCTCCTGTTATTATTTCCCTGGCATTGTGTCTGCACCTCTATTAAAACATTTAACAGGCTGGGTTTGTAATTCTCCCACCTCAGCCTCCCAAGTTACTGGGATTACAGGTGTGTATCAGCAGGCTTGGCTTCCCACACAGTTTTTAAATCTCCCCTTCAAGATTATAATTATTTTTTAAATATTTATTTTTAGTTTTAGGTGAACACAATGTCTTTATTTTGTTTTTATGTGGTGCTGAGAATCAAACCCTGTGCCTCATGCAGGCTAGGCAAGCCGCTACCACTTGAGCCACGTCTCCAGCCCTTACATTTTTTGAAGGCAACACAATGTCTTATTCCTGTATATCCTCTCTTGACTTCAATATGATGTTTTTTGCATTTGGTAAGCACTCAATAATTGTTTAACTAAAATGAGTGGAAAACGATTTTGTTTCTTTTTTGCCTCCATGTAACATTTTACATAGGATATATTTATTATACTTTAATGACCAACTAAACACAATTTGAAAGTTCAGGACTCAGAATGCCAATTGAATGTTATTTTCCATGAGGAATTATGATTATAATTAATTAGAATTTCCTAAACAGTGTGGTAATAAAACAGTAGCAAAGAGCCATTTTAGGAGTACTTGTGCCAGGTGTAGTGGCACACAGCTGTAATCCCAGCAATCTGGGAGGCTGAGGTAGGAGGATTACAAGTTCAAGGCCAGCCTCAGCAGTTTAATGAGGCCCTTATCAAGATAGTGAGTCACTGTCTTAAAAAAATAAAAAGGGCTGGGGATGTAGCTCAGTGGGTTCAATGTTTCCCAGTACCTAAAAAATAAAAGGGTTCTTAGGAGGTAACAGCATAATGCATAGTGCATAGCTGGGTGCAGTGGCGCACCCCTATAATCAATCTCAGGTGCTAGGGAGGCTGAGACAAGATAATTGCAAGTTCGAATCCAGCTTCAGCTACAGTGAGGCGCTAAGCAACTTAGTGAGACCCTATATTTAAATAAAATACAAAATGGGGCTGGGGATGTGGCTCAGAGGTTGAGTGCCCCTGAGTTCAATCCCCAGTACATGCTGCCGCCCCTCCCCCCAAAAAAGGTACAAATTCTGACTTTTGGTGCCTTGGGTCCTGGCTCTAGAACTTACTAGCTCTGAAACCTTGAATATATTTTTTAATGATTCTGTACCTCAGTTTTTCACATGTGGGTTGAGGGTGAAAGAAAACCTACCTTAAAGTTGTGCAGATTGAATTAGTTGAATTGAATTTCTAAGACACATCAAATAAATACATGTTACATAACAAGATTCAATAAATGTAACCATTATTAAAACTGGTTATCCAACAAGAGAAATTTTCACTTTCTTATTGTGTTCAAGTGATAATTTAAGTGAAATAATTCTAAAGAATTTATTACTAAACAATTACGGGACACACTAGTTTGACCAGAAACTTTGGTCTTTCTAGAAAGTGAGGCCTCCTCAAAGATTTGTACCAGGGGCTGAGGGTGTAGTTCAGTGGTACGGTACCTAAGGCCCTTGGTTGGATTTCCAGGATCACCAGAAAAGAAAAGAAAAAAAGAAAAAATTTGTATAAGGACTAAAAAGAGAATGATCTCTTAAAATTCATAGTTGCCCTTGCAAAGAGCCACAGCCCAAAAATCGGGTTCATGAAAGTTTTAATCCTTTGGATTTCAGTATCTTTTTTTCAGTGCTGGGGAGCAAACCTAGGGTCTCGAGCATGTTGGACAGCACTGTTATATCCTCTGCCAGGTTTCAGTTTCTTTGGGGGAGATCTATAGGAATTATTTACTTATTTATTGCAGTACTGGGAATTGAATTCAGGACCTATTTTTTTTTAAAGAGAATTTTTTAAATATTTTATTTTTTAGTTCTCGGCAGACACAGCATCTTTGTTTGTATGTGGTGCTGAGGATCGAACCTGGGCCACATGCATGCCAGCGAGCGCGCTACCACTTGAGCCACATCCCCAGCCCCGAATTCAGGGCCTTGAACATGTTGGGCAAGTGTTCTACCTCTGAAATATATCTCCAACCTTTTTTATCATTTTTAAAAAATATCTTTTAGTTGTTGATGAAACTTTTTTATTTATGTATGGTGCTGAGGTTCAAACCCAGTGCCTTACACATGCTAGGCAAGTACTCTACTACTGAGCCACAACCCCAGCCCCCTTTTGAATTTTTTAAAAATTTGAGGCAAGATCTCGTTAATTTGCCCAGGCTGGTCTTAAACTTGCAATCCATCTGCCTCAGCCTCCCAAGTAGCTAGGATTACAGCCATCTCATCCAGCAGCAATAAAATTTTGAAGTTCATGCATTTGTATTTATTAATTCATTCAGTTATTGAATAAACATTTTTGTGGTAGTTGCTAGGGATAGAGAAATTAAGGATTCTGTTCCTGTCTTCAACTAACTCATGGTCTCTAACTCAGGTGAAAAGTGGAAGGTAATGAATGAAAGACAGAGAGACTGGGGATGTAGCTCATCAGTAGGGCCCAGAATGCACAGACACACAGGCATAAAAAAGATTAAATATTCAGGGAACAATATTTCAGAATTATTTAACATGGGGTGAAAATAACTGGATGCAGGACAGTGGTTAAGAGAGGGAGGTAGGATGGGGACGCTGCACAGGAGACCTTAATAGCACCTGCCTTCTCTCACTGCTTGGGGGCACATAGCTCAGTGGTAGAGCTGGTACCAGAAGGAAAAAAAAATTCTATTTGAGACAGGTTCTCTCTAAATTGTCTGGGCTGGCTTTGAAATTGGACTCCTGCCTCACCTTTCCAAGTAGCCCAGATTACAGGTGTGCACCCACAGGACCGTCTCTTTGCTTGTCTGAAGTGAATTGGGGTTAGGATTGTGGCAGTAGATTAAGAAAGAACAGGTGGGAGAATTCAGAGAAGGAAAACTCAGAAGATAACACTAATTTGGGAGGACTGCAGAAGGACAGCACTCTCAATGATTATATGAACATAGCATTTTGAAAATAGGATCTGTGTCTTATTATTGGTTTATCTCCAAGAACCTAACACAGTTACCAGGTGAATAAATCAAAGTACTCTCTGTAAATGAGAAAGTTAAGAAGATGGCCTGTAATCCTCTTCCAGCTCTACCGTCCTATTAATCCATTTCTTTTATTTTTTTTTTTGTGGTTACTAGAGATTGCACCAAGGGCTGTGGGCACTGAGTTACATCCTCAATCTTTTTTCTTTCTTTCTTTTCATTTCTTTTTTTTTGTGTGTGTGTGTATGTACTGTGGTACTAGGGATTTAACTGAGGTGTGCTCTACCACTGAGCCATACCCCCAAACCCCTTTATTAAATTTTTATTTTGAGATAGAGTCTTACTAAATTGCCAGGCTGGCTTCCAATTTATAATCCTCCTGCTTCAACCTCCGGAGTAGCTGGGATTAGTGGTATGCACCACTAGACTTGTGAGTTCAAATGAAACAGCTGAATTTTTCCTAGTTCCAAACTCTCTTTCAAATATATCCTCTTCCTTCTGTCTTCTGGAACCCTTGTCCTGAATCAGGCATTCTTTCTTCTCACCTGATTACTTCACTCACCTAATTATTTACCTGGCTTTCAGTCTCTGGCAATTCATCTTTGATTTCCTTCCCAGTTTTTTTTTTTTTTTTCCTTTTGGTACCAGGGATTGAACCCAGCGGTGCTTTGCCACTGAGCTACATCCCCAGCCTTTTTAATTTTTTTTATTTTGAGACAGGATCTCACTAAGTCTGAAGCTGGTCTTGAACTTGCGATCCTCCTGCTTTAGTGTCCTAGGCTTATAGTCGCTAGGCTTACAGCCGTGTACCACTGCACCAGGCTCCAGTTACCTTTTATTTTTTTTTTTTCCTTCTTCCAATTGTCTTTCTAAATCACAGTTCTGATGGGATTTCTCCCTAGCTTAAAAGTCTTTTGGGGCTCCCACTACCTACAAAATGAACTCCCTAGCTTGGCAGTCAAAGCTTTCTAACGTAGTTTCATCACCCCCTTTCTAACCTGTTTCCCAATTACCTGTCCTACTTTGATTTCTATGTGTGTGTGTGTTTTTAAACCAAATATATTTTTGCACATTCCTATCCCGTCTTTGTTCATTTTCTCTTCCTAAAATGGACTTCTTCACCTATTCGTATCTTTCTCTTTAATTACAAACAAGCTCAATAGGATCACCTCTTAACACCTTTCTTATTTTATTTTTTGGTACTGGGGATTGAACCCAGGGCTGCTTAACCATGGAGCAACAACCCCAGCCCTTTTTATTTTGACACGGGGTCTGGGTAAATTGCTTAGAGCCTCACTAAATTGCTGAGGCTGGCCTTGAATTTGAGATCCTCCTGGGATTACAGACATAGGACACTGCCCAGGCTTTAGCACCTTTCTTGTTGTCCCTGATCATACTTGTTCTGTTTTTCCCCCAGCGAATGTTGTTTGTCTCTATTTTACATCTGAGCTGTACTCCAGCGGTGGTCTTGTCCATCTCTTCTTTATATTGTAAGCAACTTGAGAATCAGGATGATGATTTCTCTTTCTCTGGCCACAGCCCAGCAACTGGAGTAGGAGGAAGAGAGTAACATTCCCTGGGAAATGAAAATATTTCTAATGAAGTAAAGGCGTGGGACATTTTCCAGCCAGTTTCTTGGAAGTGGTTTGAATTTTTAAATTATAGACATTGACCTTGCCTGAAATAATTTCCTGGAATTAGATTTCAGAGAGCTTAGAATAAAATCTATTCTATTTAGAAGTCAAGTTTGTAACATATCTTATCAAACTCAAAATTCACATACTGTATTCACCCATTAATTATATTTCTTCTGTGCTAACGTCATAGCTACTATAATTTATTACAAGGATATTTTACATGTAAGTTAAGAATACCTGTGCTCCCTTAATATATACCCAAATATTTGACAAATGACACAATATTTTGAATTTGGGCAATTAGGTTTTCTTTTGCAGACCACAACTGTTAATTATACATCCTGGGTTTGTCCTGATATCACCATCTAATCTTGCCACTGCTGGTCAATTGGCACGTGGCTTTCCTGACATCAACCTTCTGAGACAGCTCTGTAATTACTTGCTAATGACTTGAGTCGAACGATTCCGGGCGCATGGTGGTTATTTCGCCTCCATTCATCATCCACCATTTGATTCAGTGCCAACAAGATGTCCGGCTGCTTGGTCACCAGCACTGCCAAAGATGGCATCAGGATCGTGGCCTCTCTAAGCCAATGTCTGGCAGAGGGAAGCCGGGATCACCAGCCTGCAGGGAAGGAGGGCTGAAGATGGAGAAGGGGGACCCGCCCCGCCCGCAGAACGCCGCGACGCCTGGTGGTGGGTACTAGGGGAACCTCACAGCTGCAGCCGGCTGAGCGGAGCTGCTCGCTTGGCCGCACGCTGCGCTCGGGCGGACCCGCCAGGCCCGGCACGCTCCCGGAGCGCGGCAGGGGGCGGGGCCCGGCGCGCGCGCGCGCCCGGAGGCCGCGGGAGGTGGCAGAGCGCGCGCAGGGAGGGAGGGGCGCGTGGCGGCCGCTGAGGCCTGTGGCGCCGTCACGGGCAGACTCCAGCGCGTCGAGCAAGGCGCTGCTGCCGCTGGCTGGGCGCGCGGAGACGGTTCGCAGCGCTGGGGCTCGGCTCGCCCTCCAGGTCCCGTTATCATGTCGCTGAGGCAGCACCTAGCCCAGCTGGCTGCCTGTCTGCAGGAGCCGCAGAAAGTGGCCCGTTTCCAGCGTCTGTGCGGGGTGGAGGCGCCGCCGAACCGCTCAGCCGACCGGAGGGAGGATGAGAAGCTGGAAGCGCCGCTCGCCGGAGATCCCCGGCGGCGAGGGCGGCAGTCAGGGGCGACTGAGGGCCCCCAGCCTCCCGGGAGCGACCGCAATCAGTGCTCAGTCAAGCCGGACGGCAGCGGCGCCCCCAACGGCGTGCGGAACGGGCTGGCGGCCGAGCTGGGCCCGACCTCGTCGCAGCGCGCGGGCTCCTTGCGACGCAACTCGCTGACGGGCGAGGAGGGCGAGCTGGCCCGCGTGAGCAACTGGCCGCTCTACTACCTGTTCTGCTTCGGCACGGAGTTGGGCAACGAACTCTTTTACATCATGTTCTTCCCTTTCTGGATCTGGAACCTGGACCCCCTGGTGGGTCGCAGGCTGGTGATCATCTGGGTGCTGGTCATGTACCTGGGCCAGTGCACCAAAGACATCATCCGCTGGCCGCGACCCTCCTCGCCGCCAGTGGTCAAGTTGGAGGTCTTCTACAACTCCGAGTACAGCATGCCCTCCACCCACGCCATGTCTGGCACCGCCATCCCCATTGCTATGGTCCTCCTCACCTATGGCCGCTGGCAGGTAAGCCTCTCTGCTCGCCCCGCTCAGCCTCGGGGGCGTCAAAGAACTCTATGCTCTTTACAGCTGTTTTAATTTGGCCATTTCCCTCCCAAACTTCTTTTTGCATAGGTTTTCACAGTACCGGTAAAGAGGCCCTTTTTCCGTTAAAAAAAAAAAAAAAGTGTTGGGGGGAAACCTAGAAGATTTAGCCAGTTAGATTACATTTTAATCGCATACTTTTCACGCAAAGTGTAAATATTACATTTTTCATGCAGTCATATATTATCATCGGACTTTGGCTGAATATTCAAATTGTTTTAATTCTTGGGATGCATCGTGGAAGTGGATTTTCTTAATTGATCACTTAGTAACTGAGACCCAATTTCACTGTAATATATGGTGACTTACTCCAAACTGATTCTGCTTCCGACACAGGTAAAAAGTCGTTGGCTCTCTTGTGAGATGGTGTTTACAAAACCGTGGTATAGTTCCAAAACAAACATGCTCGTGCTAGTACCAAGCAATAAAGTAACACATTTTAAACGAGAGCGGCTATTTATGGAAGTTAATGGAGCAGAGTCTGAGTTCTGTTTTTAAGGGATGTGGTTGCTAATTTGCTGATAGACAGCATTTAATTACCTTCAGGCTCACTGATCTGTAGAATCAAGTTTGTGAGCTGTTACAGTACTATTGTCACGTTAACTGTAAAAATACATGTTTTAAAAGTTATTCTTGAAGCTAGGGTTCTCAGACTAATGGGTTTGTAAAAATGGTGGATATGACAGTAGGGTCAGACTGAGAGCCAGGGATGAGTTTTTAATCATTTTTATCTTGCCTACTTCCTTTGACCTACCAGTTTTGAGTTCTTTATGGTCCATAAATGTTATTGGTTTAAAAATTATTTAGCTTTCATATAGAAGAAATATTTATTCTTCAATTACTGGGTTTGTTTTTAACCGTCTTAAATTATATGATTTGTTAGTCTTGCAGACCAGTCCCTTAAGAATAAAGCAGAGGTCTGGGGTTGGCGGCTTAGTGGTAGAGCGCTTGCCTAGCCTGTGTGAGGCACTGGGCTCGATTCTCAGCACCACATACATATAAATAAAATAAAGGTCCATCGACAACTAAAAAAAAATTTTTTTTTAAAGGATAAAGCACATAATTATGAAGAATCTAAGGAAGCAGATTTCCTGCATTTTTTAAATGCACAAGATCGTCTTACATTGAGAAATAACACATTCTATGTAAAACTCCAGTATAAAAAGCTATAATAAGCTTACTTAGCCTCCATGCAACTTCAGTATAGGTAAAATCTTGTCCCCATGGATAGCTCTGTATAGTGTTTCTGTTATTGGAACATACAGAATATGCGATGTGGGTATTAAGAATGGCCGATTTATTAGGGCTGGGTTGTGGCTCAGGGGTAAAGTGTTGCTTAACATGTATGAGGCACTGGGTTCCATTCTCAGCACCACATAAAAATAAATAAAGTTATAAAAACAAAAAAGAATTAGGAGGGAATAGTACCATACAAAGTTTCTTCCTATGTAACCAAAGGGAATACACAGTGACATTCAGTTTATAAACCAGTGCTGCCTGTTTTGCACAGTAGATAAATACCTCAAAATTTTCATTTAATCTGAATATTTCAGAATTTAAGATTGCCAGTGAGTTGTATTTAGTGTGATATTTACTGACTAGATGATAAAATGTCTCTTATTTTCACAAGACTCTCAGCATTCTAAGGTTGGGAGGCCTTTTGTAATGTGTCCTCAGTGAGTAGTTTTGTCATATGCTATTAATATTAGCAATTGAAGTAAGAGAAAATAGCTGTTTTTGTTCTTCATTTATTAAGGACACATGCTAACAGGAAGTCTGAAAATACTATTTCTGAATTGTTTATGGGTTGTAGATATAATTTTAGGATTATTTGAACTATTTGAACAAGTTTACATTATAGATTTTGAAGAACCTAGTATATATAATTCAGTGTTTGGGGTTGTAAATATGGTTTTAGAAATTTGAGCTAACAAAAATGTTAAGAATCACCTACTCTTAAACATGTCCTTTTACAGATGTGGAAAGTGACCAATCATATCAGAATTAATCTTGTGATGGCTTGTTTGTTTATTTTTTGTTACTGGTAATTGAAGCTAGGAGTGCTTTATCACTAAGCCATATCTTTAGCCTTTTTTATTTTTCATTTTGAGATAGATCTTTCTAAATTGCTGAGGCTGATTTTGAATTTGCCAGCCTCCTGTCTCAGCTCCCGTCACTGGGATTACAGCCATACCCTACTGTACCAGCTAATCTTATAATGGTTTAAATTTCGTATTTTATGTATCTTTCCTCTAAATTTGAGTAAACTCCTAAATTTGTATATTTGTTTTGGGGGAAAAATCCCTTACATAAAAGTTCTTTCTTTACAAATGTTTGACTATAATAATTCAGTATAAAAATCAAAATGACTTTTTTTTGTTGCCTTTTAATTTTTCCTTGAATCCTTTTTATGTATTTCAAACAAAAGTTATCTTCGTTTGCTCAAATTGTTTTCTATCAGTGAGTATTGTACTGCATTGTGGGCTGCTATTTCCAGAGTGGATTAAAAAAAAAAAAAGAGAAACACTGGGAGAAGAATTAAAGAATGAAAACCTGGTGTTTTTCTCATTAGCATCAGTTTTGGTAGATAGTCTTGTCCATTTATATGACCCAAATGCTTGCTTGGAAGAGGTCTGGACTTCTTTATATGTCTGTGATGCTGAAATGCTTCTCAACTGAATTAGCTCATGTACCTTTCTTTTGGCTGGGCATGACTACTTCACTTACCCTTCTTGAAATTTGCTTAAGATTCATCTCATAAATGGAGTCTTAAATTAATCCTTTGTGTTTCATTATTCTTCATTTGTTCTTTTTTTATTTTAAAAAATCTTTATTTTGTTATTTATTTATGCTCTTAATTTATTCTTAAAGTGACAGTATACAAAAACAAATTAGCAGAAGTACAGATTTCTACAATTTACTCACAGAGGTTGTGATCCATTACATAAATGAGGAACATTCAGGAACTGGAGTAAATTCCCCAAAGATTAATATGAGCTCCTTAGAATATATTTTATATATCTCGAAAATAATCTTTTCTTAAAAAGATTGCTGTCTCAGCCTCTTTGCAATTCCAGTCTTCAAGTCTTTGTAAGGTATATTGGAATAGTATAGCTACAAGCAGTTGCTTGAAGGCCTTTTTTGAGGGCTGGAAATGGAGCTCAAGAAGAGCCCTGGTGCCACATGTAAAAGGCAGATGGGTTTGATCCCCAGCATTGGAAAACAAACAAACAAACAAAAAACCTTATCTATATTTTATGATGACATGAAATAGAAAACGATATGGTATTCCCATGAGGATTAAATAACTTAAGGTCCATTGGCCAATATAATTATTATTGCTCTCATTTTATTTGGAAGTTTTTGTAGCTTGAACTGGGAGAAAATTAAGAAATAAGGAGGGGCTGGGGTTGTAGCTCAGTGGTAGAGCGCTTTCCTGAGGCCCTAGGTTCGATCCTCAGCACCACATAAGAATAAATAAATAAATAAAGTTATTGTGTTTATCTACAACTAAAAAATATTTTTAAAAAAGAAATATGGAACATCTTATATAAAGAACATAATCCTATTTTTAAAAATCTAAAATAAATGAAGCAATTTCTTTTGCATTTATGTTTGCATTTTTTTAAATTTTATTTTTTAGTTGCAGTTGGACACAATTTTATTTTATGTGCAGGGCGAGCGCTCTACAGCTGAGTCACAACCCCAGCCCTGCATGTTTTTTTCAGAAATAATTTGTTGTTATTGTTGTTATGCCCTTGGGCATGCTAAGCAAGAGCTCTACCACTAAGCTACACTACCATCCCCAAATTCTTAATTTTTAAGTAATATGGCATAAAACAGGTTCTAAGTATATACTTGCTTTAATAATATTTTAGTTGAAGTTTATCTTAAAGTATACTTTTTCTAATTAATAATAACATGTACCTAATAATAATAGGTACATGTTATTATTAATATTTATTTATTTTAAAAATATTTTTTAGTTGTCAATGGTCCTTTATTTTATTTATTTACATGTGGTGCTCAGAATCAAACCCAGTGCCTCACACATATAGGTAAGCACTCTCCCACCAAACCACAACTCCAGCCCCTTATTAATATTTATTAAGGACTTATTGTGGATGAGACATTGTTTGAAATATCCATTATCTCATTTAACTTATTTTTGTAATATTCCAATTTAGTCCTGTTATTAACTCAAGTTTATGGATGAGGTACCAAGGACTTTGTGTAATTAAAAATTAACACAGGTAATAATGGCAGAGGCTGGATTGAAATGTAGACACTTTGAGTCAAGGTTTTACACAGAAAACTCATTTCAAGTCATTCTCTGTGTATAATTTTTATAGTGTCTTTGTAAAAATAAATGCTATTTTTGAAATAACAATTAGGGCTCTTAAAAAACAAGAACAGCTTTGTATGCCATGAAAAGATAACTTGTGTTTGTATATGTACATACATATGGAGTATCCACAAATATTTGTGTGTCATTTTGTTTTTGTTTTGAGATGGGGGTCTTACTGTTTTGCCCAGGTTGGTCTCAAATTGGTGGGCTCAAGAGATCCTCCCTCTTCAGCCTCCCAAGTAGGATAACAGGTGCAGGCTACTGTACCTGGCTTTAAATATTTGTGCCTTAAATGTGTTAAATGTTGACTTCTCCCCTGCCTTCCCTCTATTTACCTAGTATAAATAAAAAATTCAATAAATATCTGTAATCCTAGCAATTAAGGAGGCTGAGGCAGGAGGATGGCAAGTTCCAGACCAGCCTTAGCATCTTAGTGAGACCCTCAGCAACGTAAAGAGACACTGTCTCAAATAGAAAGGACTGGGGATGTGGCTCAGTGGTAAAGTAGTCATGGTTCAATCCCCAGTACAAAAAAAAAAAAAAATTAACAGAGCTTTGGAAAAGAAAAGCATATATGATGTTCTATCAAAATACAAGTTTATTGGTTGTGGCTCAGTGGTAGAGCGCTTGCCTAGCACATTGGAGGCACTGGGTTTAATCTTCAGCACCACATAAAAATAAATAAAGGCATTGTGTCCATCTACAACTAAATAAATTTGTTAACAAAAAAATTTTATTGTACATAACAGAGGAAGATATCTGTGGGGTCATTAAAAAATAAAGGGAAGAAAAGCAAGAAATAAGGGCCAAAGAAGTGGGTCATAAATAACAAAGACCAAAAGAAACTCCAGGAGACAGGGAAGTGTGCATGTGTGAATATGTGACAACAGATTCCATCAATATGTACAACTGTGAAGCACCAATAAAAAAGGTGGGAAAAAAAGAGCCAAGGAAAATGGATTACTGTGGTAATTCTGGGAAGAAACAATTTATTAAATATTGTCAATACAATATTATGCTAGTTTTTAACCTAGCATAACACTTGTATTGGAATTTCACATTTTCATGATTTTATAAATGCTTATTACAAATTCTTGGTTTAAGATTAATTGCAGTTCCTTTTTAAATAAGTAATACATTGATTGTAGAAAATTCTAAATTTACATAAAAATATGAAGAAGAGAGTACAGTTCCCTTTTCTTTGTCCCAGTTACTAGGAGTTCTTTTCTACAGAATTTATTGTATTTTTCTTGTTTAGCTTTCCAGAGATAGTCTTTACTTTTATAGATGTATATTTATATATTTCATTTTTCAAACAAATGGTGACATACTCTATTGTTCTGGCTCTTGATCTTTTTTTTTTTAACTTAGAGATATATTGTGAGGGGTTGGGAATGTAGCTCAGTGTAGAACACTTGACTGGCAAAGACGAGGCCCTGGTTCAATTCTCAGTACACAAAAGTGAAATAAAATAATACACACACACACACACACACACACACGATTTTTCTTTTACCCAGAAATTAATAAATACTAATGGTGCTTGTGATTATCTTAATGTTTTACATGACTTAATTCTTTTAATCCCCATAAAATCCTATGGCAGTATTATCACCACTAATTTTCAGAAGAAATTACATATGTTATAAAGCCAGAATTCAAACCAGGCATCTGGCTATAGGATACAAGACTAATGCATTATATTATCATGTTAATTCATTGTGTTTTATAGAGACAGCTATCTTATTTTTTCACATTTGCATGATGCGTTCTAATATATAAATATAGCCTAATTTAATAGGTTGAACAGTCTAGTACCTTTAGATTTTCAGTCATAAAATATAGAGATACAGTGACTATTTATATGTTTATTAACACATTACTGTGTCAAAGAATATATGTATTTAAGCATGTGTTGGGGTAAATGTATATAATCCCAACTACTTGGGAAGCTGAAGCAGGAGGACTGCTTGAAGTTTGAGACCAGCCTGACCAATGTGGGCAGCACAGTGAAACCCTATGTCAAAAAACAGTAGAATACAGCATATACATTTGATTTTCAACAGGTAATGCAATATTGCCATTTATAAAGATTGTACCTATTTACATTCCTACTAGCAATATATGACAGTACCTGGTTCCTACACTCTTAATGTGACAATATATTGTCACACTTATTGGTCTTTCTCCAAGATAATTTTAACAAATTTGCATTTTTCTTTTCAGTAAAGTTTAAAGAGCTTTATCTAAGTTTATTGACCATTTATGTTTTCCTCTTTTGTGAACTGCTTATTCTCTATTTTTTTATTAAATCATTGTTATTTTGCTTTTTATTAAATATTTTTTTAGTTGTAGATGGACACAGTCAGTGTTTTTATTTATTTTTATGTGGTGCTGAGGTTCGAACCCTGTGCCTCACACATGCAAGGTGCGTGCTCTACCACTGAGTCACAACCCCAGCCCCATGCTTTTTTTTTTTTTTTAACTGTTCTACATCTTTCCTCTTTTCAGTAGTTGCTCTTTTTTAAGTAATTTACCACTCAGGTATAACATAGAACCTTGCAATAGTATGCTACCATTTTCCCACCTCCCCTTTTTGTATTATAACACATATTTATGTATATATTATAAAGCCCATAATACATTATCATTTTGTATAATGTTTCAGAATGTAGTTTAGAATGTGCCAATATAGGTTTGGAGCTGGTGAAATTTCCTGCCTAAACAGCTTTTTTTCACATATTTTCTAGTTTATATCTGTCAGCAATGACATTTATCTTAGCTTTATTCATTTTCTCCCACCCCCTCTTTTTTTTTGTGGTGCTGGGGATTGAACCTTGTATATGTGAGACAAACGCTCTACCAACTGAGCTATATCCCTAACCCTTAGCTTTATTCTTTGAAAAATATTTGGACTTGACTTTGGAAAACTATGTTCATGAGATACAGAATTCTAGGTTGATTTTGTTTTTTTTCTTTCACACTTTACATATATGGCTTCATTATCTTCTGGTTTCCATAGATATCAGCATGATGTCTGCTATAGTTCTTATCTATAATTCTTTGTATGTAATAATATGTCTTTTACTGCTTTTAAGATTTTCTTTGTCACTAGATTTGAGAAATTTTAAAATGATATGATTTGATATGATTTTATATTTCTTCTTAGGATTTATTGATCTTGTCAGTGGGTTTGTACTTTATTTTATTTTATTTTATTTTATTTCATGAGAGAGAGAGAGAGAGAGAATTTTTTAATATTTATTTTTTAGTTTTCGGCAGACACAACATCTTTGTTGGTATGTGGTGCTGAGGATTGAACCCGGGCCGCAGGCATGCCAGGCGAGCGCACTACCACTTGAGCCACATCCCCAGCCCCTGTACTTTATTTTATTTGGAAGATGTGCAGCATTATTTCTAGAAAAAAATTTTCCTCTTCTGTTTCCTTGTAACTGCCTGCCACAACACATCCTCTGCTTTGGGAATTCCAGTTTCATGTTTATTCGCAGGTCACTCATGCTCTTTTTGTTTGTTTGTTTTTAATATTTTTTAGATGTATTTGGACATAATACATTTATTTTACTTATATATATATATATATATATATATATATATATATATATATTTATTTATTTATTTTACAATACCTTTATTTTATTTAATTATTTTTATGTGGTGCTGAGGATGGAACCCAGGGCCTCCCACGTGCTAGGCGAGCTCTACCACTGAGCCACAACCCCAGCCTCTTTGTTTTGCTTTTTGTTTGGCTATGGCTTTGCTCTGTGTGCTTCCTTTTGTATAGTTTCTATTGCTATGGCTTCAAGTTCACTGATTTTCTACAGTGTCTAATGTTTTGATAATATCATCAAGTAAGATGGGGTATAATTCAGATACTGTGTATTTTGTATCTTTTTAAACCTTTTCAAAAGTCATTCATTTCTCAGCTTAATGTGTTATAAGTTTTTTTTTTAATAGTTGTTTTAAGGCCCTTATCTATTAATCCTATGATCTCTATCATGTTGGTGTATTTTGAACATTTCTCCTGGTTATAGATTATATTTTCTTGCTCCTTGGTTATTTTTTCAGGGTTTTGGACTTTGTTTTATCCCTTTAAAATAGTGTTGGACTTTGTTCTGGAGGCAGTTAAATTACTTGTCAGCTTAATCCTTTTAGTCTTGCTAGGATGGGTCTAGAATAAACAGCCTAGAGTTAATTTAGCTTCATGACTTAGGTGGTAACCTTCTAACTGCTCTACACAGTTTCATCTTTCCACTGCTTGGTAGTAAGAATGCTAAACTTACATGAACTTTGGGGATTCGTAGCCTATTTCTTTCTAGTAGTTTGTCCCCAGCCTGGAGGACATTCTCCCTATGCTTGAAGATTAATACTTGGCCATGAATTTGCATAGTTCCCAGTAAGATGCTGTACTCTTGATTCTTTCTTCTCTGCTACCTCCTGGGAACTGCCTGCCAAAACAAGCTAGGGCAATTTTTTTTTTTTTTTAAATACTGGGGATTTAACCCAGAAGTGCTTTACCACTGAGTTACATCCCCAGTCCTTTTTATTATTTAAAACAATTTTAATGTTGAGACAGCATCTTGGTAAATTGCTCATTGCCTCTAATTTGCAATCACTGCCTCAGTTTCCTGAGTAGCTGGGTTTGCAAGGGTGTGCCCCCAGCTGCTTTTTTTTTTTTAAATATGATAATTCCCCACCTTCCATGGTAGGAATTGAACTCAGTGATGCTCTACAACTGAGCTATATCCCTAGCTCCTTTTTTAGTGTTTTTTTTTTTTTTTTTTTTTTTTTTTTTTACTTATTTATTGTTGTGGCAGTGCTGGGGATTGACCTCAGGGGCTTTACCACTGAGCTACATCTCCATCCCTTCTTAGAAAAAACTTTTATCTTGAGACAGGGTCTTCTTGTTAGTTGCCTAGGCTAGCCTTAAACTTGGAATCCTCCTGCCTCAGCCTCCTGAGTTGCTGGGATTACAGGCATGTGTCATTGTACCCAGCTACATAATAGTTTATTGATACATAATCCAATTTCATACTATTCACCTATTTAAAATGTACATTTGAAGCAGATATGGTGGCATGTTCCCGTAGTCTCAGGTATACAGAGCTGAGGCAGGCGGATTGCTTGGGTAAGACCCCGTATCAAAAACAACAAAAAACACAATTCAGTAGTTTTTAGTATATTTATAGAATTGTGTAACTGTTACCATAATCCTCTTAAGAACGTTTTCAACATCCCTCAAAGAAAGTCCTTATTTATAGTAGCCACTCTCCATTTTCCCCCAATCTCTAGGCAACTACTAATCTACTTCATGTGTATATAGATTTTTCTATTCTGAAAATTTCATATATGTGCAAACATGCAATATGTAGTCTGTTGTGACTAGCTTTTTTCACTTTGCATAATGGTTTTTAAAAATATCCATTTACCCAGCATATTTTTACATTTCACTCATAGCATATATCTGTGCTATAAGCCTTCATTTCTTTAATTGCTAATTAATATATATTTAGGTGGGCACGCCACATTTTACTTATCCTTTCATCAATCTATGGCCATTTGGGTTCATTTTTTGCTCATTTTGAATAACACTGCTACTAATATTTTTGTACAAGTTTTTACATGGAAATAATATTTTTCTCTTGTACTGTTTAATAGTTTTGTTTATTTGGTAATGGGGGTTGAACCCAGGAGCGCTTAATCATTGAATCACATCCCCAGCCCTTTTTTATATTTTATTTAGAGACAGGGTCTCTCTGAGTTGCTTAGGGCCTCACAGAGTTGCTGAGGCTGCCTTTCAACTCATGATTTTCCTGCCTCAGCCTACTGAGCCACTGGGGGATTAAAGTCATACACCACCACGCCCAGCTTGGTTTTTGTTTGTTTTGAGAAATAAGCTTCCTGTGTTGCTTAGGTTCATCTCAAATGCCTGGACTCAAGTGATCCCTTCACCTTAGTCTCTAGTAACTGGTACTTGTACCGAGGCATGTGCTACCAAGTTGTTTACTTACTTACTAGTTTTGAAGCCCTAGTTTATATTGTAGTAAAATTAGCCTATTGTGTATGGTGTGATTTGGAAATGTGTTCTCCTAAATTGTTAATTTTCTTATGACTTTGTAATTTCTGTCAAACAGAAAATTTTCTTTTTTGTATTAATATTTTCTTTCATAGTTGCACTGGCTTTATTGTGACATTTAGAATAGCTTCTTATACTACTTTTATGATGGTTTTTCTTTGTTTTGTTTTAATTTGGGGGATGCTGGGGATTGATTGATCCTAGGGACTATATCCCCATTCTTCTTTGTTTTTTGAGACAGATTCTCAGTAAGTTGCCCAGGCTGGCCTCAAACTTCTGATCCCCCTGCATCAGTTCCCAAATAATGTGGATTATATGTTGACTTGAACTGTCACTTTTATCACATACTAAGTTTGTAGTTCGGTCTATATCCATATTTTTTTAAATTTAGAATTGATATGTCTGATATGTGCAAAATTGTACATTATCACATTTAAGATGGCTTTATATCTTACATTTTCAGAATTATTCTTACTGTTCCTGTTTTTCTTTAAGTACTTTAGATTTAGTTTGTCTAGAACCAAAAGAAAAATATCTTATATTTTTATTAAAAAGATAGTTGTAGTTGTGTGTGTGAATTTTTTTAATATTTATTTTTTCAATTGGATACAATATCATCTTTATTTTACTCTTTTTTTTTTTTTTTTTTTTTTGTGGTGTTGAGGATTGAACCCAGGGCCTCATGTGTGCTAGGTAAGCACTCTACGGCTGAGCCACAACCCCAGCCCGCATGTGTGAATTTTTAATTCACTTTCTCTTGGTTTTCTGAGGTATGAATCTAATTCCTTTCGTGTAGATAATTAATAGATCTAGTATCATTTTTGAAGCCTATACACCCACCCACCCACACACACGTTTTTTTTTTTTTTGGGGGTATTAGGAATTGAATCCACAGGCACTTAACCACTGAGCCATATCCCCAGCCTTTTTAACTTTTGAGACAGAGTCTCACTAAGTTGCTTAGGGCCTCACTAAATTGCTGAGGCTAGCCTTGATCTTGTGATCCTCCTGCCTTTGTATTGCAGCCACCATGTCTGATTTTTTTTTTTTAACTTATCTGAAATGCCACATCTGTACATATCAAGTTCCCATATATGTATGGATCTGATTCTGGGTTCTCTGTTCTGTTTCACTGGTATGTTTGTGTCTTTATCAATAACATTATCTTTCTTGCTTTAATTGCAGTATAGTAAGACTTGATATCTGTTCATGCAAGTTCCCTACCTTTAAAGTTGTCTTGGCTAATTTGGGTCCTTGCTTTCAGTATATGCTATAGAATCAACTTTTTAATTTCCAAGAAAAACTCTGTACTTCATTGAAATTACAATACATTTATAAATTAACTTTATAAATGAGAGAATTGATGGCCTTATAATATTGAGTCTTCTAGTGTGTAATATGGTAAATCTGCTTATTATTTAGGTTTTTAAAAATATCTCTCAATGTAGCTTTATGGTTTTCTCCATATAAGTCAAACTTAAGATTCATTTTTAGCTATATTTTTGTTTCTATTGGAATTGATATTTTATTAAAATTCAAATATTTTAACTTTTTGTGGTTGAAATATAGAAATGTAGGTGCTTTTATACATCGTTGAACTTATCCTTAATATATCCTTAATTTAATAACTTGTATATAGATTCTCATGTGCTTGTGCTATTTTTATAGAGGAAATCATGTCAACAGAGAATAATAAATGCATTTCTTTTGTTGCATTTATCTCTTTTTCTTCTTGTTGAATAAAATCAAGATGATTATCAAATATATATTTTTTTGACAGGTGTCGTGCAATACACCTCTGATTCCAGCTACTTGGGAGACAGAGGCAGGAGAAATGCAAGTTTAAGGCCAGCCTGGCCAACTTAGTGAGACCTTGTCTCAAAACAAATAATAATTTTTTAAAAGGGGTCTGGGGATGTAGCTCAGTGGTAAAATGCTTGCCTAAAATGTATTGGGCTCAATCCCCAATACTGCAAAAAAATTAAAGTTAAAAAAAAAATTCTGGGGATGGGGATATAGCTCAGTTGGTAGAGTGCCTGCATGCACAAGGCCCTGTGTTCAATCCCCAGCACCACACACACAAAAAAAGTTTCTAGGCAAAATGGAGGGCCCTAAATACATTGGTGTGAATAGAACATATGGTTCTTTTTTCAAGAATAGATCGGTATTTTTGGAAGATACTCTCTCTAGTATAGAAAATAAATGACTAGTGGGAGAGAATACTGGAGATAGGGAGACCAGACCATGGAGAAGGTTATTTTACCAGTTCCATGGAGAGATAACAGGTACCTAGGATAGGGACCTAGATCAGTGTGGTTGGAAATACTGGCCTGCTCCTGTTTTTTAATTTAAAAATCTGTTTTTTGTAGTGCTAGGGCTCAAACCCAGGTCTTACGCATGCTAAGCACGTACTGTACCACTGAGCTATAGCCTCATACCTGCTGCTTATCTTTATGTGACTTGTGAAGTATAAGTGGTTTTCACATGTTTAAATTGTTGTAAAAAGCCCAAAGAGTATTTTGTAGCATTTGAAAATTATGTGAAACTCAAAACTTTAATGTCTATAAAGAAAGCATATGGGAATATAGCCATGTCCATTCATTTTTATATTATCTGACTGTTTTTATGCTACATAGCAGAATTAAATGGTTGTGACATACATGAACTGTATGGTCCAAAAATCTTAAGTTGTATCTGGCTCTGTTAAACTTTGCTTAGCTGGCAAATTGGCACACACTTGTAATCCCAGAGGCTCAGGAGGCTGAGGAAGGAGGACTGGAGTTCAAAGCCAGCCTCAGGAAAAGCGCAGTACTAAGCAACTCAGTGAGACCCTGTCTCTAAATAAAATACAAAATTGGGGCTGGGGATGTGGCTCAGTGGTCGAGTGCCCTGAGTTAAAAAAAAAAAAAAAAGCCCACAAAAAACAAAAACTTTCCTTTAAGGCCAGGTGTGGTAGTATACTTCAGTGACTCCAGAAGCTGAAGCAGGAGAATGGAAAATTTGGGACCAGCCAGTCTCAAAGTAAAAGATAAAAAGGATTGGGGACGTAAAGCACCCCCTAGATTCAATCCCCAATACAAACAAAACAAAAACAAACCTAATCCTGATAAGCAGCAATGGTAATAGAAAGATATGGATGAAATTGGTAGATATTGCAGGTAGAATTGACATAACATGATGACTAACTGGATGGCAAAAGTATTATTCCTGGATATTGTGTTTGGGAAGCTGAGAGAGAGAGAGAGAGAGAGCAGTTTGATTTGTGGAGATGCAAATAATGGAAGCAGGTCATATTTGGGTAGGTGCAGGGTAGAGTACAGAGGAGACTATTTTAGTTTTAGTTTTGTTGAGTTTGAAGTGTCTGTAAGATACTCATCTGTAGTTCTTTAGGAGGCAGTTCTATCCAGAAAGACATCTGGGCAGTTTTGGTGTCATCAGCAGGTAGGTAGGTACAGAGTAAAGTGACAGGAGTAGATAACATTGCCCTAGGAAAAGACACACAAAAGAACAGAGGCTCTAAGGAGAAAGCTACCTGTAATAGAATCTGAGTCATTTGAGAGGTATGAGGTAACCTTAGTTGGAGGTTAGTATCTATCTAAGGGTATGTGTGTATGTAAAATAAACTCTGGACTAGCTTAAGGAAAAAGAGGAAGTTGTTTCCCCCACCCCACCCCCAGACTAGACGGGGAATCTGATAGAAGCCAAGGGCATGAAAGCTCTTCTGGGCCTCCTTGAGGGATTGGAGCCAGTTTCTAAAATGTGAGGAGAACTAAGGCCCACTGTCTGTCTTTGTTTCTTGGGATTACATAGTGTCTCTCATTCCTGACCCTTTGTCCTCTCTCTCTGCTTTGCTATACATATGTCTGTGTCACCTCTGGTTCTATACTATTTTTTTTTTTTTTTGGTGGTGCTGGGATCGAACCCAGGATCATGCAGGCAAGCAACTGAGTTATATCTCAGCCCCTTTGGCTTTCCCCTTAAGAGTACTTTCTTTTATGGTTTCTAATCTACTCGAAAACTTCCCATGGTAAGCACCAGCAGTGTGGTCTCTTAGCACTTTATTTGAAATTCAGGAAAAAAAAGACAGTCTAACCACTGAATCTGCTTCCCCAGTGCCAAGTATCCATTCCTGATTCAAATCACACAGTGTAAGCATGTCTTCAGGCCACACTGCTGGGTTTACATGGGGAAGTTTTCAGAAGAGAGGGTATAGATTAGATAACCATAAAAAGAATGTACTCTAAGGGGAAAGCCAGAGGGGTTGAGGATATAACTCAGTTGTAGAGTGCTTGCCTTGCATGCACAAGATCCTGGGTTCAATCCCCAGCACCACCAAAAATCCTAAACCTAACCCAACAACCTAACAAGGCCCTAAGCAACTTAGCAAGACTCTGTCTCTAAACATAAAAAAGGGCTGAGATGTGGCTCAGTGGTTAAGTACCTCTGGGTTCAGTCCCCAGTATTAAAAAAAAAAAAAAAAAAAGTACTCAGCCTCTCTGTTTTGTTTTCAGTTTGTTTGTTTAAGACATATATTACCCAGGTTAGTCCAGAACTCTTAGGCCCAAGCAGTCCTCCTGCCTAGGACTCCCAAGTAGCTGGGAGTACAAGTTTGTGCTACCATGCCTGCTTGAATTTATTAACTCCAGTTGGTTGGGGTGTTTTTGTTTTGTTTTGTTTGGCAGAGCTTGGGATTTTCAGTTTTTTAGAATCAAATCTGTGAATAGAGATAGTTTTACTTTTTCTTTGCCAAATTAGAAGTCTTTCTTTTTCTTGACTAATTGCTATGACTAGAACTTCTAGTACAGTGTTACATAGCAGTAGCAAGAGGTGTCCTTCTTTTATTCCTATTCTTTTAAATTATTTTTTGTAGTTGTAGATAGACAGAAAGCCTTTATTTTATTTGTTTATTTTTATGTGGTGCTAAGGATGGAACCCAGTGCCTCACACATGCCAGGCAAGTGCATGCTCTGCCAGTGAGCCATAGCCCCAGCCTTTATTCCTAATCTTAAGGGAAAACTTTCAGTCTTTCAATATTGAATCTGATGTTATTTGTTTATATTTCATAAATGCCATTTATCATGTTGTAGAAATTCTCTTCTTCTGTTCCTTGTTCTTTAAATATTTTTATCGTGAAAGGTATTGGATTTTGTCAAATTCTTTTTTTTTTTTTACATCAACTAAGATGCTCATATTGGTTTGTTTATTTTGAGGCTTTGTTTGGTGCATGTATGCTTATAATTGTTATATCTTGTTATTGAATTGACCCTTGTGTCAATATTTACTCTCCTTTGTCCTTTGGAACAGTTTTTGACTTAAGTCTATTTTGTCTGGTATTGAAATACCCATCTCGCTCTCTGTTATTGTTTGCACAGAATCTTTTTCCATTCATTCACTTTCAACTTTTTTGTGTCTTTGCATCTGAAGGTGAGTGTTTTTCACATGTATATATTTTCACACTGTATTATTCATTCTGCCAAATCTCTGCCTGATTGGGGAGCTTAAACTGTTTCTGCTCAAAGTAATTAGTAGTCAGGAGTGACTTTTGCCATTTTGCCAGTTTTTTCCACCTTTTTTTATGCGCTTTTTGTTTCTCATTTTTTTCATTTTACTATGTTCAGTTGTTGTTTTGGATTCTCTTCTCTTTTCCTTCTGTGTATATTATATGCTTTTCTTTCGGTTAACATAAGGATTGCAGTTAACAACTGAATGTCGAGATGAAAGAGAAACCTGGAGTTCAGGTTTGGTCACGTTACATTGTGATGCCTGTTAGATATTGAAATGGAAATATCAAGAAGGCAGTTGGATATACAACTCTGGAATTTAGGAGAGAAGTCCAGGCTAGAGAAATAAGTTTAAGCTATGAGCATATGAACTGTATCAAGGGAGTGATATAGAGAGGGAAAGGAAGTATCTGTAGGATTAAGCCTTGGGTACTCCAAAAAGTCGTGAAAAAATGGGGGAATTAATAGATGACTGAAAATGATTAGTGTGTACGTGTGTGTGTGTACATATTCATATATTACATATTTTAATGAATTATTTTTTGGCAAAGGATAATTCCACATAGTTCTATTTTCCTTTCAGTTACATCTAAATGAAGAAAGTGGTTCTAAATTTGTTTTTAAAGATAGTTTAACATAAAATTAAAGGTAGATATAATTTGGAAATTCTTAAATATGAAATAAATAAATGTAATAGATGAATTAGTTATACATAATTCTTCCTCACATGATCCCACTTTAGTTCTATTGTTCTTATTTAGCCTATCTAGTTTATTTCCTTTGGTCATTAAGATCTGAGGTCTTTATTTAAATCTGCTTTACGATTACTGATGGAATACTTTTTGCCTCCCTGCTCACTGGCTCAGAATTCCATTATTCAATGGGAAGTAACATGAAAGCCATCATGTAGTCAGAACTGAATCAGGTGTTTCTTATAAGGAATTTTTCTCAGAGCAAATTCTAGAGAAAATACCCTGAAGGCAGAGGCTAATGGCCTCCCCCAAATCAACCAATTAATTAAAATGAAATTGACTTTTCCTAACTATTCGACTCTTCCTCGCAGTGAAGTCTGAAGGTGCCATGGATTAGGGGAAAAGGAAAGGCTAAGAGGGTTTTGCTTTATTTGTTAGGCTGTCTTGTTCTATTAATAACTTCTAAAAGATTAACAGAAATATCTAAAAGACTTGAGTTTCTACCGTAGAAATAGAAACCATGTTATCCTCCCTCACCTAGATAATACTATAAAAGCCTTCTAACTGGTCTCCTTGTTACTGCCTTTGATCCCCCAAATTTAATCTCAACCTAGCAGTCAATCTGACTACACTTTACCTCTGAACTACATCTCCAGTCTTTTTACAGTGGCCTCTCAGACTGTTCTTAATCTGCCCCCATTGCCTCTCTACCTCTGATGTGTGTTCTCTCTGCTCTGACCACACTAGATTCTTTCCCAGTTTTGGGAACTTGGCACCAGCTGACTTCCTTCCTTGTATGCGTTCTTCCTTCAGGTATCTGCGTGGCTAATTCTCTTGCCTATATCTGGTCTTGCCTCAAGTCTCAGCTGCTCAATGAAGTCTCCACAGACCATCTTCTTCTTCTTCTTTTTTTTTTTAAGTTGGACACAATACCTTTATTTATTTATTTTTTATGTGGTGCTGAGGATCGAACCCAGTGCCTTGCAGGTGCTAGGTGAGCACTCTACCACTGAGCCACATCCCCAGCCCCTCCACAGACCATCTTCTATATAATGTAACAGTAACCTGCCCCACTAACACTTCCAAACTCCTGATCCCATGTCTGTTTCTGTTTAAATTAAAGTAAGCTTGGTTATATTGTGGCAATGGCTTTACCCCCCCCATCTCAGTGGTTTAACACAACAAAAGCTTCTCTCTGATTTGTGTTTACATATCCATTATAGGTTAGCCAACAGCTCTGTTCACTTATGACCTCAAGGACCCAAGCTGATGCATAACCTATCTTGTTATGCATCTCAACATATGGTTTTCTTTTCCTTTTTTTTTTTTTTTTGGTGGGGGTACCAGGGATTGAACTCAGGGGCACTCTGCCACTGAGCCACATCCCCAGCCCTATATTGTATTTTATTTAGAGAGAGGATCTCACTGAATTGCTTAGCTCCTCAATTTTGCTGAGGCTGGCTTTGACCTCCTGCCTCAGCCTTCACACATGGCTCAACATTTGGTTTTCAAAATCACATCTCTGGGAAGAGAGGGTTCCAAGAATGATTGAAAGTGTCATAAGGCATACTCCACCCCCCAACCCCCCCCCCCTGCCCAGCTTATTGGCCAAAACTGGTCACATGCCCTTAATCTAACTGCCAATGAACCTGAACGTAGAGCATGAAAAATATTCATGATTATTATTGATTCTTTAACACCTGTTCTCTTTTTTCCTCTATACCATTCATCATATTTTACATGTAATTTATATTATAATTTGCATATTTATGTGTTTGCTAGTTGATGTTTTCCTCATCAGGAAGAGAAATTTGTTCTCTCACTGCCTACAATTTCTTGCATATAGAAAAGCCTTTGCTCATCTGTTCCTGCTGTTTGTAATCTTCTCCATCTTTTTAGCACTGTACTCACTCATTCCTTTCTCTGATGAAATCCTACCCATCTTTTAATCTTACTTAATCTAGGAGACTTTGTTTACATCTCTAAGATAAATTAACCCCTTGTCCCCCAAGGGTACCTCTGAATTTTTAGTATACTCCTGTCAGTACTTACCTCATTGTATGGTTAAATGTCTGTTTGCCCAAGTAAACAAAGTTCCTCATGCATGGGGCACAGTGGGCAGTAGGGAATACATAGGGAGCCTGTAAAAGAAACTAAAGATCTGAGCAAGAGCAATATAAATAGGGATGTAGAAGAGATGACAGCAAGGAATATTTAGAAGGTAGTACCTGGTAAGGCCAGATTAGTCAAGCTTAGTTTTTGGTTGAGTAGAAGGATAAGAAAAGAAGTAAGGATAATTCATGTTTCTTATATAGAATATTATAGAGCAAGTTTGTGTGAGTGATAGGATGATGAGTTTGTTTTTTAACTCCATAGGGACTTTGAGGTGGAGATACATACAGGAATTGGAATTTGGTCCTTAAACTCAGGAAAATGCATGCTCAGTACTAGTTAAAAAATAAGAAGGGCTGGGATTGTGGCTCAGTGGTAGAGTGCTCACTTGGCATGTGTGAGGCACTTGGTTTGATCCTCAGCACCACATAAAAATAAAATAAAGGTATTGTGTTCATCTACAACTAAAATAAATGTTTAAAATAAATAAGCACACCTGTAATCCCACCGACCCAGAAGGCTGAGGCACAAGGATTTCAAGTTCAAAGCCAGCCTCAGCAACTTATTGAGATCCTGTCTCAAAATAAAATATAAAAAGGGCTGGGGTCATAGCTCAGTGAATAAGTGCTCCTGGGTTCAACTCCCGGTACCTCCCCTGTCAAAACAAAACAAAACCCCTTATTTGCACTAATGTTTAAGGAATAAAAAGAGGAAGATATACTCTTGAGTCAGAAACAAAAAAGCGAACTAGAGAGTGTGAAGCCAGGGCTCTCAAGGGTATTTAGAGTTTCAAGAAAAAGTGGAGGGCCATGTAAAATGTAGTAGAGAAGTCAAATAGAACAAATGTTACTAAATATTTACTACTCTCAAAATCTTCTTTCAACTCCAGTTCTCCAACCTTCTTGGCTTCAGTTTGGCTTTCAAATTTTGAGAAATTTGAGGTATAAACTGCCCTGACTGTGCTTTCTCCTCTTCCTTTACAAACTTAGCATCATACCCATCCATTATTTCCTCCTTCCCTCTAATCTCAGTTCTTCCTTTGGTGCCATTGATACCAAGAGTTGCCTTTACTTTCTGTTTATGCTTTCTTTTGGGAGGTTTCTGCTCCCATTATCTCACTGCAAAATTTTTCAGTATTAGCATTTGAAATTTTAGTGGAGGGCACAGAAGTGGAAAGCTAATTACTAAGTGTTAGATATTGAATATGAGGAGGGGAAATGTCAATGCAAATTAGAAATAGTGATCACTGATGGAAATTAGGTAGAAAATTCTTGGTCCTCCTCCCCAGGGAAGTGAGAACATTGACATGGACCAGATTCAGGGGCTGTTCCAGCAACTCTAATTTTGGAACCATATTAAAATATGTCTTCTGTCTGTCCTCCTCGTGTAGCATGCCAGTGATCAAATCTGTACTTCAGAAGCAAAAATGAGCCAGTTCCCAGAAAGAATAATGTAGAAACATGTAAATTCAGTCATTTGTTCATCGTTGGAAAAGTATTTCTTTAGTGTGTGACATGTGCTATGCCCTGAATTAGGTGCTGGGAGTGCAATGGGGAGTAAAAACAGTTCTTGATAACCCTGGAGTTAGTACAGTGATTTGGTTTTTATTTCTTGTTTGTATCTAACTTAATCTAACCAGTTTCACTTCTTTCCCTTATAGTATCCTCCTATATATGGACTGATTCTTATTCCCTGCTGGTGTTCTCTAGTTTGCCTAAGTAGAATTTACATGGGAATGCACTCCATTCTGGTAAGGAAAACATTGTTTTTGATGCTTTATTTTTTCTGACATTGATGAAAATTTTTATAATTTTAATCATTTGCAAGTTTGTATGAAACCTAAGTGAGAAAATAGTTATTTTAAGTCTTATAACTGTTTTATAGAGCACCAGTATGATGACTTGTGAATTATGAATGTAGTAATCATGTTTCATAGAAACGGTGTCTCAGTTTTATATTCCTGTAGAATCTCTTTAGTACCTCTCCTGTCACTGAACTGAAACCAGGTACTCTGTCCAGAAACCAGGGAGAGTACTAAGTATTAGTCAAGACTTAGTGACTGGTGGCTATGTCTTTACATATGAAACTCTAAATTTCTTCATTTTCCTATCAGTATTTTTAAGACTCACATCAGATATTTTATTTTGAGACTGTATTTACATTTCAAAAACAGCAACATGGGGAGGGGGCTGCTCTGTTTACAGCCACACCTACTCACTTCCTGTCCCTCTCTATCCTATTGACATCCCCTTAGTCCTGACCTGCATTATATATTGACCAGACTATCTCAGCAATTTCTTAATTAGTAGCCCTGCTTCCAGTTTGACTACTCCATCTAGTATTCAGTTTCCTGATTAGTAAATTTTCCCACAGATGTGATGCCATGCAGAATTACATTTACTTAAATGCAGAGTGTTTCTTACCTCTATGATTTTAGGAATACCTTTGCTTGGAATGCCCTTTTCACTGTCTTGGCCTGGCTAGCTGTCCCATTCATTCTTCATTACTCATTGCAGATGTTCTTAAGCCTCATTAACTTCCCCATCTTCCCTTTCTTAAGACTGATTAGGTGACCCTTCTTCCATCCTTAATTGGGATGGCTTTTTTTTTTTGTCTGTTATCTGCAGTGAACTGTAAGCTCCTTGACAACAGAACTGTATATTTTCCCTTAGCATCTTTACCCTCAGCATCTCATGTGGAATCTTTTTTTTCCTCACATGGTGTCTCTGAAGGCACCCTAGGAATGTAGATAAAGCATAGAAGAAAAGACATAATATGACAAAATATGAACTATTTCATGGAATTCTAAGTTTTCAAGTGGGTTGTATCATTTTTTTCTTGTTCTTTTTATTGTCTTGTAAAATTGAACATATTTTATGATTCAGATAATCTATTCCTAAGCATACAATCTAGAGAAACAGTTGCAGATCTGTGCCAGGGAGCATCACAAAAAAGAGCATAGGAGTAATGTTTATAATACTCCTGGTTGGTTTAAGAATAGATGCCAACTAAGGAAGCATTCAAGTTCAACCGGGACCAGTTAATTAATCCAAAATCTGAAAATAATCTGAATGACCAGCAGTAGGAAAATGGATGAATTGTATAATCACAAAGCAAAATATTATAGAGTTGTGAATGTGGTTGATCTACAAGTATATATAATGAATGAATCTAAAAACCTTAATGTTAAGTGTAAAAAACAAGTCAAAAGGGACCACAAGGGCCAGGCATGGTAGTGCCTGCCTATAATCCCAGCAGTTTGGGAGGTTGAGACAAGAGGATCAGAATTCAAAGCCAGCCTTAGCAACTTAGTGAAGCCTTAAGCAACTCAGATAGACTCTGTCTCTAAATAAAATATAAAAAGTGGCTGGAGATGTGGCTTGGTGGTTAAGTGCCCCTGGGCTCAATCTCTGGTATCAAAAAAAGGGACCCGGGGGGCTACATGCTTCATGGTAATATTTTTAAAAAGCTCAGGAAGAAGCAAAACTAGATAATATTTTGCTTCAAGATATGTGGTAAAACAATTAATTCAGCCAAAATCCAGACTTGGAAATTGCCTCTGGGAGGGATACAGTGATAGAATTAGGAGGCAGTGCACCAATAGATCTGACAGTACTGGTAAGATTATAGTTCTTTTGTTGGGCAGTAATTTCATAGATAGTAATTTTGTAATTTCATATACACTTTATGTATCTTTTTTTTTTTTTCAGTACTAGGGATTGAATCCGGGGTGTTCTACCACTGATCTCTATTTCTAGTCCTTTTTATTTTTTATTTTGAGACAGGGTCTTGTTAAGTTGCTCAGGCTGGTTTCAAATTTACAATTCTCCTGCATGAGTCTCCTAAATCACTGGGATTATAGATGTTTACTTCTGTACCTGGCTTATACCCTACATTAATTTTTTTCCCAGTAAGAATTTTAAGACAAAATATTCGACAGATAGTCTGTTGGTCAACTATATTGAATGCTGTTGAGAAGTGACCATTGTAGCTGGGTGCAGTGGTGCATGCCGGTAATCCCAGTGACTTGGAAGGCTGAAGCAAGAGGATTGCAAAGTTTGAGGCCAGCCTGGGCTCTGTCTCAAAATAAAACATAAAAAGAGCTGGGAATGTAACTCTGGTAGAGGACTCCTGGAGTCTGTCCTAGTTGAGGAGTGACCATTGTTTTTAGTGTCATGAAGATTGCTAGTATCCATGAAAAGTGGTGGTTTCATTGAAGGAGTGAGTCTGGAAAAATGTAGGAAGTGGGGACATGGACATAGAGACTGTTAACTCTTTTGACAAGATTTTCAGTGATACAGAGTAGATGTGAGGATTTGGTTTCAAGGTAAAAATTATGGAACATGTTTGCATGTTTTCAAGAATAATTCAGGGGTTGGGGATGTGGCTCAAGTGGTAGCGTGCTCGCCTGGGATGTGTGCGGCCCGGGTTCGATCCTCAGCACCACATACAAACAAAGATGTTGTGTCCAATAAAAAATAAATATGAAAACACAAAATAATATGTTTAAAAAAAGAATAATTCAGAAAAGTTACTTTAAATACTAGCTTTATTTTTGCAGTAAATTATCTTCTATTAATTCTTTTGTTTCTTTCCCATAGTCAATTTACGAATATGGGAAAGAAATTAAATTAAAATTAAATCTAATTTTAAAGTATTTTACTAAATCCATTGACATACCTTCTCTTCATGTAGATATGAATTTTATTTTTATTTTTTGTAGTACTAGGGATTGAACCCAAGGTCACTTGCATGCCAGGCAAGCATTCTATCTCTGGGACACATCTCCAGCCTTGGCTCCCTGTCACTTTTGAAATAAAATCTAAACTCTTTCTCTAACTACAAGAGTTCTACATGATTGGACTTCTACGTATCTCTTTGATTTTGTATCATATTCCTCTCCCTTTGATATTTGAGGCATGCTGGATTTCTGTCAGTTCCCTTGAACTCACCACTTTTCTGCCTCAAGGCCTTTGCTTTTGCACTTGGTATTCCCTCTGCCTGGAGAATCTTTTCCTCTAGCACTGTAAAGAAAGGTAGGGCTAATTCTGTCTAAAATCTAGTCTTTGCTTAGTTGTGACTTCCTCAGACAGGCTTCCCTCCCACTCTCATAGAGCCCTTCCCACCCTGTTTTACTTTCTACACAATGTTTGTAACTATCTGTCAATATAATATTTATCTGTTTTCTTACTTAAACACAGTTATCCTCAGTCTTTTCCACTAAAATGTAAGCTGTATGACAGCAAGTTACTATTTCTTTGAATAATAAATATACTTTCTTTTCAGAAACAAAACTGTACAATGTAAGCACAGTTTATTGTTCAGAATCTGAATATAAATTTGCATATAGTGTATATGTTCTTAATTTATAAAAGGGTAAAACTATGAAAATAATCTTTTATTATTACCAGTAGATTTTTTTATCATTACAACCATTTGTAGTTTGTAAAGTTTACTTTGAGAATTATAAAATTTGTATCTATTCAACTTTTAAAATGTGAAATATATACTATTTTTTAAATGCCAAAAATAGTATTATATTAAACAACTATACTAAACAACTTTTATCTTTTCCCAGGACATTATTGCTGGATTCCTATATACCATTTTAATCTTAGCTGTCTTCTATCCATTTGTGGACCTGATTGACAACTTCAACCAAACTCACAAATATGCTCCACTAATCATCATCGGTCTTCATTTAGCTTTAGGGATCTTTTCTTTCACTCTTGATACCTGGAGCACATCCCGTGGAGACACAGCTGAGATTCTAGGAAGTGGTGCTGGAATTGCATGTGGATCCCATGTTGCTTATAGCGTGGGTCTACTATTAGATCCTTCTTTAGAGATACTACCTTTCACTAGGCCTCCTATTACTGTGACTCTGTTTGGAAAAGCCATATTGCGGATCCTCATAGGAATGATATTTGTACTAATAGTCAGAGATATAATGAAAAAGATCACCATTCCTTTAGCCTGTAAAATCTTCAACATACCATGTGATGATATTCGAAAAGCAAGACAGCACATGGAAGTTGAACTTCCTTATCGATATATTACCTATGGAATGGTTGGTTTCTCTATCACATTTTTGGTTCCCTACATATTTTTCTTTATTGGTATCTCTTGATGGGGAAATACTGTTTGTGATAAGAAAGGAAGTTATCAGTTACTGATACCTAAAAATATACTCTAAGTAAAAGATCAGAGTTAGGCTTTTGCAAGAATTTAACTTAAATAATTATTTAAGTAAATTCTTAAGAGTCAGTGCTTTTTATCATTGCACATCCAGATATTGTTTTAGGTGAGCTGAACTATTTCTATACTGAGAAAATGATTAAGTATCTATTTAGAATGTTCATGTAATGTTTGGAGAGTTTTGTGCTATTATGGATTCAAGTTATATATAATATATATTAAGGTACATAATATACAATTATATATCTAATATATGTTATATATAAAATAATATACCTAAGGTTTTTTTTAACCTGTGGGGTGTATTATTAAATCAATAATAATATGCAAACAGTTGTGCCTGTGTATTTGGAATTAATACAGGTATGTTATTAACAAATATATTTAACATTTATTTACTATGGGAGCTATTTCCTAATTGAATTGCATAATTAATAGACTAGAATTCATATGCTACCACATATTAATTTACTGCCTCTTTTTACACTGCCATCACCTTTCATGTTACCCATGATGTTGAACATGGGAGACATTTTTAATGGACCAAATTTTCAGAAAAATTAGTTTTTAGATTCTTTTTTTTTTTTTTAAGTTCTGTACACTGTGTTGAATGTACTTTTTTTTGCAACTGTTTTGTACATCAGTTTAATAATTCAGGTACTGAATTTTATTGCTTGCTAATTGTGCCTTTCTGTTGCTGAATTAAGAAATGCCATGTATACTGTGATATAAAAGACTAATTCTATCTTAATTACATATAATCAGGCAAATATTTTAAAAATATATGTCAAACTAACAGGGATTGAACTAAACCACCCTTAATCCTTTAGACCTTTATTTAGAAAGAAATGTGGAATGGGCTAAAATTTCTCACTAATTTATTGGAAAGCTAAAAGGATAAATATTTCCATTTTTGTAGGTATTTTTCTGTGTATTGTAAGTTATAGGAACAAGATATATTTTTTTGCACATTATCTTGATTGTTTATACTGCAGGTAGATATTTCCAATGAATGGAAATGTAGTTGAAATTTTAGGTGGGACGGTGCAAATGCTTCATATGTAAAAACATTTTTCTAAATTTGGAAAGGATTGGATTGCCCACTGTTAACTTTTAATACTCACTTATTAGCTACTTAAGATAAATTATAAAATCTAAAAATAATAAGTATCAATCATTTAGATCCTATTATTTTTCAAACTTTTTATTGTTTTCACAGTGGAAAATTTGGGTATAGTATGCAACTATTTTTTTTTGTCTGTGCCTTTATATTTTCAAGTGTGATTGTAATTAGATTAACATAATTTTATTTGTAGTAAGATATTCATAAAGAAGATAATTAACTTTCCATATAAATGAACATCAGGTATGGGATTACTGATTTTAGTGCAATATCTATGATTATCCTGAAATATCAATTCAGATGTATCTATTTTGCATAGCATAACTATTTGAGCTCATATTTTTATAATTCTGATTGAGAATTTAGGGACATGGTAATTTTTACCGAAACTGAATCTGATAATTTTAAATAAAGCAACTAAATTTGGACTCTTTACCTATTAAAAAGAAACCAAGGCACTTTGGAACCTATCGGTACGTTGGAAAATGTGAAAAGAGCTTTTCTTTCAAAAACGTGTGGTTATTGAATGAATTTTGGGGTCTATGCTATACTATTAATTTTTATGTCTAGCTCAAAAGTATTTGAAAATATTCCATTTTTTTGTGTTTTATTATTTTCTGTCCTATGACAGTTCTATGCTAAATGTATTTTAAAATAAAAGTCAAATTCAAGATTAAAGGATGTTTGTTTTGTTGGCATTCTGTGCATCTGTCTCTATTATCTGGTAGAGAATTCTGAAGTATTCCCTTTCCCTCTTCCTCCCTCTCCTTGATCTCATTATTTTAATTAGTACATTATAACCTTATATATATAATAGGTATTAATTGTGGTATATTTATACATGGAGATAGCATGATTTGGGAAATTTTGTTTCCTAGTACTTCTCAATGCCATCCCCTCCTCCTTTCCTTCTAATCCCTTCCTTTAATCTCTTGGTCTCCCTTCTGTTTTTGTGAGATCCTCGTTTTTATTCTTTCTGTTTTTTCTCTTAGCTTCTACATATGAGAGAACACATTTGACCTTTAACTTTCTGGCTCTGGCTTATTTCACTTAGTATGATGCTCTCCAGTTCCATCCATTTACCAGCAAATGAAAAAATTTCATTCTTCTTTATGACTGAGTAAAAACTCCATTGCATGTGTACTCCAATTTATTATTTCGTCTGTTGATGGGCACCTAGGCTGGTTCCATAACTTGGCTATTGTGAACTGTGCTGCTATAAATATTGCTGTGCTGGTATCACTGTAGTCTGCTGATTTTAGTTCTTTTGAATAAATACTCAGGAGTGGGATAGCTGGGTTATATGGTGGATTCATTCCTAGTCTTTTGAGGTCTCCATGTGGTTGTACTAATTTGCAATCCCACCAGTATGCGTAACCTTCCCCCCACATCCTTTCCAGCAATTATTGTTATTTGAGGAAAATTTTTAAGTGAATAAAAACATGGACATTTTATTTTGTAACTATAAAGTGCCATGACATGTGAAAATTCAAAAATTCAAAAGACCTACAAGAGTGGCATAATTATTTTTATTTTTTAGCTTTCTCTGTAACATCTATTAAACATATCTTTCAAAAACAACAAAAAATTAATTCAATGAAATGATTAGAATTTTAAAGGCAATAAGCCCTTTAAAGGATCATTTTCACAAAACATTCAATAAAGATGAGTAGACTTAGTTTTTATTTTTAATATGTAATCTTACAATATTATACTGCAAAGATTTTTTTCATTGCTAAAGCAATTTCTTTTTTTTTTTTAAGAGAGAGTGAGAGGGGGGGAGAGAGAGAGAGAATTTTTAATATTTTATTTTTTAGTTCTCGGTGGACACAACATCTTTGTTGGTATGTGGTGCTGAGGATCGAACCCGGGCCGCATGCATGCCAGGCGAGCGCGCTACCACTCAGGCAATGGCAAGGCCCTACTGAGGTGGATGGCGCAAGGCGTCCATCCTCTGGAGGAGCGCAGTATGTTTCTGGGAATGGGCTGATTTGTTTTTGTATTCCTTTAATAAGTATAGTTGCAATTTCTCATATGACCATTAAGTATAAAGGAAAAAACATGACTTTCCCAATTAATGCAACTACTTCTAAAGCATAGATCTGTTTGCTCTAAATGCAATGATTCAGCTGTGGAATGTAAATTGTTAATGTCTAATGAAAAACTCCCTGTATTCCTGTCAAGGAAGTTTTTGAGAAATTAAATTAAAATCTAGAGAAGAAAAATTAATGTTAAGAAGACAGATTAGTGCCTAGTACTGGGCAACTTGTTCTTGTTCCTGTGCACAATGGTTTGTGCTCTTACTTTTGTTTGATTAAAAGTAATAACAAGTCAACTACTTGCCGTAACCATGGCACCGGTTCCAGTCAGTAAGTCAAGAAAGAATAGTCAAGGTATAGGCCAATAGTTTGGGACATTTGTAACTATTATTAAAAGTTAACTAAGCAGAAACAGCTCAAAACAAAATGCTAACTGAAAATACAAATGCTTGCTTATGCATAAGCCAAGATACATTATTCTAATTGTAGCTACGTAGTATTTTGTTTCTTTGAATAATGATTCCTGTTTTGTAACCACAAAGTACTGTGAGCCTGCCAAAATGAAAAGTATATATGATCAACTTCACAAGTAAAGATGCGGATCAGCACCTTCACTTTGGTGTCTGTGTTGTTTCTCCACCCCCTCTTTCAACGACTCCTCACCATCCTGAGACCCCCTGTTGGAGCTGGTCTCCGACAGAGATGTAACTGCTGGATATTTCTTCAAATCTTGGTCATGTTCTTTCCATTGGTTTTGAAGTCCATGAGTTGAAAAGAAAAAAACTTTTAAAGCTTGAATTTTAGTTGCAGTTACATAAGTTATAAATATAGTAAAAAATAAGGTGTAACATGCTACTTGTAAAAGACATTTCAGAAAGCTCTGCATTGTTAAGCATATCTTTATAAGGAAACATGCCTTCCTTGTGAGCCGTGCAGAAGGAAAAATTCTAAGAAAAGTAAGAGACTTTCTTAAAAAAATGAAAATGATGAAGGAAGTAAACACTTTTTTTTAACCACAACTAGTTGGCTTTTCACAACCTGTCCTTCCCCTGCCTCCTTTCTTCCCCCCAAAAGGCATTCTCCATCTGATAACAACCTAAGGGAGAATAGAATGTGCTTTGATAACTGCCATACTGACTGTTCACTCTGGGCGATTTTGAAAGCTCTCTTGCCTGTAAATAGGCTATCCAGATTCTTGCCTTGCTCCAGAGAGCCCTTGCAGACTATTTCTTTTTTTTTTTTTTTTCCTTTCATTATTTTTAGTCTTGGTATATTTTCCATGGATGTTTAGAAAGCCCACTCCCTGTTGCTTGCTGTACCAGGCTTTCTAAACATCCATGGAAAATATTTTTTAGTTGTAGTTGGACACAATACCTTTATTTTATTTATTTTTTTTTACGTGGTGCTGAGGATCGGACCCAGGGCCTCGAACGTACTAGGCAAGCGCTCTACCACTGAGATATAAGCCCAGCCCTAAAACACTAAATTAGTTTTTTTTTTTTTTTTCGTACCTCAGTAGTGAGATTGAATCCACTGGGCTTTTAACTACTGAGCTACATTCCCAGTCTTTTTTTTTTTTTTTAAATTTTGCAATGGTCTTGCTAAATTGCTAAGAGTCTCACTAAGTTGCCAAGACTGGCTTGAACTTGTGAATCTCCTGCCTCAGCCCCCTTACTTGCTGGGATTACAAACCTTCGCTACCATGACTGGCAAACCAAATTAATTTTAAAACTTCCCTTAGTTGTGCCAGGTGTGGTGGCACACTTCATTCTTAGGCAGGCTTCACTATGTTCATTTTGGAGGAGAAAATTTCTTTAACATTTATCAGATTTTGGAGATGAATGATTGACTTTTTATTTTAGGTATTTTAAAAGTTTGAGTTGGCAAGTAAATGCTTCCAATTTATCCAGTAAGACTTTTGTCACTTTTCATGCAAATGCTTAAAGGTTAATAGTTTAGATTCTTGGAAAGTTTTGTATGTAATTACTACAATAATCCATTGTATAGAATGGAATTTGAATCCAGATTAGTTTTGAGACTTCTTTTAGAATTAAAATTAACTCTGAAAGAAAATATTCTCCAAATATAAGGATATATTTTTTCAGACCTAATAATAAGCTCTATGTGTTCTCAAGAGTATTGTTTTGTATAGTTGATGTTTAATGTTTCATATAATCAGTTATTTAATTTAAAATTTTAAGTGATACTGTTTCATTAAAATGTAGATAACAATATATTCAGAACTAAAACGGCCATTTTTCTGATAGAAGCAGAGTTAAAAGGCTCCCTGGTATGCAAACGTGTTCACTGCCCAAATAGGACTTGATTGGGGTCAGTGGCAATAAAATACATTCTATTTCCCCACCTATTTTAGGGGCTTTCCAAGGTAAAATCTACCAAACTTTTTTTTCCCCCTGTACTGGGGATTGAATTAAGAGCATTGTACAACCTAGGCAAGTGTACTACCTCTGAGCCACATCCCAGTTCTTTAAAAAATGTTTCTTTTTTGAGACAGAATCTCACTAAATTGCCCAGGCTGATACCTTAGACATACAATCCTCCTGCCTCAGCCTCTTGATTAACTTGGATTACAAGTGTGTACCACTAGGCCTGGCCACCAAACTCATTTTAATGAACAGTGTTGTTTGCTTGTTTCTGATTGAAATGTTGCAACAGTCTTAAAATAATAAAAGTTAAGAAACTGGAAGGGGGATGGGGTTGCAGCTCAGTGGTAGAACACGTGCCTAGCACGTATGAGCCACTGGGTTCGATACTCAGCACCACATAAAATAAAGGTATTGTATCCATCTACAGCAAAACAATATTTTTTTAAAAAAGGGACTGGGATTGTAGCTCAGTGGTAGAGCGCTTGCCTAGCATGTGTGAGGCTCCTGGTTTGATCTTCAGCAACACATAAAAATAAATAAAGGTATCTTGTTCATCTATAACTAAAAATATTAAAAAAAAAAAAACTGGAGAAACAAACAAACAAAAAAATGACAGAGTCCAAGGTGGCGGGCCAGAGGGAGGCAGCATTCTGCATCACTCTGTGACCTGGGATTCAAGTTGTGAGAATACAGCTTCTCTTGCATAGATACTCCTGCCCACCCCTCACCTAGGATCCATGGTGCTAGAAGGGAAGACACACAAGCAATATGAAAAGATAAGGGAAGAAAGTGCCCCAAACAAAGCAAGACACCATATTATTAGAATCAATTGCCAGCACAGCAGAAGATATGACAGAGAAAGAGTTCAGGATGTACATAATTAAAATGTTCTGTGAATTAAAAGATGATATAAGAGAGCAAATAGAGGCAGCAAAAGATCATTTTGACAAAGAGCCACATAAACAAATACAGGAAGCAAAAGATTACTTCAAAAGGGAAATAGAGGTTTTTAAAAAAGAACAACAGAAATCCTTGAAATTAAAGAAACAATAAATCAAATCAAAAGTTTAATTGAAAGTATCACCAACAGATTAGACCACTTGGAAGACAGGACCTCAGACAATGAAGACAAAATATATAATCTTGAAAAGAATGTAGAAAACACAGTGAAAATGGGAAGAAACCATGAGCAGAGCATACAAGAAATGTGGTATAGCATAAAAAGACCAAATTAAGAGTTATTGGAAAAGAAGATAGAAATAAAATATGTGACTAATTTATATTAAAAAAGAGTTATTGGGATAGAGAAAGGAAAAGAATTCCAAACCAAAGAAATGCTCAATCTGTTCAATGAAATAATATAAGAAAAATTTTCAAACATGAAGAATGAATTGGAAAACTATTCAAGAGGCTTTCAGGATACCAAAGGTACAAAATCACAACAGATCCACATCAAGGCACATTATAATGAAAATGCCTAACATACAGAATAAAGAGAGAATATTAAAAGCCACAAGAGAAAGAAAGCAGATTACATAGAGGGAGAAAACAATTAGCATATGTGCATATTTTTCAACCCAAACCCTGAAAGCTAGAAGATCCTGGAACAACATATATCAAGCTCTGAAAGAAAATGGATGCCAACCAAGAATCTTTTTTTTTTTTTTTTTTTTTTGGAGAGAGAGAATTTTTTTAATATTTATTTTTTAGTTTTTTTCGGCAGACACAACATCTTTGTATGTGGAGCTGAGGATCGAACCCGGGCCGCATGCATGCCAGGTGAATGTGCTACCGCTTGAGCCACATCCCCAGCCCCAAGAATCTTATATCCAGCAAAATTAAGCTTTAGATTTGATGATGAATAAAAACCTTCCATGATAAACAAAAGATTTTTACAACTCGAAAGCCTACACTACAGAACATCTTTGACAAAATACACCATGAAGAGGAATTGAAAACAACAATGAAAATCAGCAAAGGGAGGTTTTATACTAAAGGAAAAATGAATCAAAGGACAAACCAAGTCAAGTTAAATACCAAAAACAAACAAAAAGGCTGGAAATACAAGTCATGTCTCAATAATAACCCTGGTAATGGCCTAAACTCACCAATCAAAAGACATAGACTGGTAGATTGGATTTTTAAAAAAAGACCCAACAATATGTTACCTCCAAGAGACTCATCTCATAGGAAAAGACATCCACAGACTGAAGGTGAAAGGTTGGGAAAGATCATACCACTCACATGGACTGCAGAAGCAAGCAGGGGTTTCCATCCTCATATCAAATAGACTTCAAGCCAAAGTTAATCAAAAGGGATAAAGAAGGCTATTTCATACTGCTTAAGGGAACAATTTATCAACAAGACATAACAATAATTAATTTATATGCCCCAAACAATGGAGCATCTACATTATCAAACATACTCTTCTTCTGAGGTTCAAGAGTCAAATAGACCACAACACAATTATTCTTGGTAACTTTAACACACCTCTTTCACCACTGGATAGATCGTCCAAACAAAAGCTGAACTAAAAACTATGGTACAATCAATAACTTAGACTTAACTGACATATATAGAATATTTCATCCTTCAATAAATGAATACACTTTCTTCTCAGCACCACATGGATCTTTTTCTAAAATAGACCATATATTATGCCACAAAGATACTCTTAGCAAATACAAAAAGGATATTACCCTGCACTCTATCAGATCATAATGGAATGAAATTAGAAATCAAAGATAAAATAAAAAATAAGTTACTCTAACACCTGGAGACTGAATAATATGTTACTGAATGAACAATGGGTTGCAAAAGACATCAGAGAGGAGATTAAAAGATTCTTAGAAGTGGATGAGAACAAAGATGCAATGTATTGAAACCTCTGGGCCACTGTGAAGGTAGTACTAAGAGGAAAGTTCATTGCATGGAGTTCACTCCTTAAAAGAAGAAAAAGTAAACAAATAAATGACTTAATATTACATCTCAAAGCCCTAGAAAAAGAACAACAAATCAACACCAAAAGCACTAGAAGATGGAAATAACTAAAATGAGAGCTGAAATCAATGAAATTGAAACAAAAGAAATAATTGAAAAAATTGACAAAACAAAAAGGTGGTTCTTTGAAAAAATAAATAATATTGACAGACCCTTCACCATGCTACCAAACAGAAGGAGAGAGAAAACTCAAATTACTAACATATGTGATAAAAAAAGGAAATATCACAACAGTCACTACAGAAATACAGAAGATAATTAGAAATTATTTTGAAAACTTGTACTCCAATAAAATAGAAAATATTGAAGGCATTGACAAATTTCTAGAGTCATATGATTTCCGAAATTCAATCAGGATGATATATCCAATTTAAACAGATCAATTTCAAGTGATGAAATAGAAGACACCATCAAAAGTCAACCAACCAAGAAAAGCCTAGGACCAGATGGATGCACAGCTGAGTTCTACAAAACCTTTAAAGAAGAACTAATGCCAATATTCTTCAATTTACTTCAGGAAATAGAAAAAGAGGGAGCACTTCCAAACTCATTCTATGAGGCCAGTGTCACCCTGATTCCAAAACCAGGCAAAGACACATCAAAGAAAGAAAATTTAAGGGGGCTGGGAATGTGGCTCAAGCAGTAGCGCGCTCACCTGGCATGTGTGCGGCCCGAGTTCGATCCTCAGCACCACATACAAACAAAGATGTTGTGTCCGCCAAGAACTAAAAAATAAATATTAAAAATTTTTTTAAAAAAATCACGCAGTTTTAAAAGAAAAAAAAGAAAACTTAAGACCAATATCTCTAATGAACATAGATGCAAAAATTCTCAATAAGAAGCATATGATCAACTCAATAGATGCAGAAAAAGCATTCAACAAAATGCAGCACCCCTTCATGTTGAAAACACTAGAAAAACTAGGAATAATAGGAACTTATCTCAACATTATAAAAGCTATCTATGCTAAGCCCCAGGCCAACATCGTTCTAAATGGGAAAAAAATTAAAAGCATTCCCTCTAAAAACTGGAACAGGGATGCCTTTTTTCACCACTTCTATTTAACACAGTTCTTAAAACACTGACCAGAGCAATTAGACAGACAAAAGAAATTAAAGGGATACACGTAGGAAAAGAAGAACTCAAATTAGCACTATGTGCCAATGATATGATTCTATACCTAGAAGACCCTAAAAGTTACACAAGAAAACTTTTAGAACTAGTAATTTTTTTCCATTTGCACATCAGATAGAGTACTAATCTCTAGAATATATAAAGAACTCAAAAAGCTAAACACCAAAGTGTTTAACACTTTGTAACAAATAGCTCAATCAATAAATGGGCCAAGGAACTGAATAGACACTTCTCAGAAGATGATATACAATCGATCAAATATATGAAAAAATCTTCAATATCTCTAGCAATTAGAAAAATGCAAATCAAAGATTTCATCTCACTCCTGTCAGAATGGGCAGCTACTAGGAATACAAACATCATTAAGTGTTGGTGAGGATGTGGGGAAAAAGGCACATTCTTACATTGCTGGTGGGACTGCAAATTGGTACAACCAATATGGAAAAGAGTGTGGAGATTCCTTGGAAAACTTGGAATGGAACCACCATTTGACCCTGCTTCCTACTCCTCGGTTTATACCCAAAGGACTTAAAAGCAGCATACTACAGTGACACAGCCACATTAATGTTTATTGCAGTACAATTCACAATAGCTAAATTGTGGAACCAACCTAGATTGCCTATCAATAGATGAATGGATATAGAAACTGTAGTATATATACCTGATGGACTATTACTCAGCATTAAAAGAGAATAAAATCATGGCATTTGCTGGTAAATGGATGGAGTTGGAGAATATCTTTATTTTATTTATTTTATTTTTATGTAGTACTGAGGATCGAACCAGGGCCTCGCACATGCTAGGCAAGCACTATACCGCTGAGCCACAACTCCAGCCGAAGTTGGAGAATATCGTGCTAAGCAAAGTAAGCCAATCCAAAAAACCAAAGGCCAAATGTTCTCTCTGATAAGTGGTTGCTTATCCATAATGGGGTGTGGAAGGGGGAGCAAAATGGGATGAAGGGGAAGGGAGGAGACATAGGGGTAGGAAAGATGGTGGAATGAGATGGACATCATTATCCTAGGTACATATATGAAGACTTGAATAGTGTGACTCTACTTTGTGTACAACCAGAGAAGTGAAAAATTATGCTCCATTTATGTACAATGAATTGAAATGCCTTCTGCTGTCATGTATAACAAATTAGAACAAATAAATATTTTTAAAAATAAAGTAAGCAGAACAGCAACCAAGAAAATCACTACCTTTACTTATTAAAACATTTCTAGATTTATAACAGTGCTTATTGCATAAAGGATTTTTATTTTGTAAGTTCTATCAGAAAAAAATGAGGTTATTCTTGTGTTAGCTGTTTTCTTTTAAAATATTTTTTAGTTGTCAATGGATATTTATTTTATTTATTTATATGTAGTACTGAGAATTGAACCCAGTGCCTCACACATGCTAGGCAAGCGCTCTACCTCTGAGCCACAACCCCAGTCCCATGTGTTCTTTTTTTTATTATTATTATTTTTTTTTAGTTATAGGTGGACACAATATCTTTATATTTATGTGATGCTGAGGATTGAACCCAGTGCCTCATGCATGTTAGGCAAGTGCTCTACCTCTGAGCCACAACCCCAGACCCAAACCCTGTTTTCTTATATAGTAAAATTATTTCATAGAAATGGGAAATTACTTTCCTACTTCCCATGAAAAAGTATACAAGGTATGTATGTAGCTACATTACTATATAATTTTTAAAAATTCAAGTCATACAAGAACAGCAAAAGTCCCCTTCTTAGTACCACCATTATGGGAAACAATATGGAGTTTCCTCCAAAAATTAAAAATAGAATGACTGTACACAATCCCATGACTGAGGATATACCCTAAGGATTTAAATCAGTATGCCAAAGAGATATCTGTACTCCTCTGTTACTGCAACACTATGTATGCACGATAGCCAAGATGTGGAATCAGCACCAGTGTCATTAATGGATGAATGGATAAAGAAAACATTATACACACACACATACACTGATATGCTATTCAGTGTTTAAAAAGGAAATATTGTTATTTGCAACAACACAGATCAATCATTTCCAACAGTGCTCTGCCCCGTTTCTGTTCCTTAACTTCTTAATAATTATCTGTATTTTCTCTCTCCACTGTTCAACATCCATTCCCTCTACTTTATTTATTCATACCAGGGATTGAACCTACGGCACTCAAACACTGAGCCACATCCACAGCCCTATTTTGTATTTTATTTAGACAAAGGATCTCACTGAATTGCTTAGCACCTCACTTTTGCTGAGGCTGGCCTTAAACTTGCCATCCTCCTGCCTCAGCTTCCCCAGCCACTGGGATTACAGATGTGCGCCGCCACACCCAACTCCCTCCCTCTTAGTTTATACTTTAAGAATTGCAGAAATGTTGAAAGAATAAATATCTGTATTGCCACTACTTGTCATATTTGCTTTAAGTTTTTTTTTAAGTTACAGATGAAGTTAAAGCTTCATCCTCTTCTCCTGCTTTACAGAGGTGATTCACCTAAGTCCTTCAGTCCACTTTTATGTTCATATTAGACGTCCTGAACCAATATATCATATTGTTTTGTGTATAGTTTTAAACTTTAATGATATAGCCAAAAATTAACTTTCTTTACTCATCATTGTTTTTGAGATATGTTCATGTGGATCATTTATATACCTAATTTATTTCATAACCTAGTGTATAGTATTTCATCATATAATTATACTACAATTAATCTTTCCATTTCTCCAGAATGGACAATTTAGATTGTTAGCAATTTTGTTTTTTAAATTAAGAGACTTTATTACTTTTTTTTTTTTTACAAGTTTTAGATTTACAGTGAAACTCAGTGAAAAGTACAGTGAGTTCCCAAATACATTCCTTCTGCTGCTGCTCCCCACCCCCATACAGCCTCTACTGCCCCCCAACCCCATACAGCCTCTACTGCCATCTGTACAAGTATAGTGCCTATCCATGAAGTCCATAGTTTATATTGGGATTTATTCACACTGCAGGTTTGACAATATAAAGTGACATGTATCCACTACTATATTTACATACAGAATATTGCTCCAGAAATCCCCTGTGTTCCACCTGTTTCTTCCTAGCTTCCCACTGCCACCAGAAGCCTCTGGCAACCACGGATATTTTTACTGTCTTCACAGTTCTGGCATTTCCATATAGCATAATAGTTGGAATCATGCTGTTTATAGCCTCTTCAGATTGGCATGTTTGACTTAGTAATATGCATTTATTTATTTATCTGTTTATTTATTTATTTATTTTTATACTGGAGATTGAACTCAGGGATGCTTTATCACTGAGCTACATTCCCAGTCGGTTTTATTTTGTATTTTGAGACAGGTATCACTAAGTTGCTTAGGGTCTCACTAAATTGCTAAGGCCTCACTAAGTTAATGATAGTGGCCTCAAACTTTCACTGCTCTTGCCTCAGCTTCCCAAATCACTGAGATTACAGGCATGCACCACCTCACCTGACTAGGAATATGCATTTTAACATTCAAACAATGTGCTTCAATGTATAAGACAAAGACTTAGACTTTATGCAAACTATGGACTTCATTAATAATTTATCAGTATTGGCTCATCAACTTTAATGAATATATCACACTAATTCAAGAATTAGTAGTGAAAAGAAGATTAGATGGTATATGAGAACTGTGTGTATTTTCCCATTTTTTTTTCCTTTTTATGGTACTGGGTACTTTACCATGAAGCTATCACCAGCCCTTTTCACTTTTTGAGATGGGTCTCCCTAAATTGCCCAGGCTGGCCACAAATTCTCTTACCTCAGCCTCCTGAATCACTGAGATTACAGGTATGCATTACTATATCTGGTGGGTCAAAAAAAGGGTTGATTAAAAATAATAAGCCTGGGACAGAGTGCTTGCCTAGCATGTGTGAGGCACTGGGTTCAATCCTGAACACCACATAAAAAACTGAATAAATAAAGGCATGGTGTCCATGTACAACTATAAAATTTTTTTTAAAAATTAAAAACAATAGTTATCTGGGTACAGTGGCACACACCTGTAATCCCAGCAACTCAGGAGGCTAAGGCAGGAGGATCACAAGTTCAAAGCCAGCCTCAGCAAAAGCGAGGTGCTAAGCAACTCAGTGAGACCTTGTCTCTAAGTGAAATACAAAATAGGGCTGGGGATGTGGCTCAGTGGTCAAGTACTCCTGGGTCCAATCCCTGGTACCCACCCCACACCTGCAAAAACAAAAACAAAACAAATAGATGTCAGGAATGGTGGTGCATATTTGTAATCCCAGTGACTCAAGAGGCTAAAGCAGGATTCCAGTTTTGAGGCCAGCTCAGGGATTTAGTGAGGCCTTAAACAACTTACCAAGACCCTGTCTCAAAATTTAAAAAAATTAAAAAGGGGGCTGGAGTTCTGGCTCAGAGATAGAGAGCTCACCTAGAATGTATGAGATACTGGGTTCTATCATCAACACCACATAAAAATAAAATAAAGGTATTGTGTCCACCTACAACTAAACAAATAAACAAATAGGGCTGGGATGTGGCTTCATGGTAAAGTGCCCCTCACCTTAATCCCTAGTACCAAATAAACATATAAATAAAAGTGAAGGGCCTTATAAAATTTAATTCAAATGGATTAAAATGTCAAAACTATAAAATTCTTAGGAGACATAGTTTGATATATCTCTGTGACCTTGCATTAGGCAAGGTTTATTAGATATGACAACAAAAGCATGCAACAGAAAAATAAATTGGACTTTAATCAAATCAAAAGTAAAGGGTTCTTGTTGGGCACTGTGGCTCACCCCTGGAACCCTGGAGACTCAGGAGGCTGAGGAAGGGACATTGCAAATTTGAGGACAGCTTCAGCAACTTAGTAAGACCCTATCTCAAAAATTTTTTTTAAAAGGGGCTGGGGATGTAGCTCAAGCAGTAGAGCATTCGCCTGGCATGCGTAGGGCACCGGTTCCATCCTCAGCACCACATACAAACGAAAGATGTTATGTCCGCAGAAAACTAAAAAATAAATATTAAAAAAAATTCTCTCTCTCTCTCTCCTCCCCTCCCTCTTTAAAAAAATGGGGGGAAAGGAGGCTGGGATTGTGGCTCAGCAGTTGAGTACTCACCTTGCATGTGTGAGGTCTTGGGTTCGATCCTCAGAACCACATAAAAATAAATAAATAAAATAAAGGTATTGTGTCCAACTACAACAAAAAGTAAAAATTAAAAAAAAAAAAGAAATGGGGGAAAGTTGACAGAATGGAAGAAAAATATTTGCAAGTCATATATCTGATAATGGGTCTGGTGCCCAGAATGTGTAAAGACTTCTTACAACTCAATTTTTAAAAATCCAGTTTAATAAATAAGCAAAAGACTTGAATGACACTTATCTAAAGGAGATAGAAAAATGACCTTTAAGCACATAAAAATATTTTCAACATTATTAATCACTAGGGAACAGCCACACGCACTAATTTGTCTACAATAAAAAAGTCAGGTAATAATTTTTGGTGAGATTTGGAGAAATTGGTACCTCAGTGAATTGGTGGTGGGACTATAAAATGGTGCTGTAACTTTGAAAAACAATTTCACACTTCCTCAAATGTAAGCATAGTTATCATAAATCCTGTAGTTCAACTCCTAGGTTGTTATAAGTTAAGCAGAGGGGTGGGGATTAGAGAATGAGTATACTTATGAGATGTATAGATTTATAAAATTATAAGTAAGTATACTTTGAGATGTATAGATTTATAAAATTGGTAGACATTACATGTTATAACTAAATCTAAAATCAGACTGTATCTACATCAAAAGGAAAGTAAAACCTAAACCAAACAGTATCTGCCAAATCGATGTAGCCCCAGATCTTAATAAATTCTATTGCAAATCTAGCTTTTCTCTCACACTTTTCAAACAACAAAGAGAAAATATTGAAAATCATATCAACGGAATTAAGCTGGCTGAAGAGTAATTCTCAGTGTGCAACTCTTGGATCAGCATCTCTTAAGTACTTACTAGAACTACAGCTTCCTGGGTCCTGTGCCAGACTTAATCAAAAATTTGAAGGCCAAGTCTCAATAATTTGGTTAACAAATCCACCAGGTCATTCATATGCCCAAGTTATTATTCAAGTTATGTATTGTAATAGCACTTTGTCATAAATAAACCACAGTTATTAAGTTACTAAATCATGTGGTCTGCTTGACCTAGATTCTCTAAGACCAAACCCTTTCAAGTGGCTAGAATGGACTTAAAGTCTGTGTGTGTGTGTGTGTGTGTGTGTATGTCTTCTAATATGGACTAAAGATCTTTTAAAAAAGAGTATTGTGCGCCACACTAGCCAGCTATGATCTATTTAAAAAGCTCTGAATTAGAGAAAAAATAATTATCACATTGAGGAAATAAAAATTTCTTTTATTTCCCACAAAGGAGAGGACTTCTCTTAACTCCCTATGACTTGACCATCAAAGTCTCAGGCACCCAGAGCTAACTAACACATCAAGAAACATATTGTGAGGAACATACTGTTTTGTTAAGTTTTGGCTCACTGCCCACTTGCAACATCTGCCCTTGCAACAATTCTTTTCTTTTTTTATAAGTTTATTGTACATCTATTACATTGCTCCATTACAATAATCCCCCTTATTTATAGTTTCAACCTCTGAGATTTCAGTTATCCACAATTCAAGAATATTAATTAAGGCCTATCAATTCATAAATTTTAAATTGTGTGCCGTTCTGAATAGTGTGATGAATCTTTTGTCATCCACTCCATCCCTCCCAGGACATGAATCATCTCCCCAATCAGTGGATCCATGCTGTATATGCTACCCACTAGTTAGACACTTAGTTGCCCTCTTGTCAACAGATTGGCTTTTATGTTATTGCAGTGCTTGTGTTCCACCTTTATATTACTTGGTAATGGTCCTGAACTATGAGAACAATGATGCTGACAATTCAGATATGACAAAAAAGTAGTTGTGAAGTGCTTCTTTTAAATGAAAAGGTGAAATTTCTTGGCCTAATAAGGGGGTAAAGAAATCATATGCTGACATTGCTAAGATCTATGATAGAAATGAAACATAGTATATAGAGAGTTTGATACTCTCCAAGGTTTGAGGCATCCTGGGGTCTTGGAATGTACCCACTGGGGGTCTTGCAGGACTGTGAACTGCTTTTCCAAATCAGACCCTTCAAAAGATCCCTTTAGGGCTGGCGATGTGGCTCAAGTGGTAGTGCGCTCACCTGGCATGCATGGGGCGCTGGGTTCAACCCTCAACACCACATAAAAATAAAAAATAAAGATATTGTGTCCACCTAAAACTAAAAAATAAATATTAAAAAAAATTCCTTTATCTAGAAAACATGTTTCTCTTGTCAGTCTCCCTTTCAGCCTTATGAGTGTTTAAGATCTTTACCTAAAGTAGTTAATATCAAGTTTCTTTGTATGATATCAACCTCAGAAAACCAGACCATCTAGCTAACATTTATATGCCATAGAGTTCACATTGCTAAACCTGTGCTGTTCTGACTACCCAAGGCCCTCTCTTGCTTTCTTTGCTGACTGGGATTTTGTCATTATTTCACCTGGTCAATCTGTGCTATGATCATGCAGCTAGAAGTGGCAGCTTTGCATTTGCCAATCCTGCAAATGTAAGGCAAGAAGGTCTAAGACAGAACCCTACCATTCAAACTAATGACCATGTAATTTACTTTTTTTTAAAAAAATATTTTTAGTTGTAGATAGACATAGTACCTTTATTTTTTTATTTTTATTTATTTTTATGTGATGCTGAGGATCAAACCCAGTGCTAGATCAAACACGTGCTAGGCAAGCACTGTACAACTGAGCTACACCCCAAACCCCATAGGATTTACTCTTGGTCTAATTGGCTAAGAACATAGATCATCAGTATTTTTTTAATAAAAAATTGAAAATGCCCTGTAATAATCAACATTTTATTTATAACAAAAATCATGGTATTGGGGTTTTTTTAAAAAGATATTTTTATTTGTTTTATATTTATTTTTTATGTGGTGCTGAGGATCGAACCCAGTACCTCACAAGTGCGAGGCAAGCCCTCTACTGCTGAGCTATAACCCAGCCCCATAGTATTGGTTTAAAAGACTTCTGCACCATCCATTTCAAAACATTTTTAAAACAGGCTTATGGCGATATATTTCTCTTCTAAATTTTGTCTTTTGTTTATTATATGAACCTCAAGATAACCTATGCTTTAGAATTATCATGCAACCTTCAAATATTGGTGGTGTTTATGATTAAGTTTTAAATTCATGTCTTCAACATATATACTTTTATTTACTTATTGGTACTGGGGATTACTGAACTACATCCCTAGCCCTTTTCAAAATTTTATTATTATATGGGATCTTGCTAAATTGCCCAGGTTGGCCTGGAACTTGCAATCTTCTGCTTCAGCATCCCAAGTAGTAGAGATTATAGGTGTTTTGTGCCACTGCATCTGACTACAATTCATTTTTATTTTCTGATATGTTTTAAATTTATCACCACCAATCAAATGCAAGTTCATCATTCTTTTTATTTTTTAAATCCAAATTTCAATTAGAACAATGATGTATCACTAATGTTTATTAATAATCATCAATAGCACAAACTACCACATTTCAAATAATCTAAATATTTAAATTGACAGTTTTATTGAAACAAGACAATATAAAACAATAACTTTTGCAGGTGGGGTTGAGGCTCGTCTAGCAGAGTGCTGTGTGAGGCCCTAGATTCCATCCTCAGCATCACATAAACATAAATAAAATAAAGGTATTGTGTTCAAGTACACCTAAAAATAAATATTTTTTTAAAAAACAATAACTTTTTCACCTCAAAAATAATACTTATAGCTGCTTGGTCGTGAATGCTTATAATCCCAGCGGCTTGGGAGGTTGAGTCAGGAGGATCATGAGTTCAAAGCCAGCATCAGCAACAGTGAAGCGCTAAGCAACTCAGTGAGAGCCTGTCTCTAAATAAAATACAAAATAGGGCTGGGGATGTTGCTCAGTGGTCTAGTGTCCCTGAGTTCAATCCCTGGTACTACCACTGAGTGGTAGTTTGTAATTTCTAATAATATATATATACCAATGTGTCATGAGGAATATTGATGGACACTAAAAAATAATAATTAAAAAATATTAATGCTTATAACCAGGTGTAGTGGTCCATGGCTATAATCCCAGCTACTAGGCTAAGGCAGGGAAAATTGAGTTCCAGGCCAGCCTGAGCAATTTTATTTTCTCAAAATAAAATATAAATAAATAAATAAGGGTTTTGGGTGTAGCTGCATTGCAGAGCATTTGCCTAGCAACTCTTGCCTAGTTTTTGCAAAATCAGGAAGTAACATTGCCTTGTTCCCATTACAGAGGTGGGAGGAGATGGGGGGCCCCTGAGGGTGAGGCTCAGGGGCAGAAGTGGTTACCCTGGGTTCCATCCCCAGCATTGCAAACAAAACAAAACAAAAATCTATATCTAGTGCATTCAATAATATGTATTTAATAAATTTAACTTCTTCTAAAGTAAATTGAACAAACTGAAATCTGTGATTTCCATCTAAATTTATCCAGAGTGCCGAATGAGCATTTTCTTTTCTGCTGTGCAAGCTTTCCTTAAAGTTCTGAACTTGAAGTGTTGGACTTGAAAAACATTTCTGGTCAGGGGAAGGGGGAGGAAAATTCATTTCTATTGTGGAATTTAAAAACCCACCAATAGTAACATAATAATTACAAGAGTAAAATAGCTGGAAACATACAACACTCTTACTTGACTGGAGCTTAAGACTCCAATGAAATCTCATCTGCTCAAGGCCTGAGCAGAGGTAAGGGATGTTTTTCCAGGAGGTCTTCAAGAACGCAATAACAAGAGGGCTAATTGTTTATTATTAACTACCAGTTCAAACTTGGTCTAAAATGCATAATTACTAGATTGGAAATTAATTCTTGTTGTCAGACTTCCACAGTCCTTCCTGCTTAAAAGAGAGCGTGAGCCATGCTTCAATTATAATTTCCAATATTATATATCTCCCAGTGTGTCATGAGGAATGTTGATGGACATTAACCTGCATATTTTGCCTTTTTAAAAATTCTCACTACATAAATATTTCATCGATAAGTGTTCAATACAAATTCTGTTGCTAGACATTGGCTGGTCTTAAAAAGATTCTGTTCTATTTCTGCATGTGGTATTTCTAGAATAGCAATCTTGAAATTATCTTATGAAAAGTTTTCTCAATAGAATAAACTACATTTGGATTTTGAAAAATGAGTACCCAGGATAAGCTCAAAAGAGAGGTTCCTATTTCTTTGCGATTATTCAAAACACTGTGTTGAACATCTGCAAAAAAAAAAAAAAGAAAATAACATTCACAGTTTACTTTCATTGTTCTTGATAGAGTAGTCCTAAAATAATTGGGACTAGGATGTAAATTCTAACATTATCTACACATTAAAGTTTATTGAGTTAGAATTACCAGTTAAAACTAATCAGGATGTTGAGATTTGAAAGTATTTGATTAACTTATTTTTAATTAGTTCAGTATTAAAAAGAAAGTCCTTTTTGATGAAAATCCTTTTAAATTTATACATAAACACTTCATGACTTTGTAATTAACTCTAATCTTTCTTTGACAATGGAGAGTCTAATCTCCCTCACAGTGGATAACTGGAACAAAAAGTCTTTAGACCCTGATCTGAAAGTTAGAGGCAAATTTTCCTAAAAGGGTATTTCAACAATGATTTATTCTTTGGTATGTGACTTTCTTGCAATGCTGAGGATGGAACCCAGGGTCTTGTTCATGTTAGGCAAGCATTCTACCACAGATCTATATCCCTAGCCTCTGGTATGGGACATTTTTATATAACTGTTTTATGCAGTTGTTTCGATGTATTTATTTATTTATTTATTTATTTTGCAGTACTGAGGATTGAACTTGGGGCATTCCACCACTGAGCTACATCCCCAGTCCTCTTTATTTCTTATTTTGAGACAGAATCTCAATAAGGTGCCCAGGCTAGCCTTGAACTGGAGATCCTCCTACCTCAGCCTCCTAAGTGGCTGGAATTACAGGTGTGAGCCACTGGGCCCAGATTACGGTGTTTTTAAAATTTTATCATAAACTAGGGCTGGGCATGTGGCTCAAGCGGTAGCGCGCTCGCCTGGCATGCGTGCGGCCCGGGTTCGATCCTCAGCACCACATACCAACAAAGATGTTGTGTCCGCCGAGAACTAAAAAAAAATTAAAAAAAAAATTTTATCATAAACTAATAAAACTTCTACATGGCTAAATAAAAATTTAAAACGGAATTAAGATGTAAAAAAGGAAAAATTAAAATCTCTTCTCACTTTTAGTCAAATATTCTGACACCTCAGAGGTGACTACTGTTAATCAGCTCATCTGTTGACTTTTAAAAAAATGTATACATTGGCTTGCATAGCCTTTTAAAAGTTAATATAAGTAAAAATGAACTACATGTATGTTTCTGTAGTTTCTTCATTTAGAAATGTGTCTGAAGTGTCTATGGAACTTTAATGGCTGTGTATTTTTTTTTCTTATAGCATAATTTAGATAGCATCCTATTTGTACATTTAGGATATTGTTGTTCTTAAAAATTGCAATATGCTGGGTATGGTGGCACACTTCTGTAATCCCAGGGCTTGAGAGACTGAGGCAGGAAGGTTGAGAGTCTGAGTCTAGCCTGAGCAATTTTTTTAAAAAACATTTTTTTAAATTGCAGATGGACTCAGTACCTTTTATTTTATTTATTTATATTTATGTGGTGCTGATGATCGAACCTAGGGTCTTGCATTTTTGAGGTGAGCACTCTACCACTGAGCTGCGCCCCAGCCCCTAGCCTGGGCAATTTAGTGAAATCCTGTCTCAAAGTAAATTAAAATGACTGGAGTACGGAGCTATGGTTGTGGCTCAGTGGTAGAGCACTTGCCTTGCATGTGTGAGGCACTGGGTTTGATTATCAGAACCACATACAAATAAATAAGTAAAATAAAGGTCCATCAGCAACTAAATAAATAAATAATATTTTGTATTTTATTTAGAGACAGGGTCTCACTGAGTTGCTTTGTGCCTCACCATTGCTGATTACAGGCCTGTACCACCATACCTGCCCCTATATGTATATATATGCGCATGTTGGAGTATTACCCAGCACACGCAAGGCCCCGAGGTTCAATCCTCAGTACAGGGGAAAAAAAAAGTAAAAATGAGAGTCATACAGTGACCATCATTTCAAACACATTTTATTCATTTATGAGAAGTGGAAGTGATTAGTCAGAACTTTTGTGAATTTTTTTATGTTGACAGATGTTTTAAAATTGCCCTCCAGATACCTTGTATCAATTTACATTACCTCTAATGACATATAAGAGGACCTCTTTTCCAATTTACCACCAGCTTTGGCTGGATGTTATTGAACTTTCCTGTTTTTTCATTCTGAATAAAAAATGCCTCATTTTGATAATTATTTTTATTGTTTCATTGTACATTTACTTATTTATAAGGTTAAGCATTTTTCCAAATGTTTATTTTTTTAATTTGCTTTATGTATTCATATATTTTGTTAAATTTTCCTTAGGGTTATCTTGCTGGTTTGTGAGAGCTCTTTGCATACTATCCCATTCTCTATGATACATATATCATAGAAATATTTACCATATTTCAAATGGTAAATATATATTCCACTTATATAATATCATATATACAGTATTATAAGGGAACATTTTGAATAGATAATAACAACAACAAAGGGGGCAAACTCTATACATACTTACACAGAATTAATTCCCAAGTATTTCAAAGAAAAAGAAGAAGGGGAAGAAAAGTAGGCTTCCACTTAATGACTAAAACCAGATATATATATATATATATATTTATACCTATATTCATTCTATAATGTGTGTGTGTGTGTGTGTGTGTGCACGCGTACACATGCATGTGTACATGTACCCAAAATATCTCTGGAATGATATCCAAGAAATTGGTTGTAGCGATTGCCACTGGGAAGAGGAGTGGGGAGACAGAGTGGGATAATACTCACTTCTCACTTTTTTTTTTTTGACACTGGAGATTGAATCCAGGGGCAGTCTACCACTGAGCCACATCCCCAGCCCTTTTTATTTTTTATTTTGATACAGGGTCTTGCTTAGTTGCTTAAGGTCTTGCTGAGTTACTGAGGCTGGTCTCAAACTTGCAATCCTCCTGCCTCAGCCTCCTAAGTCACTGGGAATACAGTTGTGCATCCCCACATCCAGCCAAATGCTATTTTAAAAGTGTTTTAGGAATATTTTCATATTTCTAAATATTTTATCAGTCAAATTTGTATTCATGCGTCTGGGGATGTGGCTCAAGCGGTAGTGCGCTCGCCTGGCATGCGTGTGGCCCGGGTTAGATCCTCAGCACCACATATAAACAAAGATGTTGTGTCTGCCAATAACTAAAATATATATATATATATATATATATATATATATCTCTCTTTTCTCTCTTTAAAAAAATTGTATTCATTTTAATCACAGTTTCATAGTATTAAGTACCTTCTCATTGTTATACAACCATTACTACCATCTGTCTCCAGAATCTAGATAAATTCTAAGAAAATTCTGTCAAGTTTGAAAAAATAATACTGTTGGTATTCATCATTATATTCTATGTATAGATTAATTTACATAGACATAATACTCCTACAATATTAAACCTTTTTCACCAAGCATAATATATGTCTTTCCTTCCTTATTCATTTGTCCATTCATTCACTCAACAAATTTTGAGATCCTAGTATGCCAAGAATTCTACTTTGCACTGGAAATATAAATGTAACCAAAATATATGTTATCTTGGATCTTATGAAATCCAGAAGAGGAGAAAGGGATTAAACATATATTTGTACCAAAAGACATAAAAATCATGGTTTTAATGCTAAGAGGGAGATAAATGCTCTTATGGTGGTTTTGTTGTTGTTGTTTTGGTACTGGAAAGTGAATCCAGGGGTCCTTAACCACTGAGCAATATCCCCAGCTCTATTTTGTATTTTATTTAGAGCCAAGGTCTCACTGAGTTACTTAGGGCCTAGCTAAGTTGTTGAGGCTGGCTTTGAACTCGCAATCCTCCTGCCTCTGCCTCCTGAGCCACTGGGATTACAGGCGAATGCCACCATGCCTGACTTATGGTGGGTTTTATATTAAGTGATTTTATCTATGATGGGGGGTCCATACAGTGTTTCCTGAAGAAGTGATAACTGGATAATACACTCAAGACATCTTCAATATCTTCAATTGACTTCATACTGACCCTGCACATTTCTTCATTTTTCTTTTCTTTCTTTCTTTAAAAACTTTTTTTTAGCACTAAGGAGTGAACCCAGGGATGCGCTGCCATTGAGTTACATTCATACACCCCCCCTTTTTTTTGGTATCAGGGATTGAACCCAGCTGCACTCAACCATGGAGCCACATCCCCAGCCCTATTTTGTATTTTATTTAGAGACAGGGTCTCACTGGGTTGCTTAGTGCCTCACCATTGCTGAGGCTGGCTTTGGACACAAGATCCTCCTCCCTCAGCCTCCTGAGCTGCTAGGATTACAGGCCTGTGCCACCATACCTGCCTCTATCCCTTTTTGTTTTTAATTTTGAGGTTAGGTCTAAGTTACCTGGGCTGACCTTGAACTTGCCCTACCTCAGCTCCCCAAGTAGCCACGTGCTCACCTATTCTAACTTTCTTTTTAAATTTATGGCAAAGCTATTGAGATTTGTATATGAGATTTATAACCAGCTGCCTTTAGAATTTTATTATTTTAATTTTCATTATTGGTGCATAATAATAACACATAATAGTGGGATTCATTATGCCATATTCATATATGCATGTAACATACTTTGATCAGTCTCATTCCCTAGTACCTTCCTTTTTTTGCCTCCCTGCTTCTCTCTCCTGATCTGCTTGCTCTACTGATCTCCTTTCTAACATTGTTTCAGTTAGTGTTATAATATATATATATATATATATATATATATATATATATATATAATTGAGACTTAATATCATATATTCATACATGAACATAGCATAATTTGGTCAATTTCATTCCCAATACTTCCCTAAGTTCACACCTTTTCCCACCTTCTTGATACCCCTTCTTCTACTTTATTGGTTTCCCCTGTATTTTTGTGATTCCCCTTTTATTTTATTCCTTCTTTTTCCTCTCTCTTCTTGCTTTCTAGTTTTGCATGAGAAAAATATTCAACCTTTGACTTTCAGAGTCTGGCTCATTTCACTTGCCATAATGTTCTCAAGTTCCATCCATTTACTAGTAAATGACAAAATTTCATTCTTCCTTATGACTAAGTAGAACTCCATTGTGTATATACCACACTGTCCGAATCCATTCGTCTGTTGCTGGGCATCTGTTTCCATAACTTTGCTATTGTGAATTGTGCTGCTATAAATATTGATGTGTTTGTATCACAATAATATGCTGATTTTAATTCTTTTGGATAAATCCCAGGAAGTAAGGTCAGCTGGGTTTACATGGTGGATTCATTCCTACTCTTTTCAGGTTGTCATACTGCTTTCGAAAGTGTGTGTACTAATTTGCAGTCAAACCAACGATGCATAAGTGTACCTCCCCACCACATCCTCTCCAGCATTGTAATTTGTATTTTTGATGAGTGCCATTCTAACTGGAGTACGATGAAATCTCAGTATAGTTTTGATTGGCATTTTCCTGATTGCTAAGGATGTTGAACATTTTTTTCATATATTTATTGGCCATTTGCATTTCTTTTCTTGAGAAATGTCTGTTTAGATCATTTGCCCATTTATTCATTAGTTTGTTTGTTTATTTATATTTAATATTAAATTTTTTGTACTCTTTATGTAGTATGGATATCCATCCCCTGTTGGAAGAGCAGCTGGCAAAGATTTTCTCCCATTCTGTAGACCTTCTCTTGGCATCCAGAATTATTATTTCCTTTGCTACACAAAACTTCTGTTTTGCCAGGGGGCGGTGAGGATGGGGTTGTGGCTCAGCGGTAGAGCGCTCACCTCCCATGTTTGAGGATCTGGGTTCGATCCTCAGCACCACTTAAAAATAAATAAAATAAAGGTATTGTGTCCAACTGCAACTAAAAAAAATATATATATTTTTTAAAAAACTATTTTTTGTTCTCATATTGGGGATTAAACCTGGGGAACACTTTACCACTAAGCTACATCCCCATTTTTATTTTTTATTTTGAGACAGGATCTTGCTAAGTTGCTGAGGGCGTCACTAAGTTCCTGAGGCTGACTTCAAGTTTGCAGTCAATCTGCTTTAGCTTCCTGAGTCACTGGGATTACAGGCCTGTGCCACTGTGCCCAGCACAGAAGCTTTCTAATTGGATGCCATCTCAATCACTAACATTTGGTTTTGTTTTTCGAGCTTTAGGAGACTTATTGAGACCAGGTATTGTGATGCCTCCTGCTCACTCTTCTTGGTCTGGATTACCTTGTCTGTTCTAGGTCTTTTACTCTCCCACATGAATTTGGGGTTTGTATTTTCAAGTTCTATGAAGAATGTTATTGGTATTTTGATGGGGCTCACATTGAATCTGTGGATTACTTTTGGTAATATGACCGTTTTGACAATATTAATTCTGCCTCTCCAACAACATGAGAGGTCTTGCCATCTTCCTGTATCTTTTTCAGTTTCTTTAGTATTCCATATTTTACTTTTTTTTTTTTTGTACCAGGGATTGAACCCAGGGGCACTTGGCCACTGAGCCACATCCCCCACCCTATTTTATATTTTGTGCCTTGCTCATGCTAGGCAAGCGCTCTACCATTAAGCCATATCCCCAGCCCTTTTTACTTTATTTTGATATAGCGTCTCACTATGTTACCCAGGCTGGTGGTGTAGTGGCGCACACCTGTTATCCCAGTGGCTTGGGAGGCTGAGGATTGTGAGATCAAAGCCAACTTCAGCAATGGTGAGGCCCTAAGCAACTCAGTGAGACCTGTCTCAAACTTGTGTTTATTTATTATATATATATATATATATATATGATATATATATACACACACACGTAAATATATATATATATATTAGTTTTCGGTGGACACAACATCTTTATTTGTATGTGGTGCTGAGGGTCGAACCCAAGCTACACGCATGCCAGGCGAGCGCGCTACTGCTTGAGCCACATCCCCAGCCCTGTGTTTTTTTTATTTTTGAGACAGTCTCATGAAGTTGCTTAGGGCCTTGCTAAATTGCTGAGGCTGGTCTCAAACTTGAAATCCTCCTGTCTCAGCTTCCCAAGTCTCTGGGATTACAGGCACTGACCAACGTGCCGGCTGCATTTTTATTTTTAGAAAAATTAATTCAGGCCTGTGTGGTGGCACATGCCTGAGGCACTAAGTAACCCATAGGGCTGGGGATATGGCTCAATGGTCAACTGCCCCTGAGTTCAATCACTGGTACCCTCCCCACTCACGAAAGAAAGAAAGAAAAAGGAAGGAAGGAAGGAAGGTAGGAAGGAAGGAAGGAAGGAAGGAAGGAAGGAAGGAAGGAAGGAAGGAAGGAAGGAAGGAAGGAAAGAAGGAAGGAAGGAAGGAAGGAAGGAAGGAAGGAAGGAGGCAGGGAGAGAAGGAAGGAAGGGAGGGAATTCAAATCCACTGTAAATCTTAAATCAAACAGGTTTGACAATTCTGTTTCTAAATTTCAATGTACTTGAATTTTTATAGGTGACAAACATAATTTTCAGCAGTAAAATTACAGAATGACACAAACACTTCAAATTACACTTGCTTTTGATAAGCAATTACGTTTCCATTCATTGTTAAAATGTCACTGTTACCTTGAAGGAACAGATAAGTGTTCTTTTATTTTTTTTCTTTCCTATTCCCCAAAATAATATCTGCATAGTGTGAGATTTGCTTGTTCATACAGGAAAGGTCAGGAAATATAAAAAAAAAAGCTTTCCTTTTTAAAAAAGAAAATTGCACTATTTATCTTCACTTTGGCCTATTTTATTAAGTATTTTGCCACAAAATACTGGAGAATCAGTCTGTTGTATGAAAACATTTTATGCTGTCGTGTCCATTGCCCAGTTGTGCCAGGCCTATTGGTTAGGTTGCTGAAAGGCCAAAGAAAATGACTAAAGACAACATGGGAGACACAGGATTTATTGGGGAAAACTTTCAAGAGATCAGTAATTGCCCCAAGAAGAGTTTAATGGCAACAGGCTTAACTGGTATCACTTCTGTCCCTAACAACCCTGTTCCAGAAAAAAGCTCCTCTATTTCTCATAGCATTTTGTCCAGTAGCAACTGGCTGGACCATTGACACATGTCCTCTTCACAGTGCCCTTGGTTCTGTGCTCATCCCCACTCAGGGGGGTTTTATATGTTAGCCTGCAGAAACAGTGACAGCATCAGCATTAGCCTGCTTAGTGAGCTTGTATGACCAGCATCCCAAGGAGTGATGAGCCTGGCATACGTGCAAGAAAGTAGCTTTCTACAGATAACGCTAATTTGTCCTAGTTCCCAGTGTGCATGAGAGAAAGCCTGTGTCCTTCAAGATAATGTGTATCTGGACTTTCTGGCCTAGGCTTGCTCTCATTGTTCCCTTAACTTGGCTAGATTTTGGGAATAGAAAGGGGACATTCAGGGACTTGATGTTTTACTGTTCTCCTTTCCTTAAGGATGATGGCGAAGTCTATTCAACAGATCACTAAAAACTATTGTAAAGTGGCTATACTGAAAATTTAAAGTATTATTTTTATTAAAATAATTAAATCAATGATATCATGGAGAAATTTGTGCAATCTGGTTCCAACCTTCTTGTTATAATAACTTGTCAGTGAAGACACGTTACTACAGACAAGAATGTATATCAGACAAAAAGTATTTGATTCCATATGTGTTAGCATTGTAACCACATTGCAGAAAATTCATCTGTTCTAATGAAGTCAGTGTTCCACTAAAAAAAAAAAAGAAAGTAATAAAGAAAAAATTATTTTTCCCATGAATAAACAATAAAAAATTGTTTTATTAAGCAACTAATTAGGGGGCTGGGGTTGTGACTCAGTGGTAGAGCACTCACCTAGTACATGTGAGGCCCTGGGTTCGATGCTCAGCACACACATAAATAAATATATTGTGTAAAATTAAAAAAGAAAGTAATTTAAAAAATAACCTCTCTGGGATACTTTTTTTTTCCTAATCAAATTTCTACTTGATTATTGTTTTTTCTTGGCTCCACAGCTGAAGCAGTAACTAAGATATAACCCAGAACAAAAGGAAGAGCATGACTAAGAATGAGAGAGGAAAAGAATGTTTAATTCAGAAAAGCTAGGATTTTTATGGCTAGAATGTGGAGGGGTTATAAATGACACATAATATCTAAGTTTTCAAATAATGAAAAGACATTGATTCAACCGATATTTGTTGGGCAGTTATTAAACATATGCCCCTAAAGATGAATAAAATAGCATTTCTGTCACTAAGAAACACATCACTTTAATGGTGAGGGTGGGAGGATAAGGCATAGATAACATGGGCAGGTTGCCAGAAGTTCATAGGGCTTTATCAGTCCATATGTCATGACCACAGAAAGAAGAGCAAGAAACAAAGCTAGATATAGCAAAATTTCTCGTTGTCACTGGAACATACATCACTTCCTTGAAAATACTAAAAATATTAAGGTGATCTTAGTGGTTGGCCTTGTCCTCTCCATCTCCTATCTCATATCCATAATAAAATAGAAAGTGGGCAGGGCTTCTCCAAGGTGCCCCTGGCAAGAACCTCAGTGAGATGGTAAGAAAAGTCATTTCCATAGCAGTCTTGAATGGTCAGAGGAGACATTTCCATAGACATCAGAAACAGGCATAGGATTTCCTGAAAATGATGGGAAATCTAAAATGAAGAAGGAACTGGTTGCTTTCAAGTTAGATTATCCTTTAGGTTTCTTCAGTAACTGTACTTTTTTTTTTTTTTTTTTGGTACTGGGGATTGAACCCAGGGGTGCTTTAGAACTGAACCAGATCCCCAGACCTTTCTATTTGAGATAGTCTCACTAAGTTATTGAGAATCTCACGTAATTGCTGAAGCTGGCCTTGAACTTGAGATCCTCCTGCCTCAGCCTCCCAAATTGCTGGGATTACATGTGTGCATGTAATAACTATAATCTTAATTATGTGGATTTATTCATTCCTTTTTTCACTCACTGACTTACCAACTCACTATGGAATAACTTTCATGTAATGTCTATCAAAAAAAATCCTTCTTGTATTTCTTTATTGACTCAGAAGTTAGCAAATACATAAGTTGGGACATAGATTCACTTTCATCAAAATGAATAGGAACTTCCCACACTGCATAATTTATTCTACTACTTATTTCTGTACCTTTGCCATATTTTCTAAGCAGATTCCCTTTATTGTATATTAACTAAAGAATGTGATTTGAGTTTGACTTTTTAAAAAATTCTATAAATTATCCTAATTATTTTAACTGTGGCAGAAAATAAATATTTCTTCAGTGGTATATAAGTTATTTTCTTTTTAGTTGCTGTTTTTTTTAAATTTTGGCATTCATTATTAAGAAATATTGGTGCTGGGTGCAATGCCACACACCTATAATTCCAGTGACTTAGGAGGCTGAGGCAGGAGGATCGCTGAGTTCGAAGCCAGCCTCAGAAATTTAGTGATACCCTGTCTCAAAATAAAACATGAAGAAGACTGGGGATATGGCTCAGTGGTTAAGTGTCCCTGGGTTCAATCCCTGGTACCAAAAAAAGAAAAGAAAAGAAGCCTTGGAAATAAAAAATATCAGAATTCTAAACACATTTAATTTAGTAAAATTGTTTCAAGTGTTGCATTGATATTAAATACTTTGCTAATAGTAATGCTTTTATATTATCCTTATAATAATATATTATTATATTTTATATTAAATACTTTGCTAATAGTAATGCTTTTATATTATCCTTACTCTACCAAACTCTATCAAACCACTATAGTCAGTAAGGTAAGATTCAATTGTTAAGGATGGAATTGTGGCTCAGTGGTAGAATAATTGCCTAGCATGTGTGAGGCACTGGATTCAATTCTCTGCACCGCATATAAATAAAATAAAGGTCTATCAATAACTAAAAATATATTTGAAGAAAAAAATTCTAAAAAAAGATTCAATTGTTAGAAAAGTGGGTAGAAATCCATTTTTCAATTAGTCTTCTTTGTAATTTCAAATTGTTTTAGATGACCTCTTGTTAAACTGCCTTTTTTTGTCACATATTTTGCCTAGGAAGAGATTGTGCTGGAAGCAGGACAAGAATTCTTTCTGCCATCGTGTTATTGTAGCTGTGGTTTTTATTACTGATCTTTTCAATCCTTCTTTTCTTTGAATGACTATTTAGAATCATATGCTTATTGTTTTAGGTCAAGTTCTCAAGAAGCAGAGCCTGACATGGGGATTCTTGTACTGGAGATTTTATCTGAGTGAGCTCAGCTGAAACCAAAAAGAGAATGAGTGGAACAGAATAGCATAGGGGAACAGGAGGGGCAAAAACATGGGTTCCACTCAAGTCTCTCCTAAGTTTGACCTCAGAAGGTACCACAGACTTGTCTCACCTGGAGGCCACAAGGCAGGCCTCTTGCACCCTATTATCATTTGGTCATACAAACCGCCCAGGAGCATGGGGGTGGGGTCTAAGTGTATAACCTTCCAGTTAGGCAACTCCTGTCATTTAAGGTAGTTCTCTCAAGCAGAATGCAGGTTGTGACCTGTTAGCAACCAAGAGTGGGGCATGTGAAGAGTGGGGGCAGTGACCCGTAAGTGGGATCTGGGCAGGGCACCAACACCCACTTTATGGGGTTAGTTTAGTTAAAGTTAGATAGTATAATTGGTAAACCTTTTACTTGTACAATGTGCCATAATGTGCTGAAAAGGAGCAAACAAGTGAGGGTGACACAATTCCTGCTCTTGTCTCTAGAAACCCCCTACCTTACATAAACATCTGACCTTTGGACTGGTAAAAATATAATGTCAATCCACAAACTAAATTTTAGGAAAAATTAATTTCTTGCTTTTAGATTTTAAAAAATATACATAAATGGAAAAGAAAAAACAAAAGTATATATACAAATAGAAATTCTAAGATTTTCTTCATGAACCCTGGGGAGTCATTTTGCAAACTCTACTTTGGAGATCACTGTACCAGTCTTTAAAGATCAGGAAACACAGACCTACAAAATGTGAAACAGAAAAAGCTGATTTACGTCCTTCCACCTGCCCTTTCAGTGTCTTTTTTGCTTTGGACACCCTATCCCATATTTTCCCAATGTCCTCATGCTATATATATTTCTTTAAGTTTGCCAGAATCCTCCATTTCCAGCACTGTCTTCCTATAGAAAGTTTCCACAAATCAGTAAAATAAATAATCTAATAGAGCAATGTCATTTAAGATCGTTCTCCCAAGCAGGATGCAGGTTGTGACCTGTTAGCAACCAAGAGTGGGGCATGTGGAGAGTAGGGGCAGTGACCTGTAAGTGGGATCTGGGCAGGGCACCATATGGAAAACTTATAATAGAAATAATAATCAAAACTATCATGCAATACCATTTTTGTTTATCATATGACAGAAAATAATTTCATAATATATTATGTGGAATAGGGTCTGAGAAATAGATAATTTATGGAGGTCAGTTTTAGAAGTAGCTATCAAACTGTGAAAGGCACATCCCTTTGACTCAAAAATTCTGTTTCTAATAATTTATGAAGCAATATACTTGTGTATATGCATGCATGAGAAGTATAAATAGAGGCATTTATCATAGCATTGTTTATAATAATGGAAGATTAAGCAATATTGTTATATCCACAATAAGCAGCATTTGCTTTGTATGTGAACAAATCTCTAAGGTGTGTTATTAATTGAAGAAAAGCAAAGTGTAAAACAGGCTGTTTATGCCACACACTAGCTAATATATGCAGAATGTTTCCAGCAGGAAAGACAAGAAACTGAGAATGCCGGTTGCCTCCTACAAGAGAAACTGGTTGGCTAAGGGACAGGGGCACAGGCAGATTTTTTCCCCACATGTCTTTTACACCATGTGCTTGAAATACCTTTTAAATGGTGGGGGTGGGGGCCTGGGCTTGGGCATCTAGGGGTACAGTTCAGAGGTAGAGTACATGCTTAGCATGCATGAAGCCCTGTGTTCAATCCTCAGCACCAAAACAAAACAAAAACCTCACAAGTGCTCTGTTCTCTGTCTCACAGGTGCTGGGAATGGGAGCAGTTACCTAACAAATAGGTCCTGCTGGAGGATTAAATAACTGAGTACAACCTAGAGAAGGGAGTCTCCAAATGTGGACAAGAGATCCTTGAAGGTTCCTTAGACCCATTTAAGGGGAATCTAAAATTTCCTCCCTTCTGCTCTTTGTCTGTGTGAGGCCAGATTTTCTTCAAATTATTTAATCAAAGCAACATATCACAATGGATTGCACGCAAAGGCAGCTATGAGAATCCAGGTTTCTTCTACATGACAGACATTAAAGAGATTTGTAAATATATAAAACAAAACAGTTCTTCTTACTACCCATTCTTCTCTATTTTAGAAAATATATTTTTATAAAATGTCATATTAACATACAGTGGATTAATATTGCTAACAAAAAATGAGTAAATACTTTCAAATGTTTAATTTCTAATATAAAGTGTTGATAGATATAACCTGCATAAATAAAATCTCTTTAGGATAATCCATCATTTTTTGTTTTTGTTTTGATGTTGAACCCAGGGGCACGTTACCACTAAGCCATATCCCCAGCCCTTTTTGTCATTTTGAGACAAGGTCTCATCGTTGCTGGGGGGATCTTGCTAATTACTCAGGCTAGCCTAGAATTTACAATCTTCCTGCCTCAGCCTCCCGAGTTGCTGGGATTACAGGTGTACACCATCATGCCTGGCCTCATAATTTTTAAGAGTTCCTAACACTGAAAAGTTTGAGAATCACTAGTTTAGAAAACTCTCTACTTCATTCAGATTCTCTCTCTTCTCAGCACTATCATGTTCCATCTTGTTCGCACAGATTGGCATACCTGTGTTATTCCTCCTCCTACTTGAAAGGAAGGGACTTTATTCACCACAGTACTTAGCAATGCCTTGCATGCAATACAGGCTCAATAACTATTTCAAAAAAATGCTGTCCTGGTTTTCTTACAAATTTGCTCCCCTTATTCAAATTCATCTTTGCTTGACTCTGATGCTTGTTACTGATAGCTGTTGACTCTGTTTTTCTTTTATTTTCTCATGGTCTTCTCTTAGCCCCAGATTAAGGGTGGTATCTTATCCAGTGTGGAGTTGGGGAAGGGAACAGACCAGGAATTCAGTTTTGTTTCCTATTAATTTGCCTACTCACCTTGCTCAAGGATTGGTATTGTTATTCTTGCCCAGGAGATGATAATGTCCCTGTTTACAACCTCATGCATAAATACCTCTGCCTATGTTTGTGTTCACAGCTTTATTCCACCTACCAGTCTATCTCCCATTAACCCAGCAGCACTCCTTCTCCAAGTCAGGTTGCTAGCCCTGGCCACTCCCACCACATGGTTAGATGCTACCCATCCACCCCAGTGTTAGATCATACCATCTCCAGGAAATCTTGAATTTTTCTTTCTTTCATTACCTGGAATTACAGGCTCTGGGATAGAGACTAGTGATACAGAATCAGCCACATATAGTCCCTGTCATCATCAGGACATTTGGGGAGACAGACATGATGATCATAAATACTATGTTCCACGTATTTTAAATGAATTATCTCACATTATCCTCAAAATAAGCCTATCAGATCACTGGTCCTATTGCCTCTGTCTGAGAAATGAAGTAACTGGGCTGGGGTAGAGAGCTTGCCTAGTGTACACAAGGCCCTCGATTCCCTCTCCAGTACCGAAAACACAACAAACAAAATAAAGTAATTGAATGCTAAGTGGATGTGTGGCTTTCCCTATTACGAATCTAAGAAGTGATAAGAGTGTTTAGAACTCTCAAACTGGCATTCTTAATTATTGCCTTGTAATACTTCCAGACAGAAATAGACTCAGAGCAAAACCGGCAAAGTGATTAGGATGTAAGGGAAAAAGTCTTTGTCCCTGGGAGAGAGAAAAGGCAGGACTAGTGAGAACAGCCTCATGGTGCTTCTGTACCTATGTGCATACGCATACACACACACACACACACACACACACACACACACACACACACCCCAAACACATTGATCAACATCAAGGGCATGCAGTGGTGAGTGAGACACAAACATGGGATTTTGGATTCCCACGGAAATATTGTTGTCCCTGCTTTTACATGGAATTCACTGAAGCATATTGATTTGTTTATACTTCTGTTCCTGCCGTTAGACCATTCCTTCAGGATAGGAAAAATGTTTACCCATCTTCCTATGCTTGCTAGCACACAAGAAGGGGCTCAGTATGTGTCATTAAAGGAATGTGGTCACCACACTAGGTATGTGAATCTGAGGACAGAGTGCTGACAGATGAGATCAGAAGGCAGGAGAAAGCCTGACTTTAGAGAGTGTGATGTGGAGATTTAAGTTAAGTTGCTCAGGCTAGCCTCGAACTTGGATCTTCATGCCTAAGGCTCCCATGGTACAAGCCTGGCTTGACATTATTTTTTTTTTATTTTTTGGTACCGGGGATTGAACTCAGGGACACTAAACCACTGAGCCACATCCCCTCTTTTGTATTTTATTTAGAGACAAGGTATCACTGAGTTGCTTAGGGCCTTGCTTTTGCTGAGGCTAGTTTTGAACTTGTGATCCTCCTATCTCAGAGTCCTGAGCTGCTAGGATTACAGGCATGTACCACCATGCACAGCTTGATATTATTTTTATTTTGTTTTTATATTTTAGTTATAAATGGACACAATACCTTTATTTTATTTACCTATTTATATGTGATGCTGAGTATCAAACCCAATGCCTCACACATGCTAGGCAAGCCATCTACCACTGAGCCACAGTCCAAATGACGTTATTTTTAAACATTGCTTTTTTATCAAAGTGTATGAGGACTTTGTTAGGCCAAGGCCCACCCTTTTCATCACTGTGGGTGATTTCCAGGTCTTCTCTGTAGGCCAAGATACTGACATTTCACCAAATGTGTCTTAGTGTGTGTTCTCATTGTTTGGGGTGAGCAGTGGAGTTTTAAGTCCTTCTGTTTTCAGACATTTTCTTATGTTATTTCTGTGACAAATTATCATTCTCTGTTTTATCCTTTTTCTCTTTCAGACCTCATATTAATCAATCTTGTGAACTTATTCTCTAAGAATTTTTCCTCTTTTTTTCTTATTTATTCTATTTCCCAGGAGCTTTTATATATACATACTAAAATACATAATATACAATGAATGTCAAATTCTTTGTTAACTGAGATATACTACAATTAAATATATTAATAAGAAAGATATTTACTTGATATATATTAAATAATCATATATAAATATGCCTGTAACTATTTTGAGGATGCAAATTATTCTTATAATTATTTTAAAGCTTCCCCTGAATTGCCCCTATTTTCCAGGTTCTTTTTCTCTATTTATATTTTATTTTTTTTTAAAGAGAGAGTGAGAGAGGAGAGAGAGAGAGAGAGAGAGAGAGAGAGAATTTTTAATATTTATTTTTCAGTTCTCGGCAGACACAACATCTTTGTTGGTATGTGGTGCTGAGGATTGAACCTGGGTCGCACGCATACCAGGCGAGCGCACTACTGCTTGAGCCACATCCCCAGCCCTCTATTTATTTTTTAATACTTACTTTTTTAGTTGTAGTTGGACACAATACCCTTATTTTATTTATTTATTTTTATGTAGTGCTGAGGATTGAACCTAGGGCTTTGCACATGCTAGGAGGTGAGCGCTCTACTGATAAGCCACAAACCCAGCCCCTATTTATTTGTTTTATGAAGATTATGTCACAAGTTTTTCTCAAATGTCTGGAATTTTTGACTTTTTTTTTTTGAGTGAGGAGCTCTGAAATGGGAGGAGGAACTGGGTGGGATTCCAATAACTTTGAGTGCAGACTTTTGTTCCTATGTCTAATGTTCTCTTGTAGACTTGATACTGAGCCTCTGAAGCCTTCTTCATGGCTAATTAGCTTTCTTTTCATTAACATTTTTTATTTTTGCTCTTTAAATTGTGACTTCCTCAATGCTATTAAATCAATTACCACACTTCCCTCCAATTTCCATCTTTTATAAATCCATTAAAATCTTTTTATTGCTGGGTGCAGTGGTACAAGCCTATGATCCAGGAAAGTCAGATGGCTGAGACCAGAGGAATGTAAATTTGAGGCCATTCTTGGCAATTTAGTGAGGCCCTGTCTCACAAAATCAAAAAGTAAAAGGGCTGAGGAGGTAGCTCAGTGGTAAAGCGTCCATGAATCCAATCTCCACTACCAAAACAAACAAACAAATGAAAAATATTTTTCTTCTGTGTTTACTTTGTCCTTTATAATTAACTTTTAAAATATTCTTTTATAATCATTTTAGAAAATGGGAGGGAAAAGAAGCTCTTGGATTACTGCACAGTTTTAAACCAAAAGTCCACTGAAGGTTTAGTTAGGAATTAATTAAGAGTTAAGAATTTACATTTTTATTTTTTAATTATTTATCTAAAAATATTTTTAGTTATAGATACACACAGTGCCTTTATTTTATTTGTTTTTATGTGGTGCTGAGGATTGAACCATGCTGAAGTCTGGCTGGGCACAATCAGGAGCCACTTGTCAAAAGAAACTAACTTTATTTTTAGAACCACACACCAAACAAAACAGCTCCTCAGGAAAAACCCTCAGAGCCCAACTGCCACCACCGCTTCCCACAAGCCTCTCTCCCCACCGCAAGCCTCTCCACCTCCCACAATCCTCCTGCTCTTGAGGCCGATTTGCTGGGTCGCATGGGCGGAGCCAAAAAAGTCCCCCAATGAGCAGCTCCATGGTCTGAAAGGGCAGGGAAACAGCCCAATGAGCATCACCGCAGAGGAGCCAATCAGCTAGATGTTGCTGGGGCCGCTGTGAGCCAATCATCAGCTGGCAGTCTGAAAGTTTGCTGGGGCCCCTTCAGCTGTGGCTCTCAACAGAACCCAGTGCCTCACACATGCTAGGCAAGCACTCTACCACTGAGCCAAAACCCTAGCCCACACATTTTTATTTTTAAAGAGTGACAAAACAACTGAGCCTGGTGGCACACGTCTGAAATCCCAGCAACTTGGAAGGCTGAGTGAGGCAGGAGGATCGCAAGTTCCAGGGCAGCCTCAGCAACTTAGTGATACCCTAAGCAACTTAGTTAGATCCTGTCTCAAAATAAAAATAAAAAGGGCTAAGATGTAACTTAGTGGTAAAGTGCCCCTGGGTTCAATCCCAGTACAAAAAATACACACACACACACACACACACACACACACACACATGCTTTTATTTACTTTGAATCAAAGGGTCACAAAAATAATTTCTAAGGTCAATATCAAGCAAATAGAAAGGTGCTTTAGAAATCCAGTTACCTTGGAGTTTATTTAAACTAAGAGGAAAAGGTCATAATGTTTTCATGCAACACATATTTGGCTTTTTAAACAATTGTGGCAAAAAGCAGAAAGACTTAAGAAAAACTGAGCTTGTGATCCATACAAAACACCAACATTTTGGATTGAACATAATGAAATATTTCACCTTTTGAAACACTATGCTAGACAATACATAGAGGAATGCCTTAGGTGGGTGTAGGAATACAGGTTAAAAAGAAATAAAAAATCACATTGGAACTTCTTAATTTCTTTAAAATCACTGAGAAAGAAAAGCAGCACTGACCTTCCTTGCTAATGTTACACAGTTTCTATATAGTACCTTGACTTAAATCCAAGAACAAAAGTTAATACTCTCCTCTATTTTGGTAAAAAACTGCATGGTAAATTTAGATGAATTCCACCCTGGATTTTACCTGGGAGTAGCCTTTTTTAATATTTTATTTAAAAGAGGGCAGGTTTGGCACTTTAATACTAATGTTGCCAATGTTAATATTTCTCATATTTCTTCAGTTTATTTTATGCATTAATTTGTGAAATCCTCATTCACATTGGTCTCCAATAACATTCCCTTATCACCATGTCCACAAAAATATTGTGTACCTTATCCACATGGAAAATTAAATCCAGTTCACAGACACATCAATACTTGAATTGGATCTAAAATGCCAAGATCACTTTCTGAAGAATCTACACAGAAGATAAAATACGGCATTGCATAATGTCTACAAATCAGTGTGTTCTCAGATCTTCCAATTAATTAGATTCAAATCCATAGGTCACAGTAAATCTTAAGACTGATTATGAGCCAGGTGTGGTGGTGCACACCTGTAATACCACTAGCTTGGGAGGCTGAGGCCGGAGGATCTCGTATTCAAAGTCAGTCTCAACAACTTAGTGAGACTCTCTCTCTCTAAAAAAAGGTAGGGCTGGGGATGTAGCTCAGTGGTTAAGTGCCACTGATTATGAAAATTCTGCTTCTGGAAAATTACATTGTCAACATTTTCATCTTACTTAGATACTCAATGGAAAGTCTTCCTCTTCCTGATGACTTGCTGCTGCAGATCTTCACAGTAGGCTGTTAGAACTCGGAGAAGACAGGATCACCTGGATAGATGGCTGCTGGGGGACAGGGCGGGGCAGGCACTTGCCCCTGGTGCTCAGGATTACCCGCTTCCAGCTCTGTACTGGGCAAGCACTGTACAAGGGAGCCACATGCCCAGCTCCTTGTTTTTCCCTTTTAAAAGATAAAACATTGGTGACTGGAAAAAATATTGGGGGAGGGGCAACATGTAGGAAGACAAAGGTGATTTAAAGCTACAGCAAAGTGCAAGCAGACCATGGTGAGGGGCTGACTTGGTGCAAGAGTACAGCAAGAGTACAGGAAAATGCTTTTTCTTCCCTAGGCACCATCAACCAGTAGCTGAATTCAGAGTATCAAGTTGAGGGTTAAAAATGATGTCAAGGGTTTCAGTGTAGTTTACTGGGATGGTGAAGCACTAAGATAGGAAACACAGAAGGAGGAGAGTGTTATGGAACATGGGGACACTTACAATTAGGAGAGGCCAAAGGACTTAAGACAGGGATAGAGCAGAATCAAAGGGGAAAGGTGTTTCATGAGATGGCTGGGCAGTCACGTCAGATAAAAGTAGAGAAAGCTCTTGTATTTGGTCATTAAGGAGCTGATTTGTGACCTTTAAGAGAGGTTTTCATAGAAGCCCAGAGACTAAAGCTATATTCTAGGAGATCAAAGGGAGATGATGAAATGGAGGCAGCATATAAAATTTCATAGAAATTGAAATAATAAATTAAAGGTAGAGTCACAGGTTGTTGTGAAAGACCCCCAGATCCCCCAACCCAGAATGGACCACGCGAGACACTGGATGCAAACAGCAGGAGGGTTTATTCTCACACAGGCGCCTGCGGGTGCACAGCAAAACCTCAGCCGGAGCTTTGGTGACTGGCACACCCGGGCTCCGGGGTACAGAGTTTTTATAGGAAGCAGGGGGCAAGGTTTCAGCCTAGCACAGTAACAGTTATTCTATTGGTTTATCTAAGTTCCTCTAGGTTCAGCCCCTTAGGTCACCTGGGGGGTAAACTTGTTTTTTTCCACTTTATGTTCTCAGAAAAGAAACCCATAAATTGCATCCTATTCTTTTAGTTCCTGTTTTTACTCTATTTGCTCAAGCTTGGCCTTCCCAGGATTATCTATATGGAACATCTGGTGGTGGCATTGTATAGAGCTTGGAGTGTTACGTGCAGCTGGGAAGTGCTACGTGCAGCTTGTGGGGTTTTAACATGGGGGTTGTACATGGGAACATCCTGTAGGGCACAGGGTTAGAATTCCTAACGTTGGGTTTGGGGCCCTGTAGTCCTTCAGTTGTTGTTGTTGTTTTTGTTGTTTTGGGGGGAGGGGTACTGGGGACTGAACCCAGAGGTGCTTAACCTCTGAGCTACATCCCCAGCTCCTTTTATTTTTTGAGACAGGGTCTAACTAAGTTGCTTAGGGCTTCCCTAAATTGCTGAGGCTGGCTTTGAAATGGCAATCCTCTTGCCTCAGTGTCCTGAGCTGCTGGGATTACAGACTTGTGCCACCCCACCCAGCAGGAAATTATTTTTCACAATGGAAGAGACTTGCAGATTTTCAGGAAGAAGACAAATCTAGTCCTAAAAAATAGGTTAAAAATAAAATGAGGATACAATTGTTAGTTCAAGGCCTCAGAAGACATGTGATCAAGCTCTTGGAAAGAGATCAACTTCAGAGAGAAGTGCACTTGTGATGTTCCTAGTATCTCCTTCTAGTAATCTCTGCTGTCCTTAAAATTCACCCACTCACAAGGTTTGGGTCTTGCACCAGTTTAATCTGCAGGAAGCAATAATTCATTGTAATACTATTCTGAAGTATGAATTCAGTACAGAGCAAGATGAAGGAGCATCATCAGAAGAATCTAAGGTTAACTTTTTAAAAATTTTGTTGGTGCATTATAATTATACATAATTGTGGGGTTCATTGTTATATATTTGTACATGCACACAATATAAGAATATGACTTGGTCAGTTTTAAGGTTTACTTTGGCACTCCCAGTTCTAGTCACCACTGAGGTCTCTTCATCAGTGTGAGGTAAATAAACGTTGCCCAGTCTATTTAGTCATCCAACAGATGACTGCTGCATGTCGCATGCACAAGCCCACACACAAACTCCCAAGTCCACCTTACTTCTCAAAAAGAGTACCGAGTTACTCCATCACTCTCCATCCTCTTTGCTTACTTTCTTTTTTTCATAACACCAATTAATATTCAGCTAATATATTTTATTTATTTTTAAAGAAAGAGGTGTGAGAGAGAGAGAGTGAGTGAGAGAGAGAGAGAGAGAGAGAGAGAGAGAACGAGAACTTTTTGATATTTATTTTTCAGTTTTTGGAGGACAGAACATCTTTGTTTGTATTTGGTGCTGAGGATCGAACCTGGGCCGCAGGCATGCCAGGCGAGCGAGCTACCAATTAAGCCACATCTCTAGCCCAGCTAATATATTTTAGCATGGCTATATCAGTTGCTGTATTATTGGAATATTTGACTACCAAGCTGATAAGGAAATAGCTGCTGCCTTAGATCCTGAGTGCATCCACCCTCCTCCTACTCCAGACTTCCTAGACCTTCCCATTATCCAGCAACTAAAGACAGAATGCCAGTCACAAGGAGGCTAAGACTAGCTCATGTTCTGACTGGGCCAAGGTAGGAGTAAGGAGGGGAGTACGTGGGAACCAATCATATGCTCAAATTTATATAACAGTTCCCTGTTATCAGCAGGGGATTTGTTCCAAGACCCCCAGTGGATACCTGAAACCTTGGAGAGTAGAATATTTTCTTCTATACTTGCATAATGGTGATAAAGTTTAATTTATAAATTAGGCACAGTAAGAGATTAACAATAACTAATAATGAAATAGAACTATAATATTATGCTGTGAAAAAGGTTGCATCACTACTTTTGTGCTTTGGAGCCATTGTCAGGTAAAATAAGGGTTATTTGAACATAAGCATTGTGATACTATGATAGTCAATCTGATAGTCAAGAGGATTTACTAAGTGACTAATGGGTCTATAAAACTTATGTTTATTTCTGAAATTTTCTATTTAATATTTTTGGACATGGTTGACTGTGGGTAACTGAAAGGGCAGAAAGTGAAACTAGGAAAAATGGGGACTATTGTATAGTAACAATTTATTGGTAAGTTCAATGTCAAGGAAGTTGGTGTGAGTGGAAAAGGGGGAATCAGAGAAGGAAGATGGCAAATATAAGGGAGCACAGAGGATGTGCATCATAGTTACCATAGCTAAAGTTACATTATGTACTTTTTTTTATAACATTGTACCTTTTTAAGTATTTTTTTAGTTGTTCATGGTCATAATGCCTTTATTTCATTTTTATGGGGCACTGAGGCTGCAACGCAGTGCCTCACGTGTACTAGGCAAATGTTCTACCACTGAGTCACGACCACATTATGTACTTTTTTTGTTTTCGTTTTTTAATATTTCTTTAGTTGTAGGTGGACACAATATCTCTATTTTATTTATTTATTTTTATGTGGTGCTGGGATTGAACCCAGGGCCTTGTGCATGTGAAGCAAGCACTCTACTAACTGAGCTATATCCCCAGCCCCCCACATTATGTACTTTTACATATAAATTATAAATACTGTTTTTCTGCCTACTAGAAAATAAACCGCATGAGGTCAGGTTTCTGTTCCTCATTTTTTACCCTCCAGTCTTCTATTTAAGCCCAAAGTTCTACTTATATATAGGAAATGAGGATGAGGGACTGAGGCTGTATCTCAGTGGTAGAATGTGTGTTTTGCATGCCCCAGGCCCTGGGTTCCATCCTCAGCACTCTATACTTTCCCAAATGAGGACCATAATCATGACCATTTCCTTTCATAGTCACTACATCTAGGGTGAGTAACTTCTCCTATTCCAAGATCCAGCAAACCATTAAATTCTTGCTTTTCCTTATCTTAGCTGACCAAATAGGTCATTAAGTAATCTATAAATAAAAGAAGAATTGCCTAGAGCATTCTAGGGGTTGGGAGCAAATACTATAATTTATTCCACTTGGTATACATTTATGATTTTAGTTTTTCTTATTTTTATTCTCTTCTTTTCTCTTTGCTGCTGGAATTGAATATAGGGCCTCACATATGATGAGCGAACACTGACACTGAACTACAATACACCCCCAGCCTCATGATTTTGCTTTTGTGTGTGTGTGTGTGTGTGTGTGTGTAGTACCACAGATTGAACTCAGGGGCATTTGACACTTGAACCACATCCCCCTATTTTGTATTTTACTTAGAGACAGGGTCTCACTGAGTTGCTTAGTGCCTCACTTTTGCTGAGGCTGGCTTTGAACTTGCAATCCTCCTGCCTCAGCCTCTTAAGATGCTGGGATTACAGGCATGCGCCACTGAGCCTGGCTGATTTTGCTTTTTGAAAGAAATAATTTTCTTCTTTTTTTTCACTGCTCATTTTGTTCTAAGTGGTAGTCAAATAAGTTTTTGTAATCTTTTTTTTTAATGTGGAAGATTTCTGGAAGAAGTTATTACATGCTACAAGTTTAGGGGAGAAATGCTTATCAAAAGTAATAAATATTGTAGCACAAACCAACAATTATCATGCATCAATTTTTAATATTTAAACCTAAGGGTGGGAAATGTTAATTAATTAAATGAATATATTCATGTTGAGACTGTAATCTACTTAATGTTCTTTTAATCTTCTATCAAACCTAGGAATAAGTTTCACTTCATGAGCCTGACAGCAATCATCTGTAATCATTTGTAATCATCTGATTACAAATTTATTCAAGCTGCTGGCTCTCATGGTGAGTATTTATCTCCATCACAACATTTTTTTTTTTTTTTTTTTTGGTACTGGGTATTGACCTAGGGGTGCTTTACCACTGAGCCATTTCTCCAAAATCCTTTTTTTTTTTTTTTTTGAGACAGGGTTTCTCTAAATTGCTTAGAGCCTCGATAAGCCACTGAGGCTGCCCTTGAATTTATGATCCTCTTGTTGCTAGGATTAAAAGCATGCGCCAAAACACATTTTTTTTTTTTTTTTGTAGTACTGAGATTGAACCCCAGGCTCTAGGGATGCTAGACAGGCTCTCTCCAGCATTTTTAAGATAGTCTCCCTGAGTTTATTAGGCTGACCTTGATTTTTTTTTTTTTTTAATTCTAGGGGTTGAATCCATGGATACTTTACTACTGAGCTACATCTCCAGCCCTTTTTATTTTTTATTTTGAGAGATGATCTTACTAAATTGCTTAGGTTGACCTCAACTTGCATCCTCCTGCTTCAGCCTCAGTTGCTGGGATTACAGGCCTATGCCACTGACCCCAGCAGGCTGGCCTTGAATTTGCATTCCCCTGCTTTAGCCTCCCAAGGTAGCTGGGATTATAGGCATGCGCCACCATGCCCACCTTAAATGTATTTTTAAAAATGAGAAAAAACATGGCATTATTGCAATATGATACTACTATTATTGCTCATATTATTAAGATCCTTGCAATCAAGCCTGGGTGTTGTGGTCCAGGACTATAATCCCACCTACTGGGGGCAGGGGGGATCACAAATTCAAGGCCAGCCTTGGAAATGTAGTGAGACCCTATTTCAAAAACCGAAAATAAAAAGGGTCAGGGATGTAGTGGTAGAGTGTCCCTGGGTTCAATCCCAGTAAAACACACACACACACACACACACACACACACACACACACACACAACCCTAACAATAATGATTAGACCTATCTTTAAAATCTTTGGTGCATTTTAAGATATTGTATTAATCTGGCATGGAATTTTGTTTAATATAATGCTTAGAAAATTAAAATCTAACCTCCTAACAAATTCTTCCAAAAAGAGACACACAGTGAGTAGAGATACTATTGGTATGTATTTTGAGTCTGTGGGCCAATGTTTCCAGGAATCCTACAAAACAAAGTGGAAGGTTGTCCTATTTTTTGAGAGCTCAGTGTGTGTGTGTGTGGGGGGGGGAGTTGGGAATGTGGCTCAATGATTAAGTACCTCTGGGTTAAATCCTCAGTATTAAAAAAAAATTAAGACTAAAAGGTAAGAAAGGAAAGTGTAAATGTGTATTCATTTAGCAATTCAATAGCTCTGTGTTTTGGGGACTGGGGTGGGGGTGGGGGCAGTTCTACTCGAGGTACATCCCAAACCCTTTGGGTTTTTAAATATTGAGTCTTGCTAAATTCCTGAGGCTGGTCTCAAACTTGCAGTCCTTCTGTCCTAGCCTCCTGAATTGCTGCAGTTGTAGGTGTGTACCACCGTGCTAGGCAGTAATTCAATCTCTTTCAGCTCTTCATTTATTTACATTTAGAGTCAATCTGGTAGCATACTCCTTTGATTAAACTTCACATGAAAGGGTAAATATGCACTTTCACATTTTATGTAATAAAGAAATGAAATTTTTTTCATATAATTACTAAGATCCCAAGCCATTCCTTTTGGTCCTACCATATTTCTCTGTTTAAAATAAAGCATGGTCCTAATCCTTAATTAAACAGAAGATCCAAACACTAGTTTGTCAAATACTTTTTTTTCCTTCTTCTCCTAATTCCATGCATTTGTAACTATTTTGATATTTGTTCATTCTTTTAACTTCAAAGGGGTAGGAAGAGAATAATGAAGCATGGGACTAAGGGTATAGTTCAGTTGGTAGAGTGCCTGCCTTGCATGAACAATGCTCTGGGTTCAATCCACAGCATCTCAAAAATAAATGAGAGAATAATGAAGCTTAAACATCACTTTTTGGTAGCTGTGTGAAAAGTTTTCTGGAGGTAGGTAGTATTTTTGATTAACATAATTATCAGTTTCAGTACCAGCCCTACCTCTTCCCCCACTTTCATCTCTACAAAGCAAAAGAGGTTAATAAAGTCCATCTTAAAACTGAAGGAGTTTTAACACCACTACCTCTTGAAAAGAGCAGTTTGTCATAGTGACTAGTATAAAACCAGCCAGCACCTGTCACAAGATGTTCTCACCACCCCCAACCTCTGGTTTCAAGGACAGCCTTGTTGACATTTCCGGAAGCTCTAGAGTTGGTGGCTTGCCAGCAAGTACTCCTTATGTAGCAGAGGCAGTGGTAGAGGCATGCCTGTCTGGGTGTGGGCCTCTATGTATTGGGCAATCTTCAAAGAACTCTGGGATTCAAGATTTGGGCCAAGGAACATGGTGCCCTTAAAAAGCTAGGGTCTCAAAGATAGTCAGTGGAATAAGGTAGGAGATTAGAGAGCCAAGGCCAGGGCTGTTCCTTTCAGAGATATTTTATCAGAAAGGGGAAATGAGATAGTTTATATATATTATATGCTTATATTAACCTACTCCTACAAATATAACAAAATATCAAACATTGTTCTCTGGAATAAATTCTAAGTCTCAAACCCTACTCTTTAATGATCTGAAGTTCTTCTATATATATGACTGTAATAATCAGTTTTCAACTTGATGATCAGTACCTATTCAAATACTCTGTGTTGCTGGGAAGGTATTTGTAGATAAGATTAACATTTCATAATCAGTAGATTTTAAGGAGATTATCCTTGATAATCTGAGTGAACCTGAATCAACTGAAAGGCCTTCAGAGCAAAACAGCAGAACAGGTTTGCCCAACAAAATTCTTCTTGGACTGTAGGTTATGCCTGAGAATTCCAGCCTGCCTTCCCTGATGGCCTGCTCTACTGTTTCAGACTTGCCTAGCCAGCCCCCAACAACTGTATGAATCAATTCCTTGGGGAAAAAACAAAACAAAACCTTACAGTATCTCTCCTATGGGTTCCTTTTCTCTGGCTGAGCTAGATATAGTGATTAAGTGTAAGAATTTGCAAGCAGTATTATGTAATTTGGGCTTTGCATCATATTTTATATATATATATATATTTTTTTTACATATTATATATAAAAATATCTTTATATTTATTTATTTCTATGTGGTGCTGAGGATTGAACCCAGGGCCTCAGGTGTGCAAGGCAAACATTCTACCACTGAGCCACGACTCCAGCCCTTATATATTTTTAATAGTAGCAAATACAAATATTTTGTGTACATATGTGTGTATATGGGTATATATAATTTTTGATTTACCATTTTAATGGTAGTTTCTTAAATGATAATTTACCCCCTTCATAATGCAATTTAAAACTATTTCTTAAAACTAGCTCTTTAGTGATTAAAGAATAACTTCTTTCCTTCTTTTTGGTGGGGTGGGGTATGGGATTTACTAGGGATTAAACCCAGGGGCTTTATTACTGAGCTGCATCCCCATCCCTTTTTATTTTGAGATAGGATCTCACTATATTGCTGAGGCTGTCCTCAAATTTATGATCTTCCTGCCTGAGCCTCCCAAATTGTTGGGATTACAAGTGTGAGCCACTGCACCTGGCCTTCATTGATTTTTTTTAAACATTTTATTTTATTTATTTATTTTTTTTAAAGAGAGAGTGATAGAGGGAGAGAGAGAGAATTTTAATATTTATTTTTTAGTTATCGGCGGACACAACATCTTTGTTTTGTATGTGGTGCTGAGGATCGAACCGGGGCCGAACGCATGCCAGGAGAGCGCACTACCGCTTGAGCCACATCCCCAGCCCTTCATTGATTTTTTGATTGATTTATTTTTGATCACATAAGTCAATACCAAAATTATCACTTATTCTAATACAAATTTATTTTTACATATATATCAAAAAGTTTACACTATTATATCATGTACAAAATTTTTAAAACACAGGGATGAGAAGAAAAATAAGGTTAAAAAGTAAATACAGGGGCTGGGGATGTGGCTCAAATGGTAGCGTGTTCGCCTGGCATGCGTGCGGCCCGGGTTCGATCCTCAGCACCACATACAAACAAAGATGTTGTGTCCACCGAAAACTAAAAAATAAATATTAAAATTCTCTCTCTCTCTCTCTTTAAAAAAAAAAAGTAAATACAAATAGGAGTTCTAATATTTTGTCCTTGCATCTCAAGAGTCACCTTGTATTTACTTTGATGCACTCCTTAAGCTACAGTCCAACAGATGATGTACAAAGATGATTGAGAAGTTCATCCCATTAAAAAAAAAATGGTATCTGTTTGAGTTTCAGTTTTTAAATTCACACACAAAAAAAGTGATTAAAATTTTTTCTCTTTAAAATAGAACACTTAAGAAAATAGGCAGTGGTGCACAACTGTAATCTCAGTGACTCAAGAGGTTGAGGCAGGAGGATCCCAAAGTCAGACCAGCCTGCTCAACTTAACAAAGGTCTAAGCAACTTAGCAAGACCCTGTCTCAAAAAAAAAAAAAAAAGGGGGGCTGGGGATGTGACTAGTGGTACAGCACCCCTAGGTTTAATCTCCAGTACCAATGAATGAAAGAATGAATGATGAATGAATAAAAGAAATACTTAGGGCCTGGGGGTGTAACTCAGGGGTAGAGTATATGTTTAGCATGTGGGAGGGCTCGGTTTAATCCCTAGCACCCCCCCCAAAAAAAGTGAACAGTTATTAAACAAATCAACAATATTACATTTAGGTTTGCACCCAAGAGAAATAGAAACACATACCATGCACATATTAAATTTAAAAAAAAAAAAGAAATGAAATGGAACACTTGGGGATCATCCAAAAGCCCTGTAAGAACTTAAAAAAGTTTATACACAACAGCTGGGGATGTGGCTCAAGCAGTAATGCGTTCCCCTGGCATGCCCAGGGCTCTGGGTTCAATTCTCAGCACCACAATTAAATAAAATAAAGATGTGTCCACCGAAAAACTAAAAAATAAATATTAAGAAAATTCTCTCTCTCTCAAAAAGAGCTTCACCTCACCTCTTAAAAAAAAAAGTTTATACACAACAGGCCAAAGTGCACACAATTTATTCAATCAGTTGATTTATCACTTAGCTAACCACTGCTAACAACAATAACAGCCTTGATGCCTTGAATCACAGAAGCCTTGATACAGTTTTTAATTGGTTTTATTCTTAGTCATAGAATATTCAATTTATATCCCAAATGGATCACTGATTTAAAATAGGATGCAAAAGCAAAGAACATAAAATAGGAGGTTAAAAAAATACTATTAAAATGTTGATTAATGAAAGCATTAAAACGTAATTTTGCATTTTTGACTCGAGGTAATCTTTACTATAATGATACATTTCACTTAGTATGCTGCACAGAATATTAAAGGAGAACTAAAGTGGTTTTTCATCCAATGTGACACTTCATTTATTGGGAATAAAGAGTTACATCTGTAATGTTCCATTTACATACAACCTGAAACCTCTAATGATTTTGAAGAAAAAATACAGGACAATATTTTTTTAAATAATTTTATTTTTTTAAACAAAGATGAAGTAATTCCAACCATCAGTCATAAGAGCCTTTTTTGCTTTAGCTTAATCCTATAAAGTGTAATTTTTAAATCTAGAAAAATTGCTTTTTTGGGGGTACCAGGCATTGAACCAAAGGGGTACTTAATCACCAAGCAACATCTCCAGCCCTTTTTATATTTTATCAGAGACAGGGTCTCCTTGAGTTGCTTAGGTAATCGGAAAGTTGCTCAGGCTGGCTTTGAACTCAAGATCCTCCTGCCTCAGGCTCCCCAACCGCTGGGATTACAGGCGTGCACAACCCACCGCACCAGGCTGTTCAAATATTTTCAATGGTCACCCATATGAAAATTAAAGGCGGTTTTGTTGTAATAGCAAAAATTTACAAACAATTTTAATGCACACTAACTATGAACACCTAGCAGAGTGCCCGACACATCAGTCAGTAAACAAGTTTCTTGAAAACACTAACATTTATCTTTTATGAGCACACATGGCATTTTTCAATTTTATCTTTGCCTTTAACAGTGCTGATATACGAAAGGATAAAAGCATAATAAACATCAAAACCACAATAAACGTCAACAGGTATTAAGAACAATGTGGAAAAACTACAGCAACCACCACACTTATCCTTTAGGACCTTAGCGTCCGGGACTACAAATCCCAGAGCACCCTGGGGCTAAGGCGGAGCTACTTACAAATTGATAACTTTTTCATCCAATGATAACCACAGAATTCCTAAAACACAGTCGCGCCAGTGAGATTGAAGGAGTGGATCCTCCGCGTTCAAACATGGAATTAGACTTCCTGCCCTGATTTTTTCAGGGTCTGACTCTACCAAATTATTTCTCACCCTCAGTACAAGTCTCCTAGTCACCATAACAGTTCTCTACCCGTGTCTGGATCAGTGGAAGCGCTAGCGTCTAAACGCTGAAAAGAACCCACATATCCTGATATCAACAGGAAGTTTTGGTGCGCTGAGGAAGAGGCGGAACCTGCTTTTTTCTTGCCCTTTATTGGACGCAGCTGAAACTTGCATCCCAACCAATGGGGTGGTTGAAACTTCCGTTAACGCAGCGTATGGACGGTGCTGAGTGACGCTTTACGTAAACTGGGTCTACGCAGGTGCATACGCCTTTCTACCGTCCAATCGGAAGCTAGCTAGAGGACAGTTTATGAAGAAGACCTGGCGCCTTCACTCCCCAGCTTTTTTCTTCCTCGGGGTTTTGGCCGCCTTTCTCCTACTAACCAATCCTCTGCATTTTCCTTTGCGCTTTTATCCAATCAAAGAGGTGGGGGGGCGGAGTTCCGGACGTCAGCTCTCAGCTACTATCGAACTCGCGATTTTTCTCCAGCTCCAGTTTGGGCTTTGCAGCAGAGGTACTTTTTTGCAGGGCTGAGCGGGGACGGTCCTGAGATGGGCAGCTGTCTTTTGGCAGGTGACTAGAGCCCGGGTGGAGTCATGAAAGCCCGAGTCACTGAACCTCTAGGGTGGGGAACTCCGAGGGAAATCGGAAATGACGGGGAGGAGGGAGCACGTGTTGGGGCTTCTCGCATGGGATCAGAGTCCCTGGATCAAACCGGCACGTCCTGCTGCATCGCGGGGCCTTGTGCAGGTCAGGCTGGTGTTGCCGACGCCTTCCCCAGCTCCTGTGCTCTGGGTTATTTTATGGTAAAAGCTAAGCACCAGTTTCCAAGGAAGGGTCACAAGTCCTTTTTTCCTTCACTTTCCCTCTCCTCACGCCTTCTGCGTTTGGCATTTTTCCATGTTAGCAGATTTTCACCAGGGAAGAGACCCTGGTGAAAATCTGTAGTATGTGCTATAATAACAGCTACTGTGCTAAGCCCTTTGTATGTATTATAACATTGAATCTTCACAGCATTCTAGAGGTAGGCGCTGTTAATAGTTCTCATTTTCACAGAAAGAAACGGTCTTAGACATTAATTTACTCGTCCTTGTGTGTAGCTTTATTGAATAAAAGCGCAAAGGAAAATGCAGAGTGTGGCATTCGGCTTACAGGCATGTAAAATTAAAAGATTGTATTACAAAATGCTACTTCTGTTTTCTAATTTGAGATTATTTAAAATAAATTTGAAATTAAGTTGATTATGATAATGGTGGTAAACTGATAAAGTAGAAAGACATCAGAGTGGAGGCAGTTTTGGACCTTTGGTTAAGTCATCCTCTGCTTCTTCAACTGTAGAATTAAAATCAGTAGCAAATTTGTCTATTTCTTACAGTTGTGAGGAACAGATGAGAAGTTTATATAAAATGTGTTACATCAACTACACCTGACTGTATCTGCGTTTCAGATTCTGTTCTGACATTTGGACTGTCATTTGAACCCTCTGTACAGAGTAGAACAGTGGTAGCACGTAGCATAGAAACACATCTCTTAAGCCTATCTAAATCACTTGCCTTCTTTTTTTTATTTTTTTTTTTTACATGTGTTTTTTTTTTAAAAGAGAGAGTGAGAGGGGAGAGAGAGAGAGAGAGAGAATTTTTTAATATTTATTATTTTTTAGTTCTCGGCGGACACAACATCTTTGTTGGTATGTGGTGCTGAGGATCGAACCTGGGCCGCACGCATGCCAGGCGAGCGGGCTACCGCTTGAGCCACACCCCAGCCCTCACTTGCCTTCTTGTCCTGGGTTCAGGACAGTTCTGGTGTGCAAACTGAGAAGTGTCTGGATTGTATTCTTTCCTTAGGCTGTTCTATGTTTAAGACAAAAGTAAATCAGCCCACATAACTGCTTTTCTGAGTTCTTTTCTCTCACCTTGTTCATCAGTATTTGAGTTGTATTTTTGTTTTAACCTAAAGTTATGACTACCCTTTCTGCAGCTTATATGTATTACAAATAGAGTTGAAATCACAGGGGAGCTTAAAACACTGAGTTCCATCCCCAGGCCTTTTTATTTTGAGACAGGGTCTTGCTAAGTTGCTTAGGAACTCACTAAGTTGCTGAGTCTGACTTTGAACTTATCCTTCTGCCTTAGCCTCCCTAGTCGATGGGATTGCAGGCACTGTGCCACTATGCCCATCTCTTTTGTTTTTTCACCATACTTCTTTGAAGGAACTGTATTTACAGTGATTTCTGTGAATTTTCATTTACTTGATAGCAAAAAACAAGAAAATTTCTCTATTTCTAAACTGGAGCGATCCTCATGTTAATTCAGTTTAATATAAGTTGGATCATGTGCACATCACTGCTAAACTATCAAAAAGGTGTATTAATTTTGTATGGCCACTATAACAAATTATCACAAACTTACTGATAAAACAAATATGTTTTCTTTCAGTTTTGGAGGTCTGAAGCCTGACTGAAATAATTTTCCCTGAGCTAAAGTTAAGATATTGCAGGCTGGATTCTTTCTGATGAAGGAAGATCCATTTCCTAGCCTTTTTCAGCTTCTACTGTTTTTTTATATTCCTTGGCTTGTGGCTCCTTTTTCCAAAGCATATCATTCCATCATCATATCACCTTCTCTTTTGTGGTCCAGTCCCCCTCTGTTTCCCTTTTTTGAGAGCACTCATATTTACATGTAGGGCCCATCCAGATAATCAAGGATAATTGCTCCATCTCCAGCTGCTTAGTAACATTTCTAAAGCCCTTTTGTTGTCATATAATGAATATTTATAGGTTCTAGGAACTAGGACTTAGGTATCTTGGGGGTCATATTCACTCTAACACAAAGTATATAACGATTTAGTAGTGGGGCTGAGGCTGTAGCTCAGTGGCAGAGCAGTTGCCTAGCATGTGTGAGGCATTGGGGTCAATCCTTAGCACCACATAAAAAAAATAAACAAAATAAAGGTATACTGTCCATCTGGTTTAGTAGGAGATATAAGAGGAAAAAAATCATGTTAAATGACTAGTGAATTAGACTTTCAGTTTGCTATGAAAAGAACTTTCAGAGTTGCCGGAGGTTGGTGCTTCTCCAACTTTTCCATTGAATTATCTCTAACAGCAGAGGTAAATGAACATTCCTATCATATCTGCATTTAAGACCTGAATTCTTTTAGAAGAGTAAATCTTAAATACTTCTACCTTAAAAAATTCATGTGATGTAAGCATTCAGTTTCTTGATATGCTCATGATTGATGCTGTTTAATTATCTATTACTTCATAACATTGCAGTTTGAAGGCGAGAGATCACTGTTTATACTGTTGCTTCCTTCCCAGTTTACTGTAGTCATAGGTTTGTGTCTTGTCAGTTTAAGTAGTATGACGTCAAGTGATGGGAATTCATGATAAGAAACCATTCAACCATCAAATTAATCCTCTGAGTCCCATTGCACCTATCCCAGAATGTTTAGTAGGCTTTATAGAGAACTGGACAGATAGGATTCCCTACAGCCTCCCATCAAGAAGACAGTAGCTCTGATGACTTCAGGTTTTTTCCTCAGAAGAAAGCCCTTGATTTCTAGAACTGGCTAGAATTCATAATTTTCAGGAGACAGGATCTGATTGAGTTGATGTTTTAGTCAGCTTTTTTGCTGTGTGAATAAAGGATTTGATCAGAACAACTATAGAGGAGGAAAAGTTTATTTGAGGGCTTATGGTATCAGAGGTCTGAGTCCATAGAAGGCCGGCTCCATTTTGGGGGGGCTTGAGATGAGGCCGAACATCATGACGGTGTGTGTGGCAGAGGGAAGCAGCTCACATCGTGATCAAGAAGTAGAGAGAGAGAGACTCTACTTGGCAGATACAAATATATACACCAAAGCCATGCCCCAATTCCCACTTCCTCCAGCCATACCCTACCACTTCAGTTAACCCCATCAGGGATTAACTCACTGATTTAGGCTATTTCTTATTTTTCCTCCAAATCTTCTTGTATTGTCTCACATGTGAGCTTTTGGGGGACACCTCACATCCAAACCATAGAATGATGTACCATTTAGTCCTGCCAAAATGACCCTGGAACCCAAGAAAAATCTGGGTTTGTTCCCTATGATACTGGTATAGATACATTAGGATAACAGAATGTATGAAAATCAGCTTAAGTTTGGTATTCAACATAGAGTAACTATTCAGTGACAATCTCTGCTTCTTGCAGGGAGTAGGAAGGGCAAAGAGCAAGAAACACAAGTTGAGAAGTTTCAGACCAGGGAGGAAATGACCCATATTGTTTTCTCTTACATCCTGTTAGCTAAGAAGTTTATCACATATCTATACCTAACTGATGTAATTTTGTCTCTAGCTAGTGATCTGCTGATGTGCTAGCAGTCTGTGCTATCTATATTGGTGATACATCTAGCCAGCTATTTAACAGTCCTTAGTTTCCAGTCCTTTAAACTTTTCTTTAAAACTTCCCATTGTCATCTAAATGTTTCTTATTGGGCAAAGTCCCTTTTAAGCTGTCTCCAGACCTGTGATGCTGACATATCCACAACAAAAAGCCTTTCATTTTATTTATTTATTTATTTTGCTACAGGGGATTGAACCAAGAGGGCACTTAACCACTGAGCCACATCCCCAACCCTTTTAATCTTTTATTTAGAGATAGGGTCTCCCTGAGCTGTGGAGTGCCTTGCTAAGTGGCTGGGGCTGGCTTTGAATTTGCAGTCCTTTTACCTCAGCCTTCCAAGCCCCTAAGATTACAGGCATGTATCACCAAACCCAGCATAAGTCTCTCATCCTTTGCTCTAATAAAGTGTGAGTAGTCAAGCCCATAACAGTGTAGTGCAGCCAGTTCTCCTTTTGCTATGTGAGCAGATAGCCAGCACAGTCTCTTAGAATTTTCTAGCATGACTCCTGTATCAGCAGTTTACAGGAGACCAGGTCAAAACTATGCTTGTACGTAGTTGAAAACAAGGAAAAAAATTCTACAATAGTCCATATAAACTTTTTCCAAAGAAATCTTTCCAACTTCTTTACTCTGGTACTTAACATTCTTCAGTGTAGGTGTCAGATAAATTATTGAACTAGTGTTGGTCCATCTCCAATTGAAGTGGTCTACCACTCAACTTCAGGATATGAAAATATATATAGTATACAATTTATAGGCCACAAAATTTTAAATTTGGGGCGGGGAGGGTACTGGGAATTGAACCCAGGGGTATTTGACCACTGAGCCACATCCCTGGCCCTTTTTTATATCTTATTTAGAGACAGGGTCTCCCTAAGTTACTTAGGGCCTCACTAAATTGCTGAGACTTTGAATTCACAATCCAGCCTCAGCCTCTGGAGTCTTGGGATTATAGGCATGCAACAGTACACCCAGTGAAGATTTTAATGTTTATATACTTCATTTTTGTGAAGAGTTTTCTTAATTAACTAATTATATAATTTTAAAAATAATTTTTTCCAGTAATCTAAACCTAAACTATTTCACTTATTTGTTAGATGCTTACATTGGGTTCACTAGCCCTGTTTTTTTCCCCCCCAATTAGCCCTGTTTCTTGATCTAGTAAGTGGCCTTCAAGTGACTAAGATCCAAAACTGAGTACCAACAGATGCCACAATGGACAGTTTGATATCATGAGTTTTTTTCAGAATCACTAAAAACTGTAAAATTACCTTTAGGCTTTGTATATAAGGTTGTATAGGAAGCATTTTGAATTTTGTGTTCAGACTTGGGTCCTATTCTAAGATATCTCATTATGAATATGGAAATATTCCAAAATTCAAAACACTTCTGGTACCAAGCATTTCAGATAAGGGATACCCAACCCATACTGTTGCATGGCCATATTATTTCATATTTAAGTATTTAAAATTAGATTCACTTAGTTTTAAATGCAGATTTTTCTTGGGTTCCAGGTTCATTTTGGCAGGACTAAATGGTACATCCTTCTAGCTAGTTAGATTGTACGGCACATGATAATTAGTAAAACTCTATTAACATTTTAAAGATCATAAAACTCCATTTTGTGTTCTGTATTATTTTCCAAATTTTCTTGGCCAAGCATTAATTGTTGTGAAACAACTTGAACAAGTATAAAGCATAAAATTGTTGGCAACATGGTGTGCAGAGAAGGCTTTGAGTCAGAATATATATATCTAGATCATGAAAAATGTGTAACTTTTCTAAGTTTTGTGTATTCACTTATAAAATAAGAATAATTTTTACAAGTACTTGTCCTACTTGCGAAGTTGTAGAATCAGACAGGATGATAAATACTGTTGTCCTTTGCAAAATGATAAAATTATTTTATAAACAAAATGTAAGGTTATATTCTCAATATCACCTTAAAAGAATTCAAATTTAGTGTTCTGTTTTAAATTCTATGAGTATACGTGACTTCTTTTTTCTTTTTTTTTTTTTTTAAGCTCTTTGACAGTTTTCCTCTTCATGTGTTGAATGGATCAAAAAAATGTAAAACATTTTGTCTCTCTGAGGTTTTAAGTTGATATTACCATGCCTCAAAATTTAATTTTGCTTTGGTAATACTACAAAGTCATAGGAAAATTAGAAGAGCCCTCTTCTAAAGCTTAGTGTTCCATCTTAACCAAAAACATTTTCCTGATAATTTAGATCAGTCTGTCATGGCTAAGTATTTCTTTTATGTGTTCCTTGGTGTTAGTAGGTATCTTTTTTTTTTATTTTTATTTGGCAGCAGGGATTGAACCCAGGCTCTTAACCACTGTGCCAAATCTCCAACCCTTTTTTGTTTTTGAGGTAGGGTCTTCCTAAATTGCTCAAGGTGGCTTTGAATTTTCGATCCTTCTGCATCAGCCTCCTGAGCTGCTAGGATTGCAGGCATGTGCCACCTTGACCAACAGTAGTAACAATAAGTACCTTGTAGGATGTCATCAGAATTAAACTAGTGTTAGGTGCTGGGGATATCTCTCAGTTGGTAGAGTGCTTGCCTCACATGCACAAGGCCTTGGGTTCAATCCCCAGACCTCAAAATAATAATAATAATTACATTAGTGATTATTTGAAGGACTGAAAACAGTGCCTGACAAATACTGTTAAATAAATTATGTTCCTTCCCCACTGGTTTTATTCAGTATCATTAATCAACAAGTGTTAATGTGATATAAGAAAACAAGCTACACAAGATGGCTATTTTTAATTTATTATGTATCACAACTTATACTATTTTAAATCTTTTTTTTAAGCCTATAAGTATTTAGAAATTTGCATGTGTGCTACAGGTAACCACAATTTGCACTGGATTTCACGTCATTGATATTTTCATTTCTTAAAAATAAATTTTTTTCATTTAATATCAAGGCTTTTCACATGTATGTATTTTAAATATTTTAATAGTATGATTGTTCAAATTATTATTAATTTCCTTAGGGTAAATAATAATTCTAATAATACAGTGAACATTTAAAAATGTTTCATATGGGCTGGGGCTACAGCTCAGTGGCAGAGTGTTTACCTAGCATGTGTGAGGCACTGGGTTCCATCCTTGGCACCATATTAAAAAGTAAATAAATAATAAAATAAAGCATGCTGCCCCTCTACGATTACCAAAAAAAAATTAATGAAAAAAAGTTAAAATGCTGTGTAATAGGTCCTTTGTATCATTTGAGTGGCAGTATAGGTAAATGTTTAAGAGTGTGGGCTCCTACAACCAGATTTGAGTTCCAGTTCTTGCTTTGCATTTGTGAACTGAGTGACCTTAGGGAAAACACCTACCCTTTCTAAGCCTTTTTGTCCTAATTATAAAATGGAAGGAGTGTACCTAATTTATACAGCTGTCTGGAAGGCTGAGGTATACTGTATATAAAGTTATTTAGAAAAATGTCTTGCATATAGCAGGAATTCAGTAATGTTAGTTAATATTGTATCATCAATGCACACAAAATAAACAGTCATTAGAACAAATGGCAAGGTGGTGCTCAGGTGCCTGTAATCCCAGTGACTTGGGAGGCTGAGGCAGAAGGATACCAGGTTTGAGGCCAGCCTCAGCAATTTGGCAAGACCCTCTTTCAAAAAATAAAAAGGACTGAGGTTTTAGCCTTTAAACCCCAACACGCGCACCTGCACACACATGCACCAAGAAAAAATGTGGTATGTGAAAAAAATAAGGTTTAGGTAGAATCTGAGATTCATAGAAGTTCAACCCTCCTGTCAAAAATTAAGCCCCATCCTGTCGAATGTCTCCTGCAGGTGTTTTCCTGTAAAAATGCTGCCTCTTTTCCCACAGCATCACCTCTTCAGCTCATGCTGAATGCCAGGAATGCCGCCTTCATTTCTCATTTTGTTTTCCAACTCCTATGTGCTGTCACTGTATTTTTATGGAGATTCTCATTCTGTCAGAGCCCTTCCTTTCTTTCTTGATCCTTCATCAGCTTTGCATTACGGAGACGTTAGTATGTGGAACAGCAGTATATTTTCAGAAAAAAAGAAATAGGCATTAAAGCTAAATTTCTCACATTGTTTGGTTGATTTCCAACCCCTCCCTACCCATGTGCTCTCACTAATTTTCATTTAATGTAATACTGAGTTGTTGTTATTTTATTCCCCCTAAACATATTCCCTGAGATTATAAAATCAAATTAATGTTTTTCTTAGGAGCTATGCAGTTTGAGAGTCAGATCCCCTGAGGCATTTCTGATAAGAGGTGTATAATTTATGAATCATTGGGTTATTTTTAAAGTCTTGAATGATTAGTTATATGGATTTTTTGTACCAAAACATGTTTATGTCATATAATATTTATTACATACTGGAAATTTGAGATAGTTTGATCCTATAAGGTATTCTGTGAGATCAAAGTAGCATTTTGAATATATTATTTACTTTTGAGTTTCTAGAACCTAGCTAGTTACTACATTTAAACTGTCAAATGTTTATTGAATACTTTCTGTTCATCAGTTACTGTGGAAGACTGGAAGGTAATGTTTCCAAATTTTAACCCTTTTTTAGCTTCCTGACACTTTGGGGTGACAATTTGGGGCAAATTCACCTTCTCAAAGTTATGGTTATGGATGTTCTATCCATATTGTTACTATTCAATTTATTTCTTATGTAAGAACTTTACTTTCTTAAAAAAGGTGGGGAAGATAATTGCCTCTGAGGCTCAGGAGTTGTTTTTGTGAGCCTTTCCTGTTTAAACTGCCATTGTTTCACATATGTATGTAATTCTTATCTTTGCCTCCTTGTTTTCCTCTATTGAATATATTTTGTGTGGGTTAGTATGCATACTCCTCTTACAGGAAGTAGGATTTCTTAGACTGGCAGTAGAATTGGTATTAAAGAATTGGAGAACGTGTTACTAGTCCTCAAGTTTTATACTATATAAAAGGGGAAAACAAAAATAAATATGTAAAACAGAGATATTAACACTCTAGTATATTTAGCATGTTATTATTGCTGTATAAATAAACAATATTTTGGCATTCAGAGGAAGTAAAAACTCATTGTATGCTGGATTAATAAAGGTATAGTAGAATTTGAAGTGGCTCTTGAGTATGGGTAGGATGTAGGATTCTTGGAGAGACTAGCAATCCTTTAAATTTTACTGACCAAAGGAATACATTTTACACAATAAATATTGAAGATTGTACAAAATACAGATATTCACAAGTTCAATTTTTCCTTCAATGTCTGAAGCCATACAGAAACAAGAAAAGAATGTTATACTTTAAAAATACTAAGCATTAAACCGGTTGTGGTGGTGTACTCCTGTAATCCCAACTGCTCTGGAGGCTGAGACAGGAGGATTCTGAGTTCAAAGCCAGCCTCAGCAATGGAGGTGGGACACTAAGCAATGGAGGTGAGGCACTCAGTGAGACCCTATCTCTAAATAAAATACAAAATAGGGCTGGGGATGTGGCTCAGTGGCTGAGTGCCCCTGGGTTTAATCCCTGGTACTTTAACCCCCCCCCCCCATACAATATCAAGCAGTATTTGTGAAATCATACATTTGCTTTTTTCCCCCCAGGTAATGTCATCCTGATTTTTTTTTTTTTTTAATGATGTGAAATTTTATGGTTGAAATTTCTTCTAGGGGATGCGAGAATTCTTTTGTTCATCTTTGTCCAGGAGCCATTTAGATGTTAAATAGTGTTTCCTGTCCTCTTCCTCAGGAATGAGGTAGGTCACTGCACTTGCAGATGAGAGATAGTGAGAAACAAAGAGGATCTTGTAAAGGCAGCTTGAGGAGATAGGTATGAAGGGTGGATTTCAAGGTAGGATTCATTGGCTAGTTGACTCTTGCTTCCCTTTAATGAAAGATGATTCTGATTCTGACTGAACCTACCTGACCAGCTAACAGAGAGATTTTAGGGATACAAGTTAATCTTTTGCATATATTTAATTAGAAGTTTTGGCAGCATGTTCAGATGAAGGGTTCTAGGCAGAAACACAGATTGGAATTTGGGGGAGATTAGAGTTGAAGTAAAAGTTTATTTCATTTGGAGCCAATAATTTACATTGTTCAGGGAAGAGAGGAACTTCTGAGAAACAGTTCAATTTCAGTTATCTTGATTAACAGCAGAACTTTAATTATTAATATGTTAAAATATCCTTATGTTTGGAGTTACATTTTGATTTTTTTCAGTTCTCTTATTTTTGAACCTGCTGCTAGATGGCAGTAGTAATCAATGCCAGGGGCAAGGAACACAAGTATTGAAACAGTTTCATAGCAGAAGTCTTATTTGTAAGTAAAGTTGCAGTTAATAGTACATTATTTGCAGTCTTTTTTATCCATCACGCTTTTCTGTAAAAATGTGAAATTTTTTTCTCTTAATATCCGGCTTTTACAGAATTATGCCTTTTGTTAGTTGTTTCTCTGATGTCAGGATCTTCTACTGTGTTTAGAGGAAAGGAAATGAGTTTAGAACTTCCTAGATTCTGATCTTCCCATGACACAGCACAAGTGTTTAATACTCTACAGCACAAGTATTGGACAAGCTATAAATATTGGTGTTCAAGGCTTTTACCACTTTTTAAAGTTTTGTTTCAACATATTCCTTTTGAATATACTCTGAATTTGGAGTTTATTTTTTTAGTTTCAGTAAATTTTTTTTATATATGACAGCAGAATGCACTACAATTCTTATTACACAATTTTTCATATCTCTGGTTGTATACAAAGTATATTCACACCAATACATGTCTTCATACGTGTACTTTGGATAGTAATGTCCATCACATTCCACCATCATTTCTAACCCCATGCCTCCTCCCTCTTCCTCCAACCCCTCTGCGCTATCTAGAGTTCTTCAATTCTTCCCTTGCTCCTCCCTCTCCCTATTCTACTATGAATTAGGCTTCTTATATCAGAGAAAACTTTTGGCATTTGGTTTGGGGGGATTGGCTAACTTCACTTAGCATTGTCTTCTCTAACTTCATTCATTTACCTGCAAATGCCATGATTTTATTCTCTTTTATTGCTGAGTAATATTCCATTGTGTATATATGCCACCTTTTTTAAATCCATTCATCTATTGAAGGGCATCTAGGTTGGTTCCACGGTTTCTAATCAATAAATGGGCCAAGGACTTGAATAGATACTTCTCAGAAGATGATATTCAATCAACAAATATATGAAAAAATGTTCATCATTGCTAGCAATTAGAGAAATGCAAATCAAAACTACTCTAAGATTTCATTTCACTCCAGTCAGAGTGGTAGCTATTATGAAGACAAATAACAGTAAGTGTTGGCAAGGATGTGGGGAAAAGGTATACTCATATACTGCTGGTGGGACTGCAAATTGGTGTATCCAATTAGGAAAGCAGTATGGAGATTTCTTGGAAAATTGGGAATGGAAACACCATTTGACCCAGCTATCTCTCTCCTCTGTCTATACGCAAAGAACTTAAAAACAGCATACTACAGGGACACAGCCACATCAGTGTTTATAGCAGCACAATTCAAATAGCTAAACTGTGAAACCAACCTACATGCCCTTCAATAGATGAATTTGGAGTTATTAAGTAGCGATTTTTACCTCAAAATGTAAAGAAAAGCATCTCTACCTTTCCATTTAAAAAATGTTGCCTGGCCAGCAGTGGAGCATGTCTGTAATCCCAGCGCTCAAGAGATTGAAACCGGAGAATTGTGAGTTCAAAGCCAGCCTCAGCAAAAGCAAGGTGCTAAGCAACTCAGTGAGACCCTGTCTCTAAATAAAATACAAAATAGGGCTAGAGTTGTGGCTCAGTGATTGAGTACACCTGGGTTCAATCCCTGCTACCCCCCCCCAAAAAATTTTGCCTGAGCTGGGGGTATGTAGCTCAGTGGTACAGTGCCTGCTTAGCATGTGCAAAGCCCTAGGCTTAATCCCCACCACCTCCCCCACCCCCAAAAAAATAAATTAAAAAAAAATAAAAATAAATTCTTTATTGTATAAAAGATGCTAACGTGTTTATGAGCTATCCAGTGTCAGGAAATTCTGGCTTAATTTTATTGGCTTGATCTCATTCTGGTTTTATCTTATTTTAGTCTCTGGTTAACAGTGGAAATTTTTTCAAAGTTTACTTATTTATTCTAATTAGGCATATATGGCAGCAAAATGCATTTTGATTCATTGTACACAATTTCAGCACAATGTTTCATTTCTCTGGTTGTACAGGATATAGCATAGCACCATATGTGCAGTCATGCATGTACCTAGGGTAATGATGTTCATCTCATTACACCATCTTTCCTGCCCTCATTCCCCTGTGCCCCGTCCCGTATCGTCTCCCTCTTTGCCCAAAGTTCCTCTATTCTTCCCATGCACCCCATTATGGATCAGCGTCCTAACAGTGGCAACAGTGGAAATTTTAAAAATCCTTAATGTAAATACATTAAAAGTGTCTTTGTGCTAGGTGACTTAGGGTAGCATTTTTGGAGGCACATTTACACTGAATTATCTTTAGATGTATCTAATTATGTATACACACATGTGTTTGTGTAGAAATCAAAGTTCATTATATGAATCTTAACATAGTTTTCTTTTTTTTTCCATTCACCAGACCATAGATATTAATGTTATTTCCAGGCATTTGGCTGTTAATTGTGATGAATGGTTGTATACAGGTCTTTGGGTAGACATGTTTTTATTTCTCTTGAGTAAGTACCTAAAAGTGGGATTGCTGAGTAAGTGTATATTTAACTTAAACCGGTTTCCAAAGTGGCTATACCATTGTACCATCAATGTAGTAAAGTTCCTGAAGATTTGCATTCTCACTAGCATTTGGTTTCGTCAATCCTTTTTAATTGTAGTCAGTTTAGTAAACCTGTCTTAGTGTTTTATTGTGGTTTAAATTTGCATATCCCTGATGACTAATAATGCTGAGCCTATTTTCATGTGCTTATTTGTCATTCATATACTTTAGTGAAGTATCTCTTCAAAATGTTTTATCATTTAAATATTATTTATTTAGTTGTACTGGGGATTGAAACTAGTGCCTTGCACATGCTCTGTAAGCACTCTACCATTCAGCTAATCCCCAGTCTCCTTTCCTTTTTTGAGACAGGGTCTTGCTAAATTGTCCAGGCTGACCTCAAACTCTTGGTCCTCCTGACTCAGCTTCCCACATAGCTGTGATTATAGGCATAGCCCCAGGCCCATCTTGCATACTTTTTTCTTTTCCCCTGAAAGTTCTGATTCTTTCTTCACCTGGTTTGAGTCTACTGATAAACCCTTTTATTTATTTGTTTCTTTATTGGGGTACCACGATTGAATTCAGGGGCACTCAACCCCAGCCCTATTTTTGTATTTTATTTATAGAGACAGGGTCTCACTGAGTTGCTTAGTGCCTCAATGTTGCTGAGGCTGGCTTTGAACTCACGATTCTCCTGTTTCAGCCTCCCTAGCCGCTGGGATTACAGGTGTGTACTACTGTGCCAGATTGAACAATATCTTTAAAAATAAAGATATTTATTTTTTATGTGGTGCTGAGGATCGAATCCATGTGAGGCAAGCACTCCACAACCCCAACAAGTTAAACTTCCTCTTTTTAATATTTAATGAAGTGGAATCACACATCATGTGATCTTTCATATCAGGCTTTTTTTACATAGCATAATGTTTTCAAGATTCATCCATGATGTAGCATATATCATACTTCATTCCTTCTAGGTCTAAATAATATTCCATTGTATGGCTGCATATACATTTTGTTTATCCATTTGTTGGTTGATGGCTATTTGAGTTGTTTCACTTTATGGCTATTATGAATAAAGCTACTATGAATATTCATAGATGAAAATGTATTAAACTTTCTGAGAAACTGCCAGACTTTTTCAGAAAGGCTGATATATTTTAAATTCCCAAAGTTTTTTTTTTATTCTTCCCTCTCACTCCCCAAGAACTGGGTTTGAACTCAGGGCTTTGTACATGCTAGGCAACTGCCCTACCACTGAGCTACATCCCTAGCCCTTTTCATTTTTTGAGAAAAGGGCCTCATTCCATTGCCAAAGCTGCCTTGAGCTTGCAGTCTTCCTGCCTCAGTTTCCCAAATAGCTGGACTTACAGGTGTGTGCTACCATGCCCAGAAAATTTTATTTTCTTTTATTGACAGATATTGTGGTTTAGTCCACTCCCCCCCAAAAAAACTCCTGTGTTAATGCAGGAAGTGAAATAATTGGGATTATGAGGGCTATAATCTAATCAGTTGGTTAATCCATTTGATTTATCCTTATTTCACAAATAATACAATTTCCTTCTTTTTTAAAGGCTGAATAGCATCCCCTTTATTCATTAATGATTAGGTAGATTACATGTCTTGGCTATTGTGAATAGTATTGCAATGAACATGGGCAATGAACAATATAGATAGCTCTTCAATATAACTAATTTTAGTCCCAGCTGCTTGGAAGGCTGAGGCAGAAGGACCACTTAAAGCCCATGAATTTGAGAATAGCCTGGACAACACAGCAGGACCTCATCTCAAAACTTTTTTAAAGAACAAGACTGGGGTTGTGGCTCAGTGGTAGAGCAATTGCCTAGCATGTGTGAGGCACTGGGTTCAATCCCCAGCACCACATAAAATAATAATAATAAATAAAATAAAGGTATTGTGAAAAATAATTTTTTTAGTTAAAAAGAGAATATTGGTTTCAAATTCTTAGGATATATGCTTAATAGTACAATTATTGGATCATATAATAGTTTTATATATAAGTTTTTGAAAACTTCCATATGATTTTCTATAATGTCTTTCCTATAGTTTGTTCACATTTTTGTCGACCCTTAATATTTTCTATCTTTCAGTTTTTCATGGGACTTTTTTTGTTGTTTTTTTTTTGGTGCCAGGGATTTGAATCTGGGCACTATTGCACACTCAGCATGCATTCAACGTCTCAGCTGCACCACCAGCCTCTGGGTTTGTACAAAATAGTCAATTCATAATTATTTTAAAGTCCATCATCAAGTTGATCTTGATGTCTGTTATATTCTTTGCTTCATTTCTTGACAATTTGGGAGGTTTTGGGCTTGGGTTTTTTTTTTTGTTTTTTTTTTCCCTTTAAAACTGAATTCCGGACATCAGAATCATTGCTCTTTTCTCAGTAAGGTACTTCTCAAGTAAGAGTCCTTCTCAAGGCTGGGAGCTTATTCCTAAACTTCGTATAAATGAAATTATAATCAGTCATGGTAGCACATGCCTGTAATCCTGGTGACTTGGAAAGCTGAGGCAGGATGATCATAAGTTCAAAGCCCACCTCAGCAATTTAGTGAGACCTGTGTCAAAATTTAAAAGGCTCTAAAATAATAGGAGCTAAAAATCATTATTTTCAACTGTATTGTGTCACTGACTTTAAGGAAAATATATGTAGAGTAATAAACAAGAAAATAAAATAATTATTTCTATACTTAACTATTTTTTTATAGTATTAGGCACTTTAAATTTCAAAAGGCAGTTTTGTATACATTATTGAATTAATTTCTATGTTCTTTATATGAACTATTTTGTAGTTACCAATTTAAAAAACCCCATCCGGGCTGGGGATGTGGCTCAAGCGGTAGTGCGCTCGCCTCGCATGCGTGCGGCCTGGGTTCAATCCTCAGCACCACATACAAAACAAAGATGTTGTGTCCGCCGATAACGAAAAAAATAAATAAATATTAAAATTCTCTCTCTCTCACTGTCTCTCTTTAAAAAAATAAAAAATAAAAAAATAAAAAACCCAACCCAAGATTTCATACAAAGTTACATCTATACTAGAGTTATAAGTTCTACAAAAATCCATGTTTCTTTGCTATCTTCCATACTGATAACTCTGAAGAACATGATGAGTGCATGAATCATAGTAGGTATGCAATTAGTAGGTATGTAGTGAATATATCTGTAGAATAAATATTTTAAAAATTGACTCACTATAGCTTTATCAATTGTCAATATTTATAAATTTTATATTTCCAAACATTTCTTTGTTCATATAATTTTTAAATCTTTCATTAGGCTATGTGTAGAATGATTTATCATATATATAGTCTTTATTAAAATAGGAATAAGATACAAAAAAAATTAAAAAGGCTGAGTAGGTAACTCAGTGGTTAAATACCTCTGGGTTAAGTCCTTAGTACCAAAAGTAAAAAATAAAAATGAAATCATATAGTTCTCCTTTTGTGTCAGGTAGCTTTCACTAAGCAGATCTGATTTCCCCCATGTTTTTGTGTATGCTGATAGTATTTGTTGCTATGTAGAATTCCATTGCATTGATGTACTACAATCTACCAGTAACCCTATTTAAACTATTATATAATCATATGTTGTCCAATTTATCCTTTTATTATTATCTTAAAAGTTTGTAAATATCCAAAAAGTAATATGCAAACAATATATTTGTGTTGTTGCTTAGGCTAGAAACCTAGAATTTTTTATTTTTATTTTTTTTTGGTACTAGGAATTGAACACAAGTATACTTAACAACTGAAGCACATCCCCAGCCCTTTTTATTTTTAAGTTTGACACAGGATCTCACTAGGTTGCTTATGGCCTTGCTAAATTGCTGAGGCTGGCTTCAAATTTTCGATCTTCCTGCCTCAGCCTTTTAAGCCACTGGGATTACAGGCGTGCATCACCACACCCAGCTAGAAACCTCGGATTTTTTTTGTAGTTGTAGATGGACAGAATGCCTTTATTTTGTTTATTTTTATATATTGCTAGGGATCAAACCCAGTGCCTCACACAGGCTAGGCAAGTGCTCTGCCACTGAGTGTAATTATAGCCCCCTAGGAATTATTTTTGATCCCTCTTTTGACACATATATTTAGTCTTGCCAGAAAATTCTATTTATTCTTGAAAAGATGATTTGTGATCTGGGATTAGACACTTCTTACCACCATAACTCTTGCCCAGAATTTTTCACAAATGTCTTACCTATTTTAACTCTTTCCCTAAGGTCTGTTCTCTAGGCAATTACTAGAAGAATCTGTTCATAGTGTCTCTCACCTACTCTCAACCCACAGCGGCCTTCTCACTCAAGAATATACTCTAGAGTTCTTACCATGGCTTACAAAGCTCTTGCCTGGCTCTTGCTACCTCTTTAACCTACTTTGCTACACCATGCTTTCTTTCTCTGGCTCAGCTTTAACTGTACTGGCCTTCTTGTTTTTTCTCTCTACATAGAAGGCTCTTGCCCCACATAGTCCAATACCTTGTTTCATCATTTCAATCCAGTCCCAAATCAAATGCCACCTCATGGGAAAGCTTTTCCCTTGATAAATGAATCTAAAAGAACTTCCTACCTCATTTTTCTTGCCTTACCCTATGATACTTTTTTCTATCACTCATCACTGACTATTTCTATTATTATAACTAGTTATTTGATTCTGTCTGTCCTCTTGCTGTCTTCCCTGAGGGCAGGGACTTTGTCTGTATTCTTTGCTGAATTTAGTTATGTTCTCATCCTGTCATATTAAAACTCTTCATAAATTGTTTTTGAATTCTATTTTAGTTAGTTGCGGTTTTATGAGTTTTTGTTTCATTTTTGTCTTTTGAGATGGAGTTTCACTATGTTGCCCAGGCTGGTTTTGAATTCCTGGGCTCATGTGGTCCTCCTTCCTCAGCCTCCAGAGTAGATGGGACTGTAGGCCACCATGCCTGGCTTTGTTTTTGAATTCTCAAATAGGACTTTTGGGTAGATTTAATGTTAGAGCTTATCAATTTCTAACTATGGTTTGCGTGGTATTTAAGTAATGTTTTGATAATGTTTATATCATTCTGTAATAAAGCATGGTTCTTTTTATTTTTCCTTTTTTGATACCAGGGATTGAACCCAGGGGAGCTTAACCATTGAGCCACAGCCTAAGTTGCTTAGGGCTTCATTATATTGCTGAGGCTGGCTTTGAAACTTACAGTCTTCCTGCCTCAGCCTCCTGAGTCACTGGGCTTACAGGCGTGCACCACCATGCCAGGCTATTTCACCTTCTTTTTTTGCAGATATTAAAGATAGCATTTGTTTAATTTTTTAAAAGCATCTTTTTAGAATTAGAAGAAGAAATAGTAAATATATAGTAACAATTCAAGAATTGGGTTATTCCACATTGCTTCTAACTGTTCCAAATTAAGACATCTGGTGACTAGGGAAGTTTTGGTTTCTCTGTGTTTGGTTAACCAGCTGGTGGTTCTGGAAAGGGAAAGGCAGTTCATTGTTCTTGTTGAAAGAAGCTGGGCAGTCATAGACTTACTGTAGGAGGGTGACTTTGGATGGAAGAGTTACTTGAGAAACTGGGCAACTCAGGATGTTATTGAGGAAAATGTGTTTGTTTTTAAAAAGTTGTTTTGAATGTCATATCTGGAATCTGAGGGATAATCCTGCATTACATGAGAAAGTATGTGTCATTCTCTTCAACCCCTCCCCCTTTGCCTTGGTAACAGATTCCTGCACTTTCAAAATTGTGCTTTTCCTTAGAATTTTAGTATATTTAATTCCTGGGATGCCATATGTTGCTGCTACCAGTATCTTGAACATTTATGTGAATAAGAATAATATATTCACACTCACTAAACTGGATTAATTTATGAAGACATTAAGTCTCAGTCATTAATGAATATGAAATTTGAAATTATATTGCAATTGTAGCAGATGTCAGTTTAGCATACCTTCTACTAAATATTCAGCACTTCTTCCCAATTTAAAACAAATGGTTCTTTGGCAAGTTGTTTAAAGCCAATTCTATGTTAGTTTAAAATGTCACACAAATTTCTCTAAATTGTTGATATAAATGTCTTCTGGGAAATGTTCTACTGAAGTTAAATCAATGTATGCTTTTTATCCCAAGGTATTATTCCCTCTAGGACATACTGCATATGGCCATGAGTGATTTGTGCCTGTGTCAGTTTTCCGTTTTTCTGAAATGTTAATACCCAGATTCCTAGGCTTCCCCTGTGCAGTGTTGTTTTGGATAAGCTGACATTAGGTATGCTTCATAAATAATAACTCTCTTTAGTGTACAGTGTAGAGCTAGTGTGGTTACCATTAGATTTTTCAGGTTTTCCATTGACCTTGCCATAGATACATGACATTAGACATTGGCAGATATTGTTTCCAAGTGCTCTGCTAATATTCACCTCTTTTTGAAAATTAATATGATATATGCTTCTATAAAGGTAATAGTATATCCTTATTTTTAAAAAGTATAATATACTTACTAAAGAGGCATTAATAGGAATTAATAGCATAGTATCTGGAATAAGAATGATGAATTCAGAAAGTAGTTTTATATTGGCTATGCTTTTATCATCAGTAAATGGACATTTAATACTTGGGGATTGTTGTTATTATGATCATTAAAATGTTCAACAATATAGAAAAATTAGAAAGTATACTACCCCTGCACACATACACACACATACTCCAGTTACATTGGTTTTTTATTTTTTATATTTCTTTAGTTATTGATGGACCTTTAATTAATTAATTAATTAATTTATTTATATGTGGTGCTGAGAATTGAACCAAGTGCCTCACACATGCTAGGCAAGCGCTTTACCACTGAGCCACAACCCCAGCCTGCTCCAATTATTTTGAAATACATTTGATATTTTTCTAGACACCTTCCATTGCAATGGACAGAATATGCATGAGTAGAAATAAAGTTATACATTTTTCTCTAAGCAGTATTCTATTTAGTTTAAGTTGAATTTAGTACACACAAAAAAATGAAAGAAATGACTATAAATCAGGTGTTTAGTACAATAAATATTCTAGTTCTTGAAAATTTATTTCAAATTTATTATTTTTTTTGAAGATAAAAAAATATTAGAAGTTGAGATCTTTATAGTTGGATGTTTTATTTAAACTACATGTTATAAATATGTACACAACTAATTAACTGATGCACTCAAGTGTAGGTTTCTGTTCAACTTTCACCCTTTCAAGTGCTGATGAGAGGACTTGGGCCTTCTTTTGTTTTATGGCTGTCCTGTCCAGTGGGCCTTGGAGTCCTCTGCATCAAGCCAGCAGGCAGACAAAGACACATTACCCCTTAATCACCTGGCATGACGTGGCATCCCTTCCACTGGCAAAAATGTGTTCCTGTGCTGGGGCTGTGGCAGTTCTTGCTTGGGCATCTGGGTTCTAGTCTCTCTGCTGAGGTCCCAATAAGTGCCCTGTAGCAAGTTGCACTTCCCCATGTTCCACGTTGTTTCTCTCCTGTCAGCTGTTTCTCATTTCTCAAACTTGGCTTGGAGGCCTTAAAAATTGGCATCCCTCACAGCTCTTTGCTGAGGCCCTCAGTGTAGACAGGAGAGTCCGCCCACCCACTCCTTCAACTACCTTCTCCCCAGGTCAGAAGAGTTAGAATACTTAAGCTTTATTTTCACTTGCCTCAGTAATGCTTCAGGAAAAAGGGGTATTGTCTTGGGGAAGGAGATTCTGTTGGGCTGCTTTGCTAGTTTGTGGTAAAACAAGTATTTAAAGTGAGGATTTTTGCTTTGGTTAAACCCATTGCTATTTTAATTGTACCACACTGGCAAGTTTTTGTTAAGCTACAAATACTTCACTGTTATGTTTACATTAAATCCAAGATGACAATTTCTGAAAGTATTCATAAGAAACTGGTAACATTTATTGCCTAGGAGAGGAAAGAGGCTTGAAGACAGAAACATTCCAAAACAGTAGTTTTGGAGCCTTTTGAATTTTGAACCATGTTGACTGTATTATTCATAAATATATGTATACATTATTAGAACATACAGAAACTTCCCAGATGGAGTTGTATATTAAAATTTTTTTTTTTTTTTTAGAATTTTAACATTTATTTATTTTTTCTTAGTTCTCGGCGGACACAACATCTTTGTTGGTATGTGGTGCTGCTGAGAATCGAACCCGGGCTGCAGGCATGCTAGGCGAGCGCGCTACCGCTTGAGCCACATCCCCAGCCCTATATTAAATATTTTTGAATCTCTCACTTCAGTGTTGTGTTTATTTGTTGCTGTCTTTAGAATCAGGGCTTCTATCTTAATTACTGAGTATATTTTATTGTCTTCTGAGAGTTCCTTTGTTTATCTCCTTTTCCCTTTTAATTTTGAACAAAAGCAATTGAAAGGGAAGAGAGGGGGGAACAAATGATCAAAGTTCCTGTCTTTAATATGAATGAAATTGATTCCTGTGTGCTCCCTAAAGTTTTCTAAATTAAGTCAATACTTGGTAATATATCTAAGACTTTATTTGATTATCTCTAATTAAGGGGGTTCTGGTTGCATTAACAAAAAATTCTGTAGCAAACTGACTTAAATAATCAGGAGATGTCAAATCCCATAACTATGTTGTAAAAAGATCTGTCCATCAATTGGCTTGGTTCCAGTTTAGAACTTCTGGTAGGGAGGGGCATGGATGCCCAGAGTGGCATTTTTGTAAGGTTTCTGAACCAATTAATGATGAAAAGGATAAGATGCTGTGGTTGGTCCCTGGAGCTGAAGTGAAATCCAGAAACCATCCTGGTACCACATGGAGGATAAGAAGGAGGATTTGACGAGTACCATCATTCTGTCCATTCAGGTTTCTTAATTGCTCTTCAAATGAGATATTACACACAACTGACCCCTCTATAACTAATAGTAACTTTTGGAGAATGTAATTATTTGTTCGGAGTGATGGCTTTAGGGGGTTTCTTTTACTATTCTCTACTCCATAACAAAAAGTTTGTTAAAATAAAAGTGGAGGGGCCGTGGTTGTGTCTAGCATGTGCGAGGCCTTGGGTTCAATCCTCAGCACTACATTAAAAAATAAATAAATATAAAAATAAATAAATAAATAAAAATAAAGGCATTGTATCCAACTACAACTAAAAAATATTAAAAAATAAAAATAAATAAAAGTAGGGGCTGGGGTTGTGGCTCAGCAGTCGAGTGTTCGCCTACCACATGCGAGGCCTTGGGTTCGATCCTCAGCACCACATATAAATAAAGAAAGAAAGAAAGAAAGGAATTGTGTCCAACTACAACTATAAATAAATAAATAAAAGTAGAATACAAAAATTAAAATTAAAGGATGGTGCCAGGCATGGTGGTGCACCTGTAATCCCAGTGACTTGGCCTGAGGCAGGAGGATCCCAAGATCAAAGTCAGCCTCAGCAACTAGCAAGCCCCTGAGCAACTCAGTGAGACCCTGTCTCTAAATAAAATACAAAAAAGAGCTGGTAATGTGGCTCAGTAGCAGAGTGCTTGCCTAGCAGGTGTGAGGCACTGGGTTTGATCCTTAGCACTGCATAAAAATGGCATTCTCTCCATCTACAACTACCAAAAATAAAATAAAAAGGGCTGGGGATGTGGCTTAGTGGTTTACTCCCCCTGGATTCAATCCCTGGTACCAAAAAAACAAAGGATTGTTGCTTACTATAAACTTTTCTAGGTTGGTATGTTTTTCTGATCATACTGCTTTGTTTTTCTCAAAGTCTAATGTGCTTATTCTTAATTAAAGTTGATAATAAAGATTGAGTGTCTTAAGTGTTTCAGATTTTAGAGTTTTACAGATTTGGGAATATTTGTGCATGTGGAGGTGTCTTGAGGATGGAACCCAAGTTTAAACACAAATTAATTTCTGTTTCATATACATCTTTTTACACATAGCCTGAAAACAATTTCATAAAATATTTTTAATACAACTGTGTTTTGAATGTACTCCATCACAAGATTGAGCATAAAATTTTCTGTCATGTCAGCTCTAAAAAGATTTTGAATTTTAGAGTGCTTTGGGTTTTTGGAACATTTTGAGTTTTTGGTTAAGGAAAAAATAAAACCTGTAATACTTCGGTTCAGCAATAGCTTAGTATTTGAATGAATATAGATTCACAGGTTTTGAGGTTACTTGAATTTCAAACCAGATTCCCCCAGTATGGTCACTCATGCTCTCAAGCTATGAGACAGCATGGACAAGTGAGCTCATGAGCTTCAGTGTCCTCTGTAAAATGGTGATGATAATACTGTCTCACAGGGTTAAATAATTAAGATTTTAGAAAAAGCTGGAGATAACATTTCTGACATATAACCTAGTATTTCTTAAACTCCAATTGTGATTTTCTTCTCTGGCTTAATTATCCTGGCCCAATTTAATAGATGTAGTGACATTATTGTTAAATCGTAAGTATGGGTCACTAAATTTTTAAAACCCATTTCTGAATGATCTTTCCCATTGTACTTCTTTCTTTGTTAGGGACTTTTGTATTTCACAATCATCAGAGCTAGGTCCTTATAGTCAGTAGGCGATATTGAGTTCCAGCTGTGGGGAATTAGGATTTTCCAATCCATATCTGATAAATTGTCTCAAAAAAAATCATATACTTTTTTTTTTAAGAGAGAGTGAGAGTTTTTTTAATATTTATTTTTTACTTTTCGGCGGACACAACATCTTTGTTTGTATGTGGTGCTGAGGACAGAACCTGGGCCGTACGAATGCCAGGCAACCGAGCTACCGCTTGAGCCACATGCCCAGCCCCAAGAAAATCATATACTTATGTGCAGTTGTTAATTGTGTTGTCAAATCTTTCACATAAAATGATGAACATTTCAATCTGAAAATAAAAATAGACTTCTAAGAGTACTGCTTATATTTTATTTTACACAAAAATAATACTCAGAGGGATAGGGTTATAGCTCAGTGGTAGAGTGCTTGCCTTGCATGCACAAGGCCCTGGGTTTGATCCTTAGCACCACATAAAAATAAATAAATAAAGATATATCCATCTACAACTAAAAGAAATATTTAAAAAAAATAATTCGCAGAGACTTCAACTATAGTACATTTCATAAGGTATTTTAATACTTTTATCTACTTCCTCTTTTATGAAATTATTTAAATTAGGCTCTTTGTCATATTTCATATTCAAACTGAGCCAGTTGAGGAATAAGCAATAATCGGTTGAAGTTGGATTTATTTAAGATGTATTTTAAAATAGGAAGAACATATTATTTGGTTTATTTTAATAGGAAATAAAATGAAATGACATTTGATATATAAAAATAGCTTAAATTTTATTTAGGCAAAAACTGCAAGAGGGCTGGGGTTGTGGCTTAGTGGTAGAGCACTTACCTAGCATGTGGGAGGCACTGGATTGGATCCTCAGCACCACATGAAAATAAATAAATGAAATAAAAGTATTGTGTCCATCTACAACTTAAATTTTTTTTTTTCAAAGCTGCAAGAGTGCCTGGTGTGGTGGGCACATGCCTGTAATCCCAGCAGCTCTGAAGGCTGAGGCAGGAGGATTGCAAGTTCAAAGGCAGCCTCAGCAAAAGAAAGGTGCTAAGTGAAGGGTAAGCAAGGAACGAGAGACAGGTAAGCAAGAAATGAAAGATAGAGACCAGGCAGAGATATACACAAGAGTTTGTCAGAGCCGACAAAGGCCATCTCTCTCTCTATAGGAGAGAGATGCAAAACAGGTGTGGGTTCTGGAACTTTTATATGGGTTCTGAGACTTTTATGGGGGAGGCTCAGGAATCGGAACCAGGTAGGTCCTAATGAGGAAGGTTAAGTGTTGGGTTGGTATGAGGGAGTGGTGAACCTTTCTCAGGAAGGCCCTTGGGTGGGAAAGTGAAACTTTTTCATTAAAATGGCAGCTGTCACTTAAGATGGCCATCCAGATGCTAAGCAAGGACCTTAGACTAAGCAATTTTGTGAGACCCTGTCTCTAAATAAAATACAGAATAGGGCTGGGGATGTGGCTCAGTGGTCGAGTGCCCCTGAGTTCAATCTCTGATACCAGAAAAAATAGAAAAAAACTTGCAAGAGGAGTTCATTCTTAAGTTTAGTGATTTTGTTATTAAGTAGTCAACCTTTTGTTGTTGTTGTTGTTGTTTTGGTACTGGGGGTTGAGCCCAGGAGCACTTAACCACTGAGCCACATCCTCAGCCCTTTTTTTGACACAGGGTTTTGCTAAGTTGTTTAGGGACTCACTAAATTGCTGAGGCTGGCCTTGAACTCGCATCCTACTGCCTCAGCCTCCCGAGCTGCTAGGATTATAGGCATGCACCACTGTGTCCAGCTAGTAGTCAGCTGAGAACAATGATTCAGATCAGAGATTAGTCAGCATTTCTCATGTAATATATTGCAAGATGGGCCAGGTACAGTGGTACATGCCTGTAATCCCATCAGTTTGGGAGGCTGAAACAGGATTGAAAGTTCAAGGCTAGCCTCAATAATTTAGTAAAACCCTATCTCAAAATAAATAAAAAAGGACTGAGGATGTAGCTCAGTGGTAAAGCACCCCCTGGGTTCAATCCCCAGTATCCTTCCCTGAAAATGTTGCAGGATAGCTGTACAACAAGTAGTTATTATTTGAAGCCCCAAGGTATCCATTGAGGTATCTTTCTAAATTTCTCCCAGCCACTGCACTATTTTCATACCTGAGAATTTTGTATCCCAGTAACAATCACAACAGCTACCATGGCTCAGCACCAGGGCACTGCTAGTTTTCTGCTATTTCTTGGACTGAAGTAGATAGCTCTTTGAAGGAATTATAGGTCAAGATGAGATATTAGGGGCTGAGGCTGTAGCTCAGTGGTAAAGTGCTTGCCTTGTATGTGTGAGGCACTGGATTCAATCCTCAGCACCACATAAAAATAAATAAAGATACTGTGTGTTCAACTACAACAAAATAAATATTAAAAAAAAAAGATGAGATATTAGTAATTATTCTACCTCCATTCCCAGAACAGTTAGGTCCAAATTTAAATTGGAGGTGGTTGCCTGCTATGTCCTCTAATTCAAGGACAGGGAATTTCTTTCTTTTTTTTTTTTTTTTAAAGAGAGAGGAGAGAGAGAGAGAGAATTTTTAATATTTTATTTTTTAGTTCTCGGCGGACACAACATCTTTGTTGGTATGTGGTGCTGAGGATCGAACCCGGGCCGCTGCATGCCAGGCGAGCGGGCTACCGTTTGAGCCACATCCCCAGCCCCCAGGGAATTTCTTTTGAGTGAAGAAAAAATTTTTTTAGCCAAGTAAACTATCACAGCTTTGGACTTTCTACCATTTTCTTTCTTTCTTCTTTTTTTTAATATCTTTACTTTTTTATTGTTATGTGGTATTGAGGATCAAACCCAGCACCCCGTGCATGCCAGGCGAGAAAGCTACTGCTTGAGCCACATCCCCAGCCCTCTACCTGTTTCTTTTTCTGGACCTTCTCTCCTCTCAGTGTTGGGAAGGGTATGGACAGCAGTGTATCTGTAGGATTGAAAAGGAAGTAGCAGTAACTTTGCTTTCACTTATGTATTTCTCTTTATTGATCTATTTTGCTTATCTTCATTTATTCTCTCCTTTGGTACTCTTTTCTGTACCTCCATGTGTGTGTGTGTGTGTGTGTGTGTGTGTTCTCATATATCTGTTCTAGTCAGCTTTTTTGCTGCTGTGACCAAAAGACCTGACAATAACTTTGGAAGGGTGGGGTGGGTGTTAGGGATGGAACCTTGAAGGGCACTTAGAACTACTGAGCCATTTCCCTAGCCTTTTTTTTTTTTTTTTTTTAAAGACAAGGTCTCACTGAGTTGCTTTAGGCCCCATTAAATTATTGAGGCTGACCTCAAACTTGCAGTCCTCCTGCCTCAGCTTCCCAAGTTTCAGAGGTTTTAGTTTATAGCTCTAGGCCCAAGGTGTGGCAGAACATGGAAAAGGGCATGGTAGGGGGAAGCAGTTCTGGAAATAGCAATCAGGAAGCAGAGAGAGAGCCGCACTCACTCGGGACAAAATATAAACCCCAGAGGCATGCCCCCAGTGACCTGCCTTCAGTTACTACATAGTTAATCCATGTCAGTGGTTCAATCCACTGATTAGGTTCAAGTCCCATAATCTAATCATTTCACCTCTGTTCTTGCATGTCTCATACATAAGTTCTTTTTTAGGAAGATACCACATATCTAAACCATAATATTCTCATTTCACCTCCTTAGCTCTCTCTGTAATATTTCTTAAGCTGTTGAGATTTAGAATGCTAATTAAGCATTATTTTGTGCATCTAACAAACAGACAAACAAAGATTAAATTCATGGTTAATTTTGTTCTCCACATGTGTTGATTAGGTTGAGCCATATGAAATTGTCAATATCATTTTGATCTACAGAAATAGATTTAATCTAATGTTTCTCTAAGCAGCTTGCTCAAAAGTAGGATTTGGAGATTGAATGAGTGGTCTGAATGGAAGAGTGAGATATTTATGAGGATTTCTAATGTGAGAACTAGATAGAGCAAGGTACCATTATGATGCAAACACCATTGAACAAAATGGAGACAATTGAGACTTATAAATTGTTTACTATTTTTCAAGGGCAAGGTTTTGGGAAGAGGGGAGCATAAATAACTACTTTTGGGGCTGGGGATGTGGCTCAAGCGGTAACGTGCTCCTCTGGCATGCGCAGGGCACTGGGGTCGATCCTCAGTACCACATAAAAATGAAAGATGTTGTGTCCACCGAAAACTAAAAGATAAATATTAAAAAATTATCTCTCTCAATAAATAAATAAATAAAATAGCCACTTTTGTTTTGGGGTATGGTAGGACACATCCAAGGAGAAATCACCAATAGACAGTTGGATATGTGGATTTGTGTATAGATAGATGGGATTGTTCACTGACAGGTGGCAATTTAAAACATGAATGTAAATGAGGTCACCCTGTAATTGTGGACTGAAAAGTTAAATGCGCATTTTAGGATATTTTTAATATCTTGTAAAAATTATGTTAAATAATGTTTTTCTTAACAAATGTAAAATCTTAGTAATTTTATTTTGTACTTTGAATGCCTTAATTTTATAAATTCCCATGAGTGGAATTCCCCTGCAAACACACAGATGCATGCAATGTCCTTTCAGGTTTATTCTGTTGCTCCTAGAACTCTCAGGCTATTTTATTATTATTTTTTTAATTTTATTTTATGTATTTTTATGTGGTGCTGAGGCTCAAACCCAGTGCCTCACACATATGAGGCAAGCACTCTACCACTGAGCTGTAGCCCCAGCCCTCAATGACCAGTTTTTAATGGCATAAGCAACCATTTTCCTATAATGTTCATTAATAAAACAGGGCTTTTCAAAAATTATTGAATGAATAGTGTAAATTTCACAGCAGATACACATAAATGTAGTTACTTTTTATAAATTCTTAAGCATAGGACTAAAAGTTTTCGTTGTCTGTATTGTTTTAATTATTTAAGTAAAAATTCTGAAGCAAATGTGGCAAAAATGTTAGCATCTGTTAAATCTGGGTATTACGTATTTGGGTGTCTGTTATACTTTCTTCTACACCTATTTGAAGTTTTCTGTAATTAAATGATTAAATTTTTTAAATTAATAGAATAGGCAATGTGACAGGGAACAAGAGGGCTTCTTTATGTCGGTTGATGGGGAAGTTCTCTCTGGGGAGGTGACTATACTATGACCTGAATAACAGGAAGGAGTTATTCATGTAGAAAATGTGGGGAAAGAGTATTCCAGGCAGAGAAACAGCTGTTATAGTACTGAGGTAGGAGAAACCATGATATGTTCCAGGAAAGAAGCCATTTTAGCCTGTTTGGTTGGAAAACCAACAGTTATGCTGGTAACTACCACAGCATAACTAGTCATTGGTTCTTTAGTCTCAGAATACTTAAATTGAAGGAAGTTTATTATTTTTAGTCTAATGTAATTCCATAGTTTTATCCATGTAGGGATTGTAGACTGACTAGGTAATGTTATTTAAAAAACCAAAAGTATTTCTCAGTGTCAAGTCGGAACAGTTTGGACATCAAAGGCAACAAGCTGGGTGTGGTGGCTTATGCCTGTGGTCCCAGCTGCTTGGGAGACTAAGGCAGGAGCTGCTTAAGCTCAGGAATAACTGGACAAAATAACTAGACCATATTATGGTTTGTATATGTGAAGTGTCTCCCCAAAGCTCCTGTGTTGCTGCAGGAATATACAGAGGTACAATGACTAGAAATAAGAGCTCCATTCCCACTGTCCATCCTGGAGACTGGCTGGTAACGGTAAGCAGGGGCTTGTGCCCTGAGAGGGTTCATCTTCCCTGAAAGCCAACCCCTTCCCCACCCCTTCTCTCCTTTCTCTGCTTCCTGACCTCTTTCCTCCACTGGGCCCTTCCCCCATGTTGCACTGCCCCATCTTGGGCCCAGAGCAATGGAACAGCAATCTTTAGAACTGAGGCTTCTGAAAATGTGAGCCCCAGATAAACTTTTCCGCTTTTTAAGTTGTTCTTGTTGGGTGTTTTGGTTGCAGCAATGAAAAAGCTAACAAATTCCCATCTCAAATAAAAAGCAATGAACATTACACAATTGTTAAAAATAATTTCTTAGTGACAATGGAGAGGAAGGGAGGGGCAGAGAGTGAGAATCTTTATAGTTTTCTAGATGAAAGTCAAAATGAGGTAGAAAGAATGATTGAATAACTGCTTAGCAGATCCCAGTATAACTTGACATCATATGCCTCCCTGATGTGATGCAACAAGAAGTACTTAGTATCACCTAAATAGTATCCCTACCCACAGTGTTAAATTGCTATTTAGTCATGAGGAAACAGACACATCGAGAATGTGGGACATCTTTTGAGACAGTTGGCCTGGACTTTTAGAAACATTCAGTGTCGTGAAAAACAAGGTTGGAAAGGTGTTCTTATGCAGAAATATTTAGAAATGAAGTGGTATTTCTTCTGTAACAAACTTTCAGATGGTTCACCCAAAATAAGATGTATGTATATGGATATAGAGAGAAAACAAATGTGGCAAGAAGTTAACAGTTGGGGACTCTAGGAGGTTAAGGACTGTGTGTGTTTATATGTCTTCATTATATTATTCTTGCAGGTTTTATAGTTTTTATTTTTATTTATTTTTGAATTTATTTTTACTTTTATTTTTTTGGTACCCAGGATTGAACCCAGGGGTCACTTAACCACTGAGCCACATTCCCAGCCCTTTATATTTTATTTTGAGAGAGGGTCTCACTAAGACCTTAGGGCCTCACTAAGTTGCTGAGGCTAGTCTCAAACTTGCAATCTTCCTGCCTTAGCCTCTCCAGTCACTGGGATTACAGGCATGTACCACCATGCCCAGCAGTTTTTATAGTTTTTAAATTTCAAAATTAAAAGATGGGGATAGTTCATGTGCCAATTTTGAATGTACCTTTTAATATTTTTTCAGATGTTGATGGGCCTTTTTTTATTTCATTCATTATGCAATGCTGAGAATCAAACCCAGTGCCTGACACACATGGTAGGCAATCCTTTTACCACTGAGCCACAACCCTAGATCCAACTTTTTGATATTTTTTTAACCACCAATTATGCTATTTGAGGCCACTCTGATAGATCCAACTTCTTTATCATTTGGTGTTAGTGGAAAAGGTAGTGGTGATACTGGTGATTTTTACGGTAATGTTTATTGAACATGTATTATGCTATATCAGACATGAAGCAGAACACATTACACATATTATTTCAGTTAATCCTCATAACTGTTGAGTTAGTAGTCACTTCTCTTAAAGATGAAAAGATGGATGTTTCCAAAGCTATCACTAAAGCAACAGAAAAAAAAATTAAGAATAAAGTTGTGAATTAGTTAGTGAAGCAGACTAGAATATTCGTTAGCAAAAAGTACCATAGAAAAACTTGTAGTGAGCTGGACATGGTGGTGCACACTTGTAATCCCAGTCACTGGAGACTCAGGAGGATCTCATATTCAAAGCCAGCCTCTGAAATTGAGAGAGGCCCTAAGCAACTTAATGGGATCCTGTCTCAAAATAGAAAATAAAAAAGGGCTGGGGTTGTGGCTCAGCGGTAGAGCACTCGCCTAGCACATTGCGAGATGCTGGGTTCAATCCTCAGCACCACATAAAAATAAATAAATAAAATAAAGGTATTGTATTCAACTCCAACTAAATATATATCTTTAAAAAAAAATAGCTAGGGATGTGGCTTAGTGGTAAAGCACCCCTGGATTAAATCCCCAGTACCGAAAAAAAAAAAAAGAAAAAAAAGCTGTGATAAAGTCACTAGGAGTTCAGACTTTTCTAGCTTTGAACTTTCTCCACATAAAATCCACCAGGGAGAGGCAATCTAGTGTGGTCGTATGAGTTCATTTCCTAAAGCCAGAATCTCTGTGTTCAAATACCGGTCCCACCATTTAAAAGTTGCTACTGCCTGAGAAACACTTCTCCAAGATTCTGTCCTGGGGACTTATTAGTTTCCTATGGGGTTATAACAAATGACTACACACTTACTTCATAGCTTCTTGTTCTGAAGGTCGGAAGTCCAAAGTGGATGTCACTGGACTAAAAGTAAGATGTCAGTGGACCTGCATTTCCACTTGAATCCTCTGGAGGAGGATGCTTTCTTGCCTTTTCCAGTTTCTAGAGGCTATCTACATTTCTTGATTTATGACCCCCATCTTAAAAACCAGTGATGTTGTATCTCTCTGTGCCTTTCTTTCATATAACATCTCCCTCTGACACTTCTGTGTTTCTCTTCTACTTTTTAAAAACACTTGTGATTATATTAGGTCTACCCAGATAATCTAGGGTAATCTCCCTATTTTAAGGGCAGCTTTAAATTAGGCTAATTGACAACCTTAATTCCATCTGCAACCTCATTTCTCCTTTTCCATGTAACCTAACTTATACTCAGGTTCCAGGGATTAAGGCATGAACATCTCTGGGGAATTTTTTTCCCCCCATGGCCAACACATCCCTGCTAAATTCTAAAGTTGTATAAGGGACCTGGGGCCAGATGATGATTCACAGTGTTTGCCAATACTGAGGACTGTGAGCAGGACCAATAATTGGGTTTGAACTAAAAGGAACTACTAAGTGATATATATAGCTAGTAAGAAAAGATATAAATTATCTATATATTAATATTATATATAGATAATTTATATCTTTTCTTACTAGCTATATATATAATTATAGATATATATAGATAATTTATATCTTTTCTTACTAGCTAAGAAATACCTATGGTAAATGCAGCATTAAAGAATAAATTAGAAGGCAACTGAGTTTTAGTTATATTGTGATAGGGAAATGATTAAAATATTAGAACAGCTTCTATTTCTATTCTGTGCCTTTTTTTTTTTTTTTAACTAGGGATCAAACCCAAGGAACTTAACCACTGAGCTAGATCCCCAGCTCTTTTTATTTTTTATGTTGAGACTGGGCCTCACTAAGTAGCTTTAGGACTCTCCCCTAAGTTGCTGAGGCTGGCTTTGAATTTTCAACCCTCCTGCCTCAACCTCCCAAGCTGCTGGGATTAGACATGCCATGTGCCCAGCTGTGCCAATTTTTTTATTACCTAATTGCAACATTAGAGAAACTAAATTTAATTTAGTTTAATTTTATTTTTTATATTTCTGTTTTACAGAGTTTTACTATCATTGGATGATACTATTGATATGGAGAAGATTGAGGAACAATTTTCTAACCTGCATATTGTTAAGCGTTCCTCAGAACCGAAGGAACCCACTTATCTGCTTGACATAGACACATCGAAAACTGTAAAAGAAGAAAAAGGAAGCTTGGTTGCTGTTTTATGTTCTAATGGATCAATAAGGATATATGATAAAGAAACATTAAACATATTACGAGAATTTAATGGATATCCTGGACTTCTTAATGGAGTCAAGTTTGCCAATTCATGTGACAGTGTGTATTCAGCAAGTACTGATGGCACTGTAAAATGTTGGGATGCTCGATTAGCCAGTGAAAAACCTGTTCAGCTGTTCAAGGGGTACACTTCCAATGTTTTTATCAGCTTTGATATCAATTGTAATGATCATGTCATTTGTGCTGGTACAGAAAAAGTGGACGATGATGCTTTGTTGGTATTTTGGGATGCAAGAATTAATTCTCAGGGTCTGTCTACTAGTAGAGACCCACTCGGTACATATTCAGAGACACATAGTGATGATATCACTCAAGTACGTTTCCATCCCAGCAATCCCAACATGGTCGTCTCCGGTTCAACTGATGGCTTGGTAAATGTATTTGATATTAATGTTGATAATGAAGAAGATGCACTAGTTACAACCTGTAACTCAGTGTCATCCGTAAGCTGTATTGGTTGGTCTGGGAAGGATTATAAACAGATTTACTGCATGACACATGATGAAGGATTTTGTTGGTGGGATCTTAATCATTTGGAAACTGATGAACCAATTACACGTTTGAACATCCAGGATGTCAGAGAAATAGTTAACGTGAAAGAAGGTAATTTGGACTATTTGATTGGTGGCCTCTATCATGAAAAGATGGACAAATTGTTTGTTATTGGAGGAACAAACACAGGAAGGATTCACTTAATGAACTGCACCACGTCAGGACTGACCCATGTGACTACCTTTCAGGGAGGACATGCCGCCACTGTTCGTTCTTTCTATTGGAATACACAGGATGATTCTCTGCTGACAGGGGGAGAAGATGCACAGTTGTTACTTTGGAAACCTGGAACAGTAGAGAAGATGTTTACAAAGAAAGACAGCATGAAAATAGCATCCTCTGTGCACCAGCGAGTACGCGTTCACAGTAATGATTCTTACAGGAGAAGAAAAAAGCAGTGATATTGCATTGGGAGTTTCCTTGATAGGTTTCAAAGTTTCAAGTAATGGTTTCTGTCTGTAACCTCTAGTAAGCATGTTTAAATCTTGTATGTAACAACAAATGAGTTCACAAACAAATCCTGGACAAATGTTGAGAATGGTTTAATTCAAGAGGTCTGTTTGTATTCTAAAATATTTTTAAGCCTCCAGTTGAGTTTTGAAAATCAATGAGTTGGAAGTAAAAATTACATGCCTCATTAAAATAAAGACCCATCTGTTGAGTTAGTAAATGTTGGGTTTGAAGAAATAGCTCTGATAAGGACTTTTTAGAAGTAGATAGCTGATGAATCTTAAAGAAACAGGTGGTTTGAGCTGTGGATTTTGTTGTTGTTTGGTTTGTTTGTTTTTGTACCAGGGATTGTACCAAGGAGCGCTTAACTACTGAACCAAGTCTTAGCATGCATGAGGCCCTGGGTTCAGTCCCTAGCACCCTAAACAAATAAATAGAAATAAAGCATAGGCATTTACCTATAATGATAAAAACATATTTAGTTAATATTTATATTGTTTACTTTTGACTAAATAATTGCTGATGAAAAGGAAATTATCTTGTGAAATTCATTTTGATAGTCAAAATATAAAAATGTTTGTAATAGGACTATTTTTATAAATATCCTTTCGATGCTATTTGTGGTAAAATTCTTTTACAGTGTTTCATCTTTAATTTTAACTTTGAAGTTTTGCTTACTGTTAATTTTGTCATTCTTTTAAAAAATATTTCTGTAAAGAATGTTAATAAAAGAAATTGATTATTCCTAGATTTGTTATCTTTTCTTAAAGGTTAGAATATCTTTCTGTAGATACTAGTAATTATATTTCTTTAAATCTTAATTAATAATGGCATCTTTGAATCTGTGATACTAGGAGAAAATCTATTTATTTATTTATTTATGATAGTGGGGATTGAACCCAGGGCCTTGTGCATGCAGAACAAGGGTTCTACCAACTGAGCTATATCCCCAGCCCAAGAAAATTTATTTTTATATAGAAAAATATAGCTTACAATTAGGCTGTGATCTAGAGTAGCTCACCTGAGACTACAAAATAGGTAAGTCATAGTTTAACATATTCAAACTATATAATTAGTTTTCTGTTGTGTGTTTTTTGTGTGGTGCTGGGATCAAATCCAGGGCCTTACAGTTGCTAAGCAAATGCTCTACCTCTGAGTTACAACCCAGCTTCCTTGCTTAGTTTTATATGACCTATGAGGTATGAATGGTTTTCATATCTTTAAATAGCAGCAAAAGCCAAACGAATATTTTTTAACATGTGAAAGCCAAAAGTTAGAGATGATTCAAGTAACCATCAGTAGATGAATGGATAGGCAAAATGTAGTACATCCATTCAGTAGAATGATATTTGGCCATTAAAAAGGAGGAGGCTGACGCCTGTAATCCCTGTAGCTCTGGAGGCTGAGGCAGGAGGATCATGAGTTCAAAACCAGCCTCAGCAATTTAGTGAGGTGCTAAGCAACTCAGTGAGACCCTGTCTCTAAATAAAATACAAAATAGGCTGGGGATGTTGCTCAGTGGTTAATGCCCCTGAGTTCAATCCCTGGTACCCAAATTCATTCTACGAGGCCAACATCACCCTGATTCCGAAACCAGACAAAGACACTTCAAAGAAAGAAAACTACAGACCAATATCTCTAATGAACCTTGACGCAAAAATCCTCAATAAAATTCTGGCGAATCGGATTCAAATACATATCAAAAAAATTATACACCATGATCAAGTAGGATTCATCCCTGGGATGCAAGGCTGGTTCAATATACGGAAATCAATAAATGTTATTCACCACATCAATAGACTTAAAAATAAGAACCATATGATCATCTCGATAGATGCAGAAAAAGCATTCGACAAAGTACAGCATCCCTTTATGTTCAAAACTCTAGAAAAATTAGGGATAACTGGAACATACCTCAACATTGTAAAAGCAATCTATGATAAGCCACAGGCCAGCATCATTCTGAATGGAGAAAAATTGAAGGCATTCCCTCTAAGATCTGATACAAGACAGGGATGCCCTCTCTCACCACTTCTGTTCAACATAGTCCTCGAAACACTGGCCAGAGCAATTAGACGAAAGAAATTAAAGGCATAAAAATAGGAAAAGAAGAACTTAAATTATCACTATTTGTAGATGATATGATCCTATACCTAGCAGACCCAAAAGGGTCTACAAAGAAGCTATTAGAGCTAATAAATGAATTCAGCAAAGTGGCAGGATATAAGATCAACACGCATAAATCAAAGGCATTCCTGTATATCAGCGACAAATCCTCTGAAACGGAAATGAGGACAACTACTCCATTCACAATATCCCCCCAAAAAATAAAATACTTGGGAATCAACCTAACAAAAGAGGTGAAAGATTTATATAATGAAAATTACAGAACCCTAAAGAAAGATATAGAAGAAGACCTTAGAAGATGGAAAAATATACCCTGCTCATGGATAGGCAGAACTAACATCATCAAAATGGCAATATTACCAAAAGTTCTCTATAAGTTCAATGCAATGCCAATCAAAATCCCAACAGTATTTCTTGTAGAAATAGATAAAAGAATCATGAAATTAATATGGAATAATAAAAGACCCAGAATAGCAAAAACAATGCTAAGCAGGAAGTGTGAATCAGGTGGTATAGCGATACCAGACTTCAAACTATACTACAGAGCAATAGTAACAAAAACAGCATGGTACTGGTACCAAAACAGGCGGGTGGACCAATGGTACAGAATAGAGGACACAGTAACCAATCCACAAAACTACAACTATCTTATATTTGATAAAGGGGCTAAAAGCATGCAATGGAGGAAGGATAGCATCTTCAACAAATGGTGCTGGGAAAACTGGAAATCCATTTGCATCAAAATGAATCTGAATCCCTATCTCTCGCCATGCACAAAAGTTAACTCAAAATGGATCAAGGAGCTTGATATTAAATCAGAGACACGGCATCTGATAGAAGAAAAAGTTGGTTATGATCTACATACTGTGGGATCGGGCCCCAAATTCCTCAATAGGACACCCATAGCGCAAGAGTTAACAACTAGAATCAACAAATGGGACTTACTCAAACTAAAAAGTTTTTTCTCAGCAAAAGAAACAATAAGAGAGATAAACAGGGAGCCTACATCCTGGGAACAAATCTTTAATCCACACACTTCAGATAGAGCCCTAATAACCAGAATATACAAAGAACTCAAAAAATTAGACAATAAGATAACAAATAACCCAATCAATAAATGGGCCAAGGACCTGAACAGACACTTCTCAGAGGAGGACATACAATCAATCAATAAGTACATGAAAAAATGCTCACCATCGCTAGCAGTCAGAGAAATGCAAATCAAAACTACCCTAAGATACCATCTCACTCCAGTAAGATTGGCAGCCATTAGGAAGTCAAACAACATTAAGTGCTGGAGAGGATGCGGGGAAAAGGGCACTCTTGTTCATTGCTGGTGGGACTGCAAATTGTTGCAGATAATTTGGAAAGCAGTATGGAGATTTCTTGGAAAGCTGGGAATGGAACCACCATTTGACCCAGCTATTCCCCTTCTCGGTCTATTCCCTAAAGACCTAATAAGAGCATGCTACAGGGACACTGCTACATTGATGTTCATAGCAGCACAATTCACGATAGCAAGATGGTGGAATCAGCCTAGATGCCCTTCAATAGATGAATGGATAAAAAAAAAAAGTGGCATTTATACACAATGGAGTATTACTCTGCATTAAAAAATGACAAAATCATAGAATTTGGAGGGAAATGGATGGCATTAGAGCAGATCATGCTAAGTGAAGCTAGTCAATCTTTAAAAAACAAATACCAAATGACCCCTTTGATATAAAGGGAGTAAACAAGGACAGGGTAGGGACGAAGAGCTTGAGAAGAAGATTTACATTAAACAGGGATGAGAGGTGGGAGGGAAAGGGAGTGAGAAGAGAAGAAGATTTACTTTAAAAAGGGATGAGAGGTGGGAGGGAAAGGGAGTGAGAAGGGAAATCGCATGGAAATGGAAGGCGATCCTCAGGGTTATACAAAATGATATATAAGAGGAAAGGAGGGGTAAGACAAGATAATACAAATGGAAGAAATGATTTACAGTAGAAGGGGTAGAGAGAGAAAAGGGGAGGGGAGGAGAGGGGAGGGGGGATAGTAGAGAATAGGACTGACAGCAGAATACATCAGACACTAGAAAGGCAATATGTCAATCAATGGAAGGGTAACTGATGTGATACAGCAATCTGTATACGGGGTAAAGTTGGGAGTTCATAACCCGCTTGAATCAAACTGTGAAATTTGATGTATTAAGAACTGTGTAATGTTTTGAACGACCAACAATAAAAAAAAAAAACACCATATGGGACAATATTTGTCCTTTTCACAAGAAAAAAAAAAAGTAAATGGGAAAAAAACAGTAAATGGGAAATATTCATTAGAAGCATACTCATTTTTTTGCTATGTGCTATCTCTAATATTTATAATAATTTTTAAAACATTGAGAGTGTTTATGTGCCAGGCACCATTCCTGGCACTTGAGATACTTGCAGTGAACAAATGTAGGCCACAAATGAATCATGAGGTAGTCAGATTTCACCTAAAAGACAAGGTCTTAGCAGTATTGTTAATATCATGTGAGTTAATTACTTTAATTTTTTTTGTCTTAAAACATGTTGAGGTTTGGGTATGTGGCTCAAGCGGTAGCGCAATCGCCTAGCATGCATGCGGCCCGGGTTCGATCCTCAGCACCACATACAAACACAGATGTTGTGTCCGCCAAAACACTAAAAATAAATATTAAAAATTCAAAAAAAAAAGAAGAAAGAAAATCTGTGGTTTTAAAGGAAAAAAAATTATATGATACTGAAGGAGAAAAAAAGGTTATCTTAATTGATACAGAAAAATACACGGGAAGGTTTTATATCTGTTTAAGAAAAAAATACTAATATACCAAGCTAACAACAGAATGCTTTTTTGTTTTTTCTTTTTTTTTTGTACTAAGGATTGAACCCAGAGGTGCTTTACCACTGAGCCACGTCCTCAGCCCTTTATATATTTTTATATTGAGATGGGGTCTCACAAAGTTTCTTAGGGCCAGTTGGGCATGGAGGCACACACCTGAAGCCCAGCTGCTTAGGAGGATCACAAGTTCAAAGCCAGCCTCAGCAACATTGAGGTGCTAACCAACTCAGTGAGACCCTGTCTCTAAATAAAATAGGAAATAGGGCTGGGGATGTGGCTTAGTGGCCAAGTGCCCTTGAATTCAATCCCTGGAACCCCCCGCAAAAAAAAAAAAACAACCCTACAGTAATCATTATACTTAATGTGGAAATGCTATATTAAAAGATATTACATATCCTTTAAGAAGTAATAGTTAAATTGCACTATTTTACTTTAGTCAATGTGCTTCAGATACAAGTTGTGTTTGGACTCCTATTGGATTGTTAGAAGGGAAGTGGATAACCAAGGTAATGACATACATTAATTCAACTCTGTTCCAGTGTTTACTATGGATCCTACAGAAGGGATACCATGGAGTGAGATGCAGTTTTGTCTTGTAAGAGGTCACAGATTATGAGATAGACACGTTTACATTAAGCATATTTAAATACAGCATCAAAAAATAAATAAATAAATGCAGCATCGAAAGAGCTGTAAGCATGAACAAAGTGTTGTGTGAAATCCAGATGGCAAAGTGCCATAATATGTACAATTGTAGTAGCAATTACTTCTCTCCTTTGTCTTTTACCATTGTTGGCTGTTCTTGCCTTCCTCCCCATCCTTTCTTCTTAAGCCTGCCAGTCAACTTGTTATAGTTGAGCTCTCCCTTTAGTGTTCAGAGTTACAGAAGTCTCTGATGATAATTGATTAAAAGATTTGCTTTGGCGCTGTGGTTGTAGCTCAGTAGAGTGCTTGCCTTACACACATGAGGCACTGTGTTTTATCTTCAGCATCACATTTTTAAAAATAAATAAAGATAATGTATCCATCTACAATTTTTAAAAATCTAATAAAAAAGAATAAAGAAATTGGTCTGGAGTGGGGTCATTGTTGTGACTAACCTGACCATTGGTTCACAAGTCTTTGGAACTGATTTTTCAAAGGAATTTGAAAAAGTTTGGAGATGCATGGTGGAAAAAAACTTAAAATATTGTAACCAAAGCTTAATGGGTGGTGCTGGTGATGACCAGAATGTTTAGAGCACAGCAGACAGTAAAGACTGTCCATGTAGTATCAGAACAGGGACTCTATTGGAAATAGGACTAGAGGCCATTCATATTACATTCTGGCAAAGAACTTATCTACATTTCATCCATGTTCTGAGACTTTGCGTGAGGCTGAATATAAAAGTGATGGACTAGTTAATCTGGTGGAGAAAATTTCAAGACAGCAAAACATTCAGATAGTAGCATGGATTCTGATGACAGCCAGATTTACTGTTAGAATCAGGAGCATAAAGCAGAGCTGAAGAATTTTACAAACTTACAATTTGCCCAGAAAAGTGCATGAAAAACTGGGGCCAAAGAAGCTGTGGTTGATAAAGAGATTTCACTCTCTCTTCTTTCTGGTCGCCATGAATAGAGTAACACCCTTCTACCATGTTCTCCTGCTTCAGCGTTCTGCCTTACCTTCAGCCCAGAGCTATCAAGTCACCCAAGCATAGACTGATCCTCTGAACCCATAACCCCAAAATAAACTTTTCCTCCTTGAAGTTCTTCTTGTCAGGTATTTTAGTCACACGAAGAAAACCACAATTGCCCAGGCTGGTCTGAAACTCATGATCTTCCTGCTAAGCCTCTCAAGTATCTGTAATTAAAGGCATGTATCATCACATCCAGATCCTAATATTACTTCTATGAGTCAATCATATTAATTTGTTCTCTTCTTTAAAGATAGGATCATTGGAAAATCCTATCTTCCTTTAAAAAACTGAAAGTTTGGGCTGGGGTTGTGGCTTAGTCGCAGAGCGCTCACTTAGCATGTTCGAGGCCCTGGGTTCGATCCTCAGCACCATATAAAATAAATAAACAAAATTGAGCCCAACTACAACTAAAAAAAAATTAAACAAACTGGAGGTTCAGCCATTGTTGTATGTAATAACATATCCATCCAATTCTATTAGGTGAATTTCTATGTAAGTTGTTGAAAGCAACTACGTGAGTTTTATTTTGTTCACTGTAATTTTACCATTATATTACTGACCCATTTGTTCCTATAAAAACAAAAAAATAAGTGAAATTAGAAATACATTATATATATATATATATAACATTATATATATATAATGTTTGCTTTCAGCTACCTCTTACCAGCTGGATTATATTCAACCAAGGACACAAGTGTGTGAACAGAAAGTTTCATTAGAAATAATTCATTATTGGGCTGGGGATGTGGCTTAGTGGTAAAAGCACTTGCCTAGCATGTGTGAGGCCCTGAGTTCAACACCCATCACTGCCAAAAAAAAAAAAAAAGAAAGAAATAATTCATTATAAACCAGGCACAGTGGCGCATGCTGTAATGCCAGTGGCTCCGGAGGCTGAGGCAGAAGTATTGCAAGTTCAAAGCCAGCCTCAGCAAATTAGGGAGGCACAAAGCAATTTAGCAAGAACCTGTGTCTAAATAAAATATTTTTTAAAAAGGGTTGGGGTTGTGACTCAGTGGTTAAGCACCCCTGGGTTTATAATCCCTGTTACCAAAAAAAAAAAAAATCCATTATACTACATTTTTGGTTTGAAACTTGATATTCTACTTGAATTAAACTAACTGATTTTCTAATGGTCATTTATTTATTTTTTTTTTGGGGGGGGTGCGGTACAGGGAATTGAACTCAGGGACACTTGACCACTGAGCCACATCCCTAGCCCTATTAGAGACAGAGTCTCACTGAGTTGTTTAGAACCTTGCTTTTTTTTTAATACTCACTAGTTAATTGACCTTTATTTTATTTATATGCAGTGCTGAGTTCCTCACACATGCTAAGCAAATGCTCTATCACTGTGCCACAAACCCAGCCCTAGAGCCTTACTTTTGCAGAGGCTGGCTTTGAACTCCTGCCTTAGCCTCCTAAACCACTGGGATTATAGGTGCATGCCACCACACCCAGCATTTTTTGTGTTTTTAATGCTGAAGTTATTTGAGATACTTTCTGTAATAAAATGATGAGGAGGAAAAATTGATATCACTAAATCTGACATTGAATCAGGTGTTTCTCTTGTGATGAATTATTTGTTTTCAGCTTGGTATCACAAACATTTTAAGAGGCTTTTTTTCTCTTTTCTTTGTAGAAAAGTTAGGAACATTCCTAAGAACAGTCTTTCCCATCCATCTGGCAAATCTGCTAATAAGAGGTATTCATATTAATTTTGAAAGACAGAAAAGAATGAGACTATTATATAAAGGTAGGTATAGGCAGATGAATGGACATATGTGAACTTTAAAACACCTTCTAGTTGAGCTTCCAGTGAATCATTTTTTATGCTGTTTTATACCGATTTCAAAGAAGTTTGTGATATTTCCTACAAATTCAAGTGAAGCTCTTATGAACTTTAATATCACCAGTGCAAATGTCTGACATTTAATATCCTAGGAATTACAGTGGTTATTTTAACCTCTAACTCTCTATTAAAATGATTCATGGAGGGATGGATCCTCTCTGGTGTAAGACAATATCATCAGACTACACCCAACATCTGATATTCTGTAATAAATACATAGGCACATGAAAAGATAAAACTAACTGAAAATCTATGGGAAAAGACAAAAAAAGCTGATCTAGATATTATCATTGGCAGATAAAGCCTTAATTACTAGATAATATGTATTAAATAGACAATAGATTAGAAGGATGATTATTTTAACATCAAACAATTAGGTTGTTTTTTTTTTTTTTTTGTCTTTTCTTTTTTAGAACTGGGGATCAAACCCAGGGCTTCATGCATGCGAGACAAGCAGTTTGCCCCTGAGCTACATCCCAGCCCTTAGCATCAAACTATACACACACACACACACACATCCATATGGACATTTTATCACTGAATTAAGAACTCAGTGAATGAATTTTATATCAGATGTAGCAAAAGACTGTATTAGTGAACTGGAAGACAAGTTAATAAAAATATACAAAATGCAGTAAAGAGAAAAAAAAAACCTTAAAAAAGGTTAGGAGACATGTGAGACCATAAGTTCTGTCATTCGTATAATTAGAGCTGTACAGGGAACAGGGAGAGAAAATGTGGTGCAAATCAAGTATCTACAAGGATAATAGCCACAAATTTTTCAAAAATGTCATTGATCCACAATTCAGTAAATTTAGTATCTCCAAACTGGATAAATACAAAAACAAACAAAAAAACATGCATGGTTTCATTATCAAATTTCTGAAATCTAGAGGAAGAAAAAGACAAGCTCCCTTCTCAGCAATAACATCAGGCTAACAACCAACTTAAGAGAAAAACTGGTATCCAGGAGGCAGAAAAGAAAATACTTAAAACAAGGGGCTGAGGTTATAGCTCAGAGTTAGAGAGCTTGCCTTTCACATGTGAGACATTGGGTTCGATCCTCAGCACCACATAAAAATAAGTAAATGAAATAAATATATTGTGTCCATCTTAAGAAAAAAACTTTAAAAAAAATTAAAAAACAAAAAATAACCCAGCCAATACAGAATTTTAAGCAGAAAAAAAAATTGTTAAAAAGGAAATTAAGGCTGGGGATACAGATCAGTTGGTAGAATGCTTGACTTGAATGCACAAGGCCTTGGGTTCAATGCCCAGCACCACCCAAAAAAAAAAAAAAAAAGTGTTTTTTAGACAAACAAATAGAATTACTCATCAGCTGGCCTGCATTAAAATAAATACTGAGAGCATGGCACAGTGGCCTACATCCATAATCCCAGCAATTCAGGAGGCTGAGGCAGGAGGATCTGAGTTCAAAGCCAGCCTCAGCAATTTAGCGAGGCCCTAAGCAACTCAGGGAGACCCTGTTTTTTATATAAAATACACAAAGTGTTGGGGGTATGGCTCAGGGGTTAAGCATCCTGAGTTCAATCCCTAGTACCAAAACAAAAACAACAACAACAAAAACACTATGAGGGTTATTTAGATAAAGGAAAATGATTTAAGACCAAAACCTAGAAATAAAAAAATAAAGAGTTGGGCTGGGGATGTGGCTCAAGCGGTAGCGCGCTCGCCTGGCATGCGTGTGGCCCGGGTTCGATCCTCAGCACCACATACAAACAAAGATGTTGTGTCCTCCGAGAACTAAAAAATAAATATTAAAAATTCTCTCTCTCCTCTCTCACTCTCTCTTTAAAAAAAAAAAAAAAAAGAATCTCCAGATAGTAACTGTGTGTGTGATAATGGTCCACTTCACCTTTTGAATATAGCCCTCACTGCTTATTTTAAAAGGTACATATTTGGGCTGGGGTTGTGGCTCAGAGTTAGAGTGCTTTCCTAGAATGTGTGAGGCACTGGGTTCTATCCTCAGTACCCCATAAAAATAAGGGTATTATATCCACCTATAATTTAAAAATAAATATTAAAAAAAAAAAGAAAAAGCATGTTTTTCTTCTCCTCTTCCCCTCCCTAACCTGTGGGCAGAAAACAAAATTACCTTTTTCCCTCTTGGGGAGAATTCTCTGTCTTTCAGCACACACCCACCACAGAAAGATGTCACTGGAAGATCTAGGCAGTGACTATCTCCCAAATTACAAGTGAATTTCAACATACCAGGGTGTACTTGAGACACCACACCCTATCCACCCCAGTCTGGGCACACCTGGAATACAGCCTTTGAAGAGCTTCTGTAAAAGCCCTCTCTTCTCTCTTAAGGGCAGAATCACAGCCTCGAGGTCAGAAGTACCCTGTGCTCCTCCTTTGCCAGCAAAACAAACTTTCTTTTCCCTCAAATTTGTATTCTCCTTATTAAATTGGCATTGGGGACAAGAACCAAGCTTTCGATACCATGTGGGAAAGTATAAATTAAAATTGATTGTAGGTCCAGTGTAGGACATGCTTGCAATCCCAGTTACTTAGCTCCATCCTTGTCCCCATTGCCAATCCAATAGCAAGGACACGGTTTTGAGAAAAAGGAAAAAGAAAGTTTATTGCTTTGCTGGCAAAGGAGAAACACAGGGGACTCCTGTCCCAAAGGCTGTGATTCTGCCCATTAGCAGGAAAAGGAGCTTCTATAGAGGTGTTTCTGAGAAAATTAGATTAGGGAGGAGAGATCAGAAAGGAGAAGGTCAAGGAAAAGAAGATCAGAGAGGAGCCAGGTGCAGTGGCGCAGGCCTGTAATCCCAGCGGCTTGGGAGGCTGAGGCAGGAGGATCATGAGTTCAAAGCCAGCCTCAGCAAAAGTGAAGTGAGACTCTATATCTAAATAAAATACAAAATAGGGCTGGGGATGTGGCTCAGTGGTCCTCCTCAATGCCCCTGGTTCTTCTCCCCAATGCCAATGCCCCTGAGTTCAGTCCCCAGTTAACACCCCCCCCCCCCAAAAAAAAAAAAAGATCAGGGAGATCAGGTAGGAGAAGGTTAGGGAAAAGATCAGAGAGAAGGTTAGGTAGGGAAAATATTGGGAGAAAGAAAAAAACACGTAAGTTTCAAAGCCACTGTTATGCTTGAATTCGGAACCCCCAAAAGACCACCAGAGACCAAGATTATTGCGAGCTAGCTCGATCCCCCGTGCACACACAGCAACTGGTGGTGCTGAGAGGCCCCCAGCCCAGGGTTTGCAGCAGTTTTATGCACTCTTTGGGGAAGGCAGGGACTTCCCATACATCATAGCTTCTCTTAGCAAATCATTACACACCACGGGAAAATCATAAAACAACTCTAAAACATGATTAGCACATTCACTGGCAGGAACAAGTTGGGTAGGGGTGATTGGTCAGTACAACCGGGGGATTCATTTGAACTGATTGGTTTAAACCAAGAGGGGTGTTTGTGCTGAACTACATGGTTTCCCAACATATTATCAACCACCATAAACTACTGGGGGGGGGTCATCTGGCATCCCAGGTATTTTCCCTGTCTCATCCTGATTGGTGGTTGCTAGAGGGTTGCTATGGGTCCCCACCTAGCCTGACTGAGTCAGGGACAACTGGTGCAGCAGATCTCTCCTGTTATTTGTAGATAAACAACTCAGCAGGGTGGGTCTGTGCCTAGGAGTGCTTTGTGGGTCTTTCCAAGGACAAAGGTCATGCCCCTTCCTTGGACAGGCTTTGCTCTGAGGTGGAGGCTGGTTTTTCAACAGGATCTTTATGGGGGACACCTCAGATACAAACCATAATATCCTACATCAAGCTCCTAAGCTCACATCCATTTCACATTGCAAAATACTTACTCCATCTCCAAGAGTTCCAACAATGCCCCAAAATCCAAGTCCAAAGTCTTCTCAGAGACTCAAGGCAATCCCTTGGCTGTGAGCCCTTATGAACATCAAAAGCAAATTACATATTTACAACACACAGTGACACAGAGTAAACATTCTTATTCTAAAAGAAAGGAATTGGGATATCGAAAAAAAAGGATGAAACCAAAGCGAGACCTAAATTCAGTGGCACAAACATTTCCTGTAGTTCTGCCTCCATTATGTAGGGCACAAGGTATTGATATGTTCTCTCCAAAGGACATTGGGCAGTTCCGCCCCTTTCATCTGGCTGTTTGCTGTGCTCACAGGCTATCTTTAGCCAGGCTCCCCAAAATCCCCAGCAGTCAGATGCTTTCCTTGGCAGATAGTTCACATAACCAGCATCTTTTAGCTTCTCAGCGTCTCGATTCCTGCTTTGGGCTTTATCTTCATGAATTGCCCTCTCAGGGACAGTCTGCAAGGACTCAGACCCTGCAACACTTTGCCTGGACACCCAGGCCTTCCTTTGAAATCTTGTTGTAAGCCTCCATGACCTTTTAACTTTAGCATTCAGAATTCCCACAAAACTAGCACCTGTGGATGAGAAGGGTGAAACAAATTCTTAGACCCTCTCTGTGCAAGAATTTCCCCTTCTATACCCTGAAGCCTGCAAGAGAGTAGGTCTTTCAAATTCCTGAGATATCTTCAAGGTATCTTTCCTCTTGTCACTGTGTAAAGTACTTAGCATTTCTTTAGGTGCTGTCATCTTATCGACAAGCACATTTCCTGGGCCCCAGCTTTACTTGCACTTTTCCAGCCAAACTATGTTTTTAAAATCCCTTAGCTCTTTGGGCTGGGATTGTTGGCTCAGTGGTGGAGCGCTTGCCTAGCTGGAGAGATCTGCTGCACCAGGTGTCCCTGACTCAGGCTAGCTGGGGACCCATAGTAACCCCCTGGCAGCCATCAATCAGCATGAGACTGGGAAAATACCTGGGATGCCAGATGTTTATGGTGGTTGATAAGGTGTGATGATTTGCTAAGAGATGCTATGATATATGTGAAGTCCCTGCCTTCTCCAAAGAAATATATAAAACTGCTGCAAACCCTGGGCTCAGGGCCTCTCAGCGTCACCAGTTGCTGTGTGTGAGCGGGGAACCACAATAAACACCTCTTTGCTGCTTACATCGATCTTGGTCTCTGGTGGTCTTTTGGGGGTCCCAAATTCGAGCATAACACTGTGTTACTGTAGGAATGTTCTGGAGGTGAAGTGACTGGATTGTGAGCTATAGCCTAACCAGTTCATCTGGTTTGAATGGACTGACTGGGTGATAACTATAGGCAGGTGGGGCATGGCTGAAGGAGGTGGGGCATGGGGGCATGCCTTGGAAGTGTGCATCCTCCCAGCAGCCCCTTCCCCTCCTTTTCTGTTTCTTGGCTGCCATGGGGTAAGCAGCTTTTCCCCACCAGGCCCTTTGGCCATGATGTGCTGCTTGGTTTTGGGCCCAGAGCAATGGAGTCAGCTGTCCAGATTAAGCCTTCTAAAACCATGAGCCAAAAGAAACTTTCCCTCATCTAAGTTGTTCAGGTATTTTGGTCACAGTGACACAAAGTTGACTAACACAGATATACTAGAAAGGTCTTGTGGAATTAAAAATACATGTAGAACTAAGATGTATGAAAACAATGAAAAAGGCAAGAAGGAAATACATGGAACTTAGGTGTCTGATGTTCTAGGACTGTTAAGAAGTAATAAAAGTAGCAGCGAGTGGTGGCACATGCCTGTAATCCCAACGACTCAGGAGGCTGAGGCAGGACGATCATTAGTTCAAAGTTAGCCCCAGCAATTTAGCAAGGCCTTAAGGAACTTAGTGAGAACCTGTCTCAAAATTAAAAAAAAAAAAAAAAAAAAGGTTGGGTATTTGGTTCAGTGGTCGAGAGTGCCCCTGGGTTCAATCCCCAGTATCAAAAAAAAAAAAAAAAAAAGTAGCAAAACTAAAGATTTGTTGTAGATGGTAATAAGTTAATATGCATGTTGTAATTTATAGGTTAACCACTAAAAGAATAAATACCAATTTAATACAGGGGGATATAGAATATAAGTAACATTTCATTACTTTTTTTGAGGGTGGGAAACTGAGGATTGAATTCAGGAGCACAAGACCACTGAGCCACATCCCCAGCCCTATTTTGTATTATATTTTGAGACAGGGTCTCATTCAGTTTTGCTTAGTGCCTCGCTTTTGCTGAGGCTGGCTTTGGACTCAAGATTCTCCTGCCTCAGCCTCCAGAGCCACTGTGATTGCAGGCATGTGTCACCATGCCTGACCTCATTTACTTTTTTAAAAGGGAGGAAAGGAGAAGCCAGTGCAATGGTACACACCTGTAATCCCAATTGTTCAGGAGGCTGAAGCAGGGGGATCACAAGTTCTAGGACAGCCTGGACAACTTTGCAAGAGCCTGTCTCAAAGTAAGACAGAGGGCTGGGGATGTACTCAGTGGTAGAGCACTTGCCTCACATGTGCAAGGCTCCTGGGTTCCAAGCCCCAGTACTGGCAGATAGGGGTGGGGGCACAAACAATTGGTAAAACAGTAAAGAAATAGCATTGTACACATAAGGATTACTAACTTCTTGCCAACTTCCTGAAAAGGAGATGACATTTGAACCCACACCTGAAGAAGAAGAGGGAGTTGTTCATTCTAGAGTATTAAAAGAAGTGCATTCCTGGTAGGGGAAACAGCAAATATGCAAACCTGAAGTAGAATGAAAAAGACGTGTATACATTTATGAAAGATAACATATATTGTAGCTCCCACATACCCTCATTTTTCAATGAGAGGCAAAAATATTAGCATATAAGTCACATTTTTGATATTGCAATATGATTCAAGAAACCCCTATTTGAGGTCATTCTCTCTTTCACCACTCTGATTATTCCCTTCTAAACAATGAACACAACCTTCACTTTAGTGTTCTTGCTTAATGCTATCTCACTTCCTGAGAATTAATAGAGGGGGATATAGAATATGAATAACAACAAGGTTCTTATCCATTGCTGATTGCTATGTCCCTAGCTGATGCTTGATACGTTAGTGAATATTTGTAGGTTAACTGAATCTTATAAAACATATATTTCTTTCAGATTTGAAATTAGCAGACTGAGTAGCAAGAATAGTTTGTAATTTTGCATTTATCATGCTCTAAAAGAAAGCATCGCTGTAATTAGTAATACTGGAGAGAAGGACCACAGGGGAAACAAAGTCAGATTTGAGAAGTTAAACTTAAAAAAAAAAAAAAACTAAACTGAACAAACAGAAGTCTCAAACATTTTATCCCTTAAGGGAAAAAACTTGGCTAGATGTTAATAATGCAATATAAAAACAAATAGGATACATTTTTTAATAGTGTTTTGCCTCAGAGAAAAATAAGCCCGGTGTGTTAGTGCATGCCTGTAATCCCAGTGGCTTAGGAGGTTAAGGCGGGAGGATCACAAATTGGAGGTCAGCCTCAGCAATAGCAAGCCCCTAAGCAACTTAGTAAGCCCTGTCTCAAAATAAAAAGGGCTAGGGATGTGGCTTAGTAATAAAGCACCTTTGGGTTTAATCTCTAGTACCAAAATTTAAAAAAAATAAATGAAGAAAAATGAGCATGGGAGTAAGACAATATAAGTCACATTCCTTTACTAGCAGGGCTTGATTAAACTAGTCTTTCCTTCAAGTCAACTGAACTGCACTCAATGAAGAGTAACTGCTTAAGATTTTATAACATTCCTAATTATCTGAGATGCTCTAAAAACCACCTTGATCTTATAATATAATAATAAATTATAAATGTATACTATTTATATTATGTATAATATTTACTAATCTGTTAGCAACAAAGTTATGACTTTGAATTCTGACACTTTACATGATTAAGAAGAAAATGGGCAATGAAATGCATAAAATCAGCAGCGCTGAAGTATAGAAGATATAATGTATGAGGAAAATCAAAGCCAGAAAATTGAGGGCTGATTTGTGGAGCTGAACAATAGACTTACCAAAGGGTCAGTAACTGAAGAACAAATTGATTCAATACAGCATTGCTGATGATATTGGCAGAAGATGACATAAAATTTGCCAAATGAACAACAAAAATCATCTGAGATATTTTTTAGTTTCTCCTTTTAATTTTTCTAGGAAAGCAATCTTCTTTTTTCCTATTTGCCTAAACCATAATTTTAAAAAATAAATTTAAAAAAATTTTTTTAGTTGTTGATAGAACTTTATTTATTTATGCATGGTGCTAAGAATTGAACCCAGTGCCTCACACATGGCAGGCAAATGCACTACTGCTGAGTCATAGCCTCAGCCCTAAACCATAATTTATTTTTAAGAAATTTTTTTTGAAAGAGAGAGAGAGAGAGAATTTTTAATATTTATTTTTTAGTTCTCAGCAGACACAACATCTTTGTTGGTATGTGGTGCTGAGGATCGAACCTGGGCCGCACGCATGCCAGGCAAACGCACTACCGCTTGAGCCACATCCCCAGCCCTATTTTTAAGATATTAAGCCCCTTCTTTATCAAAGATAGGAAGGAATGTCAAACAAGGCAGGTGGTAACTAAGTGCCTACCCTGTGTATCAGGCCAGGTTCTTACAGAGATCTTCCAATCACCCCAAGAAGTAGGTTTTATATTATATACAAATGAGAAAACTGGGAGTTAGAGGGATAAGTTAACTTTCTAAAATGTGACAATTTGAAATTAGATGTGAATCTAGATTAGGCAAAGATAATGGGAGAGGGCAAATAAGGCAGCTAAAAGGCCACTTAGACATTGCACTCATTAGCAAGAGCTTACTCTTCTTTTTTCCTTAAAACATGGACATAAATGCCCATTTTCAGTCTGGGTTTGGGTTTGTGGCTCAGTGATGGAACTCTTGCCTAGCATGTGTGAAGCACTGGGATTGATTCTCAGAATCACAATAAATAAATAAATAAATAAATAAATAAATAAATAAATAAATAAATAAATAAATAAATACCATCAAGGAGAGAAAAAAAAAAAAAAGGCCCATTTCCCCCCTTCCAGTGATTGCATATGTTAGAACATTCTATTTGCCTTTTTTATTATTGAGTGATAAGATTGTTTGTATATTGTAGATATAAATCTCTTAAATCCTTTATCAGATAAAATGACTTACAAATATTTTTATTCTCATTTTGTGCCTTGTTTTTTCACTTTCTTGATTGTGTCCTTTGAAGCACCAAATTTTTTAACCTTGATGTTCAACTTATCCATTTTGCCTTGTACATGCTAGGCAAACTCTACCACTGAGGTATATCCCTGGTCCTATTTTTTCTTTTATTGCTGATGTTTTTGGTGTTAAACTGGTTATTTTTATAAGGATCATCTGATAATGGTCCTTAGATATTGTTTTAAAATGCCTTTTTCATTCTATGTATCCCAAAACCATTTACATAGGATTACCAAGAATAGATACACTTTACAACCAATTTCTTAAAATAAAATTTATCTGTTATCTCAAAGCCTGTAAGATCTCATTGCCATCTGCCCAATCACTTGCCAACTAACTTACTATAAGTTATATAGCTAGAAGAGATTTTGAATGTTTTCACTACAAAGAAATGATAAATGTTTAAGGTGATGAATATGCTAATTACTCTGATTTGATCATTACACAATGTATATATATATGGAAATATCACACTCTACCCCATACATATGTACAATTACATGCCAATTTCAAAAAGAATAAGTTGCAAAGCTTGGGAGTATATTTGGGAAGAGACTGCTATGTTACCATTGATATCATTAGTTATCTCTGACTTCTCCTTTCTAAAATGTTTGAGCAGGAAGGACTCTGAGAACCCAATGTATCCTGTCCTCTCATTTCATAGATAAGCAAGCCAGAAAAGTTCTGTGATCTTGTTATAGTCATACCTTAGCTCCCAATATAATTGATGATGTCTTGCTGCAACACATTAAGACCTGATGGAGGGCTGGGGATATGGCTCAAGTAGTAGCACGCTCGCCCGGCATGCGTGAGGCACTGGGTTCTACCCTCAGCACCACATACAAATAAAATAAAGATGTTATGTCCACCTAAAAAAGCTAAAAAATAAATATTAAAAAAAAAGACCTGATGATTTGGCATGGCCAAGAGTTTAAAGTAGATACTTGAGGAGAAGAGGGGGCTGCAAATTTCACCTGCTCCTATTTAAGCTAGCTCTGCTTTCCTTCAGTGTTTCAAGAAATATCTTCTGGGAGCTGGGGTTGTAGCTCAGCGGTAGAGCACTTGCCTAGCACATGTAAGGCCCTGGAGTCAACCCTTAGCAGCACAAAAAAGATAAATAAATAAAATAAAGGTATTGCATCCATCTATAACTACAAAAAAATATAAATAAATTAATTAATTAATTAATTAATTTTGTTTCTACTTGGGATGCTGAGGCAGAAGGATTGCAGGTTCAAGACATGCCTGGATAATTAGTAAGACCCTGTCATAAATTTTTAAAAATAAAATAAAATAAAGGGCTGGGAATGTATGGGGATGTAACTATGTGGTAGGCAAAAAAAGAAAAAAGAAAAGAAAAAGAAAGACCTTGTTTCTAATTCTACATCTAGGCCAGTAGCACTACTATTTTGATAGACTATTGTGGCTACCTCAATTGGCTATATATACACAGCAGGAGCTTAGGACAGATTTTATTTCACTGAATATTGATCTATTGTCCTTTGCTGATTCTCTTTCTAAAATCATGCTGGCAAGACATTGTCTCCCTTCCCATTTTTGCTGCAGTTTCTTTGCATTTAAAGAGGAGACATGGGAGGAATGGAGAGGGAGTCTGTTTCTCATAGGTGGTTAGTAAAATAGTCACTGCTGTCCAGGGTCATCTTTCCATTTCTGAACAATCTCAAAACTCAGTTTATAGAATTGTCAAATTACTGAATCACTGAGTACACTGAATAGCATACACAGTCTTACCTTTATGATCTGATCTCTTGATTATCTTCCTAGCAGGTGTTCTTCCTGCCTTATACTTTATGAATAAACCAAAAGAAACTACTTAAAACTTCCTGAGTGCACCATGAAAATAATGCGTTGGTTTTGTCTTCTAAAAAATAGGCTTAAGTGTATGTGGCATATGTGACATAAATAAATAACTGTCTCCATCAGTTATTCTCTCCTTCTATAATTATAGAACCCCCAATTTTTAGGTGATGTTATGCCCAGAATAAATACTATATTTCCCAGGGTATTTTGCAGTTGATTGTGGTTATAAGACTATGTTGGGGTAATAGGATGTAGGTGGAAGCTTCTAAGAATTTACATAAAATAACAGTTGTTGAGTATCCTTTGCCTTCTTTTCTGATGTCTGAAATATAAAGAGAGAAATGGAACCAATAGAATAGATGGATGGATGGATGGATGGATGGATGGATGGATGGATGGATGAATGGATGGAGAGGGGATATATTAGAGAAATTGACTCACAATCTTACGGCAGGCAAGAAATCCCACAACATGCTACCTGCAAGAGAAACTGGAAAGTCAGTAATATAATTTATTTCAAGTCTGAATGCTTGAGAACCAAGGATGCTGATGGTGTGACTCAGTTCCATGTCAAAACCCTGAGAAAGTGAGGGAACACTGGTGCATGTCCCAGAGTTTGAAGATAGAGTTCTGACAGAGTTTGACAGAGTTTGATAGAGTTCTGATATCCAAGGGCAAGAAAAGAGAGATGTCACAGCTCTGAGAGAAGAAGAAGGGGAAGAAGAAGAGGGGAAAGAGGGAGAAGGGAGAGAAGATGGGGAAGGGGAAGAATGATGGTATTATTTTCATGGTACACTCAGGAAGTTTTAAGTAGTTTCTTTTGGTTTATTCATAAAGTGTAAGGCAGGAAGAACACCTGCTAGGAAGATAATCAAGAGATCAGATCATAAAAGTAAGACTGTGTATGCTATTCAGTTATAAAACTATAACTGACTCAGTAATTTGATTGACTCTTTTTTTTTTTTTTTTTTTTTGGTACCTGGGATTGAACCAAGGGGCACTTGACCACTAAGCCACATCCCCAGTCCTATTTTATATTTTATTTAGAGACAGCATCTACCTGAGATGCTTAGTGCCTTGCTTTTGTTGAGGCTGGCTTTGAACTTGCGACCCTCCTGCCTCAGCTACCCAAGCCACTGGGATTGAGATTACAGGGTGTGCTACCGCACCTGCTTGATCAATTCTATAAACTGAGTTTTGAGATGGGAGAGGGGGAGGGGAAAGAAGGGGAGGAGGAGTTGGGGGATATGTTAGAGTTCACCTTTCGTCTGCCATTTTGTGCTATCCAGATCATCTGCTGATGAATGGTTCCTGTCCGTTTTGGATGAGCACAGATTTTCCTTGTTCAGTTCAGTGATTCAAGTATCAATCTCTTCTGGAAACACTCTCACAGAAGAATTATCAAGAAGTAAAGCATTATCAAAGAATTATCAAGAAGTAAAGCTTTACCAGGTTATCTGTATATCCCTTAATCCAGTCAAGTTGACACCTAAAATTAATCATCACACTTGACAAATTCCCATTTATCCTTCAACGCCTAGATCAATAGATTTTCTCGGGCTGGGGATGTGGCTCAAGCGGTAGCGCGCTTGCCTGGCGTGCGTGCGGCCAGGGTTCGATCCTCAGCACCACATACCAACAAAGATGTTGTGTCCGCCGAGAACTAAGAAATAAATATTAAAAAAAAAAATAGAAACGTTTTCTGATATCCAACAAGGGATTTAATTCCCCCTTTGCTGATTTTTAATCTTGGGCATACTTTTATAGCAAATAATACTTTTTTGTTTATACATTTGTCCTCCTATTAAACCACTTTCTTCACTAAAGCTAAAGAAGCAACCATGGGGCTGGGGATATAGCTCAGTTGGTAGAGTTCTTGCCTCACATGCACAAGTTCCTGGGTTCGATCCCAGCACCACAAAGGAAAAACAAGCAACCTACAACCTGGACTCCTCCTTTAATTCAAAGTATCACAGCTTATGTAGATTCTGATAGTGCCTTCAAACCTACTGTAGTCCAATATGCCTATCCTACAAACCATTGCTACCTACTCAGATTCTCATGTACCTCTTTGGGTAGGCTTCTCCTTTCCCCCCTCTCCTGGTCTGCGGTCAGTTGAGATGAATATAGCTATGGTATGAATATGGTTGAAGTGTATCTCCCAAAGACTGATGTGCTGGAAACTTGGCCCCTAATAAGGTAATGTTGAGAGGTAGTTTCTACAGTTTAGATCTGAAATGTCCCCCTAAGGCCCACATGGGTAAAGGCTTAGCAGTTTGGTGTTACTGGAAAGTGATGGAAAATTTAATAAGAGATGAGGCCTAGCAAGTTTTTTTTGGGGGGGGTGGGATAGGGGTATGACCTCAGAGAGGACTCTGGGATACTGTCTCTCTCTTTGCTTCCTGGCTTCATGAGGTGAGCCACTGTTCCACCACACGCTTCCTGCCATGACGTACCACCTCACCACAGACTCAAAAGCAGCAGGGCCAACTCACCAGGGACTGAAGTCTTTAAAACTATGAGCTAAAATAAACCTTTCCTCTTTATAAACTGATTATTATATCAGGTATTTGTTACAGAATGGAAAGCTGACTAATACAGAGTTGGAAACTTCAAGAAGTGGGCCTAGTGGGAGGTTTAAGTAATGCCCTTAGGAAGGAGTAATATATTTCTCTTGGAGACCCTGTTTAGTTTCCTTCAGTAGGAGATTGTTATAAAAGGAGTGAGCCTTGTTCCTGAATCTCTGAGGCTTTCAGTCTCATCATGGGATCTCCTCCACATAAGCTGCTGACATTGTGATGCTGTCCACCACGGATAGTTACTAGAGGCCAAACTGATGGTGCTGCCCGATCTTGGATTTTCAGCCTCCAAAACTATAAGCTAAATAAATCTTTTTAAAAAAGTAAATTTCCCACTCTTGGGTATTTTGTTATCGCGCAGAAAAATGGAAAAAAAATATAAGTACCTATTGAGTCAGGCACTGTGGTAGGTGATGCTAAGGAAAAAGGTTTAGTCTCTGTCCTTATAGAGCCTGCAGTGTGCTAGGGGAGACAGATCTTCAAATAATAATAAGGCACACGGGGCAGAAGGAGAAGAGACAAGGGAATGATTCATTCTTTTCTTAGCCACAGGGTATGAAAAGATGATGCCTGGCCTGCTGTTTGAAAGAAACATAGTTTATCCCATAGACTGAGAAAAGGAAAGAAAAGGGTAACAGAAGATCAAATGGGCAGAAGGGATGACATGTGCAAAGGCACAGAGACATAAAATACGTGGTTAATTTTAGTCATAAGCATTGGACTCAGGTCTTCCCAAGTTTCTGAACAAACACATTCATAAAACATTTCCTAGGGTGAGATACCTCTGCAGATGGCTCGTGTCATCTTTTATGTCTTGTTTCTGCACTATTTAAATTCTGAGGACAGTGTTTTCTCAAGCCTGTTCCCTAAATTCAATACCACTAGGTAATAGCTGAAATTGTTAATATTACTATTTCTGGGAAAATGTCCCTTAGTGCCAATTCAAGGCCTACCATTGACTCATCTTGAAGTTGTGTACATTCCTTCTCAAAGCTCATTCTTTTCTCTAATATTCAGAGCATCTGCAAGAATGCCTTATAAAAACTTCCTGGTTACTTTTTATTTTCAGGGGGCAGGTACCGGGCATTGAATTCAGGGGCACTCTACCACTGAGCCACATGCCCAGTACTATTTTGTATCATATTTAGAGACAAAGTATCACTGAGTTGCTTAAGGCCTGGCTAAGTTGCTGAAGCTGGCTTTGAGCTCCCAAGGCTCCCGCCTCAGCCTTCTGGGCTGCTGGGATTATAGAGGAGCACCACAGCACCCTTTACCTGCCCGTTTTTAGTTACCAGCACGTTCCTCCGCTTCCTGCTTCTGTGTTTAGTCCCAGCCTAGGGGCAGTGGTGCGTTGGTCTAGCTGGAGTCCATTCTTTTTGATTCTTGTAGCGTCCTCATTAATTGAACTAGACTATATGTGTGAAGTTGCCTCTGTGCCTTCAGATCTCTGCTCCAGGACAGAATAAAGGATCCTGGGTCCAGGTCAAAAAGGTGGTGGTGGCAGATTCTGCATCCTGGCTTTCTAGGCTGCGAGGTCGGTCCGCCCGCAGGTGTGGTAGCCTGTGTCCGGTGGCCCCCAGGGTCCGGAGGGCTTGGCTTGCAAGTGCAAGGCCCTGTCTTACTTTATCGACCTCTGGTGTGGGGGGTTAGTGTGTGTGTGTGTGTGTGTGTGTGTGTGAGAGAGAGAGAGAGAGAGAGAGAGAGAGAGAGGGAGAGAGAGAGAGAGAGAGAGAGAGAGAGAGAGAGAGAGAGAGAGAGAATGCTGGATGCTTTCCTTGAGTCGCACCACAGAAAGCATGAGACACCTTAGTTCATGGCCTTTCCTGGTCTCCCCATCAGAATCAAGGCCTTCCCCCTGGGGAGATGGTAACCATTCTCTATTCCATAACCCTTAAGTAAACTCACTTCCAACTGGTTGTGAAGGTGAATGGAGAATCTGGTCCATTACCCAGGCACTGGGACCACTGCACTGGTTTAGACCATTATTCTGTATGAAGATCAAGGAAGTACCAGACCTTAAGCTCACCTTGCTTGTAACGAATGATGCCCTTTATACGGATCTTCCATCCCTTTGTGGGGGGAAATAGCTTAAATAAATAACTTAGATTGAAAATAAGAAAAAAAGAAACAACAACAAAAACGTCCTGGCTCCTTAGGACCTTTACAAATAATGTACCTTGTTTCAGAAATTGAATTAAATCTCTGTTGAGGGCCACAGCCGTCCCCAGCCCCTCTCTTCTGGCAAAATGCCATGTGTCATCCCCACTCGGCTGTGGCCCTCAATAATCCCAGTAGGAAGTTTAACCAAATTTTCTCACCCTGGAGACCCTCAGTGGCTGTGATTCCCACAGAGATCTTACCTTCAGTTGGCTGGATGAAGCTGCAACTCTTTATCTGGCAACTCCTTTTAATGGTGGATTGATTTTTTTTTTTTTTTAAACAAGACTTAAGGGCCACTCTGGATCTAAGCACCGTCTGGTGCTGTTCTCTCTCTGCTTGCATTGTTCTTTACTCACACCTCTGTTATACGTGTCACATGTCATGGATTTTTATTTCCATTTCTGTTTGTTCCAGAAATGAATGCCTCATCTTTTGAATGCTTATTTTCTTCATGAGAACTTATTTGTTAGGCCATGACTGGTAAGACCTAAATTAGATTGCTAGACTTCAGTGTCATTTGGACTTTTAAATGTATGCATTAATAGATATTTAGCTCCTCCCCAATTAGGATTCATTGTTCTCTGTAACAGGATGGTTGTTTCGCTTCTCTTTACTGCTGTACCTGTTACAAAGCAATCAGTTGCTGTCTCCGGCTCTAGGTTTGATCCCCTTCCTGTCATTGTGACCTGAGGTGGTGTCAAAGATAATCCTTGCAAACAACTTTATGAGTTAGAAACCGTTAATATCCCTACTTTACATATTGAGGAGACAAGGACTTATAGGGATGTTGCTTCTGACTCAAAACTGGAACAAGGAGCTATGTAGGGATGGGAAGTAGTTGGGTCCTGTTAGGGTCAGGGCTCATGCTCAGAATATTTGAAGTAGTCATATGAAGTGGTTAGGAGTGTGAATTTGAGACCGGGCGTGGTGGTGCATGCCTGTAACCCCAGCGGCTGGGGAGGCTGAGACAGGAGGATCAAAAGTTCAAATCCAGCCTCAGCAAAAGTGAGGCATTAATCAACTCACTGAGACTCTGTCTCTAATAAAATAAAAAAATTGGGCTGGGGATGTGGCTTAGTGGTTGAGTGCCCCTGAGTTCAATTCCCAGTACCCAAACAAACAAAGTGTAGACATGGATGCCAGGTTTCCTAGATTTAAATCCTCTTTATTTCTGTGATTTGGAGTGGGGGCAGGAGGGACAAATTATATAACTTCTCTGGGCTTTAGTTTCTTCATTTGAAAAAAAAAAAAAAGGAGGCTGGGTCGTGGCTCAGTGGTAGAGCGCTTGCCTAGCATGTGTGAGGCACTCGGTTCAATTCTCACCACCATGTATAAATAAATAAAATAAAGGTCCATCAACAATTTAAAAAAAATTTTTTTAAATGGGAAAATTAGTATCTCTTAATCCCTATCAGTTGTAATAAGAATTAAACCAGTCAATGTGGGTTAAACACTTTTCATAGTGCTGGGGACTCAAAAAGTACTCAGTAAGTGTTGGCCACCACCACTACTGTCATCATCATTGAAACCAAGTTTGCCAGGTAGTGGAAGCCAGATAAAGTCAGATCCAGAGGTATTAGCCATTGATTATGTTATTTGGTACTTGCATAATGCTTTCCAGTCTAAAGAACTTTTGCAATCATTATCTCGCATGATCCCATCACTGCAACACTTTTGACTAGTATGACAATTATATCATCTTCATTTTATAGATTCATTCCTTTGATACTATTTATGAAGGACTCTTATCTATTAGGAACTATGTTCTGAGAATCTGAAGAAGGAAACTCATGGTTCCTGCTCTTATGTTTACAAGAATGGTCTTTGGGAGATTTTTCAGGAGACATTTTGCCTCCTGTACTTTGAACTTATATGATTAAAAATGTATCACTTTTAAGGGTTACGGATATAGTTCATTGGTAAAGTGCTTGTTTAGCATGCTAGAGGCCCTGGGTTCAGTCCCCAGAACAACAACAACAAACGATACTATTTTTAGAGTTAAAAATGAAAAGCTGGTAACCAGGTGTGGTGGTACATGTTTGGGAGGCTGAGGCAGCGGATCACAAGTTTAAAGCCAGCCTCAACAATTTAGCAAGGTGCTAAGCAACTCAGTAAGACCCTGCCTCTAAATAAAATAGAAAATATAGGGCTGGAGATCTGGTTCAGTGGTCGAGTGTCCCTGAGTTCAATTCCCGGTACCCCCCCCCCCAAAAAAAGAAGAAGACAGAAAGGAAAAAGAAAAGCTAGTGAGAAAAGGAATTTGATGGGGAGGCAAATCTTATTACTATGATCATGCAAATAACTAATTATAATACAGTCATCACTGTGTAGGTGTAGACAGTGAAGAGAACTAGGTCAGTGGACATAGAGGAGTCTAGGAGAAAAGTCAGGGCTGAGTACAAGTTTGTTTGCCAAATCAATGAAGAGGTATTAGAGCACAGGAGGTGTGAGTTAACTATGTTTATACAGTGTTGCCTGATAAAAGTGAGCAGCAAATTATGGAAGTTAAGGCTGGTTCCATAAGTTGCAGTCTGATAATGAAGGAATGTCCTATACAGAGATATTTGGAATTTGCCCTGTAGGCAAATGTAGGAGAGAAACATGATCAGATTTGTATCTTTCTACTGGTGATGTGGATAATAGATGATGACAATTGGACAATTTTCTAAAAGTCTAAAGTGGTTAAAGCAGTACCAATTCCTGAAGTCAAGTGTTTTGACCCCAAGTTTAGTTGATTTTCCACTTAGCCATGCTGACTCCTCTAAAAGCAATATATTAAAGGTCCTCACTATTTACTGTATTGATTTGCTGGTATGAATTTAAATTCCTGAATAAGAATAAGAAAAGATTCCACGTGGTTACTAAGCAACCTAAGGTTGTCTTTCATTCCTTTTAGAGGACAAAATAATTTTCTCTTGAATTCAGTCCCTTCATCTGAATGGAAGAGAGTTTACAATTCATTAACTCCTAAAATATGTGCAAGCATAATTTCTACTGAATAATTGGCTCTAGGATCTTTACTGTTTATAAATCTGTGTACTTTTTTATTCAGTCTATTTAATGTTTATTAATTCAGTATAATCCTATTTTCTATAGTTCTTTCCCCAAAATTATGCATCCACTCTAAAGATGGAAGGAGAGTAGGAGAGCTTGCTCCCTCCATGAGACAATAACTACTTTCAGTGTGTTGAAGTAATTTTCTCTCTGCCCTCATGCTTCGGGTCCCATCAGAGGATGTCAGTCAACCTTGTGATCACCAATTGGCCATCGAGGAATCTGCTCCAGGTGTGACAATGTTTTTGCTTCAAGTGCTCTCTGCCTGTGGGCAGGAGAGATGGGAAAGGTGACTCTATACTGTTAGTACTCTCCTGCCTTTTCCTTCCTAGAGCACAGTTCTACCAACCCGGCAGGACCTTATCATTAGAATTCACAGATTCCCAAACTCCCTATTGCTCATGGTTGGTATGATCTTATGATCAGAGCTTTAGTCTGAATTTGTCTTAGGGATGGTATCATCATTCTGGCAAAAATCATGTCATTGACTGTCTCTTTGCCATCTGTGTTCTACTTCCTGCTTGCTGGGAACAAGAGGTACTATTCTCTGCTCCACACACACCTCCCTCCAGGGTTAAGTTCAATTTCTTAAACTATGCTCAGCAACATGGCTTTTCATTCATGTACTTACTTGCTCTTCTATCCAATTTTTTTTTTTTTTGAGTGTGTGTTATATGCCAGGTCTCTGGGGCATGGTATTGAACAAAACAGGCTCTTCTATCCTGCATCTTCTGCTCTAGTGACCCTGGATATTGGGGGCGGGGGTTGTTAAAAGTGAAGAACAGCTTGTTAACTGAGACTGGGAGGAAATGGAAGTGTCTACAGTTGCCAACAGTGTAATTGATGCATCCTAAGTAAGAAGTTTAAACATATTTTAATGGTTATATATGAGCATGATTGCTATTTTCAATTTAATTAGAGGGAAGGCAATATGCCGCCTGTTACCGTGTTGCAGTAGTCCATGAGAATGGGCTATTTGTTCAAAAGTGAACATAATTCCTCAAAAAATTAAAAATAGAATTACCATATGATCCAACAATCCCACTTCTGAATATATACCCAAAAGATTTGAAAGCAGGAACTCAAAGAGATATTTGCACACCCATGTTCACTGCAGAATAATCATGACTGTCAGCGGGCAGAAGCGGCCAAGGTATCTGCAGACAGATGAATGGAAAAAGTGAATGTGGTATACACATGCAAGGGAACATTATTCAGCCTTAAAATTTAAGGAAATCCTGTCACATGCTACAATGTGGATCGACCTTGAAACATTATGCTGAGTGAAACAAATCAATTTCAAAAGGGCAGATATTCTATGATTCCACTTATATGAAACATCTGGAGTAGTCAATATCATAAAAATGGAAAGTAAAATGGTCATTCTCAGGGAGGGGCTGGTGGGAGCAAGAAATGTGAAGCTGTTTAATGGTTGTAGAGTTTCAGTTTTGCAACATGAAAAAGACCCAGAGATATGTTATACAATGTGAATATACTACTGAACTGTTCAATTGAAAATGGTTAAGAGGGGTCAGGTGCATTGGCACATGCCTATTATCCCAGTGGCTCAAGAGGCTGAGGCAGGAGAATCTAGAGTTCAAAGCCAGTCTCAGCAATTTAGCAAGGCCCTAAATAACTCACTGATACCCTGTCTCTGAAAAAAAAAATGCAAAAAAGGGCTGGGGATGTGGCTTAGTGGTTGAGTGCCCCTGAGTTCAATCTCCAGTACCCCCCCCACCAAAAAAAACAAAAAAACAAAAAAACAATTAACCATTTTCTTTCTTTTTTTCCTTTTTTCTTTTTGGTACTGGGGATTAAACTCAGGGGCACTCAACCACTGAGCCATATCCCCAGCCCTATTTTGTATTTTATTTAGAGACAGGGTCTCACTGATTTGTTCAGGGCCTCACTTTTTTGAGGCTGGCTTTGAACTCCTGATCCTCCTGTTTCAGCCACCTGAGCTGCTGGGATTACAGGTGTGTGCCACCACACATAGCAAGAGGGTAAATTTTATGTGGGTTTTGTTACCAGGACTAAAAATAAAAATCCAAAATGTTTAAAAATTAGCATGATTAATGGGGAAGCAGCTGTGGATATGGCAGAAAGAATGGTAAACTGATGTCAATTAGAAGGTAGAATTGCAGACCTGGCACTATCCATTCCTAGCTGCATAACCTGGCATTTAACCTGCAAGCCTCTTTATCCTGATTGGTAAAATGGAGATCATGTTGCCTACTGCATTGAGTTTTGCAAAGGTTAAATGAGCTGGTGTGTGTGCAAGTTGGCAGACCTCAGGGCCATAGCTGGGCATGGTGAGCTATTGAGGAACTAGCTCCAGTTTCTCTTTTCCAATTTATCCTGGTACTTCCTCTACTTCTGGGCTCCAGATATAGAAAGTGGAATGCCTAAATTGGCTGCTGCTCCTTTCACCAGCAACTGCTCTTACTGACTTCTCTCCAGGCAAGTTCTACGTGTTTCCTTTTCCTTATTTTACTTAAACTCAGAGAATCAGGGAGTTCGAAGACAGACATGTGAGGCAAGTGGATGGCAGTGTGAGATAGTGAGATGACTCTGATGAGGATACAGATGCAGCCCAGGCCAGCCTTTGGAAGAAGGAAAGGTTTGAATAAACAAAACAAGGAGAAGTGGAAGGAAGGGTTCAAATTCTTGGTGGGAGGAAATCTTATGGGCAAAAAAGTTGGAGTGAAAATCAATAAGGAATGCTTGGGGGACAGGAGGATGAGGACACAGTTCTGATATAAAATTTGAGCCTGAGACATGATTGTGGGTGAGACTTGAGTAGGCTGAGGGCACTGGATTTTGTGCAGTGAGAAGCTTAGTCATTTAAGTTTGAGAACATGAGAGGATCATTCTCAAATTATTCATGGGCCCAAAGTAATTATAGTGAAATTCCAATGGGTTTTTTAGGACACCTCTACAAAATGATACTGAAATTCAACTAGATGAATCATCAAGTGAGAATAAGAAAAAGAGAAAAGCTGAGTGCAAACCAGGTATGGTGGCGCATACCTGTAATCCCAGTGGCTTGGGAGGCTGAGGCAGGAGGATTAAGAGTTCAAAGCCAGCCTCAGCAATAGTGAGGCACTAAACAACTCAGTGAGACACTGTCTAAATAAAATAAAAATAGGGCTGGGGATGTGGCTCAGTGGTCATATGTCCTTGAGTTTAATCCCTCATACAAAAACAAAAACAAAAAAACCCAAAAAATTGTGTGCAGTGGTGTATTCCTGTAATCCCAGCTACTCAAGAGGCTGAGGCAGGAGGATCACAAGTTGGAGTCAAACTGGGAATCTTAGTGAAACTGTCTTAAAATAAAAAAGGCTAAGGATATAGTTTAGTTGGTAGAGTGCTTGCCTCACAGACACAAGGCCCTGGGTTCAATCCCCAGCACCATAAAAATAAATAAATAAATAAATAAAAATAAGAAATAAAAAGGGTTGGGGCTGGGGATGTGGCTCAAGAGGCAGCACGCTCGCCTGGCATGCATGCGGCCTGGGTTCGATCCTCAGCACCACATACCAACAAAGATGTTGTGTCCGCTGAAAACTAAAAAATAAATATTAAAAAATGAAAAAAAAAAAGGGTTGAGAATGTAGCTCTGTAGTAGAATGTTTACCTAGCCTGTGTGAGGCCTTAGGTTCCACCCCTAGTTGTGGGGGCAGGGGAGTGTATAATGAAGAAGAAGGTGTTTGTCCATAAATGATAGCAGGAGAATTGGTTATTTATTAGTTATCAGTTCAGGTTCTTATCACAGACCACAGACCCAAATTAATTTAATGTTGATTAGAATTTAGTGAAAAGAAAAATAAAAACAAAAATTAGAAGATAACATAGATAAATGTCTACTCTGGGTGAATAAGTTTTTTTTTTTAAGCCTTAGAATATCTTAGATACTGATAGTAGATTATAAATTAGTACAATTGTTAAGGAAAGCAATTTACTTGGTATCACTTCTAGATACACACACTAGACAAACTACAGTATACAAGGAGATGTGCCCGGGAATGTCCACAGCACCAGTGTTCAAAGTAGTAAAATGCTGGGAATAACCCAAGCCACACAAACAAGAGGATAATTAAACTACAGAGCATTTATAAATAGAATGCTACACGGCAGTGAGAGTGAGTGATCTAGTGTTCATGTCAATATGGTCAAGTTCAGAACATGATGAGCCTGGTAAAGTGGCTTATACCTGTAATCCCAGAGACTCTGGAGGGTGAGGCAGGGAGATCTCAAGTGTGAGGCCAGCCTGAGCAGTTTAGCAAGAATAAAAATAAAAAGGTCTGGGGATGTACCTTAGTGGTACAAACACCCAAAGTTTAATCCCTAGTACCTTAGAAAACAAACGAAAAATATGATGTTGAGTGAAAAATTAGGTTATAGAAGAGAACCTACAGTTTAATACCAACTAATAGAATCCTAAAATATAAACACATGGAAACAGCAGAAAGTCCCCCATCTAACATTCATTTTGTGCAATATGACTTCACTGCTCAGGCGTAGTGGATTGGACCAGCTGGGCCAGGGTCTCTTTCCCAGAAACTTTGAATTAAAACTAAAGGATTATGGCAGAAAGGATTCAACCCATACCCCAAAGTCTTTACTGTTGTATCTTAGACCTTTTTTTTTTTTTAATTTTTTTTAGTTTTCGGTGGACACAATATCTTTATTTTATTTTTATGTGGTGTTGAGGATCGAACCCAGTGCCCTGCGCATGCTAGGCGAGTGAGCTACCGCTTGAACCACATCCCCAGCCTATCCCAAACTTTTTCTAGGTATTTACAGGGGTTATGTCTACCCTAAATGCCCAGGTTTATTTTGTATAGATCTATGTATGTATTTCATAGCTCAGGTTTTCCTAATATAAATAAGATACTACTTTACTTTTTTCACTTAATTTTTCTTTTTTTTCTTTTTTGAGAGAGTGAGAGAGGAGAGAGAAAAGAGAGAGAGAATTTTTTAATATTTATTTTTTAGTTCTCGGCGGACACAACATCTTTGTTGGTATGTGGTGCAGAGGATCGAACCCGGGCCACACGCATGCCAGGCGAGCGCGCTACCGCTTGAGCCACATCCCCAGCCCATCTTTTTTCACTTAAATCATAAACATTTTCCCATATGATAGACATTTCCTTTATATTTAATGCTTACATAGCATCCCATGGTCTGGATGCACCACAATTTTTTTACTATCCTTCAGCTAATACATATTTAGGTTGTTTCTATTTTTTTTTATTAAAATTCTACAATGAATATCCCTGTGAACCTTAGGAATATTTTCATATGAAAGATTTCCAGGGGGAGAAATTTTTAAGGGAAAGATTTTCTAAGAATTTATGCTTAGCAAAGAAAAAAAAAATCCCAAAGGCAATAAATTATACTCTTCTATGTAAAATCAATTTACTTCATGTAAATAAATCACAAAGACACTAAAACTGTAATATAAAAAAAATAAGCAAAAACACCATTACTCAATTTGCAGAAAAAGAAATACAAATCACTACTAAATCCATGGAAAATATTTTAACTATTTTACCTGTGTAATTAAAGGGATGAGAGGTATAATTAGTTTCAAATATTTGGTCTATAAATGTAGACAAGGTAAGAAAGTGAGTTATAGGGTTGATAATGTGGCAGAACTTTATCAAGAACTCAAAACATTCAGATCCTTAGACTGTTAAATCTACCATCATAGCTGGATGTGGGGAGGCTGAGGCAGGAGGATCACAAGTTTAAAGTCAGTCTCAGCAACTTAGTAAGGCCTTAAGCGACTTAGTGAGACCATGTCTCACAATAAAAAATGGGCGGGAGATGTGGGTCAGTGGTTAAGTGCCCCTGGGTTAAATCCCCAGGACCAAAAATAATAAAATAAAATTATAAGTAAAATAAGTCTACTATTTTAGGATTGGGGATGTAGCTTAGTGGTAAAGTGCCCCTGGGTTGAATCCCCAGTATCCAAAACAAACAAATGAAAAACAGAACCCTACTATTCTAAATTTAATTTGAAGAAATAATCAAAGATGTTCTAAGTAGACAATCTGGTGCATTTCAGGGCTCTGGTTTCTTCTCTTTTTTTTTCTCCCCAACACACATGGAAATGTCAGAATTTATGCTTAGCAATAGAAAAAAATATCTCAAAGGATTCCTTGACCAATTTTTATTTTGTGCAATATGACTATAATACCCTGGCCATAGTTGATTGGACCGGGTGAGGGTATCTTTTCCAGGAAATTTAAGTTAAAACTAAAGGATTCTAGGGGCTGAGGTTGTGGCTCAGTGGTAGAGTGCTCACCTAGCACATGGGAGGCACTGGGTTCAATCCTCAGCATCACATAAAAATGAAATAAAGATATTGTGTCCACCTACAACTGAAAAATATATATTAAAAAAAAACCACAAAACAACTAAAGGATTCTAGTCTAAGTTCTGGCTGTCCTCTTAAGTGGAGGCAATACAAATGTGAGAGCTTGACCTGCCATTTTGTACTACCTAGTCTCACCCCCAAAGAAAGCAAGAGAAGAAGGAAGAAAGTACAATTATGGCAAGGGATAGAGACCAAAAAGTGCCTGAGGCCTCCTCCATCCTGCCACTAGTGTCTGCTTGCTGTGGGTAGGTGCATCCCTGCCCAGAATTTGAATTATATGTTCTTCTCTTTGCTTCCATCAATCCCGGTATGTCCTCAGTAAGGTTCTTGCTGCTTCAACTGAAGAGCAAGAACCCCCAAATCTGTTCAGTACCTTGATATCATAAAGCATAGAAAGCCAGTAAAGTGAGGGTTCTAATTTCCAATTTTTTTCTTTGTTTGTAGTTTCCAATTCTGAAGGAAAAAGAGGAGGACATTAATGCTGATTTTTATGATTTGGATCTGGTGTGTCCCCTAAAATCTCCTGTGTTAATGCAGGAATATTCAGAGGTGAATTGACCACACTGTGAGAGTAACCTAATCAGTCCATCTTAAAAAGTTTGAATGGACTGCCTATGTGGTAGGCAGGTGGGCAGCATGGCTAGAGGAGCTAGGTTAATAGGGGTGTGCTCTGGAAGGATTCATCTTCCATTTCTCCTTCCCCCTTCCCTTTCTCTGCTCCCTTGGCTGTCACGAATGGAGAAGCATTCCTCCACTGGGCCCTTTGGCCATGATGTTCTGGATTGCCTTGGACCCAGAGCAATGGACTCCACAAACGATAGACTCATCCTCTAGAACTGTGAGCCAAAATAAATTTTCCTTCTCTAAATTGTTCTTGTCAGTTTTTTCAGTCATAGCTGAAAAGCTGACTAACAAACACACTTAGTAAGATGAAAATAAATATTCTATATGAACCACACTTTGGATAGTTCCTGGTCCACAGTAAAGAACACCTTAAGCAAACAAAAAACAAAGGAAGCATGTCCCAAGCCAGAAGTGAACAAGAGTTCTGAGTGTTACCAGTGTCACCTTCTTTTCCTCCCTTTTTATTTTTCCATTTCCCCCTCCTGATCTCAAGGTATTGCACCAGGATCCCATAATAATTAGCCCTTGATCATAACATCTTGTAATACCCTAGACTGAGAGCACTTACTGTGTCATAGTCATATTTGAATTTCCCCAGAGTGGGTTCCTAAATGTTTAGAATGAATATATGAGAGAATGGTTAAATAAAATAATGAAAATGTTCATGGTGAAAAAAAGAAGAATGAAAATATGGTTAGGAAAATTCTCCATATATTAAGTGTTGAAAATATCTGTAGAAATGTCCTGAGCATCTTGAGGATAATGATTTCTCTTGAACATTTACTACAGTTTGCCTGTGAAGCCAGTGGCTTTTTAGCTAATGATAACTTTTTTTTTTTCCTTAGGGGTCAGGACAGCTGAGATTTTATGTTTTCAATGAGGCTCATCCAATGCTTGTTTTTCAAAGATACTTTTCCATAAATACTTTGTTCTAGTTGCCAACTGGTTTGTTAACTGGGTTACCAACCTCCCCATTCTGAGAATATAAGCTTTCTTGACTTACAAATACCATCAGAACATTTTCAAGTACTGGAGATGACTACTGCCTCTATCTTTAAACCTAAATTCTCTAGAAAATCTTCTGTTCATTAAGAGGGAGGTTGGTTTGGATCCATTCTGCAACCTAATTCTACCAGTAAAAAGTGTTTCTCATCAAAGACAGAGTGGAGATTCTTTGTGTTTTAGAAGAGACTTAAGTATCAAGGAAATGTGCTGGAAAGGCTTCCTGTTTTCTATATATTCTACACAGCATCATATATAAGTTTTTTTTTTTTTTTTTTTTTGGTACCAGGGATTGAACTCAGGGGCACTTAACCATTGAACCACATCTCCAGCCCCAGCACTATATATAAACCATATTATATTGTTTTGAGACTTTCTAGGGGTGGATGGGGTGCAGGGGAGGAAAGGAATTTCACTGCCTGACTTCTAGTTTTAACTCCTACTCAAGATTTTCTACTAGATGTATGACCTTGAAAAAGAATCATAGGCTTCCTGTATCTTTGTTTCAAGATCTGTAAAGTGAGATAATGTTTCTGTCAATGTGTTATTTTGAAGTTTAAACAATATCAAACATATAAAGTACTCGCCAAAGTTCCTGGCTCATAGTTTCCAACAAATGGGAGCTCATGGTGGTGATGGGAAGATGGCGTTCATTGTTTCTACTTTCTTTAAGTTATGACCTCATAGAAGATATTTAACCTGTGTATTTTAGTAGTCTTTCCTTCTGTAAGATGGAAATAATAATATTCAATTGGGGCTGGGGTTGTGGCTCTAATTTAAATCTGAACACTTGCCTTGCATGTTCGAGACCCTGGGTTCGATCCTTAGCACCACATAAAAATAAATAAGTGAAATATAGGTATTGTGTCAAAAAAATAATATTCAGGGCTGGGGATGTGGCTCAAGCGGTAGCGCGCTTGCCTGGCATGCGTGCGGCCCAGCTTCAATCCTCAGCACCACATACCAACAAAGATGTTGTGTCCACCGAGAACTAAAAAATAAATATTAAAAAAATCTCTCTCTCTCTCTCTCTCTCTCTCTCTCTCTCTCTCTCTCTCTCTCTCCTCTCTCACTCTCTCTTTAAAAAAAATAATATTCAATTACTTGGACCCATCATTAGCAAAGAGACAGAGGTTACTTGATATTGTATGAAGAGGTCTGGCTCTTGGAAGTGTTTGAATTGTGATTCTACTAGTTACTAGTTATCTGATATTGGGCAACCTCCCTGATTCTCAAAGATGAAAATAATATGTGCCAGCAGAGTTAAAGCTCAAATTAAATAGTACATATGAAAGTGCACTGCATTGCTATGCAGATATTTGCAGTTGTAATTACCAGTACCATGTAAGATCATATACATTGATCTTAAATGTTTATTTTGTTTTAGTAACAGTGTGCTCGGGTTTAAGTTTGTACCCTCTTTTTGTTGTCTTGCTGTTTTAGAACATTTTAGTTATGATTTACATGTTCATAGATTTTTACCCAATTTTATCACCTTAAAAGCAACGTTCTTTCTCTATACAAGATAGATAAGGGGGCTGGGGTTGTGGCTCAGCAGTAGAGCACTCGCCCAGCAGTAGAGCACTCGCCTAGCTGGTGCAAGGCCCTGGGTTCGATCCTCAGCACCACATAAAAAAATAAATAAAATAAAGATATTGTGGCTAACTACAACTAAAAAATAAATATTAAGAAAAAGAACACTAGCTGTAACTTTCAACTAGATTGAATTATAGAAAATATGACCTTAGTGTTTCAAAAGACAAAGTAAAAATAACTTATTCAAAGGCAGTTTGCTAATGAATAGTGATTTTCACATTTGGTAGGTCTCTACACTGTTCCTTTCTTATATATCTGTGTTCTAGAGGGACTTATACAACACAACTCTTCAAGTGTCATTCTTAAGAATATCTACTTTAAATCTGAACTTTTAAAAAAAACTCACATGAATAAATTAAACTTGATGAGTTACATCAGGAAACAATTCCTGGCAGGGTCACTTTAAATGTTTCCCTTTCATGCATAGGATTAGATTTATTTATTTTAAATTTCTGGTACCAAGAATTTAACCCAGGGGCGCTTTACCACTGAGCCATATCTACGGCCCTTTTTATTTTTATTTTTTATTTTTGAGACAGGGTCCTGCTGAATTGCTTAGGGCCTCCCTAAATTGCTAAGGCTGACCTTGAACTTGCAATCCTGCTGCCTGAGCCTCCAAGTCACTGTAATTATAGGTGTGGGCTCTTATGCCCAGCAACATTAGATTTAATCTAAATACTTCATTTAGTTCAACTTGTAGAAAACCCCAAGTTCCAGACTTAAAGTAAATTGAAGCATGGAGCAGTTAAGTGATTTGCCTGGGCATTATTATTCAGAATTCTTTGGGTGTAAGTTATAGAACTCCTACTCCACAGTGGATTAAACAAAAAAGGGGAAAAATTTGGTGAGGAGGCTTATATATGGGAAATGAGTTTCATGAATAGCTGAATCCAGCAGTTCCAATAATTGTTAGAACTTGGTGTTTGCTCAAGTTTCTTCCAAGGGTTGGCTTCCTACAGGATGTAGCTTTACCACTTTAGAGTCACAAGTAGTTCCAACTTACATGATTTCTCTTTTTCTTTCCTTCCTTCCTTTCTATATTTCTTTCTTTTCTCCTTCTTTCCTTCCTTTCCTTCCTTCCTTCTCAGCAATTGAACCACTGAGCCATATCATTAAGTTGCTTAAGGCCTTGCTAAGTTGCTGGGGCTGATTTTGAATTTGGGATCTTCCTGCCTCAGCCTCCCAAATTGTTGGGATTATAGGCATGCACCACTCCACCTAGCTCCAATTTACATAATTTCTATAGGGGTAAGAAAGCATAAAGAAAAATTTCTAGGTGGATAAAGATCATTAAAAATAATAAAATGAAAGATTGTAATAGCAAGTAATAACTAGTAATTTTGAGGAGTTAACATTTGCTAGGCACTAGAGTAAATATATAACTTTACTTAAATCTGATGACTATCCTGTGAATTAGGAAATGTTAGTTTGCTTATTTACAGGTGAGGAAACCAAGCTTGGGAGGAGTGAATACTTTGCCCTAGCTCCTGTCAGAGCTGGATAACCTCTGATCTCAGTCTGTTTTTTCAGCAAATCTTTAGGAAGGTCCAGTTGATTCCTTTGACTCATGTACCCATTTCTCTGGGGGGAAGGAAGAGGGAAGCCTTGTGACCAAGAGTTACTCCAGGATCACATGAAGAATGAGAGATTGTGGTCCCCAAAGGGAAAAGGGGTGTGTGGGAAGCATATGATCATCATACTAATGATGGCTAGACCATCATTAAAGGCAGGGTTAGGATAGAAACTAGAGCTTCAGTCCTAGGGCAGTTCTAGAAGTTATGGTGGGGAAGAAAAATAGGTGAGTTTAGGAAAAAAACTAGTTTGAGTCTCTTAAGGAATATAAATTAGAAATGAAGATATAGCTCTGAAATGATGTTAAGTCAACTATTTCTTTTTACTTTCAGAAATATATATAAGTATTGTAAAATGAACCCCCTGCTATTGCTAATGAATGCTCCTACATATATTCTATCATTTAGTGAGGAAGTGGATCGAAAGGCATGTCTCTGGTTTCCTTGCTCCTTATTTTCTTCATGCTACAGGAGATATGCCAGAATAAAATTTTGAGGGCAGGGGGAAGAAAGCTTAAGGAAAAATTTCAAGATGGATAGAGTATTAAAAATAAGCAAATGGATGATTGTGGCAACAACTAATTATTGAGCAGTTGACATATACTAGGCATTGAAGTAAATGTATAACATTATTTAAATCTGATAACCATCCTATCAGTTAGGAACTGTTAATTTGCTTATTTTTTAAATATTTTTTTAATTGTAGATGGACACAATACCTTTATTTTATTTTTATGTGGTGCTGAGGATCGAACCCAGTGCCCTCCACATAAGAGGTGAGTACTCTATCACTGAGCTACAACCCCAGTCCTAATTTACTTATTTACAGATGAGGAAACCAAGTATGGGAGGAGTGAATAATTTGCTCTAGCTCCTGTCAGAGCTGGATAACCTCTGATCTGAGAGTCTGTGTTCTTCTCATAATGCTTATAATTAGGCCATTTAATTGTATAAATTGACTATTTTACAAGCAAAAGTATTGTTTCTGGCACATCATTTTATCCTGCATGAAATAAAGTACTTTTGAAGTTGTTTTTCTCTTCTTGTTCCCATTCCCCCAACTTTCCTTCACTTTTAGTGATAGAAGACTGCTCTCCCTGCCTTGACCCTAGTGGGTGACATGGGTCCTCTCCTGAAAACAACTCAAAGGTCCTCTGATAGTCATTTCTGAATTGCAGCTCAAATTGCTAAGTAGAGAACTGGAGTACCTAAGCATTTTAAATCTCAAGCAATAATTATGAACATTAATCATAGAAAGCTACGAAAAAGCTACAACCTTGAAGTACATCCAAAAATGTAGCTGTAATATTTAAATTGTGACCCAAGAAATTCGCTGCTGGAGGTATTTCCTAGTGGGTAGATGTGGCTCAAAGAAACAAGATACCAATATTCCTTTTTTACACTAGTTGTGCATATATTTCTTCTTCTTTTTTTTTTCCCCCCAAAGAAAGCAGCTATTGTCTTACCTTTTCCCTATTTTTACAACAACCAGCCTCATCTACTCCTACCTTCCACACAGCCAATTTGGGCTTCTCTAACTCTGAAGGTGGTATCTCATTGATAATTGGTTTGATGCTACTTCTGTTTATTACCTTAGCCCTTCCTTAGTTCACCAGTCAGCCACCGTTTGATTGTCTATGTCTTCTAATCACATGGCCAGCTGGCCAGTAGATTAATAAGCTCAGCTTTCATATCTGGGAAGTGAATATTTTCATTTTATAACAACAAACTGTGTTTTGTCAATAATGTTCTCCCAAATGGTTATAAAATATTTCTTTTCATATAATCTAGAATACAGGTCACCAAACTTTTTTTTTTTCAAAACTTTTTAATCATGTATTCCTGACAGTATATTTTTTGTGGGTATATTCTAAGTATATGTATATTTGGTCATAAAATACACATATGGTACCATCATATAGCTTATAATAGTCATAGTTATATTTAGGATGCCGTTGTTAATGATAGTAGATGTAAATTCACATTTCAAATAGTCTTTTTGATGATTTTGTTATTGTTTAGCCAAAATTTGGTTGGAATTATTAGATTGTCATTTTAACTTTGAAATGTGGCTGTCAAAAATTTGATGCTAAGCCAGGGTGATGGTGCACGCTTGAAATCTCAGCAGCCTAGGAAGCTGAGTCAGGAGGACTCAGCGAGTGATAAACAACTCAGTGAGACCCTGTCTCTAAATAAAAATACAAAATAGTGCTGGGATGTAGCTCAGTGGTTGAGTACCCGAGTTGAATACCTGGTACCGAGCAGCCTGCCAAATGATACTAAAAGCCTCAGTTCTATCATTTACTTGTTATACATTGTGGTTTCCTTGCAGAAGACACTTGTAATGTCATTTGTCTGTTTTGAGGGTTTAATTAGATTAAACCTAGATAATCTAATCAGTAAATACACTTAATTTAACCCAGAAAACTGCAGTAAGTCACAACAGGTTGATGGGGGTTGACTAGATTGGATCACCACTGTCAGCCTCTGGGAATGAGTACCTCTCTCTTTTTCCTAAGGACATCTCTTATGCTGCTCTTGCCAAGGGACCATTTCATGGACCAAGAAAAGAGATGTTTGTTCTGTATATATTAGGTGAGCTTAATGCTATTTTTTTTAAAGAGCAAAGTTAAGCATAAGTAAGATTCCTTCTTTTTTTTTTTTTTTTTTGTTCTCCTGTCCCAAATGGATTGCTTGGCACTATCCTTGGAGTATACACACCCCTAGGATGCATGGACTGCCTTAAGAAATTATTGGTTCAGAAAACAAATTATCACATAGGCAAGGATGTTTCTATTAAAAAACCAAAAAAACAAAAAACAAACAAAACCCAAACCCCAAAACCCTGCTCATTTCAGTTGCTCAGCCATTTTATAGAAATGAAATGATTTTGAAATGAATTGTCTTTATAGAGATCCATAATTTGCAAGCAAAACCCTCACTCTACAAAATGTGAAATGTTCTAAGCAACAGCTGTGAGCATTTCAAACATGCACTACTTTTTAACGGTTCAACTGTTGCCAAGGGAAATTGAGTTGGCTTCAAAATCTTTCTTGGTTTTAATTCTACACTTACCCTCAATCAGAGATTGAGGAAATAGGTTCTGCTTGGCTGAGTTACCGAACTTTCATGAAGACTGAGGTATGGAAATATAAGTTTCTTGAAGGTAGCAAACAGGCTGGTGGTATTCTATACTTCATGTGGCCTACTGGTAACCATAACTATCGGAGCAAAAATGGGCATAAATTTATACAGTGGCCAGTCATCTGGAGACAGTAGGGGGAGCCGGTTTCCATCTAAGACTCACCTTTTGGCATTTCCCATTTCAGTTTAAAGCAGGAATATATTTATCTTTCATGACACAAAAATCATTTTTTCACCCGAGTCATTTTTTGGATCAGGCATATAAATTTGCAACAATTGACTGTTAGATTGACAAGAGAAACACAAATGTGTTTTTTTGGGGGAGGGGGGCTGTCATTTGTATATATGGTACACAGAACTTTATAATATAATTCCATTCCCTAAGTGTATAGAAAACATGATATAATACTGAAGGGGAAAGTTTTGCTACAGAACAACACGGTAACATAAAAGGAAGAAAATTCCAGAAGGGAGTACACCAAAATGCTTACAGTGGTTATCTTTGAGTTGAGGAATTGTGAATGTTTATTTTTTTTTATCTGCCCTTCCCCCACCGTCCGAGTTTCAAACAATTGGCGGCTTGATGTTTGTAGTTCGCATTTAGGATCTCTTTCTTTTTTTGCCTCAAAAAAAAAAAATGTATGTAGCATGCCTTCCAACAGATGGACAATCCCAGAATATTGTCTGGAAATGCACCATTTTGGACTAGGGTTCACCAGAGATGCAGGCACATTTGTAAATATTTTATCACGTGTTCTGGATAGAGGTGAAGTCTTCTTGGTTAAACTGTTAGGAACTCCACTTGCCAATTAAAAGCTCCTACAGTTTGCAGTTGGGTCTTCCCGACGCTGAAGCAGCCAGCTGGCCAATGAGGTGAGCCTGGTGACGGTGTTCCCTTCTGCCTTAACTGAACCCTGGCCACCACGGAGACTTGCAAGGAGCTTCAGGGAGCCCATATTCAAAACAGACATTTAGGGAAAGATGAGGTGAGAGAGAAATTAAAGCGTTACCCAACCCTCGGTCGGGCCCTGGGGGTTTAAATTCCCGTGTCAGGCTCAGGCCTCTTTCTACAAGGTTCTGTGGAGAGAGGCGGCTGGGGTTTTTCCCAGCGGGCTTCAAGGGACCCATTTATACTAGCAGTGGCACGCTAGCGCGGGCGGGGCACGTCACTGCTTTCTACGCGGCGTGTGGTTGAGTCTTGAATGGGACAAGTCGAGCCCGGAGGGGACACGCTAGCTACTGAACAGGGCGGACTCAGGGCCCAGGGTCTCGCCCACCCCGGCCCTCGGAATCCTCCGGTTGAAGAGGATAGCAGTCCAAAGGCTCCCATTGCACGGAGCCTCTCTTGCTGATGTGCCAGTCGCACACCTCCCGGAATTACGGAGCTTCTCCCAGCCAAAGTGACGGCACCCTACTTTCTTCCCTTCAGCCCACCCAGCCGCTTAGCGGAAGCTGCGGCCGCGCGGCCCGAGCTCGCGGCTGCATCCGGGTCCCTCACGCCTCGGCCCAATCCCCGGCCTCTTCTCTTCCCACCCTCCTGTTTCTCCGCCTCCCCCCGCCGCCAGTCCCTGATCAGCTCTCAGCCGAACATGCTGGTTGGGGAGTGAAGGCAGACAACGGCCAATGAGGTCTCGCTTCCCGTTTGAAGTCTCCAGTGGGCGGGCGTCGGAGGCGGGTGCTGCTGGCTAGGAGGTTCGGTTGAGCGTGTGCCATGGACCCAGCCGCCCGGTGATATTGACAATAGGAGAGAGAGAAAGGGGCATTGACTGGGACCCACCGCGGGTAGCGAACGGCGGCTCTGGCAGCGGCGGCTCCTGCTTCAGCGGCTCCTCCTCCTCCTCCCGACTCCTCTGCCTGCTGCCGCTGCAGATCCAGTCTTCCTCCCTCCCTTCCCCCCCTCCCCACGTCGCCGCCGCCGCCGCTGGGTCCGGGGCTACGAGCTGAGGCGCCGCCCGCCGGGAATGTGAGCGAGGAGCCACCGGCGGAGCCGCAACGGGGTCGGTGCCGATTTGATGGGACGGGCCCGCGGGGGAGGATCGTGAGGCCGCCGCCGCCGCCGCTGCCGCCGGAGCGCTGAGGTTCGGGTCCGGCCCTGAGGCCTAGAAGCGCCGCCACCGCGGAACCGGAGGGACGCCGCACCGGACAGCCGTCGCCCCGGGCTCCCCGCAGCTGCCCGGACCTCCCTTCCCCCTGCACCTCCCGGTTCCACCGCTCGCCCCCTCCGCGGCCCCTTCGCCCTTCTCCCGCCCCTCGAAACCACAGATCATCTTTGGATTCTTCCCCAGAAGCTTCAAGGTAACTTCGTCCCTCCAACACCGCGGCTTGCCCGCTTCCGTTCCTCCTCTCGGTTTTCTTGGGGAACCTGCAGGGCACCGGACTTGAGAAGGCCTGGCCCAGGCAGGCGAGGGGTGCGGTGGGGTGGGGTGCGGGAGAGGGAGCGCCGGTCCCACTTGTCTGATTTACCTGTAGATGTTTCTGAGGCTACCTCTTTCACTCTTCCTCCCTCACCCCTTTTTCTCCACCTTTTGAGATTGGAGGCGTTTTCTTGTTCCCCTTTATGCACTGGCGGGGTTGGTGAAAAAGGGGGGTTTGGTGTAGTGAGGAGGATTCTGTAGCAGCGTGTCTTTTCCAAGGCTTGGGGTGTAAGTGAGCATCCCTACAGCTAACCCCCGCACCCCCTCGCGGGATTATCCTGAGCCTTGGAACTGCCCCGCGCCCGCTGCTGAGAGGATGATAAAGCTTCAGGCGCCCTGGCTTAGGTGAAACCTGTTTCCCTGGGCTTTGCACGGACCCGCTGTTCCCTTACATTCAATTCTGCTTGGCTTTTTAGGGTTGATATCCTGACGTTTGTACTGGGTTGCAGGCCTAATTGGCAAATGATTAAAAAAAAAAAAAGCTACCTTCAGACTGTCCTTAGAGATGGGAGAAGACTAAAGAAGAGATAGAGTGATGGAGGAACAGGATTTAACAGAAGTCTGGTGTTAGGTTTAGAATGAAATCTAAATAATTCACTTGCGAAATTGGAAAATCCGCCCTTAAATTTACAACATACAAATGTGATGTGTCGCTTTTTGCTGATGCAGTCATTTTATTTTAAAGTGAGCATACATTTTCTATACTATTCATAGTTTGCAGTTCCATTTTGAATGTCACATTATGTTTAAGGATAAGTTAGGCACATTAAAAACATTTCCGAACTAAAGACTATGAAGGAAGTCTTCAAATTTCAATACCTTGACCTCATAGGTGTCCCCCCCATGCTTTTATTTTTACTTTGCCAGAATGCAGGTAACCCAGGTAACTTTTTAGTCTTGCACATTCAGGAAGAAACTCCCATACTCATATGTAGAAGTTAAAAAAAAAAAGTCTTATGCATTGGAATGACAGATGAGTAATTACATTTCAGTATTTCCCCTGTATGCTTTATTTCTATCCAAGTCTGCCATTAATCTTGCATGGAGCCTCAGTGCCATGGAGATGATGGCATCTGTTTAACTTGGTGAATGAAAGTGAGTGTAATGGTTGTTACTTTTAGGAAATAGCCTTCAATAGCCTTTATTTTAATTATTTGAGAGGGTTTAAAAAGTAAAAGAACTACTCAGTTCCATCAGTTTGATAGAATGAAATTGATATTTGAACTTCAAAGTCTAAACCTCAAGGGAACTCAACTTGGTTTTCTAAGAAGATTGTGAAGTTATATTTTTAGTTCACCTTGGTGTGTGGTTTCTAGTGGTTTTGATCATTATGCTTTAATAACTTAAGATGGATTCATTCAAAAAGAAGAATTCTTTAAAATGATTTTAATTATGCCTTTTGTGTATTTAAAGAAATATAGTCTGTCCTCATTTGCAGTGTAGTGGCCTTTTGTGTATTTAAAGAAATATAGTCTGTCCTCATTTGCAGTGTAGTGGTTTATCATAGCAAACACTGCACATTGTATTAAAAGTCATGCTTAGTTTCAGTAATTGTAAATGCACGTTGCTGTGATACATTGGTGTAAATTCTTGAAGTACAGTAAGGGTTTCAGCCCCAGAGTCTATTCATAATATTAAAAATGTTAGGAAAATATATCTGTGGGGATTTTTCAGCTGCAGAATAACTCCAAAATTACTTCAAGAATCAGATGAAGAGCTTTCTTTGAGTGAAGTAGTTAAAGCATTTGGGTTATGATATTGTTTATATGATAGTAATCTTTTTTCATCAAATTCTTATGTTTTCTCATCTTCCTAAAACTTTCTTTAATTAATTAATTTACTTTTTTTTTTTTTAAATGGTACTAGGGTTTAAACCCAGAGATACTTTATCACTGAGCTATACCAACCCTTTTTATTTTTTATTTTGAGACAGGATTTTGCTACGTTGCTTAGGGCCCTGCTGAGTTATTGAGGCTTACCTTGAACTTGTGATCCTCCTGCCTCAGTTTTACCAGTTGCTGGGATTATAGGCTTGCCTCACCATGTCTGGCTTATTTACTTACTTTAGCACACATTCTTATTTTCATGATTATTATATGTGAGAATTTTAGAATTTGTGTAACTCACATGTATGCTTCCACCTTGGGAATATGTTTATGATACCTCTTTCTCTTCAGTAGGGATATGTCCTCAGCACCAACTACTCCTCCATCAGTGGATAAAGTAGACGGATTTTCTCGGAAGTCCGTCAGAAAAGCCAGACAGAAGAGGTCACAAAGTTCCTCACAGTTTAGGTCTCAAGGCAAGCCTATTGAATTAACACCTCTGCCGCTGCTAAAAGGTAAGGCTTATGACCAGGTGATTCTTTTTCAGTGAATCTTTTTATCTATATAATTTCCTTTTTTTGTACAGTTTTATATCTGTTAAAATTCTGTGTTGCAAGTTGAAAGGATAGGTAGCTTCAGATATATCAAAGTTACTGTGGTTTAAGTATAAAATAGGTATAAAGTATACCTATTTGCCTTTTTAAAGAGCTCAATTCAATCTAAATAGCTGTGGACAAATGAAAAGAAACTTATGCGGAGACTCTCACACTAAGTTAAAAAACTAAATGGCAGAATCTGGGTCTGTGGTTTTTTTTTTTTTCTTTTGCTAACATTTAGGTGGATACGCTATGTACAATGACAACTACAAACTGTTCTGTCTTAGGAAGTAAAGGAGATGATAATTTATATGAAATGTTTTGAAAAAAATCTATTTTTAAAAGCCAAATTTACAATTGAGTAATACATTCTTGTTTTCCGAGAGTAAAAATAGACAAAGTATATGATGATCATACTTGCCTATTAGTTTTTTTGGAGTCCATTAAGAACTGTTATTTTTCTAAATTAGACCTTTGAACTTTTGTTTTAGTATATGGATACTGTTTGTCTCTTTAAATTTTCATCTATTTGCCTCATGTTTATGAATAGATGTTACTTGAAATGATTAGAACAATGGCTGTTATAATGTGGAAACTCTTAGAATCTACCTTTGAAGATGGAATTTTGTCTGCTGAATACTTGAGTAGGGAGGAAGGGGACATGAAAAACACAATGGACTTGGTGGTT